>NW_027507790.1:235222458-236699958 GCF_037356315.1 Lithobates pipiens
TGCACGGCCACTATTTATCCTCCACTGTTTTGTCACTTTCACTTTTGTGTGTGTGTTTTTTTTTCTTTTCTCCAGGATAGAAGGATGTGAGTCCTTGGGCTTGCTTTCACATCTAGGTTGAGAATGCGTGGCCCTCAGGTTCCTTCCTCCTCTGACCCTGGGGGTCTCACTTCTGACGAGCCCCTTGACTTGGTACTTGATGGTCGGCTTCGGCTGATCGTGAGGAGAGTCGTCTGCCAGGCCTTCTGGCTAGGTGGACCGTGTCGTACCCTTTGTTCCTGTCAGGAACCTCCCCCCCCCCCCCCCTCGGGGATCAGGGAGAGGTCCTATCTGTTCAGGATGTGGACAAAAGCACAGTGTGCTTTTTAGTGTGTTTCAATTGCACGTTTTTTGTTCACTTAATGGTCTTTCCATTTTAGGTTTTTGCACCACCACGCATAAAAAAAAAAAAAAGGGGGGGGGGGGGGGTTGAGTCTCTAAACTGAGGCCTGCAGGCCAGATATGGCAATTTGCTTGCCTTTATCTGGCCCTTGGGGCACTATTCCTTCTACTAATGAGGCACTATTCCACCACTGACACCAACAATGGGGTACTATTCTCACCACCAACACCATTGATGGCACACTATTCCTCCCACTGACATCAATGATGTAATTTTTTTACTGCCACTAACACCAATCTATGGCATTGTTCTCCCACTGGCCATAGTCTGGCCCCCCCCCCTGAAGTATAAAGGTCAGTAAACTTTGTTTTGAAAGTTTGGAGACCCCTGATCTAGCCCTTTCCTCCCAAGCTTGACTGTTCCTGATACCACCCCATGCACCCCATGCACCCCATGCACCCCATGCATTCTCTGGTTTTCAGTTCTTTCTATTCTGGAGGATCTGCATCACATGAGGGTGTTACCTAGGGCTGTGTGCATGCAAATGCAGCCTACCTGGGAATGCCCACTCTTGCAGACGGACACCAACCCATGAAGGTATTTTGATATTTGCATAACTCCTTTCAAGAGCCAGCCCACTGACTCCTCCCATCAGCCACATTATGCCTACATTTTGCATAGAAGCAAAGAATTTGTGATGATGTCACTAGATATGCTCGCGGGGGGGGGGGGTGCAGAGGGGAAGAGGAGTGGGGGGTTGATGTGAAGTGGGGAAGAAGACACTGCTTTTGGGGGGTCACGGGACACTACTGTGGGGGGGGGGGCAAAGCACACTACTATTGGGTGGTGAGGCTGAGGGGCACAGGACACTACAGAAGGGGAGTCATGTGAAGGAGGGCAGAGGACACTACTGGGGGGGTGGTGATGTGAAGGGGGCAGAGGACCCTACTGTGGCACATTGGGGTTGATTTACTAAAGGCAAATAGACTGTGAACTCTGCAAGTGCAGTTGCTCCAGAGCTTATTAAATGAGCAGCTGCTGACTTCCATCATCCAATCCATGTGCAAGCAAAAATGCGGTTTTAATTTTCCTTGCATGTGATTGGGTATTCTTTTGCGTGGTAAAGCTTTACCTCATTTACTTAACTTTGGCACAACTGCACTTGAAAAGTGCACAGTGTATTTGCCATTTGTAAATCAACCCCATTGTGTTCTTCATGCTGTCTGTTTATTGGCTTATTTTTATTTTTTTTAAAAGAGCATCTCTTGCTGCTGACAATTGCTGGTAAAAATGTGTTTGTGACCCAAAACATTTTATGAAAGGCATGACTCCTACGCTTAATCAGAAAAAAAAACATTTGTTGTGATATAATTAAAGTTCAATAGTTTTTAAAGTGTCTCTAGTCAATATCTTTACGTTTTTGGATACCGTCTGGAAAGGTTAGAATCCGTGTCCCCATTGGTGAGATTCCTCGTCACAAACTGAAACGGGCATCTCCATTGGAGGATCTTTATTTGTCCCAAGGTCCATTAACTGGAATAGGCGGTGAAGATTCTGATGGGGACATCTATTCAGGTCAAATTGATTTTGAATGGATTTACACTTATTTCCTTCTATGTCTCTAGGACAGGAAATGAAGGGAAATCTCAATGGGACACAGAGGAAAAATAACTGTTGGGGGCTTTAATTCTTCCCGTAGTCCACTTGAAACATTTGTGGACACCCGTTCAAGAAACAAGGGGTGTAGGTGTCACTGAGGCAGGAAGGTACAGACAGAAATTAAAAAAAATATATATATATAATATATATGTATGTATGTGTGTGTATATATATATATATATATATATATATATATTTATATATATTGTCCCAATGTTTTCCTTTTAGAGGGGATTTCTTATTACATCATGTTACTGAATTCAATAGATGCCAATAAAAAGGACTTTGCTTGCCAAATACTCATTCCTAGTCTAGTACAAGGAAATATCGAGGCCACACAGATCCAGGCAGCTCACAGCCTCCATATTCCTCTCAGCAATGAAGAACATAATAAAAGCACTAATTAATTAAAAAATAACGATGTTTTTTTTCAGTGTGAAGGATGCTGTATCTGGAAGATGCATATGCTAAAGGGAGCAGATGGGCTCGGGATTCAGATTACTGGAGGCCGAGGTTCGAAAAGGTCTCCTCATGGGATTGTTGTTGCCCACGTGGAAGAAGGAGGCTCAGCAGACAGGTATTTAAATATTCCACTCTATCTAAACAGTAACTTCTGTTGAGAGAATGCCAACCTTCTCTTGGTGATCAATGTACATTGCATGGATTTTAACAAACTTTTTGTAGCGGACTCCTACCCTTTTCTGCTCTGAAGAATTAACTGTTGTTTCACCATGTCCTTTGCAGACTGATTCTGAATTGGGAGGGTCTGGTTTACTAGAATCACCAGGTACATTGATGAGAAAAGTGTCAGTGTCGGCATTCCTATAGAAGTATATAACCCTTGGAGTGTCACACCAAAAATGTCTGTTGCAGGGGATGCCTAAAATCTGGCTTGTATCTTAGTGCAGACTTCTGGGAAAGTCTGTGAGCCAATGACATAAGCAGGAAATTACATTTCTGGGGCTTTTCTGTACAGTGATGTACAGAACACCTTCAGGTAGCCATATTGCATTTACATTTACAGATTGAAAAGGGGAGGTCACTTTTTATTATAAAACATCACAGCATGGCTTGTATAGCAATTGCAAAATGCTATTTTATGTTTTTTTATTTGCTATATTTTTTCCATGAAAGTGACATTACCCTTCAGGCTGGGTTCTCACCATTGCGAATTGGATGCTGACTCCCCACATCCAATTCGCAATAGTAAGAGATTTTCACTGGCTCTCTATGGAGCCGGTTCACATATCTGCTGTGGATCCGGTGCAAATTTGCACAGGAGCCCTCTGCGTCTTTTGGTCCAAATTCAGCCAAGAATTCAGGCTGAAATCGCATCTGAAACTGTGAATGGGGACGCACAAGATCCCTGCAAGGAACCGCATCGGTATTTAGGTATGACCCCCGTTGAGTGAATTCCTATTGTTGATACTTCCCTGTGTACCCCTGTTTGCCTGCTGCAGCCCTGAGTTAAAAGTCTGGGGGCCCAGAGATCTTTTATGTGATAGACCAACACAAAGTGGCACATAATTGTGAAGCGGAAGGATAAATGGTTTTCAATTTTTTTTACAAATATGTGAAAAGTGTGGGGTGCATTTGTATTCGGCCCCCCAGAGTCAATACTTTGTAGAATCACCTTTCACTGCAATTACAGCTGCAAGTCTTTTTGGGGATGTCTCTACCAGCTTTGTACATCTAGAGAGTGACATTTTTTCCCATTCTTCTTTGCAAAATAGCTCAAGCTCTGTCAGATTGGATGGAGAATGTCTGTGAACAGCAATTTTCAAGTCTTGCCACAGATTCCCAGTTGGATTAAGGTCTGGACTTTGACTGGGCCATTCTAACGCATGGATATGCTTTGATCTAAATAATTCCATTGTAGCTCTGGCTGTATGTTTATGGTCGTTGTCCTGCTGGTCTTTTGAAGACTCTAACAGGTTTTCTTCTAAGATTGCCCTGTATTTGGCTCCATTCATCTTCCCATCAATTCTGACCAGCTTCCCTGTCCCTGCCGACGAAAAATTATCCCCACAACTTGATGATGCCACCACCATGTTTCACAGTGGGGACAGTGTGTTCAGGGTGTAATGTGTAGTGTTCGTTTTCCACCACACATAATGTTTTTCTTTTAGGTCATAAAGTTCAATTTTGTTATCTGACGAGCACCTTCTTCCACATGTTTGCTGTGTCCCCCACATGGCTTCTAGCAAACTGCAAACAGGACTTCTTATGGCTTTCTTCTTGCCACTCTTCCAATTTGTGGAGTACTCGACTAATAGTTGTCCTGTGGACAGATTCTCCCCCCTGAGCTGATCTCTGCAGCTCCTCCAGAGTTACCATGGGCCTCTTGGCTGCTTCTCTGATTAATGCTCTCCTTGCCTGGCCTGTCAGTTTAGGTGGACGGCCATGTCTTGTTAGGTTTGCAGTTGTACCATACTCTTTCCATTTTTGGATGATGGATGCAAAACAAGACATGGCTGTCCACCTAAACTGACAGGCCAGGCAAGGAGAGTATTAATCAGAGAAGCAGCCAAGATGCCCATGGTAACTCTGGAGGAGCTGCAGAGATCAGGTAAAAAAATGTCCCAAGCTTTGAACATCTTATGGAACAATGCTCCATAAGATGTTCAAAGCTTGGGACATTTTTTATTATAAGCTAAACCTGCTTTAAACGTCTCCAACTTTATCCCTGACCTGTCTGGTGTGTTCCTTAGCCTTCATAATGCTGTTTGTTCACGAAGGTCCTCTGAGGGCTACACAGAACAGCTGTATTTATACCGAGATTAAATTACACACACACAAACTCTATTTACCATTTAGGCGACTTCTGAAGGTAATTGGTTCCACTAGATTTTAGTTAGGGGTATCAGAGTAAAGGGGACTGAATGCAAATGCGTGCCACACTTTTCAGATATTTATTTGTAAAAAAAAATTGAAAACCATTTATCATTTTCCTTCCACTTCACAATTATATGCCACTTTGTGTTGGTCTATCACATAAAATCCCAATAAAATACATCCACGTTTTTGGTTGCAACATGACAAAATGTGGAAAATTTCAAGGGGTATGAATACTTTTTCAAGGCACTGTAATATACTGTATCTGCCCCCATGTGACAGTTCTGGGGACAAGTAATTGGCTACTGATCTTGGCATCACAGGAAGATGTGGAAAAGGACAAATGCTCCCCCATACTAAGAGGTACTGGATATTTCCAAGGACTTTTATGGGGGACCGGGTGAGCATGGCAATAAGTATGAGTGGAAAGGAAGGGGGACTATCAAAGAAGTCTCTCATTTTACCCTGAATGGGGAGAGTTATCCTTGCACTTTTAGATGGGACCTTTTAAATTTCCCATAGACCAGTCATTGGAAGCATTAGCAGATTAAATATCCACCTGCCATTGCCGGAGCAACCTCAGTCTTTAAAGCGGAGGTCCACCCTAAAGTGGACCTTCCGCTCATCGGAACCCTCCCCCCCCTCCGGCGCCACAATTGGCACCTTTCAGGGGGGAGGGGGGTGCAGGTACCTACCTGTACAGTACAGGTATCTGCACCCACTTCCGGGATAGCTCTCTGCGGAAAGGGGCGTAGGTTACGCCCCTTTCCGAAAGTCCCCCCGCTGCCTGCTGGGAAACACAGATCCCAGAGGCAGCGGGTCCATCCTTATTGCGCAGCGCGACTCGCTCATGCACAGTAGGGAACCGGGAAATGAAGCCGAAAGGCTCCACTTCCTGATTCCCATACCCAAGATGGCGGCGGCAGCACCCGAGAGACGATCGAGAGATCGGCTTCGGGTGCCGACATCGTGGGCGCGCTGGACAGGTAAGTGTCACTATTTTAAAAGTCAGCAGCTGCAGTATTAGTAGCTGCTGGCTTTTAAAAAAAAAAAAAAAAAACGCGGAGTCCCGGCGGACTCCCGCTTTAATGTTACTCATTGCACCACACCATCATGAGACAGTGCTTATGCCTTAGGACAAGCTGCTAGGTCCAAACACTGCAGCATCGGAGGCGGACACATACCCCACTACGCTGCTGCCTTGGGTACTAGTCCATGAATGCCAATGTGGTAAACAAAATCCTGCTAAATCACTGCTATGAGGTGGAACTGAATTAAAAAAATGAAGAGTTGCTATCTTATGTAAAACATCATGAAATAGTATGCATGGGTGGTGATTTCGAGTGGTGACAGGTTCAAAAAGTGCACCAACATCCCTGAATTTACAATATAGACAAGAGAGAGTTTTTAGCGGGATTTTTTAGGTGCTGAATACAATGAAAAACCATACATAAAAAAAATTATCCCTTTTTATTTAAGACATATAAAAACACAGATATTTAGTGTCAGATAAGGTATACATTGGTACAACTAGTATGGAGAAGTGCCAGGTATGGAAAAAAAGATATCTTGTCGTGCGGGTGGTGGTACATTTATTCTGACATGTTTTGCCACCATGGGCTTTCTCAGGGGATATACGAAGGCAACACGACACGCATCACTAAATACATAGAGAGAACATACACTTTAGGTCATGATGTTTAGAATTCATGCTTAAAGAGAAAAACAAAAACAAAAAATGTCGAACACTGTGTGCCAGGGCCAGTCACACAACCACTCACCCAGACAGGACTCCACATAACACCACTGACGAGCACCCAAACCAATATGGAATCACTCCGATGGGGCAATGAGGGCTGCCAAAAGGGAAATTTTATCTGACTTACTATAAAGTAGGAAAGATAAAAAATAATACAAATCGAAATAAGGATGAATGGAAAAATTTATTTTTGTCTGCCATCACATCATGAAATAGTAATTGTTCCAACATTAGTGTCCTAAAAATGTAGCTTTTTTTTTTCTTGATTTTTTTTTTTTTTTTTTTATGCAAATAACCGTGCACTTTCTGTGCCCTTGAGCCACATAGCTGTTTATTTGCAGTGTGACATCATCTTAGGCACTGCTGTCCCTGATTGCTAGTCACCTAAGATTTGATGGTGTCACTGCTGTGCTAATCACTGTTCCCTTTGCTGGAGAGGAAGCTGTATCTGAGGACCTGTATTGAAAGAATCTCCCTGCTGCTTCTTCATTCTGTAACTTGTTTCCTCCATGTCTTCTGCTACTTGAATATTCCCCTGTCAGTTAGTTCCCAGTTATTGAGAGGGCAGTTCTGACATGAGAAAAAAAAAAGTCCTGCTCCTCTACAAAGATGGCTGCCTCCACACTCGGAAAAGTGGTAGAACAAGGCATACAAAGTCAATAATGTGGAAAAAAATAAGCTGGAGAGAGCCTACAGGTACAGTGCTTTGAAAAAGTATTCATACCCCTTGACATTTTCCACGTTTTGTCATGTTACAATCAAAAAGGTAAATTTTTTGGGGGGGATTTTATGTGATAGACCAACACAAAGTGGCACATAAGTGCAAGGAAAATTATCATTTTTTTTTTGACAAATAAATATCTGAAAAGTGTGGCTTGCATTTGTATCAAGAAGGCCAAGGAACACACCAGAAAGGTCAGGGATAAAGTTGTGGAGAAGTTTAACCACTTCCCGACTGGCGCACGACGATGTACGTCGACAGAATGGCATGGGCAGGCAAATTGGCATACAGGTATGTCCATTTGAAATTGCCGCTGTCCCATCGCACGCGCCGGTCAGGACCCCCGTGAGTCCAGTCGCGGGTCCCGCGGACCTGATTGCTGCGGGGTTACCCGCGATCGTCTTGCGGGGAGGCTGAACGGGGAGATGCAGAAGTAATCGGGATCTCCCCGTTCTGATTAGCAACAAGTGACACTGATCTCTGCTCCCTGTGATTGGAGCAGAGATCAGTGTTCACGAACATACAGTCACGCCCCCCCCCCCCCCCACAGTTAGTGAAGGCCCTAGGACACACTTAACCCCTACACTGCCCCCCCCTAGTTAACCCCTTCACTGCCAGTGCCATTTACATAGGAATCGGTGCATTTGTATAGCACTGATTTCTGTATAAATGACAATGGTCCCAAAAATGTCAGATGTGTCCAAAATAACGTCGGAGTCGCAATAAAAATCGCTGATCGCTGCCATTACTAGTAAAAAAAAAAAATTATTAATAAAAACGCCGTCAAACTATCCCCTATTTTGTAAACGCTATAAATTTTGTGCAAACCAATCAAATGCTTATTGCAATTTTTTTATTTATTTTTTACCAAAAATATGTAGAAGAATACATATCGGCCTAAACGGAGGAAAAAAAATGTTTTTTTCATATTTTTGGGGGATATTTATTATAGCAAAAAGTGAAAAATTAGTTTTTTTCAAAATCGTCGCTCTTTTTTTGTTTATAGCGCAAAAAATAAAAACCGCAGGGGTGATCAAATACCACCAAAAGAAAGCTCTATTTATGGGAAAAAAAGGACGTAAATTTTGTTTGGGAGCCACGTCGCACGACCGCGCAATTGTCATTTAAATCGTCACGGTGCCGAATCGCAAAAAGTGCTCTGGGTTTTAAGCCAGCAAAATGGTCCGGTCTGAAAGTGGTTAAAGCAGGGTTAGGTTATAAAAGAATATCAAAAGCTTTGATTATCTCTCGGAGCATTGTTCAATCCATCATGCAAAAATGGAAAGAGTATGACACAACTGCTAACCTACCAAGACCCGCCTAAACTGACAGGCCCGGCAAAGAGACCATTAGGCTTGGTTCCCAATGCCGATCACACGCAATGTCTGTGTGATGCGAACTCAGTCATACAGATTGTGTGGCTGAATTTGCATCGCATTCGGGCCAAACTCACACTGGACCCTTTTTTTGGTCTGCACCAGAATTGGATCGCATGGGTGTTTACACCCATGAGATCCGATTCCTTTGCGAATTGACAGTTTGCACTGCAATATGCAAACTGATTTGGGGGTGTCATTAACTTTCTATTGACACTCCCAGCAGTTCGCATATGGCAGTCCCGCGAGTTGGGTGCGATGGGTGAACCCGCAGTGGATTCGCAGGGTTCTCGCATTGCACCAATGTGAACTGAGCCCAAGCCCTGGTTCACATTGCAGCAGTTTGACATGTCAAATTGCATGCCAAATCGGTGGCTATTGCCATCAATTGCACCGTCTGAAGCGGTGTGATGCTGCATTTACGGTGCCACACCGATTCCCAAAAGTAGTTTCTGTACTACTTTTGGCGACTTCGGGGTGCGATTTCAATAGACATCTATGCAGAAACCCTCACAAATGTCTCTGAAATCGCCCCTGAAGTCGAGACTGACATGTGGGAATGGAACGATTTCATTCCCACTGTCCGTGTGAATCTGGGTTTAAACAGAGAAGCAGCAAAGAGGTCCATGGTAACTCTGGAGGAGTTGCAGAGATCCACAGCTCAGGTGGGAGAGTCTGTCCACAGGACAACAATTAGTCGTGCTCTCCACAAATATGTCCTTTATAGAAGAGTGGTAAGAAGAAAGCCATTGTTGAAAGAAAGCCATAAGAAGTCCTGTTTTCAGTTTGGGAGAAGCCATGTGGGGGACACAGAAAGCATGTGGAAGAAGGTGCTCTGGTCAGATGAGACCAAAATTGAACTTTTTTGGTCTAAAAGCAAAACGCTTTGTGTGAGAGAAAACTAACATTGCACATCACCCTAAACACACCATCCCCACTGTGAAACATGGTGGTGGCAGCATCATGTTGTAGGGATGATTTTCTAAAGTAGGGACAGGGAAGCTGGTCAGAGTTGATAGGAAGATAGATAGAGCCAAATATTATTATTATTCACGATTTATATAGCGCCAATAGTTTACGCAGTGCTTTACAATGTATAGGGGGACAACACAATTACAGTACAATACAAAAGGTACAGGAGGGCCCTGCTTGTAGAGCTTACATTCTAAAGGGAGTGGGTGGTGGTACAAAAGGTAATAGCTTCAGAGAATGATTTGATGGGGGTGGCTCAGGGACAGTTGGGTAGGTGTGGGATAGGCTTCCCTGAATAAATGAGTTCCTAAAGGTGGACAGGGTAGGGGCTGATGGGACAGACTGGGGCAGGGAGTTCCAGAGGATGGGAGAGGCTCTGGAGAAGTCTTGAAATACAGGGCAGTCTTAGAAGAAAACCTGTTAGTCTGCAAAAGACTTGATACTGTGTCAGAGGTTCACCTTCCAGCAGGACACCGACCCTAAATATACAGCCAGAGCTACACTGGAATGGTTTAGATCAAAGCATATTCGTGTGTTAGAATGACCCAGTCAAAGTCCAGACCTAAATCCAATTGAGAATCTGTGGCAAGACTTGAAAATTGCTGTTCAGATGCTCTCCATCCAATCTTACAGAGCCTGAACTATTTTACAAAGAAGAATGGGCAAAAATGTCACTCTCTAGATGTACAAAGCTGGAAGAGACATCCCCAAAAAGACTTGCAGCTGTAATTGCAGTGAAAGGCGATTCTACAAAGTATTGACTCCGGGGGGCTGAATACAAATGCACACCACACTTTTCACATTTATTTGTAAAAAATTTGCAAACCATTTATCATTTTTCTTCCACTTCACAATTATGTGCCACTTTACTTTGTGTTGGTCTATCACATAAAATCCCAATATAATACAATTACGTCTTTGTAACGTGACAAAATGTGGAAAATTTCAAGGGGTATGAATACTTTTTCAAGGCACTTGTACATGCAATACTTATGACCAATCCTTTGCCCTCTGCTTCTCTTTTTGGGCAAAGCTTCCAGAGTTCAGGTCCTTTTTTTTTAATATCATTGCGCCTCCGTTCACAATCGATGCAGTGCGAATTCACAGTAAATTTTCTGCGTATTCTGCTCCACATCAAAATCTCAACCCATTAATGCAAACCAGTTGCAGAGTGTATGTAAACAACACCCTGAAATTGGTTTGCAAAACACAGTACAATTTTCAGAATCTGATCGTGTGGATGTGAACACCCATGTGATCCTATTCTGGTGTTTACAAAAAAAGCGTTCTGCACGAGTTTGGTACGAATGCAATCTTATTTGAGCCAGACAAATCCATGACTCAAGTTGAACCCTGGCGATACTGCATGTAATTCGCACAGGCATGTGCTGCGATTCTTGTGCAAATTACATGCAGTGTCCTGCACCGAGTCCATGTGAACCCAGGCTGAATGGTATGGGGCCATGCACATAATGCAAGAGTGACCAGAAAGCAGCACTTGAATAAGATCTGAACCTGGTTACTATACTTTGAGAAGTATGGGGATGTTTTGTAGATATAAATATAACAGAAGACCCATTGTACTATTGCAAAAATGACCTCCTTGCTAAATTGTATTAAACATTTTTAACCATGTACTTCTCTCATTTGCAATTTTGGTCTGTTAAATATACCATTAAATGTATTTGGTTATATCTGTTTAAGTGTAAAAATACCTGTTGATCCTGCCGGAAATCTTGTCGGCTGAAAACTTCCTGTGCTCTCTGCTGTGCTACTCTTTGCAGGCATCAAGCTACCTATGTTAGACAAGAGGACAGGGAGTGTTCCAAGTAGTCCTGTCCTAATTTTGTTGTCCTGATGCACTAGCGTGATTGAGCGTTGTCATAGGACAGTAAATATATTGCTGGCAGAATCACCAAGGGGAAATGAAATGAAAAAATGTTTTTTGGTTTAGAAATACTTTAACTGTTATTAAGTTGCTTATTGTTTTATTTTCAGGGATGGTAGGCTAAAAGCTGGTGATGAGCTTCTCATGATCAATGGTCAGTCACTAGTTGGGCTTTCTCATCAAGAAGCTGTTGGCATACTGCGGGCTGCAAGTGGACTGGTACAGTTGGTAGTGGCCAGCAGGGTAAGTAGATGTTAACATCATTCATACGTCCAAATCATTTAACATGAGCTATCATAACCTGTTCAATAATTTCCCTCAAGACAAGCCAGTGGGCACCTTTTGCAACAGAAGACATGATATTGTCACACAATGGGGTTGTTTTACTAAAGCTGGAGAGTGCAAAATCTGGTGCAGCTGTGCATGATAGTCAATCAGCTTCTAACTTCAGCTTGTGGGTAGGTGCACCTTGGTGTGGTGGCAGTAAACACCCTTTTTTTTTTTTCGAAAGCCTGTGGTGTGTGAACACACTCCAAAAACTCCACCTGGTGGCAAAAAAAAGTGCACACACATAAAGACTGATACACAAAACATGCTACGGTTGTGCACATAGTCCTCCGTGATCTAAGGCCCTTGCCCTGATCCCCTGGGGCATTAGGCTCCAGACGGGGACTGGGGTACTTAGATTTGGCCCATCTGGCCAAAACCAGATGGACGCTATTCTTTGGATAGTCTGCCGAAACAGACCCTACCAAGTACTAGGTTGGGCTCCCCCGAAGGGAGACCCCATGAGGGCGAAGTAAGCCAGAAGGCCATGTCCACAGCCTCCCAGACTTTCAGGGCAGGCCTGAAGACCACAAGTCCTCTGACACGTGATAAAACCAGGCTGAATTTGTGTAATAACTAGATTAGCAGAAAGCTGTAAGGGTTTACATCCACTTTAATGGGAAGGTCGCTGCCTGACTCTGCAGAGCATGCTGCAACTGCAAGTACTGAAAAAATAATGTATTAGTTAAATGGTATTTTTCTGCCAGTTTATTAAATGGTTGTAGAGCTTCATTGTCAAAAAACTAACGAAGGAGGACGATGCCAGCCTTTTTCCATGAGTCAGTTTTTAAGTTTCCCTACCTCTGATAATCGTAGATTATTCCATATGGGCATATATTGGGTATATCCCTCATGAGAAGTAAGTTGTTGGACAGTAGTCCAAACTTTATGAATTAAGTGAAGCGTAGGGAAGCACCGTTTACTATAAAAATAATGGGCTACCATTAACTACACTGGTGGCTCCACTGAAAATTCAGAGAGAATAATTTGTTGTATTGGGTCCTCGAAGTCTATAACATTCCAACCATATAAATGTTGGAGTTGTGGTGCCAAATAGTATAATCTAGCATTAGAGACAACTAGACCCCCTCTGCCCTTGGGCAGCTGCAAGACTCCCAATCTGATCAGGGGGTGTTTATACCTCCTAGATAAGATCTCTAAAGAGAGTGTCTACCTGTCGGAAAAATTTCTGAGGCATCCATACTGGAGAATTATGTAAGAAATACAATTGTGGCATCCAAACCATCTTTATCAGATTGGCTCTACCAACTACCATTAGAGGCAGCTTACTCCATATTTTCCCAGTCTAAGGCGTTTTAGGCAATGGATCTAATTTTCTCTCTACATACTCAGACATTTGTGATGTAACTTGGATGCCTAGAAACTATTTAGGGCGCAGAGCTTGGCATATTATCCACAAGGGGATCTATCAGTAAAAGAATAGACTTGTCCCAATTTATTGTGAAACCTGAAAAGGAACTGTATGTAGTAATTAGGGACATCACTTCTACTAAAGAGTGTGAAATATCTCCCAAAAATAAAAGCGCGTCATCAACGTATAGGGCAATCTCGTCCTCTCCTCCTCCTAGAGTTCTGAGAAACTCAAATATTTTTGACGACTGATGAATAGCCAAAGGGTCAAGGGACAAATCAAAAAGGAGGGGTGATGGCGGGCATCCCTGCCTTGTTCCTCGTAGTAAAAATGGGGCCGATGTATGCCTGTTCCCTTGAACCCCTGCCATCGGTGCAGCATATAGAAGCTGTATCCAGCGTATAAACTGGGATCCGAAATTCTAATTTCTATAAGCAATGCCATAGAAAAGTCCACTCTATACTATCAAAAGCTTTTGCCGCATTAAATGACAATATAGCTCTGTTACCTAGATTATTGGCTGGAACCTGCAAGTTAAGGAATAATCATCGAATATTTATTGCAATTGATCTGTTACCGGACTGATCTCGGTACACAATCTTAGAAATTGCTTGCCAATCTATTAGCTAGCACTTTTGCCAATATTTTCACATCTGATGTGAGTAATGATATTGGACGATATGATTCTGGATTATTAGGGACCTTACCAGGTTTAATAGGACTATGATAATTGCCTCATTCATAGGAGAAAGATGGCTACACTCCATTGCTGTATTAAATACCGCTAATAATTCAGGCAGTAAATTGGTCCATACATTTTATAGACCTCCCCTGGTAACCCGTCAGCACCTAGGACTTTATTATTAGGTATACTGGCAATCCTAAGTTCCTCTAGAGTCAAGGGTTTATCCAATGCCTCCCTGTCAGCTGTAGACAGTTATAGTAACCTAATGGAATCAAGAAAAAGTAGCATTTCGGCCTCTTCATAAGATATTTTGCTGCTATAAAAATCTTTAAGAAAATCACAAAACACAGATG
The DNA here is from genome assembly GCF_037356315.1 of Lithobates pipiens. NCBI lineage: Eukaryota > Metazoa > Chordata > Amphibia > Anura > Ranidae > Lithobates > Lithobates pipiens. The sequence goes on from NW_027507790.1 coordinate 235,236,788, forward strand.
ACATCTCCATTGTAGTACATGCCCATTTAGTTGAAGGTTCTTCAAATTCTGCTACATGGGCAGAATGTTTTTTGGCTTTTACAGTTGCAGCTGAGAGGTGACCAGTGTTTTCCCCTTCCTCAAAATAGGGCTGCTGGAGAAACAAACATTTCTGCTCTGCTTTTTTACAGGATATTTCCGCATAGGACTGTTGACTTTGTATTCACTTCTGCTGATTTACTACAGTGGGGTTCGTTGTATATCGAAGTTCAGTCTGCAGGACTAACTACATTTTGTGATGGAAACAATTATTTTAAAGTGCATTATACAGCCCAAAAATTTGTCAAAACCTAACCATAATACCTACACTGTATGGTAAAAAGTAAGTAAAGGCCCCTTGTAACAGAGCGTCCCAGAGAGAGCTGGGAAAAGTCCTGTTTGGGGTTTATACATCTCCCAGGCTCCTCTCGTACACATTCAGGGATCTCTGATCTACGATCCATTTCGGAAACCTGGTCTTTTCCCCCAGGCTAATTTAAACTCACCTGAGACAGACAGCCAGTGCTCTCGGCCTGCGAAACACACACAACTCCGGTCTGTGAGAGCAAGAGGTTGTTAAAAAGCTGTTAGAGCTGTATCTATGGAAGCTGACAAGCTGTAGGCTTGCTCAGCCTGGTAGTTAGGGCCTGTATATATTGTATAGTTAGTGCCGAGACACAGCTAGGTTTTGTTTTGCTATGTTTGTTCCCATTTTGTTTTCCGGAACACTGTACATCACCTGTACATAGACTTTTGTGTATTTACCACAAATAAACACCGCACTGTTTGTCACTACCTCACTGGATTTGGTAGCTGTGCCTGAAAGACTGCTCATCCCAGGGAGCTTTGTACCTGCTACCTGTCCCCCAGGTTACATTCTTTAATTGATTTGGTTCAGGTCTTCCAGTCAAGCGCATATCAATGCTATAACTTAGAAAGACATTTTGGATAATTGTGTGCTTACGACCTTATGGTAACCATCCAGCATGACTGTGCCCCTGTATACAAATAAAATGGCAAATAGTGTGGCGCTGAATATATATAGCAAAACCATACATAAAAAATTATGTGATTGTGAAAAAACAAAATATACAAATAGAGAATATACAAACAATGTGACATTAAAACTGTGAATACTGAAAAATATTAATAACTGAAAAGTGAGTCCCAGAGAAAAAGTCCACGTATATTAAGTGGTGCACCAATGTTATGGTAGGTATTCCTCACCGGGAAATCAAGGAGTCCACAGATCAGGTGAAACCAAGGGTATCGACTTGTCTGAAGTAATTTAAAAATATAGGTAGAATACTCTTACCAGAAAAGATGGACTCATCAGTCTTACGACAGTTAAGTCAACAGCGCTTGGGGTCCGAATATGGAACCAAATGATGAGTTGAGGGTAGTCCGAATGGATGCTGGGGAGGCTTCAGATATTATAAGACCATGGTGAACGTCTCTCAGAATATCAGGATCGAATGTATCACATTTGGGGTTCCGACCCCAAATGAGGAAGGAGGTCCACAAAAATAATAAAAGAAAAAGAAAGCTCCAAATGGTGCAGGTCAGAGAGTAACCATTGGGTTTTATTTAAAAAGTCATAAAAATAAACAAAAGTTATGACATGTGATCACAGAAAAAAATATTCAAAATAAAAGCAATGTGGGGTGCCAGATGCATGGCCCCTGTTGAAGACATATTTTGTCGAAACGCGTCGGGCTTGCATCTGGCACCCCACATTGCTTTTATTTCGAATATTTTCGGAATAATATATAATACGGTCGGAACCCCAAATGTGATACATTCGATCCTGATATTCTGAGAGACGCTTCGAGAGACGTTCACCATGGTCTTATAACATCTGAAGCCTCCCCAGCATCCATTCGGACTACCCTCAACTCATCATTTGGTTCCATGTTCGGACCCCAAGCGCTGTTGACTCAACTGTCGTAAGACTGATGAGTCCATCTTTTCTGGTAAGAGTATTCTACCTATATATTTTTAAATTACTTCAGACAAGTCGATACCCTTGGTTTCACCTGATCTGTGGACTCCTTGATTTCCCTGTGAGGAATACCTACCATAACATTGGTGCACCACTTAATATACGTGGACTTTTTCTCTGGGACTCACTTTTCAGTTATTAATATTTTTCAGTATTCACAGTTTTCATGTCACATTGTATATTCACATTTTGTTTTTTCACAATCGCATAATTTTTTATGTATGGTTTTGCTATATATATTCAGCGCCACACTATTTGCCATTTTATATCTATTGAACTTTGTTTGAAGTGTTGGCAGCTGTTTTGAAACGCTTTTTTGTGTTTGTTTGGCTTAGCGCAGTGTTTTCCTCCTTGAACCCTGTATATAAAGCCAGCTCCATAAAGACATGGTTGGATGAGTTTGGTGTGCAGGAATTCAGTGGCCTGTACAGAGCCCTGACCTCAAACCTACTGAACACCTTTGGGATGAATTGGAACACCTTTTACAAGACTGATCATCTAGTTCAAAATGAGTATTTGCTCTCTTGTCTGCATGGGCACATATTCCAGCAGACGCACTGCAAAATCTCCTGAAAGCATTCCCAGAAGAGTAGAGGCCAATAGACTCTCAAACGGGGGCAGCTCCATATTAATGGCCATGATTTTGAAATGGGGTGTCCAACCTGTATGAAGGTGATGAACAGGTATTCCCAAATTTTTGGTCTTATAGTGTATATCTTAAAATCTTTGTTTGGGATGGAATGAAGATGGATTTGAACTACTTATGTTGCATTGTTATGGTTATCTGTGTCCCTGATAGAGACCTCACCTTTTCTATCTCCTCTGGTGACCACTGTTTCTATTCGTTTTCAGTCTGACATGATGTGCAGTGTTTTCCTTTATTTTTTTTTATAACTATTAAGGTAGAAATAATTTGTGGTGTCTTTACAACTCCTTTTAATAGCTTGTTTCCTCTTTATCACATTTAGAGCAATTAGGAAATAGGTAGATTTGTGTTGGACGGGACAACATTTTTCCCATTAGTTATTTGACAGGTTTAAATATAAGGTGTGGTAATAACTTAATAGTTCTATAATTAATTTTATGTATAACAATTGGAGCCATTTGGATATGTCAGCTAACTGACACGGTGAGGTCAAATCTCACTCTCAAGTACAATTATAGGATAACCCTGTGAATTAATTTATCTCCATCACACCCATTGTTGTGTGGGTTGGTATGGCTTCTCCCTTTGCTCTGCATTAATATGGTCTTCTATTTTTATGGGTTAATCAAGTTACTCCCTATTGGGTTCCCCTGTGCTGTGTTAGTGTGGATTCACTTGACTCTGCTCTCAAAGACAGAAGTGTTTTAAAGTGAACCCATGAGCTGTCTTAATTTCTGGTCCCAGGTTCATTGAGCAAGCTTCTTTAGAAAGCTGCTGAAATCCTCAGTTTAGCTTCCAAATCTGGGCTCTTTTTAATACAAATGTTGACCACTACTTCCAAGATTCTTCCTTGGCCTGCCTCCTCCAGCCCCTGTGCCCTCCCTATTGGCTATTGAGGCTCCCTCAAGTTTGGTGGCCATTGGAGTGTTGAATGGCTACCACCCCTGGGATTGACCATGAAAATGATGGTTTATTTTTACATATTATAAAGGACCTGGGTTTTTGCAATACCAAGACACCTTGAAGACCTAAACCTATTTTAAGAAGCCTACTCTGTTGGATTTGGGGCCTACAAACTCACTTAAAGTGAAAGTAAAAAGTCCTGGGTGGCCGTTCCTCCAGAGTGCACTGGTGATGTAACTGGCAGCACGTACTTTAAATATCTCCTAAATGGCACACGTTTAGGAGATATTTACCATACCTATAGGTAAGCCTTATTGTAGGCTTAGAGATGGGTAAAAATTATGCATAGGAGTTTACTCTCTCTTTAAAGTGGTTGTAAACTCTGTACTACCACTTTTACCTACAGGTAAGCCTATAATAAGACTCACCTGTAAGTACTGTGAATATCTCCTAAACGTGTGATGTCATTGGAGCATGCGCACTGAAGAAACGACTTGCTTGTGCTGTGATCGGCGGCTCCCACGCGGGAGTGACGTCATGGCAGCTCCGGCCAATCACAGCGCCGGAGACCGCAAACCCAAAAATAACTCCAGGAGGCATGTCGCCGGTCACAGCGGTGTGCGGGGGCCGCTGCAACAGCTTCGATCTAAGGTGAGTATTTCATAATGCATATTGGCTCATTATGTCTTTGTCTTGCAGGTTATTTTTTTTTTATTTTTATTAGTTTTTTTTTATTTTTAGAGGGTTTACAACCACTTTAAGTATACAGTATGCATCCTTTGCCTGATAGTCGTTCACCGATTTATGTCTCTCGCCCAAAATTGCTGTTTTGTAAATTTTTTAATTTGTAACAATTTGAAATTTGTAAAAAAATAAATGACATCGGTGTTGATTTTATTTTAAGGATGGAACAGAGGTGGATTTCTGCAAATACCCGTCCACAAGCCTGCCGGACCTTGTCAGTGCATGCTCTGCCCAGGACAATCACACAGACAATAAGGAGAATGTGGAACCCGATGGAAAAGAGGAAAAGGGAGGATGCGGGACCAGTCAACTTGAGTCGCTGACTGTAAGTGTCTCTCTAGTTTCTCATTATTCCACTTCCACAAAATAAACATTGTTCAGTAAATTGTTTTAGACCTTCCTGTCTTGTGGGAAAGGACAGGGAAGAGGAAATAATACATGAAGTCATATTTTACTATGCACAGTAATATTTTCAGCATTATTATAGCAATTACACTTGTCAGCTTAGCAGCTGAGAAAATCCTGTTCTGATTACCGGTTTGAAAATGGAGGTATAATTTATTTCCGGCATTGTCTTTAATGAGAAACGCACCTCATTTCGGAATTTCTTTTTGAGTCTAAATGATGCAGTGATATAGTATTTAATACTGGTGCTTGTATAGCACCACCAATTTACGCAGCACTTTACATATATATTATAGATTCACATCCGTCCCTGTTCTCAAGGAGCTTACAATCTAATGTCCCTAACTCACATTCAGTTTGGACAGGAGCCAGTTAACCTACCAACATGTCTTCTTAGTGTGGGAGGAAACCAGAGTACCTGTAGGAAACCCACACAGGGAAAACATGCAATCTCCATGGAGGTAGTTCCATTGTTGGCATTTGAACCAACGACACCAGTGCTGTTAGGCAGAAGTGCTAACCACTTAGCTACTGTGCTGCCCCAGCTCGTGGTTATGCCAGGAGCTTGTTACCACTGGAGTAATGTGACACTGCTACCCTGTTTCCCTGAAAATAAGACCTAGCGTGATTGTCAGTGATGGCTGCAATATAAGCCCTACCCCCCAAATAAGCCCTACCCTGTTTCCCCAAAATTAAGCCCTACCCTGAAAATAAGACCTACAAGGACTTTAACTAGGGCTTATTTGGGGGATATGGCTTATATTGCAGCCATCTCCGGCAATCATGCTAGGTCTTATTTTTGGGTATGACAAAAGGTGTCTTTTCATACACAGAGCAGGCAATGCACCAAAATTGCTCTGTAGTCTAAACATAACCTTCTATTTTTACTGGCAGGAACCTTCAAAACTTCATAACTGTAAAGCAATACTGTAGATTTGATTATCAGAGTAACCTGGCATTTAGCCATGACAGGCTGGTCTGGAGGCTGCCAAGAGAAGTATATGCAGGCACTGCTAAGTGCCAACACTTTATACCTGAAGTAGTTCTATTTGTCTTTCTATGACCGTGTCTTTAAGAATCGTAACTGTAAGCCAACCAGGCTCTTCTGCATTGTACAGTGCTGTTTAATGCTGGAAGCTTCCTGACAAGACGGGTGGAAGCAGTGTTGCCAACCTCCCAGATTGAAATTTACTCACACAACACCCACAATTTACTGGCACTGCCAAGTTTTTACTGGAATTTCCAAAAGTTACAAAATTACTGTTTTAAGTGCAAATTTCAGTATGCAGGGGTGTGTAGACTTTTTTTTTTATATCCACTGTATTTCTTACTTTATTTTCTATATAATGTAAGTAACTTGGGCAGGATTTAGGAGGACAAGGATTTAGAATCGGTGGCACACACACACACATACACACGAAACTGACTCCCACAGGAACATTGACAGTGCTGCAGCACCAACGCGTCCCCTCCTGAGTCACAGTGATGGTCTCTGTACACACCAGGTCCCTTCAGTTCACTCCAATCCAAACGGCAAAGAGCGTCCCACTCTTGTCCTGCACACAAGGCTTCAGCCACTCCTCTCGGCTCCCTTCCACTATGACATCACATGACACGTTCAGGCACCACCTCCACCAAACCAACCCCCTCCGCTCACACCAACCCACACACACTGTAGCAGGCACTTGGATGGACTCGGCCAGCTCCAGACTGGAAATTGCGAATGTGCAGTTCCAAGCCGAGTGTCACAGCCATATTTTTTTACTGGCAAACTTTTCCTGAGAAAAGTGGCCTTTTTTTTTTTCTGGCTCCAAGTAAAAATACCAGTGTTTGGCAACACTGGGTGGAAGCAGAATGATGACCCCATATGGGTACTGATTCTCCTTTATTGCCCAGTTATATGCTGGAGGGGAGCAAGGGGGCTTGGACTTTCCCCGACTTGTTCGCTTCCCTACTTGGTTGGGGTAGGCAGAACACTTTGGTGGGAGTGGGACAGCCATGCCTCTTGACCTTTGACCTCCGGGGACACGCCTTCTGACCTTTGGCGCAGGTCCCAATTCCAATCCCTGAGTCCTAACCTTGTTCTCCAAGGGAAAACCCTAACCAGTTATAGGCTGGATCAGTACTAGCCAGGACAGAGTCGCTTTAAACCCAAACCAGGCACGGAGTCGCTTTAAACCCAAACCAGGCACGGAGTCGCTTTAAACCCAAACCAGGCACGGAGTCGCTTTAAACCCAAACCAGGCACTGAGTCGCTTTAAACCCAAACTAGGCACGGAGTCGCTTTAAACCCAAACTAGGCACGGAGTCGCTTTAAACCCAAACCAGGCACGGAGTCGCTTTAAACCCAAACCAGGCACGGAGTCGCTTTAAACCCAAACCAGGCACGGAGTCGCTTTAAACCCAAACCAGGCACGGAATCGCTTTAAACCGAAACCAGGCACGGGGTCGCTTTAAACCGAAACCAGGCACGGAGTCGCTTTAAACCGAAACCAGGCACGGAGTCGCTTTAAACCCAAACCAGGCACGGAGTCGCTTTAAACCCAAACCAGGCACGGAATCGCTTTAAACCCAAACCAGGCACGGGGTCGCTTTAAACCGAAACCAGGCACGGGGTCGCTTTAAACCGAAACCAGGCACGGGGTCGCTTTAAACCGAAACCAGGCACGGAGCCGCTTTAAACCCAAACCAGGAACAGAAATTCTAAGTAGCAAACCCAACAAGGTTTATATTTAAGCATTTTATTTCTATAATAAACCATTTATAAAATACCTTAACCACAAAAGTACGTTAATCCCTTGTTTATCTTATGACTAATGGCGTTCCACTTTTATCCTCAATCTGAAATCTATCTCCTAGTCTGCTGTTTCAAGTCACAGCACAGTGTGAATGAGGTGACTGCCAAAACTTGACATTCCTGCAAAAATCCCCTCTAGCTGTAACAATGGGCCATTACCAGCAGCTCCAATAGAGACATGTTACAGCAGTAATGTTCTCGGTTTGTCGGAATGGGATTTTTTCACGTTTGATTACTCTTTTATGTCATCTTGTTTCTAACCACATTAGTGTTTAGCCGACTTGGGCAACCTTTGTCTGCCTGGCTCTTGTGTGGAATCTGTTCCATGAAATTTCTCTAGCTTCTTATAACAGTCCATCGATTTACTTTGATATTCTCTCTCTAAAAAAATATGATTATGATGTCTGTTGGCCTGATTTGTACAGGTTTTCTGGCTGCAGCTGATTGCATACACGCAGATTTATGCCCATTGTTGGCGATGTGTGACCCTAAGTGGCGCTTCACAATGGGGCGACCTGTCAGGCGACTTGGCCACCTGACAAGTTACGCTCCATGCATTTCAATGGAACCCTTCTAATAGGAGCGACTCGACTCGAGTTGCTCAGACTTAGAAAAAGGTTCCTGTAGTACTTTGGGGCGACTTTGGAGCAGTTTGCATTGACTTCTATACAGAAGTAATTTTGCAAGTCAAGCTGAAGTCTTGTTGTACCGTGAGGCTTCAGAGTCGGATGACTTTGAAGCCGCCCCTGTGTGAACCGGCACTTATTGGCCAAGTGGATGGAAGCCTTATGGTGTCCATACAGTAGGCGAAAAATCTTTAGAAAACCTGTAATTTGGACAGTTCGTTTATCGTCCAGTTAATGGACACAAATTGAAAATCGGTTGTGACGTTTGTGAGCCAAAACAATCAAAGGAAAAGTTTTGAACGGAAGATAAATTGAAAGGTTGATGTGTTTTTTTTACCCAAACAGTTTGCTCTAGGTTGTATGTGACAAAACAAATACAAAACTGATTAATTTATGTCCATTGAACGATTTATCGTTTACATTTCGGTCATTACACGATGACATAATCTTTTGCTCTCACGACCGCGTGTTTGTTTTTCGAAAATGCATTTGAACGATTTGTTGAGAGGCGAAGCCTTAACAGTTCCCTTCACTAAGGGGCCAAGCTAAACCCCTGAAAAACAATCCCACACCATAATCCCCCCTCCCCCAAATGATTTTTAAGAGGAGAAGAAAACAAGGTCCATAAAGACATGAATGAATGAGTTTGGGGTGGAGGAACTTGACTGGCCTGACCTCAACCCAATGGAACACCTTTGGGATGAATTAGAGCGGAAACTGTGAGCCAGGCCTTCTAGTCCACATAAGTGCCTGACCTCACTAATGCGAGTCTGGAAGAATGGTCAAACATTCCCATAGACACACTCCTAAACCTTGTGGACAGCCTTCCCAGAAGAGTTGAAGCTGTTATAGCTAAGAACTAAGACTGGGATGCCGTTAAAGTTCATGTGCGTGTAAAGGCAGATGTCCCAATACTTTTGCCAATATAGAGTATATATTTGTGAATATGTTGCAAGGTTTCTTACTTGGAGATCCCACTAGTAACGGCATTTCCTGCTGAGGGCTGACAACACTAAAGTTGGCCATACAGTAGTAGATTTTCTATACAAACATTTGGGAATGTGTGAACATTCTCAGTACATTCAAATATCAAATTGCTTTTAATGGTTGAATTTGGAAATTTGAGAAAAAAAAATCCATCCTGCTGTGTTTGAATTTTGCTGCTTACCCTCAGCAGTAGGGCTAGGACAAGAAGTGGGTGGGAGGGGGCAGCTGCCCTGGGCGCAATGATTTTCTGTTGGGATGGGAGCTCCTTCCTTCCTTACAAGACTGACGGGAGTAGTGCTAGTGGCAATGATTTTGACAAGCGAGTGACTGCTGGGCGTAGGATTCCCTAAGCTTGCACATCATGAATGGGGTGGGGGGTGCAGTTTGGCATCTTTTCCCTGGGCACTGGATGACCTTCTGCAGGAACTGCTCAGCAGCTTATGCACACAGACCTTCTTCTTTAGATGCGCATGTTGCCTTTCTGTAGACATTTGGATACCCAATTAACCAATGTTAAATGATCTTTAAGCCATCAATGACCTCTGTAGCTGCAGGCATTGTTGAATAATTTTATCCTTTAAAAGATAAGTTTGGGAATCAAAATAACAAACCATCTTGCTCCACTAGGTGAATGCAGCACTGATCTGATGCTGCATCTGTCCCTTGCCACGTCTACACCAAGAACTGAGCAATCAAAGACCGCTGAATGCCTAGTTCTCGGTCTTCAATGAGCAGAGAGCCGCTGATTGACTCTCCCCGGTCCTTTATCCCTGCCAGTCTCAATCTCTTTGCGCAGCTCTGCCACACCTTCTGTGTCCTGCTCCTTCTCTGTCCCTCCCACCCCCAGCCTCCTCCGCCGCTGTGATTATTGAACAGCAGAGAATGGAAGGAAGCGCAGCTCAGGACGGAGGGGTGGGAGGAGGAGCCAACCAAATTAACCTATGTTTAACCACAGGTGATTGGTTGCTGAGGACCACCCTTTGTCCTAAAAACCAATCACCAGCTTGCTAATATGAAAAGTTAATTTCCTGCATTCTGAGCGCCGCCCACTCTCGTACCCTGCATTCTGAGCGCCGCCCACTCTCGTACCCTGCATTCTGAGCGCGGCCCACTCTCGTACCCTGCATTCTGAGCGCAGCCCACTCTCGTACCCTGCATTCTGAGCGCGGCCCACTCTCGTACCCTGCATTCTGAGCGCGGCCCACTCTCGTACCCTGCATTCTGAGCGCGGCCCACTCTCGTACCCTGCATTCTGAGCGCGGCCCACTCTCGTACCCTGCATTCTGAGCGCGGCCCACTCTCGTACCCTGCATTCTGAGCGCGGCCCACTCTCGTACCCTGCATTCTGAGCGCGGCCCACTCTCGTACCCTGCATTCTGAGCGCGGCCCACTCTCGTACCCTGCATTCTGAGCGCGGCCCACTCTCGTACCCTGCATTCTGAGCGCGGCCCACTCTCGTACCCTGCATTCTGAGCGCGGCCCACTCTCGTACCCTGCATTCTGAGCGCGGCCCACTCTCGTACCCTGCATTCTGAGCGCGGCCCACTCTCGTACCCTGCATTCTGAGCGCGGCCCACTCTCGTACCCTGCATTCTGAGCGCGGCCCACTCTCGTACCCTGCATTCTGAGCGCGGCCCACTCTCGTACCCTGCATTCTGAGCGCGGCCCACTCTCGTACCCTGCATTCTGAGCGCGGCCCACTCTCGTACCCTGCATTCTGAGCGCGGCCCACTCTCGTACCCTGCATTCTGAGCGCGGCCCACTCTCGTACCCTGCATTCTGAGCGCGGCCCACTCTCGTACCCTGCATTCTGAGCGCGGCCCACTCTCGTACCCTGCATTCTGAGCGCGGCCCACTCTCGTACCCTGCATTCTGAGCGCGGCCCACTCTCGTACCCTGCATTCTGAGCGCGGCCCACTCTCGTACCCTGCATTCTGAGGGCGGCCCACTCTCGTACCCTGCATTCTGAGGGCGGCCCACTCTCGTACCCTGCATTCTGAGGGCGGCCCACTCTCGTACCCTGCATTCTGAGGGCGGCCCACTCTCGTACCCTGCATTCTGAGGGCGGCCCACTCTCGTACCCTGCATTCTGAGGGCGGCCCACTCTCGTACCCTGCATTCTGAGGGCGGCCCACTCTCGTACCCTGCATTCTGAGGGCGGCCCACTCTCGTACCCTGCATTCTGAGGGCGGCCCACTCTCGTACCCTGCATTCTGAGGGCGGCCCACTCTCGTACCCTGCATTCTGAGGGCGGCCCACTCTCGTACCCTGCATTCTGAGGGCGGCCCACTCTCGTACCCTGCATTCTGAGGGCGGCCCACTCTCGTACCCTGCATTCTGAGGGCGGCCCACTCTCGTACCCTGCATTCTGAGGGCGGCCCACTCTCGTACCCTGCATTCTGAGGGCGGCCCACTCTCGTACCCTGCATTCTGAGGGCGGCCCACTCTCGTACCCTGCATTCTGAGGGCGGCCCACTCTCGTACCCTGCATTCTGAGGGCGGCCCACTCTCGTACCCTGCATTCTGAGGGCGGCCCACTCTCGTACCCTGCATTCTGAGGGCGGCCCACTCTCGTACCCTGCATTCTGAGGGCGGCCCACTCTCGTACCCTGCATTCTGAGGGCGGCCCACTCTCGTACCCTGCATTCTGAGGGCGGCCCACTCTCGTACCCTGCATTCTGAGGGCGGCCCACTCTCGTACCCTGCATTCTGAGGGCGGCCCACTCTCGTACCCTGCATTCTGAGGGCGGCCCACTCTCGTACCCTGCATTCTGAGGGCGGCCCACTCTCGTACCCTGCATTCTGAGGGCGGCCCACTCTCGTACCCTGCATTCTGAGGGCGGCCCACTCTCGTACCCTGCATTCTGAGGGCGGCCCACTCTCGTACCCTGCATTCTGAGGGCGGCCCACTCTCGTACCCTGCATTCTGAGGGCGGCCCACTCTCGTACCCTGCATTCTGAGGGCGGCCCACTCTCGTACCCTGCATTCTGAGGGCGGCCCACTCTCGTACCCTGCATTCTGAGGGCGGCCCACTCTCGTACCCTGCATTCTGAGGGCGGCCCACTCTCGTACCCTGCATTCTGAGGGCGGCCCACTCTCGTACCCTGCATTCTGAGGGCGGCCCACTCTCGTACCCTGCATTCTGAGGGCGGCCCACTCTCGTACCCTGCATTCTGAGGGCGGCCCACTCTCGTACCCTGCATTCTGAGGGCGGCCCACTCTCGTACCCTGCATTCTGAGGGCGGCCCACTCTCGTACCCTGCATTCTGAGGGCGGCCCACTCTCGTACCCTGCATTCTGAGGGCGGCCCACTCTCGTACCCTGCATTCTGAGGGCGGCCCACTCTCGTACCCTGCATTCTGAGGGCGGCCCACTCTCGTACCCTGCATTCTGAGGGCGGCCCACTCTCGTACCCTGCATTCTGAGGGCGGCCCACTCTCGTACCCTGCATTCTGAGGGCGGCCCACTCTCGTACCCTGCATTCTGAGGGCGGCCCACTTTCGTACCCTGCATTCTGAGGGCGGCCCACTTTCGTACCCTGCATTCTGAGGGCGGCCCACTTTCGTACCCTGCATTCTGAGGGCGGCCCACTTTCGTACCCTGCATTCTGAGGGCGGCCCACTCTCGTACCCTGCATTCTGAGGGCGGCCCACTCTCGTACCCTGCATTCTGAGGGCGGCCCACTCTCGTACCCTGCATTCTGAGGGCGGCCCACTCTCGTACCCTGCATTCTGAGGGCGGCCCACTCTCGTACCCTGCATTCTGAGGGCGGCCCACTCTCGTACCCTGCATTCTGAGGGCGGCCCACTCTCGTACCCTGCATTCTGAGGGCGGCCCACTCTCGTACCCTGCATTCTGAGGGCGGCCCACTCTCGTACCCTGCATTCTGAGGGCGGCCCACTCTCGTACCCTGCATTCTGAGGGCGGCCCACTCTCGTACCCTGCATTCTGAGGGCGGCCCACTCTCGTACCCTGCATTCTGAGGGCGGCCCACTCTCGTACCCTGCATTCTGAGGGCGGCCCACTCTCCGAACCCTGCATTCTGAGGGCGGCCCACTCTCCGAACCCTGCATTCTGAGGGCGGCCCACTCTCCGAACCCTGCATTCTGAGGGCAGCCCACTCTCCGAACCCTGCATTCTGAGGGCAGCCCTTTTGTTTGTGTACAGCGTTGCATGGTCGCACAATTGTGCCGCATCGCAAAAAATACGCCTTGTCAGGAGGGGGGATAAATCTTCCGAAGGTGAAGTGGTTAAAGCTGACCTTCAGCTTTAAAAACAATGACAGTAAATTGCCTATTAAAAGATAAAAAGAAGAGTTCTTTCTTCCAAGCTGTACTCCCATAACCCCCCCCCCCCCCGCCGGGTACCTGGTGGCATTAGATATGAGGAGGGCAATGCAAGGTCAAATTATGAGTATATGGGATATCCCAGCCAATGGGCAGGGGTTTTCTTAAATCCCTTGGCCTGCTGGGAGAACCTATATATTTGGGTGGAATCAGGTGATTGTTGTTCTGTGCCTCCTGGACGGCTTTCTGGGTGGATGTGTGTTGTATTGCCCAGGCTGCTAGGCTGGAGATTGGGCCTATCCAGGGGACATCTGGCTGCTTGGCTGTCTGGGGGCCTATCCAGAAGCAAGAGAGCAGCACAGAGTTGGGATTATGGTTTGCAGTCCAACCAGAAGTGACAGTTCTGCCGACAGGGGAACCTGTTGTGGTTGGAGGTAGAGGGGAAGCTGTCGCCCGTAAGGGACCATCTACCTTATTATCGGGGACCACAGTGAGTAACTGAAACAAGTACCAAAGCAGTATTCTCACCAACCGGGGACGGTGAAGAATCGGGAAACTTCAGTGGGAATCAAGGCAGGGACCCAGCCAACGGAGGTGACGCTTGCAGAGCAGCCTTGTGTGTCAAGCCAGGGACCGAGCAGGCCAGTGGGGTGAAGTTTGAGAAGTATCTTGAGTACCAAACTATGGACCCAACAGAGGCGGGTGTGACGCATTAGGAAGATACCACCGTAAGGATTGGAGGAGCTCAAGGGATTTGGTGGCAGTGAATCATCTAGTCTGGAGAGACTGGGAGCTCAGTGGGCTGAAGAACTACAAGAAGTGATTCTAGTGGAAGTTAAGGAACTGTTACACTTAGTTTTAGGAACTGTTAAAGACTGTTGCCATAGGAGACCGCATTCCTGCACATGCAGATGTGCCGTCCTTGCTGGATGCCTCTACCTGCATGGCTGTCCTCTTGTTGAAGTCTCAGAGTCTGTCAATTGATCTAACAACTACCTAAGGGTGTCCTGCCCCTAACCCTCTCTCCCAAAGTTCTGTTAAGAGAAATAAAATCTCTTTTGCGTTCAAGAAGTGTCTGGCGCCCAATCAGACTATGCAGTCAGCCATCTCTGGCACTGGAGGTCCTCATTAGACTGAAGTAGGCCTGGAACCTTGCTACATACAGACTATACAATATAACTTTTAAGGCTGATTTCTATTTATGAGTTTTAACACTTATCAATGCCTGCATACAAGGTAGCCATTGTTTTAAATGGTGCTAGTTCCTCATTGCTGAGGAAGTCCTAATCTATGAGACAAACAAACTCATCCTCCCTCCCTAAATAAGGGGAAATAGGATTACCTTGTATAAATACATAAATGTTCTATTGGACCACACATTGGTTTAGTGGTTAGCATTCAATTACAATTGCCTTAAAAATTCCGTTCAGAGGTACTCAAAATTTTACAGTGGTTAGCATTTCAGCCTTGCAACACTGGGGGTTTTTTTTGTCTCTTATTAGAACTCGATCTACACGGGTCTTTTTTTTCCAACCTATGTAACTAGTTGTGTGATGCAGTGATGTAGTGTTCATTTTTTGATGCTTCTAAGCAAGTCATATTCATATAGTTGGAACGCACACCTCTGCATCTGAAAAGAAGGAAAACGTGAGAGGAGGGACCACCAGGGAGGGGGGCCCTCTAGTGTTTGGACAAAACTGTCCGGTACCACAACCTTTCAGAGAAATTGTACAAAAAGACCCTATAAACTGGTATTTAAGAATTTTAATGGTGCCACGTTAGTAAAAGATTATCAAAAATTTTGTTGTAAGAAGTTTAAAAACATTGGAACATATATTCAAGACAAAACAGAACACAATTCCATGTATAAATCGTATTTGTGCTACACAGTAAGAGATTGAATCATCAGCCCTGTGGGAATGAGGTGATGAATGGCTTGTTGCGACTTCCGACGCAGTTGCATTTCACGGGTCACTTCAGGAAAGCAGCTTATAGTCAAACTCTAAAATGAAACATACACTTAGAAATGTTATTACTATAGTATGAAGCCTCAAATGGTAGGCACGCCATATACCTCAATGTATATAGACATCAGCATAAAACCATATCAAACATTAAAGGGGTTGTAAAGGTAAATGTTTTTTCACCTTAATGCATTCTATGCATTAAGGTGAAAAAACATCTGGCGCTGCCGGTGCCCCCGGTCCCCCCGTTTTACTTACCTGACCCCTCGAAAATCCCACGCTTGCCCCCGCCGTCCTCTTCACCGCTCAGCCTGGCTGCTGATTGGCTGGAGTGGATGGATTGAAAGCAGCGCAGCCATTGGCTCGCACTGCTGTCAATCACATCCAATGACGCAGCGCGCCGGGGGGGGGGGGGGCGTGTGATACAGCCGGCGGCTATAGCCGCCGGCTGTATCACGGGAGCGCGCCCGCAAGTGCTTCTCACCATGCAAAGGAGCTCGCATGAACGTGAGAAGTACCTGCGGGAGGAAGCCGAGGGACCCCAGAAGAGCAGGTTCAGGGCCACTCTATGCAAAACGAGCTACACAGTGGAGGTAAGTATAACATGTTTGTTATTTTAAAAAAAGAAAAAAAATTGTGTTGTTGGATAATCCAACCGTGTGTGGGCTCCATCAGACTTTTTCCATCGGATTGTCCGACCAACAAAGTTTGAGAGCTGGATATAAAATTTTCCAACAACATGTTCCGATTAGACTTTGTCCGATCGTTTGTAGAGTTTCCAATCGGACAAAGTGCCACGCATGCTCAGATCAAATTACGAGACCAAATCTATTGGCTACTAGCCTGAACGTAGTCCCATCGTAATGAACGAACGTCATCACGTCCCTGCACGATCGGATTTTCCAACAACTTTGTCTGACCGTGTGTATGCAACACCAGTTTCGGACAAAATCCATCGGAAAAAAATCCAAAGGATTTTGTGGTTGGAATGTCCGAGTGTGTACAAGGGCTTACTGCACATCCGAAAAACAGGGATGTGCGAACCTCTGTGAATTCTGCATGAAGCCTACTTGTACACATGCTCTCCGGCCTTCTCTTCATACATGGTGCGTGTTGCTTTCTAGTTGCACACTTTTTAGATATAAGCCTGATAAATAAAACACAAGTGGCATTATTCACGCCGAAGACTTGGCACGCATCGTAGGCTTCATTTGCATGTATAATTTATGCCATGACTTATTTAACATTAACAAGAACTTTCACCTAGAAAGGCCGTGGGATGTGGGCTGTCATTGTTTCGGAGAGAGCTGTAGGAGTATTTTCAATCCACCATAGATTGCACATTGTACTTTTTAATTTACATCTGCTTCCGATCAAATCAATTTGAGAGTACATATGCTGAATAGAAAATATTTTCATATTATATATAGAACGTGGTTTTAATTATACTGTGGCAGTAACCTAATAGGCTAGATGGATGGATGATTTGTTGACGACATTATTAGATTGAGGTTTAGATAAATAGACGATTAGACTGGATAGAGATAGAAAAAGAGGGATAGATGATTAGATAGATGGTTGAATATGGAGATGGTTTGATGGATACAGACAGAATAGATGAGATGAGTAAATGGAGGTAGAGATGGATAGATGGAGGCAAGAAGGGAGAGGTGAGGGAGTGGATGGTGGGATAAATGATTGGATGGGGGAAGAGAGGGATGGATAGATGGATATGGGGGGAGAAGTGAATGTATGGGGGAAGAGATAGATTGGTGGATGGATGAAGAGATTGATGGATGGATTGAGGGAGGGAGAAATTAATAGGAGGAGGGAGGGATGGCTGGTTAAAGAGACTAAGTATGGATTATGGACAGATGGATGAGGGGAGAACAGTATGGATGGATTACTGGATTTATTGGGGAAGAAATAAATGAGTTGATGGAGGAAAAGACTGGTGGATAGGGGAAGAAATAGATGGATGGATGGATGGAGGTAGAGCTGGGTGGATGGAGAGATGGATGGATGGGGGAGAAATTAATGCATTTATGGGTGAAGAGATAGTTGAGTGGATGGAGGAAGAGACTGATGAATGGGGGAGAGTTACCTAGATGGACGTGGATGTGATGGAAGGAGAGAGGTAGGAAGAGATAAATGGAAGGAGAACTAGATGGATTTAAAATTGGAGGAAAAATGAATGGATAGACGTATGAATGTGGAGTGCAGTGGATCAATGTTTCTCAACTCCAGTCCTCAAGTACCCCCAACAGGTCATGTTTTCAGGCTTTCTATTTTTGCACAGCTGTTTCATCTGAGGGGAGTTCTGAAAACATGACCTTTTGGGGGTACTTGAGGACTGGAGTTGAAAAACATTGCAGTGGATGACTATATAAACCGCTAGAACACAATGGGGTTTATTTACTAAAGCTGGAGAATGCAGAATCATCCTCACTCCTGCAGAGAAACCAATCAGCTTCTAACCTCAGCTTGTTCAATTAAAGCGGGAGTCTGCCGGGAGTCCGTTTTTTTTTTATTTTTATTTTTTTTTTAAAGCCAGCAGCTACAAATACTGCAGCTGCTGACTTTTAAAATAGTGCCACTTACCTGTCCAGCGCGACTGCGATGTCGGCACCCGAAGCCGATCTCTCGATCTTGGGTATGGGAATCAGGAAGTGGAGCCTTTCGGCTTCATTTCCCGGTTCCCTGCTGTGCATGCGCGAGTCGCGCTGCGCAATAAGGATGGACCCGCTGCCTCTGGGATCTGTGTGTTTCCCAGCAGGCAGCGGGGGACTTTCGGAAAGGGGCGTAATCTACGCCCCTTTCCGCAGAGAGCTATCCCGGAAGTGGGTGCAGATACCTGTACTGTACAGGTACCTGCACCCCCCTCCCCCCTGAAAGGTGCCAATTGTGGCGCCGGAGGGGGGAGGATTCCAATGAGCGGAAGGTCCACTTTAGGGTAGACCTCCGCTTTAAGCTTTCTCAAATAAACCTGGAAGGTGATTGCTTTCTATGCAGACATGAGCCCAATTTTGCATTCTTCAGCTTTAGTAAATGGTGGAGAGAGTTGCGTTACTAAGCAGGACTTTGGCAACATTGCTGTGTCAGGTGATGAATTTCAGTTGACAATGATGAACAGCTGGGTGGTGGTGGGTTCAGTTTTCAGCCATTACATTTCATGTGTGCACCTGTACACTAGAGAAGGTTCTTCCACAAACTTTTAGACGTAAAGAAGTATAAACTAGCCAACAAAAATGTATGTTTTGCAGGTGTGATGATAATTTATTACAGAGAATGCTTACAGGCAGGGCAGGACTTAGGGTGGTGGGGGCCCCTGGGCTTGAGTCACTTTCGGGCCCTACCTTCTATACATTACCGTATTTATCGACGTATAGCATGCGCTGGCGTATAACACGCACCCCAAGTTTAGGAGGGAATTTTAAGGAAAAAAATTACATTTAAATGCCCATCAATGCAGCCTTATCAGTGGCCATCTGCAGCGTTGCCCATCCATCTGCAGCCTTGTCCAGTGTAATTGCAGCCTTGTCATTTGTAGCCTTGTCATTGCAGTCTTGAAGTTTAAAAATGGCGCGGCCGAGATAGTCCTCTGTATCTCCGCGGCTCTCAGATCCTCTCGCAGTCCCGAGAGTAGCCGAGTGTACTCAGCTAGGCTCAGTCACGCCCAGTCCCTGTGTTATGCCCATCATAGGACGGGACTGGGCTTGACTGTGAGCGGAGCCGAGCCGAGTACACTCGGCTATGTATCTTGGCAGGGCCCATGGGCTTGAGCCCAGTCAAGCCCAATAGTAAGTCTGGCCCTGCTTACAGGTATTCGTATATGGCAGGGGTCTCCAAACTTTCAAAACAAAGGGGCAGTTTACTGTCTTTCAGACTTGAGGAGGGCCGGACTGGGGCCAGTGGGAGTAGAAAATGTCCTGGCGTCCAGTGGGAGTAAACAATGCCATATTTTGGTGTCAGTGAGAGGACTATTGCCCCATCGCTGGTGCCAGTGGAAGCAATGTGCCCGATTGTTGCTTTCAGTGGGAAAAATTCTGCCCCATTGTTGGTGACTGTAGGAGGAATTGTGCCCTTTCGTTGGTGCCTTTGGCAGGAGTAGTGCCCCATTGATTAGTGTTAATGGGAGGAATAGTCCATCGTTGGTATCAACATATGGAATTTTGCTCAACGTTGGTGTCGGTGGAAGGAATTGTGCCCACCGTTGGTGACAGTGGAAGGAATTGTGCCCACCGTTGGTGTCAGTGGAAGGAATTGTGCCCACCGTTGGTGTCAGTGGAAGGAATTGTGCCCACCGTTGGTGTCAGTGGAAGGAATTGTGCCCACCGTTGGTGTCAGTGGAAGGAATTGTGCCCACTGTTGGTGTCAGTGGAAGGAATTGTGCCCACCGTTGGTGTCAGTGGAAGGAATTGTGCCCACCGTTGGTGTCAGTGGAAGGAATTGTGCCCACTGTTGGTGTCAGTGGGAGGAATAATGCTCCATTATTTGTGTCAGCGACAAGAATCATGCCCCATTGTTGGTGTCAGTGGATAGAATAGTACTCCAAAGGCCGGATAAAAGCAAGCAAAGGACCGCATCTGGCCCCCGGGCCGCAGTTTAGAGAGCGCTGATATACCCCGGGCTGCAGTTTGGAGACCGCTGATATATGGCATAATTTAAAAATAAACTTCAAGGGTCAGTCTACCCAAAAGGGATATTTTGAGACTAGTTGTCCCTGGATTGGATCCTTGCATATATTCAATAGTCTGTGAGATCTCCTGACACAATTCCTGTTCACCTGTGAGTTCTGTTTCCAGCACCTCCAGTTGTACTCTCCATGATCTAACGTCAATCAATAATAAAATCAGAGCTGGAACTACTTATAATGGGTACAGCAGGGACAGAAGAGGTCTTGAGAATGTTCACACAATACATATTATGAATATTCAATTTTAGTTATTCAATTGTGTGTTGATGGATTGGGGGAGTTTCTTTTCACATGATTGGATAATTGAAGTGAATCTTACATTTTACCATGTAACATTCTAAAAAATTAATAAACCAATCACATTGTCAGATGTTTTAGGATTGGTTCACTTGACTTTTGCTAAAAACATCCCTAATCACCATAGCATCCTCAGTACATTGACATGTAGTACTCAATTTTATAGGGTTAGTCAATCTTTACTGGCTTTTGCTTGGGGAGATTTTTGCCAAAGGTCAAAGGTGAACTATTCCTTTGACTCTCCAGAATGTATCAATTGGCTGCTCAGAAAAAAAAATCAGGAGATATCCATTACTATATATAGGTAGAATCCACCTGGAAGCAGAGTAGTTGTGATGATATGTACAGTTTTACTAACACGTCAAAATTGCAAAATTGGGCTTAGGCATTTAGATTTGTTTTACCCTTAGGCACAAAGGGGTTAAGGTTAAAAAAAACCTCAGTATTGGTTCAGAAACTGCAGCGCGAGCCATTGGCTCCTAAGGCTGTCATTCAGAGTCCATTAGGAAGGAGCGGCAGTGGGGAGCAACGTACAGAGCCGGCTCAAGAGAGAGCATGTACGAGTGCTCCCATAGTAAGTGGCTTGCTATGGGGGTAATTGGCAGGGAGGGGGAGAAGAGCGAGGAGCCAGGAGTGGCAGGGGACTTGAGAAGGAGAATTGGAGGTGCTCTGTGCGTAGTCACAGAGCAGGTAGGTATAAAATGTTATTTTTATATATAAAAAAATCACTTTAAGGTTAAAAATGGCCCATTACTTGTTTCTTCCCATTCCCCAAACACTTACCTGATTCTCCTCTTGATCCAGCGCTATGCCTGGCTGTAAAGTCACTTTCCTTCTCTTCCTCATTGGCTCCTGCTGCTGTTCTGTCAAATCATGTGAGAAGAAAGCAGGGGACATTGCTGAACAGCACTGTGTGTGTCTTTAGATGCACACAGCCTGGCTCGGGAGCATGCTTGCACTTGGTGCTGCCAAAGCAGCCGGCTAGCTGAGGGGGCACTGAGGGGGCACTTGGAAAAGAGATGGAGCAAACACTGACGACGGGGGGACTGTGGCAGAAGAGGAAAGGGACGGCTCTGTGCAATTGTAAGTATAACATCTTTTTTATTTTAACACATTTTTCTTTTTGCATGTAAAAAAATGTGCATTTATAATTTTTACTTGGAGTCTGGAAAGCATAGCAGCCGCTATCGGCACCTCATGGGTGCCATGCAGGACTCCTGCAGACTTTAGTGTATCTGTCTGCTCGTACCTCATACAGGCAGACAAATACGCACTGACTGGAAGAGTCAATGAACTACAATGAGTCAATGAACTCAAGAGCACTCTGATAGTTCATCAGAACTACAACCCAACAGCCGCAGAGGCTCCCGGGACTTGTAGCCTCCCATTCACAGAATACTGTGAATGAAAGATGTGGACGGGCGGAGCCCCGCATTTCCTTCTTAATTTCAAACCGTGACACCGGTCGCCCGGAGAAGATGCCTGCCAACTGTCAAGGGGGACAGGGGGGAGAGGCTGCAGTTGCTGGAACATGTTACATGATTACAGGTGGAACGTGTAACATGCTCCAGAAGGTGAACTTCTTTTTAATGCAGAGAATGTATTAAAGTAGAACTATAGGCAAATTAATAGAACAGTCCAGCGCTGGAACAAACCCATATAAATAAAGTTCATATCAAAAATTGCAAGCACAGTGCTGTTAAAACGATCATGGAGCTGAGTTCGTGAAGAGCCTCTACCACTGGTTATAATAGCCGCTCACCTTCCAGAGTGGAACCCTACAGAGATGGGGTCACAAGCGCTTTCCCTGAATGGGGTTAATATCGCTGGGATGAAGTCACCTGCATGATCGTTTTAACAACACTGTTTTTGGACACTTACCATTGATGCTTGCAATTCGTCATTTGAACTTTATATATGTTTGTTCCAGCGCTGCACTCTTCTACTAAAGCGGAGGTTCACACAAAAATGGAACCTCTGCTTTTCAGATACCCCCCCGTCCCACATTTTGGCACCTTTCAGGGGGGTGGGGGGTGCAGATACCTGTATAATACAGGTATTTGCACCCACTTCCCGGGAATAGACTCCCGCCTGAGTCACGCCCCTCCCCCCCTCCGCTGTCTCCTGGGAAATGCACAGGTCCCAGGATACAGCGGGACCAGTTAGGATGCGCAGCGCGACTCGCACATGTGCAGTAGGAAACCGGGAAGTCAAGCCACAATGCTTCACTTCCTGATTCCCTCACCGACAATGGTGGCGGCCGCTGCCGAGAGCCAAGCTTTTGATTGGCTTTGGCTGCCGACATTGCTGGACCCTGGGACAGGTAAGTGTCCATTTATTAAAAGTCAGCAGCTGCAGTATTTGTAGCTGCTGGCTTTTAATAATTTTTTTTTTTTTAGGTAGACCTCCTCTTTAATAAGATTTTTCCCATGGGATTTGGTAATTTGACCCCGAGTGTTCAACAGCCTTTTTTTTTGTTTTGTTTTATAGGTTTTATTTGCGCTGATTGACATTTTTTACAGAAATATAGGCACAACTTTTTTTTTTTTTTTTTCCATTTTGGCTAGAGCAAGGCTGTCAGATCTTTTTTCTTTTTTTGCCATCTGTGTCCTATTGTGGAGGTTTCCCTTCACTTCCTGTCCCATATCGAAACAGGAAGTGAGAGGAAATCCCTGCAAATTAAGGGAATTCCTTGGGGAACCCCAGATCACTAGAACTAGTGTCCCCATTGGAAGATTTCCCCTCTATTACGTTTCTGGGGACAACCCAAAATCTGTCGCTTTTACTTTCAATGATAAAAGTAAACAGGACAAATGGAGAGGGTGAATCTTCTTAACGGGGGGGGGGGGGGCACAGACATGAATAAAAATTGGCAAGCGTTCTAATCCCTCTTTACTTTGTTCAAAAAAAAAAGAAGAAGAAGAAAATTGCCATTAGTTATTCTTTGGCTTAAAAGATGTTAAGACTTTAGAACCATTTTAAACTTACAACAGAAAGAAGCACTGAAATTGCTGCTCATCTCCCCCTGCTCCCTCTGGCTGGGAGGGTCTTGGCATCCTTCAAAAGAAAATGGGCGATGTAAGCTGCTTGGACATGGCAGCAACTGGACTTCATAGTCTGTGTTGTAATTGCCGATGATGAATCGCTCCACAGTGCCTGTGTTTACAGAGGTTAGAGATGGCTTCAATTAAAATCTCATTTGCTGGTTGTTAGGAATAGCCTTTATTGTCCACAGCCTGGCCGCAGGTTTAATTTTTTTAAAATATTTTAATGAAAAGTACTGGCAGGTGAAATACATGAGTGTTTTATTTATTTATTTTTCCTTTTGATATGTGAATTTAGAGCTTATTAAAGCAGTTGTTAGGAATTTGAATCTTGGATTTTATTTATTTATTTTACTTTCAAGTGGCTTCTCTAGAGCCTTTAATGTTCTAAGCTTACTGCTAAAACAATCTGATTGTGTATGAGCCTCATCCACATGCTTTAGGCGTGTCCATATCTCATTTCCCGTAGCCTGAGAGCTTTTACTGCATCCTGCAAAATGCCTACAGCACATTAACTGATGAAAATCCAACATCTGTGGAATAGATTTCAACAAACTCTGTCACGTTTTCTCATGGAATGTCTGAGCCGATCATAACTTATTTTAACTGAAAATTATTGGCAAATGTTTTACACTTTCGATAGCTGATATAAATTAAACAGAAATACCATACTTTAATTAAACCTACGCTCATGGGAGCTATCTAATCCCTTTGGGATTGGCAATTTGCACGTGTTGTCGTGGCCAATTAGCTGGGAACTGCTGTTCCAGTGCTGATTTCTGAAATCGATCATAGCCATAAATGTTCTAATCTCTGTTGAAGTGGAACTCCTAATGTTCGGAGTTATTGAACTGAGCTCATCTGTTCAGGATGGAGAGGAGGAGAATGGGAACAGTGTCTGGGTTGCTCATAAACGTATTTCAGATCTGCCAGGCTTAGTCATCTTGCCGTACGCTCCGATATGGGAAAGTGGTCAGCTGCAAAAGACGTTTCCTTTTCTTTCCCATGAAAGGAGCTGTTTCATTTAGCTTTTACAGTCTCTTCCAAGCAGTGAACAGGTTGTAGCAAGCTGATCAATAGTTAATATATATATATAAGAGGAGACAGACCATCTTAAAAAGGTACTTCATCGGGCTTCTCCACAACTTAAAATGGAACGTATAATAGTTTTTGTAGGTATTTCCTTTGTGGTCGGGACTTTTTGTTTTTTATTACTTTTTCTGAGCTATACATATCTGTCTTTCTTGGAAAAAAGTTAGCAGAATTCAGCAGCTAGAGGTCATATTTACAGACCACTAAATGGGTCAGAGGAGCGACTCTTCCCCCTGCCTGCTCCTCCCTGCAGTGGGTAGAGTTCCTTAAGACAGCTTGGTCTGAAGTTCTAGGTTGGCCTATGGCCAAATTTCATCCAATTCTTGCTAAATTGTCTGAAATACAGGTCCTGGGTGGTCCTGTCGGCAGCACCTGGCTTGATAAAAGTTGATTTCCAATTATAAGGGTGTGAGCAAGATCCACAGAGTATAGAAATGTTGTCAGCACACCAAGGATTCCTCAAAAGGGTCCAAAGCTTTATTCACATGGTCACAGAATACACATACGGCAACCTTTTTTTTTGCCACGCAGGGCCCCTTCTTCAAGCAAGTGGACACTTGCCCAAGCAAGGGACCCTGCATGGCTCCGAAACATTGCCATATATGTGTACCGCGTGACCATGTGAATAAAGCTTTGCACCCTTTTGAGTAATCCTTGGTGTGCTGATGACGTTTCTACACTCTGATTGTCTATGGTTTGCAGCCTGTGGCCATTACAGCACCCAGCATTACTACAGCTGTTTTCAGGAACGTGTGCATGGGGGATATTTCGTTTAGCAAGATCACCAGCTCACACTAGACTGTCTCCAGGCACTGCAGCCAAGACTTCAAGTCTTATCAAACTTGAACTGGGTATTATTGAAGATACACAAGGTAATCATTATCCAGTTTAATTTTTGAGTAACGTATTCAAGTGAGACCACCAACTGGTTCCAACACCTAGCAATGCTAATTCTAGCTGCCAGGATAATTTAGGATATTTGCAATGTTTAGGAGCCTCAATGTCTAGTTTCTGAAAAAGGGTCATTTTCAGACTTTCTGGGGAGTATTTACACTTTTTTTTTTAAATGCATTTTTATTTTAAAGAATATTTTTTGAGAACAGGTTGCTTTAAGGATTACAGAAACCACTAGGACGGCACAAATGGTGTTTACAACCGCTGCTCTGTCCCTTGGTAGATTAATTTAGGCAGCCACTGTCAGGTCAGTATGTAGACAGTCACGTCATCCTGCTCACTGATCAGCATGGGGAGGCCCAGAACTCCAGGAAACATCCAGAAACACAGCAGGAACACTGAGCTACTTGGCATAGTTGCAGTCCAATTCAGTACAGGAAAGAATCTTCAGAATCCTGCAAGTTGTTTCTGAGGAACACGGGCCAGAGAGGCCTAGAGGACAACACTGCAAAACACGGATGGCTAGACCGGCCTTTTCTTGTTATTTGAAGGAAAGCCACTCGGTTTATCTGAAGAGCAGCCATTTGTCATGCTAATCCATGTGTTGTGTTTCACAATAGTCAAACGGAGAGAATTATTTCCTGTTGGTCCTGTACTGCCAAGTATATCACTGACAAAACACAGACAACGAACTACAACCCCTGGAATTCAGTTGTATAGATACTCTTCAGAGATCTGTCTCTTGGTATTGTGGCAGATGGTGGAACTTGGGACAGATTCATGTATGTATTGGTAAAGAACTGTCCCATGCATCTCTCCTGTGAAGTGGTGGAGTTTTACAGACAGGGAAGCTATGTGAAGAAGTTGGGAGAGCAATGAAAACATATATCAAATATCAGTTTCAGAGGAACATAAAGTGGAACTTTCGCCAGAAAATTAAGTCTGCTAGATGACTTCAGGTTGGACCCTTTGGCAGGTATAGCTATATAAAACTTTAAAAATAAGTGCCTATATGGTTTTAAATCCAGTAACTGTTTCACCCTGCTCTTCTCTTTTTTTTTTTTTTTTTTTTTTTTTTAGGCATGGTCATGCCTCCCAACTTTTTGAGATGGGAAAGAGGGACACCAATAGCAAAAGTATGTAGGCATAGGGCACACCCCCTGCCACGCCCCCTTACATGAGAATTCTACCAAAAAAAAAAAATGAACCACTTGTGGACTGCTCCATGCACATATGCGTGCTAGATCACCTACATTGTATGTGATCTGACACGTCCGGGTCTGGGGCAGCGGGAGCCAATCAACGGGTCTGGTGAATGCAATATCTACTGGGACCTGCTGATCGCTAGGGAGACAGACAGAATGGTGGTCTGCCTATGTCAGTGGTTCCCAACGCCTGTCCTCAGGGACCCACTAACGGGCCAGATTTTAAGTATTACCTTGGGGAGATGCAGACTAGAATACTGTAATCACTGAGCAGGAAATATCACTTTGCAAACCTGGCCTGTTTGTGGGTCCTGAGGACAGGAGTTGAGAACTATGTAAACAAGGCAGACCACTGTTCTGTGAGAGGGGAATATACTGATATTGTGTTTCTGTTAAGTAAGAACACGACTTTTTACCTTCCCCCTGTCAAAGCACCCCCCCCCCCCCCCCAGCTAGCAAGCACTCACTAGGAACACATTTAACCCTTTGATCGCCTCTGATTTTAACCCCTTCCCTGCCAGTGTCATTAGTACAATGACAGTGCATATTTTTTTAGCACTGATCACTGTATTAGTGTCATTGGTCCCCAAAAAAATGTTGGTTAGGTGTCCGATTTGTCCACTGCAATATTGCACTCCCGCTATAAAAAAAAAAAGAAAGAAAAATATTCCATAGTTTATAGAAGTTATAACTTTTGCGCAAACCAATATATGCTTAATGGGATTTTTTTACCAAAAATATGTAGCAGAATACATATTGGCCTAAATTGAAGAAGAAATTAGATATTTTTATTTTTTTATTTTATAGCAGAAAGTAAAAAATATTTTTATTTTCAAAATGGTCTTTTTTGTTTAAAGCGCAAAAAAATAAAAACGGCAGAGGCGATCAAATACCACCAAAAGAAAGCTCTATTTGTGGTAAAAAAAAAATTATTTGGGTACAGCATTGCACGGCCACGCAATTGTCAGTTAAAGTAACGCAGTGCTGTATCGCAAAAAATGGCCTGGTCATGAAGGGAGGTAAACCTTCTGGAGCTGACGTGGTTAAACCCACCAGTAGGCTTTTTTTTTTTTTTAACCGTTACCATTCCTTTTATATTGGCTTTTAAATTTACAATTGCAGCAATTTAGAAATTGTATGAAAGGTTTATCGCTGTGAAACACTTTTTGAAAGAGAAATAGGGAATTTTGTATACAACAATATAGATCAGACCAAAATGAAGAGGAAAGAGGGACAGAGGGGGACTTTGTTCCAATCAGGGACAGTTGGGAGCTACGCACTTTGCCTATCTGATGCCTACAACCTAAAGGTTTACTGCTGCTCAGGGGCTTCAGAAAAATGGCAGAAGAAACAGGAGCAACGCTGGAGTCAATTTGCAGCACACAGTCATTTTGGTAGCCTAATTATTAATATAGAATGTATGTTCCTTGCTGAAGAACCTTATTTTGATCAAGTTATGGGTAAAGTTCCACATTAAAGAGTAACTTCCCTTGTAATAATGACTCGATAATCGATGTGAACGTGCGTAGATGTTCTTATAGGATCTACTGAACCTGAAAGGTAGTGTGCCGGTATTTCCTGTGCATACACAGACACACTGAGATATGGGAGTTCTATACCTGCTTTGTTTTTGTGCATGAGCCGGAATTCCTCCGTACAGATGTGCTGAAGAGCTCTGCCAGGACCCGGAGCCCTGCGGCACATCTGCGCACGCTAGGAATCCGACAGCACGCAAGTATCGGTCAGTGAAGCTGCCCCTAGGGATGTGTAATGTTCTCATTCTTGCCTTGCTATGGGAGCAAGCAGTCAGGGGGGGGGTTGGAGCCAAGAGAGCCAGCAGGGGACCCCAGAAGAAAAGGATTGGGGCTGCTCTGTGCAAAACTATTATACCAGGTTTATTTATTTTTTTCTATATTTTTTACAAAGTAAAAGGTTAACCATTACAATCACTTTAAAGGAGTTGTAAAGTCTCGTGATTTTTTACCTTAATGTATTCTATGCATTAGGGTGAAAAACCTGCTGTGCTGCAGCTGCCCCCCAGAGCTCCCCTTTTTCTTACCTGAACCTGATCATTCGAGCGATGCGCAAGGGCCGAGGGACTCCAGCCACCGTCTCTGTCCTCACTGGATAGATTGATAGCAGCGGGAGCCATTGGCCAGGGAGCCAGGGGCGGGGCCAAGTCCTGCTGTCTGTGTCAATGGATGCAGGAGCAGGACTCAGGAGCCTCCATAGAATGTGGCTCTCCGTGGGGTCACTCAAGAAGAGGAGGTGCCAGGCGGCGACCCCAGAAAAGGAGGATTGGGCCGCTCTGTGCTAAACCCTTGCACAGAGCAGGTAAGTTTAACATGTTTTGTTATTTAAAAAAAAAAAAATCTTTACAATCACTTTAACTAAGTTTGCTATTCGCACACACAATCTGTGCAGACACAGCCGGTACATCCAGTTATACGGGAGTCAGAGTGTTTTATTACTCGCATACGTTTTTTAGTGTCATAAACAGACAAGCGCTTGACAATCTGGACTTTCCTAGATGGAAACTCTTGTCTCACCAAATAATAACCATTTTCTAAATGTATAGCCACATGTTTCGGCCCCAGAAACAGAGATGGCTGTGAAATTCAGCCACAGACCTATAAAATTCGATTTCCTACGCACGCTGTAAACGTGGAAAAATGTGTAGATCTCATACGGCCATATTTCACACACACACACATTGAAGTTTTTATGTGCTTCAACGTGCAAAACTGGAAAGTGCATTAAAAAAAAATCTTCTTGTGACCCGCTCTGTGACTTTGGGATAAAGACTAAACCATGAGATTTATTAACAATTTTCTTATGAAAAGACTAAGCTGAGATTTGCTGTAGTGACACATGGCTCCCAACTGTCCCTCCATCGCCCACAAATCCCTCTGTGCCTCTTTCTTTTACAGTATGCCCCCTTCTGATATGTAGATCTCTGTAACCACGTTCTAGTTAAAGGATAACTTCACCTTTTGCACCATGTTGCAGGTTACACCCATATAGGTGCATTTTTGTTTATTTTTCTAAAAGGTGGATTTAGCTTATTGAAGCAAAAAATTCAGTCTTTTAGCCCTTGTACGGACATTCCGACAACAAAATCCGTCGGATTTTTTCTGATGGATTTTGTCCGAAACTGTTGTTGCATACACACGGTAGGACAAAGTTGTCAGAAAATCCCATCGTTCAGAACGTGATGACGTTTGTTCGTTAAGACGGGACTACGTTCGGACTAGTAGCCAATAGCTTTGGTCTCGTAATTTGATCTGAGCATGCGTGGCACTTTGTCCGATCTGAATTCTCTACAAATGATCGGACCATGTTGTCGGAAAATTTTATATCCAGCTCTCAAACTTTGTTGGTCGGACGGAAAAAGTCTGATGGAGCCCACACACGGTCGGATTATCCGACAACACGGTCCGATCGGACATTTTCCGCCGGAATGGCCGACCGTGTGTACAAGGGCTTAGATTTGGGTTGGAACTGGAAACAAATTATCTAATTTTTTTTAAATTTATTATATATATATATTTTTCAAATGCTGTCTCCGGTTATCTTTTGGATAGTTGTTCTGCTGTGATGAAATGCAATAGTTTAATTTCCAAAAATAGTCACTTTTTTGCTTCCCTTCCTGTTAAAACTGAACTCCAGGTAGACAGTACACAAATTAAATTCATATAAAGGAGCTGTTACCTGGCAAATGAGTTTTATTCGTCCAGTCCTGGAATTTACACAGCTCTGCCACACAGCACAGCCCTACCCGGCAGGGCGGGACACCTGATTTTCCATTGTTGCTGCTCCGTAACATTCACAGGTCTTGTCCTTTCCCCATAGACTAATCACATAAACTATCTAGGGAAATAACAAAATGCTGTATACCAGCTCACCTCTTCAGCCTGGCCCCGGTGGTCTGAAGCCCTAAGAAAACAACAATAAATCAAGGCACAGACACCTTGGATTAAGGACACCACCTTACTAGTGCCCCTGTGGCCTGTACACATTATATACTGTAGTAACTATTATCAAAATTTGTTACATTGCAAAGATAGTAAGTGATCCAAATCTAGTAGTGTCAAAAATAAATAGTGTTGCTCTATCTTCAAAATTCCTACCTATACAGCTGAAAAAGTGCTAAGTGCCAATAATCGCAAATAAAATAAATGTTATAAGATTCTAATATATTACTAGAAAAGTGAAAAGGGAAAAAACGAACCTCCCAGAAATATTCCAATATTCCTTCAGATTATACACGTGTAATTGCAAACGCATACGTATCACTAATTATCAGGTGAAAAAGTGCAATGTGCCAAAAAAAATAAATAATTATAGTTCACAAAGTGTATATCAAGTGAATTTATTAATTATCAACCTCCTAAAATGAATATATATGAATTAGGGATAAATGTCCAAAATTGGACAATTCATAAATGAAAATATCCCAAATGTGTAATAAATAGAATTAAATTAATTTAATTAATTAAATTAAGTGTAGACAAACCCAGCCACTGGGCTGAATGAGATATATATACAGATGGATTTTAAATAAAAAGTACTTATTCAATGAAGTCCACAATAAAAAAGGTAACCAATCCTGGGCGCATTGACTACTCCAACTTAATAGGGATATCCTGAAAACACTTTTCACTAATCTTAGCCTTAAATTCAGGTAGATAGTAAATCAAGCGGATAATCCTGCTTCCTCCGCTCCAGGAAAAATATTTAATCATGAAAAACAAAAGAGAAATATCATTGCGCAATGTTTCCAATAGTAGGAAGAAGGATCAGCAAAAAAAAAACCACTCACATGTGTTAAGATATATAGAGCGCTTCTCACAGATCGAATGGTCAGATCACACCGCTTGAATCTGCAGCCAATGCACTGCCAAGCTCTATCGTGTAGTATCACAGGCTCCTCTCCCTCACGCGTATCGTCACCGTCACATGACTTTCTCAAAGGGTTTGGCAACCCTTTGAGAAAGTCACGTGACACATAAGATTAGTGACAAGCGTTTTCAGAATATCACTAATAAGTTGGAGTATTCAATGCGCCCAGGATTGGTTACCTTTTTTATTGCGGACTTCATTGAATAAGTACTTTTTATTTAAAATCCATCTGTATATATATCTCATTCAGCCCAGGGGCTGTGTTTGCACTTTATTAATTTTATTCAATTAATTTATTTTAATTCTATGTATTACACATGTGTGATGTTTTAATTTATGAATTGTCCTATTTTGGACATTTATCCCTAATTCATATATATTTCAGGGTGTTATTAATTAATTCACTTAATATACATGTAGCGGCGGGCTCCTGAAGAGCACACGCTATGTGTTTTGGGCTGTGAGATGTTCAGCCTGGCCACAGGGGGTGGCGGCGCTGTCTCTGGTGGCAGGTGTGGAACTATGGACTGGTTGGGCGTTAAATTTACTCTCTCTCTGAGTCAGGTCAGTGGGAGTGGCTCTCTTGCTGTGCCCTCTGGGAGAGGGTATTTAAGATGCAGACGTCACGTGGTTCGGGGTTCCGGTCTAGTATGCTGTGCTGATTACATGGTCCTCCTGACCAGCCCCCAGGAAGGCTATGGCCTGGGGTGCGGATCCACCTGACTTTAATGCCTCTGGGCTGACTAGCCCAAGGCAAGGGAACTAAGGAAGGATTCCAAGGTGGATGGGTGCCGTCTCCGGTTCGGGAGAGGCCCATTGAACTTCGAGCATTCGAGGGGAGGATTCTTTAGAAGAACACCACGTACGGGTTGGTTTTCTTAATAAGAGCCTGGAAGGGCTGAAGTTACCAAGAGAATCCGTTCTTGTGGATATTGACAAACAGGCTGAAAGATCCAGGTATCCTACGAGAGTTTTACATCTTAGTTTTCCTACGTGTTCTGCAACAACGTCGGTGATAAAGACTTTGTTCCTGAGTAAACACCTTGTTGGCTGCTAGGCCTTGTGAGAGAAGGACTGTCCAACCTGAGTGTTCATCCAGCTGCGAATGGCTATTCTCTGGATGCAGTCAAAGTAAGCAAGTTGCTTAATGTTTTTGGACTTTGACATTGAGTACCTTAATCTTCCTTTCCAACCCTCTGATCCCAATTTGAAAGACTGTTCAATAGTTTGAGTTTTGCTAAAAAAACAATCAAGTGGATCTGTTGTCAGTCTCAAGTTACTGGGTCATCTACCACGTGACATCCCCTAGATGTGAAACAAGGCGAACGAAAGGTAACGGTAAGCCCAAAAATAAGTAGCAGCTCCTTCGGGGGTTAGTGCTACGTACACTTAGTGAACTATATATTTATTTATTTTTGTTTTTTGGCACATTGCACTTTTTCACCTGATAATTAGTGATACTTATGTGTTTGCGAAACGGAGCTATCTGAAATAAATCTGCTATAAAAGGTGTACCACATCCCCAGAAGGATAGAAAAATGGAAAAAACCCCTAGAAGTGGGACTTTATAGGTACTACCATATTCACATACGTAGGAAATTAAATTTTCCTACGTATGTGAATATGGTAGTACCTATAAAGTCACACTTCTAGGGGGTTTCTCCATTTTTTTCTTATGTGTTTGCAATCACACTGAGCGCGCCGCTGTTAACGGCGATATGCCACGAGTGGCGGCTCCCGTGCGCATGCGCAGGAGTGTCATCATCGTGGCTCCGTCGAATGACGGTGCCGGAGCAGCGAGACCCACTAAGAAGATGGAGGCTCCGTACACAAGGGGACATCGGTGACTTCGCTGGCTCCTGTGTCAGGTAAGTGACACATAATGGACTACTATGCGATGCATAATATTCCATTATGCTTTACCTTTGCAGGGAATCAGAGAGGAAGTAAACCCATCAGGGTTTACTTCCTCTTTAAATACATTAAGGGGTGAATAAGGTTCAGGAAGGCAGTCTTTTTCATAATGAATACAAAATCAAGAACACAAGGACATGACCTCAAACTAACTAGAGGAAAGTTCAAAACTAATTTTGAAAAGTATTATTTTCCTGAAAGGGTAGTCGATGCTTGGAAAAAACTACCAGCAGAAGTAGTGAGAAAGTCGAGTCCCTATGGTTGGGACATGCTTGGGACAAACATTGGGACAAACATAGACAAACCTAGATCTATAGTCAGACGACAGTCAACGAAAAGCAAAACCATAAGGCCTGGTTCACACTTATGCAGGTCGCAGTTTGCATATTCCAGGTGCATTTTTGCGTTTTTTTCAATACTTGTTTTTGATCCATTGAAGTCGATGGAACCAAAAAGCAGAAACCAATTCCTGGCCCTTTCCATAAAATGCACAGATGTGAACTACATCCATAGGAAACCATGTTACATGGACTGTGGTGTGTTTCTGCAAAACTGAAAATGCACTAAAAAAATGCATAGGTGTGAACCAGGCCTAAAAAAAAAAACAACCCCCCCCCCCCAAAAAAAAAAAAAATGGGCAGACTATGGACTAATCAGTCTTTTTCTGCCACCTCTTTTCTGTGTGTGTGTGTTATTATTATATATATATATAATACACACACATTATATATAAATACCTCTCTTGTAAACTCAAAAAGTTAATAAAAATTGACTCCCGGCAGTTATTGTTTTTCAGTGGTTTGCTTTGTAGAATCTTTTTCTAAATAACCAATAAATTATTTCATTCTTTTAAGGTGACAGAAACTGACAACTTTCAAGAGAAAATTTCAACAGACGAGTCCAAAAACGCTTGTCGGAGTCCAACATTGGGCAACAGTCTTCTAAAGTACAGGAGCCGATCACAAGGTACCTAGCGTAGTCTGGTCACGAGTAGAGGTAGTTTATACAGCTGGTTGCTTATATTCGATAGTTGCTCATACCTTATAGCTAGGTACAGGGAGTAAATACTTTTGGGCAGCACAGTGGTCAGTAGCCTCCTCCTGCCAGCACTGTGGGGTCATCAGTTTGAATCCCAACCATGACACTACCTGC
This sequence comes from Lithobates pipiens, assembly GCF_037356315.1. NCBI lineage: Eukaryota > Metazoa > Chordata > Amphibia > Anura > Ranidae > Lithobates > Lithobates pipiens. The sequence continues at coordinate 235,271,363 of NW_027507790.1, forward strand.
CCGGACTTTGAATGTTCTCCCTGTGCCTGCGTGAGTTTCCTCTGGGTGTTCCGGTTTCCTCCCACACTCCAAAGACATACTGGTAGGTTAATTGGCTCCTATCTAAATTGGCCCTAGTATGTATATGTATGAATGTGAGTTAGGGACCTCAGATTGTAAACTCCTTGAGGGCAGGAACTGATGTTAATATGTGTGTGTGTGTGTGTGTGTATGTATATGTGTATGTATATATATATATATATATATATATATATATATATTTGTGTGTGCATGTATGTGTATATATATAATGTAAAGTGCTGCTTAAATTGGCAGCTGTATAGAACTACCCATAATAAATAACTATGGGCAGCCATAGCGCCTTCAGACTCAGGATGTATATGTTTTCCCTGTTTTATCTGGCATCACAGCAAAATTAAAATTCGTTTTTTTTATTTATTTTTCTAAATATGCAGTACAATACAATGCAATAAATTAATAGTACCCCACGTTTTACCCTGTAAAGCCCCTAAAAGTACTGAAAATGCCTGCTGTTGATCCACCAGAAATGAATTAAGCTCCTAATTTCCTGTTGTGGGCTGATAACACAGTGCCTGAAATTGCAAGAAATGTTTTCAGTCCTGCCATGTTCAAAATCATACTTGGGGGTCACATCCTAAAATGCTTTACATTCAAGATAGTGCTGCTATAAGACCAAAAACAGTACAAAACAGATTACAGCGCACATATACAAAAATTACATTTATCCTGCAAGGCTAGTTGAACACCTGAACATATTCCAAAATATGGGTATCTGGTCACACTATATGGTCATATAGTGCTAAGCCCACTTACTGCGACAAAGTACCCCAAATTAATGGTCCTACCCTAGTAATAGAATGAAAGAACCTGTGTCTCAACCATGGGAGATAAACTCCTGTATGTGGGAGAACTGAAGGGATTCCTCCTATGCACTGGTCCTGCCATGTTGTCTCTTGGTAAAATAGTGAACCCTCCCACTTTCCTCATCTCTACACTATGATGATGATATCTGTTGCAGTCAAAGATAAGAACTGGGAGGGCCGATTACACTTCTTGAGTTAAAACAGAGTGACCAGGACAAATGACAGCTCTGAATTTGATGGGGGCCAACAGATAATTTTTGCAGTGATTGAACAGATTAAACAAAAAATTAAAAAATAAACTCCTTCAGTGGTTTGTTTAGCAGAACAAAAGGTAGCTAAAAATACAAGTTCACAGTTAGGATCTACATACATTTCAAAGCACTTGTAGGGGACAGATGTCAGATGTGACCATGCATACCACAGGTGTAGTCCACTACGATACACAGAGGTGTATGAAGCATTATGAGGGTTGCTCTGTGTATTTTGGTGTTGCATATACAGGGTTTACAGTCCCTCCTTTATGTGACCTTGTTATGACTGGCCGTTCAGCCCTGAGCGCTGCTTTCTAGAAAGACGCCATGTGCAACTTCCTAACCAGCAGTGTTGGGTGTTTTGTAAGGGCTGAGGGAACAATACAGTGGAGGAGGAATGCAATGATGGGGGGAGGGTGGGTTTTCAAGAGATTCTGCCAATTTTCCCAGTTGCATCACTTAATAATGACAAATATCTGTGTTTTGCAGGAAGTGGCAGCCGGCTGGAATCAGTGGGTGAGGACGATGAGCTGGCCGTGGCCAATGGAGACTCGTATATCGAGAGAGGTGACAAAATGCCGCATGGTGGACGGAAACACTCTCTGCCGCAACAGCTGGATTCCTCAGCTCGGCAGGTTAGAATCCAACACTCGGTATTAAAAGGAATGGTGTTAGGTAGTCATATAGTCCCTGTCATAGTTTCTTTGTATGAGTTCTGTGTTATGCTAGGTAGAGTTTTTGTAGGCTCAGTTTTCCTTTATCTGTAGACCTGTCACAATGCTGCAGCAAGTTGGCTACCATATAGCATGCTAATAGCTTTACAGATGTCCTAGGGCTGAACAGGCTGGTAGAAATGAGCAAATTAATAAACAAAGGAAGGAAGGGATGTACATTATTATGCAGATCAATCATGGCACTGGGAAGTATTTCTCTTTTTTTTTTTTTTTTTTTAACTCAAAGTTGGACAGATGGAAAATGTGTTCCTGGCTGTGCACTGCAGAAAGGTTATTTCTGCAAACAGTAGATTCTATGCAGCCTATGATATTGAAGAATGCCAAGAATGTTCATGGTAACCAGAGATCCCATGATCTACAGCAGCCATTCTCATCCAGGATTGCATGGAACTCTAGGGTTCCTCCAGAGGTTTTAAGGGGTTCCTAGAGCTGTGGCTGATTGAACTACCATCAGATTCTGGGGCCAACTGGGAGAACAGCAGCTTGACACCAGAGAGCTATTTAGCTGCCTGTAAGGCTTCATCCATATATACAGTATACTGGATGACTCCTCTAAAAAGCATTCCTCAATGGACTTTTTAGAGTTTGGCATGCGATACTAGCGTATTTTTTATTTTTTTTCTTTGATCCCAATAGGGATTTTAGATTGGGCCACAAGCACGTTTCAAGCATTTGGCATGCAACTGCGGGTCTTTCCCATTGAGTTCAATAGGTGCCTTTTGCAACTGAAGTTTAAAATTATGGCAATGTGAAATGACTTGGGTGTCCACCATGTCCACTTGTAATTCGGTGGTTGGGGGGCGTAAAATTGCTTATCCACTGCCCATTTTTATCACCCGCTTGTCAGCAGATGAACTAGCCCCATGGGTGGCAGTGGGACTGGGACCTATAAGGGGGCATTCTTCTATTCTTCTAACTGAAAACCAATGCAAGTACCATTTACTCGATATAAATATGCATATCTATATAGGCTGAATCCTAAAAATCACAGTTGTGGTACATGTGATGGTCTGATTGTTGCTCCAGTAGCTTCCTCTCTCAACACTGAACACAGGAGGGTCAGTCACGCGACACCTCCACCATTCTTAGAACACTTTGTACGATCCTCACCTCCTCCTTTTGTCCAGTTGTCAGATGCAGATAATACCATCTAGTAAAGCTGGACCAATGTAAGTGCAAAAAAAACGTATTCCTGGAGTCGCACTTTAATGTTTGTTTTAGTACTACTTGGCCTGGGAAGAAGGAGGTATACCCCTGCAAGCTTGTCCTAAAACTTTAACTTTTAGTGCAAATAAAAGTATAAGGAAAAACTCAACTGTGTTGTATTTGTAGGAAGAAAGTAATATCTATGTGATTTGGTAATGCTGACATGTCTTATTAATTTGTGTTAAGTGTTACACTTAATGAAAGATACTCATTAAAGTAGATCTAAACCTATAAAACTTTTATATGAACTTTAACGTGTCATTCATTTCAATAGCCATTTTCAATCTCTTTTTTATATGGCGATTCTGTCACAAAGGTCCCTTGTTTAGGCACTTCCTGTTATGGGGTGACAACTGTGTCCCAATTGTGCTGCTGTGTTGTACCCTTTCACATTCGCCCCTGGTGAAGATCAACAGTACTGGTGAACATAGAGGAGAGTTCAGGGACACCTGAAAAAAACGCCCAACTGATCTTAAACGTCCGTTTACCAGCAGCAGTGTACATGAGGTCTATGTCATCCAGTTGGGGTTTAGATCTACTTTATAGTTAGGATGCCCATTAATGTAAATGTTAATTTTATGCATGTGTGTATGTGTTTGTCCCTTTTTACTTTCATAATTTGAAGTCCTCAAACATGTTTTGTTGGGTTAACATTTTTTAATTGTAAAACCCTTTTCCTGCTGACCACATTTCTCATCACTTAACATGATCTCATTTTTTCTTTTTTTGCATCCAACCTCATCGTGTCTGTGTAAGTCATGTACTTCATCCAAACATTTGCATACATTTATAAAACCTAATACTGGGTATGAGGATTGTTCCAAATCTTTTGAGCAAATAAGTCAATAAAGTGAAAGTGTACCCATCATTGTTTTGTTTTTTGTGTATATCGTCCTTGGCTTTTACAACTTGCTTCTTTTTTTTTTTCTTTTTCATCATTCATGTTTTAAGTGCATGACTTGACATCACCAAAAATGTCTTCAGTCCTAAAGCGTGTTCTGCTTCTCTGTTGAGGCGGATGTAAGCTTTAGGTGACATCATTACCTTGCCTGTTCAAGATAAAGTAACAGTGTCTTTGTCAAGACCAGCCCCCTCTCCTGCACCGCCTATGCTCGCCTTACCAGCGATAGCGCTCCTTTGCGTTCCCTCCTCTGTCGGAGTATTGCTTCTGGCTATAGGGAAGTGCTTCGGTCTAAGACATGACCAGTGGAGTGACGTCACCTCGTCCCTTAGCATCCTACATCTTGGATTTCATTTCCGACTGCAGCAAAGGCAGGGGCTGCGAGGGCGCAGTGATGAGTTGAGCATAACTGGAGCAGCGGGGGAGAGGGTGGTCAAAATTACACTGTCATTTGCCCTGCATGAGCAAGGGGACAGTGTCTATTTGAGACCTTCTTCACATGGCCTTTAGCTTGTATAAGAGCAGTGTGCAAGATTTGAGCTTTCATTTTGCAAAGGTTAACCTAGATCTCAACTAAATAAATTTGTAGGGAACATCTATTAGATAAGCACCTGAACGACCACAATGTAATACTGACATATAATCACACACATAGGTTGGACTTGGACTGTTGTCTTTTTTTCAACCTCACCTAGTATGTAACTATCTAGAAATATTAATTGTACCTAAGCAGTACCCTGAAAATCTAGCTTTTGTTTTCAATTCCTCCTGAAAAACAAGAGTGGACTGTCTGATGTGTAAGAGGGTCTAGGCCAGTGATGGCGAACCTTGGCACCCCAGATGTTTTGGAACTGCATTTCCCATGATGCTCATGTGCTCTGCAGTGTAGTGGAGCATCATGGGAAATGTAGTTCCAAAACATCTGGGGCGCCAAGGTTCGCCATCACTGGTCTAGGCACTGAGCCCACAGACCCATAACTGTATATCTGCAGTGAGAGATCATATAAGGCACTGCTGCATCTGACTGCTAGTCTCAGGAGATTTGATGATCTCAATACTGTGCTGCTCACTGTTCTCCTTGCTGAAGGCTCTGACATGAGAAAACAAAGCCCTGCCTCTAAAAATATGTCCACCTCCACAAAGAGGCACCATGTAGAGTAAGGCATGGTAATTCGGTATCAGGGTCAAGGTCATCAGCAAGGAGGTCACAGCCACCTCAGTGATGGCTAGACCCAGTGGTGGCTGGTGTTTTTTTTTCGGGGGGGTGACAAACACCCCCCCCCCCCCCCGGGCCGCCAGGGGGGTGGGTTGTTTGGTAGGCGGCACTTGTGCTAGTGCCGCTCCACCGGGGGGGGGGGGGGTGTTTGCCGTGACCTTCTTGCTGCTGACCTTGACTCTGTTACCGAATTACCATGTCTTACTCTGCATGGTGCCTCTTTGTGGAGGTGGACATGTTTTTAGAGGCAGGGGGCTTTGCTGTCAGAGCCTGATGGTTGACTGATACTTTGAACAAGCAGCTAGCAGGCTTCCAACATGCTTCAAGTAGTGCTAAAGCTTACTGAAGCCAGCCAGCAGATTTTTTAGCCCACACTGTCGTTAAGAACTGGAGTTGAATGTTACTTCAGCAAAGCTTCCCCATAAGCTTTGCAAATGTTTTGTAAAAGTTTGCTGCACACAAGCTGAAGCTGTTATGGAAAAGGCTTATGTGCGTACAAATTGCAAATGCAGAAAGGCTAATTTTTACATAAGGAGTCCAGATATTAAGATAGCACATGTAGTAACCAGTAGACGTGCACTGCTGAAAAAATTGTTAGTTTTCATTTCAATTGGGTTTTTTTTTCCCCGAGTCATTCATTATGATCGCAATTCGTAAATTAAAAAAAAAACTGGAAACTCTAAATCGGAAATTCGAAAAAAATGTGGAAAAAAATCGGAAATTCAAACCCCCCCCCCCCCCCCCCCCCGAAAATTCAGAAATTAGAAAAATATTGGAAATTAGCAAAAAACGTGAATTTGAAAATTCAAATAAAATCGTAGATTCGAAAATCTAAAATAATAATTAACGAATTATACCTATAATTAAATAGTAATAGTTAAGTTATTGGAATCTCCTTTCAAATTTGTTAGTGAACATAACAAATACAAATTTATCTGCAGGTACGAATTATCCAAAATAATGAATGCCGCATGTAAACAAATGGAACAGAACAAATTAATAATAAAAGGTTTTTATTATCATTATTAATCCATTATGTTCCATTCGTTTAGATGTGGCATTTGTTATTTCAGATAATTTGTAACTTCAGATAAATTCGTATTTGTTGTGTTTACTAACAGCCAATTTTCTAAGGAAATTCCAATACCTATAATTTAATAGCTAGCAATAGTTAAGTTATTTAGTTATTTGAGATTTTTGGGGTTTCGAATTTCCGAATTTTTTTTTTTTTTTTATTTTTTTTTTCCCGAATTTAGGATTTTTTCGACTTTTTTTTCGAATTTGCTACTTTTTTTGAATTTACGAATTTTCAACGATTCAAATTTTACAAATGTTCAGAAAAGTTTGTTAAACAGGTTTTAGCTAATTTGGCTAGTTATGGGATATATAAAGGTTATCTTTATGTGTGAGGGACCAGAAAGATGTGAAAAAGGAAGTAAATCTTGAAAAGGGGATAAAAAGAAAATATATCTCAGGTGATGCAGCATTCACAGCAAATATATTGCAGGTATATAAAACAAATATGTGAACTTGCGCTTTATCCCAAAATAACATGTTGCTAACACTTCAAAAGGCTTAAACCCATCCTCTGTTTTCATCATTTATGTGTCGTCTTCATACCTTCATATCTGTCCTTTCTTGACAAACCTTTTATTTTAAAGCATGCCTGATATGAGACATGTGAGGACTGCCATTACTCATCCACTTTTTAAAATAATTGCCTGGCTTCAGGACTTCTGAGTCACAAACATGAATTAAAAAAATGCAGCAAATGAAAATCAAAATAAAGCTTAAATTCCCAATGTGTATGCATAGACTGGCGTCAAAGACTCAAAGTTTTGCCATATCTGCACGACAGCCAGGTAACTAGCATTTTCTTGAGCAGCAATGGCAGACTCCAAAGTTCTCTCATAATGGGTTATTACTGTAGGTGTACCTGTCATGCCTACGTTACAAAATTAGTTGTCAGACAATATTCAGTCACTGATTGGGCATTCGCCTCCTAGGATGTATTTTGGAACAGCCAGTAGACTAGTCGAATCATATGATCTGATTTTAGACAATGCGATTATACCTGGCTTCAGTCATAATAAAATGCTTTCACTGAAACCCTGCAATTTTACTAAAGAAAAGCCTTACCTTTCTCTGGGAGGAAATGAGGCTGAAAACGGATGACCTTCCAGGTGACGAGAAACTGCGGGCCCTCCAGGTGACGAGAGGCTGCGGTCCCTCCAGGTGGCGAGAGGCTGCGGTCCCTCCAGGTGGCGAGAGGCTGCGGTCCCTCCAGGTGGCGAGAGGCTGCGGTCCCTCCAGGTGGCGAGAGGCTGCGGTCCCTCCAGGTGGCGAGAGGCTGCGGTCCCTGCAGGTGGCGAGAGGCTGCGGTCCCTGCAGGTGGCGAGAGGCTGCGGTCCCTGCAGGTGGCGAGAGGCTGCGGTCCCTGCAGGTGGCGAGAGGCTGCGGGCTCTCCAGGTGACATAAGACTGCAGGTCTACCTAGTGACACCTAAACTCCCAGAGATTTATGAAGTACTTTCTTTAGCCCAGTTGCAGGTTTCCACAGTGTTTTCTTTCCATAATTCAAGTTTTTTTAATGCGCCATATGCTTATCTACTGTAGTGTGCCTTTATTCTGCGGGTTGGCTTCTTTGATGAATAGTTGCTCTTTATGGTCTGGTTCCATTGCAGTTTTATTTTTCATCACCTACATGTAATAATAACAGTAATAATTTTTTCCCAGGAATACGCCATTGTGAAGAAAACAGCCAGATCTTTAAGCACCGTGCAGGTGGAATCGCCTTGGAGGCTCGCACAGCCCTCAATCATCTCAAATATTGTCTTGATGAAAGGCCAAGGAAAGGTACATATGTTGTGCGGGAATCGGAAATTCTCTAGAGGAAAAAGCCTTTTTCTAATGGAACTTGTTACTACCGTACTTCAAAGTAGGCCTCCAGTCCTCCAGTTCAGTTTAATTTATCACTTCCCTTGTGCTATGTATCCTAGAACTTATTATTGCACAGGGACACAACTATCATACCTTTGCAAGACGTGCCATAATTTCTGGCCGCCATAATGCCTGAGACACTTTCACTACTGCTTTCGATGGCCTGGTCTTAAAATTTAGACTGCTGATATATACGACATTACGGCAACCTTTGCCATTCAAAACTTCTTAAAAGCTCTATTGTTGCCGAATGAGGAAAAGATTAACGCCACTGAGGCCTGCTAATGGTTTAGGAAGTAAATCATTGAAAATCAAAATAACGATATATCTGCTTCTGTCATTGCCTGTAATTGAAAACTTAGGGGGGAGCCATTTAAGAACTGCCGAATAGGAAACACATGCTCTTTGCAGGAGGCTGTGCTAATTTATGGATGAGAACAAGGTGGTCAAAGCATCACCTTTGCTTTCAGGACCTCTTATGATGTTTATTTTACTCAAATTTTAGCATGTGGCATAAGTTAAAATACATGTGTTGGGTAACTACAGTAGGGTATTATATTACTTTCTCAAAGTGACAAACCTGAGCAAACTAAGAAAAAAAATGCACAATTAGAGCTTAACTTTTGTCATAACAGTATGTCAAAATGAGCATTAGATCCAGAGTTTGGGGCAGCTGAAGTTTTTAGTAGATCTAGACTGCTCTTGTAAAAAAGAAAAAAAAGCTGGGCCTCATCTCTAGTGCCAGTTCACACTAACAAGATGCAGAAACCAGCGCAATTTCAGTGTCGGTTCCCGCATCACATAGGACTTCACACTGCCTTAAGTGAACTGCTGTGGGGGGTCAATAGAAAGTTAATGACACCCCCAGATCGGTTCGCATATCGCAGTGCGAATTGTCAAATGTTGCAGGAATCTGTGTTCACACTCATGCAATCCGATTCCCAAAAAAATGGTCCTGCACTATTTTGGTGCGAATACGATGCAAATTCAGCCATACAATAACATTGCAGTGTGAACCCAGCAAGCTTCCCACTTGCTGAGGCTGCCCTTTAATATTAAAGGATGAATTGGCTTTGGGGTTCTCAATCCAATCCTCCTCCAATTATCAACCACATCCAGGTGAAGTAGGGGACCAACAAAGAACACCTGCCTAAACAGACATTTTACCCCCCTGTGCTGTTTCAGATTCCCCACTGCCTTTGAATAAGCCCTGGTTGCTAAATGGTTATTAGCCCTGATTTTACTTTATGATGCCTCATTTCAACTGGATGTACAGAACTGCTAAATAAAGGATTGGATTGAGAAGTTTAGTGCATGCTTCAGTAATTAGTTTTTTTTTTTATTAATTTGTGATATGTTGGGTATTTAGCATTGGGTGACAAATTATATTCATAATTTGCCACAGATGTTATGATCTTTTCTTATGGCTAGGTGCCTAGATCCCCTACTGTATATTAAAAAAATAGATGCCCTATTTGTTTTTAATTATTTTTATTGCATTTTCAAAAGTGCAAAACCTTGCAGCAAAGGGTGACCACAAATACAAGTGGCAACCAAAGATGGCCACTCAGGGCCTCAACAGAGAAAAATAGTGTCTGCTGGCGCAATGTAACGTACAAAATATACAGAACTACCCAAAAATTCAAACAGAATCCCAATTGCACCTCAATCCAGAGATGACCTAGCAAAAGGCCAGGCATAAACCTGTAATCTGGTTTTGACAAGATATATCATTAATATCAGTCCCTGGATAAGAGAAAATGCCCTAGGACAGTGATGGCGAACCTTGGCACCCCAGATGTTTTGGAACTACATTTCCAATGATGCTCGACTACACTGCAGAGTGCATGAGCATCATGGGAAATGTAGTTCCAAAACATCTGGGGTGCCAATGTTCACCATCACTGTCCTAGGAGGTACTATCTGTACCACTGAGCTAGGTAAAAGCAGGATTGTAAAATAAACAGTAGGAACATCAGCGATTATACACAAATTGGGTAAATAAGACCACTCAGCCCTGGCCAACAAAGACGACTGAAGCAAGGATATCTTCACATGAAACCAAGTAGAGGTACGCTTAGGTGTTAGTGGAAGGTGTAGAGAGACAACTTTGCCACCCTCTGTCAAACGTTTTAGGACATGCTCTATAGAACAGAACTGTGGTATTGACCAAGGCCTTCCAAGAGGCCAAAGTAGGAGCAGTAGGTTTCTTCTAGTGTAAAATGATCGCCTTACCGGCGTAAGAGCATGATAAGTAGATTTCTAAGTGCTCTGGTAGGGGCCGCTTCTTCCACCAAGTGCAGCATACATATAGAGATTGTCAATGGCATAAGCAGGACTGAGACATCATTTATACATTTGGCTACCTCTGACCAGAATGACTGAACCACAGGGCAATGCCACACATGAATAAGCTGCTTTTATTTTTAACATTATTGTCTTAGGCAGCATGGAAGGGTGCATAGAAGGGGCATAGGTATGGATGAGATATAAGCAGAAATTCGTTACCAAGGTCTATTATTGTTGCCTTTGTCATTAGGGACTTGGGTTCAGCATCGTTGGAGGTCAGGATTCCGCCAGAGGGAGAATGGGAATCTTCGTGAAGACAATTTTCTCAAATGGAGCAGCAGCAGCTGATGGGAGGCTGAAAGAAGGTAAGGCCAAAAGACTGCAGGATACAAAAAAGAGGCATTCCAGTGCCTCATTGTTCAAGATTGGCCCAGGTGGATGTGATATACTGTCCTGGAGAGACTGCTCTCCGATTCACTGTGGGCCTTGACAAAGCGTTCAGAACTACTGTTCCCATTCTTGTTTATGGTAGTTGGCTGTTGAAGTCCAGGTTCCTTGGTCTAACAGAGACAGAAGCATCTCTGACATCATGTGACAGACCAAATAAACCTAGAAAGATGGTAGCAGAAAAAAATAGCACTGGCAGATTGGATATGTTGTGCAATATAAGAATTATTTATTAAGCAAGAATGATCAGAACAGGTTTTAGTTTTTTTGGGGGGGATTTCACCTCAAAGTAGCTTGGCTTAATTTACTGGGAGCAGAAGATATCAACTCTCATCTGTTGAGTCTTGCTGTAAACAACCTGTGTCGAACTCCTGGCAATGAAACTATCCGTTCTGATCATGCATTCCTTCTAAAATAATCCTTCTATCCTCCAGTACACCCATTCTATCAGCTTTCTGCTCTACATCTCAGCAGTGCAGTTAGTAATTTTTTGACCTACATAATTTCTGCGTTTATTCCAGACGAGGATTTTAAATTCATCTGTCCTTCCAGATCTAATCAGAAAAGCAAATCTATCATTTCTAGTCATTTTGTGAAGCCTTTCTGTGAGGAGCATGTGACCTAGATAAAGCAGACGCACAGCTGAGAGTTCGGCTATTCCCATTCCTTTACTTTTTTCAGCGCTCACGCAAGGATTTTTTGTTGAGTCATTTAATAACCCCTTATTCACCATCGATGACAGCTATGCTATTTTTGTTGGAAGTCCTCCCTTGTTATGTTACAGCAGAAAGGTCTTTGGACGAAAAAGAGAAAAATACCCCTGAGGTGTTTAAGGCACAATAAGTTTATAGATAATAAAGAGTATTGAAAGTATTATAGTACAAAAATTAATTTTATTGTTGCACATAATAGCTTAAATATGGAATGCATAAACTGTTCATAACATTGTCACCATGTTTTGACAAGACATATATGAAGTCCTCTTGCACCCAACGCGTGTCGGAGTACAGTTTCCTCCTCCTTCTTCATGGGTGTTGGAAGAGGAAAAATGTATCTATAACATAGTTGGAAAACGATCAATATTTTATAGTGCATAATTACAGTGGAACAAAACACTTGTAAGGATAATTAGTAAATACTTACATGTGTTGGGTGACAGAATGAGTGAAACGTTCCATTATGTTGTCTTTGGACATTCGTTTAGCATGAAAAGCTGCAGAAAACACCAAATATACTTTTTCCAGTTTTCTATAGCGCTCAAAATAATAGGGAGTGTTCATTTGGTATATGTGTTGCTTTGGTGACCAATCAGATCTCATCTTTTATTCTATAGAAAAATAAACTATAGAATCCAGTCACTAGATTCAACAATTTTGCCTTTGTTAATCTATTATTTTCCATTTTTATTATCTTATAATTCGAGAGGAGCTAATATGCTTCTCTGTGGCAGACACAGGTAATACCGCGCTTGAAAAATAATAAAACAAATATGCAAAAAAGCAGCAGCAAACGGCGCGATAACACAGAAAATTTTATAAAATTGGAAAAAGCTGCGCTACAAAGTCTCAATGTATTGAGTCCACAGCAACTAGCATACTGATATGGAAAACGGTCAATTAACCATATATGAACTGAAAGTCACTTGGAAGTTTAAGAACACCACGATGTGCACACACAGACAGAGTGCCCAACCACCGTAGCTGTAGATTCTGCTTACCAGACGGCAAGTTTTAAAAGTAGGTGGATTTCGCCCAGCCTAGGCCTTTAAACTATGGCAGCGATGTCGGATGGTAATGACCGTTCCCTCTATCCTGCTAAAATAACCGTGCCTGTCCAATGGATGCTGATCATAGGCTCCCACTCTTGACTTGGATAATTGTATTTACTCTAACCTAAGTTTCCATCAGACCCACTAACAGAGCAAAAAATCATTATGGTTTTGTAAAGTGCATTGAGAAGCCACCTTTTAAAGGGTGCTATATAAAATAAAGATTATTTTTACTACAGTTTTTTATTTTTATAAGAAAATATGGGAGTAATGAGAAATTCCTTTAATGCATACACTGCTAAAAGCAAAAAGCCCATTTTTAGTTGGATGGGGACAGATTATACCCTCTGTTCTGTATTATTTTTTATATTGCTGTCCATGCTTCCCAAAGAAAACCGCTCCATTTTTTATGGTACAGACCTCTAAGAAGTGATGGAACATCTACTCAACAAAAAAATGGCTTGAGCTAAGTTTTGAAGTCCAAATATGCCCTTCAGGAAAACACTTTTAATCAAATCTGGGTGCCTAAAACAATAAGGAATCTGCTTCCTCACTTCTCGTTCATAATTCAGTTGCACTATGAGCAAAAGCCACCATGCATCACACTTCCCATCAGATAGGAAGCGTTGCACTGACTAAGGGACCAGAGGTCCAGCAGATGCAGGCTGACTCCTGACACTCTGCTGTCCATTCCATTTCAACATGCTTTGGAAGGGGGGAGGGGGTGGAGTTGGATTGTGGGTTTTGTAGCTGAATGCAGATGTTTCACAGCAGCACCCCCCCCTCCCCAAACCCCCGACTGGGCAAGACTGCAGAGAGGAATGCCCCCAGAACTGGCCAATAAAGGCCTCTGCGATTTGTGGTTTGCTTGTTGGCATGCATGTTTCAGGGAGTGAGGTCAATACTACATATACCAACTGCAGATGCCAGTGTATGTGGCAGAATCGGCTGGAGTAAAGTTGTGTAAAAAGTACATGGGTGAAAAAATATATTGCAGGCACTAGGGAAACAGAACTGACTAAAATACAACCCCAATTCCAAAACAATTCCAAAACTCTTGGGATGCTGTGTAAAATCTACATAAATAACAGAATGCAATGATTTGCAGTTCTCATTAACCCATATTTTATTTGCAATGTTTAATCTGTGAAAATATACAATTTTAAGGGAAAAAATTTAATTTTGAAATTTGGCATTAAACAAAAAGCAAAGTTGGACTTTAAAGCGCACCTTTGCCTAGACCAGCCATTTTTAACCAGGGTTCCATGGAACCCTAAGGTTCCTATGGAGGTTGTGAAGGGTTCCTTCTGATGATGCCTACAGAGTCCAGCAAAGCCAGTATCATGACACCAAATAACGTTTTAGCTGTCTTTTAAGGGTGGCATTCTGAGCACCACTTTAAGGGGGAACGTTCTTCCTACTGACCACCAATATAAGGGGCATTGTTCCTATTGAATGCTGATGAATCGGTTTTAGTAAGGGTTCCTCGAGAAATAAAAATCATTTTTGGGGTTCCTCTAGGGTTAAAAAGGTTGAAAAAGCCCGGCCTAGACTATGAACTTTAAGTATGACTATGAAACTAGCTCTCCCTGGCCTCTCTAGCTGCTTGTAGTGTGAAAAATGTATTCTCAAAGGTCACAACAAAGAGGCTAAAGTCCGGTTTCAGTTGGTTTCTAATAGCTTAGACACATCCGCTAAATTGAAGGCTGGCAGGATGTCAAGATCCTGTTGTATAGTGCCTTGAAAAAGTATTCATACACCTTTTTAATTTTCCACATTTTGTCATCTTACAACCAAAAACTTACATTTTATTGTATTGGGGTTTTGTGTGATAGACCAACACAAAGTGGCATATAATTGTGAAGTGGAAAGAAAATGATAAATGGTTTTCATAATTTTTTACAAATATGTGAAAAGTGTGGTGTGCATTTGTATTCAGCCCCCCCTGAGTGAAAACTTCTGTAGAACCGCCTTTTGCTGCAATTAAAGCTGCGAGTCTTTGGAGATGTCTCTACCAGCTTTGCACATCTACAGAGTGACATTATTGCCCCCCCCCCCCCTTCTTTGCAAAATAGCTCAAGCTCTGTCAGATTGGATGGAGAGCATCTGTGAACAGCAATTTTCAAGTCTTGCCACAGATTCTCAATTGGATTTAGGTCTGGACTTTGACTGGGCCATTCTAATACATAAATATGCTTTGATCTACACCATTCCATTGTAGCTCTGGCTGTATGTTTAGGGTCGTCATCCTGCTGGAAGGTGGAACCTCCGCCCCAGTCTTAAGTCTTTTGCAGACTCTTAACAGGTTTTCTTCTAAGATTGCCCTGTATTTGTCTCCAGCCATTTTCCATCAGCTCTGACCAGCTTCCCTGTCTCTGCTGAAGAAAATCATCCCTACAACATGATGCTGCCACACCATGCTTCACGGTGGGGATGGTGTGTTCAGGGTGATGTGCAGTGTTGGTTTTCCACCACACATAGTGTTTTGCTTTTAGGCCAAAAAGTAAAATTTTGGTCTCATCTGACCAGAGCACCTTCTTCCCCATGTTTTCTGTGTCCCCCACATGGCTTCTCACAAATTGCAAACAAGACTTCTTATGGCTTTCTTTCAACACAACTTTTTTGCCACTCCATTTCCATAAAGGCCAGATTTGTGGAGTCACAACTAATAGTTGTCCTGTGGACAGATTCTCCCATCTGAGCTGTGGATCTCTGCAGCTGCTCCAGAGTTACCATTGGTCTCTTGGCTGCTTCTCTGATTAATGCTCTCCTTGCCCGACCTGTCAGTTTAGGTGGACGGCCATGTCTTGGTAGGTTTGCAGTTGTGCCATACTATTTCCATTTTCAGATGATGGATTGGACAGTGCTCCCTGAGATGTTCAAAGCTTGGGATATTTTTTATAACCTAACCCTGCTTTACACTTCTCCATAACTTTATCCCTGACCTGTCTGGTGTGTTCCTTGGCCTTCATGATGCGGTTTGTTCACTAAGGTTCTCGAACAAACCTCTGAAGACTTCACAGAACAGCTGTATTTATATTGAGATTAAATTACACACAGGTTGACTCTACTAATTAGGTGACTAATTGGTTCCACTATATTTTAGTTAGGGTCCTTTCATGCGAGTGCTCTGCCTGACGGACTCCGCTTTGCTCAGCAGGAGATCGATCTGCTGATCCTCGCTGAGCAGGCAGATGACAGATCTGTCTCCACTCACTGCACAGAGGTAAACCTGTCAGATCCCAGCTCTCCTCTACGAGGAGATCGGATGAAAATGGGTTGCCTGTCTGTCTTCCTATCCCATCCTCCAGACAGATGGAAAATAGGGTTTCCATCTGTCTGGATTTCACGGATCAGATAAAGGGTGTCAGCAGACATGTCACCGCTAACATCCACCGCTCTATAGGGCTAAATGGAGTCTCCAATCAGGTCCACCTGAAAAACTGACAGTCGAAGCTAATTGGAAGGCCTGTGTGAAAAGGGCCTTAGGGGGGTATCAGAGTAAAGGGGGGGGGGCTGCAAAAGGCAACTACTGCATTTCCTAACTGTAAGGCGCCAGATGAGGACGGGTTGCCAGTGGAGGTGTACGAACAATAAGATAATTATGCTAAGCAGCAGGCAACCATACCCATACCCTTACCATACACTGAGAGTAGGGGGGGCTGAATACAAATGCACACCACACTTTTCAGATATTTATTTGTAAAAAAATTGGAATATTTATTTTCCTTCCACTTCACAATTATGTGCCACTTTGTGTTGATCTAACACATAAAATCCCAATAAAATACATTAAAGTTTTTGGTTGTAACATGACAAAATGTGGAAAATTTCAAGGCACTGTAATAGTAAAAGTTAGTACAGGTTTACAAATGTGCGATTTTTTTTTTTTTTTTACAAGGAGTCTGGTGCGATTTCATTCACTGCTTCAGGTGCGATTCAGGTGTGAATTATTAAAGCGTATGACACTTAAAATTGCACCTGAACTGGACTAAGAAAAAGCATAGGATTCTTTTTAGGAAAAAAAAAAGCACTGCGGTCGGCCCGCACATATGTGAGCCGTCTCCATAGAGAGTCGGTTTGGTTCACGTGCTATGTGAAACGGATGCGGTTCATCTCGCATATATGTGAACCGAGGCTTAGTTTTAGCTAAACCAATATAATAACAAATGATCTAATTTGCAATACCCGTGTTGCTTATATACAGTGTTGGGTAAGCCATGACAGGTCTAAACTGTAAATCTACTTCAGACATTGGAGTCATGCACTTTCTTTGTGAGGGTGGCCATAATTATCCTCCATGGTCTCTGTGTACATCTAGCGTAGCCACCCTCCTTGCATTAGTATGTGCAGATGCAACTTAAATCTCATCGCCATGCTGTTTATTCTTCTTTATTCTTCAGAATCAGATGGGAGGGCATGCTTACACTTTAAATGCCTATGTAAGGATCTTGGGAGATGCAGTCTTGCTTATATATTCCTCTACCCTGGAGACCTTGAAAGTGACATTTCCATTTCATTCTGAGGCTGGAGCAGTGTATGTATCAGCATAATCATTGTACTACTGTATCAGCATAATCATTGTACTACTGTATCAGCATAATCATTGTACTACTAAAGCCAACACCAAAATGGGAATGCCACTTCCAAGGTCTCCAGGGTAGAGCAAAATATAAGCAAACGTAAATCCACTTTCTAAAGCTCGTTCAGCAAAATAATCCAAGAGGTGGGGTCTAATTTTAATATTAGTGACTTGAACATGTTTTCTTCTACAAGGGATTAGTGATGTTTTGAGATTTGTTTGCTGGTGTTGTGAATTTTGAAGATGAATTTCTCCAGGGTCTCTGAGGCTACTGAGGTGAATGAGGGTGTGCTTTAAAGTACTTGTAAAGCTTGTTAAGAATATACTATACACTATACATATTTTAGTTTTCAGCATCTTTAAATGGTTAATGTCTTTTTGAGTCTGTTTAAAAAAAAAAAGTTTCTCTGATGTTTTTTCTGTGCTCTTTATTGTTCAAATGACCCTACTGTGATATATATGTATTTTTCACAGGAGATGAACTTCTGGAAGTCAATGGAGAATCATTACAGGGACTGACCCACCAGGAGGCTATTCATACATTTAAGGTATCAAGAAAGACAGATTATTTCATAGAGATACACTGTAATCCTGCACACAATGGCCTCATAGTGATAATGCTTTTCCTGACCTTCCACCGCTCTGTCTGCCAGAATCCTGAATGAGCAGCGATAGTTTATCACAGTCTCTACCTAGTAGCTTTCCGTCGGAGGTGACATGGGTGGGATTAGGATAAAGGTTACCAGTCAGACATGCTATATATAGC
Source organism: Lithobates pipiens (assembly GCF_037356315.1). NCBI lineage: Eukaryota > Metazoa > Chordata > Amphibia > Anura > Ranidae > Lithobates > Lithobates pipiens. The sequence continues at coordinate 235,289,346 of NW_027507790.1, forward strand.
TCTATATAGCTCCATCAATGTCCTGCTTTTAATCTCTACTTCTTACCAGGTCCAGATAAGGGCACGTTTAAGAAAACATTGCTGCCCTTCTAATCTTTTCTTCCTTTATATATATGTGCCAAGCATTACATAAACCAGAACGTCATTTGATACTCACACATATGACACTCATTTAAACTCTGTTTGAAAAATTAGCATTCTCCGTTTCAACAAGACTATTAAAATTATAATTCTTTGTAAAAATACTAAATTCTTATCATTAGCAGAGAATTCCCTGACCGGGGGCGTTGCTAGGTCTGCCAAAGATCTGGGGCTAGAGCTCATAGCAGCCCTCATCAACCTTTTTGCATGCCCTCAGGGGGGACTGGTGGTAAGCAATCTTTCACGCGTGATGGCTGGTGTTGGCGCTTCAATCACCCTGACTCCATATCAACCATGGTGCCCTGATGATTGAAGTGCATTAATTCTATTGTTACATTCTAATATATGATGAAGTGGTTCAACTCACCATACTGCAGAATCAGTGGGAGCCCTAGGCGTGTCACTTGCCACATCTCCTGCCACCAGATGCAGCATGTTACTTGCCACCGTCACCTGCCACTAGATGTGTATTGTCACTTTCGCCTGGCAGCAGATGTGGATTGTCACTTGCTATGTCACCTGCCACCATTTGCAGATTGCCACGTCACCTGCCACCATTTGCAGATTGCCACATCTCTTGCCACCATTTGCAGATTGTCACTTGCCACGTCACCTGCCACATCACCTGCCACCATTTGCAGATTGTCACTTGCCACATCTCCTCGCACCATTTGCAGATTGCCACATTTCCTGCCACCATTTGCAGATTGTCACTTGCCAAGTCACTGGCCACCAGATGTGGGTTGTCACTTGCCAACTGATGTGGATTGTCCCTTGCCATGCCAGCCAGTGCCATCAATGTATTGATGCTGCATTGGTGGCAGGCTGACAGCACTGGTCCATTTAGTGAGAGCAGGAGAGGGGTGATGTGGGGCGGGCAGTGAGAGATGATGTAATCTAGCTACTCCCTGCTGCACCTCCAACATTGAAGCAAGGGGATCTGGCTGCAAAGTGGAGCTCCATGATGACAGGAAGCAGGTGACATCCACTCTACCGTGCTGTGAGGGCGGAAGAGCGCTGTGATGTGTGGCAGCAGTGAAAGATGATGTAATCTCTCTGCTGCTCGCTGCACCTAGCTCCCAAATTGAAGAGACCTGGCTGTGAAGGGCGGTGATGTGGAGCGGGCGGAGAAAGATGTCATCTCTGCTCGTCCGCCCACTTGCTTCTCTCCTCTCCTCCGCCTCTCTCATGCAGCCAGCCTGCCCGCCACAGCACCCGCTACCCGCTGGTTAGGCAGGGACCCTGCGGCAAGAGATTCGGGGCTATGGGCCCCATATTCGGGCCTATAGCCACCCCTGCCCCTGACTGTGTATTAAAACCTTCACTCAAAACAACTTATTGTAAAAGTACTATAAATTTTCTTCTAAAAGTATAACTAAAGTCCATTATTTTTTTAGTTTGGGTCAGAGATGAGAAGGATTAGAACATGTCAGGATTTATTTTCGTCTGTTGCCACATTAGGGTGATTTACCATTTGTCTTGTTTACCATTATCACTGAAAGTGAAAGAAAATCACAAATTTTTGGTTGCCACCAGAACAGGAATAACAAGGAAATCTTCCAATAGGGGGCACTAGTGCTGATGACACCTGGATATTTCCTCACTTTGGAAGGATTTCCTCCCACTTTTGGCCATGGCACAGCAAGTGAAAGGATACAGTCAGGTCTATAAATATTGGGACATCAACACAATTCTAATTTGTTTGGCTCTATACACCTCCATAATGGGTTTGAAATGAAACAAACAATGTGTACTTTAACTGCAGACTTTCAGCTTTAATTTGAAGGTATTTACATCCAAATCAGGTGAACGGTGTAGGAATTACAACAGTTTGTATATTTGCCTCCCACTTTTTAAGGGACCAAAAGCAATTGGCTGCTCAGCTGTTCCATGGGCAGATATGTGTTATTCCCTCATTATCCCATTTACAAGGAGCAGATAAAAGTTCCAGAGTTCATTTCAAGTGTGCTATTTGCATTTGGAATCTGTTGCTGTCAACTCTCAATATGATATCCATAGAGCTGTCACGATCAGTGAAGCAAGCCATCATTAGGCTGAAAAAACAAAACAAACCCATCAGAGAGATAGCAAAAACACTAGGTGTGGCCAAATCAACTGTTTGGAACATCCTTAAAAAGAAAGAACGCACCGGTGAGCTCAGCAACACCAAAAGACCCAGAAGACCACGGAAAACAACTGTGGTGGATGACTGAAGAATTCTTTCCCTGGAGAAGAAAACACCCTTCACAACAATTGGCCAGATTAAGAACACTCTCCAGGAGGTAGGTGTATGTGTGTCAAAGTCAACAAACAAGAGAAGACTTCACCAGAGTGACTACAGAGGGTTCACCACAAGATGTAAACCATTGGTGAGCCTCAAAAACAGGAAGGCCAGATTAGAGTTTGCCAAACAACATTTAAAAAAACCTTCACAGTTCTGGAACAACATCCTATGGACAGAGGAGACCAAGATCAACTTGTACCAGAATTTTGGGAAGAGAAGAGTATGGAGAAGGAAAGGAACTGCTCATTATCCAAAGCATACCACCTCATCAGTGAAGCATGGTGGTGGTAGTGTAATGGATGTGATTAATGTGCTCATGATGAAATGTCTATTGCAATATATGCTTTATATACCTAACCTATATATCAGCTTCTACACCGAATAAGCCTTAAGACATATTCAGATATTTTGCAAAGCTTAGGAACTGGACTGACAGTCAACAGTTAACGAAAAGTTTGCACCTGCTTCCGAGAATACATTCAGAATATAACAACATAACACCAATGGATTAAAAAGAAGCAAGAAATGCTGCAGAAATGCTTGCAAGAGCAAAGCTACTTCCTCAAATGAGCACCCAGCTAAAACCAATGTTTTAGCACCATATGCATTTTTATATTTGTGGTTTGTATGCGCCAGTCTTGTTGACGTATCTCCTAATCTTTAATGGAATTTTATAAAGATCTTGAGAAGTGGAAATATTAAACAGAAAGTATTTTACTCTGAACTGGTGTCGGCGTATTACTTCAGAGCGTGCATGCTTTTATATTCAATCTGATCAGGGGTGGATATAATATCGGACTTTTGTTCTGATCCAAAACAGTAGTGCCATGGCGTGGGCATGTATGGCTGCCAATGGAACTGGTTCTCTTGTATTTATTGATGATTTGACTGCTGAATTCTGAAGTGTAGATGGACAATGACCCGAAGCATACTGCGAAAGCAACCAAAGACTTTTTTAAGGGAAAGAAGTAAAATGTTATACAATGGCCATGTCAATCACCTGACCTGCATCCGATTGAGCATGCATTTCACTTGCTGAAGACTAAACTGAAGGGAAAATGCCCCAAGAACAAGCGGCAACTGAAGACAGTTACAGTAGAGGCCTGGCAGAGCTTCACCAGGGATGAAACCCAGCGTCTGGTGATGTCCATGCGTTCCAGACTTCAGGCTGTAATTGACTGCAAAGGATTTGCAACCCAGTATTAAAAAGTGAAAGTTTGATGGATGATTGTTAATCTGCCCCATTACTTTTGGTCCCTTAAAAAGTGGGAGGCACATATACAAACTGTTGTAATTCCTACACTGTTCACCTTACGTTTGGATGTAAATACCCTCAAATTAAAGATGAAAGTCTGTAGTTAAAGCACATCTTGTTCATTTAATTTCAAATGTATTGTGACAGTGTATAGAGCCAAAAAGATTAGAATTGTGTTGTAATGTGTCCCAATATTTATGGACCTGACTGTATCTCCCCAATGGGAAACAGATGGAGAGAAAAAACTGAGGGTTCTAACGCTCCCTATCCAAAATATTAGGGTTTTAACTAGGGATGCACTGATAACAAGTTTGTTTTTTACAACCAGTACTGATACTATTTTTTTATTTTTATTTATTTTTTTAGTAATCGCCAATACAAATTACCAATACCTACTGCAATGGTTTTGCTTACACTTCAGCTGTCAGCAATGGTACAAAGTATTGAAAAGTTATTTATAAATTAGATTTTTTTTTTTTTTTTACATTTTGCGCTTTTTTTCAATGTTTAACATGGAAATCTATGTTAAAGGTGTAAAAATATTAACGAACGAAGCAAACAAAAAAAGTGTTTTAACCACCTCCCACCCGGCCACTGCACATAAATGGCCGGGTGGTCCTTTCCTCGTTCTGAGGGGATGTTCAGGAACGTCCCTCAGAACAAGCGCTCACATCGCGGCCACGAGACGCATTGCTGCTCGATCCTGTGATTGTTATGATCACAGAATCCAGCTGAGCAGAGATCAGGATATGGACACTGTGATTGGCCCTTCCGATCACACGGCAGCTGTGTCCAATCACAGCCGTCACAATGTAAACAGAGAAGTGTGTCTTTGTGACAGTTCTCCCCGCCGAGCTTAGTGAGACCTCAGGGGAGGAGGGGGAATCTACAGATCTGTGACCGCTCCCTGTGTGAGGATGATTTTATATAGAGAGCTGTTACAGATCACCCCACAACCAGTAAGTACACCAAGCTCCACTGATACCCCTCTCCCCATACACATGTCAGTGTCCCCATAAAATATCTGTCTGTCCCCCATCACTGCCAACACCAAATAAACACAGATTTGTTTTTTTTTTAAAGAAAAGTAGCAGCATAATGTTTGGTAAAAATTTATCAAGAGAAATTACTTATTTGCAAAATTTTATAACAGAACTAAGAAAAATGCTTTTTTTTTCAAACTTTACAGCCTTTTTTTTATTATTTGTAGCATAAAAAAATAACCCCAGTGGTGATTACATATCACCAAAAGAAAGCTCTATTTGTTTGGGAAAAAAGTATAAAAATGTCATTTGAGTACAGTGTTACATGACTACACAATTCTCATTCAAAGTTTGACGGCGCTAAAAGCTGAAAATTGGTCAGGGAAGGAGGGAGGTGAAAGTGCCCAGTATTGAAGTGGTTAAATATTAATAGTTTATAGAATGGAAGTAAGGCAGATTAGAGTAAATTAAGAGGAACATTAAAAAAACAAAAAAACATTTGGCTGTATTTGAAGCAAAATTTCTTATCAAGCCGGTTCATGGGAAATTGATGAATGTCTGGCTATACATTGATCAAAATTCAGCCGGTTCCTTTATAACTGGTAATATAGATAAAAAATGCACATGAATCCACTCGCTAGTCTAACAAAAAGATCAAAGGGTTAATCGGTCAATATGACGGGCTTCCTCCCATGGAGCAGAATAAATATACATAAACAGAAAAAGAGAGAAATGAGACTATAGTGGGCTCACGACTGCTCACAACGGGGAAAGAAAGCAACAAAGTAGTATATTTTGATCATCAAAAGGTAAACTTTAGTGAAAAAAAATGCACAAACATCTAAAAAAGAAATCCCACAGGTGTATCGCATACCCACACCTGTGAGATCCTTCCCTTCACAATACCACATAGTCAAAACATGAAGCTGTAGAAAAAAATGAAACAAACAAAACAACGTTGTGTAGTAAAAACTATACAATATGCTGCTGTCAACTATATAACCCCCCACTACCTTGTAACCCTGATATTGCACATAAAAGTTTAGTAAGCCAGGTATAGAGCATAGCAGTACTTTCTCATAATTGACCACACCAGATCCATATTATGGAATGTATTTATAGTCTATAAAGATCCAGCAGGAGGGAAAATATATGTTCACTTCCCACGTAATCACTTGTCAAAAATCTTATTTTAGCTGGTATAACAAGTATGCAGCAAAAAGGCAGTCCAGTAATTGGAGAGTATACAGTCAACTGATGCATAAATGAAAAGGCAGTTCCCAAACACTTCCACAGAGTATAACAGTGTAATAAGCCTCAAACAATATGGAGAGTGGGGGATCTATGTTGCGTGGTATAAGTCCATAGGTCTTGTCCTATCCCAAGACACGCACGTCAGCCGCCAACTGTCTGGCTATATGGTCATATAGATGAATAGAGACTCTGAATATACCGGTAACATACCGTTCATGATGCTGATCTGTCCATCAGATCACCGCAATCCTGCCATCAGGAAGTGTCCAAGGGGAATTAATCCACAGTGTAGAGGATTCCCACCATAGTGCAAGCGGACAGACCACAGGCGGAGTGGTTACCAGACAGATACTCGCTAAACAGTGTTGGTCAGCGTGAAGGAGCAAACCCTCTTAAACATCCGGGTCATCAATAGTCTCCAAAGGGATAAGTCCGCACAGGCATCCAGCAGAGGGAGCTCTAAGTGAAAAAGTCACCAGTATAGTTGTGTCAAAAGAAAAAAGTCTATGCAATAACCCAAAACGGCCATCAAAGTTTAGAGTCACAGTGTAATAACAGTGTAATACCCCTCAAACAATATGGAGAATCTATGTTGCAAGGTGTAAGTCCAAGGAACTTGTCCTATCTGAAGACACACGTCAGCCGCCAACTGGCTATATGGTCATATAGATGAATAGAGACTCTGAATATACCGGTAACATACCGTTCATGTCACTTAGCTGTCCTTCAGATCACTGCGATCATGCCATCAGGAAGTGTCCAAGGGGAATTAATCCACAGTGTAAACGATGGCCACCATAGTGCAAGTGGACAGACTACCAGGCAGATAATCACTAGACAGCATTGATCTGAGGTGTGAGGGAGAAAACACTCTTAACACATCCCGGTCATCAATAGTCTCCAAAGCGATAAGTCCAAACAGGTATCCAGCGGGAACTCTAAGTGAAACATTCACCAGTATAGTTGTATCAAGAGAAAAAAAGTCTATTCAATAACCCAAAACAGCCATCAAAGTGTAGAGTCACTCAGGGAGTGTAGTGGGGGGGGGCAACAGCAGCGTTATGACAATGCTAGGTCGATGCGTTTTGTGCCTATATACAGGCACTTCATCTTTATAAGTGGCCAAATTTCGATCCATGTATGACCAGCTTAAAACATGGTGGCACTGAAAATGCATGAATTGCTGCCATTTTACTGTAGTGCCACCACTGATCTCTGGTCAGGACTAAGTTTGATCGATAGATAGGGCTGAGGATTACTACAATAAAAAAATAACAATTTAGGGCACAATGCTTCCGAAATAGGAAAGCATACAAAAATAGTGAGATTCTCCGTTTCAATATATATCTGCACTCACTGATATATTTATTATAGAGTACTAAATATACGAAGCACATTCTATTTGCTTTATTCCTGAGCCCTACATTAGTTGTAGGACCAATGTCCCTTTAGGTGAACAAGACTTAAAAGCAATCTCTCCCAATGTATGTATTGTCCATGTTTCTTTACATGTGAAGTGGTGGTACGGCCTTGTGCCGAAGAAGGGATAAGACTTTATCATAACCTCCAGTTTCAGGAGGTTTTGATGACCTGGCTCAGCCTCTCAGTGAGATCCCAAGAGCCTGATCCGGCTGCTCCCACCCCCTTCACAGCCCAGCGCTCCAGTGAGTGTGTTGGGGCAGAGACAGTCATCAGCTCTCTGCTCGGGAAGCTGTGAGAACGGAGTGATCGGCGGTGTTTGATCACTCAGTTCTCAGTGTTGGCACCCTGTGGGGGACAGATGCAGCATCTGGCTCTGCATCCAGCTAGGTAAGTATGATTGAAAAATAAAAAACAATCCCATACTTCCCTTTTAAAACAAATAGGCAGGGCAAATCCACTGAAAACACATTATTATTATTATTATTATTCAGGATTTATATAGCGCCAACAGTTTAGGCAGTGCTTTACAATATGAGGGAAGACAGTACACTTACAATACAGGAGGGATCAGAGGGCCCTGCTCGTTAGAGCTTACAATCTAGAAGATAGCATTAAAACCCTGACAGAGGTTTCAGTTCTTCTCTATTCAGCCACGTATGGGAACTTTGCAATTCCTGTCTCTAAGTGTCCCTCTCCTCGGTCCCGCTGACCTGGATCGCCGCAATCTCCCATCGCCAGGAGTCCGAGGCTTAGAAATCCTTTCTGTATCCACGTGTCTTCTCCATAGCTGACAGGACGGGCTATGCGGCTGCTGATTGGTCAGCCCCACCCATATGACGGCACTGAACCAATTGGAATGCTCCAAAACGTCCCTCCTGATGAAGGGCATTTTGGACATTCCGCTCAGGGGATTTCTAAGCCCCGGACACCTGGCGTGAATATACCTGGGGCTCAGAAGCGGAGATTGCCGAGTTCCAGGTCAGCGGGATCAGGGGAGTGGCGAGGAGGGGTACCTGTGTAAGTTCACCTTACAGATTTTTCTGTAAAGGTGAACTTACCCTTTAAAGATGCTTTAAATCTAAAAGAAAACATTTTTTTATATTGCAGCTTACCAATCAGATGTAATGGCTTCTTTTTTAGACTTACTTTCCCTCATAGTCACCTGGTGATCCGACCAGTAAGTGTGGTGTTTTACAAAAGATAGCTGTCTTGCCGATGTAGCAGTTACTAGGATGAGACAAACCATTTAGTACTTGCAAGGTTGCTTTTTTTTTTTTTTTTTTTTTTTTTTTTTTAATCCTAAAAATCCTTTTTTATTCCAAAAGGGGAAAAAATAATCTCTTTGCTATAACTGCCTATAAAGTGTGAGCTAAAGTTCGGCTTCAATTTGTTATAGTAACTAAATCCCTTAGTGCATATAACTTCCCCTCCCCCAGACTAATACTGCTTTCCAAAGGTGCCCCCTGTGCTCTTTCATCCAGAGTGGAAGCATTCTAATACAGGAGGTGCATTATTGGCCAGAGCACCAGGTGAAAACAAAACCTAAAACAAGAAAACGAATACAGCCACCACATCTAACGATTGGTAAGCGGAAATACAGTATATTACATTATTCAATTTTTTTGGCTTGGAGTTTAATACCACTTTGAGTGAAACCTCTTATTTATGTTCTGCTAGTGTAGGAAGGCCAAATCTTAGAATTGATTCACCTTTAGAAAATATGAAAGGGTAAACCAAGACCGAACGACCTTTTGTTCTGCATTGTGTCTGTACATGCAAATGTCCATCTTGGTAGAAGAGAAGAGCTTGCTTCTACATGACCCCCTCCGATGACTGATGAAGGAATAATTCAGCAGCATCAGGAGAGGTTCAGAAAGTATAGATCCATGCAATAGATGAAGCAGAGACGGCTACTTAAAGTGGAACTTGGGTCATTTTTTCATCTTTCCATCTATTAAATGTTTTTCCCTTGTTGTTTTAACTTTGGATAGTATACCATATACAGCCCACTTCCTGTTTCTTTTCTGCTAAAATTATGTCATTTCTTCAGTGTTGTCACGTGAAAAGATATAATAAAATATTTACGTAAATTTCAGGGGTGTACTCACGTTTGCCAGATACTGTGCACTGACCATTAGTCTACAGAGTTGTCAAATTTTATTTTTACTAGACTGGTAAAATCCAGCATTGTGTGGCCAGCTTTACATGTGCCCCAGTTTTATTAGCAGAGTGCCTACTTCAGTCTTACTGGTCATATTTCTTTGACAGCAACTCAGGAAAGGAGTGGTGACTTTAACCGTACGGACGCGACTGCGCAGTCCCAGCCTCACACCGTGTCCTACACCGACTTTACTTAGCCGCTCCAGCTCCCCAAACTCTAGCATGAGCTTTGGGCCATCCTTACATGGCTCGGAGGATGGCGATTCCTCTCCCCGCAAAGGACCTGGACCTAAGGACAGAATCGTAATGGAAGTCTCTCTTAACAAAGGTAAAATAACAGAATTGGATGTATAATGGTCATTCTAAATTTGTGTCTAATGTCATGTAAAGCTAGAGAATATTATGGTGTGATTTTTCATATATTTCATTCACATTTCTGTCAAATTCCATACTGCTAGACATGGCAGTAAGAGAATCAACATTGTTTATATTTTCCGTTATATATATTATTTTCTGTTATATGTACAAGGCATTGAAATACCGATGTTCCCAAAGGGAAATGTGTGATTTTAGTCATATTGGGTCTTGTAAAAATTTCTTGTTGCCCATATACATTTTCTACACTGCATAGATTACAGTTGGGTGCAGAGTGGCTGCTATGTTCTTGGATTTAGGTCCCCTTATCGCCTTGTTGCAGTAATTAACAATAATTACAGTATGAGTGCGTCTGATTCACACAGAATCCATCTTGGCTGCGTCTTTAGGCCGGCCATACATGGAGCAAATTCTTTCCTGCAAAAGAAATTTGCTCGATTCCCCCCCCCTTTAACCTAGACAGCATTGATGTGGGAATCCCTCCTGCCGGGCCAGTGTCTCCTTCTGGCAGGGGTGGGGAAGGGCGGGGGAAGCCATCCCCGCCAGGAGAAGACGGTGTTTATCGCTAGCAGCTATAGCAGCTTATTGCGATTAAACTCAAGCGAATTTGGCAGGCTGGTTGTCTCCAAGTTGATTGATCAACTTGGTACATTCAGCCTGCCCATTAATGGTTCGAATCTTTTGCTGGTCCCTGCTGAACTGGCTGAGATTTGAACCGTGAGGAGGCCAAAATTTGTGTGACCGTGTGTATGCAACACAAGTTGGAGCCAACACCCTCCAAACAAAATTTCCACGGTTTTGTTGGAAAGTCCAATTGTGTGTACGGGGCTTTAGTGTTACCTATGCTCCATAATTTTTTTTAATATGTTCTTAGTTTGAATTACCTGGGTTAGTGACAGTTTCAAGGTACTGGGAATCAGGCTTAAGCATTTTACATTGGAACACATGCTAAAGAGAAAAAGTGTGTTGTGTTCATCTTTGTGTGTATTGTCCTTACAGAACCCGGTGTTGGTCTGGGCATTGGAGTATGTTGCCTTGCTCTAGAAAACAACTCTCCTGCCATTTACATCCACAGCTTAGCTCCAGGATCTGTCGCCAAGATGGATGGAAGACTAAGGTACATGCCCTTTAAAATGTTAGACTTGTCCGTGTCCCAAAAACAGGGCATCATGGCATTAGGTGAAGGTAATATTTCAGGTATTCCAATCTTCAAATTAAAAGAACATTCCTCAAAATGAAAGATTACATGCTGGAAAATAAGACTTCATCGACTGCTAGTAACGTGGCACGATGGTTTTCATGTGCAATAATGTAATATGGAGAACTGCTGTTTGCGGTGTAATTACGGACACGCTCCCATAGGCTATGGACTGTCTTTGGCAGCGGTCTAGTTTGGAGGTGCTATAAACCAACTATAATACCAGTGATTGGCTGTCCCTACCAGACACAGAACGTTACTCCAACTTTGCATAAACTGTTAAGTTTGAGTATTTGCAGTTGGGGATGAGCAAATCTGAACCAATTCAAAGAATAGCTGTAAAAGCATCCCAATATTCACAACGATGGGCCATTTCACCAGGCAAACCGATTTTGATCACAGTCCCTACCTTTCTTTCCATGAAGATAAACTGGTTCTCAATACCCCTTGATCAGTCTACATTTGTACAAGTAAACTGGATTCTGGCCTTCTCTGCTTCTAGTAGGGGAATGCCCTATTTAACCACTTCACCCCCAGAAGGTTTACCACCATTCCAGACCAGGCCATTATATATTTTAAAAATATATAAAAAATCGAATTTCTTCATCAGTTTAGGCCAATATGTATTCTGCTACATATTTTTGGTAAAAAGAAATCACGATAAGCGTATATTGATTGGTTTGTGCATAAGTTATAGCGTCTACAAACTGAGATTTTTTTATTTATTTTAAAAATGTAAAAAGTTTTACTAGTAATGGCGACAATCAGCAACTTATAGCGGGACTGCGGCGGACAGTCAGGGTGCTAACACTTTTGACACTATTTGGAGACCAGTGACACTAATACAGTGATCAGTGCTAAAAAAAAAAAAAAATGCACTGATGGGACTGTCAGGGAAGGGGTTAACATCAGGGGTGATCAAAGGGTTAAATTTGTGCCTAGGGAGTGCTTGCTACTGGAAGATCTGGATCGATGTTTCTGCTTCATAAAAACACAGGATCCATGTCTTCTGTACTCACGGAATGACAGTCTGCCTTATTTACATAGGTGGAATGTCATTCTGTCAGAGTACCGAACGATCGGTGGGCCCTGGTGAACATCGGGTCGGTGGGACCCGCTAATTGGCTACCGCTGTGTAAAATCACAGCAGGAGTGGCCCGGAAGGGCAGAATCACACATACACACACACACGTGTGTGTGTATATGTAAACATATATATATATATATATATATATATATATATATATATATATATATATATATATAATTATTATTGTACAGGATTTATATAGCGCCAACAGTTTACGTAGTGCTTTAGAACTTGAGAGTAGACAGTACAAATACAATACACTTTAATACAGTAGGAATCAGAGGGCCCCTTAGAGCTTAATTAAAATATAGATATATATATATATATATATATATATATATATATATATATATATATATATATATATAGATAGATAGATATATATAGATATAGATATATATATATATATATATAGATATAATGTGTGTGTGTCTATGAAGAGCAGCCACCCTGTAGCAGTAAATCTACTATGGGGCGGTCGTGAACTGGTTAAACGATTATCAACCATTATCGCATAATAAACCCAGTAGTAGGTAGTTTACATCCTCGATAAATATAGGTAGTAGTACAAAGGCTCCAAAGGTTATATTTGGGGGAACAGGTCAAAGACCCTGTATTTTGCTATACTATGTTCAGCTTACACATGCTGTCAGATCCAGAATTCCTTCTGGCTATCGCCACATTTTCTAGGTTGCAAGTCTGGGCCTGTAGCAAGGAATGTCTATTGAACTTTTTATGTGTATATTTTTGTGTGGATAGATTTAACATAAACCAATGCCCCCTTATGTTAGATACTTTGTGTCTCTGTTCCGGGCTATTTATTAATATTTTAAAGGCCATTTGATGTAGTCCTCCCATGTGAATCCACAATGTTTTCTCACTTTGGTGGAAGATTGTAGAAAAGTCATTTAAGATTAAAACAACAGTTCTTGTGAAAGGAACCTTTTTAGAGAAAATGTGGTTCTCATGATGGAGGGGAAATCCTTTTAAGACCGTCGGGATGGTCTGTGCGGTGACCCGTTCCAGATGTCTCTGTATAATGACACCGTTCAGTGTGAAGTGTGGCTGTTTGTTTTTCTGTATTAAGTACCAGAAGGTAATTTATTATACAGTTTAATTTCCTTCACTTACAAGTCATGCTGTGATTTAATCTTGATTTATTTATACCATTGTATCAAACACCATGAAAGACATCATTAAACACAGCATGCTGAGATATGAACTGCTAATATTAATATGGGATTAAACAGATTTTTGATCTCAGCGGGGTGGAATGATTGAATGATAAAATGCCGCAATATTGAAATTTTACACCCATGAAGGAATCTGTGCGAGCGCCTGCACTGAAGTGATTCTAAATTAATCGGCCTTTCCTTTAAAAGTGAAAGTACCACTCCTTCTCCTCCTTCCTCTTAGCAAATATGCTGTTTTGTTTTCTAGGAGCTGGTACCTTTTATCTGTCAAGCTCCCACTTGGGCGCTTGCTCAACTAAGCAAAAATTATATCAGCTTGGCCCGGTACCCGTTCTGCCCACCACCTCTTGGGGCACATCACATGTCCCAGGAGTAGGGATGAGCTCTGGCGTGTTCGCATGGTCCATGTGCAGAGCCCGCCAGGAAGTTGGCGCAGCGCTGCGCTAATCGCAGGCAGTGAGACATTGCCCCGATCTCTGCAGCTGCGCATCGGGGGAATCTCTCACTGACTGTGATTAGCGCAGCACTGCACCGACTTCCTGGTGGGCTCTGCACGTGGACCATGCAAACACCCCTGAGCCCATCCTTACCCAGGAGACTGCAGGACCAGTCTAACCGTGCTGACATGCTTTGCGCATGCGCAGTGGCGAGACGGCTTTTTGCTGCTTAAAGAAAAAAAAGTGATGCTGGCTGCAATTCTTTTGATGAGAATATGCAATAGATATAAATGGCACTGTAGAAGATGTGTACTACCCCAAGACACAAAGTTAAAAAAGTCCATTTGAATTAAAGTCCATAATAGTCCTTGGCTTTCATAGCAGAAAGTGGAAGAAGCCCCATAGAGCGAAGCAAACTGTCAATCTGGAAAAGGAATACAAAGGGGGTGCCAACTAAGTGCAGTATTATAGCACACATTTATTAAAAAGCCAATGGGGCAACTCTCATGTAAAGGGAGAAAAGCAATGCTTGCCTTTCACCTTTTTTACATGCAAGTTGCTCATAGGCTTTTTAACCCCTTGGTGCTGGCCTCATGCAAATATGCGGCCTCTCAGCAGGGGTGGGCATTGGCGGGGGCAAATTGAGGCCCTGCACTCTCCCGCCACAGTTACCTGTGGCTAACCAAAAGTTCCAGATCGCTGTTTGCGAATGAGAACTTTGCGGCCATGCGACTGCCGTGACAGCCAATCACACTGGTCACACACCCCACTTTATCCCAAACCTCTTAAAGTGCGCCAAGAGGTTAATTAATTTCTGTTTTAATACTGCACTTAGTTGGCACCCCCTTGTGTTCCTTTTCCATTTCTTTTAAAAAGGTATTTCAGGTCAACTGTTCCACTTTACATCAAATACCAAAACAGGAAATGAGGGTAAATCTCCACAATAGGGGGTGCAAACAGCAGTAATAACCCTGGTGGAGGGTTCTAACCCTTTACCACTCTGTTCACAAGTAAGAAAAACATTTTTGGCTTGATTGCACACCCCAAACTGTTTGCCTTCAGACTCTCTCTTTGATCAACATTTTAAATGGCTCCATATAAACAAGAGCGTATAGCAAGGGGGAGTTAAGCTGGCCATTCAGTTGTGCGTGTGTAAATCCTAACTTTATCCATTGAGCTCTGTACAAAAACAGGGAAAATTAGGAATAGACAGGTATACATCAGAAAAGGAACATAGAGCTCCATCTGAAAGTACCTAATATGAACATGTGAATTTCATTATCTTGCACAGTACAGGACACAGGCAACATATTCATACGCCATGGGTTATACTTTTGTACCTTCAGGTGATTGGATGCTGCCAAGCTTTGGAGGACATGCCCCCCCCGGGTGCCCTTTCTATAACCATACCCCACAGTTTTTTTTTGCTTTTTTTTTTTTGCTAGTGTCAGTAGCTTCACTACTTACCCACTACCTACAGTATATTGCATCTGAGGTATCTCCTGACACTCTGGCAGACTTGGGTATCTCTCGGGTTTATGGAATCAGTTGACCTGTCCAGAGTATGAGTGTTTTCTATTATTTTTTGTTGGCTGGAGTTCCTTGTAAGAGACAATCATATCTGTTTGTCATTTCTTTCTAATTTTGTAGCCGTGGTGATCAGATCCTGGAAGCTGACTCCGTGAGTCTCCGCCATGCCGCATTAAGCGAAGCGTACGCCATTTTAAGCGAGTGTGGACCAGGACCTGTGAGCTTAATAATCAGCCGACATCCAAACCCAAAGGTAAGGTTCTGCAACACTACTTTGAAGTTCTAAAAATGGACGCATTAAATCACAAACCTAATAAGGCTGAACTCCAGGCAAACAACTTATCACACGATTGACATACATATGTGAGAGCTATTTATTCTGCTGATTTGTATTTCTGTCCATCCAGCCATGAGATTTGCAGAGCTCTGCAACACAACACAGCGCCATCTGGCAAAGGACAAACAAAATAAGGGAAAACCGCCTTGAAGTGTAGACTGTAAAATACTTTAACCTCTTGCTTACTGGGCACTTAAACCCCCCCCCCCCGCCCAGACCAATTTTCAGCTTTCGGCGCTGACGCACTTTGAATGACAATTGTGCGGTCATACAACACTGTGACCAAACACAATTTTTATCATTTTTTGCACACAAATAGTTTTCTTTTGGTGGTATTTAATCACAGCTGGGGTTTTTATTTTTTGCTAAACAAACAAAAAAAAAATGGGAAAAAAAAAAATCATGTTTCATAATTTGTTATAAAATTTAGCAAACTGGTAATTTTTCTCCTTCATTGATATGCGCTGATGAGGTGGCATTGGTGGCCACTGATAGGCTGCACTGATAGGCACTGATGGGGACAGATAAGGCGGTACTGAAGGACACAGATAAGGCGGTACTGAAGGACACAGATAAGGCGGTACTGAAGGACACAGATAAGGCGGTACTGAAGGACACAGATAAGGCGGTACTGAAGGACACAGATAAGGCGGTACTGAAGGACACAGATAAGGCGGTACTGAAGGACACAGATAAGGCGGTACTGAAGGACACAGATAAGGCGGTACTGAAGGACACAGATAAGGCGGTACTGAAGGACACAGATAAGGCGGTACTGAAGGACACAGATAAGGCGGTACTGAAGGACACAGATAAGGCGGTACTGAAGGACACAGATAAGGCGGTACTGAAGGACACAGATAAGGCGGTACTGAAGGACACAGATAAGGCGGTACTGAAGGACACAGATAAGGCGGTACTGAAGGACACAGATAAGGCGGTACTGAAGGACACAGATAAGGTGGTACTGAAGGACACAGATAAGGCGGCACTGATGAGCCCTGATGGGTGGCACTGATGAGCCCTGATGGGTGGCACTGATGAGCCCTGATGGGTGGCACTGATGAGCCCTGATGGGTGGCACTGATGAGCCCTGATGGGTGGCACTGATGAGCCCTGATGGGTGGCACTGATATGCATGGATAGGTGTTACTGATAGCACTGACAGGTGGCACTGGTAGGTGATACTGATGGGCACTGGTAGGTGACACTGATGGGCACCACTGTTTGATTGGTGACACTGATGGGTGGCACTGTGGGCACTGGTAGGTGACGCTGGTAGGCAGCACTGTTGTGCACTAGTAGGTGGCACTGGCAAGTGGGTACAGATGAGCTGGCGGCAGCTCTCCTTGATCGGGACTGATGTCCCTTGGAGAGCTGCTGGTGATCGGCTTTTTTTTTTTCTTTCTTGTGGGGAGAAAAAATATCTTACTGGCTCTGTTTACATCACATAATCAGCTGTCATTGGCTCCCAGCTAATCACGTGGTAAGGGGTCGGGACTCGGTGGTCACAGAGCGTGCCGCTCGTGCCCTCCAGGGGGCACGGGAGGACGTCTATTGACGTACTCCCAGCAAAGTAGATCTGCGCTGTAGCTGTCATTCGGCTATAGCGCGGATCTGAAGCAGTTAATAAAACCTAAAAAATGGCCACTCACATCTTAAACATGAAAGATAGGCTCACCAATAATGTATCTGGGGCACAGGAGGTTCCATCGGCAAGAGAGCACACCAAGGTCTGCTGTCACTGGAGTGGATGTGAAGAGAAGCCGGCTGGAATTTCCTATGGTATTGCAGGAGTGACGTCACCGGGAAGGGGGCTGGAGAGCAATGTGTTTCTGAGCATGCCAACCTCGGGCATGCACGCTCTTTCCTTAGGTTTAGGGAAGGATCACAGAGAGCCCAGTTATGTAGGTTTATCACCACGGGACTAAAATGCCCAGCAGGAAATACAGGATTAATAAATAATGAAAAATGCAAATTCATCATCCGATTTTACAGATTAAAAAATGTCCATTTGCCAAGGGAGAAGACAGAATTATTTTATGTTGAAACTAAATAACACTTACAGGTCTCCTCCTCGTCCACCCCACCTTGCGATTGTGATTAAAAGGAGAAAGAGCTGTCTGATGAGCTCATCTCTCTGCTCTCTCCTCCTGCCAGCATGATATATGCAGCACATATGGATCCTTGTAATGCTTCTCTCTAATTAAAGAAAATTAAAGTGGCCCTTTCACTAATTTTACGAGTCTGTATGAATAAATTCCGAACATCACAATTTACAACAGTAGTAGTTATTATACAGGATTCATATAGTACCAGCAGTTTGTGCAACACTTTACAATTTTAGGAGAGACCGTACGCAACTACAATACGATTCATTACAAGAGGGTTGGGAGGGCCCTGGTTCTAGGAGCTTACAATCTAATGGGTATATTTTAGGAAAAAAAAAATATTATTGAAAAGCAATCCTTGAGCTCCAGTTCAGTGATTTTGTGTGTGTGTGTATGTGTATATATATATATATATATATATATATATAAGTGCTGCGCAAACTGTTGGCGCTATATAAATCCTGAATAATAATATATATATATATATATATATATATATATATATATATATATATATATATATTATTATATGTATGTGTGTGTGTATATATATATATATATATATATATATATATAATATAATATAATATTGCTTGGTCCACTTTGATTATAACTAAAAACTCAACAGATGGAATATAATAAAAAATTGCTATATGAATAAACTTCATAACAAAAAATCTAGCTTGAATAAGGGGAATTCTAGCTGGCATTTCCCTTATTACTGTTTTCGTACACCATGTTATAAAGGGAACAACTGCTGGCAATCTAATACGATAAGAAGCAAGTGCCTATTAATGGAGAGAGCAAGACCTATACCCCGAGAAAGTTGTTCACTGCCTCTATGTAATCAGGAGTATGATGCAAATCCATTCCTTAAATATACGCAATCATCACGAATGAGTGTCTTTTTACACAATCATGTTTGAAATGCTGTAATTTGGTAATGGTACACATATGTCTTTGTACCAACTTTCTCAGTATCGGAGAAGTTATGTTAATAACTCCAGGCTCCAAATCAGAAGATGTTCCATAAACTCCCCTCTGTTCACCCTAATCATGGTTTTATTAATCGGTTGTGGTCTCATTCAGCTGTTTTTCCACTGAACTTTTGGGGAGTGGCTGCAGCTTCTTCTCATAGAACGTTGTGCTGTAGACTCTGCTAGTCTTCCAAATTCGGGTGTCTGTGCTCATAACCTGGAATCACTTCACATTGCATTTTTGCAGGCTAAGCTATTGTGTGTGCTGCTCTGATCATGTGAGACCTGTAAGCAGCTTTTCTCAACCAGGGTGGGAGTTCTGTGGCACTCTCTAGGGTTTCTTTAGAGGGTGCTAGGGGTTCCTTGAGCTGATGCGAGACCCGCACACAGGGATTCTCAACCAGGGTTCTGTGGAACACACTAGGGTTCCTTCAGAGGTTGCTAGGGGTTCCTTGAGCTGATGCGAGACCAGCACACAGGCATTCTCATCCAAGGTCCTGTGGAACTCTTTAGGGTTCCTTCAGAGGTTGCTAGGGGTTTTTTGAGCTGATGTGAGACCTGCACGCAGGCGTTTTCAGCCTGGGTTCTGTGGAACTCTAGGGTTCCTTCAGAGGTTGCTAGGGGTTCCTTGAGCTGGACTGAATGATTTCCCATCCAATGATGCTTGCCTAGTTTCAGGGCCAATGTTATTTGGCACAGCCAGTGGCAAAACACCAATGATCCTTTTAACTGTCAAAGTGTGCAATTCTGCCCTCCACTGTAAGAATTAAATTTTTTCCCATTTACGTCTGATTAATTGGTTCTAGCAGCGCTTTCCCGTGAATTTAAGGATTCCTCTGGGGTAAAAAGTTTGAGAAAGGCTGCCTGTAAGGATTAGGTGATTTGGACAGATGCAGGGCAAAGAGTTGTGTTTTATCATGAGTACCAGTTTTGCTTGGGTTAACCCAGGGATCAGCCACCTGTACATCATGATCTACTAGTAGATCGCAGATAGGTGACTAGTAGATTGCGCTCTGGGCTTGCTGACTCATCATTTTAGAGCATGAAACGGAGTGCCCACTTGTAAAATTGTAGTTGTAGTAGAGAGCAAGAGCCGCATAAACCAACCAACCAAACCTCCTCTGTAGTGCCGGCTCCTGTCCCAAGCAGAGTGAAACCAGCTGCACTCCACCTTTTATCCTGGCAAGCAGTGCCCAAAGTGGTGCTAGCAGCAGGAAAGAAGAGATCTTCAGATCAGTGTGAAGCAATACATTGGGCATAATATTATAAGGCTGCTTTTACACAGATGTGCTGCGGTTTACCCACACCACGGGTGCAGTGCTGTGTACCTGCAGCTTTCCTGCTGTGAGTTTGCTTAGTCATAGCCCTTGTACATACTGTCGGACATTCCGACAACAAAATCCGTCGGATTTTGCCCGACGGATTTTGTCCAAAACTGGTGTTGCATACACACGGTCGGACAAAGTTGTCGGAAAATCCGATCGTTCATAACGTGATGATATTATTTAGTTAGGATGGGACTACGTTCAGGCTAGTAGCCAATAGCTTTGGTCTAGGAATTTGATCTGAGCATGCGTGGCACTTTGTCTGATCGGAATTCTCTACAAGCGATCGGATAAAGTCAGATTGGATCATGTTGTCGGAAAATTTTTACATCCAGCTCTCAAACTTTGTTGGTCGGACATTCCGACGGAAAAAGTCCAATGAAGCCCTCAAACGGTCGGATTATACGACAACACGGTCCGATCTGACATTTTCCGTCAGAATGTCCGACCGTGTGTACAAGGACATAGACTTCTGTTTATATCCTGGGGGTTTGGTGCACTTTCTTAATGCAAGAGTTTTGGTGCCCATTCAGAAAGTGCACCACACCTGCAGAATATAATCAAAGTCTATGGCAAAGTGCAGCTAACCAAGGACATCAATGAGAAAGCAGCCTCATAGGGGAATCTGAACAAAAATCCCATAATTAAGACCTGTTTTTACCACCCCCACTCCAACTGCACCCCCTTTAGCTGCAGTGATCAGGGGAGCACATGTCACAGCCACAGCAGAAGTTCTTCAACCTACCATGGTTGGTGGGTGTAGCACCTGCCAAGCATGACTCATTCAAGTGAATGAGGCCACTCTGCAAGTGCTCTGCAACCTTGTGCAGTACAGCAAACAAGGGGCTAAAGCAGGCGCGTTGTGTTGCTTTCTCACTACCTGCTTGGACCCTGTAGGAGCATGCAGTTGCGGGACACTTGCAGAGTGGCTTGAATGGGTTGCGATTGGAAAGTGGTAGCACCCATCAAAAGCAACAGGGGGTTTCATTTCTGCTGCTGCATGTGTACACCTTTGGCTGCTGCCTCAGCAGCTAGAGGCGGTAGGGATTGTGGGCAGTAAATCTGCGACTCCACCACAGGATTTTATCAGCCCCCAACATTGTGTGAATGAGCTTTTACGGGTACCGCTGCCTCAACTAAGGGCTCGTTAACAAGTGCACTGCTGCTCCTCTGAAAAGTGATCCGTGTGTTTGACAGGGGATGAGGAAGTAATATTTTGCCTCCTTGCCACCTGACTTAAACCCATAATTGCTGGGCAATTGTGACACATTAGTATGACAATTAGAAGTTTAAATCAGGTGTGAGGAGGCGACACTGTGCCCGGAGAGCTTTGACTTCTCCCATGGTGTTCAGGTAGGTCTCCACCTCTTTAAGGTGGCCTACCCCAGCACTAGAGTATCATACTAGGGCCAATTTTTATATAGAGAGCATAACCGGGTATATCATATATAGGAATGTAAGTAGCTGGGACTCGCTAACATTGACCATGTTCACACCTGATGGATGTTCCAAGAGCTCACTGTATTTTGTCCAGGGTAGGTGCATTCACAGTGTTCTAATGCCTGTGTCCTGCATGCAGCAGCCTCAAGCCAGAAGATATGTGCCCCTCTGAACTAGGTCAACCTGAGCAAAACAGAAACCAGACACAATTCGCTCATGTATGGCCAGCTTTAGCGATAGCCTGCGTTTGACTTAGTCTTGTTTTGCCACCACCCAGTACATTGTCTTTGGTCCACTAAGTGGGTCATTTATAATGCAGAGTGGATATCATTGTCTGTTTCCTGATAGACCCTCCCAAGTATGTCTACATTTTTGCAAGTTATTTATAAAATGAAAAAAAGTTTTTAATGGCTCCTTTTTCAATCCAAAACAAATGATAGAGCTTTATCTTGCATTTTTTGATGGCGCATTTTACAGACAATCATTTTCTGGGGTATCCCTGAGCCCATGCAGTGATGTCCAGAATCATGCCTGTTTTAAATGGAGGGCCATCTGAGAGTCCGAAGATCACAGGCATCCAATGTTGCGTTTCCACCTTGTCCCTTCCACACAGAGATTTCTCCAAATTCTCAGAATCTTTTGTTGATATTATGTATTGTAGAGGATGATGATGGTTTTTAAAGTTTTTGCAATTTTGCGTTGAGGAGCATTCTTTTGTTCGACAATTTTTAGATGCAGCTTTTCACAGATTGGTGAACCTCTGCCCATCTATACTTCTGAAACATGCTGACTCTATAAGATGCTCTTTTTTTGCCCAATTATGTTACTGACCTGTTGCCAATTAACCTAATTAGTTGCAAAATGTTCTTCCAGCCCTTCCTTGTTAGTACAACTTGACCAGTTTTTTGTTGCTATATCCCAACTTTTTTGAGATGTGTTGCTGCCATCAATTTCAAAATGACATTCTTTTTTTCTCAAAATAGTAATTTTCTCAGTTTTAAACATTTGATGTGTTCTATTTTCTATTGTGAATAAAATATGGGTTTATGGGATATTTGCACATCATTGCATTCTGTTTTTATGTAGATATTACACAGTGCGCCAACTTCTGTAGATTTAGGATTGTATATATCCATTTTGAAAAGCCTGATCAGGCCTGTAACTTCATGACATTTGCATTACTGTCAGGGTATTTTCAGGCACTGGAGTCTTTTTGGTATGTTCTGTGTATCTTCCCAGAAGCTTCTCATTTTCTGTGGCTTTTTTAAGCAGCCACAATAAAAGCAGCAAGCCGCAAGATAAACTGCAGAGGAAGACACGATTAAGTCTTTCAACGCAGTCTATTTTATGGTGTGGTTTCAATATCCTGGTTGTTACTTTTAATGGTTACCTTTTTTTCTTCTTAAATATGGGTCCTAATGGAAAAATTCACTTTTGTTAAACAGTTTATATATTTTATTGCAATAAAAGCAACTTTGTAATTTAAAGAGACTCTGTCAATAAGGGGAAGCTGAAATGAAATACAGGCACTTAGAATTGCGCATACTGTATCTGTAACTACCTCCTATATTATCCTTTTACGGATAAATTCTGGGTTGTTCTGATAGGCAAAGCTCCAACACTTCAGGGCAACATCTAAGCTTATCGATAAAGCCAGCCATACACTGTATGCATTTTGGCTGGTTCCTGATGAACTGAATGTAATTCGCTTAGTGGATGGCCCTGTCAACCTCCTTCCACCAACATCCTTCGATTGATAACTCATAGGAGCCAGGGAAAAAAATGGCAGCCAAAGTGGCTGTACCTTGGCTGAAGCAGCTGCTGTTTGGGCATTTTGACAGCCAATGTCAGTGACTCTTAAATAGCCCAGCAAAGGGGATTTGTCCAGCGTGGATGGAGGAACCTTTTTGATCAAATACTGTATGGCCAGCTTAAACTGGTTCTAAAGTCTTAACATTTTTAACATTCTCTGCATTAAGATTAAAAATAAAAATAAAAAATAAATGCCCTCGCTGTCCCTAAACACTTACCGGGGTCCTCGCTCACTCTTCCTCATAGGAGACTGAGTGCGGTAGGAGCTATAAGCTAGAACCGTGGTCTCCAAACTGCAGCCCACGGGCCAGATGTGGCCCTTTGCTTGCCTTTATCCGGCCTTGAGGCATTACTCTGTCTGACGCCAGTGATGGAGCACTATTCCTCCCTTAAATACCAACAATAGAGCACCATTTCTCCCACTGATACCAACAATGGAGCACTATCCCTCCCACTAAAACCAATGAAGGGGCACAATTCCTACAACTGATACCAACAATGGGCCACGATTCCTCTGATTGACACCAAGGATAGGGCACTAGTCCTGTCACTAATACCAATCATGGGGCAGTATTCCTCCCACTAAAACCAATGAGGAGGCACCGTTTACTACAACTGATGTCATAGCATTTTCTCTTTCTATTGACCACAGTCTGATCCCCCAACAAAGCCTGAAGGACAGTTAACTGGTCCTTTGTTTAAAAAGTATGAAGACTCCTGAGCCAGAACATGACAAATTGTTCTATATATATATATATATATATATATATATATATATATAGATATATATATAGATATATATATATATATATATATATATAGATCAGGTTCCGAGACTCGAGAATGGACGGATCCCTACCCCAGATCAAACAGGTCTATCAGGGGCCACTGACAGGAACATGCTGCAGGGTGTCGAACACCCCGTGCCTGGGACCCCTCACGGGGCTACCCCGGTCCTGGAACCAGACCAGACCACACGGGTCTCTCGAACAACTCCGGAATCCCGATCACGTGACCCACACCCGTTTAAGTACCCCTTCCCAGACTCCTCAGTGGGCCCCGACACTCCCACTGATTGGCTCAGAGAAGGCTGATACCTAAACATCCAACCAGACTAGGTTCTGGCTTGTCATGTGCACCTCACCGTTCACATGACCAGGCAGAACTTCCAAACACAGCCTGACCAGACTGGTGTTAAGGCCTACCTACACAATTAACCCTCAGAATCTTTACTGTTCTGAGGCCAAAAACTAAATTTACATGCGTGTGACATTTGATTCCAAATGTCATCCGCTACAGTAATCATCAATCCAAATTAAGATTATTACTTATAATTAGATTGTTAGATTGTTAGTTATTCATCCCCACCAGCAGAAAGCATTAGGGCCAAAACAGTCTGTCCAGTTTCACTGGCAAGATATGGCTTCCTTGAAGACCTGGCTGTTAAAATATTGGTTGACTGGTAGGTATTGAGTCTTTTATTTATTTATGTGCATCAAGTCATGCAGATGTGCTATAGTTAAGATTCTCTTGGCGTTAACTTTAATACATGTTAATGAAGATCAGTAAAATAGAATCAAGACGTAATGGTGGCGTATTTATATGATAAACTAATAAATGAGACACTTCATTCGATAGGCTCTGCTTGGAACTTTTTGACATTCTAGAATAATTGCACCATTTATTAAGCAAAAATCTGCTGTATGTTATTGCCTGCAGTCATGTTATGTGTTCCCATACTTTACATTTCAAATCAGGAGGTAATTACCTTTTTCAAATGAAAGAATTCATGGATTTTCTTTAGTGGTGTTTGGTGTTTTTACCACCTCCTAACCACTCTCACCTAAGCTGCAGAAGCAAAAATGAATCCCCTTGTACCAAATGTGACCCAACTCAATGGGGCCATGCCCCAACCACGTAGGTAGAAAGTAGCCATTCTGAAAAAAACTGTACTTTTGTGTATTGATTAGAGCTGTCCCGTTAACATACACTATATTACCAAAAGTATTGGGATGCCTGCCTTTACACGTACAGTGAAAGGTCCATGGACATGGATGAACACGTTTGGGGTGGAGGAACTTGACTGGTCTGCACAGAGTCCTGGCCTCAACCCGATAGAACACCTTTGGGATGAATTTGAGCAGAGACTGCGAGCCAGGCCTCCTTGTCCAACATCAGTGCCTAACTTCACAAATGCACTTCTGGAAGAATGGTCAAACATTCCCGTAGGCACACTCCTTAACCTTGCCGACAGCCATCCTTGAAGAGTTGAAGCTGTTATAGCTGCAAAGTGTGCGCCAACTCAAAATTGAACCCTACAGACTAAGCCTTGGATGGCATTAAAGTTCATGTGTAAAGACAGGCGTCCTAATACTTTTGACAATATAGTGTAAAGCTCATATACCAGGTAATCCTGCCATAAAGGTCCCTGTTCAGGCAATTCCAGTTATGGGATGGCAACTGATTACCATTTGGTCTCTTGCGTTGTCACCTTGTTAACATTCAACCCTGGTGGAGATTACAGGCCACTTTGTGCAGGCATAGTGTACCATTGTCACTATCAAGAAGCCCATCCAGAGTAATGATGTGCATGTGACATCCATGTAGACAGGAATTGGCTGAAGGAGAACAGCGGCAAGAAGATACAAAAATGTGAAAACAATAGAATATGGAAAAAACAGCAATGGCTTATGATGCATGCTGCTTTAGAAGACGAGATGTCATCCGGTTAGGGTTTAGACCTACTTCAGTGAAAGGAAGAGGCAGAAATAGTGTGCGCCAAAGCTTTCTGGTGTCTATGTTCTCATTCCAGCAGTATAAAGACAGCAGGCTGAGATAAAAATGGCACATCGTAGAGGAGCAATAAAAACCACATGTCCGTTATCCGTCTCCTTTCCTTTCATGCATCTGTAAAGATTCCATATGGAGCACCGAGCAATTGATGACATCCAGGGGGAATCGCTCTCCCAGCCTTCATTTCCGTTCAGCGGCAGAACATTGGACTCGTATACTGTGTTTTATTAAAAATAACCTGTTATAAAATATAAAACTGATGTACCATGAAGGTTTTAGAGGCAAGGTGTCCATATGTGCTGAGACCGTTGACAGTAAGATATATATGGCTCTGACAATGATTATTCTTTTTATGTCATCACCAACCTTATTCCGCAAAAGAGCAGTAATAAGCGTGGAATTCTGTAGCAGCCAATCAGATTTCAGTTTAGTGTAGTTGGAATTCTGTAGCAGCCAATCAGATTTCAGTTTAGTGTTGTCAGATCAGTGAAAAGAATGTATTCTGGTTGTGATGCAGTCATTTATTTGTTGCACTCAGTGGCAAAACTACCAAGGTCGCAGCAGTCGCACTTGCGACTGGGCCCTGGAGTTTTTCCACTGTGGGGGGGGGGGGGGGGGCACCTGCCCATTCTCTATTCTCAGGCGTCCCTCTGCCCCCCTGTTCTCCGCTGTCATGGGTCGCCCGCCCACACGTTCTTCACCGTTCTGGTTGTCCCTTCGTTCCGCAGCGTGCGCGGGGGGGTGTTCGCCCGCTGAGGAAAGGCTGCTGTCTCTAAGCCCCTGTACACACGGTTTGAAATTCCGACGGAAAAGGTCCGATCGGACCATGTTGTTCGATAATCCGACCGTGTGTGGGCTACATCGCACTTTTCCCGTCCGACCAACAAAGTTTGAGAGCTGGATATAAAAGTTTGTAGAGAATTCCGATCGGACAAATTGCCACGCATGCTCAGATCAAATTACGAGACCAAAGCAATTGGCTACTATCCTGAGCGTAGTCCCGTCGTATTAAATGAACGTCATCACGTTCCGAACGATCAGATTTTCCGACAACTTTGTCCGACCCTGTGTATGCAACACCAGTTTCGGACAAAATCCATCGGAAAAAATCAGACGAATTTTGTTGGTCGAAATGTCTGACCGTGTGTACAAGGGCTAAGGAGGGGGAAGACCTGTAGGGAGGCGGATGCTGGAAGAGAAAGTCAACTGACCAACTGACACCAATGGAGTGAAGCGGGAGTAGCTCTCTCCTCTGCAGGAGACCCCATGACACAGGAGCATCCCTGGAGGCACCGGAGTAATGATGAAGGGGAAGCAATCGACTGACTGACAAAGTAAGTGACACATTGTCAGTGCAACTGATCCCAACCTCTGCCTCTTACTGCCACCCCCTGCATGGGGCAGGGTCGGTCAGGGGGGCCCTTTATGGTTTCTTGCATCGGGGCCCCGAAGGTTCTAGTTATGTCTCTGGTTTGCACTTCTCTTTTTATTAATTCTGTAAATGTTAATACACTGCAGGAATGAAATTTGTAATTTTTCATGGACTGTTCCATGATGTAAAGGCTTCTATTTCTGTGAGCACAGATGTTTCTGTCCACTCATAGGATCTCATTCACCTTAAAGTGTTCCGAAACCAACAACAGTAAAATTGGTCTTTATATGCAGTAAAGCATGCTTGTTATACTCACTGTGGAACCTAAGGGGTTAATCCTCCACATTGTGTAAAATGGCTGTTTGATCCTGTCTTCTCTGATCCTCCCATTCTTCCAATGTCCCCAATCCATCTCCTGATAAGAGTTTTGGGGGCACTCTGCACATGCTCAGTTTGTTGTGTATTGCTAGAAAGATTTTTTTTCCTTAGAAGGGTGCATGTTATTGGCACAGGGCCAATCGGCACTGTCCAGACACAGGGTCAAGGGTCGTGCAGCCTTATAGGACAGTCAGAGTAGAATGAAAACTCCTACAGGCTTTAACCAGACACTGATAGAAGTCATAAGACTGCTATATACTGCTGATGAGAAAAGGTATTTAGCAGTTTGTAGTTACTAAGACTATTGCATTTCCATGTTCTGTGAACTGTGGGAGACCAGATATAGTGACTGCAGGGTCATGGAATTAGTAACACTTTAAGCAAGCCATAGATTATACAATTTTCTTTCTCAAAACCACAGGTTGCAGGAAAGAAAATCTTTCCCCATCAACACAGTCAGAATCGCTCCTCCAGCGCTATTGTGTTCTGTCAGCGGGGAGCCTTCCCTGCCAACTGAACACAATGATTACTGCTAGCGGATGATCAATGAATCGGCTTCAGTACAACTAGCCTGCCTGTAGAAGAATTGAATCTCAGCCGGTCCCTGCTGAACCGTCCAACATTTGATCCATCTATGACCAGCTTTACACAATGAACCCCAATGCACTTGGCATTGCACCACACCAATGTGCACCATCTCCAGATTGTGATGTACTGTGAGAAATAAAATTTTACAAGTCCAGTTTAAGTATGTTGTAAAGCTTTTGCAGCCCATTACTGGCAACAGTGTGTGCAATCTGATTGTATAATCTCATTTAGATCTTCAAACAACTATGTAGTATACGGACCTGCATGATTGGATACAAAGCGAATGGGCTATTGAGGTTTTCCACCCTATCGCATAATTTTAGTAGATTTAAAAAAGATTGTACAACCAAATTGTAATGCGTATGGTCACCCTAAGGCGTAGTTCACATTAGTGCGATTTTATATGCGACTCAAGTCGCACAGAATCGCACAACAATGGAAATGACATTATTTTGTTGCCTGTTCACATCAATACAGCGCAGCACGATTTTGGAAAAGGGTTCTATGTTACTTCCAGGCAATTCCAGACCCATAGAATATGTAAGCCACATCCAAGTTGCATCGCATAATCTTACTGAAAGTTGGATCAAAATCTGATCGGAGCTGTGTGAACCTAGCCAAAGGGCTTGTTCACATAAGTTTTGCTCTCTAAAGAGCAATGTGCATTTGGATCGCTTTTCAGAGAGCATTTAACAGGCACCGAGGGGGCACTATATCTCACGCTCATATCCTGCTATAACTCCATGATGCCCACCCTAGCACGCCACAATTGGGTGCAAATGCAGACCGGCCCCATTCACTGAAATGGCTTATGCATCATCCACTGATCACCAGAGACATGGAGTATAATTCCTGCCATGAGGTAAAGCATTGTGGCCATGGTTGTACCCCCCCCCCCCCCCATCTGGCCGCAGCTTCTGCAGCTGATGGAAAAACAGTTGGGGGGTGGTAAAACCACTGCTCAACTGCAAGTGTGAACAAGTGTGTAGCAAGGTTGTCTCTTATGTTAACATTTCGGCTGACCTGAAACAGTCAAGACTGTCTAGATTTCTTTTTATTTTATATAACTCCATAAATATATAAATCCATAAACTAGTCATTAGATGTGGTAGCTGTGTTGGTTTTCTTTCTTCTTTTTTTTTTTTTTTTTTAAGCAAGTACAGAATATACACATTGGTCCAGCCAGAAGTGCAGTGTCCTTGGCACTTCCTGTGAGCTGAACAAAAAACACAAAGTTATCTTCCTTCCAAACTGTCTTCTGTAAATTACCACTTACTCTATCCCCAATGTAATGAAGATATACTGTCCAAACCACTAAAGCAATCATAGATACAGTGGGAGAATGAACGTAGCCACCCTAGGATAGGGAGTGTGGTGTTTGCAGGATCACCAGTTGTTAAATCCATGGAGATGGAGATATAGAGATATCTCCATCTATATAGATATATAGCTATCTCAATATATATATAAAATAAATGTATGACAGTCTTATTGTCTTTGATCATGGCATTACCTTCATATAAGGAAGCATCTCTGTTGTCCATTGTAGCCAAATAGACCTGAGCTGTCCTTTATCTTCTGCAGTTTTACAAACACCAGCTATCATCTAATTGGTTGTTTGTGAGTAACGCCACACTCTTCCCTTTGCTCCAGTTTTTAAAAGTGATGCAGATTGTGGGTAGCCTGCTCTGGGAGGAATGTGCTATCAGCGTTGCTTTATACGGCACAGAACAGAGTGGGATGGGGGACAAGAGCAATCTTTATATTGGACTATTTCATGTATGCACTCCAACATTTCCAATTGTGTTTGATTTTGAATACAGATGTCAGAGCAAGAAATGGACGAGGCTATCTCTCGTACTACCCATCGTGAGAGCAAGGACTCTTCCCACAGTCCCGGTAAGTGACTTATTCCGTGCTTCTTCAGTTAGCCCTTTGTATATTGAATATTAATGAATAGTAGAGTAGCAAAGATGGCTCCCTATAAATATAGTGATTTCTGTCTCGGGTAACAACCCTACATATGATGTTGAGTTAGGACTTCATTCATGGTGTAGACCAGGGTTTTTCAGCCAGGGTTCCATTGAATCCTAAGGTTCCTCTTGCGGTTGCTAGGAGTTCCTTGAGCATTAAGCAAATTCTGCCTCTCAGATAAGTTCCCACTGACACCAATAATATTTTTAGCTATCTGTAAGGGGGTAATTCTTCCCAATGACCACAAATTTAAGAAGCATTCTTCCCACTGACCATCGCACTAATGTATCATGATCTAGTCATTTTTAGCAGGGATTCCCTGAGACCGGAAGGTCATTTTATGGGTTCCTGTGTAAAAAAGTTTGAGAGAGGCTGGTGTAGACACTGGGAAATATGCAACAATGGCATATTATGGACCTCTTTGCAGTTTCTGCAGCATCAATATTAGCCTGGAAAACTGGAGAGTTTCTTCTAGGGCTGAGGAGAGCATATTATACATACAAGGGCTGTAAAGTAATACAAAAGTGCACAACTTTTTTATGAACCTACACACTGTAGGTTGTTCAGATGTCAAATGCCGGTAGAGTAACTCTTCCTCTATAGTAACTTCTCTTGCTCGTTGCAGGTAAATAATGGATCCCAAGCAGAAGCAATATGCCGTTGTTGAGTCCTTGGCGAAGGATGACACTATTGACTAGAGCTATGTCTTGTAGCCTTCTGTGGATGTCAAAGCCTTCTCCCCACTTTCATTGAGAACTCAATGGCAGCACATTGCTTCTGCTTGGAATCAATTATTTACCTGCAATGAAAAAGAAAATGCTATAGAAGGAGTTACTCTACCAGCATGTGAAATTTGAAGGACCTATGTGTTTGCATTACTTTTAGTACAACCCTCATATTCTCTCGGACACAAATTATGAGCCTGATCCTGGTGTTACCCCCATTTTCCCCAGCACTCCCTTGGATCCTACCATTGGCACCAGGGCTAGCTTTATACGAAATGGATCTATAGCATAAATCAAACTGGGGTCTTCAGTACTAGAATGCTTCAGTTTATCAACACACCATTTAATTGGTCATCACAAGAATGTCCTGGTACCACCAGAGCTACAGTTATGACCTGTAAATCGAACTTTACTACCACTGTTTAACTAGAAAGACTATCATTGTAGTGTACTGTTTTATGCTTGGCAAAGGACCCAGAAGTTTTCGCAATTGCGTCTTATCTGTGAGCATCTTATCCACTCTTGATAAGTTGTTGAGGAAGGATCAGGCCGCGTACACACGCGGGGACTGTTCGCCCAACTTTGTCCGCTGAACAGTGTTTCGGCAAACAGTCCGCTCGTGTGTGGGCTTTCAGCGGACAGTTTCAGCGAACAGTCCGCTGAACAAGGTTTTTCGGAAATTCCGAAAAACTGTCCGCTGAAACAAAGTTTCAGCGAACAGTCCCCTCGTGTGTAGGCTTGTTCGTCAAACTAAGTTCCGCGCATGCTCAGAAAGGATTTACACGCCGAAAGTTATAATGCAGTGTATAGGACGTCGTATTTTTCGTCCCGTCGTACGTGCCGTTCACGTCATCGCGCACGGTTTCAGCAAACTGTTCGTCCGTCGTGTGTGGCCATGTCCGTCCATGCTAATTTTGAGCGGACTGTTTGCTGAAACTGTTTGACGGACAAAGTTGGGCGAACAGTCCCCGCGTGTGTACGCGGCCTTAGAGACAGACTTCTAATGTCCGAAATCTTCTGGCTCAAGGAGGCTAGATTTATATTGTTGGGCTTTTTAAGCTTATGAGCCCCAGTCATATAAAATCCTCTCGTAACCGCCCTAAAGGAATCCCATTTAAGACCCTCTGGGACTCCTTGAGCGTTCTCCTGCCAGTAGTGTTTCATGTCATTGCGACAGTTATACAAAACTGTGAGCTCTGCTAACCAGAAAGGGCTCATAGCCAGGCCCGTATACTAGGCGGGTGTATCACCTGCAGCTGGAGTTCCAAGGGAGCATGGTCCAAGATAAACATGTCTATTCTGGATAAAGTTTTATGCAAATCTGATTGACTGAAGAACTCTTTATGATCAGGATGTCTTTAACATTAAATTTCAACAAAGCCATAACTCTCCATCTAGTCCCTCAAAGTGGTGAAAGAGGTTCGGAAACCTCCAAGTCTGTCAAGTAAGGTGTTCAACACTGCACTAAAGTCTCCAGCAATGAGAATAGTACTCTTTGCAACCTCAAGCAATTTTTGTGTGCATTGGGATGATTTAATAGAATCAAATGGGGGAGGCAAATAGATATTCACTAAAACATCCAAATAACAGAGCAGAAGTACTATATAGCAACCTTGTGGGTCAGTGTGAACCTCTTCTATTTGCACAGGGAGGGCTTTGGTAATCAGTGTGAAAACCCCACGGGAGTATGAATATTATGTAGTGTGAAAAGCATGGAGGCTATTAGGGCGCTTTTAAAGCCATCTCTTTCGAGCCAAGTAAATGTGTTTTTTTGAGAAATATTATTTGGGAGCCAGCTCTCTTGATTTGACTAAAAACGAAGTGTAGCGATGCCCCCGTAGGGTTAGCTGAATGTAGTGGTTCACTTGTCATCCTGGCCAGCCAGACATCCATCTCAGTCACTCAGAGACACAGAACAGTCCATAAGCTTTGTTTTTTTTTTATTGACTTGGATGGGAAATGGGAAATTATGGGATGCCCAGGAAATTCAGTGCAACTTGCTTGGGACCTCTATATACCCTTCCAGTATATACACTCCAGTCTTCTCTCCAGCACAACACTTGCTTAAGACATCTTATCCTTCACTCCTCCAGCACTTTCCTTGCTGCAGACTGTCACTCCTCCAGACTAGCTAGCACCACATGGTTAGGCCTGATACTACTTCAGCCAGGCCTCAATGAACTGCTTTTTGTGGGCAGGGACCTCGGGCTCCTGTGTTGTAGAAATAGTTCAGGTGCTAGCTGTCCTCTATTCAGCTACCACTCCCAGATAGCTCTCTTCAGGCCCTGCCAGCCAGCCTGACTGCAAAAACCTCTTTCCAATGTCCTTCCCACAGTCTTCTCTCCTGGTTCTGCACCCATCTTAAACTGCAATCTCCCAGTTATCACAGGTGTGCCTCCCCAGTCCTCCCAACTGCGCTCACTCACCAGCCCTCCTGGCTGCGACCAGTTGTCATCCCTGGAGACTCTTAGCCCTTGTACACACGGTCGGACATTCCGACAACAAAATCTGTCGGATTTTGTCCGAAACTTGTGTTGCATACACACGGTCAGACAAAGTTGTCCAAAAATCCGATCGTACGTAACGTCATGATGTTATTTCGTTACAACGGGACTACGTTCAGGTTAGTAGCCAATAGCTTTGGTCTAGGAATTTGATCTGAGCATGCGCGGCACTTTGTTTGATCGGAATTCTCTACACACAATCGGACAAAGTCCGATCGGATCATGCTGTCGGAAAGTTTTATAGCCCAGCTCTAAAACAGTCCGATGGAGCCCACACACAGTCGGATTATCCAACAACACGGTCCGATCAGACATTTTTCGACGGAATGTCCGACCGTGTGTACAAGGGCTTAGAAGTGTTCTTTCCCACTGTCCTCTCACTTGCTCTCTCATGTGCCTCTCCCTCCAGGATCTCTTCACTCCTCCTGGATGCACCCGAGCCCGGGATCACACACACTCCCCCCCCCCCCCCCCCAGACTGGGGAGATCCCCATGGGCCCCGACAGTAGGATTGAAACCTCATCCCTTTAAACCTGAACACGTATGAATTACACAGGTTTTGAGGCTAAATAAATGCAGATAAGGCAAGTGAGTTTAATTACCACCTTAACCACTTCAGCCCCGGAAGAATTTACCCCCTTCCTGACCAGAGCACTTTCTGCGATTTGGCACTGCGTCGCTTTAACTGACAATTGCACGGTCGTGTGGCGTGGCTCCCAAACAAAATTGACATCCATTTTTCTCTCAAATAGAGCTTTCTTTTGGTGGTATTTTATCACCTCTGTGGTTTTTATATTGTGCGTTATAAACAAAAAAATAGCGACAATTTTGAAAAAAAACATTATTTTTTAGTATAATAAATATCCCCAAAAAATATTCAGTTTAGTAGTTTAATAACTCAGTTTAGGCCGATACGTATTCTTCTACATGTTTTTGGTAAAAAAAAAACGCAATAGGCGTTTATTGATTGGTTTGCGCAAAAGTTATTGCATCTACAAAATAGGGGATAGTTTTATGGCATTTTTATTGATCATTCTGTTTTTATTTTATTTATTTTTTCACTAGTAATGGCGGCGATCAGCATTTTTTATCGTGACTGCGACATTATGGCAGACACATCGGACAATTTTGAGACATTTTTGGGACCATTGGCATTAATACTGCGATCAATGCTATAAAATTGCATTGATTACTGTAAAAATGTCACTGGCAGTGAAGGGGTTAACCACTAGGTGGCGATGTAGGGGTTAAGTATGTCCTAGGGAGTGATTCTAATTTGTGGAGGGAGGGGCTGTGTGTGACACGTCACTGATCAGCGCTCCCGATTACAGTGTCAGTGTCACTAGGCAGAACGGGGAGATGCTTGTTTACATTAGCATCTCACCGTTCTTCCTCACCATGAGACGATTGCGGGTATCCCCATATGGACATCGGGACTCGCGATCACGGCCACGGAGCTCCCGGTGCGAGCTGCCTCTTAAAGGGCAGCATACAGGATCTGCCTGTACGTGCCCTTTTGCCACAGTATATCTGCGTGAGGCAGTCATAAAGCGGTTAATCAGCCACAGAACCTGTGTAATTAATGTGTTTTGGTTTTAAATGAATGAGATGGCAACCCTACCTGACAGCCTCCACACTCTCTCACTCCAGCTCTTTTACCCGACAACTCCTCCCCAGCTGGGCTTACCCCAGGTATTCAAGGTGGACTGCCCCCTACCAATCCAAGTTGGGGATTGGTCAAGGCTCATCGAGGTACCCCAGGCAGCTCCTCCTCTCCTTCCAGCACTATCTGGAAGGAAGATGGCGGTGGCAGTGATGCTACCTGTGAGTCACTCAGCCTAGAATGAAAACAAACAGGCCTCGCCACCAGCCTGCCTAAATTTTCCTACTCACCAGAAAAATACTCACTCTAGCACCTACCTAGCTAGAGGGTCCTACATAGGGATCATTTACTCTTCGCATTCAGGCATTGTAGTGCATGGTGATTAATGTGGTACAATGCAAACAGTTAAGACCTCTTACAGGAACTGGTGTTGCGATATATCTTCTACTAAAGTGGTGAACTAACGCTCGCTCTTAGCAGTACTGTCCCATCAAGCTTCTGTATGCTACTATCCCATTCTGAAAAATCTAATCTAGACATACATGGATATGTGTCTTTCATTTAGCCACACTATACAGCATAGATTGAGGAATCTCCCCTGCCTTCTGTTATATTCAGACCTGCAGCTGTCTGAATACCTAAACAGTAACTGCATTTAATTGGAAGCAGTCACTGTTTAGCTGAGAGTTTTCCACCCGGCTCCTTCAATTTTGTAATCTGTTTGTCAAGCCAGATAGACGGAGCAACCCACGACTTGAATTAGACTGGGATACGAGCTGTGTATGGTTAACATAACTTAATTATAATTCAATGCTATTTTTTTACATTTTAAATACTCTACGGTACAAACAATTCCCCACAAGGTTACTTAATATGGATGAAAAATGTAAACCGACTTTAAGTGCAGATAGCTACGGATAGATTCAGTTTTATTTAGTAGGTTAGCTACACATTCAGCAATAGATTCAACTGGACTCGTCCTGTAATATATTACACATTTATATCAACAGGGGTAACTAAATATAAATGGTCTACCCATTGCTAAAATAAAAAGGCAGCTTTTCTTTACTGCAATACTCACCAATCGCCCCACTCACTGTAAGCCCAGGGTATCAAGGTGCGTCACAGTAGAATGTAGCAGGGAGCAGTACCCCATCATTATTGGTGTCACTCTGCTGCATTTAGAACACGCCAAATCGGTGGAGAAATAGGATCACAACGTCATGCAGCTCGACCAAAGATACCTGGTGAAAAGGTGCGGGGCTCCAAGGGGGACCAAAAATAATTGGGGAACCTTGGAGTTGGCTGTAATACCATCACCATAGGTTCTGTCATGGCTTATGTTAATTGTTTAAGAACGAGGTGGCTCATGTAAAAGTTTTTAAAAATGGTGCTAGGTAGTCTTGGACAGGTATTGTTTAAGTCACATGGCTGAATGGGCCTTGACTGCTAATCAACAGGTGAAACAGCCAGTCAATAGAAGAGGATGACGTGGTATTTGTATTCCACATTTTTCACTCTTTTTCACATTTTTCACTCTTGCACTATGCCAATGAACCAAAGTTTTATTTCAATTCTAATCCTTCAGGTCTGCATTTAAAGAGCCCATCTCCAAATGTGAAGCCGAAGCAAATAGATGCATCGGCACCACTTAGCTGGACTATGAAACGCTTCCTGGAGCCTGCAAGCCGAGTAAGTAAAGAGGGCAATATTCTAAAATATTAAAGGGACACTGCTATCCAAATAGTGCAAATATACATGAGATATATATATATATATATATATATACACACAAATTTATCACACATATTGCACAATGTCTTCACATCCAGCCTCACTTTGGAGTCAGGCTATCCACAAATGTTTTTTACTTTTTTCGATCAGCCAGCGCTCATTTGCTATGTCACTTTTTCTCTTTGTAAAGTGCTGTGCAGACACTTGATGCTCCATAAATCATATATAATAGGTGTGTTGGATAAGTGTTGCTGGCCTACGTATAATGAATGGGCACTTGCAGCAACTTGTGTACCTGAATCAGTGTCAGGAAGTCACCCCTAAAAACTGGTTATCGCTCTGCAGAGACACCCATATGGAAGTGATTGCTTGAAAGAATCTTTTACATCAAGTACTGGACTTTAATGATCATGAAATTAGAGGTCGACCGATATATCGGCCGATATTTGCCGTTTTTTAAATAATCGGCATCGGCCGATTGTGCTGATAAAAAGCCGATTTAGAACTACAGCGGGACTTTGAAATGACTTCTGTATAGAAGTCAGTGTAAGTTGCCTGAGTCGTCATAGAAACATCTTCCTCCTCTCTGGACAGGCTGCCAAGAAAAGAACAGAAAGATACAATGTTTACACTTCTGAATGAATGAAGTCATCTCCATGTGTAGAAGTTCTCAGTTTAACCATTTAAAGACTAAATCTTTTCTGACACTTGTTGCTTACAAGTAAAAATCCTGTATTTTCTGCCAGAAAATCACTTAGACCCCCCAAAAATTATATATATTTTTTTAGCAGAGATCCTAGGGAATAAAATAGTGGTTGTTGCAATATTTTATGTCACACAGCATTTGCACAGAGGTCTTTCAAATGCATTTTTTGGGGAAAAAAATACACTATTTAAAAAATAAAAATAAAGTAAAAACAGTAAAGTTAGCCCATTTTTTTTTTTTCGTCCAAAAGTTTTGACTACCTGTTTTTATTTAATATATAGGTTTTTTTTTTTTTTTATCTAAATCATACATACAAGTGAACTGATTGGAGGTTTGTTTTGTTTAATAAATGTTTAAATGTAAGAAATTTTCTGTATCACTTATGAAGGCTGCTTTCACACTGGAGCGGGCAGGCGTTGATGGTAAAACGCAAGTTTTAGCGGCTCTTTACCATCATTTTAGCGGTGCTATTTGGCTGCTAGTGGGGCGCATATAACCCAGCTAGCGGCCAAGGAAGAGGTTAAATGCGCCCATGAAGCACTGCTGCCAAATCGCATTGCATGCGCTTCGGCAGTGGTGCCCATTCATATCAATGGGCAGGAGTGGTGGAGGAGCGGTATACACCAGTCCAAACGTGCTGCTTGCAGGACTTTATTTTTTTTTTTTTAAGATCCTGCCAGCAAATCGCCTCAGTGTGAAAGCACTCTGTCTTTCACACAGACTGCAGGGGAGCCATTTTGCAGGCACTTTACAGGTGCTATTTTTAGCCCAAAAGCGCCTGAAAAACGCCCCAATGGGAAAGGTGTGTTATATCAAGGGGGATTAAAATAAATAAAAAAATAATAAATAAAAAAGGAAAAAATAAATAAATAAAATAAAATCGGCCTAACATATCGGCCCAAAAAAATCGGCATCATATATCGGCTATCGGCCGCCATGATTTCTAAATATCGGCATCAGCATCGGCCAGAGAAAAACCCATATCGGTCGACCTCTACATGAAATACATACAAACACTGTTGACACTTTTTGAGGTGTTAACAATGGCCATTTCATCAGTAGGGTGTTGGTGAACACTTTCAGGCTGCATAGTGGCAAGCCATTCGGTAGCTTTTAGATTGTGTGTCAGCAAGAATATAAGATATTAAAAGGGCTACCTCTTGGCAATATCTCATTAGACAGGAGGGGGTGGTTATGAATGGGTCTGGATGAATGTGTAAAAAGGCCATACCAAAAGCGAAAAGGTACGAATTCCCTTTTGTTCAAGCCTGGTGGCTGCCTGAGCCACATCTATTTCTTTTTACCATCTGAGACTAGCCCAATGATACAAAGCCTCACAAAGAGCATTGTGATAAGTATCTTTGATATTCTTGTATTATATGTTCTGGTTATATCATTTGGAATATTGTAATCTCATGTTGGCGTGTTCCTATTTTGTTGGGAAATAGGACTTTGTTTTATTAAGCCGTGTGATTGGTTTCATATCTAACCTAGTATTATTGTGATATCAATAGTAACATGATCAGAGTTTTAATATACTTGCTAACTAGGGTATTAGACAAGTTAATACATAGGTGCAATAGATATAGGAAATTCCGTAATTTCACCCTTGAATAAGATTTATTTGTGCCATTTAATTCTGTGTGTGTGTGTGTGTGTGTGTGTGTGTGTGTGTGTGTGTGTGTGTGTGTGTGTGTGTAAGCTACAGAAAGGATTTCCATTCTGCATCCTGAAAGTGTTCACCTCCACCTTCCTGATGAAGAGGCTGTTAGTGCCATGAAACATGTTGATGATATTTGTATGTATTGCATAATCATTAAACACGTGTCCTTTATGTAAAGGATTCTCTCAGGCATTCACTTCCATATGGGTGCCTCTGTTGAGCTTTTGGAGTTTGTTTCCTCACATATATAACCCAATGGCATCTAACTTAGCACATGTTATTGGAAAAATCGCCCTGGCAAGCATCAAGACCATCCTGTATCTGCTTAAGCCTTTACTTATCCACTTGCTCCTGCAACCCTGTCGATGTGAGTATTGGTCCTAATATCACTTTTTTAATTTCAATTTATGTAACACAAACACTTGAAACCCTAA
This sequence comes from Lithobates pipiens, assembly GCF_037356315.1. Lineage (NCBI taxonomy): Eukaryota > Metazoa > Chordata > Amphibia > Anura > Ranidae > Lithobates > Lithobates pipiens. The sequence continues at coordinate 235,329,144 of NW_027507790.1, forward strand.
TACTACACTCAAGGATCTCTCTTGAGAGTTTATATCTCTTTTTTTTCTCTGGTCTACTTGCCACCCTTTGGAGGTTTTTCCCATTTACCAGAATGCACGTTGGCCTATCAAGCAATGTTGTAGTGTGACTACATGATCAGATCCTTTATAAAGATGAGAACCCTTATAAATAGTGTAGTATCACTAACGCACATCTTTGTCTTCTTGTTGGCAGGGCTCGGTGAGTTCAGAAGTAGAGCTATCACAATACTTCTCCCAAGATACCCCCAGCCAGTCTTCCCTTTCTGACACCGCCGTGACCGGCTCGAGTGACGAGGAGCAGCTGCGTTTGAGAAGCGCCAGTAGCTCTATGGAGGAAAACACTGTTCCTTTCAATGCTGCCAGTAAGATGGACTTCCCATTCACTCCTTAACAGGCTCTGTCTGTGTGTTGGCAAGATGTAGAATGATGAGAATTGTGACTTTGCACCTGACATCCGTACATCTGTGTGGCCTCTAATTATTTCCTGTGTAATAATCCCTATGGATTACACCGCAACCTCTTCATTGTATTGTTTGTGTGTAGCCTCTGAACCCTAACACTGCACGTCTGTGAACGGCCCAATGCGGTCGTTGATTTTCTTTTTTAAAGGCAAACTCCAGCAAGATAGTTTTTAATACTCTGTTCAATCACATATAAAGGGATTGCTTTTACATGCCATAACTTTTATACCTCCACTGTGCTGCCCAATGGGAGGAGGTCACATGTTCCTCTATACCCAAAATCACTGGGTTTTTCACGACAACCACAGTGGAATAGTGCAGGACAAGCCAAAGTCATGTATAGGTGTCACTTGACTATACACTCACTGGCCACTTTATTAGGTACACCTTGCTAGTACCTGGTTGGACCCCCTTTTGCCTTCAGAACTGCCTTAATTCTTCATGGCATCAATTCAACAAGGCGTTGGAAACATTCCCCAGAGATTTTGGTCCATAGTGACATGATAACATCACGCAGTTGCTGCAGATTTGTTGGCTGCACATCCATGATGCCAATCTCCCATTCTACCACATCCCAAAAGTGCGCTATTGGATGAGATCTGGTGACTGTGGAGGCCATTGGAGTACATTGACCACATTATCATGTTCAAGAAACCAGTTTGATATAATTTGAGCTTTGTGACATGGTGCATTATCCTGCTGGAAGGAGCCATCAGAAGATGGGTACACTGTAGTCATAAAGGGATGGACATGGTCAGTAACAATACTTGGGGTAGGCCGTGGGGTTTAAATGATGATTAATTGGTACTAAGAGGCCCAAAGTGTGCCAAGAAAATATCCCCTGCATCATTGGACCACCAGCCTAAACTGTTGATTCAAGGCAGGATGGATCCATGCTTTCATGTTTACACCAGATTCTGACCCTACTATCTGAAGGTTGCAGGTGAAATCGAGACTCGTCAGACGTTCCAATCTTCTATTGTCCAATTTTTGTAGCCCCGATTTCCTGTTCTTAGCGGAGTTCTTCGTTTCTGCTACCTTTCCATCTTCTTGAAACCTGTCTGCCCTTTCTCCTCTGACATCAACCAGGCATTTTCATCCACACAACTGCCACTCGCTGGATATTTTCTCTTTTTCGGACCATTCTCTGTAAACCCGAAAGATGGTTGTGCGTGAAATTCCCAGTAGATCAGCAGTTTTTGAAATGCTCAGACCAGCCCATTAGGCACCAACAACAATGCCACGTTCAAAGCCACTTAAATCCCTTTTCTTCCCCATTCTGATGCTCAGTTTGAACTTCAGCAAGTCATCTTCACTACCTCTAGATGCCTAAATGCATTGAGTTGCTACCATGTGATTGGTTGATTAGTAAGTTGTGTTATCACGTAATTAAACAGGTGTACCTAATAAAGTGGCCCGGTGAGTGTAATTTGAAGTGTAACTCTTGCCATTTTTTTTTTTTTTTTTTAAATTTCCAAAGAGATAAAAAAAATGCCACTTTTTTTTTTTATTATTATTTTTTTTTTTTGATCCTGTGAGGATATTCCCCTTGCTTGCTTTCTCAGTGACCATACAGAACATGGGGGCAAGTCTCCTCACAGGAATGGTAAACACTTGAAAGATTCCTTTCAACCATTCCACCTTCTTTAAATATGAAAAAAAGTAGTTTTGGCCCCCATTTGGCTTCCCTTCTATTGTCATTCTTTCTCCTCTCATGATTTTGACCCTGTCCCAGTGCACCCAATGTGGGTTGGGACACGCCATAGTAAGAATCAGGTTATAACTGTGGTTCTGTTTTATCAAGTTCTACATTAGGTGACTATTGTTCTTCAGTGACTATTCACTCTTATGCTGCTGTATACAAGCCAGGCTCATAAAACTTTTTATATGTCACTTGCCTTTTGGGAGTGACAATAGGAAGTGCTCACCGTAACATTCAGTAGTGTAAAATCTACTGTTTAAGAGGCTGGAAAATAGATTTTTGTGGGAACCAAGTATGAGCGTGATAATGTTCTGGACTCAGAAATGACAGACCCCGCTGTCTTCCAACTTGCGCTTGCCATGTTTGTAGTGTGCGGTAAATTTGGAGGGGATAGTCTCATAAATTAGGGGTAATGCTTTCTTTTGTGCAATAGGCTTTAAGCTGTTTCCATGAATTAAGGCCAATGGCTGGACTTTTTCCTGGAAGAAAAAAAATCCACGGGAATGTCTGTAGTCTGAGCTGCCTGCCAGAGTCAGTTCATTTTCCTAGAGGAGAAAGTGATTCTATGTATACAGTGATAGCCACAGCAAAGAAATTAAATGCATGCAGCTCGTCGATTTTATATAAAATAACCCATTCTGTTTAAAATAGAGATGAAAGGAAACACATTTGTGTATACATAAAAATAATAGAAATCACTTTATTTTTACCCCCCCCCCTTTTTTTTTAAATATATAAATGTATACATTTCCTCTGTAAGAGGGGGGTGTCAGGATAATTCTGATCATTGAAGGAGAGCAGGCTGAGTTTCCAGCACAGCAAGAGAACTGACCACAGTGTGTTCTCCTGCTTAGCGTGGTCAGTTTTTAATAGGAAAGCAGAGGGACTGGCAGGAACACCAGGGATTCCGCAAAAAAGAAGCAATACAAAGAGAACAGGATACTTTTTATACAAGTATATGGCACAGCTAGCACATTTTAGCATAATGAAATGTTGGGTTTACTTATTATTCCATTTAAAGTGCATCTAAAGCCAAAATTTTTACATTTTGGTTAGAGCAGTAGGAGATCAGAACCTAGATCAGGGATTATTGTTGTATGTGTCCCTGTTAGGGAGATTGTTTTTTCCTATAGAGCTCCACATGCAGTGCCTATTCAATTCCCTGTGAACAAAAAGTGAACCGTGATCACGTCACACAAATAAAGGGTACAGATATAGGACCAACCGCCAAAGAGGAAGGGCCCTGAATCTCTGAACACCCCGGGGAGCAAGGCTCTTGAGAGGGGCAGGGAGGGCATACTTTGGTCTACCTAGGCCAAAGTCAGGTGGACCTTGCTCCTTACTGACCAGATGAAGCTGGTGTTCCGACTACTTGGTGAGGGCTCTCTTGAAGAGTGGTTTCCAGTTGGAAAGGGGACCTGAGGTCTACAGATTCTCACCCCAACATCAGTGCAGGCCCTGACAAACCTGTACCCTTCATCTTTGTGCTAAAAACCAAACCGGTGTAGTTTAAGTGTCTGTGATAAGTTAAATAATAAAAAAAAAAGTGCCATGTGCATTGCGCAAGATTGGCCTTCTGGCCGATTAGGACGTTTTGACTTTCTTCATTTACTTGTTTTCTTTTACTTTTTATCATTGTGAGCCCTTCAGCTGAGGGAAAATCCAAACTTTTGAGCGTTCACTGGAACAGAAATGGAGGGGAAATCTTAAAATGAGGACCCTTGTCCTGGTGACAACTGTCTAAGTGGGTATTTCCATCACGTCAATAATCTCCCCACACTTCATATTATGCCTACAAGATAGGTAGTAAAATCTCCTCAATTGGGCAAAGATCGCAGGGGTTTCAACCATTCCTCATTCTGTCAATAACAAATTACATTTTGACTAAGATCTACTTTATACTTCTAATGTCTGTATAAATGTCAAGGCCTTAGTTGCAAATTTATATTAAAGCCGCACTGCAAGTATTTTTTACATTTTTGTAGACAGTCAGACATGCAATCTCCACAGTTTGTTGTCCTTTTAGGCAGCCCATACATGCTGGGCCGTGTTTACTGTATTGCAACTCGTAATGGGTGGGGACAACACCAAGCCTCAAAATGTTTACATTGTTATAATTTTCCCCTGTTGTCGTTTTAAGATTTTGGTCACCTCTGAACACTTATGGCCGAATTCAGCATAAGGACTGTAGACGGAGGTGCATTCAGGGGATGGTTCAGAAAACCTGATACCCTGTCTCCTTACGGTCTGTTCAGCTGAAAAGCAACTCTGCATACAAACCAGACAGCAAACTCATTTTCAGCAGTTCATTCTAGCATTCAATTTCAAATTATTTTAAAAAATCTGCAAGTACAGCAAAATACTAGTTAATCTGCCAGAAATCCAGGGTGCTTCTAACTTGCTGTTTGAGCTGATAGCACACCTCTGCTGCACTGAAATCCCAAACATTGTCAGACCTGCCCAATTCTTCTGTTCTTGACTACAGAACTTCAGCTATCTCCGTCCTTCTCTGTCCTTATCCAAATGCATAGGTTTATTTGTTTCCCAGTTAAACAGTGCTGCTGCCTTGATTCACAAAATCCTGCCCACATTTTGTGTATAGGGAAAGGGCTCTTGGGATATGTAGTTCTAGCAGCATGTAGAAACTAAGCACCCAACAGTTGCTACTGCAAGAATTTTAAGTGTGGTTATAATCACACAGGGAATAATAAAAGCAGTTTTTTTGCCACAAGAACAAGATAACAAAAATATTCCTAAGACATGTAGAAAAGAGGGAAGTTTTGGCGTAAAAGAACCTACAGTATCTGGCTCTAGTCACCAATAGATTATAAATTTAAGTAAATGTTTTAAGGTTGTGTTAAATTTTTATTTATGATAATTTGTGTTTCCTTTTATTCTCCTTCAATGTAAAGAAAATGGAGCTACAAAAGGACAGCATTCTTGTTTCTCTCAAAGAAATAGCGCTGTTCATAGTTCTGAAAAACACGTAGCCTTTCGGCAGTCTAGCATTGATGAAAGTCCGCAGTCCATAAGAAGCCCTCTTCAGCGGCAGAGAAGGATCGTCTGCTATGATGATGACGATGCCAGTGAAGAGGATGATTTTGTCAAAAAAGAGGCGAGACATTTCTGCGATATAAAAAAAAAGAACGGCGATGAGGATTCTGGCATTGTTATGACAACTCCTTCTCTAGATGTTGATGAAGTCCCACCTGATGACCTGCCAAGAAGTATTCTTGGGGAAGCCGGGACCTCTTTGTGCGGTAGCTCTGTGGAATCTGAAGACAGCGCTGTGGAACATATAGTGGACTCACCGTTTATTGCCATTAAATTTTTTGAATATACTACTAGGGCCGAAAATCATCCAAGTACTTTGGGAATAAAAGATCCCCAGGAAGGGCAATCTGAAAGCAAGAGGTCTCCCAAGCTAGAACACAAAGCTGTAACCCGAGTCAAAAGCATGCTGAGTAATGAAAATCCTAATGCTTCCAAGCATAAAAATGAGGACAACAGGTCCTCTGCAAAGGCCTCGAAAACAACTCCAGTCTTGAAGAAATCTGAAGGAGCTGAAATTTTGGGACGATGTAACACTGAGACTGTTGAGCTGCTCTGCACTGAATATGAGTCAGTTGGGTTAGATTTGGAAATCAAACAATCTCCTGTCAAAGTTATAATTACTGGCATAAGACCACAAGGAGAAACGGGCAAGGTAAGGCGTTTGTTGTTCTATGGAAACTGTAAGCAACCCTTTGGCTATTACCCTAATCACAAAAATACTCGTTTATCAATTTAAGTTAAGAGCTTTCCATTCTTTCAATTTCTACTGCAGGTTTGATTTTTAAGGGTAGTACAGTCTGTTCTTATAGTACCGAAATTGATTTTGGGTGTTTACAGTAAAGGGTAAAGTTAACGCTACACTAAAATAGCATTTTAGACAATTTTGCACTTTCAATCTTGTGGAAAAAAGGGGACGCGCCCTTAAGCATAGACTCAAAAACAATTTTCTTGCTCACAAGTTAGGCATTTTAAAAGAAATAATGCATACTTATTTGTTAAATACACCCGGAGGTTGAACGCCAACTTCTTAGGAAAAAGAACGCCAGAAGTCTCCATCTATGCTTCTGTCACAGGAGGTGGAAGCTGGCCAGCAGACATCCACTGTCCGGAACTGAGGGCTGGAGCACAAGGTGGACCACAATGCTGGAGTGATGATGTCAGCAGGGAAACTTGTGAGCAAAAAAAATGTTTTTGAGTCTACACTTGGAGGTGCTTCTCCTTGTTCCCTTTTGTTTCCCTTACACCAGAGACAGCTTCTGCTCTATGGATTTGGTTGCCCTTTGTGGATAAACTCACTAAAATTTACCTTTTTAATCCTACTGCAATATTTATTAAATACTAGGACCCTTTTGGGCTTTTATGATTAATAATTATGAATTCTGATGTTGAGGGATTGCTAGTTTTCTCATTTGTGCCTATTTCTTTTGTTTTCTGACATTCAAACTTGTGGCAACAGTTTGGATATAGTCCCCATACACACAGCCAGCTAATGAGGACATGGTTTAATGGGTCTGGGGTGAAAGGACTTGGTGGAGGGCACAGAGCCCTCCCCTCAAACCCACTGAACACTTTTAGGATGAATTGAAACTATTGACTGCAAATCAGGTCTTTTCCAGCATCAGCATCTGACCTCCCAAACTGTCTTTTGCCTGCATGTGCACAAACTCCCACAGACACACTCCAATATCTAAAGAACCTTGGAGACTATTGACCCTACAAAGGTTGTCGGGGAAGGGAGCTGCAATTCCATATTATTACCCATAGTTTTGTCCAAGAAAGTCATTTAGGTGTCCACAAACTTTATGGTGGGTCTGCCATACTTGCTTCAAATGCATGCTATTCTGAGTAACACAGAAAAGTAGTTTTGATTTGGTGCTCTCTTTGTTTCTAATGGACAATGATCTGTCATTAGACCTTCACTGAAGTGGTTTATCCTGTAATTGATTTCCACTCTGTAGTAATTTAGCAGGGATGCTGACTGCATAGTGTAACCAAGAGTGCAGATAAAGGTGCATGCTTACAAATATTCCTAAGAAAGATGAGTGTTAAAATATGAAAATGGGTGTGAGGAGTTATTATGCAAATAAGGATAATTTTGATTACATTTCATCCCTGTCAATGTTATTATTTTATCACAACCAGGAATCTATGGGAAAGTTAGCTCCTGGAGATGAGATCCTCTCAATAAATGGTATCCAAGTGAGAGACATGTCTTACCAGGAAACCTGTGATTACGTCCAATCTTTACCCTCAGCTGTAACCTTGGAGGTCCAAAAACCTGTGTCAGGTAAAACATATATCAGTCGATTAATGTTATGAATAAGTAATGCTTTTATTTATTTTTAATAAAGGAAATATTGTATATACTTTAGTAAATGTGTCTTAAAGCATTTGTAAAATGTGTACATTTGAAAGGGGTTGTATTAGTATTATGTAGTCATTATATTAGTGTATAACAGGTAATGAAAGACGTACAGCAAAAGGAAGCATGGGGGTAAGGGAGGAGAATGATCAAATCGGAGGGACAAAAGAAGGCACGGGTGAAGGAGATAAAACAGAGGTACAACAAAGGCTTTGGGTGGAGTTTAAGAGTTATCAAAGAGAAAGTTGGGCATGGGTGGAAGTGAAAGAGAAAGGCCAGAGAGCAAATTGGGCATGGGTGGATGCGGAGAAGAATAACCAGAGATGAGTGGCAATAGGTGGAAGTGTAGGTATAAGGCCAGAGAGCAGAGTGGACATGGGTGGAAGTGTAGGAGAATGATGAGTGCTCAGTCGGCTTTGGTGGAAGTGTAGAATGACCTGAGTGAAGAGTGGTCATGGGTGCATGTAGAGAACAATGACCAGAGAAGAAAATGGGTATGGGTTAAAGCATAGAACAACCAGAGAGTAGAGGTTGCTGGGCATGGGTGTAAGTGTAGGGGATTGATGGGAGCACCATGGGCATTGGTGAAAGTGCACAATGACCAAAGCGCAAGGGAGCATGGGTGCATGTGGAAGACAATAACCAGAGAGGTGTGTGGCCATGGCTAGAGGTCGACCGATATATCGGCCGATATTTGGCGTTTTTTAATTAATCGGCATCGGCCGATTGTGCTGTTAAAAAAGGCCGATGATATATTCAGCGCGACTTGCAAATGACTTCAGTAATAGAAGTCAGTGCAAGTTGCCTGGAGACTTGAGTGAAGCGACTTGTCTCCTCTTTGGGCAGTCTGCCAAGAAAAGAGCAAAAAGATACAATGTTTACACTTGAATGAATGAATTCAACTCAGTGTGTAGAGTTCTCAGTTTAACCATTTTGACACTTGATGCTTACAAATAAAAATCCTGTATTTTCTGCTAGAAATTCACTTGAAACCCCCAAAACGTATATATATTTTTTTAGCAGAGATCCTAGGGAATAAAATAGCCAGTTTTAGCGGCGCTTTACCGTCATTTTAGCGGCGCTATTCGGTTGCTAGCGGGGCACTTATAATCCAGCTAGCGGCCCAGGAAGGGGTTAAATGTGCCTGTGAAGCGCCGCTGCCAAATCGCATTGCAGGTGCTTCGGCAGCGGTGCCCATTCATTTCAATGGGCAGGAGTGGTGGAGGAGCGGTATACACCACTCGAAAGATGTTGCTTGCAGGACTTTTTTTTAACGTCCTGCCAGCGCATCTCCTCAGTGTGAAAGCACTCGGGGCTTCCACACAGACTGCAGGGTAGCCGTTTTGCAGGCACTTTACAGGCGCTATTTTAAAGCGCCTGAAAAACGCCCCAGTGGGAAAGGTGTCTAATTGTTAGATTTTATGAGATGAAGGGGAAAAAATTAATAATCGGCCTAACATATCGGCCCAAAAAAAATCGGCATCATATATCGGCCATCGGCCGTGGCGATTTCTAAATATCGGTATCAGCATTGGCCAGAGAAAAACCCATATCGGTCGATCTCTAGCCATGGCTGTAAGTTTAGGAGAATGACATATGAGCAGAGTGGGCATGGGGGAATTGTAGGAGAGTGACCAGAGAGGAGAGTCTGCATGGGTGAAAGTGGAGGAGAATAATCGGAAAGGAACAGAAGAAGGCATGGGTGAAAAAGTAAAAGTAAATAACCAGAGAACACAATGGGAGTGGATGGGCATGGGTAGGAGTAGAACAGTTGAACACCGGTACATTGGACAATACTTTGTTGATTGGGCAATGACCTGAATCAATATGGCACTGAGTGTTAAACTATGTAGTTCTGAATTGACATCAACAAGGAAATTTATTTCAGCCTCCTGTGTCCACTAACAACTAGGAACCAAACGGTTCGTGGTGCTTCTCGATTGTGATCACTATGCCAGCTTTGACATGGTAAACACAGGGCTTTGTTTTAAAAATATGGCTGTGACAATGAAAGCTGTTGGGCGTGTATTTTTTTTTTGTTAAAACAAGTTTTTTTTTAAATTGGGTACACAAATTAGTCATAGAGTTATTGTCACGTTAACCAGTATGTACAAACATTGCTAAATTTGGTCTGGGTATCTAGGCTGCAATGACCCCTAAATGGGGGTCTTTTATATTTGCCTACTGGGGATGAGCAAAACTGAGCGTTCTCATTTTCCTAGTAATTTTGGTGAAATCTAAATAATTTGTTAAAATGCTTCGGAGTCAATGGGGCAAGAAAATTAACGGGAATCTAGCATGAAAGGACAGTGCAAATTCTGTCCCGTTTTAAAAAAATACAAGTTCCCTGCCTGTCATGTGGATGCTTTGTTTGTTTTTTGTGCTTTAAAGTCTGTGACCCAGAAGTATAGAGATAATGAACTTTGACACTTTTTTTTTTTTTTCTGCCATTCATTTACAACATTCTGGGTCTCTGCCTCAAAGGTACTAAAGTCCAATACAGTCAGGCAGCTTGCATCCTATACTTCTCTCATGGGGTATCATTAGGGTGTTTTTGATGGTTTAAAGGGTACAATAAACTTTAAAGTGTCAGTCCAAAAATTAAAAGAAATGCAGTATGTCTCTGCAACGCATAGACATCCCCCCCTTTTTTTTTTTTTTTTATCAAAAACTGCAAGTGCAAAGAGGGCTAATTTTGACAGAACTATTCTGAATTTCTGACATGATTTTGTAATTTTCCATTCATCAAAGTTATAACAAACTTGCTTCCAATGGCATGTATTTAACAGACCAGAAGGGAGCAAATAGAAGTTCCTCGTTAGGGCTTAAATATAATTTAAATGGCTTGTCAGAGATAGACACTCCCTTGAAATGTTGTGATCTTTTTTTAGAAAAAAAATGTTTAGTCATTAGCCCTATTTTATTTTGTAGAAAAAAAAAAGACTGTGAAAAAAGTAGAATAAAAATTTTAATACATACCAAAAACAAAAAAAAATAATTAAATACAAATACGAATAAAAGGTACTTACAGAAAAAAAACACATCCTCTAAATAAAAAAGGAACGTCCTCCTTCTTTTTTCTTTTTCTTTTCAATAAATCTCGTCGAAGCAATTTAATGAGTGAAATTGATAATTTTGCGATAATTTTTCTTGATTATAATTTTTTCCAAAATCACTCCTTAACCCTATGACCTATGGTTCTGCTTTATTTTAAATTGCAGAGATTATAACTAGTAAGTGAAACATTATAGGGACATAGCTTGGGAGCTCCCAGTGATATCTCATCACAGAAATAACAATTTTGGGAGGACTGACAATCAGACTAATTAATCTTTGCTGTTTGAAAGTGAAGGTTCTCTATTTATCTAATCCCAGTATTCCATCTGTACATGAACTTTTTGACATTTTTAGAGTAATTTCTAAGCCTCCTAAAAGGAGTTCTGGAAAAATAATACATGGGACACGCAATCTGCTTATAGACTAAACTCCTACCACTGAATCTTTAGACTTTTGCTATGTCCTGTTTGTGAAGAATCCTTGGAGAAAATGTGTGTGCTTTTATTAAAAACACATTACCTGCAGTGTCTAGAATTTGAAGTGTTAAGGCACGTTTAATATGTCTTCGAATCATACTGCCTTTGGCTCATCAAATCAGAGTAAAATTTGTTGGAATAAAAGTTTGATATTCATCAGACCTTTTTCAGCTGTGGAAACTTGTGTCAAAAAAAACTTAGGATTATGTGGTTGGAATTTAGTTTTTCCAGCTTTCTCTCTCTCCCACCATACTGAAATGGTCACACTGTTGTAACTTTGAAAAGTTTTGTTTTGTCTCTAGAATTTTGTTTCTATCACTTTTATTTTATTTCTTTATAAATGGGTGCCAGTAATAAAGCATTGAGAATCGTGCCATTTTGTGAACAGAAATAGATTTTGCAGAATTTTTTTACATTTCAAAGGAGAAAAACAATAATATAAGGGCACAATAGACTTTAAAAACAAAAAGTACAATTGAACCCCCTGAACAGTTCCATGGTCAGTTCACCCCCCCCCCCCCAAATATTGCATATCCCCCCAACATTGCTCAGCAATTCAAGCAACTCTTACTCACTTTTATATGATCCTGTACAACTTTGGTCAGCCATTGAAACCAGGAAAAGAAAAGACCTGTGTAAGCTCCAAACCATTTTGTTGAGGCTTCCACGGGGCCTTTGCCATCCCTGGTGACTGCACTGGACCAATCACTAGGCACCATCACTGTCACATGGGTAAGACCACATTCTTAGCCATACCTGGAAGTGTTAAGCATTTGACTTTGCTTCTCACAGCCAACCAAAGCAATGGGGGGAGGAAAGAGGAGGAGCATTTATAAAATGGTGACCCTTTTTCTCTGCTCTGGATGTAAATGAGCAAAAGGCTACCTTCAACCATAACTGATGTTTCAGCTTTGAGTAGATAATTCAAAAGGGAAAGTAATTGCATGTAATTATTGCAACAGATGAGCAGGGTTGAGAAAGGAGGGTGCAGAATCTTGTTTAATATTTGAGTGTATTACAGTTATTTTAAAGGTTGTTTTTTTGTTTTGTTTTTTACAATAAGGGTACTAGCAAAATAGGACAAATATTAAGTCTTATGCCCGTACACACAATCGGACTTTCCGACGACAAAATCCATCAGATTTTTTCAGACGGATTTTGGCCCAAACTTGTCTTGCATACACATGGTTGCACAAAGTTGTCGGAAAATCTGATCTTTCGGAACGCGGTGACGTACAACACGTACGACGGAACTATAAACGGGCCAGTAGCCAAAGCTTTTGTCTCGTAATTTATTCTGCGCATGCATGGTGCCTTTGTCCGTCGGAATTGTCTACACACGATCGGAATTTAAACGATCGGATTTTGTTGTCGGAAAATTTTAGATCCAGCGCTCAAACGGTGTGTGTCGGAAATTCTGAAGGAAAAAGTCAGATGGAGCCCACACACAATCGGATTTTCCGTCAACACGATCCGATCGCAGATTTTTCGTTGGAAAGTCCGACTGTGTGTACAGGGCATTACAGTTGTTTTTTTTTTCAATTGCACAATTTATTTTGTGCAACTTATGTTGGATATGTATAGCTCTTAATATGTTAATACTTAATATGGCTTTTAAACTTCAGTGCAGGGGACTTCATTCAGTTCTGTGGTTCCAGTTTTTGCCTTCTCAGGTCCCCCCCAAAAAATAAATAAATTGATAGCCCTGTTTGGATTAGGTTTTGAAAGCAGCAGCTATAGGAATGCCCATAGTAAGTACATTTAGTAGTATATAAATAGAGCTCTTCATTTCTGGGATTGTTCACAAGGCTTTTTATTTGATTACAGCTGTTGATCGCTTGTCCCACATTATCATGACATCAGGGTCAGATACAACAAGGGAAGACCATCTTGAGGAAACATCAATGGAGAAAGACCATTGCAATACTTACATTCATCAATATTGCCCTACTGCTAATGATTTGCCTTCATCAACTTCTCCTATAGTGGACAAAAATGGACAACCCAACCTTTGTTCTTCACCTGGTCATTGTGGTGGTAGCCCTGTAACTAACATTGATGATTTTATAAGTGAGCTAGACCAGACGGGTAATATGGAGGTTAAGAGTTTTTTGGAACAAACAGCATATGCTAAATCCAACTCGCCAACTAATAAACTGTCAAGCAACAACACAAGCTTTACCTACCAAGCTGTAGATACTGCTGGTCCACTGGGGTTTTCCATTTTGGACACTATTCCTATAGACAATACAGTTGCTGTAAATAAGAACAGCTTAAGTAGTTACTGTAGAAATTTTAGCAACTTTACCACAGAGGACTTCTCGCTGTCTGAACAGTTTGAAAGTAGTTCTTTTGAACTCTCAAACTCAATGTATGGAACCGTGGAAGATTCTGACAGTGAGTCTTTACTGGAAATCCCATCAGATTCTACAAGTGATATGATTTCATCCCTTCAGAACCAGTCTTTTGTGTCTGAAACACAGGCAACCACAGATTCAGAGGAAGAGCCAATAGAAATCTGTTGTGCTAGCAAAAAGGATGATGTTGAAATGCATAAGACTCCACATTCTTACCAATCTGAGCCAGTTATTTGTGAACCTAGGCAGGTGAACTCTGTTTACGGTCTAGGTCCAAAATGCGGAGAAACTTCTGAAAACATGACCCCTTTAGATGCTTCACATAACAATTTTGCTCAGGAACCTCTTGAACAAGTTGATTTAAATGTGGAAGACTATTTAAAAGAAGGTTCACCAATGCTTACATGTGATCATACAGAAGTCAGACCATCTCTGTGTGTTGATATTTATAACCTGGACATTAACGCCACAAGTCAGGTAAATGCTGAAGATCAAGCAGATATCCTATCTAGTCAAACTGATTGTGGTAAAGGATTATTGTTTAATATGAATACTGATGTAAGGACTAGTATCTGTTCCAAGGAACCCCTTGGTGCCATACAGTCTCCAGTAAGAAGTACAAGTCACCAAACCTCAACATCAGATGAGAAAAATGGACTTGAAAAAACAGAAACCAAAACTGTAAAAAGTTCCACAACAAAAACCTCTGTTGTGGAAAGATCCAAGGTAAATGCAACTGGCTCAAAACTACAAGATGGTAAGAGGGTACTGAACAGTAACCCAGAAATTCTCAGTACTCAGATGCCTAAGCCAGGGCCAAAGTTAAAGGGGCTTTCTATAAAGAGTAAAAGTAGGCCCAATGCTGATTTAGCAAAATCATTTATTAATAAAACAGAAAGCTGGGACTATAGAAAATCCACCACACAGCCTTCTCCTAAACTTCTACCCAAGAGGCCCACCATAATGGATGGTCCACCTTCTCCCAAAGATTTGAGCAACAGAAGAGCTACAAATAAAACTATACTGTCCCAAGCTAAGGTCGCTCCCAATTCAGTGGTTAGTTCCAAGTCAAGCCTTGGTAGTAATGAGAAATCGGCAAACAATGGAACAACAAAAAATCCAGAGGAAAGCAATCAAGAGATCGAGTCATCTGTAGATATGGATGAAAGCTTTGGCGCTGGAGACAAAGTTTCATGCCATCAGACCACAGACACTGGCAAGTGCTTCAGCAACAAAAGTGTTATTGATGGCAATCAAAAAGGAGACCTAAGCAGAGTTTCTATAAGCAACACAGTGCCTAAAAATGAAACCCACAGTTTGGCTTCTCTCCATAATCATGAAGAGCAAATAGACAATAATGATGTTCGACGTACATTCATGGAAGTAAAATTGTCTCCTTCTCTATCATCTATAAACACACACTTAAGAAATGAAAGCAGAAGTAAAACAGACTATACCATATATGACAGCTTTGCTATTGTTTACAAATCTCCAAAGCTCAACGAAGTTGCCCCCCTTGTTGAGAAACCACCTAGTGGATCTAAGACAGTGACAAGGACTTATTCAATGCCAACTCATCTTCCAAATGCTGCAAACAATGATGTCCATCATAGAAAAGTTATTTCTTTGGATGATCCAATCAGTTTGCCAGTATCATATCAAAGCATATATGACTACAGTACTGAAGATCTTTCCAAAACAAATGACGATAGTCTACTTGTCAATGAAAGGGTCTCTGTAAGGAATGATGTACCAAAGTCTGTTAAAAGGAATTATTATTATGAATTCAACTGGCCTCATGAAACTTTATCTTCTCTGACTGTAAAACAGAGGATTAAGTCATTTGAGAATCTAGTAAACTTTGACAAAAATGTCATGAAGATCATTGAAATAAATAACACTCCTTTTTCTTGTAAACCTCCATTAACTCGGAGATCTTCGGGTTCGATACCGTCGCATACACAGTCCATTGAGGATGCAAAGGTGTTAAGGCGCAGCTTGAGCTCCTGTTGTGATAACCAAAGTGAAGTGTCCTTAGCAACAGAAATGGCAAAATCTTCCTCAAGTATGGCCTTAACATACACTGAAAAGCTCCCAGTAGACTCTGTAAAGGTTATTTCAGACCACGCATCCACTAGGACTGAGAAAGAAGAGAATTCTGTACATGGGGTCCAGGTCAGAAAAAACAGGACGACGCCAAGCCACATAAGGCCGTCTTTATCCCGTTCCAAATTACGAGAATTAAGAGCCCTAAGCATGCCAGATCTTGATAAACTTTGCACTGAGGATTTCGCTATAGAGTCTAAAGCTCCACAGTATAAAACCGAACTGGAGATTACACCCAGAAGGACTCCAGGAGCCGACTATGTATCTTCTCTAAATGGCACTCGTTTGAGCTCTAAAGACAATGGTGTATCTGGGTTAGCATATGATGGAGGTGGGCCACAAGATGGGGAACTTGTCAGAAAGTCATGGTCAGTAAGGTAAGTGTGTTTGTTTTCTTTTTACTATATAACTGTAGAGCTTCTATTGAATGACAACCCCTCTGTCTACGTCAACCCTTAAAGTAGTGCATTTATCACAAACTGCTTAGTGAGCCTATTTTCTGAAACCTCCAGGAAAGAAACATTGCTTCAACCTGGCTTTGGATGTTCTCTGACTCAT
This sequence comes from Lithobates pipiens, assembly GCF_037356315.1. Taxonomy (NCBI): domain Eukaryota; kingdom Metazoa; phylum Chordata; class Amphibia; order Anura; family Ranidae; genus Lithobates; species Lithobates pipiens. The sequence goes on from NW_027507790.1 coordinate 235,345,298, forward strand.
CTTGGGTCTCAAGTGAGCTTAAATGTTCTAGGTTGACTTTCTTAGGACATTGTGTATCTTTAGAGTTAGAATAAAAAAATATTACTGGTCATGATTTAGAAACTCAAACAAGGACAATAGGCTTTTGAAACACACAAGGCCAGTTAAGAGTTATAAATAACCACTTGACATTTGTTTGCCTGAGTTTTAATTTTTCATATTAACATAATTTAAATAGAGCAGATCTAGGTGAATCTTATCTAAAGGATAGGAAATAATATGCATTTTTTTTGCCAGCTTCTTACTCTGTTTAATTGTGTTTTGTATGTTTAGCTTGGACCAGCTTAGCGTCTCCACCAGGGACCAGCAAAAGCTGCAGGCTGTTTTGACTTCTGTGGCATCCAAATCAGATATCATTACTCTGATTCAGGAAGCAAAAGCACAAGTGGAGGTGAGTGGTTTACATTTGTTACATATTTTCAGTTCGGAACCGACATTCAGTGTTTTTTTTTTTTTTTAAGAAACTTGCGTAGAAACTCTCTTGGCTTCTGACAAACTCCAGAAGTTCAAATAGAACATCAGCCAAAACTTTTAAACTTTAGTTAAAAACAAGAGCGGAAAAGGAAAAGAGTGTAGAGAGCATAGAAAAAGAAAAAAACCGCAAGAAGCCACCACAAAAAGGAATACATGCCCCAGTGAAGTCATAGGAAGGGTGGACTCACTATCCTACTAGAGTTCGAAAAGCGACTGAATCGCTATAGGCCCACCAGCACGTCCATGTAGTGCATACTTTCTCTGGGTCCAAACTATCTTCTGCAACTAGTGTTTCCATAGCCATGATGTTAAGAATCTGGGTCCACTCCAAAAGGTGAAGGGGTGTAGGATATTTCCAATGATGGGATATGGTTACCCTGGCTGCTAATAAGAAATACCTAAGGATACCCTTTTTGATTTTGGAAATAGGCCCAGGAATCATCTACAGTAAGGCGACCTTGGGAGAAGCCTTGATGTCACATATACACCTAGCTATAGGCCGTAAATATGCTCTGCCAGAATGGGGAGAGGAGCCTAAAATCCACCAAATGTAGATGGGAGCCCTTGGCCTATAGACAGTGCCAACATAAACTACACGTGGAGGGGTATATATGGTTGAGGTCTGGGATACTAAAGGGGTATTAACTTTTTTTTTTTTTTTTTTGGATGGACTAGGGAATAGATAAAATCCTATCCCACATTTCTTTGTCAACTGTGTCCCACTGGAGAGATTTCCACCTTCACTCTCTGTCCCCTAGACCCAACAGGAAATTAAACATATCCAAACAAGGGAAATGCCTTCTTTGAATTAAGTCTCCTCATTGGAAAATTTCCTCTTTATCCCTGCTCCATGTGCTACTCGCTTTCAAATTTTCTCATTCCGATCCCAGTGACAGTGGTGACCCAGATAAACTAAGTGGGTAAATCTCCAAAGATGGCAGTAAAGACCTTGTAACAAGTCCATCCAGCACTGAACCCTTACTTCAACTTTTTTTGGTGGAAATGCACAGTGATAGCTAAAAAAAAAAAAAAAGTACCCCACTGTGATAATTGCCCCATAGACCTTACAGTTTTAATGAGGTCATATTACATTTTATTACCCAAATGTTTAAATATTAGCTTTGGGGCCTGTCGTTTTAAGCCTTTTCTTCTTTTTTAGAACCTGACTCACCACTTAAAGGGTTTTGCCATTAGATTTCATTTAAATATTTACATGTTTTACCTTTTTCTAGCTTTATGCATTTAGGGAAATGTTCTAAAACCTGTGAACTCAGAATATGGTGCGGCTGTGCATGGTAGCCAATCAGCTTCTAACTTCAGCTTGTTCAAGTAATTATTTTTTATTTTTTTAAATCAAATAGTTTATTGAGCATGAAAAAGAAAAGGATATTAATACAAGTACAAAGTGCAAAAAGCACTAATCAGAAGGATGAAGCATTTGCCAGAACCTACGCAAGTGCAGGGTATATAACAGGTCATATTATTTACGATAGTCCTAAGAACCTACCCACTTGGGCCTGTGGTGCCGAGCATGAGAGTAACACACATTTTAAGAAAACAGCAGGGAGTGTATTACAGCACATCATGTGGAGGCTTACAAGCATACAAAATGAGAGCGAAAGGCAATATCATAAGCTACATCAGAGACCATATCTTAGATGAGTTATTGCTGGTCTGTGCAAGTGGAGGAGTCCTCCAGCCACCTGTCCCAGATTTTGTTGTATTTTGGCTGGGCAGCCCCTGTGTGAATACAGTACTTTTTTATAGGGAAGTGTAACGTTCACTGCCCTGATCCATTGCTGAATGGTAAGGAGAGACGCTTTGATCCAAGACCGGGCCATTTGCATTCTGGCCATAAACAGAGACTCTTGCAAAAATATATTTAAGTACCTTTCCTCTTCAGAGATGGAAAGGAGACCTAGTAAACCCTGACGGGGGCACAGGGTTAGGGGGGAGCCCATGCAGTCGTGGAGGAACTTAACCACCTGTGACCAGTATTCCTGAAGATGAGGGCAAGTCCACAGTAGGTGGTAAAATGTACCCCTGGGGTCTCCACACTTGGGGCATGTTGGGCTGTAGTCAGGTTTATATTTAGAGAGCCGTTTCGGGGTAAGATAAGATCTATGAAGGATATAGAGGTGTGTGAGTTGGTCTGATAGTTTAGGGGACACTGTCCTACAGGAGGCCAGTGCATCCTCCCAGTCCTAGTCTTCCAAAACCCCCAGGTCCATCTACCATTTGAAATTCAATTGATAAGCATGTGAATTGGCCGTAGGTAACATGAGGAGGTTATAAAAAGAGGAGATCAGCTTCTTGGGGTCCTGACCAAGAACCACATCCACAGGAAATATCTACTCCAGTTTGGGAATGGAGTCTCCGAATTGGGAATTAAGGGCATGACGGAGCTGGAGATAGCTGAAAAACATGCAATTAGGTAGACCAAAATCATCCTTAATGGCTTGGAATGACCTAACCCTACCATTGTCCAGGACCTGTGAGAAACAAAACCCCCTTGGCAATCCAAAGGTTATGGTCAGAAACGGTAAGCAGTTCGGGCACTTGGGAGTGGGTGTGGAGTGCAGGGGTCTTGGTGATATCCATGGCAAGCTGCCATTCCTTGCAGTGATGAAACGCCATATGGCTTCTAGTGCCCATCTGTGGGGACCCATGGGTGCCATTCAGTAGAACCTGAAAAGGATAGGTAACCAAGCTAGTAACAGAGGAGCATACCAGAGTAGAATACTGATCTCTATCTACTTGATTATAGTAGTAAAAGTGGGACAGCTGTGAGGCAATATAATAGAGGGTAAGGTCGGGAAGGACAGTACAGCCCAGATGGACAGGGCATTTCAGAGTTCACCATGAAAGTTTATAATGGGAGGAGCCCCATACAAATGTATTAAGTATAGATTCCATAGACCTGAAGACACGGGAGGGGATGTATAAAGGGGCGTGCCAAAGCAGGTAAAGCAACTTGGGGAGGAGAATCGTTTTTACTAAATTAATACATCCCATAATTCCAAGGGAAAGTCAGGACCAGACCTGGCTCTTGGTTTTAAGAAGGTCAAAGAGGAACTCTAAGTTAAGATCTATGTAGTCCGTGGGGGTTCTCGAGCATGACATGCAGATATTTGATCCGGCTTGTTCTGACCAAGGGGAGTGCCGCTTGATCTGCCTTAGGGACATCTACTATATCCAATGGGAGGATTTGGGATTTAGACCAGTTGATCTGCAGTCTAGGATATTTTCCAAATTGCTTTATCAACTGTAAAGCCGCCACAAGGGAATGGCTGGCATCCTCTAGGTAGAGGAGCATGTCGTCTGCATAGAGACTGAGGACCTCGGTCACCCGTCCCATGTGGAGGCCTTTAATGTGGGGGTGCGCCCTAATGTCAATGGTAAGAGGTTCCACAGCTAGGGCATAGAGCAGGGGGGATATAGGGCAACCCTGGCGAGTATCTCCAGATAGCGCAAATGAGTTGGATATCCTACCATTAACTTGGATCCTGGCAGTGGGGGCCTGGTAAAGAAGTTGGAGCCGTTTGACAAATTTTGGGCCGAAGCCAAACCTGCGGAGACACTTCCAATGTAGTTCCACTCCACTGAGTCAAGGCTTACCACTACCCTGGATCCAATGGTGTTATGTGCAGCCTGTAAATTCATAAAGAGTCTCCGGGGATTGAATGCTGTGTTCTTGTTGGGCATTAACTCGGTCTCATCCGAGTGAATTCAACTAAGTATCACTTTATTTAGCTGCAGGGCGAGGATTTTAACAATGATTTTAACGTTCATTTATCGGAGAGAGAGAGGGTGGTAGGATTCTGGGAAGAGGGAGTCTTTGCCAGGTTTGTGTATTAGGACAATGAGAGCTTCACCCACCCAGGACTGTAGCCGAATCGGAGATGTGGGTGTGCAGAGCTTGTAATTTGGGGATAAGGATCACCTGGAATTGGTTATTAAACTATAGGGGTAGACCGTCAAAACCAGGTGTCTTTGAGGGTGGGAGGTGCGCCAATGCCTCTGCTATGCAGTCTGTGGTGATAGGCACTTCTAGTTGGGCAGTTTGAGAATGGGTGAGAGTAGGGAAGTCTATGTCCTGGAAGAACAGGGTCAGTTCGTCTTGTGTGTGACCAGCAGTGGAAGTGTATAGGTTGGTGTAAAACTGCCTGAACTTGTCCGCCACCTGGACAGGGTCTGTGATTGTATCTCCAGAGGCTGATTGAACCTGAACTACTACCAGGGGCCTATGGTCAAAGTAGGCCATATAGGCGAGTAGTTTACCTGCACGTTTGTGATTCCCTGCTTCGCCCTTTCAAAGTGTAATTGGTCGGTGAGTCTAGATTGCAAACGCACGAGGGAAGCATTAGTTGCTAAGGGGTCAGATTGTGTCTGAGAAGACTCCAGGACACCATTACCTAACATGTGCCCACCAGTGCTCCATGTGTGGCCCGCTGGATTTCAGACCTCCTTACGCAACACAGTGGGCTGCACAATGAGGTCTCAGTAGCTTTGGTGGGTTTTACTTGTGTACCTGCCAGTTGAATGTGACAGACCTGGCCCCAGCACTAAGCACAAAAACTGAACTGGTCACTCTTGGACTTCTTTTTTTCCAATGGGTAGATTGGCCTAGCTATGAGTGGAGGTGTGGCTGAGCAAGCTATATAAACTGACTTCCAGCAATCTCTGTTTACTGACTGCCAGCAATGACAATCAGTAAATTCAGTACATTGACCTTCCCAGTGAGCTTTGAACATTAACTTCCAGCAAGCGCTGTACATAGACCTAGAACATACCCTATTATATGCAGTCTTCCAGGTTGGTTGGACTCAGCCAGAGCTAATGCGGAGTTGGGATCAGGGCAGCCAGATATAGATGGATCAGAGCCTTCCTGGAAGGCCTGGGTAAAGGGATGTGAGACATTTATGGTTTGGACAGGCAGGATGGCTGGCATACACTGAAAGTACATTTTTGAGGTCCACATTAGAAGGTCAAATTCCACTTTCACAGAACAGACTGTACTGGGAACCGTGTCTGACCTGGTGGGTTATAACTTTCCAAAGCTGTGTTCCAGCAGTAGTATTGCCTACTTAAATAACCACAAATCTCTAAATGTAAGCTGCACTATAATGAACAGCTGCTTATAACCACTAGTAATGTATGTCAGGTTATTTGCATTGTAAGTATGGCTTGTACAGGATGTTGACTTCGGTGAACATTTTATTCTGTCTCCAAACAAAATATAGGTACAATGTTATTAGGCAGTGCATCAATACTATTACATTAAATTCATTGAAGCAATTGTTCCTGTTGCATTACAGTTTTTAGTGGATGCTGGAGATTTAAATAACTCAAATAAGCAGTTTCACCTTGCCCATTCACCTTGCATGTTGCATCAAGGTAGAAGACCACATGCTCCCCCATACCCAAATGCTTTGGGTATTTTGCAGTGCAGGCAACCAAAGAAAGAGCAGGATGGGAGTGCTAAAGAGATGAGTAAAAGATTGTTGGGGTGGGCAACAGATGCTGTCACTTTGAACTGATTCAGCAAGGTGACAGGGTATTTTTAAAAGTTTCTGCACACTTGCTGTCGCCATTATGAGGGGCTTCCACCATCCCTGTTGGATCTTTCATTTATTTTATATTATGGAGAATAGCTGGAACAGAAAAAGGTGTGTAAGAACACTCAAATCTCCTGGTGGACAGAAACTAAAGCAGAGAGATCACGCTGTTGGAGTAACCAAGCCATGTAACAAGCCATTAGATTACCTACAGGGCTTCATTTTTATCTATACTACCATTTTTGGGTGTTCCTGACCACCTACAGTATATGTACCTTAGTTTCAACATAAAGAATGTAAAAAATGCTAACAGGCCAGGTGACGTTTCAAGACTACTGAAGACCTCTTTCTTGTGTGCCTCCACACAACAAATGCCTTTGTAGGAGACAGAGTCATGTACCTGCTATAGAGTCTGGAGCATGCACCACATGTGGAGATGCTTTCTCCCTATCACTGCAGCTATCACACGGACAGTGCAACAGTGGGGATTGCTTCCCTTCTTATTCACAGGAGGCAGATCTGTAGCCAATAGATAGACTGCTTCTGGCTATAGAATGCACCCACTGCCAGCTGTCAATTACAAGGAGAGAGCAGATGTAATGGGGAACTAGCCTGCCAGCTTCCCCATCAGGCTTGACCCACTGCAGCATTATTGGTTGTAACTAGACTGTGTGGACTATGAAGCCGCCAGCATCCTTAACAACCAGTGTTAAGGAGCGGGTTACGGCAGCAAACCTGCTGCTCTACACTGCATACAGGGACACTCTTCCTGTCGCTGTGTGCCAACTTAGAGTAGGTCTTAATCGCCTCTAGTTTTATCTACAATGGTACGGTCATTATTTTTTTTTCAATTTGGTGCATTAATAGCATCACATTGTAAAAACTGTGCTATTGAGAACTACCTGAATCTGCCGCATGTGACGGGAAAGTTACTAAAATGGGTGGCAGGAATTTTTTAATCTGGTGCAGGCCATTTTAAAGGGCCATAGTGCCAAAAAGTGTTGTAGAGATTTATTGAATTCCCCAGACCACATTAGCTCTGAATTCTCTGTACTTTTAGGCAGGCTATACTCTGAACAAAATTCAGCTGAATCAGGGATGAGCCGAATTCTGATCAGTGTGTGGCTGCCGCCAATTTTCTGCCGCTATTGGTCAGTGTATTCTGACAGTGACAGGTACAGTTGCCAGCATACTATGTCCCTATGGGGAAGATTCCCCCATACACCTCATTTGTGTGGATGGAGCAATCTGTTAGTTTTTTTGGGGGTTCTTTTGAGCCTGTTGTGTGGCTGGCTTAAAGCGTAACTAAACTCATTGATTTAACAATTTCAAAAAACAGTTCTATTCACAACATGTGCTGGGGAAAGTAATGCCGCGTACACACGACTGGACTTTCTGCCAGACTAGGTCCGACAGTCTTTCCGACTGACTTTTGGTGGAGTTCCAATGGACTTTCTGAATGAACGGACTTGGCCACACATACGAATGGACAAAGTCTGTTCATTTTGAACGTGATAATGTAAGGTGGAACTAAAAAAGGAAGCTCAGTAGCCAATAGCTGCCCTTGCGTCATATTTGGTCCTTCGGATCAGCATACAGACGAACGGTTTTCCTGATAGGAATTAAGTCCGTCCGACAGATTTGAAACATGTTCTATTTCTAGGTCCATCTGATTTTTTTTTAAACGAAAAATGATTGGATTAGCCCACACACGATTGGATTGTCCGACGGACTGATTCCGTCGGACCTAGTCTTCCAGAAATCCCGGTCGTGTGTACGTGGCATGACTGTCACATTGGTGGTGCTCTCAACCAAACTGTCAAACCATCAATTGGCTGGTGTCATAAATGATCACATTGTAGCATCATGGCAGTTAAAGATTAAACAGAGGCCAAGATGGCAGCTTCCATGGCTGACAAATATAGGAGGGATTAGTTTCGCCTTAACCTAATCCCCTAACCTGAAACTAGAGTTCTACTTTAAAGTAAAACTTTTTTGATCCACCACCATCCCCATTTTCTGCAGGAAAGTAGTAAATAATAGAACGCATTTCAGAAACTCTACATCTTGTGAGTTAAGTAGATGTTTACAGTTTATAGCTGAGACATGAGGTAGATGGATAATTGAATTTTCCATCTCTGTTTTGCTTAAGCATTAGTCATATTGCATTTGAGGCATGTGAGCTATTTTTCAGGATAAATGAAAGACATTACTCTATTATCTTGGGATACAGTGGCATATACCAAGGTGTTTAACTTTTTCTATGAGAAAGTGGCCCTGGACTGACCTCCTTTGTGGATCACCCTGTGTTTATATTTAATGTGTTCTCATTTTGGTCTCTTTTATGTCTTCTTGCTGACAAATCCATACCCATTAGAGTAAATCTTTTTTTTTTTCTTTATCACTAGATGATAATTTGTCTCATTTGTGGTTTATAGTCCATGTTTCAGTTCCTAATATTTCAAGGTTTATAGCCAGAGTTGGGTTGCCGTTTGCAATAAATACAGTCTTGTTGGCAGGTTTAGATATGTGGTATTTGATGCTTTTGCTTTACTGTGGCTTAGCGGTCAAGATGAATATCCTTCTTCTTGTTCAGTGGGACTATGATTAACCCTAAAGACAGTCCTATAATTATTACTTCGGGCTGTGTGGATGCATTCACTTGTTCACAGAGCTCAGGTCTAACGTTTATGTAGGTTTCATACTTGCTTTATATGCTATTTTTAATGGTTAAGTGTGTCTCCTCGTTTTGCAAGGCCAGTTGTTTGCACATACCTCAAGGTACCTAGTGTTGGATTATTAGGGTATCTTGTTTCCTGGTTCTACAGACGGGAAAACACTCTCTATTTCATAAGGTTATCATCATAATTTGTATGTCTAGTTTAAGGGTTTATATGGAATATGAATTTATGTGTTTGATTTGGAATCTTTGTTGAATAGAAAGTTACCATTTTTTAAAGGGCACAGTCAGTTCTGGTTTATGTTCCAAGAGTTTATGGCTACATTAAAGTTTGTAGAGACCTGACCATCAACTAAAACACTGATTTGTAAGCAAGGTCCTCTCATCTAACATCAGTACCTGACCTCACCAATACCCTTTTGGCTGAATAGGCACAAATTCCCTCCTCAGATGTGCTCCAAAATTTAGTGGAAAAGCTCTCCAGAAGACTAGAATTCTTCTATTGAAACCAGCATTAACCTTTTCAGCAATTTGATCTATAGTAGCTCTTCTTTTTGGATTGGACTACATGGGCCAACCTTCACTGCCCAGGTGCATTACTGAGCCTTAGCCACCCATGACCGGTTCACCAGTTTTCCTTCCCTGAACCACTTTTGGTAGGTCCTGACCACTGCAGACTGGGTACATCCCGCAAGAGATGACATTTTGGAGTTGCTCTGACCCAGTGGTCTAGCTATTACAATTTGTCCGTGTCCAAGTCACTCATAGTTAGGTTGAAAAAAGACACAAGTCCATCTAGTTCAACCATAAAAATAAATAAAAAATATAATCATACTATCTCATATACCCAATCTTATATCCACATTTGATCCAGGGGAAGGTGAAAAACCCCAGCAAAGCCTTCCTGATCCCCCGAGAGGCAAACAGATTTAGCCTGGGTAAACTTTACCTATAAATATCAGTACCCAACTATATTATGTACATTTAAGAAAGAATCCAGGCCTCTCTTAAAGCAATCTACTGAGCTGGCCAGAACCACCTCTGGAGGGAGTCTATTCCACATTTGCAGATAAAATCTTTTTCCTCTAGGCGTAATAGTGCCTCCTTGTCCTTGTGTTGACCGTAAAGTGAATAACTCAACACCAAGTTCACTATATGGACCCCTTATATATTTGTACATGTTGATCATATCCCCCCTTAATCTCCTCTTCTCAAAAGAGAATACATTCAGTTCCTCTAATCTTTCCTCATAGCTGAGCTCTTCAATGCCTCTTATCAGTTTGGCTATTAGGGTATCTTTCCTGATACAAGATGTAATGAATAGATGGAAAACAAGGCAATGGCTGCACAAATCCTTCTCCAAATGGATAGCACCCAGTGGGTCAGCAATCAAAGTTTTCCAAATGCAAGGCATTCAACCAAATACCCACGCTTCCTCCATTCTATATTGTGAAAGACATATGTGGACCTTCTTTTTGGGTTGAATGCCTTGCATTTGGGAACCTTTGGTTGCTGACCACTGGATGTTATCCATTTGGAGAAGGATTTATGGAGCCATTACCTTGTTTTCCCATCTATTCATTACATCCAGATGAGCGCACTTACATTAACTCCTCCTTGATTTCATCGGGTATTTCATGCTATGTATTTGCCACTCACAAGGTGGTCTATTTTTGGTCTCCCCTTAGTCCAAACACACCAGATAATTTAAAGGTGTGGAGCCAGATCTTATGAAATTAAGCCCTGAAGAAGCTGCCCTCTAGGCCGTGAAACATGTTGGCAATCTCCATGTAAACACCTTTTGAAGGCATGTTGTGTATATGTACTTTTTATAAATCTCTTAAAAAACCTCTTTGAAATATGTATGCAAGTCTTTTTCTATATTTGAATAAATACTATTTTTTAACGAATATATGTGTATGTTATATTATCAGGGAACCACCACTTAACATCCATTAGCTTCAGGAACAACATATTCACTTGCTGCCTAATATATCCCATCTATTTTTTTTTTTTTTACATGCCATTGTATTGAGATAATCAATGGTCATAATGTTATGGCTGATCGTAAATTCAGTATAGTAATAATGTTGGTCACAATGCTGTATTGATGACCTTATTCCATTTGTCTCTGCTCCAACAGCGGAAAGAAGATGTGTATTTTGTAGTACTGAATAAAGAAGAGGGTGCCGGTCTGGGCTTCAGCATTGCCGGAGGAGTGGACCTGGAGCAGAAATCCGTCACTGTAAGTAAGGTGCAGGTGTGTCTGCCCAGCAGCTGGTAAATCGAAAATCCCAATTCTGTATTCCGCAGGCCTCCATAGCAGCCCCATCAGCCTTCTTTCAACAGGGGCTGCACGGCCAATTTCTCTTCAAGGCAGAAGTGACACCTGCTCAGCCGCGGCCAGACACAACTGCATTCAAATGTTTAAAACACGCAATAAATATGTCTGATTGGAGACGGCTTCGCGCATAACTCCGACAAATGTTTTAAACATTATATGTAATCACAGGATAGCAATGTACTCAGAGCAGGAAAAAAAAACCTCACCTATACACTTGAGTGATATCTGGTAGAAATAAAACCATTTCTATATTATTCATCTGTATAGTGCTGACAGACCCTGGCTGGACCAAGTCCAATTTTTGGCCGTAGTTCACCAAAAATGAAGTCTCTCTTTAGCTTTGTAGAATATGGAAGGCAGATGCTTGATGGTGAGTGCATTGATCAGTGCTGGATTAAACTCTGTGGAGGCCCCTGGGCAGTTGAAACCTTGGGGCCCCCACCCGTCTCTATAACATTGCAGGGTGGAAGTGATGTCAAAACGTCACTTACGCCCATAGCTTTTTAAAGGGCCTTTTTTCTTTTATTTTTTCTAAATGACAATTTTTTTTATTTATTTTTCTATTGCATTTCTAGTGTAAATATGAGATCTTTTTGACCCCAGATCTCATATTTAAGAGGTCCTGTCATGCTTTTTTTTTTCTATTACAAGGGATGTTTACATTCCTTGTAATAGGAATAAAAGTGACGCAATGTTTTATTTTTTGTAAAAAATAAAATAAAAAAATAAAAAGGCCAAAAAATAAAAACGCGCACCATCCCGCCGAACTTGCGAGCAAAAGCAAACGCATACATGAGTAGCACCCATATATGAAAATGGTGTTCACACACGTGAGGTATCGTCACGATCGGTAGAGTGAGAGCAATAATTCTACCCCCAGACCTCCTCTGTAACATAAAACATGCAACCTGTAAAAAATTTTAAACATCGCCTATGGAGATTTTTAAGGGTAAAAGTTTGTCGCTATTCCACGAGCGGGCGCAATTTTGAAGCGTGACATGTTGGGTATCAATTTACTCAGTGTAACATTATCTTTCACAATATAAAAAAAATTGGCCTAACTTTACTGTTGTCTTATTTTTTAATTCAAAAAAGTGTATTTTTTCAACAAAAAGTGCGATTGTAAGAGCACTGCGCAAATACGTGTGACAGAATGTATTATGACCACCATTTTATTTTCTAGGGTGTTAGAAAAAAATGTATAATGTTTGGGGGTTCTAAATAATTTTCTAGGAAAAACTGTTTTTAACTTGTAAACAACACATCTCAAAAAGAGGCTCGCTCCTTAAGTGGTTAATGGAGATACATTTTTGACTATGTAAATATTTTTTTTAAAAAGCGCCTAAACGCAGCAAAACTGACGTTTTTAAAATCAAGTTAAATCTTTCAGGGGAGATTGTAAAACGTCCTGTGTACATTGAGCCTTAGAGACAAACTGTAATGTGAACCTGATCTCTATTGTTTATGGACTTTAAGTTGTTATTGGGTACATTACATACACTATATTGTAAAAGTATTGGGACGCCTGCCTTTACACGCACATGAACTTTAATGGTATCCCAGTCTTAGTCCGTAGGGTTTAATATTGACTTGGCCCACCCTTTGCAGCTATAACAGCTTCAACTCTTCTGGGAAGGCTGTCCACAAGGTTTAGGAGTGTGTCTATGGGAATGTTTGACCATTCTTCTAGAGGTACATTTGTGAGGTCAGGCACTGATGTTGGATGAGAAGGCCTGGCTCGCAGTCTGCACTTGCTCATCCATCTCTTTATGGACCTTGCTTTGTGCACTGGTGCGCAGTCATGTTGGAACAGGAAGGGGCCATCCCCAAACTGTTCCCACAAAGTTGGGAGTATGAAATTGTCTTGGTATGCTGATGCCTTAAGAGTTCCCTTCACTGGAACTAAAGGGCGAAACCCAACCCTTATAAAACAACCCCCCACCTTAATCCCCCCTTCAACAAATGATTTGGACCAGTGCACAAAGCAAGGTCCAAAAAGACATGGATGAGCAAGTTTGGGGTGGAGGAACTTGACTGGCCTGCACAGAGTCCTGACCTCAACCTGATCGAACACCTTTGGGATGAATTAGAGTGGAGACTGTGAGCCAGGCCTTCTCATCCACATCAGTACCTGACCTCACAAATACGCTTCTGGAAGAATGGTCAAACATTCCCATAGACAAACCCCTAAACCTTGTGGACAGCTTTCCCAGAAGGGTTGAAGCTGTTATAGCTGTACAGTTGGGCCAACTCAATATTGATAATATAGTGGAAATGCATTATTTTGTCTATAATGTTAAATTTTTGTTTCTTTGATTCAATTTTTTCTATCTTTTGTAAACCATTTATGAAAGCGTCATTGTACATTTTCTTCCAAGTTTAAATCAATAGAATTTTGATCCATTGTCGTGGAGCCTGTAGGCCAGGGCCTACTCTGCCTATTTGCTAATCCAGGAAAGGTGTTGAAGTGATTACATTTGTAGCATTAGTCAAAGATCATACCCGCCATGCTGAACATTTACTTTGAGGTCTAAATCATCTATACAAATAAGGATATTGGAGCTTTGATGTGAACTCTTCTCTGTGACTCTTTGGTTTCACATTTTTTTTACTTCCCCACTGTCAGAATACACAGATCAGCCCCACAGCTTCTTGCCTACAGCACTGATCCTCTTTACACCCATTGCAGGGCCCTTATGATCTATTGGGGACCCTTTCACAAGTTCTACAGCAGCCCCTTTCCTGCCATCTTGGGGGCAGCCCCCTTCCTGCCATATTGGGAGCCCCTCCCCCCCCCCCCCCCCATGGTGGCGGAACACCAGGGCCCGGTCGCAAGTGCAACCTTTGTGACCCTGGTAGTTCCTCCACTGCACAGGGGCACCTTCCAGCACCCGCTGCCTCTCCGCTGATGTGAAGCGATGCACCAACTTGATATCATATGTAGTTTATGGGTGATTTTTATTATAGGTGGAGATAAAGTTTTCATGTCTCTTCTCAGGTGCACAGAGTTTTCTCAAAAGCAGCCTCATCACAAGACATCGCGGTGGAGAGAGGGGACCGCATACTGTCCATCAACGGCTGCTCTATGCACGGGGCGCCCCGCGGAGACGCTCTGAGCGCTCTGCACAAAGCCAAGCTGCACAGAGAGGCCGTCATCGTCATCCGAAAGGAAAGCGACAGGGAGAAGGCAAACCGAGCAGACTCTTCCACCGCCACGGGAGGAAGACACTCCACATCTGGAAGAGATGTCTCCATGGCGACAGGACCAGGTAGGAGGTGAAGCTCAGGACATGTGGAAAAAATTCATGTGAAAGTCACATTTGTTTCACATTATCTCCAGGAGACGTCCTCCAGGTTCTGTGTATGTACTCGGCTTCCACGCCGCTCTTCACAAGTCATCATTCTCATTTTTTCTGGCGCTAGGAACGGTCGTGCTTGCCTAAGAGTTTCACAGAGGCTTTGCTCTGCAATTCTCCTATGCATGGTCATAGGGAAAAGTTGATACATCAATGACACAACCACAAAAAAAAGTCGAAATATTAGGAGAGAAGTGTTACTACAGTGTGCACTTTGTAGTTAATAAAGATCTACTGCAGAATTAGGAGTAGTTTTAGAAAATGTAATATATTGCAGCTTACCGGTCTTTAGATGAGGTCACGTTCATTTTGCTTTTTTCAGGATATGGACATCTCAGTAAGTGTAGAAATACCTGTTGATCCTGCCAGAAGTGCGGTGTCCCTGACACTTCCTCTGAAATATAAAACAATGTTCTCTTTCACCTGTTAACTACAGATTCCCCCCCCATGTAATGGTACTAGGGGTGCAACGGATCAAAAAACTCATGGATTGGATCATTCCTCGGATCAGAGTCACGGATTGGATCATTTTTCGGATCAGCAAATAATAATTGAATTTGCAAAAACCTGTGAAAATTCCACCACCATATAGTCCCTCCTGTAATATCCACAATCTCCCCACTGTAATATCCGCGTCATCTCCCCCATTGCAATATTGGCTGAGCATGGATGGGTATGGCTGGGTATTGCAGAGTATTGGCAGGGTGTGGCAGAGTATTGGCAGGGTGAGTATTGGCAGGGTATTGCAGAGTATGGAGGGATGGCTGTGACTAGAGGTCGACCGATATATATCGACCGGCCGATATTTGCCGTTTTTTAATTGGCATCAGCCGATTGAGCTGATAAAAAGGCCGATTTAGAACAGCAACTTGAAAAGACTGCTGTAATAGAAGTCAGTGTAAGTTGCCTGAGTCGTCATGGAAACGTCTTCCTCCTCTCTGGGCAGGCTGCCAAGAAAAGAACAAAAAGATACAATGTTTACACTTGAATGAATGAAATCATCTCAGTGTGTAGAAGTTCTCAGTTTAACCATTTAAAGACTAAATCTTTTCTGACACTTGTTGCTTACAAGTAAAAATCCTGTATTTTCTGCCAGAAAATCACTTAGACCCCCCCAAAAATTATATATATTTTTTTTAGCAGAGATCCTAGGGAATAAAATAGCGGTTGTTGCAATATTTTATGTCACACGGCATTTGCACAGAGGTCTTTCAAATGCATTTTTTTTGGGAAAAAATACACTATTTAAAAAAAAAAAAAAATTTTAAAACAGTAAAGTTAGCCCATTTTTTTTTTCGTCCAAAAGTTTTGACTACCTGTTTTTATTTAATATATAGTTTTTTTTTTTTTTTTTTTTATCTAAATCATACATACAAGTAAACTGATTGGAGGTTTGTTTTGTTTAATGTTTAAATGTAAGAAATTTTCTGTATCACTTATGAAGACTGCTTTCACACTGGAGCGGGCAGGCATTGATGGTAAAACGCTACAAGTTTTAGCGGCTCTTTACCATTATTTTAGCGGCGCTATTTGGCTGCTAGTGGGGCACATAAAACCCAGCTAGCGGCCGAGGAAGAGGTTAAATGCGCCCGTGAAGCACCGCTGCCAAATCGCATTGCATGCGCTTCGGCAGTGGTGCCCATTCATATCAATGGGCAGGAGTGGTGGAGGAGCGGTATACACCACTCCAAACGTGCTGCTTGCAGGACTTTTTTTAAGATCCTGCCAGCGCATCGCCTTTGTGCCCGTTCACACTACCGTGACTTAGTCGCCTGACAAGTCGCGCTCCGTTCTGTACTATGGAACCGTTCTAATAGGAGTGACTCAAGTCGTTCCGACTTAGAAAAAGGTTCCTGTACTATTTTTGGGGCGACTTCAGGCGACTTGCATTGACTTCTATACAGTCGTCGTTTTGCAAGTCGCTGCTGAAGTCGTGTGCAGGTCGCGTCTGTGAGTCGCGCTGCAAGTCGTGTCGCCCCTGTGTGAACGGGCACTCAGTGTGAAAGCACTCTGTCTTTCACACAGACTGCAGGGGAGCCGTTTTGCAGGCCCAAAAGCGCTTGAAAAATGTCCCAGTGGGAAAGGTGTGTTCGATTTTATGATGATTTCTAAATATCGGCATCGGCCAGAGAAATACCCATATCGGTCGACCTCTAGCTGTGACTGCAATTTTCACAGAGCAGCACTGTGGGCATTACAGATACAGCCCACAGCGCTGTTGCCATATGATTTCCCCTCTCCACTGTACAGATCTGTACAGAGAGGGGAGAGAGGAACCAACGTCATCATGATGCCGGTTTGTTTACAAGTGATCGTTCCTTCATTTGAGGGAGCGATCACATTGCAAAAGCCGACGGGTGCACCAAGATGGCCGAAGCCACGGCCTATCCTAAGGCCGAGACCGCGGAGCGCTCCGCGGATCGCGCCGTGTGCCGATCCGAACGGGGTGACCCGTTCGGTTCACGGATCGGTGCACCCCTAAATAGTACTAAATAGTACTAAAGAGGGGATGTGTTTGTAGCCCAGATCAGGGAAACCGCCTAGGATGACAACACTGCTTCCTCCATAGATACAGTGGAAGAGTGTGCATTGCCACCCTCCCTCCTGCTGAATGCTCCCACAGCAAGCAGCTTGCTATGGGGGCACTCGAGTCACTGCTCTGTGTTTTTCCATTTTTACACAGGAAGTGTGTTATTTGCAAGATTACCAGGTAGGAAAAAAAAGAAAATGAATGCAGTTGCAGCCACTACATCATAGAACTAGTACGCTGCAGTATATTAGATTTTTGTTTTGAAGTTTGTTGTACACTTTAGTTTTAAGTAACATAAGACTGTATTGTGGGAATACTCTTTAAATGCACAATGTATATAGTTTTTATTTTTGTTTTTTGGAGTAAGGAATAAGTAAAACTGATGTTAGTTTTTTTGTGCTGTCTGTGTCCTGTTGGGGAGATTTCTCCATTTCCTGTTCTGGATACAGGAAGTAATAGGAAATCTCTTGGAAGTGAGTGGAAATCCCCTCTAATGCCGTGTACACACGATCGGAATTCTCGTCGGGAAAAAGCTCTGATGGTTTTCCCGACGGAATTCCGACGGAATTCAGCTCAAGCTGTCTTGCCTACACACGGTCACACCAAATTCCGATCGTTTATAACGCGGTGACGTACAATACGTATGACGCAACTAGAAAAAGGAGGTTCAATAGCCAGTAGCCAATAGCTTCCATCTCGTAGTTGAATCTGAGCATGCGTGATTTTTGGCGTGTCGGAATGGCATATACACGATCGGAATTTACGATCAACTTTTGGCTGGCGGGAATTCAGACAGCTAAATTCCAATGGAGCATACACACAGTCGCATTTTCCAATGAAAAGCTCTCATCGGTCTTTTACTGGCCGGAATTCCGATTGTGTGTACGCGGCACAAGGGGTTGTTCTCATGTGTGGCAGCCCTTGCCACCCTTCTAAAAGGGAATTTGTTTTGGATTGCGGACAGTTAGCTTGTTGCCTGTTTTTTAAAGTGGTTGTAAAGGCACTCTTTGCAATAAAGTGGTACTGTGCAAGAAAAAGAACCGCTGCTCCAGGTGTATAGGATAGGACTAGTTGCAAAGTTTCGTGGGTGTCTCCCCACTCATCAGGAGCTGATGCTACCACAGAATTCCTATAGAATAAAGTAAAAAGTATATAAATAATGTATTAACCATATAAATAAAAATAGATTAATAAGGATTTAATACGAATAAAGGGTTTGGCCATGGCAAACTCACCAGTCCGGACGACAAGTGCAGCGCGCGGCGGTGGGTGCTGGGCGGGCCAGGAAAAAACTCCCTCCATGGGAACTGAGGCGCATAAAGGTGGATGCGATATATCGGGCAAGACAGAGAAATACACCAGCGTAAGAGGGTGTTCCCAAAAGTGAGAGGTGTAGTGATTGTTGAAACCAATGTGTCTAAGGACAAAATGTTGATTATAGGTATACTTAATAAAATGATATTGTGACAAGAGAATTAAAATTGATAAATTGCTGCATCTGTAAATTCCAAAAGCCAATATAAAGGAAAAGTAGTTGTAAAAAAAAAAAAAAACACTCGTGGGTTTAACCAATCTTGTTATTTTGTACAATTCACCTTTAAGTAGGCGTGGCAGGGGGTGTGTCCTATGCCTGCATACTTTTGCTGAGAGGTGTCCCTCATTCCCATCTCCAAAAGTTGGGAGGTATGCACACAGAGCGTGGCTCAGGATCGAGCTTGCGCTTGTGCGACCATAGGAAGTGGCTTCCTATGGTGGCACACAGAGGTGCTTGGAGAGGTGGCGTGGGACCCCAGAAGAGGTGGATCAGGGCTGCCCTGTGCAAAATCATTACACAGAGCAGGCAAGCATAATATGATTGTTATTTAAAAAAAAATAAAAAATCTACATTCTATTTAACCCTAGGGCAAGGGCGAACCACTGTGCCGCAACCACATATATTGCATGTGGTTGATGGGCAGTTGTGGCGCTGCGCCAATAACGTTAATGGATCGTGACCACCAAATCTTTTATTTCAGGGAATTTCTTTTTGGCTGTTTTATTTATTTGCTGGTTTTGCCCTTGATGTATATGGGTGGGTGCTGTGGACGGTGTTGTGCAAGCATTGTTACTAAAAGTAACAAGGTTGATGGCAGAGGTGAAAGGGGAGGGGTTGTTTACATTGGGGTTGATCTACTAAAGGCAAATAGACACAGCACTTTGCAAGTGCTGTTGCTCCAGAGCTTAGTATATGAGATGAAGCTTTACTTTGCAAAGAATACCCAATCACGTGCAAGGCAAAAAATAAAATAAAAGCACTAGATCAGTGATGGCGAACCTTGGCACCCCAGATGTTTTGGAACTACGTTTCCCATGATGCTCTGGCACTCTGCACTGTAGTGGAGCATCATGGGAAATGTAGTTCCAAAACATCTGGGGTGCCAAGGTTCGCCATCACTGCACTAGATTGAATGTTAGAAGTCACCAGAACTTCCCCTCATTTACTAAGCTCTTGATCAACCACACTTGCAGAGTGTGTGGTCTATTTGCCTTTAGTAAATCAACCCCATTTTGGGTTTACGATTGCGATCACTGTGATTGGTTAACAGCTATCACAAGGCACAGAGCCTTATGAATTTTGCCTGTGATCCAAGCTGTCTAAGCCCCTGTACACACGGTCGGAGATTTCCACAACCAAATCCGTCGGAATTTGTCCGTCAGATCTTGTCCGAAACTGTTGCATACACACGGTCGGGCCAAGTTGGCAAAAAATCAGATCTTTCAGAACGTGAGGACGTAATTTCGTTATGATGGGACTACGTTCAGGCTAGTAGCCAATAGCTTAGATGTAGGTATTTGATCTGAGCATGCGTGGCACTTGGTCCGATCAAAATTCTCTACACATGATCGGAATATGTCCGACCGGCCCAGTTGGTCGGGAAATATTTCCAACATGTTGGAAAATTGGGTCCGACGGAGATTCGGACGGAATCAATCCGATGCATACCACACACAGTCGGATTATCTGACGACACGGTCCGATAAGACGCATTCCGACGGATTCTCCGACCGTGTGTACGCGGCATAATGAGTGCACTGGCCACAGGTTCACGTTTATAAACGGTGCTCCAGAAAATTAAGTCTCCCGACTACATTTTTTTACAATGGCGTGGTAGTAAGTGGTTAATGAAGTGTGCTTCCACACAGGCAAGCAAATGCATTACCACAACTTAGTGTAAATGGGCCCCTTAGTCGGGGAACCTTCAGCATACAATACTTCTTGGATTCCGATCTCCAATGCTGAATTTGCTGTCTGTCGTTGCCTTTCCCAGCCTAATGTTTATGAAATATGTTAGTGATTAGCATGAGATTGAATCTAGAAGGTAGCAGTAGGCAGTGTGTTCTTTACAGACCTCACATGTAGTTTCGGACGCCGTATGTTGTATTTGCACATATATATCTCAGCGGTTTGTCTGTTTTACATCTCCAGCACAGCCCTAAAAATCAAAGTGCAATTATCAAACCCCACTGTATGGCACTGTATGGCATTATCCATCTGAATACATAGTGGTAAGGTGCCTGTGAGGAGGGAAAGGTGCCTGAGTGTTGTAAGGCTTTTATTGTCCAATCCTTTCCCTGTTAATGGGCTGGTCCACTCAAGAAATTGTTTAGTTATAGGTGGAGGCTGGAGTCAGCCCCTGTCTTGACTACACCAGCATCGAGATTCTTTTGCCATGGTCTGAAGTCTACGAGAGGTCCCTTGCTGGCACTGGCATCTTCTCCCTGTCTCCTTTTTAGTTGCTGGTCGTCTTCTTTCTAATAATTACTGTACCCCCATGTTACACGCACACATTACTTAGCATCGGCTCATTATAACACATGTATGACTTGATCTGTGTGAATGCAATGATACACCCTCAACTGTACATTAACTGGAAAGATCATCATTGCTGTTGTTTTTTGTTGACCCTCTCCAAAAAAAAAAGGTTCTTCTAAAAATTCCCAATCCCATTTCCTAAATTTTAATGTAGTACATAATCTGGATAACACTTGAACATTCTCGCAGTCTTCCAAGCTGCCTGGCCGTGTTCCATATCAGTCATAAATTGCTACAGATCTGACATAAATCCCCCCTCCCCAATGGCCCATGAGGGAGACCCAGACCTGCCATGGATTTAGCTTAATGCCTTTTCTTGTTGGTGTTGGAGAATAGGTGATGCTGAGCATGTACAAAGCTCAGGAAGCCCTTCGTGTACTGTACATTAAAGTGTAATTATGTAACACGCCCGGAGTCTGGGGTTCAGCACACAACGGCAGAGCTCCCCTTTGTGCTATAATATTTACACAGGTTGAAGTCTTTAGCTCGCCGCCAGGAATGTTCTCTGTAATGTGCTGAGACGGCCATTGTCTCATGTCTCAGGCCTTGTAGAAAGGGTCCTTAAAGAACTCCTGACTAAACAAAAATTCTTCTGTGGTTTGCAAATGTGGACCTGCCTCGATCTCTAGATGTAATCTATTAATCTCCTGCACCAGTTATTTTTTTTTTTTTTTGTATCCATAGTTTCATAGTAAGGTTGAATAAAGACACCAGTCCATCCAGTTCAACCTGAGTGTCTACAATTGTCCCTATCCCTGTACATTGCACACTCACATCAGTCCCTACCCTCAAGGAGCCCACAATCCAAAGACCTCATTCATATACTAGGGCCAATTTTGGACAGAAGCCAATTAACCTACCTGCATGTCTTTTAAGTGTGGGAGGAAACCAGAGCACCCGGAGGAAACCCACGCAGGCACAGGGAGAACATGCATACTCCAGGCAGGTAGAGTCGTGTTTGGGATTCGACCCTTTTTACTGCCAGGTGAGAGTGCTAACCACTACACCACTGTGCTGCCCCTTTTATTACTTCCGAAAAAATCAGAAATTGAAATGCCACAACAGAAATTTCAAAGTCCAGATATTAATTTTTTCCAAAGATGAGGTAAAAGCATGTTACAAAGCGTTTTGGGGGTTAGGCAATTCCTCCTTCATCAGGATTTATGAATGAATGTCCCTGAGCAGATACTGCCCTTAACATTGGTAGAATTCGGTACACTGTCCAACCGCAGGCCTCTCGGTTTCTCATAAGAGTTTTACAGGCTACCGGCAGTGGGGCTAGATCATTGTGTTCTGACAACTAGGAAGGCCCCCTGCTGGCAGAACACAATGGCGCAGCCGGAGTTATTCCCCCCCATTAAACTCTGGCTGTGTTAATGGGTGAATTAAGTGATTTTCTAGAAGACTTAGGAGGATCCAGATGGCAGCACTGGAGTGTGGAAAGGGGGATTAGTGTATTGGGACATGGGTTTGCATTTTTTAAAGGAGTTTTGCATTAACTTTAGCCTTATAAGAATCTTTTTATATTTACTTCTATGGTCCCAGTTGACAGCATGGGCTTTCAGGAAGAGGGCTAAATAATGTTGGGTGTCATTCAACCTAAAAGAGGATAAATGAAGAGAAATCCAGTACGCTTCTCTCCAAAATATGACCGTCTTTCTTTCTCAGAATAAGTGCAGGTACCCCTGTTCTGAGCCACCCACTACACCACCTCTAAGCACTTTCCTGAGGTTCCACCCCCTCCCCACCTCCCCAGTACCGTCCCCTTTGGAGAATGCAGAACAGGGTATCATTTTGTGTTGCTAAGTATTTTGTATGTAATTTGTTAATGATAACAGGAAAATCAGTCAAATAGATCCCCCCAGCAGCCAGCAACAATAGATCCCCCCCTCCAGAAACCGTAGCCCCCCCAAAACAAAATACCCTTTCCCCTAGGTAATAATAGATCCACCTTAACAACAATTGACCCCTGACAGCATGATTAGATCTCCCAGCAAACACATCAATAGACCCTACAGCAACAAAAGCCCCCTTCCCTCAACAGCAGATCCCTTACAGCAACAATTGACTCCCCCAGCAACAATAGATCTCAGTAGACCTCCCCAGCAACAACCCCCCCACCACATCAATCGATCACCCCCCCCCCCCCTTTGTTGTTGGTGGGGAGGGATTTTGTTGCTGGAGAGTCTATCAATGTGTCTGCTGGGAGACCTAACATTTGGTGATCCTCAGCAACACAAGACCCCCCCCCCCCCCCCAACCATATCAATAGATCACTAATCCCCTGCCCGACTCAGCCCCCCCCCCCCGGCGTGACAATAGTTTATCCAGCAGCCAGCAACAATCATCCTTCTAGCACACCCCACCACCCCTTGTTGCAATTGCATACATTCAGTGCTGGAGGTGCCAGAACTGTAATTCCTCCACAATCCTGCTGAAAAAAGGCCCTGAGTATAAAACAGCAGCTGAGCCTGTGGGGTAACAGAGGAAAGTAAACATGTTTTGTGCTGCTCTAGCGCTTAATCATGACCCATGGGTCACACATTGACTTTCCTCTGTTCCCTCATGGGGCTCAGTTGCTTTTTTATACCCATCAATAAAGATGGCCCTGTTTTGAAGTGTAGCCATCCTGATTGCTCCTCGTTCATTCTGTTCAGCGTGACGAGCTGGGCTTAGCACCTGAGCTGGAAGTTTATGAAATCCTGGTGAGCATACCGACCTGAAGAAGCGTTGGTTTGCAACCTAGAAGAGGACTGGCACTGAAAGACTGAAGAAGACGTGTAGACCTACGCTGGCGTGTGGAAAGGAGATGACGTATGATGATGTATTGGGACTTTTTTTTGTTTGACCAAGGTGGCCAAGGGGATTGCATTTCTTTTAAGGGATTTTTGCGTTAACCTTATATACATATAGTTTTACCCCCACATTTCATATAAACCCTCCCAGATTCTGCTAAAAGACCCTAGACACCAGCTGTGACCTTAGACGTGCGTGTGACTTTCCTGACCATAAAGGTGCAAATGGCGGTCATTAACGGGTAATGTTTTTCAAGTTTCAAATAATGATCTCAAATAAAAATGTGTATTCTTTCATTTTCCTCCATATCTAAAGGATTGATGCTGGAATTTCCATGAATTGCAGCCAGGGGATCATTATTACAGTGTGTTCCATCTCTCTGTAAATTCCTGAAAAATAGGATTATTTTTATGTAAAACTTCCATGAGTTCTCTGGTTTCCATCGTCCTGAGAGCACAGATGGGAGCCGTTAGTGGGAGGTAGGTCTCCCAGAGATAGGCAAATCCCAGTATGTCACATTATGGAGCTATTGTGTAAGATTAAGACGAATTGAAATGTTTTTTTATAGAACCCGTCAGTTCCCCCTCTCGATACACCATGTTTGAATTAATAACTAATCTGCACGCTATCTGTATACAGTAACTTGGCCTGACCTTGTCAGTTTTCTGAGAATGTTCTTGCTGTGCAAAATGCCAGCAGTATCCAATCAAATTTCATCTTTCTTTCCTGAGTATAGTGAAATGAAATCCAATATGGTCTAAATAACCTTTCCACTTACCTTGGTTTATTAACCTTTTACATTGTAATGTAGAATAAACCTCAGTTGTTTCTATATTGTGATAGTTTTTATATAAAGGGAAGCTATTGATATTTATGAGAGCTTATTTTATTTTCAAGTGCCTCTTTAAAAATGGGCAAGGTGGTGGCAAGTATGAGGAGCAGACATCTAGAAGTGCCTACATGGCGGCTTTCATTGACCCTTTGCCTGTTGGATCCAATTGGACTTCTTGACAGTGCTAAAGCTTCAGCCATCCCTTCCTTCCCCTGATACATTCCTATTGGCCCATCACTATGGTCATAGCTCCCAACTGTGCCTGATTTCGATGGACTGTCCCTGATTTGGAGCAATGTCCCTCTTTCCTCCTCATTTGCCCTTCATTTTGGTCTGATCTATATAGTTGTATATAAAATGCGCATTTTATCTTTCAAAAAGATTCCCAGTGCTAATATCTTAATTGCTGCATTTAAAAGCTAATATAAAGGGATAGTAGCGGTAAAAAAAAACATTGTGGATTTAACCTTTTCTTGGTGAATTCTCCTTCAAGGGGGTGTGGCAGGCAGTGATGTAAGTAACTCGGTTAAAATAAACGGAGTTACTTAATGCAGTTACTTTAGAGGGTAACAAGTAATCTAACTGATTACTCTTCCCCGACGGAGGAAGCGACGGAGGAGAACGCCGTTCCCATTACTGGCCGTTGGTTGTCGGGATCTGCGGGCGGGGGGCTTAATAAGGGGACCCCCAGATTCCAGCCCCCTACCCTATGTGAATGAGTATGGGGTACGATGTGCCCCTACCCATTCACCTGGGGAAAAAAAGTGTTAATAAAATAAACACAACACAGGTTTTTAAAGTACTTTATTAGACAGCTCCGGGGGTCTTCTCCCCAGGCTCCTCCGCTATCTTCTGCTCTAGCGCAGGAGCCCGGCTTTCTCCTCCGTCGCTGTCCGGGGGTCTTCTTCCAACTTCGGGGGTCTTGTCCCACTCTTCGCTTCTTCTGCCGGGCCTCCGCTATCTTCTTACAGCTCTTTTACTAGTGTTGGCCCGGTCGTCGTCTTCTTCCTTCTTCTTCTTCCTCTTCTTTCTCCTCTTTCTCCTCCTCTTTCTCCTCCTCTTCCTCTTTCTCTTCCTCTTTCTCCATCTCTTCCTCTTTCTCCATCTCTTCCTCTTTCTCCATCTCTTCCTCTTTCTCCTCCTTTTTCTCCTCTTTCTCCTCCTCTTTCTCCTCCTCTTTCTCCATCTCCTCCTCTTTCTCCTCCTCTTTCTCCTCCTCTTTCTCCTCTTTCTCCTCTTCTTCGTAGTGCGATTTGAGCCCGTTCATTTTGTATGTCGCACCACAAAGATATCGGAGCATTTTCACAAGTAGAAAGAAGTACTTGTGAAAGTACTCGGTATCGGCACAACCCTACTTATATTGCTACACACCAACACAGATATGCATTAACATGGCTACCTTATCCTGTAAACTATTGCAAAGTGTTACGATGTGCAAAACACCGAAAGCAACCAATCGGACATCTCTTAACTGATCTGACTACAGAAAGTGATTTCTGATTGGCTGCACTGGACTGTTGGAATTTGCACTTCTTGGATGTTAATAGAGAATACTATCTGTCCATAAGTCCATTAGGACTTTAAAGTTCATTTCCAGGTATTTACATTTTTACATGGTTATGCTGGTCTGTTAGGTGTCCGATTTGTCCGCCACAATATCGCAGTCCCACTATAAGTCGCTGATTGCTGCCATTTCTAGTAAGAAAGAAAATAAATAAAAATATACCATAGTTTATAGACCCTGTAACCTTTGTGCAAACCACCAATATACACATATGGGGATTTTTGTTTACCAAAGACATGTAGCCGAATACATATTGGCATAAATTGATGAAGAAATTTAATTTTTTTTATTGGGAATGTTTTCTAGCAGAAATTAAAAAATATTGTGTTTTTTTTTTTTTTTTTTTTTTTTTTTAAACCTGTCTGACTTTTTTTATATCTAGCGCACAAAAATTAAAACGCAGAGGTATCACCAAAAGAAAGCTCTATTTGTGGGGGAAAAAGAGACATAGATTTTATTTGGGTACAGCATTGCATGACCACGCAATTGTCAGTTAAGGTACTTTCACACTGGGGGCTGTGTCAGCGTTGGCGGTAAAGCGCCGCTAGTTTTACCGGTGATGTATCAAATAGCGTCCCCCATCAGATAGTGTCCGTCCTGTACTGCGCTTGACGAACATCTCCGAAGATAAACAGCGCCTGTGCAGTGAGCCCAGGTTCAAGTTCCACCATCCAAGTGGACATAGTTAGAATAAAAAATAGCCGAGCGAAGCGAGGCTGTGCCCGAAGCCTGGCGAACGAAGCAAGCTTCAACCTGGACTCAGTGCCCAGGTGCCGTTCTTCTGAGACTTTTGGAGTCTCCTTCTCCTCCGTACTGCGCAAGCGCTGCGCCTGCGCAGTATGGGGCGAACATTATTCGATGGATGGACACTTTTTGACAGAACACCGGCACTTTACCGTTGTATAGTGGCGCTTTAAAGGGTTAAAAGCGCCAGTGTTGTGGTGATGCTGAAGTGCTTTGTGGGCATTTCGGCAGCGCTGCCCACTCATTTCAATGGCCAGGGCGTTATGGGAGCGGTTGTATACAGTGCTCCCACACCACCCCAAAGATGCTGCTTGCAGCACTTTTTTTTTTCTTCCCGTCCTGCAAGCACACCTCCCCAGTATGAAAGCACTCGGGCTTTCACACTGGGGGAGGCATGAGAGGAGCTTTTCAGGTGCTATTTTTAGTGCTAAAATGCCCGAAAAGCGCCCCAGTGTAAAAGGAGTCTTAAAGTAACACAGTGCCATATCACAAAAAAATGGCCTGGTCATGAAGAGGGGTAAATCTTCCAGAGCTGAAGTGGTTAAAAAACATAAAAATAAAATAAAAACTGTATTCTATAAATATGTAGGTTGCCATGACCCCTCCTCCCTCCCTAATTGCTACTTGTTTGGTTGTCTCTGGCATCAATATACTCTAGGTCACTGACTCTTAATTCATATTCTAAATAAAGTATAAAAAAGCCAATTAAAATTTAGATATTAAGAATATAACAGCAGCCAATGAAGTCAGAACTGAACTGATACTCTGATAAGTCAGGGATTGTTCTACGGTTCTTAGTAGATTATTAAAGCCATAGGATCAGCAAAAAGGAGAGATGAGAAGTACTGAAAGTAACAGTGTGCGGGTATCTCTTTGCTGCCCGTGGCATCCCTGGTTCCTTATGCCACTACCTACTGTATGCAGGGCTGGTGCTACCACTAGGCAAACTAGGCAGCCTCCTAGGGCGCACTGCTTGCTGCCTAGGGCGCCCAGCCACTGGTGTTCCTACTCTCTTCTCTCTGTAGCAAGCAACTAAGTCTCAGCATCAGCAGGCAGCCGCCGCTCTGTTCGCACATAGTGTTAGAGGCACAGCGGCCTAGGACTGTGTCCCCACTCCTGAATGAATGGAAGCAAGCAAACTTTCATTGATGGCCACTGATAGGCTGCATTTGATGGGCGCTGGTGAGGCTGCATTTGATGGGCGCTGGTAGGCTGCATTTGATGGGCGCTGGTAGGCTGCATTTGATGGGCGCTGGTGAGGCTGCATTTGATGGGCACTGGTAGGCTGCATTTGATGGGTGCTTCATTGAAAAGGTGGGGTATACATGAGCAAGGCAAAGGGGGTGGAGTCAGGGATGGGGCCAAGGGAAGAGGGGCAGCAAAATCAGGTTTTGCCTAGGGTGTCAAAAATCCTTGCACCATCCCTGACTGTATGTTAGCTAGGCAGAAGTCATGTTCTATGGTTCTTGGTAGAGTGTTGAAGCCACAGGATCAGCATGAGGGCTGAGTAAAAGGAGGAGCAACCAGAAGAGCCAGTATACATATTTCTCACGTTTCCCTCATAAAAGGTGAAATAAGATGGACACCATACCACTTCTACTTCATATGACCACTACTTTTAGTGGCATCTCCAGGTTTAGAGGATTTGTCCCTGGACATTTTGGTCCAGAAATGAATACACAATGATGAGCAGGTTGTGACGGATGGGATCTGTCAGATTGGGAATGTATCATCTCTGTTCATTGTGGGGAAGCGTCCTCCTCATCTCAGGCACAGTAATAAAACAGAATGTAGATTATGGTTCCGCTCTATAATTAGAGGAAGCCATAAAAGTGTCCTATAAAGGTGTTTTACAGAAGGCGTAGCAGGCAGCGGTGGCGGTACACAATGGCCTCTAATGACATGTTCATGGTTTGTTGCAGCACACTTGGATTTGCGGGACGCCGTGTGCGTGGAACTTCACAAGACATCTGCTGGGCTGGGCTTCAGTCTGGATGGTGGGAAGGCTTCTATATACGGCGACCGGCCTCTCTTCATCAAAAGGATCTTTAAAGGTACGAGTTTTATATTTTCCTCATAACTTCATTCTTAAAGTGGTAGTAAAGGCCACTTTGTGATTTTTATCTACAGGTAAGCCTATAATAAGGATGATCTGTAGGTAAAATGAATATCTCCTAAACGTGCACCATTTAGGAGATATTCGCCCTGGGTGCAGCCTGTGGTGTCACCGGGGAATGCGCTCTGAAGGTCCGGCATTCCTTGCCAGAACTTGGACTAAAGCGCCCGAACCCGGAAGAAAGGCCGGGGGAAAAGGTCTGCTCTCTCAGCGGTCAGGGCTTCGTTCTAAGGTATTTCATAATGTGCTAGTATGCACATTCCAATCAATCAGTGTCCTCCATCCCTCTCTGCCAATCCCTCCACTGGCTTCAACTCACCCAACGAATAAAATTCAAAGTACTAACAATAATTTACAAATCCATCCAGCCGCTCTCTTCGGTCCTCCCAAGACATCCTGCTCTCTAGCTCCCTTGTCGCCTCCTCCCATGCTCACCTCCAGGATTTCTCCAGAGCTTCTCACTTCCTTTGGAACTCCCTACCCCAATCTGTCCGACTGTCCCCTAATCTATCCATCTTTAGACGATCCCTGAAAACCCTTCTCTTCAAATAAACCTATCCTGCTTCTAATTAATTCACTGTTTTACTTCCTCCATCAGTTCATCCCCCACAGCTATTACCTTTTGTATTAATTGACCCTCCCTATTTAGATTGTAAGCTCTAATGAGCAGGACCCTCTGATTCCTCTTGTACCAAATTGTAATGTAACTGTAATGTCTGCCTTCATTTTTTTAAGTGCTGCGCAAACTGTTGGCACTATATAAATACTGTATAATAATATGCAATGCATACTAGCACATTATATCATTGTCTTCCAGGTGTTTTTTTTTTTTTTTTAACCAGCCACAGTTTACAAACCGCTTTAAGGCTCTGAAGAGTCTTTTAAAGCCAAAAAACACAGAATAACGAGCACAGAGAATCATTGCTTTATAGGGGCATCATTATTTCTCTTTTCTTTCTTTTGTGTTATTTCCTTTCTTTGTCTGTAAAGCAGAACTCCAGCCCTCCCTTCAGTCTTGCGCAGCTGTACAGGCTCCTCTTCTCTACTGAAATGGCTTCCCCTGATTTCACTGCATACCATGAGCTTCTCACAGTGTGCATTGGAAGCTGCAGCCAGTCAGATAGAGGCTGCCTCATTTCCTGGCTGGAGGACCTGTAGCTTTATCTAGCCTTTTCCTCCCCAGCCTTCTTGTCCTGGTCTGCCCCTTTCATTCATTGGTGTTTAGTTCTTTCAATCATGGAGGGTTAGCATCACATGTGAGTGCCGCCTAGGGAGGTCTGCATACACATAAAGCACCTGCTCCTCCAGACTGACATCCTCCTATTAAGGCCTCTTTCACACTTGTGCGGCTTGGGACTGCAAAGTCGCATGACAAGTCGTACCCCATGATTTACAATGAGTACCATTCATATCTGTATGACTTCAAGTCGCACCTGTACTACATTGGTCCGACTTTGATGCAAGTTGAAGTCCATTGACCGCAAGTTTACACTGGCATTCCCTGAAATTGTGGCAAAATCGCATCAAAATAACTGTAAAATCGAGTCGCTTTCAAGTCGCGGCAGTGTGAAAGGGGCCTAAGGCATTTTGATATCTGCTGTGTCCTCTCAGTAGTCCGTTCACTGCTTGCTGTAGTGCTGAAGGCTCTTGGGAGGCATACTGAAGCAGGGGATGTGATGTTTTCAGGAACCTGTGTACAAGGGTCCTGCCATACCTTCCAGCCATAATCTGCTTGCATTTCATAGAGAAGCACAGAGACCTAGTGATGACATTACTGGATCTAAAATGGAGTATGTAATGAAAATGGAAGGGTTTTATGGAAAAAAATGTTTTATAATAATTAGCATGTATATAAGGAGGGGGGAGGCAGGAACCAGAGAAAGAAAACTATAAGCAGATTAAACTTCCGCTTTGCTCTTATTTTCATGGTTATTTTATGAATTCCCTTCATATGATGACATCTTCATCCCTTTGCGTCTAAGGGTAAAACAAATCTTAATGCCCAAGCAAAATTTTGCAACATTGACATGTGTTCGTAAAACCGTACATACCATCACAACTACTTTGTGCATCCAGGTGGATTCTTCCTTGTTTTTTTCAGGACAAATTGGGCGTAATTTGCTGGTAAATGATAATGGATATCTCCTGATATCGCCAATCGGAGACTATCACAGTGATCAGGTGACCCGGAATTGGCCGTTCCGGGTCCCAATCATTAGCCCTCGATCGCGGCCACTCTGAAAAAAGCCCCAGTCCAGTTGGGGCCACATATTTGCGTACAGTCGTTGTGAAGGGGTTAAAGATGCCCCTTATTGACCACTTCCCGACCGGCGCATGCCGATGTACGTCGGAAGAATGGCACGGGAAGGCATATTGGCGTACAGGTATGTCTATTTTTATATGCCGCCCTGCCATCGATCGCCGCAGGGATACCCGCGATCGTCTTACGGGGCGGCTGAACGGGGAGATGCCATTGTAAACAGCATCTCCCCGTTCTACCTAGCAACAAGTGACGTTGATCTCTGCTCCATGTGATTAGAGCAGAGATCAGTGTTCACTAACACAAAGCCCAGCCCCCCCACAGTTAGTAACACACCCCTAGGAACACTTAACCCCTACACTGCCACCCCTGGTTAACCCCTTCACTGCCAGTGTCATTTACACAGGAATCACTGCATTTGTATAGCACCGATTGCTGTATAAATGACAATGGTCCCAAAAATGTGTCAAAAGTGTCCGATGTGTCCGCCATAATGTCGCAGTCACAATAAAAATCGCTGATCGCCGCCATTACTAGTAAAAAAAAAAAATTATTAATAAAATGCCATAAAACTATCCCCTATTTTGTAAACGCTAGAACTTTTGCGCAAACCAATCAATAATCGCTTATTGCGATTTTTTTTTTTAACCAAAAATATGTAGAAGAATACGTATCGGCCTAAACTGAGGGAAAAAAGTTTTTTTTATACATTTTTGGGGGATATTTATTATAACAAGTAAAAAAGAATGCGTTTTTTTCAAAATTGTCGCTCTATTTTTGTTTATCGTGCAAAAACTAAAAACTGCAGAGGTGATCAAATACCACCAAAAGAAAGCTCTATTTGTGGGAAAAAAAGGACGTCAATTTTGTTTGGGAGCCACGTCGCATGACTGCGCAATTCTCAGTTAAAGCGACTCAGTGCCGAATCGCAAAAAGTGGTCTGGTCTTAAGCCAGCAAAATGGTCGGGTCTGAAAGTGATTAAACTCTGGGAATGAGTTGGAAGTAAAACAATGTTTGGGTATCTATTTGCTGCTCTTGACATCTCTGGTTCCCTATTCCACCGCCTATGTTGGCTAGCAGAAATCTGACTCTACCATAGTTGTATAAACAATCTGGCCGATAGCTGGTTAATTTATGATTTGTGAGGAAAGTTGAGGACCCAAGGAATATCCATCCATATATACATAGAGTGGCCATATAATCACCATGCATAAAACTGAACCCAACATCAATGGGTCCATCGCTGGCCACTAAGCCACAATTCTTTTCTATTCAAGAACATTTGACTTCTTGTATGTACGATGTTCTAGTAGGTTATGTCAGCCTCACAGCCCAGCATGAAAAGTTAAAAATATTCTTAGCAGTGGAGCTGTGCCCGCACTGCATGGGTTAATTATCGGTTTTGCTTAGGGGAAAGGAGAAAAACTTTTAGTTACCTTATCCCCACTCACTCGGAAGATGGCGCTCCCCCATGTTTGTGGACTGTCCCATGCCGTCAACATGTCCAATGTAGGGCTGTGGACCCTGCTTTTAGTCTTGGTGATGTCAGGAGCCTAGACCACTGGCTGGAGCATGGGGGAGAAAAAGCTGCAGGGAACTGGTTTAGCAGCAGGGGAGGAGTGGAGGATCAGGTAACTAAATAATCGTAAATTGTTCTCCAAGACCTAATCAAGCAATTAACACCTGCAGTGTGGGCACAGCCCCACTGCAAGGGATACTTTTTTTTTGTTACCCAGAGTTGGGCTTTAAGCTGTCCATGCATGTTACATTCTTGTTGTACAGTCTCCAATGGCCACTACTCAGTACTCTTACTATTGGACCTTTCTGCTGCCTTCGGCACAGTTGCCCTCCTGCTTCTCCTAAATTAAAACTCCCTTGCCTCCAAGACTGCTCTTTCCTGGTTCTCCTCCTAACTATCTAAACCAGTGGTCTCCCAAACTGTGGCCAAGGAGCTGGAGTCAGCCCTTTGCTTGCCTTAACCCAGTCCTTGAGGAATTATTCCTGCCACTGACACCAGCAATGGGGCACCAGTCCTAGCATTTACACCATTGATGGGGCACTATTTCTCCTACTGACACAAATGATGGGGCACTATTCCTCCTATTGATAACAATGATGGGGCACTATTCCTCCATAGAGACCCCAATGATGGGGTACTATTCCTAGATGTCCTCTGTCAGTGTGAGATGAGAACATCTCCGTGTTTACATGTGACCAGCTGTGATTGGAAACAGCCGATCACATGGTCAAAGAGCCACGGTCTTTACAGAGATCGGGGTCGTGCCGTGTCCTAGCAACACAGTGAGGCCTTGATCGCCTCGCTGCAGGCCCCCAGGGGTGCACGAGTTCTGGTCGCCATCATATGACGCCCACCCAGAAACGAGAGCCGCACCGCCCTGCCTGGCGGCAAGCAGAACTGGGGAGAGAGGGTTAGGGCCAGGGCACCCTTCATTACATGCAAAGATAATTGGCAGACTCCGAGGCTTCTATAGGTAGACAGCTATACAGGTGAAGGCCCCCAGCCGGACACCACTTCTGTGTAAGTAGGACCACTGTCTTTTATGGTCACAATTTTGTAGCTGTTACGGCAATTGAAATCAACTATTTGCAACACAAACAGTTCTTAGTTTACTCCACCATCACTCATTGTGGGTCTTCACTAAACAAGCTACCAATCTCTCTCACTAAACTTCAGATCCACTAGCCACTGGATCCCCTGAGCTCAGCACTCAGTATCTTCCTTAATTGTCACCCCCGATTCCCTGTTGGGTCCCTGGCTTGGAACTCATAAATACTCTTCAAGCTTCACCCCTGTGGACACGCTAGGTTCCTGGCTTGGCACTCACTGATGCTCCACAAGCGTCACCTCTGCTGTCCTGCTGGGTCACTGACTTGGCACTTGCTGAAGTTTTCCCCCTTCTTTACCGTCCCCTGTTGGTGAGAAGTCTGCTCTGGTACTGGCCTTGGCATACTCAGTGTTCTCCGGTAACAAGGTGGATGGTCCCTTAGGGGCAACAGATTTCCCTCTACCTCCGACCACAACTGGTTCCCCAGCTGGCGGAGCCAATACTTCTGGTTGTACTACGAGCCCGCAGTCCCAACCCTATGCTGCTCTCTTGCTTCTGGATAGGCCCTCAGACAGCCTAGCAGCCAGATGTCCCCGGGATAGGCCTTAGGTTTCTGGCCTAGCAGCCCGGGGCAATATGACACATGTCCACCCAGATAGCCATGCGGGTGGCACAGAACCCCGATCACCTGACTCCTCCCAAATAAATAGGCTCTCCCAGCAGGCCAAGGGACCCAAGAAAATCCCTGCCCATTGGCTGAGACACCCTATTCATTCGTAATTTGTTCTTGCTATTCCCCTGCCTTATCTAATATCACCAGATACCTGGCCAACTAGTGATAGGAGAGAGAAGTGTAGCAATTCCAGAATTAGGGGGGAAATCAATTAATCTCCTAACAATTGGCAACTAATTTTAATAGCAGCCCTGCCTAAATATCAGGGTGCTGCATCAATGATGGTGCATTATTCC
The DNA here is from genome assembly GCF_037356315.1 of Lithobates pipiens. Classification (NCBI taxonomy): domain Eukaryota; kingdom Metazoa; phylum Chordata; class Amphibia; order Anura; family Ranidae; genus Lithobates; species Lithobates pipiens. The sequence goes on from NW_027507790.1 coordinate 235,379,981, forward strand.
TCCCACTGACGCCAATGAGGGGGCACTATTTCTCCCACTGATATCAACGATAGGGCACGATTACTCCCACTGACACCAATGATGGGGCAGTTTTGTATGTATGAAATGTATGAAAATCATCATTCGTGAACCCAGACATTCCGTCATGCAAGAAAAAGATAAATTCCATCTTCAAGCCGAATTATCCCCAAACAATAATGCACCCAAATTCCCCCTCCTAGCACAAATCTCCCACACACAAACAAATCATCCGCCTAGCACACACACCCTTTCTTTGCAAACTTTTGTATCCTAGCAATCCCTCATGTTAGCCCAAATTCCCCCCCTTCCCATCTCTCCCAAATCGCCCACCTAGGGCAATTTCCCATAAATCCTTCCTCCTAACATAACCCCTCTAAATTACCCTACCCAGATCCCTCACCTCCCTCCTAACACAAAAATTCCCCCCTCCCGAACCCTCCTCCTAGCACGTTTACCCCCCCCCCCCATTCTGGCTTCTAGCCCAAATCCCCATTACACTTCCCAGCACAGGTAGCTGCCCACCCCCTTTCCCAATTTAGAGAGGGAGGTGTGCTTTGTTGTGCTCTTCCCTCCTCTCAGAAGAGCGTTCATCTATACAGCACGAGACAGGATTGCTCTTACTGTAGATCGCATTGCACTGTACACACGCATACAGTTTGTTTGCCCCCATCTCCCCCAGGGGCTGCTCAGCACCTGGCAGCAGAAAATGTGGATAGGGGCCGGTAATCAAACTGTGGGTATGTACAGTGCAATGTGACCTACAGTAAAGGCGATCCTGTCTCATGTGCTGTATAGATGGAACACTCTTCTGACAGGAGAGGCGAGCGCACACACCGCACCTCCTCCCGGCTCTTTCCTTTCTACCTCTTCTTCTCTGTGCTCCAGCCTGCCATCTCCTTGTCCCGGTCCTGAGTGTGGGGGAAGGAGCTCAGTGGCAGTGCCAGCCGGGCACAACATCCAAGGGAGGGCCAACCTAGTAGGAGGGCAAAACTGAAATCTGGGTGGGCACAGATAAAAATTGAATGTGGGTAGTGTTGCATGACCCTGCAATTCTCAATTGGCCTGGGCAGAAAGGGAGTAAAAGTGCAGCTATAAAGGCAGTTAGTGACCACCCTGCTTATAATTACTTCTTTGGAGTATAAGAATAACAATAAGAAGAATTTATTATTTTTACCCTTATATGTTTATTTGAGAAGTTTCTCTATTCATATTATATATATCATATTTTATTGTAAAATATGTACTAATAATATGTACTGTATTATCTTCAATAAAATGTTTAAAAGGAGAATGCTGAAGAAACCAACACAATCACAGGGAGGACATGCAAACTCCATGCAGATATTGCTCAGGGTGGGGCTGGAATTGAGGACCCCAGTGATGCGGGGTGTAAGTGTTAACCACTAAGCCACTTTAAGCCATGCACAGTTTGTGCCCTTCCTATTTGGTGATGTACAGTGAAGAATAGTGTATACTTTGACAATAGAATTCTGTGATTTGTTACTCGGGAAATCATCCAAATTCCCGAAAACCTGTGTGCTTTCTCCATATTACACAACAGCCTCTTCTAAGTCTGGGGGGGTCTGATGTGATTAATGACCGTCTTGCCTAGAACTGTTTCTCCACATAGAACATTATTTAATACATCAGGCTTATGGAAAAGCGCAGTGTTACCAGCCCATCCGTGGTATAAAGGACGTGTTTTACTTTCTGCCTTGGTGTGCAAAGAGCAGGAATTAATACTGAGAGATGTTATTCCAGATGACATCACACCGTGCTCGGACTGCAATTAGTAACATAATATTTTCTACAGGCTACACTGCAACTAATGAAATTAATTAGCGCATTTCTGCACAGACTGGGAGAGATTAAGAACGCGATTAAGAACACTAATTACTTATTAGGAGTGCTAGGAAAGAATGGCCAGGGCAATTATCATTCCACATTGAAAAGTGATGAATAAAACACATTCAGCTACACTTTGCCTGAACAGAAAATCTCTGTTTTAATTAAGAAACAGATTTTTAAAACAAGGAGGCTGTTAGAATATAAGTGCTATTCATTTTTCCTACCCTTTCTTGCATCCTCAAAGAAAATGTTTGGTTACCGCTGCAGGAAATCCATTTTTAAGCAGCCTGGCCTTCAGGATTTTTAGAGATCCATTTACACCCCACTTTGCTGTGAAGAAATTATTCCCGGAAGATGTTCCTTCACCCGTCAAAAGAGCACCCTCTAGTGGTAGCATAGAGCAGCTCTTCAAAGATTTTATTTAAGTATAGCAATATACCACACAGAGATCTAAGGCAAGAAAAGACAAAGCATGCCAGGTGCAGGTCATCAGCAAATCTGAACCATGAAAACTTAACTGGTAACAATTCTACAACTATACAAAATATATATAACACTGGAGGAAAGGCCTCAGTTGTAGCAGTAGGCCATGTTCACAAGCTGTAAGAAAATATTGAAATCAAAGAGCTAGGGAACATTAGCTACTTTCTGGAAATCCGAATAGAGAGAGAAGATGGAAGTTAACTTCTCAACCAGTCTCAGAAAACCTCAGAAATCTTGGAATATGTCCATATGCAAGATGCAAAGGAAGTGAACTCCTATGGAACCAGGCTAAAGAGCAATGAAGCCAAAAACTTGCTACCCAATAATGACATGTACATTGTAATTGGTAAGCTGTTATATGTTTCCACTGTGACAAGACCAGACATGGCCGCAGCAGTGAGCATACTATGCAGGAACGTCTCAGCTCCCTGTTAGCGTCAATGGAACACAATAAAAAGAGTGATACAATACCTCAAAGGAACAATTCAGATGGAGTTACAGTTACCAGCAACATCCAATCCAAAATTGGTCGGATATGTGGCTGCTAATTGGGCCGGGGACTGCACAGACCATAAATCCTCAAGTGGATTCTTCTTCCAGTATGGGGAAGGAACCATAAGTGGGTCTAGTCGAAAGCAAGCAATTGAAGCAGAGTACATTGCAGCAGCACATGCATGTCAAGAAACTATATGGATTTGTCACCTTTTTGTGGACATTGGGATAGACATGTCAAAACCAATTCCCATTTTTGAAGACAACCAGGGATGTATATAGGTTACGCAATCAGAAAGGTCAATCCTAGGACCAAACACATCGATATCAAGTATCCCCTACTGAGGGATAAATGCGAGCAATGTGTTAACATTCAATATTGCCCATCAGAGGAGATGACTGCTGACGCACTCGCTAAGCCTTTGCAGAAGAAGTGTCATAATTATTTCCAGAAAAAGCTGAATATCATTTCTTTGTAATTCTTTTATTTTTAAAAAGTTGCCGTTTACAAGCAGAAAAAAAAAAGGGTAAAAGGGCATATTCAAACAACGATGAGGTCTCGTAAAAACTTCCAAATGCCGACAAACCTAGTATAACATGGCATAGATGGACATATAAAACAGTACGGGTTTCGAAAATAGCCCTTTGCTTACACGACATGTATGGCATATTTAGCTATGACATGAGAGACCTAGAGCAGAGAATCAAATACTAACAATAAAATAATTAAATACAATAATTAAAATAAAATAAATCAAAAACTGTGCAACTATTTATAACAGAACAATGTCCTGGGAAGCCTTGCATCCTGGTGACCAGTATGACCCAGGAGGGGTATACTACAACCAAAATAATGCATATTAATAATCAGGTGTGATTACCCAGGATTAAGCCAGGTACAAGGGGTGGGTGAATGAACAAAGAAGGGAGTAAAAGGAGGGTGGAGGGAGAGAAGAGATGAATATAATTTGACAAAGCACATGCTGTTGAGAAGGAGTGTTGAAAGAACAACAGTAAAGTTTCTTATTAAAACTGACCATATATACCGTGTGCATTATACCTTTCTAGACAGCAGGTGGCACTGTAGTGTTATAATATATATTCTATGGTGATGTAATGAGAGGAAGTGTTTATCTTTCCTCACTGTGTTCTTGTATACATCTTCTCCCTGTTCCATGATGAAAATATCCTCCATGAAAGTATAGCTGTTTTGCTGCAAACAAGACGCTTCCAGTGCATGATTTCAGTACTCTGACGACAGGCCAATAGTCTAGACTTGGCGGAAGTAACAACATCAAAGTCTAGAAAAGAAGTCATAGAGCAGCTTTTCACAGTAAAGCAGGATGTAAGCTGCAGGAGGAAAGCACCAAATCTTGCGCCTTCAAGTACAAGTCTAGAAGACAGAACCCTCTTTAGGTCTCTCTTTCCTTCTGTGTGTTATATAACTATCTTTATTACTAGTGCTGGATTTAGACCTGGGGGAGGCTGGGGTACTTCAAGTTGGGGGACCCCCTCTACATAGAAATTAAATTATGTGACAAATAAAAAAGTGAACTGAAGTGAATGATCAACCTTACACCTAGGGCTGCAGCTAACGATTATTTTCCTAATCCATTAGTTGGCCAATTATTGTTTAGATTAATTGGTTAATAACCTTAAAAAAAGTCTTTATAATTGAGTTAATATGTAGAGTTTAAAAAAAAGGCAACTTATTCTTAAATATTTGTATGCAGTAGTAAATATAAATTACCAACTATATGTTAGGGAGCAAAATCTCTAGTCGACTCTGAGAATAACAGACTGAAGAGATATAATGTATATACTATTAGGAAGTTGAATCTGGTAAATATCATCAGACTTAGAGATCACATTTTTTTTTTTAACCACTTGCCGCCGCCATATAGCAAAATGACAGTGGCAAAGTGGTTGTAATATCCTGACCGGACGTCATATGACGTGATCAGGATATTAAGCCGCTGCGCGCCCCCGGGGGCGGGCATCACGGCGATCGTTGTTGCGGGGTGTCATTCTGACACCCTGCAACTACGATCTCGGTAAAGAGTCTCCGACGGAGATTCTTTACCACGTGATCAGCCGTGTCCAATCACGGCTGATCACAGTGTAAATAGGAAGAGCCGGTGATCGGCTTTTCCTCACTCGCGTCTGTTAGACGCGAGTAGAGGCGAGTCGATCGGCTGCTCCTCTGACAGGGGGGGTCTGTGCTGATCGATTATCAGCACAGCCCCCCCGAGGATGCCCACACTGGACCACCAGGGATGCCACTAGACCACCAGGAGATGCCAGCCAGTGCCCATAATGGATGCCAATCAGTGCCCACAATGGGCATCACTGATTGGCATGCATTATTGTTTGGCACTGATTGCCATCCATCCCTACAAAACTTTAAATTACAATGCTGCCTATCGGTGCCCATCCTAGCCGCCTATCGGTGCCCATCCTAGCCGCCTATCGGTGCCCATCCTAGCCGCCTATCGGTGCCCATCCTAGCCGCCTATCGGTGCCCATCCTAGCTGCCTATCGGTGCCCATCCTAGCCGCCTATCATTGCCCATCCATGCCCATCCGTGCCGCCTATCCATGCCGCCCATCTGTGCCAAAACGTGCCACCTATCAGTGTTTATCTGTGTTGCATATCAGTGCCACGTCATTGGTGCCACCTCATCGGTGCCCATCAGTGCCACCTTATCAGTGCCCGTCACTGCAGCCCCGTCAGTGCCCATCTGTGAAGGAGAAAACGTACTTATTTACAAAGTTTTGTAACTGAAACAAAAAAAAGTTGTTTTTTTTTCAAGATTTTCGGTCTTTTTTTATTTAGCAGAAAATAAAAATCCCAGAGGCAATCAAATACCACCAAGAGAAAGCTCTATTTGTGGGAACAAAATGATAAAAATTTAGTTTGGGTACAGTGTAGCATGACCGCGCAATTGTCATTCAAATGGCTGAAAGCTCAAAATTGGTCTGGGCAGGAAGGTGTATAAGTGCCCTGTATTGAAGTGGTTAAAGAAACAAAAAGTTAGACTGTTTTTCAGATTTTCAAACAGAACTGTAATATATTATATGCTGGTCATACAAAAACAATTTCTTCCTTCAAAAAAATAAGTGATTTTAAGAACGTTCGTTTGATTTTTCTAATCATTAGTGGGGTCAAATCGACATTTGTTTTCAACCACAGTGAAGGGAACGTTTAGAAATAATAGAAAACTTCTTGGTCAAGGGAATTTTGACCGTCTATGCGGTTTTCGTTGAGAAATGACATTCATTTTAAAACAGAATGCTAAAAGCAAGTGAAAATTTCAAACATTCTTTCATTCAGCGAATGTACAAAGATTTATCGTATGAATATTCTCAACTAAAAATTGATCCATGTGGCCGGCATAAGGCTCGGTACACACCTATGCAGTTTGCTTTTCATCTGTTTCTGCAGTGCTTTTTGCAGTGCGTTTTGATTTTTGCTAACGTGATTTTGCTGTGATTTGTGTTTTTTCATTTTTTTTTTTAAATGCTCTTTTTTTGGCCAATTTGTTGTTGGGCAAATTAAAAAAAAAATTTTGCTGCAAAAATGCATTACATGCTTTTCTGCAGCTTCTCTATTGAAGTATATTGAACCAAAAAAAGGACTGTTTTGCATTGAAAAAAGTCCCTGACCCTTTCCAAATACGCAGCAGCTGAAAAAAGCATAAACGTGTCCCATAGGAAACCATGTTGAATGAACTGTAGTGTGTTTCTACAAAAAGCAACAAAAAATATATAGGTATAACCCAGGCCTAAGACGTGTAGCAACGTAATGGGGTTAAAAAAAACTAAAATGAGTCCTTTATAGTACAAAAAGAGCAAATAACTACTATAAGGGGTTCATTTTTTTTTTTACTGTGGAACAGTGAAAGTTATATTTACAGTAGCAATTATTTGCTCTTTTTTTTACTATAAAGGGCTGATTTTAGTTTTTTTAACCCCATTATGTTACTGCCCGATTAATCAGTTATGAAAATAGTAATCGATTCATTTCATAATCGATTCGTTGTCGATTAACCTATGAGTTGTTTTGGCCCTACCTATGCCTGTCCTGAATTTGACTAATCCTCGTATTTTTGGGTAACATTTGCTAACAAACTTTTACTCTATTGACATCGTACAATACCTTGGGCACTGTCCCCATGCCTTGCTGACCAGCCCATTTGGGGACAGTGCCCAATGGCTTGAGCTCACGTAGCTAGACTGGTTAACCACTTGCCGACCGCCTAACGCCGATGTACGTCGGCAGAATGGCACGGGCAGGCATAAGCACGTACATGTACGTGATTTGCCTCCCGCGGGTCGGGGGCCCGATCGGGCCCCCGCCCGGTGCCTGCGGCGGTCGGTTTTCGTTCGGGAGCGATCCCGGACGAGGGGACGGCCATTCATTCATGGCCACCCCCTCGCGATCGCTCCCGACGAATAGAAATCCCCGGTGACATCACTTCCTCTCCTGTAATGTAAACACAGGAGAGGAAGTGATGTATTCTCTCCTCCGTGTCGGTATTTTTCGTTCCGACACGGAGGAGAGCGGATCAGTGAGTTGCACCAACACATCCCACACACAGTAGAACATGCCAGGCACACTCACACCCCCCCTTTACCCCCCGATCACCCCCCCAATTACCCCTGCCCCCCAGTCACAGTGACACCAATGTCATTTTTTTTTTTTTTTTTTTTTTTTTTTGCATTGGTGTCATTTGTGACTGTAATAACTGTTAGGGCAGTTAGAGTTAGCCCCCTTTAGTTCTAATGTACCCCCCTAACCCCCCCAATAAAGGTTTAACCCCGTGATCACCCCCCGTCGCCAGTGTCACTAAGGCTGGGTTCACATTGCAGCGGTTTATGAGAACGAATGTGATTCGCACCGCACTGCAGTGCAAATCACATCCGATCTCTGTGCGATTCGAGTTCAGCCATTCGCCGCACCCGCCGCACCCGCCACACCCGCCGCACCCGCCGCAAATTCGCACGGGACCCTTTTTTTGGCCCGCAGCAGAATCGGATCGCATGGGTGTTCACACCATGCGATCCGAGTTTGCAGATCGCACTGCGATATGCGAACTGATCTGGGGGTGTCAGTAACATTTCACTGACACTCCCAGCAGTTCGCATAGGGCAGTGTGAACTGCCGCCGGGAGGCATGCGATGCGGGAACCCGCCGCGGATTCGCGGCGTTTCCGCATCGCTCCAGTGTGAACCCAGCCTAATAAGCGATCATTTTTCTGATCGCCGTATTAGTGTCCCAGGTGACGCTAGTTAGGCAGGTAGGTATTTAGGTTCGCCGCAGCTTTTTATAGCGCCAGGGACCCCCATATACTACCGCATAAAGCCCCCTGATTGCCCCCTAGTTAACCCTTTCACCAGTGATCACCATATAACTGTTACAGGTGACGCTGGTTGGTTAGTTATTTTTTTATAGTTTCAGGGCACCCGCCATTTATTACCTAATAAAGGTTTAACCCCCTGATCACCCGGCGGGTGTCATTTGTGACTAATAACTGTTAGGGCAGTTAGGGTTAGCCCCCTTTAGTTCTAAGGTACCCCCCTAACCCCCCCAATAAAGGTTTAACCCCGTGATCACCCCCCGTCGCCAGTGTCACTAAGGCTGGGTTCAGATTGCAGCGGTTTGAGAACGGATGTGATTCGCACTGCAGTGCAAATCACATCCGATCTCTGTGCGATTCGAGTTCAGCCATTCGCCGCACCCGCCACACCCGCCGCACCCGCCGCAAATTCGCACGGGACCCTTTTTTTGGCCCGCAGCAGAATCGGATCGCATGGGTGTTCACACCATGCGATCCGAGTTTGCAGATCGCACTGCGATATGCGAACTGATCTGGGGGTGTCAGTAACATTTCACTGACACTCCCAGCAGTTCGCATAGGGCAGTGTGAACTGCCGCCGGGAGGCATGCGATGCGGGAACCCGCCGCGCATTCGTGGCGTTCCCGCATCGCTCCAGTGTGAACCCAGCCTAATAAGCGATCGTTTTTCTGATCGCTGTATTAGTGTCACAGGTGACGCTAGTTAGGCAAGTAGGTATTTAGGTTCGCCGCAGCTTTTTATAGCGCCAGGGACCCCCATATACTACCGCATAAAGCCCCCTGATTGCCCCCTAGTTAACCCTTTCACCAGTGATCACCATATAACTGTTACAGGTGACGCTGGTTGGTTAGTTATTTTTTTATAGTTTCAGGGCACCCGCCATTTATTACCTAATAAAGGTTTAACCCCCTGATCACCCGGCGGGTGTCATTTGTGACTAATAACTGTTAGGGCAGTTAGGGTTAGCCCCCTTTAGTTCTAAGGTACCCCCCTAACCCCCCCAATAAAGGTTTAACCCCGTGATCACCCCCCGTCGCCAGTGTCACTAAGGCTGGGTTCAGATTGCAGCGGTTTGAGAACGGATGTGATTCGCACTGCAGTGCAAATCACATCCGATCTCTGTGCGATTCGAGTTCAGCCATTCGCCGCACCCGCCACACCCGCCGCACCCGCCGCAAATTCGCACGGGACCCTTTTTTTGGCCCGCAGCAGAATCGGATCGCATGGGTGTTCACACCATGCGATCCGAGTTTGCAGATCGCACTGCGATATGCGAACTGATCTGGGGGTGTCAGTAACATTTCACTGACACTCCCAGCAGTTCGCATAGGGCAGTGTGAACTGCCGCCGGGAGGCATGCGATGCGGGAACCCGCCGCGCATTCGTGGCGTTCCCGCATCGCTCCAGTGTGAACCCAGCCTAATAAGCGATCGTTTTTCTGATCGCTGTATTAGTGTCACAGGTGACGCTAGTTAGGCAAGTAGGTATTTAGGTTCGCCGCAGCTTTTTATAGCGCCAGGGACCCCCATATACTACCGCATAAAGCCCCCTGATTGCCCCCTAGTTAACCCTTTCACCAGTGATCACCATATAACTGTTACAGGTGACGCTGGTTGGTTAGTTATTTTTTTATAGTTTCAGGGCACCCGCCATTTATTACCTAGTCTCACTAGTGTACCCCTAAATTTAGGGGTGTCTACTTTCCAAAATGGGGTCATTTGGGGGGGGTTTGTGCCATCTTGGCATTTTATGGCCTTCAAAACTGTAACGCCCTTAGAAAGCCTGAAGGCGGTGCTTGGTTTTCGGGGCCCCGTACGCGGCTAGGCTCCCAAAAAGTCCCACATATGTGGTATCCCCGTACTCAGGAGAAGCAGCAGAATTTATTTTGGGGTGTCATTTCACATATGCCCATGGCATGCGTGAGCAATATATCATTTAGTGACAACTTTGTGAAAAAAAAAAAAAAAAAAAAAAAGTTTGTAATTTTCCCGCAACTTGTGGCAAAATATAAAATATTCCATGGACTCAACATGCCTCTCAGCAAATAGCTTGGGGTGTCTACTTTCTAAAATGGGGTCATTTGTGGGGGTTTTGTGCCATCTTGGCATTTTATGGCCTTCAAAACTGTAATAGGTAGTGAGGAGTGAAGTCAAATATTTACGCCCTTAGAAAGCCTGAAGGCGGTGCTTGGTTTTCGGGGCCCCGTACGCGGCTAGGCTCCCAAAAAGTCCCACATATGTGGTATCCCCGTACTCAGGAGAAGCAGCAGAATTTATTTTGGGGTGTCATTTCACATATGCCCATGGCATGTGTGAGCAATATATCATTTAGTGACAACTTTGTGAAAAAAAAAAAAAAAAAAAAAAAGTTTGTAATTTTCCCGCAACTTGTGGCAAAATATAAAATATTCCATGAACTCAACATGCCTCTCAGCAAATAGCTTGGGGTGTCTACTTTCTAAAATGGGGTCATTTGTGGGGGTTTTGTGCCATCTTGGCATTTTATGGCCTTCAAAACTGTAATAGGTAGTGAGAAGTGAACTCAAAAATTTACGCCCTTAGAAAGCCTGAAGGCGGTGCTTGGTTTTCGGGGCCCCGTACGCGGCTAGGCTCCCAAAAAGTCCCACATATGTGGTATCCCCGTACTCAGGAGAAGCAGCAGAATTTATTTTGGGGTGTCATTTCACATACGCCCATAGCATGTGTGAGCAATATATCATTTAGTGACAACTTTGTGTAAAAAAAAAAAAAAAATTTTTTTTTTGTCATTATTCAATCGCTTGAGGCAAAAAAATAAAATATTCAATGGGCTCAACATGCCTCTTATCAATTTCCTTAGGGGGTCTACTTTCCAAAATGGGGTCATTTGGGGGGGTTTTGTACTGCCCTGCCATTTTAGCACCTCAAGAAATGAGATAGGCAGTCGTAAACTAAAAGCTGCGTAAATTCCAGAAAACGTACCTTAGTTTGTAGATGTGACAACTTTTGCGCAAACCAATAAATATACAATTATTGACTTTTTTTTTACCAAAGACATGTGGCTGAATACATTTTGGCCTAAATGTATGACTAAAATTGAGTTTATTGGATTTTTCTAATAACAAAAAGTAGAAAATATCATTTTTTTTCAAAATTTGCGGTCTTTTTACGTTTATATCGCAAAAAATAAAAATCGCAGAGGCAATCAAATACCATCAAAAGAAAGCTCTATTTGTGGGAAGAAAAGGACGCAAATTTTGTTTGGGTACAACATTGCATGACCGCGCAATTACCAGTTAAAGCAGCGCAGTGCCAAAGTGTAAAAAGACCTCTGGTCATTTACCAGCAAAATGGTCCGGTCTGAAAGTGGTTAATATGCTTCATTTCCTTTCACAGATGTTTTGCCATTGTATTGTGACTTATGCATATCCTCTAGCTATATAGCTCTGTTAGATGGTTGCTTTATCCTCTTCATTCTTTTGCTGTGTTGAAAATTGTTAATTCGAAAAAAAATAAAATAAAAAAAAATAACTTATGCTATTGAAGATCTGGGATCTCCCCCTAACCCAATCAGGGTCAAGCAGAAGCGTGAGCTTCTGTCTCATGTTTTTCACTGTGATAGCTCAGGGCTTGACAATTTTGCTTTGAATCTAGGTGCCAGCTAAAAAATTAGGAGCCGATTTGTTCACGTGCGTGGCGTTTAGCATGTGTAGCGCAATCTACTTTTCATCTGCAGGTGCCCCAACACATGCATTTACGTTTGTACGTGTGCATATGGGGGGGAACCTCAAATGTTTTGGGTTTTTTGGGGGGGTGGGGGCGATTTTATGTGCTTGGGCGTAATTGGGGGGAGTCCATAGTGAAGGATCTGGGGGTTTTGGTAGATCATAAGCTCAATAATAGCATTGCAATGCCAAGCTGCGGTTTCCAAAGTGAGCAAAGTCCTTTCCTGTATTAAGAGAGGTATGTACTCCAGAGAGAGAGATATCATTTTGCCCCTGTTCAAATCATTAGTAAGACCTCATCTGGAATATGCCATTCAGTTTTGGGCACCAGTTCTCAAAAAGGATATTGAGGAACTGGAGAAAGTGCAGAGAAGGGCAACCAAACTGATAAGAGGCATGGAGGAGCTCAGCTATGAGGAAAGATTAGAGGAACTGAATTTATTCACTCTTGATAAGAGGAGATTAAAGGGGGATTTGATCAACATGTACAAATATATAAGGGGTCCATATGGGAACTTGGTGTCGAGTTATTCACTTTACAGTCAACAAAGAGGACAAGGGGGCACTCTTTACGTCTAGAGGAGAAGAGATTTCATCTCCAAATACGGAAAGGTTTCTTCACAGTAAGAGCTGTGAAAATGTGGAATAGACTCCCTGCAGAGGTGGTTATGGCCAGCTCAGTGGATTGCTTTAAGAAAGGCCTGGATTATTTCCTAAGTGTACGTAATATAACTGGGTACTAAAATTTATAGGTAAAGTTGATCCGGGGAAAATCCGATTGCCTCTCGGGGGATCAGGAAGGAATTTTTTCCCCTGCTTTAGCAAATTGGATCATGCTCTGCTGGGGTTTTTTGCCTTCCTCTGGATCAACTGTGGGTATAGAATTGGGTATATGGGCTGGTATGATATTTATTATATATATATATATATATATACCGTATATATATATATATATATATAATTTTTTTTTTTTTTTTGGTTGAACTGGATGGACTTGTGTCTTTTTTCAACCTGACTAACTATGTAACTTTAATTTTTTACAATTAACAAAATTATATATTTTTTTACTTAACTTTTTACAAAGTCTCCATGTGATGTTGCTTTAGTGACAGATTCTCTTTAATGAGGCATTCGGGGTGTAAAATACTCTGTGCCTCCTCTGTGCACCACTGAATGTAATGCAACGCATTACATACTTTCTTGGCTGGGGAAACTGTCGACAGGGACCCAGAAAGGACATCATACACGTTGCTTCTGGGTCAGGAACAAGATGGGACGTGCATCCACTCTCCTTCCCCTCTACCCTGTGGCGCTCCCTATGCTGGACCCAGGACCGCAGATGGGCAAGCGGAGGCTGGAATACATAGCCGGGGAAGCAATCAGGTGGCAGCCGAGCCGCCCAAATTCTTCTTCCTGACAAGTGAGCCTGCAGCAGAGCTACATGTAGAAAACTACCTGCCCGGCACCTGGAACTGCATGTCCCAGGCATCGGGCAATACAAATTGTGCATCCCTGCAACAGTGAGTGGTCTGGCAAAAGCGCCAGGATGCAATTTCTAGCGACCTGGCTCCTGGGATTTGTCGAGCCTTGCGTTAACTTCACTCCCACATGCTGGGGTTGGGCTGTTACCTGCCACTTTCCAAAAATTTTTCAAACCTTGTCCCACCCACTTGTCTCTCATAAACTAGGCAATAAATTCTGTGACACAGTCATGTTAAAACAATATGAAAAGCCAACATTTAAAAAAAATCTTCCAAGAAGCCCTCATTCCTTTCTTTGTCTCCTGAAGTCAGGCTTAACTGCTCCGTATGCCAACACCTTTTACATTTTTTTTATGAAGGAATTCTGGGGCCCCCTCTGGTAGGGAGCCGGGGGCAATTGACTCTTTTGCCCCCTTATAAATCTGGCACTGTTTATTACCAAAAAACATTTCCTAAAAAATCCCAAATTTTTTGCTTTGTATTTTACAGTTTTTTAGTTATGCTCTGACCTTAAATAAATAAGAACATTAGAATACATATTAGAAGCATATGGGCATGGACATAAAATAGACCTATAAAATGAATTCAGCCCTAAGTATGGCTTCATATATTTTACCCAAGATAAAAATTAAAGCTGTAGAAACATCATTTACTACAGCCACCCGAGGCATTATACACCATACATCAATAGTAGTAGTGTCCTATGGTTTAGCAGTCCTATCTGGGGGTGAGAGCAGCCCATTCCACAAATCTAGGATAGCCGTAATGGTTTCCGCACACAAACCACCCCCAGGGTTATACATTATTATACAGGATTTATATAGCGCCAACAGTTTGCAAAGTGCTTATATACAATATAAAGGGAGACCGTACCATTATAACACAGTTCAATTCAGAAGGAATAGGAGGGCCCTGCTCATGGAACTTACAATCTAAAGGGGGGGGGGGGGGGTGCTACAAAAAAGGCAATAGCTGTGTGGGATGTAGTGTTGCCAACCTACCAGAAACCTACAAGATTGAAATTTACTGACAAGACACCCAAAATGTTCTGGTACAGCAAAGATTTTCTAAATATATCAAAGCTCCCATCAAGACCCAAATAAAAAAAAAAAAAAATGAGGGGGGCAATTAATCAGTCGCTGTGGAGCTATTTTCTATCCAACCACCCCATACCTTTTTAACCACTTCAATACCAGGCACTTGCACCCCCTTCGGATAAAAAATCAGCACAGATCCTCTTTTCAGGAGAGCCGCTGATAGGCTTTCCTCTGCTCACGTCTGCCTGTCGATAAACGTCTCTTCCTGTGTACATCATGATCAGCCGTGATTGGACATGGCTGATCATGTGATAAAGAGCCTCTGTCAAAGGCTCTTTACCGAAATCGGTGACTGACACACCACCAGTGGGCGCACCAGCAGTTAGCCTGCTGGACATCATATGACGCCCAGTCAGGATAACTGAACCACCGTCCGGCTGTCATTCTGCTATAGGCTGGGTGGGAAGTGGTTAAATTTTTTAGGTATGGCTGCATGTTTAGATATGTGGCTTCATACAATGGCAAAGCCTTATTTATCAATGCCTTCCAGACCATTATGGTGGGGGCCATCCGCTTCTTCCAGGACAAAATAATTTTTGTGTGCATAATGTAGGAGTGGGGTGTGCAAAGTACGAGTTACCTGCTTGGTACATACCTACCAGGCCTAACAGACAGACCTCTATAGATGGTCTTATAGCGATCGTCATGACCGACCCAACACAATCCACCACCTCCACTCAGAACTGCCGGATGTGCGTGCAATGCCAAAAAATTTGCAGAAAATCTGCTCCGGGGCGTCGCACCTCCAACCATTCGAAAGATGAACAGGGAATATCCTAGCTAGTTTAACAGGAGCGTAGTATATCCTATGGAGGAACTTGAACTGCATCGAGTGATCATATGCTTACACCAATCTAGCAAACGAGGCTCTCCATACGTCGTTCCAACCTTCATTGTCCAGCTGCGGGAAATCCGACAACCATGCAGCATGACAGGAGGCCAAAACCGTGGTAGTATCCATGAGAATAACTCCTTATAAATAATGGGCAGGGCTTTAGGTAGATCTTTAGCTCTGAGCACCAACTCCAGGTGCCCAACCCGCACCTCCAGATTGGAAGACCCAAATTGGGCAGAGAAACCATGCCTGAACTGGAGAAAACAGAACAAGTGTGAGTTGGGGAGCCTGTATCTACTTTTAAGCTTATCGAATGTCAACAACATCCCATTTCCGACCACTGTGCCTACTGTTTTTATCCCATATCTGGTCCAAGTGATTGGATCTGAATATAAGAAAAAATGAGACAGCCGAGGAATATGCAAGAGGTGAGTATGTGGAGACACCACACCGTTCTGGAGTTCCAAAACTAGTACAATATGCAATTAGCAATGTGATTTAAGGTAGATTTTAAGGAAAAAAATATATAGTATTAGAAAAAGTGTGTAGCGCCAGGAGTAAATGAACAGCAATGACATGTGAATACTGTGTTATAAATAGACACCACATTGAAATAAAGTCCAAAAAAGTCCCATCTTGAATGAAAATCGACAATAAAAAAAAATATAATTCAAAAAAAATGATAATTTAAATGCTCAGTTCCATGATGATTGGTGGTGACGTGAAAAGTTAAGAGATGATCCAGTACTGTGCTCCAGAATCATCTACGCACCCCTGTGAAATGGACATTCACCGGAAAAGTTGGCTGCCGTTACAGCAGCAAACATGCACTCAGTGTGGATCCGCCATCTGTTGTGGGGAAGGCTGTTCAGCAACTTACAGATGTAGCTGTGGTAAATAAAGCGCATCGGGAGCCAGGTGAAGTCTCCATAGTGTAGGATTTATTGGATTTATATGTTAAAAGCCAAAATAAAATAAAAATCGTAAAAAAAACATATGACAATGGGTGCCACTGTCGACCCGGTATTGGACCGTGACCTAGCGTCGGCACTAGTGTCTCCTCGCTGATGCGTTTCATCCAATAAGATGTTATCAATGGGTCCTCTGTTCTGAGCCGAACATCAGAGCCATATTTTTTACTGGCAACCTTTAACTGTCTCTGGAATTTACGAACAGGATAATAGTGCCCGTTGGTAGGTCTGCCCCTGGTTTATACATTACACATACTTATTGCAAACATTTCATGTAGTCTCTGTGTATGTCCCTTACAGAACCCTAAGCTATGGAAGTGTACGTCTGTAATTAATACTAATAAATAAACCTATTACGAGTGATGAAAAACTGAGCTTTACTTCTGTTTTGTTTTTATAGGTGGCGCTGCTGAGCAAGCAAGAAGAATAGAAGTGGGAGATGAAATTCTTTCAATTGGTGGAAAAACCTTGATTGGCCTCATGCACTATGACGCCTGGAATATCATTAAGTCGGTTCCAGAGGGACCTGTGCAGCTGTTGATCAGGAAGCACAGGACTGCAGTATGAGGATCAAACCTCAGTGTTTCTGATCACGTATCCGATATAAAGTCTCTTTCTGGCTCTATCCATAGAGGAGAATGGTGGCTTAACTGTACAGGACTGAGCTATTGGGGTCTGTGATATGACCATACAACATAGCTGTGGTGCCATGGAAGAACGTGATACTGTAGTCAGTGAGAAGAATACATGAGCCAGAAAAGTTTTTTTTTATATATATTTAACTACATCAATCTTTGCATTACATAACATTTGGTGCTATGCAGTGCCAACCCTCAATAATGGGTTTACTAAGTTGATGAGTAGACTTTAGAAACTACCTACCAAGCTCCAAGTAGTAAGTTATTTTCTAAACCAATATTTTATGAGACTGCATCCTGGGAGCTAGGTGAACAGATCTCATGTTACTGACAGTGAATGAAATGGCTGATTTGTTAAGGAAGAAATTGCATCTGTTTCAGGAGGCAACTTATCTGTCAAGGTAAGTATGCAACTGGGTGGGAGTTGGAAAAAGCATGGTTTTTCATTTGGCTATAACAGTTTAACAGCTGACGAGCAGCCATTGAGCCAATTGTAAAACTGTAAGAGCAGCTTTCTTTGATTTGTTAAATGAAAATAGCTGTTAAAGAATAAGCCGCACCTGTTTTAAGAGACAACTTAGCAGTATTCAAAGGAAGTATACCATCAAGTGGAAAATCATTTTAAGAGGGTATGATTTAACGTTGGCTTTAACGGTTGGCAGACAGCTACTGTATTTCAGCCAATGGTAAAGGTATAAGATGCTTTCTGTCAGTTAGTGAGTGGAGATAGCTGTTCAAGGATAAACCATATCTGTTTCAAGAGACAGTCTACCTTTTAAGGGAAGTATGCACCTGGATGGGACATCTTTAAAAGGGCATGATTTGAGGTGGGCTTTAACAGTTGGCAGGCAGCTATTTCAGCCAGTGGTAAAACTAAAAGATGATTGGTAATTTTATTGAGTGGAGATAGTTAAGGGATAAACCACATATGTTGTAAGAGACAACTTTACTATAATCCAAGATAAGTATGCAGTTGGATGGAGAAACCATCCTAAAAAAGTTCTGTCTTGGCAGAACAGAGAAGCAAGGGTTTAATCTTGGGTGCACATAGGCAAGAGATGTGTTGGCCTGATCACCACCAGTGAATATGAGTCAGGGTAACTAGACCAGGGGGGGCATTTCTCCTTCTGCCATTCTAGTAGCCTGAAAGGTCTCTCACCCACTTTTCTCAGTGGCAGATCAGGCCTTACAGCACCATCTTAGTTTATAAACAATTTCAAGCAAAAATCCACATAAACCTGGAAAAATCTAGCATTTAATTGCTCCAGATATCACCGTCTTTTTGTCATTGTTCATTGCTGGTTTTCTAGCAGTTTATAAACCTGTGGATTTGTAAGTGGGGAAACAAAAAGCCCTAAAAAAAATAAAAGGCCTCTGAGAATAATTGCCACCATTGGAATTAACGGGTCACATCTGAAGGTCAAGGGCTGCACAGGAAAGCCAACATTTCAGAACTTAAGACAGGTGAAAAAGTTAATTTAGCTTTTTTTATTGAGAAGGATAATTGGGTTTTGCTGTGATAATTATGTAAAAAGCGGCAAAATATTGTAGAAAACGAATCGCTTCACACTTTTGGGAATTGTACAACTGGAGCGCACAGTAAGAAAAAGCCCCTTCGTCTTTTTATGGGAGTCATACTTGACTAATTGCCTGACTAGCTCCACCTGCTGTCCAGTTTGTCATATTGCAGGTGATTCCTAATACTGTACACCACTTGCACATTTTTCTACCAATTCTTCACCGTTCCCCGTAAACGATTTGCCATATATGTTTTATATAGAGCACTAATCTAGATTCACCTAAGATAGTTTTATTTTAAAGAGAATACAACATAGAAGTGGTAATAGTTTTAACAGATTGAATATAATGTACTGTAATATGGCTGTAAAAGTGAATCTATTTTTTACATAATAGTAGCTCACATCTGTAACTACAACCTCAAGTAAAACCACTGTAATAAAAAAGCCAAATATCACATACAAACGTGTACAATCGCGAGCACGGTGCGGTTATCCTCAACAATCAGAGTCTAAAGTTCTCAAACTTGTATCTGAAAGATGAAATCTGGTTGGCCCTTCATACTGCACTGTACACGTTCTATGCCTTATGTAAGACTTACAGTGTTAAAGCATGCTGATATTTTCAGTATCTATAGAAAATTAAGTAAACTTCTTTTGTGTAAATTTGAAATTGCTATAATATTTTTCCTAATAGAAAAAAAGTTTTAACTCTAAAACTTATAACGAAAGTATTTTTAATATAGAGCAAATATCAAGTGTTGCACCAGTTTAAGGAGGTACTTTAAGAAAGAGTTCAATTCCTTTCAATCGCTTTCCAAAGATGTATACCCCTCACCTCATTTACTTGTGCAGAGGGCTATGTAGGGTCTGAGTCATCACAAATCAGCCATTTTCACACATTGATTTCTATAGGAGATGCTCTTGTAGAACCAGATAGGTGTCCATTACAGCACTCTTACTAATCACTAGTGCACCTCAGCCTGGCTGATTTCCGAGGTCTTCTGTTTCAAACAGCCCTTGGCTATTTTTCTGATGGCTTTGTATCAATAAACTGAGCGCCTGTATTGTAGGAGGTAAACGGCAACTCTTTCCTTGGGAAAAATGGCAGTCAAATAGAAATTCCTATTTATTTTTTTTGTATTGAATTAACACACATGCAGTGATGTGCATTGCGTTAAAGTGTTACTAAACACACAACAGTAAAAAGCAGTCTGTATATGCAGTAAAGCATGCTTGTTATACTCCATGTGGAACCTAAGGGGTTAATCCTCTGCATTGTGTATAAAGGCTGTGTGATCCTGCCTTCTCTGATCCTCCTCCTTCTTTAACTGACTCCAACCCATCTCAGAGCATTGTGAGTCGCTCTGCACATGCTCGGTTTGGTGTGTATTGCTAGAGAGTTTTCTTTTTCTTTTCTTGGGAGAGTGCATGTGATCAGCACAGGGCCAATCGGCACTGTCCAGACAGCATCGGGGAGAATGAAAACTCCTCCTACAAGTTTAAGTAGACGTTGATAGAAGTCACAAGACTCCTGTATACTGCTGATGAGAAAAGGTAGTTAGCAGTTTATATTTACTAAAGCTATTGCATTTCCATGTACTGTGGAGAACCTGTAGTGAATGCAGGTTCTGGGTTTAGTAACACTTTAAGGACAGCCCATTTAAGGCTGACAATGCACCAAAATGTTGAAAAAATTTGGAGATATACCATATATTGCAACATGGCGCGCTGGTGGTGCACTGCAATACATGAGTGTTGGAGTTGCGTTGCCCTACTGTATTGGGGTGTTATTGAAAGTGCATGCCATCACAACTTGCTAATGCAAGCATTACTGCAATGCACCACAGCAAAAAAAGTGTGAATCCGGTGTTGATATAGGAACATCAAAGATTCCCCCTCGGCCTTCAGCTCCCATATAGACAGCAGCAGGACCATAGTTTACATATCCATCACTGTGCTCTTACAGAGCATTCCTTAAAGCGGAGTTCCACACGTTTTTTAGTTTATTAAAAGTCAGCAGCTACAAAAAGCATAGCTGCTGACTTGTAATAAACCGACACTTACCTGTCCCACGGTCCAGCGATGCGGCTGCCCGGATCCCGCTCCTCTCCCCCTCCTCTCCTCGGCGCCATCATAGCAACTGTGGGCACCCGGCCGTGACAGCTTACGGCTTCACTGCTGTGCGCGCACTGCGCATGCGAGTGTTGCGCTGCACTCTAAGGGCCAGCCAATCTTCTGGGACCTGTGTTGTGTCCCAGAAGATCGCTGACAGGGAGGGGCCACCTAGGGTGAAAGGAGGAGTCGCCTAGGCGGACGAGAACAGGAAGGAGGATGTGGAACATGAAGCCCCACTAAAAATAGGGTACACACTACCCCTCCACCCCCCCACCCCCCCCCAAAAAATGACATGCCAACTGTGGCATGTCAGGGGGCGAGGAATGCTTAAACCGGAAGTTCCACTTTTGGGTGGAACCCCCCTTTAATAGGAACCTGTCATAAAACAAAGTATCTGTCTCAGAGCCTGTTGATGGCTCATTGGTTCTAAGCTAGTTCCCATGTAATAATTTTGAACCCATTTAGCTTCACTTTATATGATGTCAGAACTGAAGAACTCCTAAATGTTCTCGAAGTCAGAGAGAATGGCAGTTTCTGTTAGAGGCTTATAAGACAGATTTTTAGCGCATGAACAGGTTTACTTTAAAGTTAAACCTGTCACCTTCACCATTTTATATATAACTCTGCTTCTAGATTTATAACTGGTTAATGTTCTTCTATGTTCTAAGGGAGTTCTTGAACCATGGAAGCATTTCCTGGACTCCTCCTTCTGTTGCACTAGCTCACCTTTACCTGCCCTATGCCCCTCCATCATGTGTTAGACCAATGCAGGTGTCTATCTGGAGCAGAGGCGCTTGGATTGGATGGAGGGGGGAGTATGGCAGATGCCTGAGTTGGAGACAAGGATTCCAGAGTGTGTGTGCTTGGAGTTCATGGGTTGCCTTGGCATATAAAAAAAAGCATTGAGTATAAGAAAGGACCATACGCTGCCTGATCTTCATTTTCGGCCTTAGTTCTTCTGTAAATGCCAACTGGATAATAGTCATGCTAACCTGTGGCATCAGTTCTTATCACTGACCTAGGACATGCATGCTGACCAAGATTTCAACTGTACTTGCCTGCTTGCTGTAGGTCAGGTATCCAGAAAGTTTTGATACCACATGACAATAAGGCAACTGGTATTTTTAGAAATTGGACAACAGTGGCAACCTGTTTCTTTAATGAAAGTTGTCCTACATATGCTGGTAAAAGTAACAGGTTAATGTTAATCTAGCTAAAAGGACTGCCCTTCCAGACATTACCGGGAGTGGCAGCATCTGCTGTAAGAGGATCTAGAATTGTAGCCAGGAGTACCCCACCACATGGAGGGATCCCATACAGAATAGGTATTTCTATGAAAACTGGATGATATGCCATATAGTGAGATATTTTTATTCATACCCATCAACCCCTAAATTATCTGCATGATTTAATCACTAAAAGTCATTTCACTATATGTTTCTTACGAGTTCACACTTGTACTGTAATGTATGGTCAGTAAGCTCCTTGTGATGAATGTGTGTTGCCTAATGCCTGTCTAAGCCAACTCTGTTGATTTGTCTACCATGGCTCAATTATTGCCTGTGTTTAGATGGGTGCTCTCGATAGGTTATTGCTCAAATGGGTTGTAATAATAATGCACTAGCCCCTCCTAAAAAAAAATTAAATTTTTATCCCTCCCTTTCAGCTCCAGTGTTGTGATGTAATTGACATCATGTTTTGTGTTTTGTTCTATGATTGGCCCAGTCCTCCAACTGACTGCACTAGCTGAATAGGTTTAGGATCAGCCAGACTTGAAGGCAATCAATCAATATTTCCAGCCACATGGCCCTGATTGACTAAAGTATGGGTCACCTTAAATGCTAACTTTCACATTGGTTGTGCTCTCAACCAAACTTTCAAACCATCAAATGGCTGATGTCATAACTGATCGCATGTGCAGCATTATGGCAGTTGAAGAATCATTAGAGGCCAAGATGGCAGCTTCCTTGACTTAAAACGATGGAAGGGTTTACTTCCACTTTAAAGTCATCCCATATAATGGTTCCCTGACTCAAGTGGCCCATACTAGTTCCAGGGCAGTGGCTCACCAAAAAAAGGTTCTCCGAACTGGTCCATGAGTCAGGGATTCCTTTCAAAGCAGATCTCATATCTTGGTTTTGGGTGAGCATCAGTGGATTTAAATCACATGGCAGATTCTTCTGAGGACTCCATTGAAGAGATTGCCCACATTGGTTTGAATCTCCACCCCATCAACAATGCCATAAAAAAATGTCACTTCTGAAGCTGCGCTCCCCAATTCTACACCCATCACGGTTGTGACACTATCACTTGACGTGGCAATGACTGCTGCAGTTCTGCAGAACTTGGAGTTCTGACGTGGGTCTCTCACCATTGGAGTTCTCAAATTTAGAAGAACTCAACATATGATTGGACTCACCAGCAATTAGGCAAAAGTTAAATATTTGTTAGTTGGGTTTACCATTAAATTCTTACCTTTCCATTGGACATAAGTGACCTAGAAGGAGAACACCACTGGGTACTATAACTCAGAACTTATTGGGGAAAAAATTATCAAAAGAGATGGTGTGGAGTGTGAGTCCCACGTTTATCCCAAAATGTACATTTACTGTTGGCGTCCAGAATATTCCACTTTTGTGACCAGAAATGGCAACCCACCATTTCCTAAGTTGGCCAGGGAACAATTTTAAAGATTCCCCCATGAGACTTAATACATTTTCCCCAAGGAATACGGACATTAAAAGGGCAGCTTTGCTAGGTGGAGGCCCTCAGCCAATCAGAAGTTTTGTTTTCCAGGCCCCAAGTTTAATCGTTTAAACAAGAGACTTATTTCTATCATGATTTAGAATATTTATTAGTCACAGAAAATAAAAGCTGAATTGTGCCCTGCATTAGAAACATACGGTTTGTGACCTGTCGCAAAATGAATTTCCTCACTAGACACAGATCTGTTGTATGATTGGATCTACCATAATCACTGTTGTATTATATTGTATATTTTGTTTATATAACTCTGTTTATTGTCAGAGATGCCTTGTACATGACACAAAAAAAGAAATGCGTGAAATAACACTAAATAGACTGTACATTTTTATTGCTGCTTTTCCTCAGCTATGTAAATCAGATATTGGATCTTGTTTTTAGTAGTTTTTTGCAAAAAATAAAAACAAACATTGTGGACTCCATTTTTTTTTTTTTCATTTTCAGTGTATGGGTAAATTGATGGGTTATTGTGAAGCAAGACTGCCATCTAGTGAACTAAGGTGGCATTACCTTTGGTGGACATTCTATAAAGCCCTGTGACTCTCGCATTTATTGCATGGCTCTCGGGCCCTCACTATCTGACTCATTTTTTCTTTCCTTCCTTTCTTTTTTTCCTCTTCTCTTCTTTTCTTTCATTTTCCATCCTTTCTTTTCCTTTTCCTTCCTTTTCCCATCCTTTTTTCTTTTCCTTCCTTTCTTTTTTTCTTTTCCTTCCTTCCTTTTCTTTTCCTTCCTTCCTTTTCTTCTCCGTCCTTTCTTTTCATTTCCATTTTTTTCTTTGCCTTCCTTTCTTTTCCTTCCTTTTCTTCCACTTTTTCTTTTCCTTCCTTTTTCTTTCCCTTTCTTTCTTTTCCTTTTCTTTCTTTTCCTTTCCATCCTTTTTTTCCTCCGCTTCCTCCTTCCCCTTCCTTTCTTTTCCATCCTTACTTTTCTTTTTTCTTTTCCTTACTTTTCTTTTTCCTTCCCTTTCCTTTTTTTTCTTTTTTTTTTCTTTCCTTTTTTCTTTTTATTTTCATTCCCTTTTTTTTCTTTTCCTTCCTCCTTTTTTTCCTTCCCATTCTTTTTTTTCTTTTCCTTTCCTTTCCTTTCCTTTTTTTTTATCCTTTTCCTTCCATGGTGAACCTATACAATGTACTATACAGTATATATTGTGATAAAGGTAAAGGGGGAGGTTTGACACAGAGAAAAAAGTATGGGGGGTGTTAGGCTGGATTCACACCTATGCATTTTTTGTGATTTTTGCATTTTGCAGATTTTCACTACAGAACGTGTTCCATAGGAAACCATTTTAACCACTTCAATACAGTGACCTTAGCAATCACCTGGAGTACTTCTTTCCAATAATGTTTGATTGCTGGGCAAACCCCAAAAATGTGGAAAAAGTCACCCGGTTGGTAGGAGCAACGCCAGCATGCCGGAGAATGCGCCGGC
The DNA here is from genome assembly GCF_037356315.1 of Lithobates pipiens. NCBI lineage: Eukaryota > Metazoa > Chordata > Amphibia > Anura > Ranidae > Lithobates > Lithobates pipiens. Next base: position 235,404,738 of record NW_027507790.1, read on the forward strand.
GACATCTGGTGCAGCCTGTGAGGCGTGTAGTGAGCTCTATGCACAATTTTGTATTGGACCTGTTTGTCCCTAGCTGAGACCAGAGGGGAGAAGTGAAAGTCCCAAATCTCCCTCCAGTCATCCTCATCCAGCTCCGGTATCTCCCCCACCCATTTCCTGCGGAGGGGGGACAACTCGGGGCTGGCAGCAACCAGCAGGGACCCGTAGAGCTGAGACGCCGGTTTCTTCAAGTCTTTCACCCGAAGGGTGGATTCGAACTCCGAGTATGCCAGTTGAACTGGTTGGCCAAAGAACTGACACCTGCAGGCATGAGCGATTTGAAGATCCCTAAAATGGGCCCCTGCAGGCACATAAAATGTGAAAGGGAGTGTGCTCTCTGTTGGTGATAACATGCTCAAAGGTCAGTATTTTGTATTTGGCCCAGGCCCTTGACTTAATATCCAATAAAAAAATGTTATCATTTTTTTCATACAAATAGAGCTTTCTTTTGGTGGTGTTTAATCACCACTGGGTTTTTTATTTTTTGCGACATAAGTGAAAAAAAGAGCGAACATTTTGAAAATAAAACACTTCTTTTTTAGTTTCTATGATAACATTTTGCAAATAAGTAATTTTTGTTCCATACGGCTACATCTCTTTGGTAAAAATAAACCAAATTAGTGGATATTATTTAGTCTCTTTGAAAGTTATAGCGTCTACAAGCTGTGGGGCAAATTATTGAAAATTGATCACATCTGATCACACTTGATGCACCGATGGCCTATCTCATTTCTTGAGGCTCTGAAATCTCAGGAAAGTACAAATACCCCCCAAATGACCCCTTTTTGAAAAGTAGACAGTCCAAGGTATTTAGTAAGAGGCATGGTGAGTTTTTTGAAGTTGTAATTTTTTCCCACAATTCTTGGGAAAAGGTTTTTTTTTTTTTTATAAAAATGTCATAAGTTATTTCTCATATACAGCATATGCATACTTCCAATTACACCCCAAAATGCATTCTTCCCGAGTATGGCGATATCACATGTGTGGGACTTTTACACAGGCTGGCCACACAGAGAGGTCCAACATGCAGGGAGCACCGTCAGGGGTTCTAGGAGCATAAATGACACACCTAGTTTCCTAACGACCTATTACATTTGTGAAGGCCCTGGAGCACCAGGACAGTAGAATTACCCACAAAATGACCCCATTTTGGAAAGCAGACACCCCAACGTATATTCTATGAGGCATAATGAGTCTTCTGAACAGTTAATTTTTTTCCACAAGTCTTCGGAAAACGTGAAAAGAAAATGAAAACATATTGTTTTTTACACAAAGTGGTCAGTTTATAAGATATTTCTAACTCAAAGCATGTACATAGCAAAAATGACACCCCAAAATACATTCTGCTACTCATCCTGAGTATGGCGATACCACGTGTGTGACTTTTACAGAGCGTGTCTACATACAGAGGCCCAACATGCAGGGAGCGCCATCAGGTGTTCTAGGAGCATAAATGGCACCTCTAATTTCCTAATGACCTATTACATTTGTGAAGGCCCTGGAGCACCAGGACAATGGAATTACCCACAAAATGACCCCATTTTGGAAAAGCAAGCTATGAAGAATTATGAGTCTTTTGAACGGTTAATTTTTTTACACAAGTCTTCAGAAAACGTGGAAAGAAAATTTTAATCTTTTTTCTTTTGTTTTACACAAAGTTGTCCATTTATAAGATATTTCTAACATATAGCATGTATATAGCAAAAATTACACCCCAAAACACATTCTGCTGCTACTCCTGAGTATTGCGATACCACATGCGTGAGACTTTTACACAGCCTGGCCATATACAGAGGTCCAATATGGAAGTGGTACCTTCAGGCGTTCTAGGAGCATAAGTTACACATCTCATTTCGTTTCTACCTATCACACTTTTGAAGGTCTTGGAGCACCAGGACAATGGAATTACCCACAAAATGACCCCATTTTGGGAAGCAAACACCCCAATGTATATATTCTATGAGGCATGGGCTTGCAAATAGGTACTCGGGTACTCTGACGGGCTGGTGACACGTACTCTGTTACTCCGACGGGCTGGTGACAGGTACTCGGGTACTCCAACGGGCTGGTGACAGGCATTCGGGTACTCAGATGAACTGTGACAGGTACTCGGGTACTCAAATGAACTGTGACAGGTACTCGGGTACTTAGATGGGCTGTGACAGGTGCTCGGGTACTCAGATGGACTGTGACAGGTACTCAGATGGTCTGTGACAGGTACTCGGGTACTCAGATGGGCTGGGACAGGTACTCGGATGGGCTGGGACAGGTACTCGGGTACTCGGATGGGCTGACAGGTGCTCAGGTACTCGGGTACTCAGATGGGCTGACAGGTACTCGGATACTCAGATGGGCTGGGGCAGGTACTCATATGGGCTGGGACAGGTACTCGGGTACTCAGATGGGCTGGGACAGGTACTCAGGTACTTAGATGGGCTGGGACAGGTACTTGGGTACTCAGATGGGCTGACAGGTACTCGGGTACTCAGATGGGCTGACAGGTGCTCAGGTACTCGGATACTCAGATGGACTGTGACAGGTACTCGGGTACTCAGATGGGCTGGGACAGGTACTCGGGTACTCAGATGGGCTGACAGGTACTCAGGTACTCGGGTACTCAGATGGGCTGACAGGTACTCAGAGGGGCTGGGACAGGTACTCGGGTACTCAGATGGGCTGGGACAGGTACTCGGGTACTCAGATGGGCTGGGACAGGTACTCGGGTACTCAGATGGGCTGGGACAGGTACTCAGGTACTCAGATGGGCTGGGACAGGTACTCGGGTACTCAGATGGGCTGGGACAGGTACTCGGGTACTCAGATGGGCTGGGACAGGTATTCAGGTACTCGGGTACTCAGATGGACTGGGACAGGTACTCAGGTACTCGGGTACTCAGATGGGCTGTGATGGGTGATGACTGGTACTTTGATGGGTGATAACAGGTACTTTGATGGGTGGTGACAGGTCCTCTTTTTTGGGGGGGGGGGATCAGTGTGATTGGCGTGTACACTAGGCGGTAATGAGATGTTACCGCGGTTTGTTTACATTCTGTGATTGGACACAGTCGGTCACGTGGTAAAGAGCCAATTTCATTGGCTCTTTACTGCGATCGAGGTTGGGCTGTGTCAGGGTGACAAGCCACATCCCCGATCGCCGCTCTGCACATGCCCTAGGCACGTGCACGAGCGCTGTAACGGCACAGTATATGTGACCGGCTGTGATTGGACACGGCCGGTCACATTTATCGTGGGATGGATGGGGATGAAAATCCCACAGATTGGGGGTGGGCTGTATCCGAGGGACACTCCTCATCCACCATCGCCCGCAGGAGCAGTGAAATACCGAGGCCGTCATATGACGTCCACCCAGGGTGGGAGATCCCATCTGTGGGCGTCATTTGACTATGGCCTGGTATTGAAGTGGTTAAATGGACTGTAGTGCAAATCTGCAAAAGGCAAAAAGTTCAAAAAATGCATAGGTGTGAATCCAGCCTTAGTCTAAACAGTTCAATCAGAGCAGGACATTTACGACTGTATTAAAACCAAAAATGTAATGTATTGCACTTAACCAATCATTAGATGTGGTGGCTGCATCAGTTTTCTTTTCTTTGACTTTTTGCCTATTCACCTGGTGATCTGACCAGTAACACACCTTCTTCTGTATTAATGACACTTTTTTTTTGCAAAATCTTTTTTATTACATTTTTCATTAGCATACAAAATTAGCTCACGCAAGGGCCAAACCTTTGTCGATGCAGGGGCAGTTCTTCTGATGCGACAACATACCGCAACAGAGCACAACATACAACATAAACAAACTAACTTATACTATAACCCCAATGTGGGGAGAGGTTCAGTTCAGGAGAATCTGTGCTCAAATTGGTACCAACATTATAATGCAACGTGAGAGTAGTTGCGTCAATATGCTAACAGACTAGAGATATAGTGTTAATCTAGGAATTGATTACTGTATCATCTAGCCAACAGGTCCATACCTTTTCAATTTTTTGTGGACAACCCCTGCCCAAGTCGGTGGCTTTATACAGGGGTAAACTAGCATTCACTAGGCTTTTCCAGAATCTGACGGGGGGAGATTATTGTTTCCAGTTCCTCGTAATGGCCTTACGAGCATAGTACAATAGCAGGGATATGAGTATTTTCCTGGCTCTGAGCATTGATAGTTCCACCAGCCCCAGCAGACAACATTTAGGATCATAAGGAACATGAGTCTTAGTGACCTTAGCAATCACCTGGAGTACTTCTTTCCAATAATGTTCGATTGCTGGGCAAACCCAAAAAATGTGGAAAAAGTCACCCGGTTGGTAGGAGCAACGGCAGCATGCCGGAGAATGCGCCGGCGACATCTGGTGCAACCTGTGAGGCGTGTGGTGAGCTCTATGCACAATTTTGTATTGGACCTGTTTGTCCCTAGCTGAGACCAGAGGGGAGAAGGCAAAGTCCCAAATCTTCCTCCAGTCGTCCTCATCCAGCTCCGGTACCTCCCCCACCCATTTCCTGCGGAGGGGGGACAACTCGGAGCCGGCAGCAACCAGCAGGGACCCATAGAGCTGAGATGCCGGTTTCTTCAAGTCTTTCACCCGAAGGGTGGATTCGAACTCCGAGTATGCCAGTTCAACTGGTTGGCCAAAGAACTGACACCTGCAGGCATGAGGGATTTGAAGATCCCTAAAATGGGCCCCTACAGGCACATAAAATGTGCATAAAATGTGAAAGGGAGTGTGCTCTCTGTTGGTGATAACATGCTCAAAGGTCAGTATTTTGTATTTGGCCCAGGCCTGTGGATCCGGGATGGTATTAAACTGTGATAGGTTAGGGTTCAGCCACAGGGGGGTGTAAGGAGACCAGGAGTTCGGCTGGGGTGCCCTCAACGCCTCACCCACCTTCCATGCCCGCATAGTGGTACGCATAGAAGGGGTGAGGTGTAATCCACCAACGCAAAATTATGCGCTTTATCTGGGGCTCTTCGAAGCCTCGGATTAAAAAGCAAGTTCTTTATGCCCGTAAGGCTAATGGTGGTCTTTCTGTCCCCAATTTATATGCATATTACACGGCAGCGGGTATCGCTCCTCTGGCCCGCCTACATGAACGTCATCAAATGCCCCTCTGGGCAATCCTTGATATGGTGGACTCCCATCCGATTCCATTAGCATCCCTCCCCTGGCTTCCGAAAGTGCAACGCCCACCGAACATAGGCCCAGGCTTGGCCCATTCTCTTCGCCTCTGGGATTCGGTGAAATATTCTGCAGGTCTCCAATCTCCCCATCTCCCGTTACTCCGTTTTTCTACACTGCCCCCTATTCCCACCAGGTTGTGATAATCCCGGTCAGTTTGTGTGGTGGACGGATCATGGTTTTGTAGATGTCCATTCCTTGCTCACCCCGACTAAAATTATCCCTTTTGCAGCCCTCCGGTCATCCCATGATATTCCCCTCAGGGAATTTTATACTTACCTTCAAATTAGGCACTTCCTTCACCAATTGATTGGGCCCCAATCGGCTCCCTACACGCTCTCCCCTTTTGAGAGCCTTTGTAGATCTCGGCCCCACGCTCCAGGGTTGATCTCCCTCATTTATGCAGCTATTTTAACGTCTACAAAGCCGCCACTCCGACCCTATCACCTTCAATGGAAGGCTGACCTAGGTAAACAGCTTGATCCGGAGGACTGGCAGGCCATGACCAGGGCGCTGCCTACATGTTCCAGAAATGTTCTTTTTCTGGAGAATGCGTATAAGGTATTCTATAGGTGGTATTACACCCCTTCGAGGCTGGCGGCGTTTATCCCGTCTTGCTCCCCCTTATGTTTCCGTGGATGCTCGTTGGAGGGCACTATGGCTCACATCTGGTGGACCTGCCCCAGGGTGACTAGACTATGGGTCAGAGTATATGCTCTACTCCGTACACTCTTTCATGTGGATATTAGGAGAGACCCTTTTGAGGCCCTCTTGTGGAAACCGATTACAGGACTCCTGCGTCCGGAGCATCAGCTAGCTGCGCATCTCTTTACTGCAACTAAACTCACAATAGCAAGGGCCTGGAAGACTCCGGTCCTTAGCTATGAGGCTGTTAAGAACTGCATGAATGATATCATGGTGAACGAAAAACTGACGGCGATAACATCAGACACCCATGCTAAATTTCTTCGGGTCTGGCAGCCCTGGGTGGCTTATACCCGCCCATCCAGATTTGATCCGGTACTCCTCTCCCTTTGATCGTTAGATGTCTCCCCCGCTCCAGGGACCCCCCCCCGCCCCCCCCTCTTCCCTTTCTCTTTTTCTCCCCCCCCCCCCTCTTTATCCCTTTTCTTTCTTTCTGCCCCCTTTCTCTCCTTTTCTTATTTCTCTATTGCTATCTCTTTTCTCATTTCTTTCCTTCTCTTATCATATCTGTCTCGCAATGCACTCAGGCTGTTCGCTGGCACCAATGCCCATTAGTAGGGTTTTCTTCTTATTCCCCTTCTGAAAACAGCCCAACTCCGTCTGTTCGCGATGTAAGAATTTTTGCTCGTTTTTTTTTTTTTTTTTTCTTTCTAACTGTTGTATGGTTTTCAGATATTGGCGCCTCATCACATAATTGGACTCTGTCCGTCCCTATGCCCCTTTAGCTTTGCTCTATGGGGTGTGGTTGCGTGTCGCGACCAATTTAGAAGCTTCTATGTGACTATTTTAGGCCGGACACGAGTCCACCATTGTTATGTTCCTATGCAACATTTCACATGCCTTTGTACTATTATTGGCAGCTTTATGCTTTCTTTGTATTGTCTCACTGATGTGAAATTTTTTCAATAAACCTTTGTAAAAGAAGGGGTGAGGTGTTTTAGGCCCCCTGAATAGCAGCCCCTTCAAGGCCTCCAGAGACCCCACTATAGCTGCCTCCAGCACCACCGCAGAGTTGGTCAGGTCTGGCTGCAACCACCAATGTGTGGTCACAAGCTGAGTGGCCAATAAATACTTGTGGCAATTGGGGAGAGCCAAGCCCCCACTGTCCACAGGCCTGGTCAGAGTGGTGTATTTGAATCTAGGTGATTTAGGCCCACAAATAAAGGAGAGGAAGCGTTGCTTAAGAGAATTAAAGAAAGTTTCAGTCAGCCATTGTGGGGAGTTCTGAAAAATATACGTAAATTTAGGGAGGACTTTCATTTTGACAAGATTGATGTGCCCAATGTGGGAAAGGGGAAGATTGCTCCACGGCTTCAGTTTGGTTTTAATCTCTACCAAGACAGGGTCAAGACTGAGCTGCACAAAGTCCCTACTCTCTCTTGAGATAATACCTAAATAGGTAAACTGATCAACCCACTGGAGTGGGAGAGAGGAGTGTGAGGAAGACCTGGCCCCCTCATCCACTGGGAACAGCTGAGACTTGTGTCAGTTCAATCTCAACCCTGTGAAGGCGGAGAAGGCATCCATGATAGAGTGCGCCCCGCAGAGAGTCACCAGCGTCATTCAAAAAAAGCAGCAGATCATCCGTGTAGAGAGCCACTCTCCTCCAGTCAGCCCACCCTAAGACCACGACCCTTGTCCGAGCTCCTGAGGGAGCAATCGGCTCCATGGCCAGGGCGAACAGAGCCGGGGTGAGAAGGAATCCCTGTCTGGTGCCCCTCTGCAGGGGGAACGGAAAAGACAGGGAGCCATTCAGTTTAATGCATGCCATGGGACTGGTATACAGTGTGCTTATCCAAGCAATACATTTCAGTGGGAAACCCATTCTTCTAAGCACCTCTCACAGATATACCCACTCCACTGTGTCAAATGCTTTTTCCATATCAAGGGTGGCAATGGTCCTAATGCCTTGGTTAGTATGAGGGGCATGTATATTAGAAAATAGTCTACGTATATTAATGTCTGTGGACCTACCGGGCATACAGCTGTTTGGTCAGAGTCAATCAGGGATTTTATCACTCTATTAAGTCTAGTGGCCAGTAACCAGGTTAGTATTTTTAGATCACAATTGAGAAGTGCGATTGGTCTGTAGGAGGCGCACAGCTTAGGGTCTTTATTAGGCTTTGGAATGAGAACGACATGGGCTTCCCTCATAGAGGACGGTAAGGAGCCCTGTTGCAAACAGGCTTGAAACATATGAGCTAGTTTGGGGGCAAGTAGTTTTATGGGTTCTACAATACTCTATGGGCAGGCCATCCGGCCCTGGGGTTTTACCTGCTGGGAAAGACTTAATGGCCATTGTGACTTCTCCTGGAGTGATCTCTGAGACAAGGAGTTGCCTCTTTGCTTCAGAAAGCCACACAGTGCTAGCGTGTCCAACACAGAGATCATAGGTGTAGGGTCAAACCCGTCAGGGACTGAGGAAAGATACAGAGAGGTATAAAACGTGGTAAATGCAAACAGGATATCCTCCTGGAGAGTTTGAGCTTTTGAAAAATAGCAGACTAGACTTGCTGGCTGATCACCAGATGAAAATCGAAGAAAGAAAGCCTAAAAAAGAGAGGGGACACTCTTGCATTACAAGCATTGTACAGCACTACAATGCTATGGAAATTGTACATTAGATACACCCCTTCCGCAGCACCCTCAATATTCATACTTTACACCCATCACCTGGGAGAGCAATTGGTAGGCAGGTATATCGTTACCACACCATAAGGCTTCATTAGGACAAGTGGCCACTGGTGGGAGTCTGTGATTCTTGCTGGCGGAGAATCTAAACCCCCCACTCACAGGTTGTATGTTAACAGCCATGAACAGTAGGGATGGCCGAACTGTTCGCCCGGCGGTCGTTTTGCGGGGAATTTTGCGTGTTCGCGATTCGCCCGATTGGCGGACTATTGCCGTTGTTCGCCCGGCGGACATATGTGTTTACAGTGTGAAAGAACTTTGACCCATGATGAAACATCCATCATGGGGTACAGGACAGCCAATGGAGACATTTCAGCACATGGACAATTGGACATTCCCCCTAACTTATAAATAGACCTGATCTGGCGGCCATTTTACATTCTTTCTTGTGTCATTATAGATAGAGGTTGCTGTGTGGAGCAGGGAGAGACTGCAGTGACACAAATCGCTAGCTATTAGGTCCACAAAAGTCCTTTTAACCACTACAATACAGGGCACTTTCACCCCCCTTCCTTCCCAGCCCAATTTTCAGCTTTCATCGCTCTAGCGCTTTCAATGACAATTGCGCGGTCATGCTACACTGTGCCCAAATGAAATTGTTATCATTTTGTTCGCACAAATAAAGCTTTATTTTGGTGTTATTTATTCACGACTCCGTTTTTTATTTTTTGCGATATAAGCGCAAAAAAAGCGGAAATTTGGAAAAAAAACAATATTTTCTTTTTTCTAATTGAAAAGAAATCCAATAAAATCAAATTTTGTCATAAATTTAAGCCAAAATGTATTCTGCTACATGTTTTTGGCAAAAAAAATGCCGTTAAGTGTATAATAATTGGTTTGTGTGATCAGGGACATATGTACGCAAATGATCATGTACATATGTGTGCAGGTGATCACGTACATATGTGTGCAGATAATCATTGGGACATGTGATTTTAGTGGGACATATGTGGGGTACATGTTTTTATTATTAGGGACATGTGTTTTTATTATTTGGGGACATGTATGTTTTGGGGACATGTGTGTTTTGGGGACATATGTGGGGACTGTGTTTGTACTGTGTGGTGTGTTGTGTGTTGACACTAGACTGATGATCAGTGAGTAAAAAGCTGTAAAAAACAGCTCATACTCACTGATCATCAGCCGGCTGCAGCGTTCTGCTCTCCTCTCCTCAGCGATGACTTCCGTGTGAGGAGAGGAGAGCCGATTGCCTAGCAACCGGCTGTTTGTTTACATCACATGACAGCCGTGATTGGACACGGCCGTCATGTGATCAGGAGGGCCAATCACAGAGCCCTCCTGCCGATCTGAGATGTGCCGTGTCCGGGTGACACGAGCACATCGGGATCCCGCTACTTCTGAAGGACGTTCCTGAACGTCCTATCAGGAGTAGACGGCTCCCACCCGGCCGTATATATGCATTGGCCGGGTGGGAAGTGGTTAAGGACTGGTATGGTATAGGTGTAGTACAGGATATAGGGTTGAGTGCACTGCTGTGCAAGTGATTGTTGCAGCAGCCTGTCTTTTGTCAGTGCAGAGAGGGACAGGGAGCTGTGTGCAGCAGGGACAGTCAGTTTAATCACTAGCTGTTACTATTAGGTCCACAAAAGTTCTTTTAAGGACTGGTATGGTATAGGTGTAGTACAGTATGTAGGGTTGTACACGTATAATATAATATACTTTCTTCCAAATATAGAAAGAATATTATACTTGACTGCTGCCCAATAATGGTTTTAACCCCCTGATTGCCCCTAGTTAACCCTTTCACCAGCGATCACAGTATAAGTGTCACTGGTGACGCTGGTTAGCCAGTTAGTTATTTAGGTTCCCCGTCAGGTTTTTATATAGCGCCAGGGACCCCCATATACTACCTAATAAAAATTTAAACCCCCTGATTGCCCCTAGTTAACCCTTTCACCACTGATCACCGTGTAAGTGTTACGGGTGACTCTGGTTAGTTTGCTTTTTATAGCATCAGGGCACCCACCATTTATTACCCAATAAAGGTTTAACCCCCTGATCACCCGGCGGGTGATATCATTTAGGTTTTAGGGTCAGGGTCTGCGTCGCCCCAGGCAGCGCTAGGTTAGTGCCAGTACCGCTAACACCCACACGCAAAGCATAAACCTCCCGTAGTGGTATAGAATCTGAACAGATCAATATCTGATCTGATCAGATCTATACTAGCGTCCCCAGCAGTTTAGGGTTCCAAAAAAACGCATTGTTAGCGGGATCAGCCCAGATACCTGCTAGCACCTGCGTTTTGCCCCTCTGCCCAGCCCACCCAAGTGCAGTATCGATCGATCACTGTCACTTACAAAACACTAAACACATAACTGCAGCGATCGCAGAGTCAGGCCTGATCCCTGCGATCGCTAACAGTTTTTTGGTAGCATTTTATATTTAAATCCGGAAGGCAGTGCTTGGTTTTCGGGGTCCCGTACGTGGCTAGGCTCCCAAAAAGTCCCCCACATGTGGTATCCCCGTACTCAGGAGAAGCAGCAGAATTTATTTTGGGGTGTAATTTGACTTCTGCCCATAGCATGTGTGAGCAATATATCATTTAGTGACAACTTTGTGCAAAAAAAAAAAGTTTGTAATATTCCCGCAACTTGTGGCAAAATATAAAATATTCCATGGACTCAAAATGCCTCTCAGTAAATAGCTTGGGGTGTCTACTTTCTAAAATGGGGTCATTTTGGGGGGTTTTGTGCTATTCAAAAATTTGCACCCTTAGAAATCCTGAAGGTGGTGATTGGTTTTCGGGGTGCCGTGCACGAGTAGAATCCCAAAAAGTCCCACACATGGTATCCCCATACTCGGGAGAAGTAGCGGAATATATTTTGGGGTGCAATTCCACATATAACCATGGCATGTGTGAGCAATATATCATTTAGGGACAACTTTTTGTAAAAAAAAAAAAAAAATTTTATTTTTTGTCATTATTCAATCCCTTGGGACAAAAAAATAAATATTCAATGGTCTCAACATGGCCCTCAGCAAATAGCTTGGGGTGTCTACTTTCCAAAATGGGGTAATTTGGGGGGGTTTTGTGCCATCTTGCCATTTTATGGCCTTCAAAACTGTGATAGATAGTGAGGAGTAAAATAAAAAATGTATGCCCTTAGAAATCCTGAAGGCGGTGCTTGGATTTCGGGGTCCCGTACGCAGCTAGGCTCCCAAAAAGTCCCACACATGTGGTATCCCTGTACTCAGGAGAAGCAGCAGAATGTATTTTGGGGTGTCATTTCACATATGCCCATAGCATGTGTGAGCAATATATCATTTAGTGACAACTTTGTGCAAAAAAAAAAAAGTTTGTAATATTCCCGCAACTTGTGGCAAAATATAAAATATTCCATGGACTCAACATGCCTCTCAGTAAATAGCTTGGGGTGTCTACTTTCCAAAATGGGATCATTTTTGGGGGGGGGGGGGGGGGTTGTGCTATTTTGGCATTTTATGGCCTTCGAAACTGTGATAGGTAGTGAGGAGTGAAATCAAAAATTTGCACCCTTAGAAATCCTGAAGGTGGTGATTGGTTTTCGGGGTGCCGTGCGCGACTAGACTCCCAAAAAGTCCCACACATGTCGTATCCCCATACTCAGGAGAAGTAGCGGAATATATTTTGGGGTGCAATTCCACATATAACCATGGCATGTGTGAGCAATATATCATTTAGGGACAACTTTTTGTAAAAAAAAAAAAAAATTTTTATTTTTTGTCATTATTCAATCCCTTGGGACAAAAAAATAAATATTCAATGGTCTCAACATGGCCCTCAGCAAATAGCTTGGGGTGTCTACTTTCCAAAATGGGGTAATTTGGGGGGGTTTTGTGCCATCTTGCCATTTTATGGCCTTCAAAACTGTGATAGATAGTGAGGAGTAAAATAAAAAATGTATGCCCTTAGAAATCCTGAAGGCGGTGCTTGGATTTCGGGGTCCCGTACGCAGCTAGGCTCCCAAAAAGTCCCACACATGTGGTATCCCTGTACTCAGGAGAAGCAGCAGAATGTATTTTGGGGTGTCATTTCACATATGCCCATAGCATGTGTGAGCAATATATCATTTAGTGACAACTTTGTGCAAAAAAAAAAAAGTTTGTAATATTCCCGCAACTTGTGGCAAAATATAAAATATTCCATGGACTCAACATGCCTCTCAGTAAATAGCTTGGGGTGTCTACTTTCCAAAATGGGATCATTTTTGGGGGGGGGGGGGGGGGTTGTGCTATTTTGGCATTTTATGGCCTTCGAAACTGTGATAGGTAGTGAGGAGTGAAATCAAAAATTTGCACCCTTAGAAATCCTGAAGGTGGTGATTGGTTTTCGGGGTGCCGTGCGCGACTAGACTCCCAAAAAGTCCCACACATGTCGTATCCCCATACTCAGGAGAAGTAGCGGAATATATTTTGGGGTGCAATTCCACATATAACCATGGCATGTGTGAGCAATATATCATTTAGTGACAACTTTTTGTAAAAAAAAATTTTATTTTTATTTTTTGTCATTATTCAATCCCTTGGGACAAAAAAAAAAAAATATTCAATGGTCTCAACATGGCCCTCAGCAAATAGCTTGGGGTGTCTACTTTCCAAAATGGGGTCATTTGGGGGGGGTTTGTACTGCCCTGCCATTTTAGCATGAGAAATGAGATAGGCAGTCATAAATTAAAAGCTGTGTAAATTCCAGAAAATGTGCTCTAGTTTGTAGACGCTATAACTTTTGCGCAAACCAAAAAATATACGCTTATTGACATTTTTTTTTACTAAAGACATGTGGCTGAATAAATTTTGCCCTCAATGTATGACTAAAATTTAGTTTATTCGATTTTTCTTATAACAAAAAGAAGAAAATATATTTTTTCAAATTTTTTCGCTCTTTTTCCATTTATATCGCAAAAAATAAAAATCGCAGAGGCAATCAAATACCATCAAAAGAAAGCTCTATTTGTGGGAAGAAAAGGACGCAAATTTCGTTTGGGTGCAATATTGCATGACCGCGCAATTACCAGTTAAAGCAGCACAGTGCGAAATTGGAAAAAGACCTCTGGTCCTTAAGGTGTTTATTGGTCCGGGGCTGAAGTGGTTAATAAGCACACTTACCTGTCCAGGGCTCCCGCGATGTCGGCCGCCTGAGGCTGACCCGTCCCTCGGTCTCGGGTCCCAGCGCCGCCATTTTGGCTAAGGGAAACAGGCAGTGGAGCCTATCGGCTTCACTGCCCGTTTCCTACTGCGCATGCACGAGTCGTGCAGCACTTTGTGAATGGGGCGCGCTGTGTTCTGGGACACACAGTTCCCAGAACACAGCACGACCCATTACCCAGAAGACGCCGCACGGAGGAGAGAAGACAGCTGATCTCTGCGGAGGACGAAGAGGCAGATTAGGACGATGTGCCTAGCAACAGGCATTTCTGGTAAATTAAAAAAAAAAAAATTTTTTTTTTCTGATTTTTTTCACATTTTTTATGTAATTTTTTTTTTTCAGGGTGGTCCTCCACTTTAATTTTGGATGCGTGTGACTCCAGTTGATATCAACCAATCGGCTCGTTCAATTTCTCTTTGTTGGTTGGACTAGCAGGAATGACTCAAAGAGCATAAGTAATCGCCCCAAATAACACATTAACACATTTAAATGGATATAGCCAATCTTCTGAAATAACTTCTGAAAATTATAAATTAATTTGAAACAAGGAATATACAGTATACTCTCCCGAAATAATGAAGCGTTCCTCAAACCAATCATTCTAACATAATCTTTATGACAAAATGAAATGTTTTACTTAACGAATGAAACACAATTTTCCATCGTATACACATCCACTATTCATCCAGTCTGTATGCAACCATACACAGTATACCGCTATGTAGACATATGGAGTTAAGCCATCTGAATGAGAATTCTAAAGGAAATGGAAGAATAATAGATCTAGGGGCAGGATCCACAGGAAATAAAACAAGGGGACTTGGAAAAACAAAAACTGCTTTGCTAATGCTATTGACAGACTGCATTTTATCATATAATTTTTTATTTTTTTATTTTTTTCCCGGATAAACTTTTTGCAAGAGTTTTTTTTTAAGGGAAGTTCAGGAGCTGAGTATTCTGTACTTTGTGGAGCCTGCGATGTTGGAGAGGCTGCATTAGGGGGCATTATCGGTGGCGCGAAAATAATCCCAAGTCCCGCCATCTGCTAAGGACCGCCCCTGCGGATCCAGGAAGATGCAGCAGCTTTTGTTGTGCTATGTATCAGAGTCTCTACTCTTCTGCAAAAAGCCATAACTAGCTACTCTAACAAGACAAGACAAATTTATATATTTTAGTAAGTGTTTGTAGATCTGGGACTGTCACCTATCTCATACATACTTTAAAGGAATTCAGCTAAAGAACACCCAATTCTTTGGATAGGGTTACACTTTCCCATTTGTCTCGCTTTAAAGGGGACCTCCACTATAATGTGCAGACCCTCACACTTAGCACCAGCACAGCCACCAATGTCTACATCTAGGGCTCATTCACACCGGAGCTCAGCCCTATAGAATGTGAAGAGCTTGAAGAACGTGAAGAACTTTCTATCCTAGCTCTGAGCTGCATGTAAGCAGCACTTCTAAGTGAGTGGCCATGCGTTGGCTATACAGACTCACCTGCACAGTTGAGTTTGGCAGAGACAGGTGCATAGATCTGGAGGCACAGGCTGTGTCCCTGCTTACCTGTCAATCTTGATGTTATAAAATGAAAGTGTATGCTGTGACTATAGAACTCTTTTTTTTTTTTTTTTTTAGCCCAACTGTTATTTTTTTTAGTTTGCCCAAAGTTCTACAGTTCTGCTGTGCACATGGTGCTGGCTTTTAGGCGTTAAACAAAAATGGTGAGAAAAATGTCCTCTAAAAAGCGATCCACGCAGCTCACTCTCTTCAGAGCTATCGCTAATGTAAAGCAGTTTTAATGCTGTTAAAGGGGTTGTAAACCTTTTGTGTTTTTACATCCTATGCATTAAGGTGAACAAAAAAAAACTGGCAGTGACCGGCCCCCTAGCCCCCCTGTTTTACTTACCCGAGCCCCGTATTTCCCTCAGCGGTGACGCGCTGTCCCTCTCTCCACGGGGTCCTGGCTCTTGATTGGATAGATTGATAGCAGCGCAGCCATTGGCTCCTGCTGCTGTCAATCAAATCCAATGACGCGTGGCGAGTCCGGCATTTGTGTCTGTGGACGCAAATGCTGGACTCGTGAGTGCACCCACAAGATTACCCCCTGGGAGAGTGCTTCTCCTAGGGGGTTATCTGATGAGGGGAGGAAGCGCCAAGGGACCCCAGAAATGGATGATCGGGGGCCACTCTGTGCAAAACAAGCTGCACAGTGGAGGTATGACGTGTTTGTTGTTTAAAAAAAAAAAAAACGAGCCTTTACAATCACTTTAAATCACTAATCAGAAGATGTGCAATGTCCTGTCAATGTTAACAGCCCAACTACAGCTAAACTTCTCAACTTAACCTCATCTTATGACCTAACCCACTGGACACATACTTCCACTCTCTCCAATGGTAATACCCTTGACTTTGTATTCTCTCATCTCTGCAACCTCACCAACACCCCTTTTCCTCTCTCTGATCACAACCTCATTACTTTTGCTGTATCAATGCCTCCAACCACCCATCCTTCCAAGCAGCAAACAATTATTTGTAGAAACCTTTGCCACTTTAACCCTTCTCTTCTCTAGTCTGCTACTGACCACCTATATGAAATAATATCTCCCCTGTCCTGTCCTGACCTAGCCACCTCTCTCTCTACAACAGTTCACTCTCATCATCACTAGATGCACTTGCTCCTCTAACAACACGTAGAATCAGCCCCCAACCGTTACAACCCTGGCAAACTGACAACACTAGAAATCTCAAGAGACATCGCCGTGCTCTTGAACGACTGTGGCATTAAACCAAATGCCTGCAAGAATTAACCCTATATAAATCTGCCCTTCTAAAATACAATTCCAGTCTGTCACTCGGGCGCCGCCCGAGGCCATTAGGGGCCCGGTCTCGGCCACATGAGAGGCCACTTGAAGCGGCTGTGCCTGTATCACATGCCGCGATCATGCCGATTATAATACTGCTAACGGCGTGCTGCTCCCCGCCGGCCCCTCCTTCCCTCCCGTCCGTCCCAGGTGATGTCACGATGCATACAGTACAAGCACCTTGGATGGACTGGAGGGAAGGAGGGGCCGGCGGGGAGCAGCGCACCGTTAGTAGTATTATAATTGGCATGATCGCGGCATGTGAAACGGGCACAGCAGAAGAGTGGAGGGGCCGGCGGGGAACTGCGCCGTTAAAAGTATTATCGACATCCGGTAAGTGAAGCCTGGGCCTGCCACAAGTGATGGGGGGTGGAGATGGGGATGGGGGGGCAGCGGTACAGATGCATGGGGCCCCAGATCCCCCCAACCCACAGTGTCCCCCTGTGTGTCTGTCTCCCCCTGTGTGTGTCTCTCCCCCTGTGTGAGTGTCCCCCTGTGTGTGTTTGCCTGTGTTGTGTCCCTGTGTGTGTGTGTTTGTGTCCCTGTGTGTGTCCCCCCCTGTGTGTGTCCCCCTGTGTGTGTGTGTGTGTGTGTGTCCCTGTATGTGTGTGTCCCCCTGTGTGTGTGTGAGTGTCCCCCCCGTGTGTGTGTGTGTTCTCCCCGTGTGTGTGTACCCCTGTGTGTGTGTCCCCTGTGTGTGTGTCCCCCATGTGTGTGTGTCCCCTGTGTGTGTGTCCCCCCGTGTGAGAGTGTGTCCCCGTGTGTGTGTCCCCCTGTGTGTGTGTGTGTGTGTCCGTACTAACTTACTAACTGACATATCAGCATGGATGTCGCACCACTTCCTTAAACTAAATCTCTCTAAAACTATTAATATTCCCCCCTGCACATGCCCCCCTCAATGACTTTTCCATCAAAATCAACAATACAACCATCAGTCTCTCCCCTCATGCCAGGGTACTAGGTGTAATCCTAGATTCTGACTTATCATTTCAGCCTCAAATCCAAACGTTGTCAAAAGTTTGTAGAATTCACCTCTATAACATCTCTAAAATTCACCCCTTTTTTACAAATGAAACCACCAAGCTCCTCATTCACTCCTTCGTTATCTCTCGCCTTGACTATTGCAACTCCCTTCTCATTGGTCTACCTCTCCATAGGCTATCTCCTCTTCAGTCTATCATGAATGCTGCTGCCAGACTTCTCCACCTTACCAACCACTCAGTGTCTGCCAACCCTCTCCTCCAATCCCTACACTGGCTCCCAATCACCCAGCAAATTAAATTCAAAATACTAACCACAACATACAAAGCCATTCACAACTCTGCCCCGAGCTACATCACCAATCTTGTCTCCAAATATCACCCAAATCATCCTCTCTGCTCTTCTCAAGACCTACTGCTCTCAAGCTCTCTCATCTCCTCCTCTTATGCTCGTCCCCAGGATTTCTCCAGCGCCTATCCCATCCTCTGGAACTCGCTACCTCCACCTGTCCGGCTATCCCCTACTCTTGCTACCTTCAAACGATCCCTGAAAACTAATTTCTTCAGGAAAGCCTATCACGTCTACAACTAATCTTCTACCACTTCCATCAGCTCATTCCCCACACTTACAACCTTTTTTACCACCTGTCCCACCCTATTCGATTGTAAGCTCTTCTGAGCAGGGCCCTTTTAATCCTCTTGTATTTTATTGTGTTATAACTGTATTGTCTCCTTTTTATATTGTAAAGCACTGTGTAAACTCTTGGCGCTATATAAATCCCGTATTATAATAATAATAATGTGCAGTTGCATTAGTCCAAATATACCAGCAGGGGTCAGGAGATAACATGAAATTGATGTTGCTCTTGAGGCTGCTATTAAACCTAAAACAAATATTATTATTATTAAGGTACTTATAGCTAAAGAAGCTATAGTTAAAGCGGAGGTCCACCCTAAAATGGACCTCCGCTCATCGGAATCCCCCCGCTCATCGGATAATCCAGGTAACTGCACCCACTTCCGGGCTAGCTCTCTGCGGAAAGGGGCGTACGTTACGCCCCTTTCCGCAAGCGCCCGCCCCCTTCAGCAAGTGCCCCGCTGCCTGCTGGGAAACACACAGCTCCCAGAGGCAGCGGGGACCGTCCGGATTGCGCCGCGCGGCTCGCGCATGCGCAGTAGGGAACCGGGAAATGAAGCCGAATACCCAAGATGGCGGCGGCACGAGCGAGCGATCGGCTTCGGGTGCCGACATCGCGGGCGCGCTGGACAGGTAAGTGTCACTATTTAAAAGTCAGCAGCTGCAGTATTTGTAGCTGCTGGCTTTTAAAAAAAAAAAAAAAACGCGGAGTCCCGGTGGACTCCCGCTTTAAAGTGGTGTTGCCACCAAAAAAATAAAACTACTTAAAATTCTTTAAAAAAATCGAAAAAAAATAATTGGCAAAAAAAAAATTTTTTACTCACCTCTAAATACCGGTTGCTAGGGGGTCCCTCGTAATCTGCCTTCTTCATTGCCCGGGCTGGTGACATCACTTCCCCTCGCGCCGCACATTCACCTGGGACCTGTCATGTGTCCCAGGTGACTGTACGGCGTATCACGGCGCCCTGCGCCGCTCGCGCATGCGCAGTGGGTGCGCGGCTGTGAAGCCACAGCCGGGTACCCACAGTATGCATGACGGCGCCGCGAGCGGAGCGGGGAGCGAGGGGGGGGGCTTCGTTCCCCCGCATCGCTGGACCCTGGGGCAGGTAAGTGTCCGATTATTAAAAGCCAGCAGCTGCAGTATTTGTAGCTGCTGACTTTAAATTTTTTTTTTTTAGGGGGTACCCCACTTTAAAGAGGAAGTAAACCCTGATGAGTTTACTTCCTCTTTGATTCCCTGCAAAGGTAAAGCATAATGGACTGCTATGCATCGCATAGTAGTCCATTATTTGTCACTTACCTGACACAGGAGCCAGCGATGTCACCGCTGTCCCCTGTAGTTCCGAGCGTCTATCTTATTGGTGGGTCTCGCTGCTCTGGCGCTGTGATTCGCCGGAGCAGCGATGACATCACTCCTGCGCATGCGCACGGGAGCTGACACTCGCAGCATATCGCTGCGATCTGCGGCTTACCCAGTGCGCATGTGCGCCGCTGTCTACGGCACATGCGCCGTAGACAGCGGTGACTGTCTTCAGGTAAATATCTCCTAAACCGTATAGGTTTAGGAGATATTTCTTGGACCTACAGGTAAGCCTTAATCTAGGCTTACCTGTAGGTCAAAGTGGTTTGTAAGGGTTTACAACCACTTTAATGTTTTATAAAGGGGTCTCCAAACTGCGGCCCCTTGCTTGCCTTTATCCAGACCTTGGGGTACTATTCCTCCTACTAATATGAGACCCTATTCTGCCCTCTGACACCAAAAATGGGTCAAAACTCCTGCCACTGACATCAACAATGGGGTGATATTCCTCCCCATAACACAAACGATGGGGCACTTTTTACTCCCGCTGATACCAGAAAAATGTTCTATTCCCACTGGCCACAATCCGGCCCCCCCTAAAATCTGAAGGAGGGTAAACTGGACCTTTGTTTACAAAGTTTGGAGACCCCTGATTTATAGGCATATATAAGTAGATGAATCAATATTTATAAAGCACGTGTCCTGGCATTTCACAATGCTCAGATATGAAGGAGACTTTGCACACCTTTTTGGAATGTGTTCAGCTAATTCAGCTGTTAAAAACTCCATTTGAATTTTTTTTTACGTTTGGACAGAAAGAAGGGAAGCATGGAACCCTTTGTCAGAATTTGAGAGCTGGGCCAGCACAGACAGTAATTAGTCACTTTTAGAAGAGGAGAGGGCTATGACCTGCAAAGTGATAGGGGGGCTGTGCTAGGGAATGGGCTCTTCCTGGAGAAGTCACATTTTCTAGCATGTTTGAAGGCTCATTGCACTTAAATAAAAAATAAAAATACGTAAAGGAAAAAAAATCACTGAAATCACTTATTTAAAAAAAAAAATCTGTGCTCCATTTTTTTAAATTTTATTATTGCTGATTTTTCTGCGCTTTTACCTGCAATTTTGTTGGTGGTCAGGTGAGACAAAATCATGTAATCGCCTTTCTAAACCACAGGGTGATGGTCCAGTCCGTGACCTGAATGATCCAAGCAAAGCTAAATCTTAAACACTCCAATCTTAAGAACAATTGCAAGCTTTTATTAATAAACAAAAAATACAGTCCAGCCCAGTTCAGGAGTGTGCCCACACAGGTGCCCCCATAGCACATCGCTTGCTGAGGGGGCACTCAGAGGAAGGAGGAGCAGACAACACCGACAGGGGACTCCAGAAGAGAAGGTGAGGGGCTGCTCTGTGCAATACTTTTACACAGCAGGTAAGGTTTAAACCTCTCCTTTATAAAAAAAAAAGAGACTGTGTGTGTATGTATGCATATATATATATATATATATATATATATATATATATATATATATATATATATATATATAATGTATATATATGTATATCTATATATACGTATATACACATACACACTATATTACCAAAAGTATTGGGACGGCTGCCTTTATATATACACACACATGAACTTTAACAACATCCCAGTCTTAGTCCGTAGGGTTCAATATTGAGTTGGCCCACCCTTTGCAGCTATAACAGCTTCAACTCTTCTGGGAAGGCTGTCCACAAGATTTAGGAGTGTGTCTATGGGAATGTTTGACCAGAAGCGCATTTGTGAGGTTAGACACAGATGTGGATGAGAAGGCCTGGCTTGCAGTCTGTGCTCTAATTCCTTTCAAAGGTGTTCTGACGACTTGAGGTCAGGATTCTGTGCAGGCCAGTCAAATTCCTCCAACCCAAACTCGCTCATCCATGTCTTTATGGACCTTATTTTGTTCACTGGTCCAAATCATTTGGTGGAGGGGGGATTATGCTGTAGGCTTGTTTGTCAGGGGTTGGGCTTGGTTCCTTAGTTCTAGTGAAGGGAACTCTTAAGGCGTTGGCATACCAAGACATTTTGAACAACTTAAAGCTCCCAACTTTGTGGGAACAGTTTGGGGATGGCTCCTTCCTGTTCCAACATGACTGAACAACGGTGCACAAAGCAAGGTCCATAAAGACATGGATGAGCGAGTTTGGGGTGTAGGAACTTGAATGGCCTACACTGAGTCCTGACCGATAAACCACCTTTGGGATGAATTCCAAATGAGACTACGACCCAGGCATTCTCATCCACATCGGTGCCTGACTTCACAAATGTGTTTCCGGAAGAATGGTCAAACATTCCCATAGACACACTCCTAAACCATGTGGACGGCCTTCCCAGAAGAATTTAAGTTGTTATAGCTGCAAAGGGTGGGCCAACTCAATATTGAACCCTACAGACTTTGACCCCATACACACTATTATGCTGCGTACACACGAGCGGAATGTTCGAAAGAAAAAGTCTGACGGAATCTTTTCATCGTATATTCCGATCGTGTGTATCCCTCATCTGACTTTTTTTTTTTTTTAATTCTGACGGACCTAGAAATAAAACATGTTAGAAATTGGTTCCGACAGAAATATTAAAATCAGGAAAAACACTCGTCTGTATGCTGTTCCGACCGACCAAAAACGACGCATGCTCTGAAGCCAAGTACAAGATGGAAGCTATTGGCTACTGGCTATTGAACTTCCTTTTTCTAGTCCCGTCATACGTGTTGTATGTCACCGCGTTCTTGACGATCGGACTTTGGTGTGATTGTGTGTACGCAAGACAGTTTCAGCGGAACTCCGTCAGAAAAACCTTCAGAGTTTATTCCAACGGGAAAACTAGTCGTGTGTACACGGCATTAGATTTTCTGCAGATTTTTGTCTTCAGATTTACCAAAACCATTTAGTGCAAGGGCCTGCCTGATTGCATACACATTGAAACTCTTAAGCCCCATACACACTGTTTTTCTGCTGAGTTTTGTCTTCAGATTTACCAAAACCATATAATATGAGGTCAAACCTTAGGAGTTGCAATGTGTATGCAATCAGGCAGGCCCTTGTACTACATGGTTTTGGTAAATCTAAAGACAAAACTCAGCAGAAAAACTGATCGTGTGTATGGGGCTTTAAGGTTTGACCTCATATTATATGGTTTTGTTAAATCTGAAGAAAAAATCTGCAGAAAATCTAATGGTGTGTATGGGGGTCTAAGACTGCGATGCAATTATAGTTCATGTGCGTGTAAAGGCAGGTGTCCCGAAACTTTTGGTAATATATAATGTATATGCCATTTAAAGCGGAGGTCCACCCTAAAATGGACCTTCCGCTCATCGGATTCCTCCCCCCCTCCGGCACCACAATTGGCACCTTTCAGGGGGGAGGGGGGTGCAGTTACCTGGATAATCCAGGTAACTGCACCCACTTCCGGGCTAGCTCTCTGCGGAAAGGGGCGTACATTACGCCCCTTTCCGCAAGTGCCCGCTGCCTGCTGGGAAACACACAGATCCCAGAGGCAGCGGGGACCGTCCTCATTGCGCAGCGCGGCTCGCGCATGCACAGTAGGGAACCGGGAAATGAAGCCGAAAGGCTCCATTTCCTGATTCCCATACCCAAGATGGCGGCGGCAGCACTCGAGTGTCGATCTAGAGATCGGCTTCGGGTGCCGACATCGTGGGCGCGCTGGACAGGTAAGTGTCACTATTTTAAAAGTCAGCAGCTGCAGTATTTGTAGCTGCTGACTTAAAAAAAAAAAAAAAAAAACGCGGAGTCCCGGCGGACTCCCGCTTTAATTGACAATATTTTACAATGCTCTAAATCTCTAATAAAAAATTGAAAAGGAGGTTTAAGGACACCGATATGGCACTTGAACGGTTTATTCAGAAGCCAGTGAACCTATCATTATGGGGTATTTTATGGTGAGTGTAACCTTTACCAACCCAGGGAGAACATAGGCACGCTATTCAGAAGAAGCCCATGCTATGAATGCTATGAGGTCATCACACTATGCTTGGGGCAGTACATTTCCCCTATCAGTCCACACACTCTGTCTGGTGTGGGAAGGAGATGTGAAAGAAGATCTAGTATGGAGTAATTTGCCTGAAGACTGCAGATGACAAAAGCAGCTTGTCAGTGCGAGTGTCAGATATCAGAAGAGGAAATTCCATGTGTGATGGAAATGTCTGTCATACCCAAGATAAGGAAGAGGCGGCATTCACGCAGGGTGAATTTTTTATTTATTTTTTTACAAGCCCTGCTCTGGGATTGGTTGAGAAGCATGACCCGTGGTACCTGTGGATGGACATACTGGTGCTGATGAATAGTGATGGAGTATAGCAGCCTTTCTCAACCTTTTTAACATGGACAAGCCCTTAAAATAACTTTCAGGTCTTGGGAACCCTCTGCTTACAATTACTGTATCTGCCACACGTAGCACATGTCAACGCACACGACCTATGCGGAACTAAACCCACCCCACTTCCCATCCAGGCCAATTCTGACATTTCTCTCCTACATGTAAAAAATCATCATTTTTTTTTTGTTCGAAAATTACATAGAACCGCCAAATATTATATATGTTTGTTGTAGCAAAGACCCCAAAGCAGTGAAGGTGAACCTTGGCACCCCAGATGTTTTGGAACTACATTTCCCATGATGCTCAACTATACTGCAGAGTGCAGAGCATCATGGGAAATGCAGTTCCAAAACATCTGGGGTGCCAAGGTTCGCCATCACTGCCCTAGAGCAGGGATATGCAATTAGCGGACCTCCAGCTGTTGCGGAACTACAAGTCCCATGAGGCATAGCAAGACTCTGACATCCACAAGCATGACACCCAGAGGCAGAGGAGTGATGGGACTTGTAGTTTTGCAACATCTGGAGGTTCGCTAATTGCATATCCCTGCCCTAGAGAATACAATGGCGGTCATTGCAACTTTTTATCTTGCACAGTATTTACGCAGCAATTTTTCTAACGCTTTTTTTTTTTTTGGAAAAGAATAAATTTGTATTTAAAAAAAAAAAAAACAGTAAAGTTAGCCCAATTTTTTTGCATAATGTGAAAGATGATGTTACGCCAAGTAAATAGATACCTAACATGTTACGCTTCAAAATTGCACATGCTCGTGGAATGGTGCCAAATTTCGGTACTTAAAAATCCCCATTTACGATTTAATTTTTTTTACTGGTTATATGTTTTGAGTTAGAGGATGTCTAGGGCTAGAATTATTGTTCTCACTCTAACGTTCGCGGCGATACCTCACATGTGTGGTTTGAACACCGTTTTCATATGTGGGCGGGACTTGCATATGCGTTCACTTCTGCGTGCGAGCACACTGGGACAGGGGCGCTTAAATTTTTTTTTTTTTTTTATTTTTTATTGTTAATTTTACTTTTTTTTTTTTTTTTTTGACAGTTTAAAAAAAAAACATTTTGATCACTTTTATTCCTATTCCAAGGAATTTAAACATCCCTTGTAATAGGAATATGGCATGACAGGTCCTCTTTACAGTGAGATGTGGGGCCAATAAAACCCCACATCTCACCTCTAGGCAGGGAAGCCTGAAATAATAAAAGAAAAAATGAAACGATCTCAGCTTCCCAGCCAAAGTGGCGCCGTTTGTTTGAATGTAGAGGCCGGGCGTGACGTCATAACATCGCGCCCGGCTACCAAATGATCATAGAGACTCAGACGACCGTCTGGTCCACCGGAAATCTCTATGGTCACCTTCTGTGGCCAGCGGATCCTTTCTCCGGCTCACCGATGGAAGCGGTGAGTTGGTAGAAGCACTGGAGGGTGGCAGGAGGGGGGCAGGTCCCCTCTTGCCATCGGTAAAAACAATCAAGCGGTGGAAAAGCCGCTATGATCATTTTTATGGTGTAGGAAATTGCTGGCTGAAAAAGCCGATATCTGAATGAATTTGCAGAGGCAAAGTTATCCGGAACTTCAGCCCCCGCCGCCGGGTCATTCACAAAGCACAGAGCGATTCCTGCATTTCCAGGAAGGCACCGGCGCAACTTTATGTATAACTATTTTGATTTGATCCATATTTTGATATTTGATGGTTTTTAGTTGCAGCTCTTAGGTTTGCCCCAAGCGCTATATTTTTGTTTGTCTTTTATTTTTCACTCCAGTTTCCCCTATGCAAAATGGCAGCGGAAGCACCCGGGAGACGACTGAAAAATCGGCTCGGGTGAAGACCGCATTGGATTCATGGACAGGTATTAAAAGTCGGTAGCTACAGTAGTTGCCTGATTTGTATACAAATTGAAAGTGTTTAGGCCTCACCTCATAATATATGGTTTTGTTAAATCTAAAGGAAATCTGTACAAATAAATTGTATAATGTATGGCCAGCCTTAGTGTGTTTGATACAACAAAGTTCTTTTCAGTAATAATAATTAAATAAAAGTAATAATCATTGTCAAAGAAGAAATGCAGACAGTGAAAATTGTAGTGTTTTCCCATATTGGTGGTCAGTGGAGAAATGCCTGCTTATCTACATGGTTAGTTTAGATGTGTCCCATTACATTGGTGATCAGTGGGAAGAATGCCCCTTACGTTGGTGATCATTGGGAAGAATGCCCCTTACGTTGGTGATCAGTGGGAACAATGCCCCTTACGTTGGTGATCATTGGGAAGAATGCCCCTTACGTTGGTGATCAGTGGGAAGAATGCCCCTTACATTGGTGGTCAATGGGAAGAATGCACCTTACATTGGTGGTCAGTGGGAAGAATGCACCTTACATTGGTGGTCAGTGGGAACAATGCCCCTTACATTGGTGGTCAGTGGGAACAATGCCCCTTACATTGGTGGTCAGTGGGAACAATGCTCCTTACATTGGTGATCAGTGGGAACAATGCCCCTTACATTGGTGGTCAGTGGGAACAATGCCCCTTACATTGGTGGTCAGTGGGAACAATGCCCCTTACATTGGTGGTCAGTGGGAACAATGCCCCTTACATTGGTGGTCAGTGGGAAGAATGCCCCTTACATTGGTGGTCAGTGGGAACATTGCCCCTTACAATGGTGGTCAGTGGGAACAATACCCCTTACATTGGTGGTCAGTGGAGAAAATGCATCTTACATTGGTGATCAGTGGGAAGAATGCTCATTACACTGGTTGTCAGTGGGAAGAATGCCCCTTATGTTGGAGGTCAGTGGAGAGAATGCATCTTACAATGGTCAGTGGGAAGAATGCTCCTTACATTAGTGGTCAGTGGGAAGAATGCTCCTAAAGCTGGCCATAGATGATCGGATTTTCTTTCCTCGCTCAATTCCTCCATCAACACAGTGATGATGGGGGATCCCTTTCGTGGAGATATTATGTTCTCGGGGCAGGGGGAGCCATCGGAGCTGGGAGAACACACAGTGATTACTGCCAGTGGCTATAGCTGCTTGCAATAATCGCATGAAAAATAAAACAGGCTGGCTGATCAATAAATTTGGGTACAATAAGCCTGCCCATACATGGTTCGAATCTCTGCTGGTCCTGCTGAACTGGCTAAGATTCTAACCCTCTATGGCCGGCTTTACACTGTGGTCAATGAGAGGAATGCACATGTAGCAAAGTCTCTGGCCTTGTCCAGTCTAAGGAGGACCTCCAAGGCCAAAGATAGCTGACATCCTTCAATATGTGGTGGGTTGTGAGGCATAGTGGGTGCAAAGATGGTGAAAGTCATTGGGCGCCAGACACTTTTTGGATGTAAAAGAGGTTTTATTTATTTTGACAGTCCTTTTTGTATTTTTGGGGGAAAGAAGGTTAGGTCCAGGACACCCTTAATTTGTTATAGATTCAATTGGCTGACTCAGAGACTTCAATAGGAGGACAGCCATACAGGGAAAGGCCCCACAAGGCTAGGGTGACCAGACATCCCCAGTTTCCGGGGACAGTCCCCGGATTGAGGACACTGTCCCTGGAGCCAGTCTGTCCCTGGATTGCAGTGGTATGGAGGGGGGGCATCTGTTACTCTCACCCTGGGTGAAACATTTGGGGGGGCACAATCACTACTGTGCCCCCCAAGTGTGCTGTGTTGCCCTCCCTGCCCAGGGACTCCTGTAGTCTAGCCTGTCACCCATGACCCCTCTGGTGAGGACGGCCCATGTGTGTGTGAGAACAGCAGAGGGGAGGGGCAATGCAGAGCATACAGTGGCTATTGGAGAAGCTCTTGGCAGGGGATACTGAGGAGCAGCTGGGTGTTGGGAACAGTACCTGGTGCTGGGGAGAGCCCTGCTCTGATAGATTATCATGGAGGCCATGGAGAGGTGAGCAAAATCAACCAATCTATGCTGTTCATGCAGGGGGCTGTGAGTAGTGCAGGAATCAGGTAGGTCAGTGTAGTGGTCAGTATAGAACTCAGGTAGGTCAGTGTAGATGTCAGTATAGGAATCGGGTAGGTCAGTGTATGAATCGGGTAGGTTAGTGTAGAGGTCAGTGTAGGAATCACTCAGGTAGGTCAATGTAGGCATAAGGTAGGTCAGTGTAGTGGTCAGGTAGATCAGTGTAGGGGTCAGGGTAGGAAACCAGGTTAGTCCAGTGGGCAGGTAGGTCAGTGTAGGAATCAAGTTGGTCAGTACTACTGTACTAGTCAAAGGGACTCAGGGAGTTCTAAAAGTCTGGCGGGGGTGCACATTTCTTGCCTTGTCCCGAGCGCTGACAACCCACGCTACACTTCTCACTGCATATATAATTTGAGGAAATCCCCGGATTTCATTTTATAAATCTAGTCACCTTACACAAGGCGCCACTTCTGCGCATACAGAAATGCTGTCTCCTCTGGCAACAGTCCTTTAACAGTTCCTAACTCAAACGTAACAGTTCTTTCATCTTCACTACAACTGCTTCTTGTAGCTCTTCAACACTGAGCTCCCGGTCTCTCACTAGAACCCCTGATTCACTGACTATGAATCCCTTGAGCTCCTCCAAGGTTGGCAGTGGTATCACCCTCATGCATCACCCACGCTTCCCTGCTGGGTCCCTAGCTTGGCATTCTAGATACTTCTCAAGCTTCACCCCTGCCAACCGGTGAGGTCCCTGGCTTGACCCACAAGGCTGCCCTGCAAGCGTCTCCTTAGCGGGTTGGGTCCCTGACTTGATAACCGCCTGAAGTTTCCCGATTCTCCACCATGGCCCTTCGGTGAGAATATGGTTCTGGTACTTTCTTCAGCTATTCACTGTGGTCCCTGGTAACGGTGGCTGGTCCCTTTGTGGCGACAGCTTCCACTCTACCTCTGATCACTGACAGGTCCGTCACTTTCGGTTGGACTGCAAGCTGCAGTCCCAACCCTGTGCTGCCCTTTTACTTCTGGACAGGGCCGCTGATAGAAATCATGGGGCCCCGTACAGCCCAATTAGTGGGGCCCCCTTCAGCTCCACCCCGGTCCCGCCCCTGGTCCCTCCTTCAGCCCCTCTCCTGGCCCCTCCCCAGACCCCACCTTAAAACACAGTGCAGGTTTGTCTACAAGTGATATTTATTTTTCTCACAGCAACCCAGGAAGGCCACTTGCCCTCTGGAAGATTTACCCCCCTTCATGACCAGGCAATTTTTTGCGATACAGCACTTTGTTATTTTAACTGACAATTGCTTGGTCATGCGACTGTACTTAAATAAAGTGTATGTAATTTTTCCCCTCACAAATAGAGATTTCTTTTAGTGGTATTTGGTCACCTCTGCGTTTTTTACTTTTTGCTTTTCTAAACAAAAAATAAAAACAAAAAATATATTTTTTACTACAATAAAACGTATCCAATAAAAAAATGTAAATCAAATTTCTTCAATATTTTAGGCCAATATGTATTCTGCAACATATTTTTTGTAAAAAAAAAAAAAAATCGAAAAAAAGTGTTTATTGATTGGTTTGCGCAAAAGTTATAGCATCTACAATCTGATGTATTTATGTATTTTTTTATTTATTTTTACTAGTAATGGTGGCAATCAGCGACTTGACAGAGGGACATGCCAATGCCATAATGTACTGCAAAGACAATGCTACCCATACCATGCCACCAATACGATATTCTGCTGCAGACAGTGCCACCGATGCCATAACGCATTTGATACCTGCCATAACGCATGTAATACCTGCCATAACACATGTGATACCTGCCATAACGCATGTGATACCTGCCATAACACATGTGATACCTGCCATAACGCATGTGATACCTGCCATAACGCATGTGATACCTGCCATAACGCATGTGATACCTGCCATAACGCATGTGATACCTGCCATAACGCATGTGATACCTGCCATAACGCATGTGATACCTGCAGACAGTGTCACCCATGCCGCCAATGCCATAATATATAGATGCTGCTGCAGTAGTAGTAGATCTTGAAGCCCCTACCCCCCCCAACCAAGCACACACCTGTATAATTGTTAGCTGGGCCCCAGGAGTCACTTCCTCCGTGATCTTGCTGCTGCCTGGACTTGAGGGTCCACGAACTAGTTAGATGGGATGCCTCTGCCAATGACTTCTTTCGTCTTCCGCCGCTGCTCGCCTGTTACCTCACTGCCAGTGCTACTTCTGCTAATTCTCATGCGGAGAGAGGTATCACTCCGCAGCACCACCAGGGGGGGCGGCACGCTCTGCCACTACAGAGGACATGCTGGCCGGGATGAGGAGCGGGTGCAGAATAGGTATTCTTTTGCGCCCGAAATACAAGAAATAATCCCTCCCCTGCCTCCACCTAATCACGAACATGTCTATCAGCAAAAAATAAAAAAATAAAATGTAATGCGTGGGGGGTGGGTGGCAGGAGTATAGGGCGGTGTTATGTTCTGTATGGCGGTATAGTGATTGTCGGAGGTGGACTCTGATCGCGGATGTTTTTTTTTTTTTTACATTAAATTGCTTATCTGTTAAGGTTGCCCGGGCCCCCCTGCTGGTCGGGCCCGGTACAACAGGGCCAGTTGTACTGGCCTATCAGCGGCCCTGCTTCTGGATAGGCCCTCACACAGCCTTACAGCCAGAAGCCCCCTGGGATAGGCCCAATCTCTAGCCTAGGAGTGTGGGGCTTACGACACACGTTCACCCAGACAGCCATCCAGGTGCCACAGAACAGCGATCACTTGACCTCACCTGAATATATAGGTTCTCCCAGCAGCCAAGGGATTTAAGAAAACCCCTGCCCATTGGCTGAGATACCCTATATACCCACAACCTGACCTTGGATTGCCCTTCTCATATCTAGTACCACCAAGTCCCCGGCCACCTAATGGTAGAAAAGAAAGGTGCACCAAGGCCTAAATTAGGGAGAAATCAGTAGATCTCTATCAATCCACCAAGATGACTACTCTTGGCAAGTACATTTGTGAGGAGCTCCCTGACTAAACCCCAGGGTGCTACACACATTACATTGGAGTTCAGTGGAAAGAATGTTCCTTACATTGAAGGCCAGAGAGGAGAATGCTCCTTATATTGGTGGACAGTGAGAAGAATAACCCCCTTACAGATACAGCACATAAGTAACCGCATATAGCAATTTCTTACCCTAGATAAAGATAATTATTTATGGCTCATGGAACCCCAAGCAACCTCCAGAGGAATTTTATTGAAAAAGGGTGAGCTGAACGCAGCTTTGTAGTTATGTTAGTAATTATGATTTGTACTAGTTTTGGAAAGGTGGGGCAGCGCCTGGTGGGGCGACTGACACCTGTATCATCATGATAGTATCTATGAGTATTCAGGGACCTACAAACTCAACCATATCTGGACCCCATTTGAAGAAAATCAGCGTTTGAATCTCTACTGTACACCTTTAAAGTTTTTATTACTACAACGGCAAAATCTTCCTCCTATAACTCCCAGTTCTGTTCCTGCTCATCTCTGTGTGTTCCAGCTTTTCCTGTTACATTCTCTATAATAGAACAAAAAAATAGAACAAATGTAACAAGGGGTGTGGGAACCCCTATGTGTGCAAACCTGGAACTCGACACAAAGTTCTCACAAATAGAGTATCGGGGGGTTACTCTCCAGTATCAGTTGTGAGTGCACTGACCCTAAAGGTGAGCACACAAACACATACATATACAGACAGTATATTACCAAAAGTACTGGGGCGCCTGTCTTTACACACACATGAATTTTGATGGCACCCCAGTCTTAGTCTGTAGGGTTCAATATTGAGTTGGCCCACCCTTTGTAGCTATAACAGCTTCAACTCTTCTGGGAAGGCTGTCCACAAGGTTTAGGAGTGTGTGTTTGACAATTCTTCCAGAAACGCATTTGTGAGGTCAAGCGCTGATGTTAGATGAGAAGGCCTGGCTCGCAGTCTCCATTCTAATTCATCCCAAAGGTGTTCTATTGAGTTGAGGTTAGGACTCCGTGCAGGCCATTTAAGTTCCTCCACCCCAAACTCGCTCATCTATGTCTTAATGGACTTTGCTTTGTGCACTGGTGCGCAGTCATGTTGGAACAGGAAGGGGCCACCCCCAAACTGTTCCCACAAAGTTGGGGGCATGAAATTGTCCAAAATGTCTTGGTATGCTCCTCAACCCAATAGAACACCTTTGGGATGAATTGGTGAAGGCTGGGAGCCAGGCCTTTTTGTCCACATCAGTGCCTGACCTCACAAATATGCTTCTGGAAGAATGGGTAAACATTCCCATATACACACTCCTATACCTTGTGGACAGTCTACAGCTATAACAGCTTCAACTCTTCTAGGAAAAGGGTGGGCCAACTCAATATTGAACCCTACGGACTAAGACTGGGATGCCAATAAAGTTCTTGTACTTGTCCCAATACTTTTGTAACCAGGAGCTGGATATCTACCTATTCCTGCAGTCAGGAAACGCTGTTGGCATTGTTTCAGGGGGAGCTGTTTCCCTCTAGTGTTGAGTGTGGACTGTCCTGTTACTTTCTTAATTCGAGACAAGACAGAGCAAAGCAACTTGGGGCATGTAGTCCGTAA
The DNA here is from genome assembly GCF_037356315.1 of Lithobates pipiens. NCBI lineage: Eukaryota > Metazoa > Chordata > Amphibia > Anura > Ranidae > Lithobates > Lithobates pipiens. The sequence goes on from NW_027507790.1 coordinate 235,437,236, forward strand.
CGGATAGGATTCGCCCTCTTACTGTATTGCATGAAAACTACAACTACCATCTGAAAAATATAAATCTTAGTGCCTTTGAAAAAAAGAACCGATCATCAAACTCCAGCTGCAGTAAAAAAACTCGCTAATTAGCAAATGACAAAAAAGCAAAGTGAGAATATAAAAACTGTTTGCTGCGCTTAGGGTTGATCACATTCATGTAAACATGCAGAACACACAAAAAATTAATAAAGTCCCATTAACCTGTTCCTGACCAGTGCACGCCGATGTACGTCGGCAGAATGTGAGTGAATTATTTTAATTTGTGTATTTAATAAAGCCGGTTTTACTGCATTGCGCAATGAAGGTTCTCCTTTGTCATTCCCATCCATATGTATGAGGTGCATTCATGAGATGTCATTGCAACGTAGGGGTATCCCCACATGCCTAAGCGAACATACTAGCGATAGTTGGTCAACATCCACGGTGAGTGTACATCTATGTGGGGCACCCAGTCTGAACACCATTGCACAGGAGATGTCAATTTAAGCATGAGCAACTTTATTTCATCACCTAATGAGACTATATTAATTTTTTTGTGTGTTCTGCATGTTTACATGAATGTGATCAACCCTAAGCGCAGCAAACTGTTTTTTTACAACTACCAGCTGGCTGATGGAGAAGAGCAGGCCGCTGGGGAAGACTATAAGAGGGAAGGATTGAGGCCTAGCACGCTCTCTCTTGGGACCGGCGTGGATCTGCATGCAGGGAATCTGTGAAAGTGTGAGCTGCAGTTGAGTTGCGGCCTGCTTTAGCAGAATTGTCCAGTGGATATCTGGAGGGATACCTGCGGACCGCTCCCTTGTGGCAGCTGGAGGTTCTGCATCCTGCAGAGGTTTCAGATTCAGGTGAGACATTGGGCAGTGCGGTGGAAGCCGGATGTCATCCCTTGAGCCACGTTCCTGAGAGATCAACACTACCATCATCATCGTCATGACCGTCATCATACACGCTCCATACACGCGTAACTCACAGTAACCTGCTATAGATCTTCTCTCACATCTTGCAGTATTCCACTTCAGATTTCACTCCCTGAGCTCCTTGTCTTTCACTAGACTTCAAGATCCCAGACCTCGCTGGATCCTCTGAGCTCTTTCACAGCTAACCTGCTGTAAACTCCTCAAGCTTCACCCACGCTAACCCTCTGGGTCCCTGGCTTGGCACTCTGCTGAAGCCTTCGCTCTTCTGCACCTTCCCGGCTGGTGAAAAGGCTGCTCTGGTACTCCTTCAGACTTCCATACACTGGCCTCTGATAACCGGAACGGTTGTCCCTTGTTGGCAACCGTTCTTCCCTCTACCTCTGGCCGTGATCATCACTTTCCCCTGGCGACAGGAGTGGTTGTCCCTTGTGGCAACTGCTTCTCCCTCACCGCTGGCAACAATCCCGTTCCCCTGTCTGGCAGAACCTCAGCAACTTGGTTGGGCTTCCAGCCTGAAGCCCCCAACCCCACACTGACTTTCTCAAACCTGGATAGGCCTCAGATGGCCTAGCAGCCAGGTGCTCCCCGGATAGGCCTCATGCTTCTGGTCTAGCAACCCTGAGCCTTGTGACACATGTCTACTCAGACAGCCGTCCAGGTAGTGCAGAACCCTGATCAGCTGACTCCTCCTGAATAAGTAGGCACTCCCAGCAGGCCAAGGGACCAAAGAGAACCCAATTGGCTGAGTCAACCTATTAACTCCCTATGCCCTTATCATTCTACTTCCACAGGCAACAATGCCACCTAGTGGCAGAAGAGAGAGGTGCATCAAATCCAGAGTTAGGGAGAAAGCCAGTGAATCCCCAATCAATTAGCCAGGCTAATTACCACCTAGCAAGCTAAATTTGTTAGCAAACCTGCCTACTCTCAGGGTGCTACATCTGCATTCATTTGAGTATAGAATTTTCAGTGTTCATTGTTGAATGTTTGAATTCTGTAGGTGATTGTTGTTTCACTACTAATAACATTCTTGAGGGAGACAGCATTTCAAAGTGTGAACTTAAATTGACTTTTTAAAAATGTATTTTCCTTTCATGTCATTGAATAAACTACTGCTGGTTTAATCAATCCTGGTGCATTTACTGTTTATTGCTGTTATTTAAAAGGATAAAAATGTATGAACCCAGGGTGTCAGAGGTGGCAGAGGACTCACAGGGGTACTGATATATCTTGCGACCCTCACAAGAGCAGTGCTATACTTTTATATGTATATGAGAGCTGTTTTTCCTGACATTTTCCTGTATTTTTTTGTCAATCCAGTCCTGAGATTTACATGGCCCTGTCAGACAGCAAGCTAAGATGGTGACCCAACTTCTCTCTGACAGCTAAGCAGTGCTGTTTGTTCACCGTAGAGCTGCACGATTAATCGTTAAGAATCAAAATCACAATCTTTTTCCCCTCCCGATCTTCAACTCAGCATGCCACGATCTTTCTAACAAGTGCAGAGCGTTCTCATAGCTGGAAAAAAAAAATCCAGGCAGCCTGCCAAGTTTTATCACAACAAACGAATAAGTAAAAACAAAGTATCTTTTTGTTCTTTTATCAAAGGAAAGAACTCCAGCGTGTAAATGAGGGAAGTTTAACCATTTAAAGACCAAACCTTACTTGGAGCACCCAAACATGATAATTTTTTTTCTAGTAGAGACCATATAGAATAAAATGGTGGTTGTTGCAATATTATATGTCACACCGTATTTGCACAGCGGTTTTTCAAATGCAATTTTTCTTTTAGAAAAAAATACACTTTAACCACTTCCAGACCGCGCCTCGTCATTATACATCGGTACTTTGAAGGAGTATATCGTTGTTATGGCAGCAGCTAGCTACCATAACCCCGGTGTCCTCCTTTTCAGTGGGCGGTTCGGTTTAAGATAAAAGTAGTCTCTGTGGCAGATTCGCTGTGAGATCACTTTTATCAGCGGTGGGAGCGTGCCGCCCCCCCCCCCTCCCGCCACGATCCAGTGCCCTCCTTCTCTTACCGGAGCCGTCAGTCGCGTCTGTCCCCTGCCTGGATATGGAGAGGAGTGAGGGGAAGATGGCCCCCCACTGGTCTTCATATCACTGCAGGGTGGAAGCAACGTCAAAACGTAATTTCCGCCCATAGCTCCTAAAGGGCCATTTTTTTTTATTAATTATTATTTTTTTTTTTTTTGCATTTTCATGTAAGTATAGGTCTTTTTGACCCCAGATCTCATGTTTAAAAGGTCCTGTCATGTTTTTTTCTATTACAAGGGATGTTTACATTCCTTGTAATAGAAATAAAAGTGACACAATTTTTTTTTTTTAAACGAGCTTGCGCACAGAAGCGAACGCATACGTGAATAGCGCCCGCATATGAAAGCGGTGTTCAAACCACACATGTGAGGTATCACCGCGATCGATAGAGTGAGAGCAATAATTCTAGCCCTAGACCTCCTCTGTTACTCAAAATATGCAACTTGTAGAATTTTTTTAAATGTCGCCTATGGAGATTTTTAAGAGTAAAAGTTTGTTGCCATTCCACGAGCGGGCGCAATTTTGAAGCGTGACATGTTGGGTATCAATGTACTCGTCGTAACATTATCTTTCACAATATAAAAAGAAATTTTTATTACTTTACTTTTACTTTACTGTTGTCTTATTTTTTAATTCAAAAAAGGCCTTTTTTTTCAAAAAAAGTGTGCTTGTAAGACCACTGTGCAAATACGGTGTGTCAGAAAGTATTGCAATGACCGCCATTTTATTCTCTAAGGTGTTAGAAAAAAATTGTATAATGTTTGGGGGTTTTAAGTAATTTAAAAAAAAAAAACAGTTTTTAACGTGTAAACAACAAATCTCAGAAAGAGGCTCGGTCCTTAAGTGGTTAATTAATTTAAAAATGAAAAAGTGAACAGTAAAGTTAGCCCAATTAATTTTTTTATTTTTTTGTATAATGTGACAGAAGATGTTACACCATGAGAATCGTGATCTTTATTTTAAGCAAAAAAATTGTGATTCTCATTTTAGCCAGAATCATGCAGCTCTAGTTCACCGTAACACCCCCAGCCTCTGGTTGGACAAAACACCCCCAGCCTCTGGTTGGACAATAAGGATGCAGCAGCTGACTGATGAGCTCATCCTTCTGATCATTTTGTTTTCATCAGCATGCTTTGTCAGCACATGTGCATGAAATGAACCTGATGAGGCAACTCGCTCAACCTCATTTGTGGTTTCAAATGATAAGTCAAGTCACTGAACAAAATTAAAGTATTCAACCAATTGAATATCGACATTAGAGTTTCCCTATTGTACATAAGTATGTCAAAGTATATAGTCTCATTGGGATGTCAGCATTAAAGAATGTTCAAATAACTATCTGGAAAATCAACGTCAGAACTAAATCATAGATCCAGAAATAGACTGAACCTGAACCGCTCAGGTAAGATCGGCGTTAGTGAGATAGAAACAGGAGAGGGAGGGAGTGAGTACTTCAGATCTAGGGTGGATCATCTCAATATCATTACAGGAAAAATTCAGAAATCTGCCAGGCAGCAGTCAAAATCCTTAGACTGGTGTGAGTCCAATGGATCCCAGTCTCCCCATTGCATTAGGTTTTACAGAACCTGCACAGGAGCAGGGTGGCATTTGCTGGGACTCATCCCCTTTCATCCTGCAGCTGCTGAAGGCCTGCTTCTCCCCTCTCCCTCCTGCTAGCATTCAGCTGCTGCAAGAGGAAAGTGTATTGGTTCCAGTAAATGCCACCCCTCTTGTCCAGGTTCCCCTTCCTTCTGCTGCCCGGGCCCCCTCGTAGTGCTGCCAGAATCCCACCTTTCATCTATCACCGGCTGTTGCAGGGGATGTTCTCCAGGGACTCTCCCTCCTCATTGGCTAAAACAGCAGCGGGAGCCATTGGCACCCGCTGCTGTTAATCGCAGTTAGTGAACTAATGAAAGACAGAGGGGCGGGGCCGAGCTGCAGCTCTGTGTGTGTGTGAATGGACAGGCAGAGCAGCGGCTCGGGAGCGAGCCTGCTTGGGTGCCCCATAGCAAGCTGCCTGCTCTGGGGGGACTTGGCAGAAGGAAGGGGCGAGGAGCGGTAGTGAGGGACCCGAAAAGAGAAAGATTGGAGCTGCTCTATGCAAAGCCAGTGTATACAGCAGGTAAGTATAACATGTTTGTTATTTAACCACTTAACGACCGCCTTCCCGCATTGTACTGGCACATTGCTGCCTACGTCCTGGTATAGGTTGCACGCATGCTCCCCCCCCCCCCCCCCCCCCCCGGCTGGCACCCACTGTGATTTTACACAGCAGGAGCCTATCAGCAAGTCCCAGCCACTGACTCATGGCTAAGACATGCTGTTCGGCTATGTGCAATCACAGCCCAGGGCTCTGTGTTGAAATTCAACAGAGCTCTGTACACAGGGAGGCATCTGTCAGTTTCCCATTCCTGCAAAGCATGGAAGCAACACATTTAACCCCTTTATCTCTCTAGATCTCTTCACAGCCAGTATCATTAGTACAGAGACAATGTATATTTTTAGCACTGATCACTGTATTGGTGTCAGTGGCAGTTAGCTCCCCCCAGCGTCAGTGTCAGATTGGTCCGCTGCAATATCGTAGTCCTAGTATAAGTCGCTAATCACCACCATTAGTAGTATAAAAAAAAAATCCAGTATACAGTGCATCTGGAAAGTATTCACAGAGCTTCACTTTTTCCACTTTTTTGTTACATTACAGCCTTATTCCAAAATTAATTAACCACTTCAGCCCCAGTAGGATTTGCCCAGTTAAAGCGGAGGTCCACCCTAAAGTGGACCTTCCGCTCATCGGAACCCTCCCCCCCTCCGGCGCCGCAATTGGCACCTTTCAGGGGGGAGGGGGGTGCAGATACCTGTACAGTACAGGTATTCTGCACCCACTTCCGGGATAGCTCTCTGCGGAAAGGGGCGTAGATTACGCCCCTTTCCGCAAGTGCCCGCCCCTTTCCGCAAGTGCCCCGCTGCCTGCTGGGAAACACACAGATCCCAGAGGCAGCGGGGACCGTCCTTATTGCGCAGCGCGGCTCGCGCATGCGCAGTAGGGAACCGGGAAATGAAGCCGAAAGGCTCCATTTCCTGATTCCCATACCCAAGATGGCAGCGGCAGCACCCAACAGACGATCTAGAGATCGGCTTCGGGTGCCGACATCGCGGGCGCGCTGGACAGGTAAGTGTCACTATTTAAAAGTCAGCAGCTGCAGTATTTGTAGCTGCTGGTTTTAAAAAAAAAAAACAAACGCGGAGTCCCGGCGGACTCCCGCTTTAATGACCAGGCCATTTTTTGCAAATTGGCACTGCCTATTTTTTCCACAAATAGAGCTTTCTTTTGGCGATATTTGATTACCTCTGTGGTTTTTATTTTTTGCGCTATAAACAAACAAATGCAACTATTATGAATTACTTTTTGTCATAATACATATCCCAAAAAAAAAAAAAAAATATATATATATATATATATATATATATATATATATATATATATATATATATATATATATATATATATAACAAACTTATTCATCAGTTTAGGCCAATATATAATCTACATGTTCTACATATTTTTGGTAAAATAAATCCCAATAGGCGTATATTAATCGGTTTGCGCAAAAGTTATCACATCTACAAACTATTGGATAGATTTAGTGACTTTTTTTTTTTTTTTTACAAGTAATAACGGAAATCTTTTTAGCGGGACTGCGTCATTGCAGTGGACAAATCTGACTCCAAAAGACACTTTTTGGGGGCCAGTGACATTATTACATTGATCAGTGCTATAAAAATGCACTGATCAATGGAAAAATTACACTAGCAGGAAAGGGGTGATCAAGGGGTTAATTGTGTTCCCTGGGTGTGTTCTAACTGCAGAGGGGATGGGCTGCCAGGGACATGACAGAGATCACTGTTCCCGGTGACTGGGAACAGTAGATCTCTGTCATGTCCCCTGTCAGAACAAGGATTTGTCTTGTTTACAAAGGCAGATCATTTTTCTGCCTCTGTACTAGGAGATCACGGGTCGCCGGCGGAGTCTGTTTGTCCCGCGGGCACGCTCCTGCAGTAGCTGCGCGATGCACAGCTACGGGGATTTGCACAGGAGAGCCAATCTGCTGCCGTATAATGACGGCGGCTGGTCGTCAGGCAGTAAAAAACTGAAAAACATCACCACAGCATGCTGCCACCACCATGCTTCACTGTTGGGATGGTATTGACCAGGTGATGAGCGGTGCCTGATTTCTTCCAGACATGACACTTGCCAGTCAGGCCAAAAAGTTCAATCTTTGTTTCATCAGACCAGAGAATTTTGTTTCTCGTGGTCTGAGTCCTTCAGGTGCCGTTTGGCAAACTCCGGGTGGCTTGTCATGTGCCTTTTACTGAGGAGTGGCATCCATCTGGCCACTCTGCCATACAGGCCTGATTGGAGGAGTGCTGCGGAGATGGTTGTTCTGGAAGTTTCTCCTTTCTCCACAGAGAAATTCTGGAGCTCTGTCAGAGTGACCATCGGGTTCTTGGTCACCACCCTGACTAAGGCCCTTCTCCCCCGATTGCTCAATTGAGGCGGCCTGCTCTAGGAAGAGTCCTGGTGGTTCCAAACCTCTTCCATTTATGTATGATTGGGGCAACCGTGCTCATTGGGACCTTTTCTGCTCCCTTCCCCAGAACCGTGCCTCCATACAATCCTGTCTCGGAGGTCTACAGACAATTCCTTGGACTTCATGGCTTGGTTTGTGCTCATACATGCACTGTTAACTGTGGGACTTTATATAGACAGGTGTGTGCCTTTCCAAATCATGTCCAATCAACTGAATTTACCACAGGTGGACTCCAATCAAGTTGTAGAAACATCTCAAGGATGATCAGTGGCAACAGGATTCACCTGAGCTCAATTTTGAGTGTCATGGCAAAGGCTGTGACTACTTATGTATACTGTATGTGAATTTTTTATTTTTAATACATTTGCATAGATTTCAAACAAACTTCTTTCATGGTTCATTATGGTGTATTGTTCTTAGAATTTTGAGGAAAATAATGAATTTAATCCATTTTGGAATAAAGCTGTAACATATCAAAATGTGAAAAAAGAGGAGCGCTGTGAATACTTTGCGGATGCATTGTATATCCCATAGTTTATACGAACTATAACTTTCATGCAAAACATTCAATATACACTTATTGGGGTTTTTTAATTTTTTTTCTTTTATCAAAAACATCAAGCAGAATACGTTTGATTTTTTTTTTACAGCAGAAAGTCAAATATATATATATATTTCAAATTTTAGGTATTTTATTGTATATATTGCAAAAAAATAAAAAACCCAGTGATGATCACATAACACCAAAAGAAAGCTCTTTTTTTTGTGTGAAAAAAATTGTATAGATTTATATAGACAGCGGCAGTTAAAGTGGCGCAGTGCCAAATAGTAAAAAAATGGCCTGGTCATGAAGAAAAAAAACATTGCCTTTTAATAATCACTGTAAACACACATGAAAGCACTGCAGTGGTGTACACTGGGCTCATTAAAAAGCATAAATTTTTCTTGGATATGCGTTCATACTGCGTTTTTAAAAACACATTTGACTGTATTTGATGTAAACACAAGATTTTTGGTAGCTGAGTTTAGATTCACTTCAAGAAGATGTCATTAGTGTCCCTTTAACGTATGATGAAAGGAGTATTTAGTATAGGAGAAGTCAGCTCTGTATCTCACACATAATAACAGACACACCTCGTTCTCTTTCTCTATCTGTTGCTCATTATTCTCAATTCCTCCTTCCTGTTTATGTAACCACAATGAGTAATGTGTTGATCCCGTGGCCAGGACACGTGCAGTGCTTTGTAAGGGTGGTCATAAACATGACAGGGCGGAAGCCTCCTGTACGTTTGCCTCTGAGCTTTGCAGTGACACCCATGCCTCCCTCACCTCCCATGCCTCCTGGTACCGAGTCCGTCAGTGAAGATGAACCCATGCACTTTGGCTTCACGTGACTCTCTGCGGATGAGAGAGCCTTTAGGAGGAGGGAGAGATTGTGCCTTTATTGTGGCCAGGCAGGTCACTTTTGGAAGTCTTGTCCTACCTGTCCAGGGAACGCCTGAACCTAGAGGTCCTGTCATGGACAGACCTTAGGTGGCGTTGTTTCGTCCCCAGTTATCCAGAAGTATAAGCCCCTGGTTTTCGGTCACCCTTCCTTGGACTCATCCATCGAGATACAGTCTCTAATCGACTCTGGGGCTGCAGACCTGTTCATAGATGCTGCCTTTGTATCGCAGCACTTGATTCCGCTGCAGCTGCATGACACTCTATTTGCCATTGAGGCTCTTGACAGGATACCTCTACAGCCTGCCCATGTGACTCATGAGAGGGTTTCGTTGTCCATGGCCGTAGGGGCTCTTCACCATGAGATAATCCAATTCCAAGTTATTTCCTCACCTAGGTTTCTGCTGGTTATTGGTTATCTTTGCTTACAGAGGCACAACCCCTCTTTTGATTGACTCTGTGCTGAGGTTCTCTCCTGGTCACCACAATGCAGTGAGACATGCTTCCAGAAGGTAGACAAGGTCCTGTGCACCTCTTTACTCTCCTCCCTGCCGGAGGAGTACCGCAATTTTAGCAATGTCTTTGACAAAGGTCAAGCCGGTAGTTTTCCTCCACACTGGCATTATGATTGTGCAATTGACCTTCAACCTGGTGCCATACCCCCTCGTGGCCGGGTTTACCCTTTGTCAGTCTTGGAGGATAAGGCCATGGAGGAGTATGTTGCAGATGCACTTTCTCGAGGTTTCATCCGCAAATCCTCTTCTCCTGCTGGTGCTGGTTTCTTCTTTGTGAAGAAGAAGAGCGGTGAACTGAGACCTTGTATTGATTATAGAGGTCTCAATCGTTTCACAATTAAGAATGCCTACCTGATCTCGTTGATTACAGTTATTTGACCGCCTCAAGGGAGCAACGGTTTTCATGAAGCTTGATTTGAGAGGGGTATACAATCTTCTGCGAATTAAGGAGGGCGACAAGTGGAAAACTGCGTTTAATACCAGAACAGGCCATTATGAGTACCGCGTAATGCCTTTTGAGCTTTGTAACGCCCTGGCAGTTTTCCGGGAATTTATTAACGATGTCCTCCGAGATTTGTTGCAGTTATGTGTGGTGGTTTATTTTGATGATATCCTCATATTTTCCAAGTCCCTGGAGAGCCACCACACAGATGTCTGTCATGTGCTTCAGAAACTGAAAACAATCTCTATTGTAAACTGGAGAAGTGGGAGTTCCATTATGAACAGGTTAAATTCCTGGGCTATGTCATTTCCACTGCTGCTTTTTCGATGGACCCAGAGAAACTTTCAGCAGTCCTTCAATGGCCCAACCCGTGAGTTTATGTCCTCTGCAGCGTTTCCTGGGCTTTTCCAACTATTATCGGAAGTTTATTCGTAACTTTTCGTCTGCGGTCAAGCCCCTGACTGATATGACCAGAAAGGACGGTAACCCACAGAGTTGGTCTCCGGAGTCCATTAAGGCTCCGAGAGTCTCAAGGCTGCCTTTGTTTCTGCTTCTGTGTTGGCACACCCTGATCCTACATTGCCTTTTATCCTAGAAGTTGATGCTTCTGAGACTGGAGTTGGCACCCTTCTGTCTCAACGTCCTAACTCTGAGAGCTCTATGCATCCTGTGTGGCTACTTTTCCAAGAAATTGTCACCTGCTGAGTGCAATTATGAGATTGGTGACAGAGAGCTGTTGGTGATCATTTTAGCCCTGAAAGAATGGAGATATCTCCTTGAAGGTACCACTGTGCCTGTTATTCTTACTGACCATAAGAATCTTACTTTCTTGTCTGAGGCTAAGAGACTCTCTCACTGAAGGGCGCGATGGGCTCTTTTCTTGTCGAGCTTTAATTACATTGCCTCATTCTTACCCGGTACTAAGAATGTAAGGGCTGATGCCTTGTCACGACACTGTTCCTCCACTTCCAAGTCGAAGTCGGTTCCGGTTCCTATGATTCCTCTTTCTTACATCAGGTGCCCCCAGTAAAGTCCGTCCTTACATCCGGCGCCCCCAGCCGAGCCCATCCTTACATCAGGTGCCTCCAGCGGAGTCCGTCCTTACATAAGGCGCCCCCAGCAGAGTCCATTCTTTCATAAGGCGCTCCCAGCAGAGTCCCTCCTTACATCAGGCACCCCCAGCAGAGTCGGTTCTTACATCAGGCGCCCCCAGGAGAGTCTGTCCTCAAATCAGGCATCCCTAGAAAAGCCCCTCCTTACTTCAATGTCCCCATCAGCAGAGCCCCTCCTTACATCTGGTGTCCCCATCAGGAGTCCCTCCTTACTTCAGTGTCCCCATCAATAGAGCCCCTCCTTATATCAGTGTCCCCATCAGGAGCCCCTCCTTACTTCAGTGTCCCCATCAGCAGAGCCCCTCCTTACATCTGTTGTCTGTCCCCTCTCGTCGGACGCAGGGAGGAGGGTTGATGGCAGCTACAGATCCCTGCTTTCTCTGTGCGTTCAGTGGAGAGGAGAGGGGCCTCAGATCCGTGCAACCAATCGGCTTCAGTGTACAAGAGAATTGTCTACTTGTACACTGAAGAGAGAAGCCAATTGACTGCCCCTCCCTTCGCCACTGAACACACAGGGAAGTCCACGCGGCAGCCATATTTTTGTGGCCGGCTGTTTTTTGCCAAATATATTCCTGATTTTCCAAGACAAAGGCAAAATCCCGGGATTTTATTCTGGATGAGCCCTGATCAGAATGAGGGTCCCAAAATTGGGATTGTCCCAGGAACATCGGGACTGTTGGCAAGTATGTCCTCTTGAAGACTCCTGGGATGTATAACATCAGTTGTCTAGACAAGAAACCAAGAAGTATCTAAAGAAATGTAAAAAAAGTTTAAAACCAAGCAAGTATGATCTATTCTACTATCTACTTAGGTTTGCTAGCAGTTTAAGGATTAAACATAATCAGTGTTGATTGGGAGAGTGAAGTTCCAGAGAAGATAGGTGTAACTCAATCTTGGCAGACACTCATGACGCTGGCTTATCAAGAAAAATCAGGTGTGGTCAGGCAAGGCCTTCTAACCTGTTCAATCACTTTTCCCTTGTGATGATCTGTTGGCTTGGAGGGCATGAACCAGCCCAAAGATGAGACCTAATTGACGCTTGACCTGACAATTTTGTCGGGATCAGGAAACAATCAATCATCCCATGTCTGTAGGCATTTATGCTACTCAGGAATGTGATAGCATCAGTAATTCTGATTGGTTCTCCAATCCAGACCCCCCCTGCAAGATAGCACAGATAAAGTGTTCCTTCCCCAAGTCTGAGTGCTGTTGTAAAAGTAGGTTGATAGAAAAAAAAATGTATAGGGCTTCATGTTGGTTGTATACAAAGTTATATTTAGGCTGATTCATACTTTTGCAAACAGACACATGACCATTTTTCAGCAATGCAGCACTCGGTACGTGTGTTGTGGTGTACTGCAGTGCAATGCACGGGGTGTCAGTCATCATGAGCAGGTGTGTTTTGCGAAAAATGTGTGTTCACTCAATTATTTTAGCGCTTGTTGCTGTAACTCACAAGTGTATAAAGTCCAGACTACCGCGCTGGAGTTTTCAAGCACGTGTCTCAGTCTAATTGTGTAAACCAATAAAAAATAAACATTAACCCAAAATATACATAAAAAGTCCAGATTAGTGAAAATTATTGTGAAGAAGGAAATCTTGTTAGCCAGATATTCCAAACAATAGATTTTCCCAATGATTTTCCCAATGTACAGGACCCTAAGGCTTTGTTTCCACTAGTGCAACTTTGGATACATAAAGTCAAAGCCCATTGATTTCTATGGCACCCGTTCCAATCTATGCGACTTTGACAGTCAACGACATTGAAAAAGTTTCTGCATTACTTTTTATTTTTTTTATCCAACAAAAAAGTTTTATTGAAAGAAGATTGGTATACAGCCATTTGCAGTGTTACAGTAGTATATAACAAAACAAGCTTAGAGAAAAAACGTACTGAAGTAAAAACTACGCTTCCACAGCATATAATCCCCCCTTTTTTATTCTATCTATACTGTTCCTCATCCCACATTCAATCCCAGAAGTCTGTCCATGACCAAATCCATCGGGGCTCGCCCCGGTGTATCCAACCATGGAGCCCACAAACTCTCGTATTTTCGTCTGCTTCCTCTGTGTTGGTAGATAAGTTTCTCCATACGTAATAGTTCCCAGATATTAAGAAGCCATTCCCTTATTGACGGGGGATCTTCTGGATTCCGACTTCCAATGCACCGTGATCAGTATTCTGGCCTGGAAAAGTACTCTTTGAATGGCCTCCCTAGTGTACATCTTCCAGTACTCCCAGTAGGCAAGCTCTCGGTTCCAAAGGTAAAGATACTTTAAATACAGAATTAACAGTATTCAACACTCTGGCCCAATAAGTATGCAGTTTGTGGCATCACCATAGAAGGTGAATAAGGTTCCCATGATCACATTTACACCTTGTGCGAGTGGCCTCATCCTGCAAGTTCATCAGCTGCAGTCTATGAGGTGTGTAGTACACCCTCACAATGATATACAGTTGAGTAAGGCATTGAGCTACGTTCAGTGAACAGATGCTCTCCGGCGCCTGTAATATCTCCTCCCATTGCTCCCCATCCATCTGGCCTACATCTCTTTTCCACCTCTCCCTCACTTTCAGAGGATGCTGCCCCATGTAGGAATGTAAAAGTATGGCATAACATTGAGAAAATAAACCCTTAGATGAGGCAGCACTTCTGATGAGGCTAAAGCTTATATTCCACCTGCAATGCTATGAAGGTCCAGAGTACTCAGTTTCAAAATATGTGCTTAAGGTTTGTAACCCTGTAGGATTTCCACCTGGCCCCAGCCTGAAGCTTTGCCAATTCAGTGTAGGTATCGTTAAACCAAATAGGGCTATAACTAGTGTATCCATCAGCCTGTTGGAGGTATTTGCACTTGTTCCACACCTTTTGAATGAGATTGTATGTTGGGTAATTTTTATGCGGCTTTGCAAAAGCTAGAGCTTCCAGTGCCATCGTAATGGGACCTCTTCCCATGGTGTAAAGCATGATTACCTGGGAGGTTCCTGCACTACTTTGATGCGACTTTGATCCAGAGAGTGCAACGTTGGATCAAATCTAAACTCAAAGTCGCACTCCAAATCACGTACCTTCAGGGTTGCAATAGTGGAAACATAGACTTACCAGAACATGTGGACTCTTTATATATAAAAAGAGACGCATGAGCTTGTTTATTAATGCGTCACCTGTAAGGGAGCGTAGGCTGCCTCTAGATTTCCATATTCAATTGCCAGAACAGCTCACCCAAAGCAGTGGGATATTTGTCCATAACATATAAAATATATATTTGTCCATAACATATAAAAAGAGCCAGGAATACTAACATAGTGTAAAACTGTATATAAAACCTTTCACTGTAAAGTACTAATCACTCACATGGTTACAAATTCACAAGCACTTATCTGTAAAAATCCAGCCTCAGGAATTCGACCAGTCTTGGGAATCCAACTGGTTATCAACATATTATTTACAACTCTAATTTCTAATTCTAAAAAGTTAACTGCTTCCATATTGGTCTCATAGTACAATGAAATTGTTGGAGTTATGGTCCTCCATTAAATGATTGTAGAGATTGAAGATCTCCATTACAAAGGAGAAGGATATCGACTAAATAGCGATGCACTAAAAACATTTTTAATCCATTTTTTTGTGTTATTTGCGCTGCAATTTTACCAAATTTACACATTGGTGGCTTTGTCTACTATTATGTTGAAATGAGGCTTTAATTTGACTCACATTGAGGCTCGGCTATCTTACACGTATGGCTAATATAATTAAACTAGATTGACACTGTGGCTTAACCACTTCCAGACCAGCTCATGACGATATACATCGGTACTTTGAAGGAGGTGAAGGAGGATATCGTTGTTATGGCAGTAGCTAGCTGCCAACACCCCAGTATCCTCGTCTTCAGTGAGCCGTGTGGTTTCCGATAGGAGTGGTCTCTGCGGCAGATTCGCTGCGAGATCACTTTTATTGGTGGCGGGAGAGGGCCCCCCTCCCGCTGTCATTTTATTCTCTAGGGTGTTAAAAAAAATTTAATGTTTGGGGGTTCTAAGTAATTTTCTTGCAAAAAAAAAATGTTTTTAACTTGTAAACAACAAATCTCAGAAAGAGGCTCGGTCCTTAAAGCAGGATTCCACCCTAAAGTGGAACCTCCGCTGATCGGAACCCCCCCCCCTCCGGTGTCACAATTGACACCTTACAGGGGGGGGGGTGGAGTTACCTGTCAAAGACAGGTATTTTCACCCACTTCCGGGCATAGACTCCCACGGGAATCTACGCCATTTCCTGCCCTGCCTGTCTGCTGGGACACACATGGGTCCCAGTGACAGCGCGGAGATTTCCTATTGCGTGGCGCGGTTCGCGCATGCGCAGTAGGGAACCGGGAAGTGAAGCCGATTCCCTTCACTTCCTGATTCCCTCACCTAGAATGGCGGCGGCAGCAGCCGAGGCCCGAGCGGTCAATCGGCCTCGGCTGCCGGCATCGCTGGAACCCGGGACAGGTGAGTGTCCATTTATTAAAAGTCAGCAGCTGTAGTATTTATAGCTGCTGGCTTTTAATATTTTTTTTTTGGCGGAATCCCTCTTTAAGTGGTTAACCATTTTTATACAATATATAAAAGTTTGACATTCTCATGTTCTCTAGAACAAGGCTTGGTTCGTGGTCTGGCTACTAGTATAGACACATTCAGCCATTTTGAATTTCAGAACAAGGCTTGATTAATAACTAATTCATATAAATATATTAACAATTGGATAATTTCCAGTATAAAGTCTCACATCCCTGGTATCAAATTCAAAGCAAGCGAGAAATCTCATGCAAATATAATGGGATTTTAAACTGATACAATAGGTCTGTGACTGTGAATAAGGCGAGCACCAACAACATCAGATTTTTGAAAAATCTATAGTTTATTACATAGTATCAATAATTCATAATAAAAAACACATAATTGTATTACATAATAAATAATAAATAGAACATACAATGATGCTTAACATCTGAAATCAAAGAAGCGTTGACAGGCAGGGAAACCGACATGTTTCGCATATTGCTTCATCAGGGTTTATGCACATATCATTGATTTCATCTATATTTTATAAAATATAAATATATACGAATAGGCCATTATTATATATTATCAAGCATCCATAGGAACAAGAGAATACAATACATATTATAAAATAGCTAAATTGCTTATGGATTTAAATTTTAGTTTTTTTAGTTTATTTATGGTTATTGTGCTCACCTGGTCTTTTTATATAGCTGAGTATAACATGACTCCCTAATCAGTAGTCCGCACCTTCTCTAACTCCCACGCAGCGACTAATTCCCGATAGGGGTCAGACCCACCCGGGATAAGCAGTGAGGAAATTGGATCATGCTTATTCGCCAGTTGATGTTTCTGCGCCCAAAATCTACAAAATGTATATATTGTAAGTCCAAAAAAAAAAAAAAAATTGAGTTCAGATGTTAAGCATCAATGTATGGTCTATTTATTATGTAATACAATTATGTGTTTTTTATTATGAATTATTGATACTATGTAATAAACTATAGATTTTTTTTTAAATCTGATGTTGTTGGTGCTCGCCTTATTCACAGACCTATTGTCTCAGTTTAAAATCCCATTATATTTGCACAAGATTTCTCTCTTGTTTTCTTTTTTGGATGTAATAACTAATCCATGTTGTAAAGCGCTGCGCAAACTAATAATAATCCACCTCCTCACATAGGTTTCCCCCTTGTCATTTGGAATGTATAAATGCCGTGGTGACGAGCATGGCTCCTATCAAATGTGATGAAACACATAGGGCGGAGCTATCGTTTGTGGCATCACCGCGAACACCACAACCAGGAACTGACTGGTGGGATCGCTGGGAGTGGATTTTTACGGATAACCACTTGTGAATTTCTAACCATGTGAGCGATTTTTACTTTACAATAAAAGGTTTTATATACAGTTCTATACTGTGTTAGTATAACTGGCTTTTTTATGTTCTGGTCAAATATCTCGCTGCTTTGTATGAGCTGTTTTGGCAATTGAATATTGAAATCTAGAGGCGGCCTATTCTCTCTTATGGATGACGCATTAAACAAGCTCATGTTACCCTTTTTTTTATATATAAAGAGCCCACATGTTCTGGTAAGAGTCTGTTTGGAATATCTGGCTATCAAGAATTCCATCTTCACAATAATGTTCACTATTCTGGACTTTTTGTGTATATTTTGGGTTACTGTTTTTTTATTGGTGTACACACTTGGACTGACACAACTGCATGAAAATTCTAGCATGGCAATCTGGACTTTATTCTTTATACACAATTTATCGAATTG
This sequence comes from Lithobates pipiens, assembly GCF_037356315.1. Taxonomy (NCBI): domain Eukaryota; kingdom Metazoa; phylum Chordata; class Amphibia; order Anura; family Ranidae; genus Lithobates; species Lithobates pipiens. The sequence goes on from NW_027507790.1 coordinate 235,454,672, forward strand.
TTTTACCGGCTGCTATACCGATCTGATAGCCCAATTTCTGCTTGTTTTCACAATTGTGATTAGGTCTTAATTAAATGTTTTCTAATAATACAACACTATTCAACACACAAAAAGCAGATCTGCACCAGTGGGGAGACGACCCCCACGCAGCTGTGCCACCCACAACCCTCCCCCACCCTGTCGCTGGATCGATCGGCACTTCACTCGCCTGCTAGTCCGCACTTACCCTATTCAGGTCGTGGTTTTGGCATCTTCTCCCTGGTCCCCGTGGTTGCTTCTCCTCCCAGCCAATCGGGACATAGGACTCACGGCCAATCAGCCGGGAGGAGAAGCAGGAAGACATTAAGGAAGATTAATTTGCTAATGTCACACAACTGGGCATGCTCGGGGCACAGTGCTCTGTGCCCAGAGGCCACACTTTTTGAAGCCAATTAGAGCCTCAGGCTCTAATCGTGTGTTTAAAAATAAAAAATAAACATTGAAATCCATGTGTCCGGTGCCCTACATGTGGATTAGCAGGGCGGAGGCGAACCCGTATGAGGCGGCCACCACTGATCTGCACCATTTCTGGCATGACAGTGCACCACTACGCACATCTGTGTGGTGTGGTGTGATGTGCTGTATAACCCAGGTGAATTTTTCATTACTGTGTGTGTTGGTGTGCTGTACTGAATCAATGCCAATGCACCACAGCATACATACACATGTGCGTTAACAGATTTTAGTAATGCACATTAAAAAGCACATTACCACAACACAAAGTGGGATTGCAGCCAGCCCATAAGTTCTAGCAAGTAGATTGTAGCTAGGTATAAAGACCTTACAGTGGTGTGAAAAAGTGTTTGCCCCCTTCCTCATTTCCTGTTCCTTTGCATGTTTGTCACACTTAAGTGCTTCGGAACATCAAACCAATTTAAACAATAGTCAAGGACAACACAAGTAAACACAAAATGCAATTTGTAAATGAAGGTGTTTATTATTAAAGGTGAAAAAAAATCCAAACCATCATGGCCCTGTGTGAAAAAGTGATTGCCCCCTAAACCTAATAACTGGTTGGGCCACCCTTAGCAGGAACAACTGCAACCAAGCGTTTGCGATAACGTGCAATGAGGCTTTTACAGCGTCCTGGAGGAATTTTGGCCCACTCATCTTTGCAGAATTGTCCTAATTCAGTTACATTAGAGGGTTTTCGAGCATGAACGGCCTTTTTAAGGTCATACCACAACATCTCAATAGGATTCAGGTCAGGACTTTGGCTAGGCCACTCCAAAGTCTTCATTTTGTTTTTCTTCAGCCATTCGGTGGTGGACTTGCTGGTGTGTTTAGGATCATTGTCCTGCTGCAGAACCCAAGTTCGTTTCAGCTTGAGTACACGAACATATGGTCGGACATTCTCCTTCAGGATCTCTTGGTAGACAGCAGAATTCATAGTTCCTTTTATCACGGCAAGTCTTCCAGGTCCTGAAGCAGCGAAACAGCCCCAGACCATCACACTACCACCACCATATTTTACTGTTGGTATAATGTTCTTTTTATGAAATGCAGTGTTCCTTCTACGCCAGATATACTTGGACACACACCTTCCAAAGAGTTCCACTTTTGTCTCATCGGTCCACAGAATGTTGTCCCAAAAGTCTTGGGGATCATCAAGATGTGTTGTGGAGAAATTGAGACGAGCTTTGATGTTCTTTTTGCTCAGCAGTGGTTTTCTCCTTGGAACTCTGCCATGCAGGCCATTTTTGCCCAGTCTTTTCCTGATGGTGGAGGCATGATCGCTGACCTTAACTGAGGCAAGTGAGGCCTGCAGTTCCTTGGACGTTGTTGTGGGGTCTTTTGTGACCTCTTGGATGAGTCGTCGCTGCGCTCTTGGGATAATTTTGGGCGGCCGGCCACTCCTGGGAAGGTTCACCACTGTTCCATGTCTTCGCCATTTGTGGATAATGGCTCTCACTGTGGTTCGCTGGATTCCCAAAGCTTTGGAAATGGCTTTATAACCCTTTCCAGACTGATAGATCTCAATTACTTTCTTTCTCAATTGTTCCTGAATTTCTTTGGGTCTCGGCATGATGTGTAGCTTTTAAGGATCTTCTGGTGGACCTTACTGTGTCAAGCAGCTCCTATTTAAGTGATGCCTTGATTGTGAACAGGTGTGGCAATAATCAGGCCTGGGTGTGGCTAGAGAAATTGAATTTAGGTGTGGACAACCACAGTTATAGTATGTTTTAACAAGGGGGGCAATCACTTTTTCACACAGGGCCATGATGGTTTGGATTTTTTTTCACCTTTAATAATAAACACCTTCATTTACAAATTGCATTTTGTGTTTACTTGTGTTGTCCTTGACTATTGTTTAAATTGGTTTGATGTTCCGAAACACTTAAGTGTGACAAACATGCAAAGGAACAGGAAATGAGGAAGGGGGCAAACACTTTTTCACACCACTGTATATCCAAGCTCTTATGGTGGCATTCACTCTTGGATAAACAAATTATTTTTTATTTTTTGGATTGATGCCTGCAGATGGGAATAATCAATCAATAGTCGCCAACACAACTGATCAATATGCAGCACACGGGAAAGTAGAATTCAAATGATAGTTGGAAGATATGATTTTATGTTATCCATCACATCTCTGTTTCTACCAGGCATCCTCATAATTGTTCGAGATTGAATCTATCCAAATTATGAGCAAATGATCTCAGTGCTGCCGATGCAAAATGATAAATAATTTCCAGCTCTGACCAATCGACCAGGTTCAATCTAATCCAATATAAACCAAGTCTAAATCGATCGAGAAGGAAGTTGCGGCTATTCAATCAGCTTCTGATTTGTTCAGAATAAAATCAAAGTGCGATGGTCACCATTGATCAGATTGGGCAGTATATATTTCCAGAGTATTCATGTTGTGTAAAGTAAACACGTGTATAATTTGTTTCAACAACAAATGACAGTTTATTTTTCTGATTCCTCTGTGACTTCCTTATTCTATGAAGCCCTATCACTTCCACATTTCTCACACTATTAAAGGTCAGTTGTACGACAGTGAACTTGGATTTATGTTGCAAAATCTGCAAAACAAGGAAATATTGTGCAGAAATATTACGCAGAAAGAAGATATCACACACAAAGCATTTCACTCATGTCTGTGGTCTGTAATTAACCTGCTAAGGCATTTTAGTTGAGTCATGTAATACTATTTATTTATTAACTCTATTTATATAGAGCCAACATTATCTCTCCAGCACTGCCCGCCAAGCCTTACCAGCCATGTTGAACTGTCTGAGCCAGTGGCGACGTGCTCAAAAATTTTGGGTGGGGCGCAAACAAACTGAAAAATACTTAAACCCCCCATCAAATGCAGCCACTGTGCTCATCATATACAGCCACTGTGCCCATCATATACAGCCACTGTGCCCATCATATGCAGCCACTTGTACCTATCATTAGCAGCCACTTGTGCCCATCAAATGCAGCCACTTGTGCCTGTAAAATGCAGCCACTTGTGCCCATCAAATGCAGCCACTTGTGCCCACCATATGCAGCTATTGTGCCCATCAAATGCAGCCACTTGTGCCTGTAAAATGCAGCCACTTGGGCCCATCAAATGCAGCCACTTGTGCCCACCATATGCAGCTATTGTGCCCATCAAATGCAGCCACTGTGCCCATCAAATGCAGCCACTTGTGCCTGTAAAATGCAGCCACTTGTGCCCGTAAAATGCAGCCACTTGTGCCCGTAAAATGCAGCCACTTGTGCCCATAAAATGCAGCCACTTGTGCCCATAAAATGCAGCCACTTGTGCCCTCCATATGCAGCTTTTGTGCCCATCAAATGCAGCCACTGTGCCCATCATATGCAGCCACTTGTGTCCATCATATGCAGCCACTTGTGTCCATCATATGCAGCCACTTGTGCCCATCAATTGCCACCACTGTGGCCATCAATTCCTCCCACTGTGCCCATCAATTGCCGCCACTGTGCCTAATTGCTCCCACTGTGCCTCATCAAACGCAGCCACTGCGCCATATCAAGTGCTGCCAGTGTGCCCCCTGCCGACCTGCCGCCTGCACTTACCTTTTTCGGTGGGACAGCTACTCGATGTCTTCCCCCCTCCTCTCTTCCCATCCTCTTCTATGATTGTACGCCTGGCGTCCAATCACAACACCTGTCATTTCAGCCAATCAGTTGACAGGTAACAGATCCGAGCACCTGATTGGCGGTTTAGTGTTAGGAAAGTGAATATTCATTATTTTCTAACACAGCTGAGTGACCTGCGAGCACCCAGTATGGCGCTCACAGGTCACCTTTTTTGATGCCTATTAGAGCCTATGGCTCTAATCAAGTACTTCAAAAACACCACCTTCTGCTGTAATTCAGGTACCCTGTGTCCGAAAAGGGGCCAGGCGCCTGAATAGGAGGTGGCAGCGGCGGCCATAGATTCATGCAATGCGTGAATCTATCTTTACGTGCTAGAGGGGTGGCTGGAGAGAGGGGGCGCACCGCCACTGGTCTGAGCTATCAAAGTTATTTTGTTCTAAATAAACCCAAGGTATACAGTATGTGCACAATAGAAACGATAGGCTAAAGCCAGCCATAGATGGAGCAAATGTTAACAGGAGAATCCCTCCCGTGGAGCCATTATGATTGTGACTACTGCTAGCGGCTATAAGATTTGGCTAATCTATGCTGGCATTAAAACGGAGTTCCAGCTTTTTTTTATTTTGAAAACCCCATGTGATGGTCATACCTAGTCATATACATATACAGTGCCTTGCGAAAGTATTCGGCCCCCTTGAACTTTTCAACCTTTTGCCACATTTCAGGCTTCAAACATAAAGATATAAAATTTTTATTTTTTGTGAAGAATCACCAACAAATGGGACACAATTGTGAAGTGGAACAAAATCTATTGGATTTTTTAAACTTTTTTAGCAAATAAAAAACTGAAAAGTGGTGCGTGCAAAATTATTCGGCCCCTTTACTTTCAGTGCAGCAAACTCACTCCAAAAGTTCAGCGAGGATCTCTGAATGATCCAATGTTGTCCTAAATGACTGATGGTGATAAATAGAATCCACCTGTGTGTAATCGAGTCTCTGTATAAATGCACCTGCTCTGTGATAGTCTCAGGGTTCTGTTGAAAGCGCAGAGAGCATCATGAAGACCAAGGAACACACCAGGCAGGTCCGTAATACTGTTGTGGAGAAGTTTAAAGCCGGATTTGGATACAAAAAGATTTCCCAAGCTTTAAACATCCCAAGGAGCACTGTGCAAGCGATCATTTTGAAATGGAAGGAGTATCAGACCACTGCAAATCTACCAAGACCTGGCCCTCCCTCTAAACTTTCAGCTCAGACAAGGAGAAGACTGATCAGAGATGCAGCCAAGAGGCCCATGATCACTCTGGATGAACTGCAGAGAACTACAGCTGAGGTGGGAGAGTCTGTCCATAGGACAACAATCAGTCGTACACTGCACAAATCTGGCCTTTATGGAAGAGTGGCAAGAAGAAAGCCATTTCTCAAAGATATCCATAAAAAGTCTTGTCTAAAGCTTGCCACAAGCCACCTGGGAGACACACCAAACATGTGGAAGAAGGTGCTCTGGTGAGATGAAACCAAAATCAAACTTTTTGCCCACAATGCAAAACGATATGTTTGGCGTAAAAGCAACAAAGCTCATCACCCTCAACACACCATCCCCACTGTCAAACATGGTGGTGGCAGCATCATGGTTTGGGCCTGCTTTTCTTCAGCAGGGACAGGGAAGATGGTTAAAATTGAGGGGAAGATGGATGCAGCCAAATACAGGACCATTCTGGATGAAAACCTGTTGGAGTCTGCAAAAGACCTGAAACTGGGACGGAGATTTATCTTCCAACAAGACAATGATCCCAAACATACAGCAAAATCTACAAAGGAATGGTTCACAAATAAACGTATCCAGGTGTTAGAATGGCCAAATCAAAGTCCAGACCTGAATCCAATCGAGAATCTGTGGAAAGAGCTGAAAACTGCTGTTCACAAACGCTCTCCATCCAACCTCACTGAGCTCGAGCTGTTTTGCAAGGAAGAATGGGCAAGAATTTCAGTCTCTCGATGTGAAAAACTGATAGAGACATACCCCAAGCGACTTGCAGCTGTAATCGCAGCAAAAGGTGGCTCTACAAAGTATTAACGCAAGGGGGCCGAATAATTTTGCACGCCCCACTTTTCATTTTTTTTATTAGTTAAAAAAGTTTCAAAAATCCAATAGATTTCGTTCCACTTCACAATTGTGTCCCACTTGTTGGTGATTCTTCACAAAAAATAAAAATTTATATCTTTATGTTTGAAGCCTGAAATGTGGCAAAAGGTTGAAAAGTTCAAGGGGGCCGAATACTTTCGCAAGGCACTGTAGGTATGAGTATTTAATGTATATGATATTTTCTTTTAAAAAATTCTTACTCTTCTCTCCCCACGGAGCATGCTCCTATCTGTTGGCATGTTGGCATGTGAAGCCGACTCGTCTCTTCCGGAATACTGCACTGCTGGCTACCCAGCATCCCGAACTTGTGCATGCTCATATCTTCGAAAGCATGGCGCACAAACAAACAGAGGAGGCCCATTGATCTGGGATTTATAAAACTCATATCCCCGGAGTCAATGCATGGCAAAACATGATGTACCTCGCAGCGGTGAGCTACAGCGGAAGTGCAGCAGTCGCCATGCAAATTACAGACTTAGATTACTCCAAAAAAAAAAAGTCCAATAAAAGATTAGCAAGCTATCAAAAACGGGGGGGGGGTTGCAAAGTTTAACATGTTGGTGGAACTCTGCTTTAACAGTGAGGAATAGAAATAGTACAGGAAAAGCTCAACAAAGAAAGAAATACTCCTCTTGGCATAAAGATGGCCACCAGGAAAATCACCATAAAGTCCATGGAAAATGCTAGAGAGACCATGTACGTTCAATGGGTAGTTTGACCACAACTTGCTCTTGTTCTAGAGAGTCCCGGAGCTGAGGGGAAAGAGGGATCGGTGCAGGGACAGCATGACTTGTGTGGACTACACAGTCATGCTGTAGATATAGGGGTTTTCTCCTTTAAGGAAAGGGGAGTGGCAGTAGCGGAAGGGGCGGGGCCGTACGCAAGAGAAGGGGAAGTAAGGAAGTATTGCGTCATCGGAGAGCGGCGGGGAAAAGATTCCCACCCACCCTCCCTGGTTATGGTAATTTGGAAAGGCAGTGTTTTGGGTCTGTGAGGAGGAGGAAATTTATGTTTTATGGATATATAACATGTTGGTACCCTTCTGTGGCATGGGAGTTATAAGGTACCTTCCGGTTATGAGGGGTTAACCGGGAGGGGGTAATGGTAGGTCACTGCGAAGGTTGGGTACTGTTTCACAGTCTAGGGGTTTGTGACTGGAGGCCTAAAAGTTAAACGAAGTTTGTCGCAGTGACCAGTGGTGTGTGTTCCCCTCCAAGACCCCTGGAAAGTACTAAAGGTTATTTAACAGTTATTTTAAAATGTTATTTATTTAATTTATGTTAATTTGTTAATAAAAGGCCGTCAAGGCCATTTACTCCATAACCTTGTCACGTCATTTGTGGGGGGTTGTTGGAGGGAGTAGAGATTAGGTTTATGGTGGCTTTACACTGACTGGGGGTTTAAGTCCTTAACAGGTCATGAAGAAGTGGCCAAATTTCAGTCATTCCACATTGTTGTTTCAATTGTGCATATAGGCTGTGGGTTTACCTATTCATAATTCCATATTACTCAGTCATATCACATGTTTCATCTCATCAGTTACTCATAATAAGTATTAATCTGTATTCTTTTTAGGCTGGTTTAGTGACTAGACTTGTCCTTCGTCACACTGTCAATTGTATCTCACTCCTAGTCTTTCCTCTATAGGGGTTTCTTAACTTTTCAATACGGGAGTCACATTGTGTATTTTACCAACCTTTGTGGGCCAAAGAAAATCTATTTTGTAATCAATACATACAATTGAAAAGAATGAATAAGCCCCCTCTTACATACAAGAATTCCCAGCATAGTCCTCACTCCTAGAAGTGCCCAGCAGAGTCTGTTCTTACATCCAGGAATGCCAAGCAGTGTCCCCCTTTACATCCAGGAGTGCCCCACTGAATCCTCTCTCACACCCATAAGTGCCAAGCAGTGTTCCCCTTTACATCCAGGTGTCCTCAGCAGATTCCTGCCTTACATCCAGGAGTGCTCAGCAAAGTTTTCCCCCGACATCCATATGTGCCCAGCAGAACTCCCCCTTTCAGGTGGCAGAGCAGCAGGGCAGAACCGAGGAGGTGACGCAGGTCTGGGTGGAGGTGCAGGCAATGTGCCATCAGTTGCTAGGACCCCAGCAGTCCTTGCAAGCAACCATGGCGGCGGGATGGGGGAAATCTGTGCTGGTAACTGGACAGGGTCACGGCTGGGTAGAAGTGGATACTGCGTGTAGGGGGCAGGTAGTAGTTGGGTGACACTCCCCCCATGTTCCCTCCTCCTTGAGCACCAAGCAAGGGTCACATAGGAGGCCTACCCTGGGGTGGGTTCTTCTGGGCTACGCTAGGCACCTTGGATAGGGTCACTGCCTTGCACATGGAACACATCACCTTTACCTTGTGCTGCGCACTGTGTACACTTGAGAAATAAACTGTTCTCTAGGTAACTCATCTGTCTTTGTGTCAATGTACACCCTCACTGTCACAGCTGCATTTAGGAGGGACATGAGTCTATGCCTTCTCTACTTTTCCAGCGTTTCACTGCTACCTCACTCCCAGTAACAGTATGGGGTCCCGCCATGCACCCAGCATGGACTCCATGTGCGCACTTCACATAACTCTTGTTCTTTCGAACCTGTAGACAGGCTGAGGGCCTCTGCAGTGTTGATCTGCTCCCGTTGCTATGGGAGACGGACTGCTCAGAGAGAGAGCGCCGACAACAACTCCCTCCAGCAAGAGGTTATCCCACCTGTCACCTGTACACATTTACATCAGGCTTCATGTGAAACCTTTGTTACCCCTGGTGACCATTTGTGTGTACTTTGTGCTAAATTCTTTACGAAGCTGTCTTTATACCCCAAAGTGCTTTATCTATCCCACAAGATATGTGTGTACCGGTTACTTGCATTACACTCCTTTAGTAACTTCAAACCAGGCAAGGGAAACATTTCAAAATTTTACTTGAATAAATTAACATGACGACATGCACAGATAACAGTCTTTTTGAAATAAAGTGCAATCTTTTCCTACATCCCTAGTTCCTAACATTCAGGTTTGAAGCTACCCCAGCATACCTGCATAGGCAACAGTCCACTCTTGGCAAAATACATAATTGGTATCTTCAGGGAAGACTGCAGGTACCAGCAGACTACCCCAGTGATGGGAACTCTGACCTCTGACCTCGGCATCGTACTGGTGATCCATACTCCAGCAACAGTGAAGGGCAAGGTTGAAAATTGAGCTACCAAGGCCCCAGTCTTTCTCTTTCTCCTTGGGCCTGGGCCTCCATCCCTCTTATATCACACAGGACCGGCATGTAGGCAGGTAGTGGTTAACACTGCCCTAGTTGGGAAGGTAAGGGTTTATCATGTAGCCTGGGTCTTTCTGGTGGGTTTTTCTTGGGTCTGGCCAGACCCAAGAAAAACCCACCAAGAAAGACCCAGGCTACATGATAAACCCTTACATTCCCAACCAGGGCAGTGTTAACCACTACCTGCCTACATGCTGGTCGCTGTAGGCAGACGGGCACATCCACTGCCGGCAAGCCAAGATTCCTGCAGGACAGATAAAAGAATTTAGCTGGTGAGTTTTGGCATACTATTCATACTTTGGAAACCCCTGCTTAAGAGATTTTTGTTGATAGGTGAGTTATCTCTTTCAGAATACAGTCACTTTGTTAGCTCACACAGCTCAGCATTGTTATTTAAAGGCTAAGTACAGCTTTGTAATACAATTTTCTTTGCAATCAAGTATTTTTAAAAGCATTGAGGAGCTTAGAAAATTGCCTCCATACTTTAAATGCCATAGCTATATAGGCCATGAGGTGACATCATGGCGCCACTTGGCACCTTTTATGAATCACAGGCACATCAACAGCCAGGGGGACTGGAGGGGGAGGCAGGAGAGCTGCCCGCTGGGACTCTGGGAGTCGAGTTGTATGTGTGGATCGCACTGGTTCTCTTCCCTCTTTGTCTCCTCCCCACTTTGCCTGTCCCCAGTGTCCGTCTCCTTCTCTCCTCGCTTGTCCTTTGTGCCTATCATATGCCCCTGTCTCATAGCCTCCTCACTTGTCCTTCTCTCTGCAGGTAATCAGACTTCAGAAGCAGCATTCTGACCAGGAGGAGACTCAGCACTGGACCCCCACCAGCCCCCTGTTATCTGAGAGCACACAATCACATGTGTACGGCACCTGGAAGCAAACACTGAGATATAACATCTCTTCCTGTATGGCAGCGCCATCTCTTCCTCATAAAGAGGAAAAAGAATATGCACTTTGCTGAAGTCCACAGCAACCAGTCAATTTTTATGGAGTCAGACCTGTAAGAAGTATATTCTGATTGGTCACTTCAAGTTGCTGAAGGCTGCGTTATTCCTTACCGAATAAGCTGGGAATTCACTGACCCCTCAAGATTTTTACATTTTCCTTACAGAAGAGATGTCATATGTCTGAGGTCACCCTGCCAGTTGCCAGTGACATACTGAAAGAGTCTCCATCTTTAACCACTTGACCACTGGGCACTTAAACACCCTTAATAACCAGACCAATTTTCAGCTTTCGGTGCTCTCACATTTTGAATGACAATTACTCAGTCATGCAACACTGGACCTATATGAAATTTTTGTCCTTTTTTTCACACAAATAGAGCTTTCTTTTGGTGATATTTAATCATCTCTCAGTTTTTTATTTTTTGTGCTATAAAAGAAAAAAGACCGAAAATTCTGCGAAAAAATGAATTTTTCTTCGTTTGTTATAAAATTTAGCAGATTAGTAATTTTTTCTTCATAAATTTTGGCCAAAATTTATACTACTACATATCTTTGGTAAAAATAAGTACAAATTGGTGGATATTATTTGGTCTTTGTGAAAGTTATAGAGTCCACAAGCTATGGTGCCAATATCTGAAAATTTATCACACCTGAAGGACTGACAGCCTATTTCAATTCTTGAGACCCTAACATGCCAGAAATGTACAAATACCCACCAAATGACCCCTTTTTGGAAAGAAGACATTCCAATGTATTTAGTAAGAGGCATGATGAGTTTTTTGAAGTTGTCATTTTTTCCCACAATTCTTTGCAAAATCAAGATTTTTTTTCCTTTTTTTTTTTTTCCACAAAATTGTCATATTATCAGGTTATTTCTCACACACAGCATATGCATACCACAAATTACACCACAAAACACATTCTGCTATTACTCCCGAGTACGGCGATACCACATGTGTGAGACTTTTACACAGTGTGGCCACATACAGAGGCCCAACATGCAGGGAGTGCCATCAGGCATTCTGGAGCACCCAGGACAATTCTGACATTTCTCTCCTACATGTAAAAATCATCATTTATTTGCTAAAAAATTACAGAGAACCCCAAAACATTATATTTTTTTTTTTTTAGCAAAGACCCTGGAGAATACAATGGTGGTCGTTGCAAATTTTTATCTCACACGGTATTTGAGCAGCAATTTTTCGAACGCGTTTTTTTGGGGCAAAAAACAGTTTTGTGCTTAAAAAAAAAAAAAAAAAAAAAAAACAGTAAAGTTAGCCCAATTTTTACATAAAGTGAAAGATGAAGTTATGCTGAGTAAATACATATCAAACATGTCACTCTTCAAAATTGCACATGCCCGTGGAATGGCGCCAAACGTCGCTACTTAAAAAATCCCCATAGGCGACGCTTTAATTTTTTTTTACTGGTTACATGTTTTGAGTTGCAGAGGAGGTCTAGGGCTAGAATTATTGCTCTCGCTCTAACGTTCGCGGCAATACCTCACATGTGTGGTTTGAACACCGTTTTCATATGTGGGCAGGGCTTACGTATGCGTTCGCTTCTGCATGCGAGCACATGGGGATATGGGCGCTTTAAAAAAAAATTTTATTTTTTTTATTGTTCATTTTACTTTATTTTAGTTTGACATTTTTTTCCCCAAAAATACATTTTTGATCACTTTTATTCCTATTACAAGGAATGTAAACATCCCTTGTAATAGGAATATGGGGTGACAGGTCCTCTTTACAGTGAAATCTGGGGGTCAATATGACCCCACATCTCACCTCTAGGCTGGGAAGCCTGAAATAAAAAAAAAAAAAAAAAGATTCTGGCTTTGATCGTACTGGCGAGTTGGTAGAAGCACCGGAGGGCGGTGAGGGGTGGGGGGCGTCTATGGCTGGGTATTGCAGGGTATCACCGAGTATGGCTGGGTATCTCCGAGTATGGCTGGGTATGGCAATTTATGGCAGGGGTATTGCAGGGGTATTGGGGGTATTGCAGAGTATTGGGGGTATTGCAGAGTATTGAGGGGTATTGCAGAGTATTGGGGGGTACTGCAGAGTAATGGCAGGGTACTACAGAGTATTGGGGGGTACTGCAGAGTAATGGGGGGGTACTGCAGAGTAATGGGGGGGTACTGCAGAGTAATGGCAGGGTACTGCAGAGTATTGGGGGGTACTGCAGAGTAATAGCAGGGTACTGCAGAGTATTGGGGGTACTGCAGAGTATTGGGGGGTACTGCAGAGTAATGGCAGGCTACTGCAGAGTAATGGCAGGCTACTGCAGAGTAATGGCAGGCTACTGCAGAGTAATGGCAGGGTACTGCAGAGTATTGCAGGGTATTGCAGAGTATTGGCAGGGAATTGAGGGGTTAAATTCGGTGAGCAGCGATGTGGGCACTGCAGATGCAGCCCACATCGCTGCTGACACCGATCTCTTTCCCCTCCGCTGTACCGATCGGTACAGAGAGGGGGAGGGAGGAACCGGCATCATAACACGACGCCGGTTTGTTTACAAGTGATCACTCCGTCATTTGACGGAGCGATCACGTGGTAAACGGCCGCGACGAGCGGCCGTTTACCGTGATGCGCCGGGTCCACTGGACCCGGCGGTCACAGATGATCTCGTGTGCGCGCCCCAGGGAGCGCGCGAGAGCAGAATTCTGGGAGCCCGTTAATTAACGGCCTCTCAGAGTTAAACAACCGCCCTGAAGCCGTTAATCGGCAATGGGCGGTTGTTAAGTGGTTAAAGAAGGTTGCCATAGGAACTCTCATGTACAGTAGACATCTGAGGACTCTGATGCAAGGTGGATGGGTGCTGGTGACCAGAGACCACCTTACTTCAGAGTTCCCCTTTACACCAGATTATGCAGCATTCCCCCTTACATAATGTTCTGCAGCATTCACCTTTACATCAGAGTTCCTCTTTACATCAGGGTCTACAGCATGGGTGCTCAACCTGTGGCTCCTCAGCTGTTGCTACAAGTCCTATCATGCCTCTGCCTATGGGAGTCATGCTTGTAACTGTCAGCCTTGCAATGCCTCATGGGACTTGTAGTTTTGCAACAGCTGTAGGGCCACAGGTTGAACGGTCATGGTCTACAGAGTTCCCCCTTGCACTGTAAGGGGGGATCCTGCAGACTCTGATGTAAGCAGAAACTCGGTGGACTCTTGGGGGAAGGAGGGAAGCTCTGTTGACCAGAGACCCCCTTACATCAGAGTTTCACTTTACATAATTGTCTGCTGCATCTCCCCTCACATCAGAGTCCTAATGCCGCGTACACACGACCGGACTTTTCAACATCAAAGGTCCGACGGAACAATTCCGGCAGACTATTCGATCGTGTGTGGGCTGCAGCGGACTTTTGATTTGCAAAAATCCGACAGACTTTAGAAATGGAACATGTTTCAAATTTTTCCGCCGGAACTCCGCCGAACCCAGTTCTTACCGAGAAATCCGCTCATGTGTATGCTAGTCCGTCGGACAAAAACCGACGTGAGGGCAGCTATTGGCTACTGGCTATGAACTTCCTTATTCTAGTCCGGTCGTACTTCATCACGTTCGAATCCGTCGGACTTTGGTGTGATTGTGTGTGGCCAAGTCCGTTCATTCGGAAAGTCCGTCAGAACTCTGTCAGAACTCTGTCAGAACTCTGTCAGAACTCTGTCAGAACTCTGTCAGAACTCTGTCAGAACTCTGTCAGAACTCCGTCGAAAGTCTGTTGGACCTAGTCCCTCAAAGTCCGGTCGTGTGTACGCGGCATAAGAGTTCTCCTTTACATCAGAGTCCACTGTGTTTCCTTTTACATCAGGATCCACAGTGTTCCCTCTTGCACTGTAGGGGAACTCTGTGCTGGGTTACATTGACCTAACCTTCATGTAAAAGGAGAAATATGTTTTTTGCCTTTTGTTATACCTTAAACGTATTGCTTATTGCACTAGCTACATGTTTGTAGCTTAAAGCGTTTGTTAACCCAAAAGAAAAATACGTATTCTTCTACATATTTTTGGTAAAAAATATCACAATAAGCGTTTATTGATTGGTTTGCGCAAAAGTTATAGCATCTACAAAATAGGGGATAGTTTTATAGCATTTTTAAGAATATTTTTTTTTTTACTAGTAATGGCAGCGATCAGCGATTTTTTTATTGTGACTGCGACATTATGGCGGACATGTGGGACAATTTTGACACATTTTTGGAACCATTGACATTAAAACAGTGATCAGTGCGATTAAAAATGCACTAATTATTGTAAAAATGTCCCTGGCAGTGAAGGGGCTAACCACTAGGGGGCAGTGTAGGGGTTAAGCGTGAGTGTGTGTTTTTTTTACTGTAGGGGGGCGTGGCTTGGCGTGTGATGTCACTAATCGTCTTTCCCTATGACAGGGAACAGACGTTTGTTTGTTTACACTTACCTCTCCCCGTTCTTCAGCTCTGTGACCCGATCGCGGGACACCGGCGGTGATCAGGTCCCGCGGGCACGGTCACGGAGCTCAGGACCAGGTCGCGAGTGCACTGGTGGCGCGCGCGTGACCCACGGCTGGCCACTTAAAGGGCAACGTACCTGTACGTGCTTGTGCCCAGCCGTGCCATTCTGCGTATTCTACGTATATCTGCGTGAGGCGGTCCTTAAGTGGTTAAAGCATGTTATGTAATACAGTGCTGGTCCTGTGTCATTTGGCCCCCTGTAACACCTAAAAAATGTGGCTGATCCTGGCAGTTTTTCCCCACCCCTCTGTAAACTGACCACAGTGTATCATGGCTGCTTAGACCAGACACTATGGTCAGTTTAGGTGCCTCTGTCATCAGCAGCCTGCTATCTGCTCTCCTCTCTGCTCCTGTGTCCCCCTCCCCTCTGTCTGTGTGTGAGCCGTCCCCTCCTGCTGCTCTCATAACACTAACCTGTATACATCATCAGCACTGCCTCCTATTGCAGTGTCCCCCTCTGTGAATGATTTATAAATACAAATGCTGCAAATACCTAATTTAAGAGCCGAGATTGCGATCACAAGACCAGCCAGCTCTCTCCTGCTCTCCTCCAAACTGAAGAATCTCAATCCCACCCGCTGCATCTCACAGAGGAGGAAAGGAGAAAGCTGGCCAGTCATGTGATCGCAATCTCAGCAGTGAAATTAGGTATTTGCAGCATTTATTTTTATAAATCACACACAGAGGGGGATACTGCAATAGGAGGCAGGGCTGATGGTTTATACAGGTTAGAGTGGCTTAACAACCACTTTAAAGAGTATGTAAACCCAACATGTGATATTCCTGTGTCTGCTGTACCATGTACTTGTATAATAAAGTATCCTGTTCTCTCTGAGTTGCTTCCTTTGTGTGAAATCCCTGGTGTTCCTGCCATCCCTCTGCTTTCCTATTAGAAACTGACCACACTAAGCACACCGTGGTCGGTTCTGTAACTGTACTGGGAACTCCGCCTGTTCTCTTCCAATTATCACACATGTGCAGACACCCCCCCCCCCACCCTCCCTGCACATCCTTTCACTGGGAAGCTCATTGTGCTGTTGCATCTCATCCCCCAGCTCTTATTCAACTGATAAGAGAGACAATGTGATCACTTATAGAAAAAAGGGGAAAAAAGTATTTATAATGTTTTTTTTACTGCCATTTTTTTTAAGTGGCAGTAAAAAATGTGACTGTCAGTCAATTTCATGAGTTTTGTCAGTAAAAAAGGGGTGCTGCGAGAAAAGCGTCGGTGCCCTGTCAGCAGTGGCAGAACTACCGCCATAGCAACACATGCGGGCGCTATGGGGCCCGCAGTCAAGTGGGGCCCAGTGAGGACAGGCGCCGCGGCTCTGTGGGAGATAGCGGGCGGCTCCGTGGGTAAGAGCGAGCGGTCCGCGGCTCCGCGGGTGGTCCGCGGGCGGCTCCGCAGGTGAGAGAGTCGGTCAGCGGCTCCGCGGGTGATAGTGGGAGGTGGATGAGAGCGGGCGGTCCACTGGTGAGAGAGTGGGCTGTCAATGGGCGTGAGCGGGCTGGTTAATCAGGGAGCTGACGGGCGGGGAGCATAGAGATGACATCATCTCTCACCCCCTGGCGCCCGCCCTGCATCACCTGCAGTGCAGTTCTCCCCTCACTGTGCAGGCAGCCAGGAAACAGAGAGATGACATTATCCCTCTGCTGCCTGACTGATAATCTGCTGCCTGACTCTGTGACACAGCAGGAAAGTGACAGAGCAAGTGACAATCCATAATGTGTGGCAGGCAACGTGGCAAGTGACAACCCAGGACGTGGCAAGTGACAATCCGTAACGTGTGGCAAGTGAAAATCCGTGACGTGGCAAATGACAATCCATAATGTGTGGCAGGCAACGTGGCAAGTGACATCCTGGGACATGGCAAGTGACAATCCGCAATGTGTGGCAGGTGACGTGGCAAGTGACAATCCATAATGTGTGGCAAGTGACAATCTGTAATGTGTGGCAAGTGGCAATCTAGGACGTGGCAAGTGACAATCCGTAATGTGTGTCAGGTGACGTGGCAAGTGACAACCTGGATGTGGCAAGTGACAATCCATAACATGTGGCAGGGGACGTGGCATGTGAAAATTCGTGAAGTGGCAAGTGACAATCCGTAATGTGTGGCAGGTGATGTGGCAAGTGACAACCCGGGACATGGCAAGTGACGATCCATAATGTGTGGCAAGTGGCAATCTAGGACGTGGCAAGTGACAATCCGTAATGTGTGGCAGGTAACGTTGCAAGTGGACAATCTGCAACATGTGGCAGGTGACATTCTGCAACGTGTGACAAGTGACAATCTGCATCTGGTGGCAGGCGACATGGCAAGTGGACAATCCGCAACGTGTGGCAGGTGATGTGACAAGTGACAATACTTAATGTGTGGCAAGTGACAATCCAGGACGTGGCAAGTGACAATCCATAATGTGTGGCAAGTGAGGTGGCAAGTGACAATCCATGATGTGTGGCAGGTGACTTGGCAAGTGACAATCTGGGGTGTGGCAAGTGGACAATCTGCAACATGTGGCAGGTTACATTCTGCAATGTGTGACAAGTGACAATCTGCATCTGGTGGCAGGTGACGTGGCAAGTGGACACTCCGCAACGTGTGGCAGGTGATGTGACAAGTGACAATCCTTAATGTGTGGCAAGTGACAATCCAGGACGTGGCAAGTGACAATCCATAATGTGTGGCAGGTGACTTGGCAAGTGACAATCTGGGATGTGGCAAGTGGACAATCTGCAACATGTGGCAGGTGACATTCTGCAATGTGTGACAAGTGACAATCTGCATCTGGTGGCAGGCGATGATGGCAAGTGACACGCTCAGGGATCCCACTGATTTTGCATTATGGTGAGTTGAACTATTTTGTTTTATATAACAGAACAGAAATTGGTTAGGAGGCATGGAGGTCTGCAATGTGTTCCCTTCAGGGGCTGCATACAGTATACTGCATACTTTGTTGTTCAAAATTAATATAAGCTGTTGCCTGGGTACTGTGCCACATGGGTGTGGTAGTCTGTTGTTCAATGGCATTAGTTCATTTTTTGTGTGTGTGTGTGTGTGTGTGTGTGTGTGTGTGTGTGTGTGTGTGTGTGTGTGTGTGTGTGTGTGTGTGTGTGTGTGTGTGTGTGTGTGTGTGTGTGTGGGGGGGGGCATACAACATTTTGCTATGGGGCCCTGTGATTTCTAGTTACGCCCCTGCATGTCAGTACACTTTTTCACTTTGGGAAGTTGGCAACACTGGTGGTGTTACACATACCCCATAATGCCTTTACAGACCCAGGTTCTTTAGGAATACTTCAAAACCCAACATGCACCCCTTAAATAACTTCAGACTAGGCTCATAGTATTTGGAACAACTTAACTGTAAATTCTGCATGCAATATGCAACAAGATAAAATGTCCTTTCCCTAACTAAATCTGAATACTGCTGCCCCAGCATACCTGCACAGATAAAGCCCTTGGGGGTGAAGTCTATAATTGGTGAATCCAGAATGGAGGTGTCCATTGTTACAGGGTCCTGAGGGAGAGGTGGACCACAGGTCCAAGCAACCTTCTTCCATTGCTCCCATCTGCACTCCTGGGACTTGATTCTCTCACCTTTTATACTGCACAGGAAGGGAGGCTGGACCCCCATAAAAGCCTGCAAAATTGCCCAGGGAAGGTGGAACACATTAACCACTTCCCCCTGGCTTGTGCAGCCAAACTAGCTAACTAAACACAGGAGGCAACCTGCCTACATGTGGTTGCGCAGTGTGCTCTCCCTTTCACTGTTGAGCGCAGCAATGCTTGCATTACTGCAATGTACTAAAACACATTTTGAATAGTGATGATTTTTTCTTAAGGCACAGCTAGGCACAGTGTTAGTACATGGTAACGTACTTTCATGTGTTGTGGTGTATTGTGTAACAAAAATAGTACAGGTTCCTTTTTTCTGATGCATTGGGCAGCATATTTATTTAATATAAACAAGGCCAAGGATAAATCCAAGAAAAAAATCCAAGCTTTTTCACCGGTTAGCCCGCTGACAACCGAATCAACCTATCTAACGGTATGCATTAAAGCAGGGGTTTAGTCTGCATACATTAGCAAACACATGTGTAAGCCACAGAGCCTCGCCACGGCACCCTGGTATCTGTGGTCCTATCACTAACTTATGAGTGACTCCACAATGGAAGCACATGCATTCTGATGGATAGGTTGA
The DNA here is from genome assembly GCF_037356315.1 of Lithobates pipiens. NCBI lineage: Eukaryota > Metazoa > Chordata > Amphibia > Anura > Ranidae > Lithobates > Lithobates pipiens. The sequence goes on from NW_027507790.1 coordinate 235,473,843, forward strand.
GGGCAGGTGGACTGAAGGGAGCCCACCCCTTCTTAAAGGTCCACCTGCCCTGAAATCAAGACTCATTAGACCAGGCAACGTTTTTCCAATCTTCTATTGTCCAATTTCAGTGATCCTCTGCAAATTGTAGCCTCAGTTTCCCGTTCTTAGCTGACAGGAGTGGCAACCGGTCTGGTCTTCTGCTGCTGTAGTCCATCTGCTTCAAGGTTCGATGTGTTGTGCATTCAGAGATGGTATTCTGCATATATTGTAACAAATGGTTATTTGACTTATGCCGCGTACACATGTAGCTGACTATCCGGCGGACTACTTGCCCACACACGGCACTTTTTCAGCGGACTAATACGGCATACTAAGTCCGCCGGACTATCGGCCGTACTTTTGAAATGAACGGACTCGCCCACACACATGGAGGAAAGTCTGCTCATTTTGAGCTCGTCTCCAGGTAGGCGGGGCCCGCGAAGGATGCGTCGCTGGCCCCGCCACCTGGTATGGACTTAAAAGGGAACCCCAACGCAGAAAAAAATCGGCGTGGGGGTCCCCCCCAGGTCCACATCAGACCCTTGTTCGAGCACGCTACCCGGCCGGCCAGGAAAGGGGGGACGAGCGAGCGCCCCCCCTCCTGAGCCGTACCAGGCTGCGTGCCCTCAACATGGGGGGTGCCTTGGGGAAGCATCCTCTGGGACTGTGACACCATAATGGGCGGGGACATCATCCGGTGATGTCCCTATATAAGTCGCCGCGCATCACGTCCGTGCCACTGTGAGCGGAGGATGCGACGAGGCAACATCTGAAGAGAAGAACAGAAGAACAGAAGGCGGCGACAGCGGCGACAGAAGACCACCGCCTGTAAAAGAGCTAGAAGAAGGCGCGGTGGCCCGGCAAGAAGAACCGAAGAGGGGTACAAGACCCCCGAAGTCGGAAGAAGAGGGCGGCAGCGAGGAAGAAAGCCGGGCTCCTCTGCTAGTAAAAGAGCTAGAAGAAGATAGCAGAGGAGTCCGGCGAGAAGACCCCCGAAGACGGAAGACCCCCGGAGCTGTGCAATAAACTATTTTAACCCTTGTGTGTTGTGTTTTTTTGTACTTTATTTTACAGGTGAATGGGTAGGGGTACATTGTACCCCATACTCATTCACATAGGGTGGGGGGCCGGTATCCGTGGGCCCCCTTATTAAAGGGGGCTCCCGGATTCCAATAAGCCCCCCGCCCGCAGACCCCGACAACCAACGGCCAGGGTTGTTGGGAAGAGGCCCTTGTCCTCATCAACATGGGGACAAGGTGCTTTGGGGTGGGGGGGGGGGTGCGCGGCCCCCCTTCCCCAAGGCACCCCCCATGTTGAGGGCACGCGGCCTGGTACAGCTCAGGAGGGGGGCGCTCGCTCGTCCCCCCTTTCCTGGCCGGCCGGGTAGCGTGCTCGGACAAGGGTCTGATGTGGACCTGGGGGGGACCCCCACACCGATTTTTTTTCGGCATTGGGGTTCCCCTTTAAGTCCATACCAGGTGGCGGGGCCAGCGACGCATCCTTCGCGGGCCCCGCCTACCTGGAGACGCGCTCAAAATGAGCGGACTTTTCTCTGGACGGGAAAAGTCCGTTCATTTCAAAAGTACGGCGGATTGTCCGCCGAAATGCAAGTCCGGCGGGAAGATTGAAGTGCAAAACTACTTTCTAAGTCTGCCGTACTTTCGGGTCAAAAAAGTCTGCCGGAGGCTACACACGGGGGGATTGTCCGGCGGACTTGAGTTTGCCGGACTTTTCCACCCGATTGTTTGATCGTGTGTACGCGGCATTACTGTTGCCTTTCTATTATCTTGAACCAGTCTGCCCATTCTCCTCTGACATCAACAAGGCATTTTGCTCCACACAACTGCCACTCACTGGATATTTGCTCTTTTTCAGGCCATTCTCTGTAAACCCGAGAGATGGTTGAGCGTGAAAATCCCAGGAGATCAGCAGTTTTTGAAATACTCAGACCAGCCCTTCCGGCACCAACAACCATGTCACATTCAAAGTCACTTAGATCCCCTTATTGATGCTCGGCTTGAACTTCAGCAAGTAGTCTTTACCACGTCTAGGTGACTAAATGCATTGAGTTGCTGCCATGTGATTGGCTGATTAGCAATTTGTGTTACCAAGCAATTGAACAGGTGTGCCTAATAAAGTGGCCAGTGAGTGTATACACAGTATAATGGTTTCAGTTGATTTTTTTCTATACATTTTTGTACAAAAATAAATCCACTTAAATAATATAATTACAACATACTTAGAACATCTAGAAAGAAATTGTGACCTGACCCAATTCTAAGTTGAATATTGGCTTGCCCCCATCCCTAAATTAGGTAAAACATGTGAAGAGAATGGAACTGGGACTTTACATGAGGCAAGCCAATCATTAGTTAGCTGTTTCTGATGCCTAAGTGGTAAGGTCATATGGTAACATATTCCACAGAATCACTATTATATCAATAATTTAATAATACTTATAATAATACCGTAATCACAAGATTTCCAAAGTAAAATTCGTATAAAATATCTAATACAATTGATCGTTGGACAAGGTGATACCAGTAATGAGGATACAGAAGGCAATTGATGTCTTTAGTACAGCCATGTATATATAAAATAAAATAAGAGTCAACAAAGCAATACATTAAAGATTGTGCAAGAAAGGGGAGATAATTTTGACGCATCCATAAGATATTAACTCTACGCGTTTCATGGTTTTGTACCAATCTTCAGGAGTCAGATGCATATAGATATGGGCTGGGGAGAGATGAAAAAAATACATTTTAATTTAATAACAAAAGGAGTGGTCTATTTGGGTAGAGGATAGATCTAAAGGGATATATAGTATCAAAAATACTCACTAGACGCCAATGAATAAGATCAAAGAACTCCTAGAGTGAAATTAGTGGTAGTCTGGGCTACATACGGTCTCAAACGGGGTTGAGGCAAAGAACATCCCCAAAATGGGTGGACCCCGGACCAGGGAAAAGCAGCCAACACAATCACCGGAACATCATACTGCAACATCGCTTGGGAATGTGCAAGTGTACCACCGTGAACTTGCAATACTAGTGACAAAAATAGGAAATGTGAAATAATTAGTGAGGGACAGTTTGATGAGATATATGTGTAAACTAATAATGCCATTGTGGATATGTAAAAGAAATATAATTTAATTATGTGTGTGAGTGCCATGAGTATAAGTATGATCACTCGAAAATGTGATTACCCATTGTGTACCACATATAAATAAATGAAGTGTAACAGATGTATTTACCTGAGGTTGCAGAAAATTGTGCCGGTTGGACATTCCCGGAAGCGATAGTGCAGGGATTGAGCCGGCCAAAGAGCCCGCCACTGATATACCCCGGATCCGGGGCGTGTTCATGCCAGCGTCATGAAACGCCGGAACAGCGTACAGGGATGGGGGGACTCTATTATAAGTATTATTAAATTATTGATATAATAGTGATTCTGTGGAATATGTTACCATATGACCTTACCACTTAGGCATCAGAAACAGCTAACTAATGATTGGCTTGCCTCATGTAAAGTCCCAGTTCCATTCTCTTCACATGTTATACTTAGAACATGTGTATGGGAGATTATATTTCTTGCTTTATTTTTACATCTACTGTATGTAATAGGAATGGGTAGATGCTCCCTATGTAACCATGTCCCACGTTTTACAGAAAAGAGATGGGAAAAGAGCCCTTGCGGTCAATGCAGACTTCACATAAGTCTAAAAACCTTTCCATTAGTCACAAACAGGAAATTGCATTGATTTACAACACATTCCTAGGAAAGTTGAGGCTGTGTGAAGTCTGAACCCTTATCTAGAATTACCTGTGGTGAGACAGACTAGTGGTTAGAAGATCAAATGAGCTGAATGGGTATCGGTGGCAGCACCTCCCCTTCACATCTCAACACAACTGATAACAAGTTGACAACCCAACTTCCGCAAAGCTCTGAGCAACTTTATGAGCCGGGGGATATAAAACACTAACCATTCTTTATTTATGAATAAGTGGGAAGACTTTCACATTTCATTTAAAGTAAAACGAAAACAGTTTTTTCCTGGTTCTGGAAATGACACCATTTATTGCCAGATCAAGATCAACAATGCAGGCTTTTGAAACACATTATGTGTGTAATAATAAGGCTCCTTTCACATGAACATTCTGGCAGCTTATTGACCAGCGACTACATGGATCAGAAAAGGACTGCAATGCATCCCTTTAGATGACCGGATGTAAATGGACCTCCGTTGGCCAGTATCCAAGTCCATTGGAATGGAGACAAAAAAGTTTGCATTCAGGTCCTCTATTTTTTACTGGCCTCACCAAATATGGGTGGGCATAGACCAAATATGGGTCGGCATAGACAGATGCAAGTCCACCCACCCATATATATAACTAGTCGAGTATGGTGCTAGAGTAGGGTGACCAGATGTCCCCGGTTTCAGGGAACAGTCCCCGGATTGAGGACACTGTCCCCGGACCAAGTCTATCCCCGGTTTTGTCCCCGGATTTTGTCCCTCGGAGATGGACTATTTCTTCAGTTTCCAGCACATGCCCATTCAGCTCCTCTCACATGTTCTTCTGCCTTGGCTCAAATCCCGGCCAGCCGCCTGCCTGCTTATCTCCTTGCCTTCCCCGGCAGAGTCATTTTCCTTCGCTCCCCTGCACAGGATCACTTATATACGTGATCCTGCATTTCTGGGTGTCAGAGACAATCAGCGGATCCAGCGGACTCACCTAGTGGTCTGCCTATGTAAACAAGGCAGTTTGCCATCCTGTCAGTGTGGAAGACATTGATCCTGTGATCCTGCAAAGCGGGTACAGAGATCTATGTCTTCCCTTAGTAAAAGCACCTCCCCCACAGTGAGAAAACACTTGTTAGGCACACATTTAACTCATTGATTCAGGGGCGTAACTATAGGGGGTGCAGCAGTCGCGACCGCAACCGGGCCCTGTGATGCAGGGGGCCCATGCAGCCCCCTCTACATATGGCCGGCAGCAGCATAGGCAGCTAGGGGTACCAGTGCACCATGCACACGGGTGGCTGGAGGTGGAGGGTGACTAGCAGAGCTCCATGCTTGACTATCGCACTGGCTGCTCTTTAGTTGTGCATTCCCCGCATGACCTGTGTCCTCGGCCGGCTCCCCAGCCATAGCCCCCCCCCCCCCCCGAGTCCGCCCCATTCTGCACTGCATACTTCTCCCGGGTAAACAAACTTTAAGCACACAGATGCAGTGCAGCCCTATGAGAGCTGGCTCGCCGGGGGGAAACTGCAGGCTTGTCTGCCAGCCCTCCTCCTCCCCCGTCATACACAGATGTTGAAAGGTCTTTCTGGGAGATATGCTGATCGCCCGTCCAGCACACTGGATGGAGCCCAGGCCAACATGGATGAGTGTGCGGCCTACAGCTTTGTCATGGTGAGTGAGAGGACCCCATCCCCCACACACCATTACATACCCCGTCCATCTCCCCCTGGGGACAGGGACCCCTTCTCACGTGGGGACAGGGACCCCACCTCCCCTGGGGACAGGGACTCCTTCTTACCTGGGGGCAGTAACTTCATCTGCCCTGGAGAAAAGGACCTTATCTCTTCTGGGGACGGGGACCCCACCCTGCTTAGGGACAGTCCCCCAATAGGGCACCTAAAAATAAAATAATAAAAAAAAACTACTGATACCAGTGGTGGAACTACAGGGCTCACAAAGGTCATACCTGTGACCACACCCTGGAGTTCCACCGCCGGACTCGGAAGGAAGGGCCCTGGCTGGGGTTCAGGGGGGCCCTTCATGGTTTCTTGCATCGGGGCCCTGAAGGTTCTAGTTACGCCACTGCGTGTAACTATGGACAATACTGCACACAAAACTCCTCAAGGAATTATATCTCCTGCTCATGCTCTTCTTTATTCTTCTCAACAGTTTGTTACTACTAAAGTTGGACTAATCACAAGACTTTATCAGGTAGACCTTCCTGTGCAGGTCATTGTGTAAGCAGGGGACGTGATCATGGGACCATTTCCCTAGGTTTGGGCAAACTGGATTCGGATTGATTTCAGATCTGAACCCAACTCATTCATCCCTAGCCACAAGGAAGCCATATTTAAGTATTTGGACAGTTTAAACCCTTGACCTCTGGAAAATTGACCAGGCCATTTTTTTGCGATACGGCACTGTGTTGCTTTAACTGGCAATTGCGCGGTCATGCAACACTGTGTTGCGCTTCCTTAGATACCAAGAAAGAAATAAAACTCATAAGGTAAATAGAGACTAACAATTCTCCTCAAAGTGTGAATAAGAAATAAGTGCGATAGTGCTTAATACTTAAAACTTATAAAGTTGCATTGAAATAAACATCTGATATATAATGTGCTTGTGCATCATTCCAGTGTCTAGAAATAAGCGAAGATGTGTCTAAGGCTATAAAGTGCATATAATTGGTTAATATTGCAATGTGTATATAGAAAAAAGGTGAAGCATCTGTGATTAAACTACAAACAAATATGTACCAATAAATCAATGTGATAAAATGATCTAAAAAAGATTCTATGGATACTTTAAAAACGATGATCTAAAACGTGCAAAAAACAGAGAGAAGTAATATTATATTCCTTGATACAAAAGGAAACAGAGTAGCAGCAAAATAGCAGCAAAAATGTGGATCTCGATAAAGTATCCCATACACAGTCCAATCGTGCAACTTTAGAGTGTGATTTCACAACCAAACATAAAGTGCAATGTGCAAAAATAGCTCTCCTCCAAACGGTGTCCCGTCTCAGTGCTGGTATTCCTAAATAATTACCTCACAGCTGCAAGGTATACAGCAAGACAACAAATTTGCAGGGGGAATTCCGGGGGGTCAGATAGGCTGTGGCTGGGACATCTGACAGTGCCGCTCTTCCTTGCGGTGTTGGCCGACAAACAATGCTCAAAATAACAAGTGAAAGATATCCTCCATGGTGTAGTAATTTAAAACAAGCAATTTATTGTAAAGATAAAACTACTCACAAACAGGAGCGAATAGGCAGGCACATACAGCTAAACAGATCGGTGGACGGTACGAACGTCACTTCCGGTTTCCTACGCGTTACGTCACGAGTGGACTTCAACTGCGATCAGGTAGGCACTGGTGAGCTGGCGCCAGCTCGCCATGAGAGGGACTAATGTCCCTCTCATGGCCGCCAGTGATCAGCCTTTTTTTTCAGCATGAGGAGGAAAAATAGCCCATTACCGTCTCTGTTGTCATCACATGATCAGCTGTCATTGGCTGACAGCTGGTCACGTAGTAAGGGGTCAAGATCGACCCCTTACTCCGATCTGTGATCCAGCGAGTCTCATAGACTCGCTGATCACAGAGAGCACCATGTGCACCCCTCAGGGGGAGCGCAGGCCGCTCGTGCATGGGACGACGTCAATAGACGTCATCCCGGCAAAGCAGGTCCGCGCTGTAGCTTTCATTCGGCTATAGCGTGGATCTCTAGTGGTTAATTTAATGAAATTTTCTGAAATGATCACTAAACTTAAACAGCTTTTTCACAAAAACTGTAAAAGATATCAAACTGAAAAGATATAGCAAGATAGCTGAATATTTAGTGAACGTTTTAAAGTTTGTTTGGCGTCTGTAGGTAAAAGTATGAAGGAGCTGAAACTTTTGGCAGCGGAAGAAGATTTTACGTATTTTAAGCATGCTCTCATTGACTTCAATGTTAAAAAAAATGTTACAAAGCTTAATATTTTAAAAAGTATAAATAGTAGAAAAAAAGTTGAAGACATCCCATCATCAACTGAAAGAGCTGAACATTTTAAAAGTTGAATGGCTTTAATAGCTGAAAGTATGCAAAAGTTACGCAGAGCCAAAAAACCTACGGAATAATAATAAAAAGATGACGATTAATAAATAAAAAAATGAATAACAATAGTGGGACTGCTAAAGCATTCCCACTAATAACAGTAAGTGGTCTTGCTATGCAAGAACACTTAATAATAAAAGGCAGAGCCAGGCTGCCGGTGACAAGTACAAGAGGCTTGAAAGAGAGCCTTATCATTGCCTACGGCTACACCACCCTGAATGAGCCCGCTCTCGTCTAATCTCGGAAGCTAAGCAGGGTTGGGCCTGGTTAGTACTTGAATGGGAGACCGCCTGGGAAAACCAGGTGCTGTAGGCTTTTGCTTTTGCTTTTCTTCCAGCAAGGGTCACTCTCCTCTATGCCTCTTTTTACATTCATTTTTACCCAAAGCGCTTTGAAAGCCCTCCGGCACACCTAGCTCCTCCAAAATCACCCCTGCCCAGCCCCCACTTTTTATAAGCCCACTTCCCTTTTCTCACCCCTTCTTTCAAAAATGCACTTTCTTTCTTCTCTCTCTCTTTCTCTAAATGAAATTATTATTTTTTTGTTTTTCAAAAAAGATTTTTTTTTTCATGTGGTGGTCATAATATTTTGGCTGATCATGGGGTTGTCAGCTTTTGTCACCTCCCACTGTAGTTAGAAGCTTTGGTAACCATGGAAACAAAACAGACAAGAAAAGCCTGGCTGCCTTAACCACTTGCCTACAGGGCACTTTCAGCCCCTTCCTGCCCAAGCTATTTTTCAGCTTTCAGCGCTGTCGCACTTTGAATGACAATTGCGCGGTCATGCTACACTGTACCCAAATGAAATGTTTATCATTTTTCCCCAAAAATAGAGCTTTCTTTTGGTGGTATTTAATTACAGCTGGGAGTTTTTTTTGCTAAACAAACAAAAAAAGATGCAAATAAATAAAAAATCATGTTTAATACTTTGTTATAAAATGTAGCAAACAGGTAATTTTTGTCCTTCATTGATATGCACTGATGAGGCGGCACTGGTGGGTACTGTAAGGCGGCACTGGTGGGCACTGATAGGCTGCACTGGTGGGCACTGATAGGCACAGTTAAGGCAGCACAGACAAGGTGGCACTGATGGGGACAGATAATCCAGTACTGATGGGCACAGATAAGGCGGCACTGATGGGCACAGATAAGGCGGCACTGATGGGTGGCACTGATGGGTACCACTGATGGGTACCAATGATGGATGGGACTGATGGGTACTGATAGGTGGCACTGATACGTCGCTCTGATAGGTGGAGCTGATGGACACTGATGGGCGGCACTCATGGGCACTAGTAAATGACACTGATGGGCACTGATATGTGGCACTGAGGTGCAGCAGTGTTGTTTAGGCAATGATGGGTGGCACTGTGGGCACTGATGGGCGGCACTGGCATGGGGCAGGTGGGCACTGGTGAGCTGGCGCCAGCTCGCCGTGAGAGGGACTGATGTCCCTCTCATGGCCGCCGGTGATCAGGTTTTTTTTTCAGCGTGAGGAGGAAAAATAGCCCATTACCGGCTCTGTTGTCATCACATGATCAGCTGTCATTGGCTGACAGCTGGTCACGTGGTAAGGGGTCGGGATCCAGCGAGTCTCATAGACTTGCTGATCACAGAGAGCGCCAAGTGCGCCCCTCAGAGGGCACGCAGGCCGCTTGTGCATGGCTCTTGGGTCCTCTTGGCAGCTCTCAGCGGCTCTCGGGTCCTCTCACAGTCCCAAGCGGAGCCGAGAGTAGCTGAGTGTACTTGGTTCGGCTCACAGTCACACCCAGTCCCTGTATTATGTCCATCATAGGGCGGGGCTGGGCATGACTGTGAGTGGAGCCAAACCGTGTACACTCGGCTATGTATCTCGGCAGGGCCTGCGGGGCCCCCTATTGGGCGGGGCCCATGGGCTTGAGCCCAGTCAAGCCCAATGGTAAGTCCTGCCCTGGTTCCCGCCCAGGTAGCCTTCCCACCCAGTCTGTTTGCATTGTTGGACTTTTGAGACAATATATTCCCGTTACTTCATTGGACTCCATGTGTTTTTTGCCCACCACATCAAGCTGCATTTACCCACAGAGTGGTCATGAGGAGGTGTGCGGAACGCAATATTATTTGCTTGTGGAATCCTAGTGCAGGGCTGTTGAAGTGGCAGTCCCTGGAACTTTCTTTTGTAGCCCATGAGGTCCTAACTGCATAGTTGCCAACATTTTGTACATTATCCCACAGTGTAGGCATCCCCATGGGCTATCTCAGAGGTTTTAGGACAATGCAGAGTAGCAGTAGTGCGTTCCACTGTAATGATGCACTGCCTTTTGGGGTGCAGTGACCTTTTGCCTGATGGGGATAGTATAGTTTTGGTTCAACATCATCAGGGAGGGAGATAACAGTGGGGGAGCATATGTATAGGTAAGTAACCACTAAACACCAATAGAGGCGGGTTCATTTTTGTTCCAGATGAAAATCAATGAAAGGGTGGTATTTATTGCTGCTGCCAAAAAAGGGGGATAATTATTCCTGCCACTGCCACCGATAAGAGTGGGTTATTATTGCTGCCACTCGCTCCAATAAAGAAGGGTTATTATTGCTACCACTGCCACCAAATTATTGCTGACCTCAGCACTTTTTTTTTTTTTATTCTTTATTTAAATTTTTCATTTAAGTTGCGTACAAAACATAATCAGGTATTAAAAGAAAACCATAGATCCAATATACAGTCATGCCTTTCAATTTTTCACATTATCCTGGTTTTCTTTCTTTACTTCTCGAGTTCTTCTAAAATATCTCCCTCCCACCCCTCTTCCCACCCCTACCGACCCATTACCTCGTTAAAGATCATAGATTGTCTAAAGATTTTCCAGTATTTCCATTTCACATGGAATCTCTTTCTTTCTCTTTCTTCCTCCATTCCCAGCCCTTCAATGCTGTACATTTCCTCAACTTTTCCTAACCATTCCTTTACTTTGGGTGCTTCTATTTCTTTCCATTTTTTCGGAATCAGACTTTTTGCCGCGTTTATTAATGAGCTTGTAAGGGAATTCCTATACTCCTTAATTGGGGTATCTACTGCATGGAATAGGCATACCCATGGGTTCTCAGGTAGCTGTATTTTAGCTATTACTTCTATATATCTTATTATTTCTCTCCAATATTCTTTAATCTTGGGACAATCCCACCATATATGGGCCAAACTTCCCGTTTGTCCACAATTCCTCCAATATTTCCCAGATTGTCCCTCCTGGTACTTTGCCATTATATCTGGGGTCCTATACCATCTTACTAAAATTTTATAATTTGTTTCTATCGTCTTACTATTTTCTGTGGATCTGTGCACCATCTTTAATATTTTTTCTATATTTTGGTTTTCACCCCGTGCTCCTATCTCTTCTTCCCATTTTTTAATGAAGATTGGTACCTCCGCTTCATGTTCCCGTCTCAAGACCTTATAAAACTGGGCAATACCTGCCCTTGGGGATTTCCCCTCACATATCCGCTCCAAGGCAGTCAAATTTTCTCCATCTCTAAGCGGTTGTGGTAGTCTTGAGACAAAATGTCTAAGCTGCAGGTATCGCCACTCATTCAACTCCATCCAGTCATTTTCTTTCTGTAATATTGCTAGTGTTTTCAATTTCCCCTCTTTAATTATGTGTCGTAATTGCATATTATCTTGTTTTATCCATTTCCCTCCTATTGTACTTTTACCAGGTGCAAAAAAATCATTATCTTTTAGATAAATTAAAGGGGAATTATATTTCCACTTGTTATGTTTGTGTATTCCCTCCCATACTCTAAACACATTTTTTGTGACCAAAGGTGTTGTCTTCCCTAGTGATCTATATTTTAAAGGAGTCCAGATTTCTCTACCTAGATTTGTGCCTGATAAACTGTGTTCTATTTTTCCCCATCTTTTTTTACTTTCTAATTTTGCCCATTCCACCACCCGTGTTAACACTGCTGCTTCGTAATATTTTCTAAAGTCTGGGACATTCAGACCCCCCTCATCTTTTCCCTTTTGCAAAGTCTTCAGTGGGATTCTAGGTTTCTTGTTGTTCCAGATAAATTTAGAAATTAAAGAATTTATCATTTTAAAATATAGGGGGGGATATATATTGGTAATAGCTGAAATTTATAAAGGATTTTAGGTTGAATAATCATTTTTAAGGCATTAATTCTTCCTAACCATGACAGGGGTTTTGTTCTCATTCTCCTTATTTCTTCTCTCAATTCTTCTAGAAGGGGGATATAGTTTATTTGGTAAATTTTTTCTATTGATGCAGTCAGTTTAATCCCTAAATATTTAATTTCTTTTTGCCATAGAAAAGGGAATTCTCTCTTAATGTCAAGTTCTTCTCTCGGATTTATATTTACGTTTAAGATTTCTGACTTGCTTGGGTTAATTTTAAAGTTAGATAATTCCCCGTATTCCTGTAAAGCCTTTAACAAGTTTGGCATGGAGATTAGTGGGCTAGATACATAGAACATAATATCATCCTCAAATGCGGCTGTCTTATGTATTCCCCCCTCTATCTCAACCCCCTTTATATCTGGGTTTCTCCTTATCGTCTCCAGGAGTGGCTCCAATGCCAGAACGAACAATAGGGGGGACAGCGGACACCCCTGTCTAGTCCCATTGTTCATTCTGAAGGCTGTTGATAGTACCCCATTAACTCTTACCACTGCCTTGGGGCTGTTATATAGTGCCTTTATCCACTTCAAAATTTTGGGTCCAAACCCCATTCCCCTTAGGGTGCCCATCATGAATCCCCAGTCTACTCGATCAAAAGCTTTCTCAGCATCTATTGATAGGAGTAGACTGGGGATTCTACTCTCCTTCATCCTCTGAAGCAGTAATATTGACCTTACTCCATTATCTTTTCCTTCTCGCCCCTCGATGAATCCCACCTGATCTGCGTGGACTAAGCTAGGCATTAACTTCTTTATTCTAGCGGCCAATATTTTTGCGAACAATTTAACGTCCGTATTGAGTAGTGAGATCGGTCTATAGTTTGAGCATATTGTATTCTCTTTTCCCTCTTTCAATATCGTGGAGATTGTCGCAGTGGAGGCCTCCTCGCTCAGTCCATATTTTGTACCTAGTCCATTATAATATGCACATAAAATTGGGGCTAGTATGTCTCCAAACTTTTTTAGATATTCTATTATATAGCCATCAGGCCCTGGGCTCTTTCCTCCTTTGGTCTCTTTTATTGCCTGTATTACTTCTTGGATTGAGATTGGATTCTCCAGTTCCTGCGCCAATTCCCCCGGTATTTTAGGGATATTTGCTTGAAGTATATAGTCTTTAATTTTTCCCCTTCTCTTCTTCTCTTGTTTTCCTGTCTCTTTTTTTCTCACGGAATATAACTGTTCATAATATTCTCTAAAAACTTCTGCTATTTCCTTAGTTTTATAGACCGGCTCTCCCTCTTTATTTAGTATTTTCTCTATATAATTCTTCGATCTTTTTTTCCTCAATATCTTTGCTAAGATCTTACTATTTTTAATGCCGCTATAATATCTCTCTTTAGTAATCCTATTATATGTCGTCCTTATTTCCTGTTCCATTAATTCCCCGAGTTCCTCTCTCTTCATAGCCAGTTTATGTAATAGGTCCACTACCTGTCCACTTTCCCTGCCATTTGCCTTTTTATGTTCTTGCTCTAATCCGTGGATTTCCTCCCTCAACTCCCTACTCTTTTTAATACCTTCTCTCTTCCTATTTGTACCTAATGAAATATATATCCCTCTTATATAAGCTTTATGTGTCTCCCAAATAATATTTTCCATATTCTCTTCATTTAAATTAGTGGTAAAAAAAAACTCCAATTCTTTTCTAATTATTTCCTCTCCCTTCTCGTCCAGCAGTTCCCTATTCAATTTCCAGGAAAAAGGAGATTTCTGAAATCCTGGGATTTTGATCTTCAGGCATATTGGAGAATGATCAGACAATGTTCTAATTCCTATATCTGTGGATATCACCTCGTCCAGAACCCTATGTTCCACTAACCAGTAGTCAATCCTTGTGTACGTCCCTTGTACAGGGGAATAGAACGAGTAGTCTCGTGTCCTTGGGTGCATAGTTCTCCACGCATCCATAAGCTGATACTGATATAGCCTGTGTTTTAGTATTCTCCTCTGCTCTTTCCCAATCCCCTGCACACGGGACGAACTATCCATTTGTGGATTCATACAAAAGTTCATATCTCCAGCTATAATTACTCTTCCTCTTTTAAAATCCCATAATTTCTCCAATATTCCTTTCAGAAAAACCGTTGGACTTCTATTTGGGCAGTATATGTTAGCGAGGGTATAGTCTACTCCCCATAGTTTCCCCTTCAGAAAGAGGAATCTACCCTCCGGGTCGACTAATCTTTCTTCTATTTTATAATATACCTCCCGTCCTATACCGATAGCTACCCCTTTTGAGTTCCTTGAGTAAGAATCTCCATAAAACCACACCGGGAACCTAGGGGAATATATTCTAATCTTGCTTTCGTATGATAGATGGGTTTCCTGTAAGAACACTATACCCGCTTCATATTGTTCTATTTCTTTCAAAATTTTAAACCGCTTTGCTGATTCATTTAGCCCCCTAACGTTATATGACAAACAAATAACTATAGACATAGATTTTAGTCAGGCTGGTTTTTTCTCTTTTCTCACTTAACGAGGTTTTCTGCTGTCGGGTCTTCTTTCTCCCCCCGCCCCTCCCACCCCCCCTCCCAACCTCCTCCCAACCTTCCCAGACCCCTCTTTGATCATTGTACCTATATCCAGAATATATCCCCATCCTGGAATATGTACCTCACCCCTTGGGGTGAAGCTCCAAGCCCGGTATTCCGTGTCCCTCCACTCCCCCCGGCCATGAAGACCCAGTAGTCATAGGGGGGGGAGAGGAGGGAGCAGATAGTCCAGGGAGGCTCTTCCCGTTTCCACCCATACCCACATTAACTTTTATTTACTTTACCTCTCCCATCTCGTTTCTTTTGTAATAAATTACACCAGCCCCCCCTACCCCCTCTCCCCCTACCCCCCCCCCCCACATTAAGCTCTCTGCCCTATTTCCTCTTCAGTTAGTCTTTCTTCTCTTTCCGTTCGCTTAGGTATACTAATGGTTGGAATCTGTAACTCTGTACAGAGGTCCTGTACTTCTTCCGGAGATTTCAATCTAACCGTCTTTCCGTCCCTATATACTATCAAAGCTGCAGGGAACCCCCAACTATATTTAATATTAGCTTGTCTTAAATGTTCTAGTAATGGTTTTAGTTGTCTTCTTCTGGATAATGTTTCACTTGACAAGTCCGCAAATACTTGCAAAGTTGTTTGCTCGTATTGCAGCGGGTGTCTCTCTCTGAGGTTCCTCCATATTTTCTCCTTGTCTGTATACCGATGGAATTTAACAATGACATCTCGTGGGGTTTCCTCCTTCATTCCTAGAGGCTTTCTAATTCTATGTACTCTATCGATCTTTAACTCCTCGTCCTCTTCTCGTCCTAGTAGGGGGTTAAATATTTTCCTTATTTTTTCCTACAGTCTCTCTCCGTTTTGCTCTAGGAGGGCTCTTATCCTTAGATTTTGGCGTCTATTTTGGTTTTCCTGTGCTTCCATTTTATAAAAGGTATTTCTTTGGTTTATTTGCAGTGCTTTCACTTGCGATTTTAATTCTGCGATTTCTTGTGTTTGTTTCTCAGTTCTCTCCTCAGCCTCTTCTACTCTCCGCAGCAAATGGCCCAGATCCATCCGGACATTTGTAATCTCACTCTTGATTAATCTTTCCATCCTTTCAAACATTGCCATCATCTCGATCTTTGTGGGCATTTGAGCTATACTTCGCTGTTCTTCCCCTTCCCCCTCGTAAGTTTCCATCTCTCTCTCTGTTTGTGTTTCTTCTCTTGTTTTATCTCCTTGGGCTCCTTTTAACTTAGCCGTTTCCTTTTTTGCGTTTTTGGTTGGCAAGGATGTTTTTTTTTTTACATCTGGGCTTTTTTGGTTACCCTCTTTAGTTGTCAAATATTTTTGTATTGAACTAGCGGTTACACTAGTATTTAAACTCTCCCTCTGGGTTTTAGGTTCTGTTGTTTTATGTGATCTTCCCCTCATCATGTATCTTGTTCACTTATCTTGTTTGACAAAATAGTTGTCCTGTATGGAGGGGAGTACCTCTCGGTTCCAATCTTTGCTTTTAATAATTTGAAAGGAAGGGTAAGGGGAGTGAAGAATATCCTGCCGTTTCACCTCTCAGGCTCCCAGTTTAGATGAAATACTTCTCTTCACTTTTGCTTTAAGAATTGAAAATTCTGCGACTTGATGGATTTTTTTTTTTCCTTTACTTATTTTATTAGGGCACCTGTAAAGATCCTGTACAGGGCCTATAAAAAGCGTACCCTTCGTCCCTTTTTTCCAATCTCTATATAGCGTAAGCGGGGCGAGAGGACACGTAGAGAGAGAGAGGAAGAGAAAAAAAAAAAACGCATAAGGGAGAAAAAAAAAAAGGGGGGGGAATGTCCTTATACTTTTGCAGCTCTATTTCAGCTTGACCCAATTGTCTAATCAGCTGCTATCCACCACAGAGTGGAAAGTTGCTCTCCAGTAGATATCGCTTCGAGCTTATCGCATAGTTGAATCGCAGAGTTCATCACTTAATTCCCAGCTTAGTTCGTAACATAGTTCATAACCTTTCAAATCAGTACTACGCTGTATCAATACATAGTCCTTAAGTAAACTAAGAACTCAATACTAGTTTCAGCTATCAGTTTAGTAATTCCAGCGTTTAATCAATTGAGCCGCTCCTAGGGTTATTAGGCAGTCATTTCAATAGGTCTTCTCGTTAATACAGTTCATGCAAAATTCCATAGATCTCATGGGTTCATAGTTTTCAGACAAAATCATTGCTCCATTAAGACCTCTCTTATGTCTCCAGTCACTTAACCCTCTCAGGCCCCCTAGTTTAGATGGAATTGAAAATTCTGCGACTTGATGGATTTTTTTTTTTTTTTTTGTATTTTATTTTGCTGGAGCACCTATGAAAAACTTACCATTCATCCCTCTTTCCCGGTCTCTGTATAGCGTAAGAGAGGCGGGAGGAAAGAAAAAGAAAACCACAGAGGGGGGGTAGAAAAAAAAGGGAATGTCCTTATACCCTTGCAGCTCTATATTAGCTTAACCCAGTTATCTAATCAGCTGCTTTTGCAGTTCTATTTCAGCTTGACCCAATTGTCTATTCGGCTGCTATCCACCACAGGAAGAAAAGTTACTCTCCAGTAGAAATCGCTCCGAGTTTATCGCATAGTGAAATCGCAGAGTTCATCACTTAATTCATCACTTAATTTGCAGCTTAGTTCATATTATAGTTCATAACCTTTTCAGTCAGTACTAAGCTGTATCAATACTTAGTCCTTAAGTGAACTTAAAACTCAGTACTCATTTCAACTATCAGTTTAGTAGTTCCAGTACTTCCAGCATTTAATCAATTGAGCCACTCCTAGGGTTATTGGCAGTCATTGACATTTAAACAGGCCCTCTCATTGGTACAGTTCATACAGACATTTAAATTCCGTAGCTCTCATAAATCCATAGGTTCCAAAAAGAATCCTTGCTCCATCAAGACCTCTCTTATGTCTCCTGTCGTTTAAATTTTAGCCAGCCCCAGCTGCTGTATCTCTCCCTCAGTTAGTCATCAAATCTCTTTAGCTTCCACAGCAAACACAGTTCACGATGCAACAGCGCTAGATAATCTAGGGGCTCCGGAGGGTAGTATACAGAGCATAATATACAGAGCACACAAAGCCAAATATAAGAGGGGGGGGGGCGCATGGAGGAGACAGAGGGGAGGCCAGCACCAACAATCACTCGTGGGGTCTCAGGATCAGGTGTTTTCTCTTGCAGCCACTTTTGGTTGAACCAGGGATATCTCTCACTTACCCCTGTTCAGTTTCCTGCGTCCATTATTGCTGTCCACCCCAATCTATCAGTCGCTCCTCCTTGGTCTCCTGATCCAATATTGTGGGGAATAGTGATGGACGAACGTTTCGCCCGGCGGTCGTTTCGCGGCGAATTTCCGACTTTCGCCGTCCGCGGGTTCGAACGCCTTTTTCCGTCGTTCGCCCCGGCGGACTTACGTGTTTAATGTATACAAGAACTTTAACCTTTCGTGACACGTTTATCATGTGTTACAGGACAACCAATTGAGACATGACAGCTCATGGACACTTGGACATTCCCCCTAACCTATAAATACACCCGATCCGGTGGCCATTTTACATTCTTTCTTCTGTCACTGTAGGGAAAGGATCCTGTGTGGAGTAGGGACAGAGAAAACGCTAGCTATTTGGTACACAAAAGTTCTTTTCAGGACTGGTATAGGTGTTAGGTCAGCAGCCTGAGTTTCTTTTGTCAGTTTAGATAAAGGGACAGAGCGCTGTATGCTGCTATTTTAGGGACAGCTCAGCCAGATTAGTCTTTCTTCATCATCATCATCATCATCATCATTAGCTGTTACTATCAGGTCCACAAAAGAGCTATTCCAGCTAATCGTTCCAGCCTACTCTTTTTTGCCAATTTGTATAGGGACAGGCAGGAAGCAGTGTGTCAGGCAGTGAGGATAATTTTAAAGACTTGCTGTTACTATTAGTTCCACAAAGGTTCTTTTCAGGACTGGTATCAGTGGTACGGTAATAGGCTTGTACACGTATAATATTCTTTCTTCCAAATATAGAAAGAATATTATACTTGACTGCTGCCCTTCTGCTGCAGTCTGCTAATCATTCACAACTCACTTGTTCCACAAAGCTCTTTATCAGGACTGGTAACTTGGTCTGTCTAGGGTGCTACGGTACATAGGCTTGGGTGCGGTACAGTCTGCTGTTCTGTAAGGACCGCTATCGGTCCACAATACATAGGGTTGCCGTGCACTACTGCTGACCGCTGCCCTATACTGCAGCAGTCCTTCAGCGGTATAGGGACTGACGCACAGTCTGCTAAACACTAACACACAACCTGCTTGGTCCACAAAAGTTTTTATAAGGACTGGTAACTTGGTATAGGGTGCTACGGTACATAGGCCTGAGTGCAGTACAGTCTGCTGTTCTGTAAGGACTGCTATCGGTCCACAATACATAGGGTTGCCGTGCACTACTGCTGACCGCTGCCCTATACTGCAGCAGTCCTTCAGCGGTATAGGGACTGACGCACAGTCTGCTAAACACTAATACACAACCTGCTTGGTCCACAAAAGTTTTTATAAGGACTGGTAACTTGGTATAGGGTGCTACGGTACATAGGCCTGAGTGCAGTACAGTCTGCTGTTCTGTAAGGACCGCTATCGGTCCACAATACATAGGGTTGCCGTGCACTACTGCTGACCGCTGCCCTATACTGCAGCAGTCCTTCATTGGTATAGGGACTGACGTACAGTCTGCTAATCACTAACACACAACCTGCTTGGTCCACAAAAGTTTTTATAAGGACTGGTAACTTGGTATAGGGTGCTACGGTACATAGGCCTGAGTGCAGTACAGTCTGCTGTTCTGTAAGGACCGCTATCGGTCCACAATACATAGGGTTGACGTGCACTACTGCTGACCGCTGCCCTATACTGCAGCAGTCCTTCAGCGGTATAGGGACTAAGAGTTTTGTCACAGGGTGATTTAAAAAATGACAGGCAGAGGAAGAGGCAGGCCCTTCCGCAGGGGTGGTAGGGGTAGGGCAGGAGCAACAGCCTTGAGCCAAAGTGGGAAGTTGCAGAAGGTGCGTTCAATTACTTTAAAGGACGCACCAGACTTGGTTGAGTGGCTCACTCAGCCTTATTCTTCTGCACCCTCCTCATCCTCTCGATCTGCACCCTCTTCTTCACTCTCTGCTATGTGCACCCCCAAAGACACTACCACCAACAACACCACCACCACCACATACCTTCCGCTTGAGTGCAAATGGGGGCCTTCATGCTCCAGTGTTTTAATAGGGACCCCCGTATAAAAAGCATGAGGGTCAAGGACCAGTACTGGGTGGCAACGTACTTAGATCCCCGGTACAAACACAAAATGGCGGAAATGTTACCGCCGTCGCAGAGGGCTGTCAGAATGCAGCACTTCCAGGCCTTGCTTCGAGAAATGCTGCATTCTGCTTTTGCGTGCGCTGGCAGAGGAGCAATTCCCACTCCCAGAGAAGGATTTGCGGGTACCAATCCAACAGCGCCTGCAAGAAGAGGCCGGTTTGAAGATGTGTTGGTGACTTCGGATATGAGGTCATTCTTTCAGCCGACCCATCGACAGGTGTCATCCGGATCCAGCATCAGGGAACGCCTAGACCGTCAGGTGTCCGACTACATTGGGTTAACGGCCGATGTGGACGCTCTGAGGAGTGATGAACCCCTAGACTACTGGGTGGGCAGGCTTGACCTCTGGCCAGAGCTTGCCCAATTTGCAATCGAACTGTTGGCTTGCCCCTCATCCAGTGTCCTGTCCGAAAGGACGTTCAGCGCAGCAGGGGGGATTGTGACCGATAAGCGTACTCGCCTAGCTCACGACAGTGTTAACTACCTCACATTTCTAAAAATGAATGAGGCATGGATCTCGGAGGAATTCAACACATGTGATCAGTAGACCATGTATATGTCTATAAACAATTTTTGGAATCAAGCACACAGACCTTCTTAATTCATTTGGCTCACTTCCCTGACCCAAAAAAGCACACCGTACTATATGCCCCTACCCTCCTCTTTGAAGAGGTTGAGCGGTGTCATATTTCTACTGGGGCTGCTTATTATGAGGGGTTCCCACCATCCCTGTGCTGTGCTGACTTCCTCCTGGGTGTTCTTATTATGAGGGGCTCCCACCATCCCTGTGCTGTGCTGACTTCCTCCTGGGGGTTCTTATTATGAGGGGATCACACCATCCCTGTGCTGTGCTGACTTCCTCCTGGGGCTGCTTACGGTGCTGCTGTCAGCGCTGTATGTCACGGAGCTGCTGTCAGCGCTGTATGTCACGGAGCTGCTGTCAGCGCTGTATGTCACGGAGCTGCTGTCAGCGCTGTATGTCACGGAGCTGCTGTCAGCGCTGTATGTCACGGAGCTGCTGTCAGCGCTGTATGTCACGGAGCTGCTGTCAGCGCTGTATGTCACGGAGCTGCTGTCAGCGCTGTATGTCACGGAGCTGCTGTCAGCGCTGTATGTCACGGTGCTGCTGTCAGCGCTGTATGTCACGGAGCTGCTGTCAGCGCTGTATGTCACGGAGCTGCTGTCAGCGCTGTATGTCACGGAGCTGCTGTCAGCGCTGTATGTCACGGAGCTGCTGTCAGCGCTGTATGTCACGGAGCTGCTGTCAGCGCTGTATGTCACGGTGCTGCTGTCAGCGCTGTATGTCACGGAGCTGCTGTCAGCGCTGTATGTCACGGAGCTGCTGTCAGCGCTGTATGTCACGGAGCTGCTGTCAGCGCTGTATGTCACGGAGCTGCTGTCAGCGCTGTATGTCACGGAGCTGCTGTCAGCGCTGTATGTCACGGTGCTGATGTCAGTGCTCTGTATTACGGTGCTGCTGTCAGTGCTCTGTATCTCCTGCACCCTCTTGTTTGCCTACCCTGGTCCCTGACCTTCCCTCTCCTCCATTGCCTTCATTAGCTCCATAGTCCTGAATTGTCAGAACAATTTCCCAAATAAAAAAAAAATGCTTGTAGTTATCGATCCCAAATTCACCTCATACATGTATTATGCTATTGTCCAGGTGGTGGGACTACGTGCTACCCCCTAATAATTACCCCGTGGCCGCAAATTCGACCTAAAGGTTTGCGAAATTCGCCTCCCATTGAAGTCAATGGAGCCCGCGGCGAACGGTCGTTTTCGCGAACGTTTGTGTCCGTTCGCGTTTCGCGTTCGCGAAACGTCCCGTCGGAAGTTCGTCCATCACTAGTGGGGAATAGGCATCTGCGGGGGTCACCATGTGCGGTCCTCTAGCACAGTGTTCTATCCCACTTCACCAGCAACTGTATTGGACTTGCTGCCATGGTTCTCCTGCCTCCCCTTCCGTCCTCACAGACACCGTCTCGGGCTCCTCCCCCAGCCTTCCCGCATCACATCCTCCAAGATCAGGCTTGCTGTCAGACTGTTCTGTGCTGACCTCAGCACTTAACACTAATAAAGGGTCTTTAGTATTACTGCCTCTAAATATAACTCGAAGTGTGTGGGTTATTATTTCTGCCATTGACACAAATGCTGAGATTTATTGTTGATGTCATTATCACCAATAAACTATGGGGTTTATTGATGCCTCTGCTACAAGCACCCCAAACCCAGAAGTTAGCCATACTGTTGGCCCAATGAGCTGCAGGCATGAGATTCCCCACATATGCTTGTGTACAAGGAAGCAGGGATGCTCTTGACATATTGACCTATTATGGCCACATGGCCATATTAGGTCTATGATTCTAAAAGGGCAAAGCTATCACATAGTTACATAGTAAGTAAGGTTGAATAAAGACACCAGTCCATCTAGTTCAACCTGAGTGAGTGTCTACAATTGTCCCTATCCCTGTACATTGCGCACTCACATTGGTCCCTACCCTCAAGGAGCCCACACTCCAAGGTCCCCATTCATATAATAGGGCCAATTTTTGGACAGAAGCCAATTAACCTACCTGCATGTCTTTGGAGTGTGGGAGGAAACCAGGGTACCTGTAGAAAACCCACGCAGGCACAGGGAGAACATGCAAACTCCAGGCAGGTAGTGCTGTGGTTGGGATTCAAACCAGCGGCTGTTTTATTGCTAGGCAAGAGTGCTAACCTCTACGCCACTGTGCTGCCCAGGATTGCATCCCTGCTGATCCAGTGACCTGTGTCCAGGAGATTTTCTACTCTACAGCCGCACATAACAAAGGAGGGGGGTGATTGAGACATCATTGACCTAATGTGGCCTTTTGGCCATAGTAGCTCATTGATGTCAGATCACTGAGCCAGTGGGGATGCAATCATGTAAAAACTATATCCTTAAAGTGTCATTGTCCTAATATTGGATAATATTAGAACAATGACCCTTTAAGAACAAAGTGGCCAATGGTATATTAGGCCAATGGTATCAAGACCACCCTGGCCCCTAAGTATACAAGCAACTGCGGGGTGATGAATCTCCTGCCTGCAGCTCCTGCCAGAGTAGCAGCAAAATAGCAGCAAAAATGTGGATCTCGATAAAGTATCCCATACACAGTCCAATCGTGCAACTTTAGAGTGTGATTTCACAACCAAACATAAAGTGCAATGTGCAAAAATAGCTCTCCTCCAAACGGTGTCCCGTGTCAGTGCTGGTATTCCTAAATAATTACCTCACAGCTGCAAGGTATACAGCAAGACAACAAATTTGCAGGGGGAATTCCCGGGGGTCGGATAGGCTGTGGCTGGGACTTCTGACAGTGCCGCTCTTCCTTGCGGTTTTGGCCGACAAACAATGCTCAAAATAACAAGTGAAAGATATCCTCCATGGTGTAGTAATTTAAAACAAGCGATTTATTGTAAAGATAAAACTACTCACAAACAGGAGCGAATAGGCAGGCACATACAGCTAAACAGATCGGTGGACGGTACGAACGTCACTTCCGGTTTCCTAAGCGTTACGTCACGAGTGGACTTCAACTGGGATCAGGTAGGCACTGGTGAGCTGGCGTCAGCTCGCCATGAGAGGGACTAATGTCCCTCTCACGGCCGCCAGTGATCAGTCTTTTTTTTTCAGCATGAGGAGGAAAATAGCCCATTACCGTCTCTGTTGTCATCACATGATCAGCTGTCATTGGCTGACAGCTGGTCACGTAGTAAGGGGTCAAGATCGACCCCTTACTCCGATCTGTGATCCAGCGAGTCTCATAGACTCGCTGATCACAGAGAGCACCTTGTGCGCCCCTCAGGGGGCACGCAGGCCGCTCGTGCATGGAACGACGTCAATAGACATCGTCCCGGCAAAGCAGGTCCGTGCTGTAGCTTTCATTCGGCTATAGCGCGGATCTCTAGTGGTTAATTTAATGAAATTTTCTGAAATGATCACTAAACTTAAACAGCTTTTTCACAAAAACTGTAAAAGATATCAAACTGAAAAGATATAGCAAAATAGCTGAATATTTTGTGAACGTTTTAAAGTTTGCTTGGCGTCTGTAGGTAAAAGTATGAAGGAGCTGAAACTTTTGGCAGCGGAAGAAGATTTTACGTATTTTAAGCATGCTCTCATTGACTTCAATGTTAAAAAAAATGTTACAAAGCTTAATATTTTAAAAAGTATAAATAGTAGAAAAAAAGTTGAAGACATCCCATCATCAACTGAAAGAGCTGAACATTTTAAAAGTTGAATGGCTTTAATAGCTGAAAGTATGCAAAAGTTACGCAGAGCCAAAAAACCTACGGAATAATAATAAAAAGATGACGATTAATAAATAAATAAATGAATAACAATAGTGAGACTGCTAAAGCATTCCCACTAATAACAGTAAGTGGTCTTGCTATGCAAGAACACTTAATACTAAAAGGCAGAGCCAGGCTGCCGGTGACAAGTACAAGAGGCTTGAAAGAGAGCCTTATCATTGCCTATGGCCACACCACCCTGAATGAGCCCGCTCTTGTCTAATCTCGGAAGCTAAGCAGGGTTGGGCCTGGTTAGTACTTGAATGGGAGACCGCCTGGGAAAACCAGGTGCTGTAGGCTTTTACTTTTCTTATAGCAAGGGTCACTCTCCTCTATGCCTCTTTTTACATTCATTTTTACCCAAAGCGCTTTGAAAGCCCTCCGGCACACCTAGCTCCTCCAAAATCACCCCTGCCCAGCCCCCACTTTTTATAAGCCCACTTCCCTTTTCTCACCCCTTCTTTCAAAAATGCACTTTCTTTCTTCTCTCTCTATTTCTCTAAATGAAATTATTATTTTTTGGTTTTTCAAAAAAGATTTTTTTTTTCATGTGGTGGTCATAATATTTTGGCTGATCATGGGGTTGTCAGCTTTTGTCACCTCCCACTGTAGTTAGAAGCTTTGGTAACCATGGAAACAAAACAGACAAGAAAAGCCTGGCTGCCTTAACCACTTGCCTACAGGGCACTTTCAGCCCCTTCCTGCCCAAGCTATTTTTCAGCTTTCAGCGCTGTCATACTTTGAATGACAATTGCGCGGTCATGCTACACTGTACCCAAATGAAATGTTTATAATTTTTCCCCAAAAATAGAGCTTTCTTTTGGTGGTATTTAATTACAGCTGGGAGTTTTTTTTGCTAAACAAACAAAAAAAGATGCAAATAAATAAAAAATCATGTTTAATACTTTGTTATAAAATTTAGCAAACAGGTAATTTTTGTCCTTCATTGATATGCACTGATGAGGCGGCACTGGTGGGTACTGTAAGGCGGCACTGGTGGGCACTGATAGGCTGCACTGGTGGGCACTGATAGGCACAGTTAAGGCAGCACAGACAAGGTGGCACTGATGGGGACAGATAATCCAGTACTGATGGGCACAGATAAGGCGGCACTGATGGGCACAGATAAGGCGGCACTGATGGGTGGCACTGATGGGTACCACTGATGGGTACCAATGATGGATGGGACTGATGGGTACTGATAGGTGGCACTGATACGTGGCTCTGATAGGTGGCGCTGATGGACACTGATGGGCGGCACTGATGGGCACTAGTAAATGACACTGATGGGCACTGATATGTGGCACTGAGGTGCAGCAGTGTTGTTTAGGCAATGATGGGTGGCACTGTGGGCACTGATGGGCGGCACTGGCACGGGGCAGGTGGGCACTGGTGAGCTGGCGCCAGCTCGCCGTGAGAGGGACTGATGTCCCTCTCATGGCCGCCGGTGATCAGGTTTTTTTTTCAGCGTGAGGAGGAAAAATAGCCCATTACCGGCTCTGTTGTCATCACATGATCAGCTGTCATTGGCTGACAGCTGGTCACGTGGTAAGGGGTCGGGATCGACCCCTTACTCCGATCTGTGATCCAGCGAGTCTCATAGACTTGCTGATCACAGAGAGCGCCACGTGCGCCCCTCAGAGGGCGCGCAGGCCGCTTGTGCATGGGACGACGTCAATAGTTTGTTTATAGCACAAAAAATAAAAACCGCCGAGGTGATCAAATACCACCATGCAGGGCAGGACTTAGGGTGGTGGGGGCCCTTGGGCTTGAGTCACTTTTGGGCCCTACCTTCTATACATTACCGTATTTATCGGCGTATAACACGCGTATAACATGCACCCCAAGTTTAGGAGGGAATTTTAAGGAAAAAAAACTTACATTTAAATGTCCATCAATGCAGCCTTATCCATGTCCATCTTCAGCCTTGCCCATCCATCTACAGCCTTGTCCAGTGTCATTGCAGCCTTGTCAGTGTAGCCTTGTCATTTGCAACCTTGCCCCAGTGTCATTTGCAGCCTTGTCATTGCAGTCTTGAAGTATAAAAATGGCGCTCGGGTCCTTTCTCGGCAGCTCTCGGCGGCTATCTGCAGCTCTCGGGCCCTCTTGGCAGCTCTCAGCGGCTCTTGGGTCCTCTTGGCAGCTCTCGGCGGCTCTCTGCGGCTCTCGGGCCCTCTTGGCAGCTCTCAGCGGCTCTTGGGTCCTCTTGGCAGCTCTCAGCGGCTCTCGGGTCCTCTCACAGTCCCAAGCGGAGCCGAGAGTAGCTGAGTGTACTCGGTTCAGCTCACAGTCACACCCAGTCCCTGTATTATGTCCATCATAGGGCGGGGCTGGGCATGACTGTGAGTGGAGCCAAACCGTGTACACTCGGCTATGTATCTCGGCAGGGCCTGCGGGGCCCCCTATTGGGCGGGGCCCATGGGCTTGAGCCCAGTCAAGCCCAATGGTAAGTCCTGCCCTGGTTCCCGCCCAGCTAGCCTTCCCACCCAGTCTGTTTGCATTGTTGGACTTTTGAGACAATATATTCCCGTTACTTCATTGGACTCCATGTGTTTTTTGCCCACCACATCAAGCTGCATTTACCCACAGAGTGGTCATGAGGAGGTGTGCGGAACGCAATATTATTTGCTTGTGGAATCCTAGTGCAGGGCTGTTGAAGTGGCAGTCCCTGGAACTTTCTTTTGTAGCCCATGAGGTCCTAACTGCATAGTTGCCAACATTTTGTACATTGTCCCGCAGTGTAGGCATCCCCATGGGCTATCTCAGAGGTTTTAGGACAATGCAGAGTAGCAGTAGTGCGTTCCACTGTAATGATGCACTGCCTTTTGGGGTGCAGTGACCTTTTGCCTGATGGGGATAGTATAGTTTTGGTTCAACATCATCAGGGAGGGAGATAACAGTGGGTGAGCATATGTATAGGTAAGTAACCACTAAACACCAATAGAGGCGGGTTCATTTTTG
The DNA here is from genome assembly GCF_037356315.1 of Lithobates pipiens. NCBI lineage: Eukaryota > Metazoa > Chordata > Amphibia > Anura > Ranidae > Lithobates > Lithobates pipiens. The sequence goes on from NW_027507790.1 coordinate 235,501,020, forward strand.
TTCCAGATGAAAATCAATGAAAGGGTGGTATTTATTGCTGCTGCCAAAAAAGGGGGATAATGATTCCTGCCACTGCCACCGATAAGAGTGGGTTATTATTGCTGCCACTCGCTCCAATAAAGAAGGGTTATTATTGCTACCACTGCCACCAAATTATTGCTGACCTCAGCACTTAACACTAATAAAGGGTCTTTAGTATTACTGCCTTTGAATATAACTCGAAGTGTGTGGGTTATTATTTCTGCCATTGACACAAATGCTGAGATTTATTGTTGATGTCATTATCACCAATAAACTATGGGGTTTATTGATGCCTCTGCTACAAGCACCCCAAACCCAGAAGTTAGCCATACTGTTGGCCCAATGAGCTGCAGGCATGAGATTCCCCACATATGCTTGTGTACAAGGAAGCAGGGATGCTCTTGACATATTGACCTATTATGGCCACATGGCCATATTAGGTCTATGATTCTAAAAGGGCAAAGTTATCACATAAGTACATGTAAGTAAGGTTGAATAAAGACACCAGTCCATCTAGTTCAACCTGAGTGAGTGTCTACAATTGTCCCTATCCCTGTACATTGCGCACTCACATTGGTCCCTACCCTCAAGGAGCCCCCACTCCAAGGTCCCCATTCATATAATAGGGCCAATTTTTGGACAGAAGCCAATTAACCTACCTGCATGTCTTTGGAGTGTGGGAGGAAACCAGGGTACCTGTAGAAAACCCACGCAGGCACAGGGAGAACATGCAAACTCCAGGCAGGTAGTGCTGTGGTTGGGATTCAAACCAGCGACTGTTTTATTGCTAGACAAGAGTGCTAACCTCTACACCACTGTGCTGCCCATGATTGCATTCCTGCTGATCCAGTGACCTGTGTCCAGGAGATTTTCTACTCTACAGCCGCACATAACAAAGGAGGGGGGTGATTGAGACATCATTGACCTAATGTGGCCTTGTGGCCATAGTAGCTCATTGATGTCAGATCACTGAGCCAGTGGGGATGCAATCATGTAACAACTATATCCTTAAAGTGTCATTGTCCTAATATTGGATAATATTAGAACAATGACCCTTTAAGAACAAAGTGGCCAATGGTATATTAGGCCAATGGTATCAAGACCACCCTGGCCCCTAAGTATACAAGCAACTGCGGGGTGATGAATCTCCTGCCTGCAGCTCTCTAGGCCAGCAGTATGGTAACTTCTGGGCACGGACCAAAACCAAGCTTATCCCAGCGTGTAACCAGGGGCGTAACTATAGGGGGTGCAGCAGTCACGACCGCAACCGGGCCCTGTGATGCAGGGGGCCCATGCAGCCCCCTCTGCATATGGCCGGCAGCAGCAGCATAGGCAGCTAGGGGTACCAGTGCACCATGCACACGGGTGACTGGAGGTGGAGGGTGACAAGCAGAGCTCCATGCTTGACTATCGCACTGGCTGCTCTTTAGTTGTGCATTCCCCGCATGACCTGAGTCCTCGGCCGGCTCCCCAGCCATAGTCTCCCCCCCCCCCCCCCCGAGTCCGCCCCACTCTGCACTGCATACTTCTCCCGGGTAAACAAACTTTAAGCACACAGATGCAGTGCAGCCCTATGAGAGCTGGCTCGCCGGGGGGAAACTGCAGGCTTGTCTGCCAGCCCTCCTCCTCCCCCGTCATACACAGATGTTGAAAGGTCTTTCTGGGAGATATGCTGATCGCCCGTCCAGCACACTGGATGGAGCCCAGGCCAACATGGATGAGTGTGCGGCCTACAGCTTTGTCATGGTGAGTGAGAGGACCCCATCCCCCACACACCATTACATACCCCCTCCATCTCCCCCTGGGGACAGGGACCCCTTCTCACGTGGGGACAGGGACCCCACCTCCCCTGGGGACAGGGACTCCTTCTTAGCTGGGGGCAGTAACTTCATCTGCCCTGGAGAAAAGGACCTTATCTCTTCTGGGGACGGGGACCCCATCCTGCTTAGGGACAGTCCCCCAATGGGGCACCTAAAAATAAAAAAATAAAAAAATAAAAAAAACTACTGATACCAGTGGTGGAACTACAGGGCTCACAAAGGTCATACCTGTGACCACACCCTGGAGTTCCACCGCCGGACTCGGAAGGAAGGGCCCTGGCTGGGGTTCAGGGGGGCCCTTCATGGTTTCTTTCATCGGGGCCCTAGTTACGCCACTGCATTGATTGCCCTAGATGTTATCCCCTTCCCAGCAATTAGTACAGTGACGGTACATAATTTTAGCACTGATCACTGTATTAAAGTCACTGGTTTCCAAAAAGTGTCACTTAGTGTCCGATTTGTCCACCGCAATATTGCAGTCCCACTATGAGTCGTGATTAATGCCACTACTAGTAAAAAAGCAATGTGTCCCCAGGTTTCATTTTAAAAATCTGGTCACCTTATGCTAGAGGGCATAGCTCACAACTGTCCCTGATTTCCAGTGACTGTCCCTGGTTTGGAACAAAATCCCTCCGTCCCTCTTTCCTCCTCACTTGACCCTCATTTGGGTCTGATCTATATAGCTGTATATAAAATGCGCTATCAAAAGCCACCTTAACGGGATAGTAGTGGTTAAAAAAAAAGCACTTGTGTATTATTTTGTATAATTCTCCTTTAAGGGCATGGCAGGGGGGGGGGGGGGGGTGTCCTATGCCAGTGGTCATCAACCCTGTCCTCAGGGCCCACTAACAGGCCAGGTTTTATGTATTACCTTGGGGAGATGCAGACTTGAATACTGCAATCACTGAGCAGCAAATGATATCACCTATGATGTATTTCAGTTATCTTGCAAGCCTGGCCTGTTGATGGGTCCTGAGGACAAGGTTGATGACCACTGTCCTATGCCAATATACTTTGCTCATAGGTGTCCCTCATTTCCATCTCCAAAAATTGGGAGGTATGCTAGAGGGTCCCTACATCCCTAGCAGTGGCAGCTGGTGTTTTTTTTTTTGGGCACCCCCCCCCCCCCACCCCCGGGCCGAGCAGCACTACCCGCTTCAGGGCACTAACACATTCCCCCACCACCACCCGCTGTCCTTACCATGGATGTGGGCGGTAAGAGCGTAGTGGGCTTGGGTAAAGCTGCTCCAGTGTCCTCTCCTGGAGTAGCTTCCGCAGTGTCTTCTCTCTCCTCCTCCCTGCACTATTCGTCCAATAGGGTCGTCAGATGTTTTGGCCAATTGGGAAACAGGTTTCATACCTGCTTCCCGATTGGTCAGGAAGAGGATCAGTGTTGCAACAGTGCATTTTCATTCTCTGTTGCAACACACCTGGGTGGTCTCCAGACGCAATGCTCTGTGCTCTGAGCCCACCCTATTTTAAAGCAACACTTAAAAAAAAAGAAAAAAAGAAAGAAAACTGTAGTCAGTTGCAACTGTTTTTGCAGATCAAGCAGAGGAAAAAAAATATGGACTCGCTCAATTCTGAGGAAAATATTATGGAATTACCATGTACTTTGCAGTTCTAGAATCAAGGTAAGGAAGGAGATGTCACCGCTGCAGGAGGATAGTTTAATAACAAGACTTTCCGCCCAGCTGAAGAAGCCACAGGTGTCGGCAATGCATATAGCAATGATTGGAAAGTAGTTCTGGAAAGCCGCACTCCAATAAAGCCTTTTATTCAAAAAAACACACAAAATCTAAAATGCATGTCACAGCAGAACAAGACATCAGACGCGTTTCGCACTGTGTGTAGTGCGAAACGCGAAAGAGTCTTGTTCTGCTGTGACATGCATTTTGTATTTTGTGTTTTTTTTTGCATAAAATGCTTCTTTGAAGTGCGGCTGTTCAGAACTACTTTCCATTCATTACTTTGCAGTTCTAAAACAAATATCTGCATCAGATTACATCCTGAAAATTGATGCCATCATCACCAAACACCCCCTCAGTTGATGGAATAAGAAAAGTGTCCAAAATCTCAACATAAACTTGTACATTTATTGAAGATTTAATGACTTTCATCTCCCCCGTACCTTTACCTGACACGCAACCCCATATCATCAATGATTGTGGAAATTTGCATTTTTTTTTTTTTTTTTAACTGTTTCTTAAAGCAAGAAGGTTGGAATGTTAAATGAAAATAGTTTTGTGCCATTTTTGTGATTCATTTTTTTTTCTACACAATTAAACAATTGAATGAACATTTTCAAGAGTGGTGATTCCATACTTTTCGCCAAGGGTTGTAGTACCCCCCTGCCCCAAAGCACCCACCCCCCATGCTGAGGGCATGCGGCCTGGTATGGTTCGGGGAGGGGGGGCTCTCTCGTCCCCTCCCTTTCCTGACCTACCGGGCTGCAAGCTCGAATAAGGGTCTGGTATGGATTATGGGAGGGGCCCCACGCCAATTTTTTTTTTAAATGTTCGCGTGAGCGGGTCCCCTCCGAATAGGGTTGCCACCTGTCCGGGATTCACCTGGACAGTTCGGGTTTGGAAACATGCGTCCAGGTTTTAGACTGCCTGAAACCCGGACACATTATTCAGACCAGACTATGGCTTCCCAGCAGGGTTTCTGGCTGCAGGTGACTAAACTGAGAGTGTCTATTACTCTTTCACGCTCCCCAAAGCCAGCTCTAACAATTTCCCTCCACACAAAGACAGGAGAGGAGAGAGGGCTCGATCTGCAGCCTTTTCCTCCCACCCCTACCCCCTTTGTCTGCGCACACTCCTAAAAAAAAAGCTCATGTCAGAAATTTGAAGCCCAGCATCCTCATACATCTGCCAAGGGGTGAGTGAGCTCACCATCCATCCCTGTCTGTGACTAAAGTCTTCTCCCTTCTCTATCCTGCCTCTGATTGAGTACACTAAGGTAAATAAGGGTTCTCAGAGCACCCCTTACATCAGAGTTCCCCTTTAAAGCAGAGGCCACAGTGTTGTCGTCGTCCCCCCTTAGATCAGAGTCCTCACCGAACATCAGAGTTCTCAGTGCTTCACCTTAAATCAAGGTTCCCAGAGCATCCCTTATGTTAGGGTTGCCAGAGTTCACCCTTACATCAGAGTCTGCAGATTCCGCCTCTTACAGTGTAAGGGAACTCTGCGACTTCAGATGTAAAAGAGGACTCATATGATTAAAAATGTTAATTGCAAAATACATGTATAGTTCATACTATAAAAAAAATTGCTGTGTGCCGCGGAAGTGTTCAGGTTTGACTTGAAGGAAAGGTTACAACCCTACCTCCGAATCCGTACTAGACCAGAAGGGATGCTAGCTCATTATGCCTTTGTCTTGCATGTTTTTTTCCCGTGGGTTTACAACCATGTTAAGCTTGTTCAATAAAGCTTTGAAAAAAAAATTGGAAGCTGATTGGTTTCTATGCAGGGCTATACTAAATGTTGAACTCAGTAAATCAACCCCAATGACTTTCCTAAACCCCATCTCTGCAAAATACTAACCCCGATTGAAGGAACATTGAGGAAACAGGCATGTACTGGCCATCGGGACTACCGGGAGTTTCCCGGTGGGCCGATGGCTCAGTGGGCCACTCTGATGTAAGGGGGCTGGTAATGAGACACTCTGTTGTAAGGGGGCTGGTGATGGGACACTCAAAATGTAAGTGTGCCGGTTTGGATGAAGTCCAGGGCCAAATTTCTGTCCCAGTCCAGCCCTGTGAGGAAACAAGAATGGTCTAGTTAGTACTGAACTAACTAGCACTAAATAGGAGGGGAGGACAAAGGGAGGCTTTCCCTTCACTTTAATCCTGATTGTAGATAGGTGCAGTCTATTTTCTTCACTGCAGGTGGTGCTCGTCCACAGTAGCAAATACAGACGAGGGAGGAAGTGGAGGAGAAGCTAGTTCCTCTATGGTTTCCTAGGTCACAGGGAGGTAGCTATCTGATTGGATGCTGGCCCCCCGGTAACTTTAGGAGCCATCTTGGGTCAGGCAGAGTCTATTTAGGGCCCTGGCTTCTGGGTTTGCCATGCATTTTTGTGAGTGGCAGTGTAGGGACAAGATACCCATCTGCCACGGGCTGTCACGTACCTGGTCAGAGGCCGAAGTGCTGAGAGAACTTCCCTTGCAGCTGAGTGCAGAGCGCCCCTGAAGGTGGTAACAAGGAGTGCTGTGCTCAAAGAAGCAGCGAAGTGCAAATATTGCACTGCAAGATCGTAGTGCATTGACAGCTGCTGATTGGCCAAACTTGGACCTGATCTGCATGCTTTGGCCAATCACAGCACGATCCGCTGCGAAAGCCAAAGGTAGGGTGCTTTTGGTCAATCATGGCTCAGGGGGCTAAGTCCACTGTCCAAATTATATAAGGCTGCTTACATGGCGGCCGTATGTAGTACGATAACATGGAGATTGAGAGAACTTGACATAGATTAGGCAGGTTAGTTAGTGGCGTGCAGGCAGTTTAGTATATATGTGTATATATATATATATATATATATATATATATATACAATATGCAGTCAGTGTAGAATATACAGTGGTGTGAAAAAGTGTTTGCCCCCTTCCTCATTTCCTGTTCCTTTGCATGTTTGTCACACTTAAGTGTTTCGGAACATCAAACCAATTTAACCACTTCAATACAGGGCACTTAAACACCTTCCTGCCCAGACCAATTTTGAGCTTTCAGCGCTGTCGCATTTTGAATGACAATTGCGCGGTCATGCTACACTGTACCCAAATGAAATTTTTATCATTTTTTTCCCACAAATAGAGCTTTCTTTTGGTGGTATTTGATCACCTCTACGGTTTTTATTTTTTGCGCTACAAATAAAAAAATACCGAAAATTTTGAAAAAAAAAATGTTTTTTTTTGTTTCAGTTTCAAAACTTTGTAAATAAGTATGTTTTCTCCTTCACTGATGGGCACTGATGGGGCTACACTGATGGGCACTGATAAGGTGGCACTGATGGGCACCAATGTGGCACCAATGAAGTGGCACTGATAGGCGGCACTGATAGGCGGCACTGATGGGCGACACGGATGGGCGACACGGATGGGCGACACGGACGGACACTGATAGGTGGCACAAATTGGCACTGATAGCTGGCACGGATGGGCGGCACGGATGGGCATGGATAGGCGGCACAGGTGGGCATGGATAGGCGGCACAGGTGGGCATAGATAGGCGGCACAGGTGGGCATAGATAGGCGGCACAGGTGGGCATGGATAGGCGGCACAGGTGGGCACTCATAGGCGGCACAGGTGGGCACTCAGGCGGCACAGGTGGGCACTCAGGCGGCACAGGTGGGCACTCATAGGCGGCACAGGTGGGCACTCATAGGCGGCATCGGTGTTATAGTAATGGATGCCAATCAGTGCCAAACAATAATGCATGCCAATCAGTGATGCCCATTGTGGCCACTGATTGGCATCCATTATGGGCACTGATTGGCACCCATTGTGCTGACTGGCACCCTGGTGGTCTAGGGAGGATTATGTATTTTTATTACCTTTTCCCTGGTGGTCTAGTGGTGTCCCTGGTGGTCCAGTGTGGGCATCCTCGGGGGGGCTGTGCTGATAATCGATCAGCACAGACCCCCCCTGTCAGAGGAGCAGCCGATCGTCTCTCCTCTACTCGCGTCTGACAGACGCGAGTGAGGGAAAGCCGATCACCGGCTCTTCCCATTTACACTGTGATCAGCCGTGATTGGACACGGCTGATCACATGGTAAAGAGTCTCCGTCGGAGACTCTTTACCGAGATCGTAGTTGCCGGGTGTCAGACTGACACCCCGCAACAACGATCGCCGCGATGCGCGCCCCCGGGGGCGCGCAGCGGCTTATTATCCTAATCACGTCATATGACGTCCGGTTAGGATAATGAAACCACTTTGCCGCCGTCAATTTGTAATAGGGCGGGCGGCAAGTGGTTAAACAATAGTCAAGGACAACACAAGTAAACACAAAATGCAATTTGTAAATGAAGGTGTTTATTATTAAAGGTGAAAAAAAATCCAAACCATCATGGCCCTGTGTGAAAAAGTGATTGCCCCCCTTGTTAAAACATACTATAACTGTGGTTGTCCACACCTGAGTTCAATTTCTCTAGCCACACCCAGGCCTGATTATTGCCACACCTGTTCACAATCAAGGCATCACTTAAATAGGAGCTGCTTGACACAGTAAGGTCCACCAGAAGATCCTTAAAAGCTACACATCATGCCGAGACCCAAAGAAATTCAGGAACAATTGAGAAAGAAAGTAATTGAGATCTATCAGTCTGGAAAGGGTTATAAAGCCATTTCCAAAGCTTTGGGAATCCAGCGAACCACAGTGAGAGCCATTATCCACAAATGGCGAAGACATGGAACAGTGGTGAACCTTCCCAGGAGTGGCCGGCTGCCCAAAATTACCCCAAGAGTGCAGCGACGACTCATCCAAGAGGTCACAAAAGACCCAGTGGCGGCCCGTCCATAGGGGGCGCCCGGGCGCCGCCCCCCCTGTGTGGTAAAAAAAAAAAAATGTCAAAAAAAAAAAAAAAGTTTTAAAACTGCCCCTTTAAAAAAAAAAAAAAAACGGTCTTTAAGGAAGTGCTCGAGCGCCGGTCACAGTGCACGCCGGGAAACGCCACGCCAATGCAATCATGAGATTGCAGGCGTGGCGCTTCATTTGCGGGCGTTTAGCCCGCCTCAGGGCGCTTTCTGAAGCGCTGAGTAGCTTCCGCCCGGCGCTGTAGTATGTGTTACTACGGCCGGGCGGGCGGGCAGTTTGATTGACATCTGAGTTGACTCAGATGTCACTTCCTGTCTTCTCTCTCCCATCTCACCTGAGAGAGGAAACAGGAAGTAAGAGGAGTAGAGCGGTGTGAGGAGCGGCTGCGGAGGTGACACAGTCAGGTAAGTGGTGTGTGTGTGTGTGTGTGTGTGTGTGTGTGTGTGTGTGTGTGTGTGTGTGTGTGTGTGTGTGTGTGTGTGTGTGTGTGTGTGTGTGTTATTTTGCTCACTAGATATACAGACACTTCTCTTATGGTGCTGCAGAATGTTGTACATTGCTTATCTTATTGCAAGTCTATCAGGCATGGTCTGCCTGGCCTAAACCAATCAGTTGTCTGCTTTGTGTAATGGTCTAAGACGCCTTCAGAGTTTTCAGTACCCTGGTGGAATCTTCTATTCGTGGCAAAGCCATTTTATATGGTGTGTGTGTGTTCCTATAGTACTTTTTATAAAAGTTTTCAACCACAGAGATCCAAAAATAATTAAATTTGTTACAAATCCCAATCGATAAAACAAACTTATTTTATAATCAAGAATCATTCAAATAAAAAGACATTGGTTTGGATTCAAGCGGGAGAGACGGCAGCCCCACTGAGTGCCGTTCGCAGCGTGAACAATCCATGCACCATCTTTCATCAGCGTGAGTCAATAGATTCTGCAGTCTAATTGCAACAATTTCACACTCATCTGACGATTGTCTTACCAGCCAGGAAAATGATCCTTAAATTGCTCTCGCTCCCATCTCTTGAAGGGGAATAACATTTTCTCCTCTGCGTATTAATCAGGCATTCGGAGGAGACAATGCCGCTGTGAGGAACGCAAGCCTCACCTGAATTTATTGGAAAAGCCCAACAGGAGATGCAACTAAATTCTCTCAGAAGTTCTGAAATTGGGAGCATTAACAGTTTTCATCTAACTGTTACAATGTGATGCCAGAACACCCACGCAGATAAATCAGATGTAATAACGGGGCCTTTAACTATGTAAATTCATACTATAATCTTGGAAATTTCTGGGTGTGGCTTATGAGAAGTGGGAGGGGCCAACCGTGGATGGGCGGGGTCTTGCGCCCCCCCATCCTAAAACTTCACCAGCCGCCACTGAAAAGACCCCACAACAACGTCCAAGGAACTGCAGGCCTCACTTGCCTCAGTTAAGGTCAGCGTTCATGCCTCCACCATCAGGAAAAGACTGGGCAAAAATGGCCTGCATGGCAGAGTTCCAAGGAGAAAACCACTGCTGAGCAAAAAGAACATCAAAGCTCGTCTCAATTTCTCCACAACACATCTTGATGATCCCCAAGACTTTTGGGACAACATTCTGTGGACCGATGAGACAAAAGTGGAACTCTTTGGAAGGTGTGTGTCCAAGTATATCTGGCGTAGAAGGAACACTGCATTTCATAAAAAGAACATTATACCAACAGTAAAATATGGTGGTGGTAGTGTGATGGTCTGGGGCTGTTTTGCTGCTTCAGGACCTAGAAGACTTGCCGTGATAAAAGGAACTATGAATTCTGCTGTCTACCAAGAGATCCTGAAGGAGAATGTCTGACCATCTGTTCGTGTACTCAAGCTGAAACGAACTTGGGTTCTGCAGCAGGACAATGATCCTAAACACACCAGCAAGTCCACCACCGAATGGCTGAAGAAAAACAAAATGAAGACTTTGGAGTGGCCTAGCCAAAGTCCTGACCTGAATCCTATTGAGATGTTGTGGTATGACCTTAAAAAGGCTCGAAAACCCTCTAATGTAACTGAATTAGGACACTTCTGCAAAGATGAGTGGGCCAAAATTCCTCCAGGACGCTGTAAAAGCCTCATTGCACGTTATCGCAAACGCTTGGTTGCAGTTGTTGTTGCTAAGGGTGGCCCAACCAGTTATTAGGTTTAGGGGGCAATCACTTTTTCACACAGGGCCATGATGGTTTGGATTTTTTTTCACCTTTAATAATAAACACCTTCATTTACAAATTGCATTTTGTGTTTACTTGTGTTGTCCTTGACTATTGTTTAAATTGGTTTGATGTTCCGAAACACTTAAGTGTGACAAACATGCAAAGGAACAGGAAATGAGGAAGGGGGCAAACACTTTTTCACACCACTGTATATATATATATATATATATATATATAGTGCAGGCAATGTATTAAAAAATATATATGCATTCAGGCAGTCTAGTGTGTGTGTGCGTATATATATATATATATATATATATATATATATATATATATATATATATATATGTACAGTGCAGTCAGTATACAGTATAAAATACAGTGTATTGAAGTGGGTTAAGGGGAACCCAATGACAGAATTAACAAACAAAATGGCATGCCCCCCCCCCCAATCCATACCAGACCCTGTACTAATATACATTTTAAGGGGAACTCCATCCCAAAATGAAAAAATAATAGGTGAGGGGTCCCCGCCAAAATCCATACCAGACCCATATCCGAGCAAGCAGCCTGGCAGGCCAGGAAAGGGGGGGGGGTGAGCGACCGCCCCCTCCTGAACCATACCAGGCTGCTTGCCCTCAACATGGGGACGGTGCTTTGGGGTGCCCCCCATAGCACCTTGCCCCCATGTTGATGGGGACAAGAGCCTCTTCCTGACAACCCTGGCCATTAGTTGCCGGGGTCTGCGGGTGGGGGCTTATCAGAATCTGGAAGCCCCCTTTAACAAGAGGGCCCCCGGATCCCGCCCTCCCCATGTAAATTGGTATCGGGTAAATTGTACCCCTACCCATTCACTAAAAAGTGTCAAAAAGTAAAAACTACAGCAGACAGTTTTTTCCTTTATTAAAAAAAAAAAAAAGTCTCCAACAATGTCCATCCTTCTTCAATCGCACCACCCGACGGACCCATAAAATAGAAAAATAGAAAAAAAAACTCTTTCTTGATGGGAGGCCTCCTTGCAACTGCTGTCTCTTGGCTGTGACAGCTGTTATATAGGCGGGGGCGGGCACCCGGTGACCCTGCCCCCTTCTAACATCATGTGACGTCAGACGGGGTGGGATCATCCTGGCCCCGCCCTTGCCTATATAAGAGCTGTCACAGGAAAAAGACAGCAGTCAGCCGGAGCCCTTCCATAGAGGCGGAGTTTTTTAATTTTTCTTTTTCTTTTTAAATAAAGGAATTGTCAAAAACTGTCTATTGTGGTTCTTACTTTTTGACACTTTTTTTGGGTGAATGGGTGGGGGGCAGCTGGGATCTGGGGGTCCCCTTGTTAAAGGGGGCTTCCAGATTCTGATAAGCTCCTGGCCCGCAGACCCGACAACCAATGGCCAGGGTCGTTGGCAAGAGGCTCAATATCTATGTGCCAATCTGCAATTCCATTGGGCATTAGCAGATGTGCCAGTCCTTCTGTGAACCTTTCTCTGGCAGGGACAGTGCAGAGCATCAGGGAAAGGTTCCGGTGGAGTAGGGAAAATGCAGGGACACGCCATTCTTCCCGGAAGCCTCTCCATTTGGGTACAGACCGGCCAGGCTGCATTCCACTCTTTGAGACATACGCTATCAGCCCCTCTGAGTCTTCAATCTACTGTCTCGTTGCTGTTACAATGTGTGAGTGTTCCCACTTGGGTGGCCTCCCCACCTGGTCTGTATTTTCTGCCCGCCGCATAATGCTGCACCTACCCACCTGATGATAATGGTAGTCAGGACAAATAGAGTGATTTCTCCTTATAGAGACACATAAAGCTGACAAAGGTTCTCACCTTTCCCAACTCTGTTCAAAACCAAAAAACAAACTTTTGGCTTCAGATAATTTGTTAGTACATAACCAATGAACAGTAAGGTGTGCTTGTCTTGAACAAACATACTCCAGACATTTTAGACAGTAGCTCCAATGCATATCTAGCCTTCACCCAGCACTCATTGTGGCTGTTGCCTTTGCATCCTTCCCGTAATCCACGACTGTTGTAAATATGAAACCAGTGATTTCCAAGTGTAGGCCCTGAGTGTTGTCTGTGATTCTGTTTTTCTGCCACCGTCTGCTTATCTGCAAAGCTGATCACACCTGACAAGTCTGGTTACCTCATTGTTCTATTTCTGTCTCAGAAAAAGTCATAAATTACTCACTCAATGCATTGTCTAGGCCGAATGTTTTCTTACTGTCCAAGGTGCAGATAAACAAGCCGGTATTATGAATAGTGATTTCTATAAAGGTTCGTGTGACACATTGGTCTACACAGAGAATCTCAAAGGAGTATAGAGGACCCGGCCAGGAAATTTCCTTACATAGTGCCAGTGTGGTGCTGGAAAGGGAAACACAGTAAAGAGTGGGGAAGAAGGAATATTACCAGGCGGTCTGCACCCCCCCAGGGGGGGTTGGGGCTTAATTAACCACTTGACCAGTGGCGTCACTAGGGTTTGTGTCACCTGGTGCGGAAAACATTGGTGTCACCCCCCCCTCCACCAACTATAGTCCCTCCCCAGTACAGACCCCCCTTCCACAGTATAGATCCCCCTCACTAAGAACAGACCCCCTCCCTCAGTACAGACCCCCCTTCCACAGTATAGATCCCGCAAGAATAGACCCCCCCACTAAGTACAGACCTCCCTCCCTCAGTACAGACCACCCTCCATCAGTATAGACCCCCCACTAAGTACAGACCCACCTCCCTCAGTACAGACCACCCTCCATCAGTATAGACCCCCCACTAAGTACAGACCCACCTCCCTCAGTACAGACCACCTTCCGTCAGTATAGACCCCCCACTAAGTACAGACCCACCTCCCTCAGTAGAGACCACTCTCCGTCAGTATAGACCACCCACTAAGTACAGACCCACCTCCCTCAGTACAGACCACCTTCCGTCAGTATAGACCCCCCACTAAGTACAGACCCACCTCCCTCAGTAGAGACCACTCTCCGTCAGTATAGACCCCCCACTAAGTACAGACCCCCCTCCCTCAGTACAAACCACCCTCCGTTAGTATGAACCCCCCTCAGTACAGACCCCCCTCACTAAGTACTGACCCCCTCCTTTTAGTACAGATACCCCCATCGGTGTAGAATCCCCCCTGTTAGTGCAGACCCCCCCATCAGTATAGAATCCCTCCTTAGTGCAGACCCCCCCATCGGTATAGAAGCAAGGCTCCACTGCCTCTTTCCCTTACCCAAAATGGATGCGCCGGGACCCGAGACCGAGGGACGGGTCAGCCTTGGGCAGCCGACATCGCGGGCGCCCTGGACAGGTAAGTGGGCTTATTAAAAGTCAGCAGCTACAGTGTTTGCAGCTGCTGACTTTTAATTTTTTTTTTTCTAAACCGGCCCTCCTCTTTAATGTGATTGTAAATGGAAAAAAAGGTGTTCCAGTGGGAATTTTTTTATTTTTTTAAAGTCAACACCTAAAAAAAAAGTAGCTGCTGACTTTTAATAAGGACACTTACCTTTCGAGGGTGCCTGCGATGTCGGACGCCCAAGGCCGACCCGTCCCTCGGCTCTCGGCTCCCGGCGCCACCATCGTCACTAACGGAAACAGGCAGTGGAGCCATGCGGCTTTACTGCCCGTTTCCTACTGCGCATGCACGCGGGGCTTTGTGAATGGGACGCGCTTTGTTAGGAAACACACAGTTCCCAGAACACATCGTGCCTCATTACTCAGAATACAACGCGAGGAGGAGAGAAGACCGAAGATCACCCTGGAGTAGGAAGAGGCAGATTAGGAAGACTGCCTAGCAACAGGGGTTTCTGGTAAGGTCATTTTTTTTTCACATATTTATTTTATTTTTTAAAGAATATTAATGCTTTTTCTTTTTTTTTTTTTAGGGTGGCCCTCCACTTTAAAAAACAAACATGTCATACTTACCTGCTCTGTGTAATGGTTTTGCACAGAGCAGCCCTGAGCCTCCTCTTCACAGATCCCCTGCTGACTTTCCTTGGTCCTCCCTCCTGCTGAGTACCCCCATAGCAAACTGCTTGCTATGGGGAACAGTGGAGGCTGGTAACAACCCGATACATCCCCCCGCCCCCCCGTTTAGTTTGTCCATCAGTGAAACTTCCCCCCCGCGTTCGGTTGGTCCGTCAGTCAGAATCCTCCTCCCCCATCTCTTGGTCAATCAGCAATACAACACACAATCCCCCCCCCCCCCCCCCCGGCATTCATCTGTCCATCCGTCTGCCCCCCCGACAGCCTCACACTTACCCCATCCAGATCGTGGGCAGCTTCGGTGGCTTCCCCCTGCGTCTCTTCATAAGCGGCTTCCCCTGATTCTCCTGCTCCTGGCCAATACGGACGCTATCCTCTACATACGCTATTCTTCTCCTGTTGGCCAATTGGGTCTCAGGACCACTTCTTGTTTGGCTGAGAGGAGAATTAGGAAGACAATAGCGAATATTATTTTGCTATTGTCACACAACTGGGTGGGCTCAGGGAGCAGTGCTCTGCACCCCGAGCCGGCCCTTTTTTGAAGCCAATTAGAGCCTCTGGCTCTTATCACGTGAATCTATTAAAAAAAAAGAAAAAAAAGAGAGATCCTTGCGCAGACTCGATCCTGAGCCTCACTGTGTGTGTCCATAGACACACACAGCGTAGCTCCCTCCTCACTGGCTGTAATTGACAGCAGCAGGAGCTAGTGACTCCCGCAGCTGCCTCAGAGCCAGACAGCAGTGAGGTTGCTCTCAAGCACAGTACAGCACTGGATCGACATTGGACTCAGGTAAATGTAAGAGGGAGCTGGGGGGGGGGGGGGGGGGTTCTGAACTCTTTTTTACATAAAAAAACTGCCTTTAGAGCCACTTTAAAGCATACTACTTCCTGAAAAAGTAATTGTAAAGAGAGAAATATCATATATATATATATATATCATATCATATATCATATATGGATAGTTATATCAACAATCCACACAGTGATAAAACATTTTATCATATAGTTAGGTTTGCATCGTAGCTAGAATAAAGGGACACTAAATGCCATAGCTTTCAGCCTCCAAATTTCTAAATCTCCATTTTTGTTTTTTGGCTTCTGTGATGTGACTTCCTGTTAGAGGGTGTCTATGTATGTTCTCCATGGTCCCCCTGTATGTGGGAACGTAGCCACCCTCTCTTGATCACTCCTGAGATGGACTATGGGACTTGTAGTGTGTATGGAGCATTTCATATGGCCCCAACTAACTGCTCATGCCAAACAAATGGAATTGAGAGGAAAAAGAAGAGGCTTAGGAACTCACAGAGGATGCTACAAAGAAATAATTTCTTGAAAAACAGTTTACAGGGCCATTAAAGTGCTACCAAAGCGTAGGCTTTTAAAAAACAAAAACAAAAAAAACAACAAACATATCATATTTACCTGTTCTGTGCATTGTTTTTGCAAAGAGCAGCCCCAATCATCCTCTCATTCTCAGGCCCCCTGCTGGCGCTGCTGGCTCCTCCCCCTTGACCAGTAGCTCCTATAGCAAGCCAATTGCTATGGGGGGGACTGGTGTGTGCTCGCTCCTGAGCTCTGGGCTCCATAAGACAATGGTCCAAATCATTTGGTGGAGGGGGGATTATGGTGTGGGGTTGTTTCCTTGGCTTGCCTCCTTAGTTTCAGTGAAGGGAACTCCTCAGGCATCAGTATACAAAGACAGTTTGGACAACGTAATGCTTTAAACTTTGTGGGAACAGTTTGGGGATGGCCACTTCCGGTTCCAACGTGACTGTGCACCAGTGCACAAAGTAAGGTCCATAAAGACATGGATGAGCGAGTATGAGGTGGAGGAGCTTGACTGGCATAAACAGATTCCTATTCCTTTGGGGTGAATTAGTGTGGCGACTGCGAACCAGGCCTTCTCGTCCAGCATTAGTGCCTGACCTCACAAATGTGCTTCTGGAAGAATGGTCAAACAGCTCCATAGATACACTGCTAAACCTTGTGGACAGCCTTCCCATAAAAGTTGAAGCTGTTATAGCTACAAAGGGAGGGCCAACTCAATATTGAACCCTACGGACTTACACTGTGAAAGTCTACGTTTGTAAAGTTCATGTGCGTGTAAAGACAGGTGTCCCAATACTTTTGGTAATATAGTGTATTACTGCCGTTCAAGAAGAGCAGGGGCATGCTTAAACCTGCTGAGATATTTGTAGAGTTTGGGGTTTTCTACCAAGACCAACAAACACTCTATTGGACCTGTGAGTCATTGGAGAAGTCATTGAGATGTTTTCTGTATTAATCAGCATGACAGCTGCAGTTCCCGAAGACCCAAGCTTAGGGTAATAAACTACTGTGTATGTGGGGGGTATTTATAGATCTGCACACTGTAAACAAAGGAACTTATTTATAGCACAGTGGAAGTGACGATGGAGTCACAAGTCATTACAAAATCCCCCATGATGAAATATGTACATGGTCAGTTACTTTCACTTTGCTGTATCCCAGCAGAGAAAAGATCTCAAGGGTTCCAGGGGTCTGACAACAGGTGATGACATCTGAGCTATATACTCCAAACAGGGCTGCTGTTACAAGGGGACTTTGAAATATATTTAAAAGAGTTTAAAAAAAGTGTAGGAATAGCAAGGCCCGGTCCTCCACAGCACAATGCCCATTTAATACTGCTACTTTAGAGGCAGTGTATAAAGTACTTCTACGTTGGTACTGGGTGCCAGCATGTATTGCTCGTGCCAATCCCGATCTTGGCGACCACTGTTTTTGGGGCTGTGGCCATTGCGGAAACGTTTTACACATATAGTGGACCTGCCCTCGGCTGACTGGGTTTTGGTCCCGAGTCTTTGGCCTGCTTTATGCCTTGTTTCATCTGCCTATCCGAAAGGATGCTAAATTGGCCCTGCTGCACTGCCCCATTCCGGGCCTCTATGCTCGTCAGCAAAAACTGGCAACCTACCTATTTTTGTCTGCTAAGAGATCAATTGCCCATGCCTGGAGGAAGCCTATAGTTCCCTTTCAGGGAGTTATAGAGCGTATGACAGGTCTCATGCTCAATGCAGAGATTGTTAAGCATTCTCAAGGACTCTCATGCCAATTTTTTAAAGATTTGGGAATCTTGGCTCCAATACGCCTTTCCCTCGCTTTTTCCAGCTAGCATCGGAAGCCTATAACTGACCCAGCTGATGATCCCAAGTTCATATACCTCCCTTATCATCCTCTCTTTTCCTTTCTTCCAGTTGACTTACCCCTGATTTCCTCTTTCCCTTTCCTCTGTTTTATCATCTTCTCCTTCCTCTCTTTTTCGGGGCTTATGCCTCTCTTTTCCTTCTTTGTGGCAACATTTCCCTCTCCACGTAATGGCGTATTTAAATTGCATTACTTATAAACAAAAATCCCCTGGGGGTGGATTTTAATGGCACATACACCTTAGTTAGAAGACAGTAAATATTTTATTACATAAAGCAAAAATAATAATATACAATATACATAAAAGAAATACGTCTGGATAACAACTGTATAGAAACACCATTTATGGCATTGTAAACAACATGAGCCTATACATCGTCTAAGTAAATGTAGGCACCCTACGCATTTCGGAGCTACTATACAGTCTCCTTCGTCAGGGGTGTAGGTGTAACAATTACAGAGAATCTAATGGATAACAGAAGACAGGATGTTAGAACATGGAGGCAGCCAAACAAATACTTTAGCAGGAACAAAAACAAAAAATTGCAAAAATACTCACAAGGCTCAAGAAAACAATCAGATGTATCCCAACATTGTTATTTGTTAGAAACAAAAAGCAGTGGATGGACTCGCGTTGGTTAATTGATTTTGCCAGTGCTCAGGATTCTCAGCAGAAAATCGAAATAATGAGATTGCACAGGTGCACTCAAGATCTTGTGTAATTAATAAGGTCAAGGGAAGTCCAAAAAGGAGATCCAAGGAAGGCAACCCTGGAGCACCCCTAAAACAAAAGGAGGATAAACCAGGAAAAATAGTAAGACAATAGAAAGGTAAACAGAAAAAAAAAAAAAAGCAAAAAAAAAAAAAAGGGAGAGGGGGCCAATTTGCAGAGAAACACTGGGGCTGAATAAATATTGCTGGGTCAAAGGTGGGAAAAAAAAATTCTACTTCATCTATAGATAAATAAGGGGCAGAAGAGCACCTCACAAATAAAGAAGGATTCTTACTTGTAGTTGTAAACAAATATTCACAGGCAAATCGCCCGACTGGCGTCCCGCATGTAAAGTCTGCAGGACGCCAGAAGGCAGAGTGCCACATATAAAGGAGAGAAGATTCCAATCAGCTGAGACAATTGCGCCAGCTGATGGAAGGAGGTGGACCCAGCTGACGTCAGCCCCCTGAGTGGTGTGCGCAGGGTCCCGCCCACTCCACGCCTGTCCACGGAGTTAAGACGCCGCCGCGGGGCCCCGCCCACCACACCCGGTGCCATACAAATGCCACAAAAGCGGACAACGCATGTCTGCGAGAGCGGCAAGATGGCGCCCGGGCGAAGCGCATGTGGCCCCGCCCCCGCGCGCACACCAAGAACCACGGTGCTGGAGCGGGGCCCCGCCCACTACACCCACCGACACGCAATGGCTGCCTGGAATCCTTCTTTATCTGTGAGCTGCTCTTGTGCCCCTTATTTATCTATAGATGAAGTGGAATTTTCTTTTTCTACTTAAACTGTTTACTGAGAATTACTTTAATAATTTGGGGCTTTCTTACTATGAATTTAACATCCATTGCATATAGATACTTACGCCTAGATATGGGGGTGCATGTGTGCCTGCACATTGGATATGTGTGTACACACATGTAACCCTTTTCTTACTTTATCCAAGGTTTGTTTTTTTTGTTTGTCCCACCTTTGACCCAGCAATATTTATTCAGCCCCAGTGTTTCTCTGCAAATTGGCCCCCTTTCCCTTTTTTTTTTTTCTGTTTACCTTTCTATTTTCTTACTATTTATCCTGGTTTATCCTCCTTTTGTTTTAGGGGTGCTCCAGGGTGGCCTTACTTGGATCTTCTTTTTGGACTTCCCTTGACCTTATTAATTACACAAGATCTTGAGTGCACCTGTGCAATCTCATTATTTCGATTTTCTGCTGAGAATCCTGAGCACTGGCAAAATAATTTAACCAACGCGAGTCCATCCACTGCTTTTTGTTTTTAACAAATAACAATGTTGGGATACATCTGATTGTTTTCTTGAGCCTTGTGAGTATTTTTGCAATTTTTTGTTTTTGTTCCTACTAAAGTATTTGTTTGGCTGCCTCCATGTCCTAACATCCTGTCTTCTGTTATCCATTAGATTCTCTGTAATTGTTACACCTACACCCCTGACGAAGGAGACTGTATAGTAGCTCCGAAACGCGTAGGGTGACTACATTTGCTTAGACGATGTATAGGCTCATGTTGTTTACAATGCCATAAATGGTGTTTCTATACAGTTGTTATCCAGACATATTTCTTTTATGTATATTGTATATTATTATTTTTGCTTTATGTAATAAAATATTTACTGTCTTCTAACTAAGGTGTACGTGCCATTAAAATCCACCCCCAGGGTATTTTTGTTCATAAGTTTTCATTTCGGATGTGGCACAACAAATTTCACACAGCCCTGCCACACCACCCCTTTTCTATTAAATTGCATTACTAGCAGGGACTTAACTGGTCCAGGTTTAACGTTGATGCTCCTGCAGACTTTCCTGAACCCCACCTTGACTTTCTAGACGTGGCGCATAGTCACTGCCACTGTTTTCTTTTGTTTGATGTGTTTTTAGATGAAGTTTTCCATGGCGCATTGCCACTCTGAGCCCCTGTGTGGGCAGTTTATATATGCTTTTTTGTTATTCTTTTAAAAATGTTGAAAAAAAAATATTTGTACCAAAAAAAATGCAGGAACTTTTTGAAGAACCCTCATAGAAACCATGGGGCCCCATACAGACAGCTTGACAAGGGGCCCCATACAGACAATGCTTAAGTTATGAATGAACACAGTGGGTGATCAGTGCTGATCACTCATTGTGTTCATTCAGGAAAGGAAGGGCTGGTATATATGGCATATTTACCAGACCCTTCCCCCACTCTCCCTCCTGAAGGATCCTATTGTGTGCTTGCAGCCTCTGACAGGAGGGAAGCTGGCAGCACAATTGGGGGGAGGAGGGCACACAGCGGGTCTAAGCAACAGGGGGAAACATATGGTGCACAAGGAGGGTAATCGGGGGGGCAATTACTGGAACTGATCCCCTGTATTGCTCTCTCTGCAGCAGCTGAAATCCCATGGGAGGGAGAGGAGAAGAAGCTAGCTTTCAGCAGCTGCAGAGAGAGCCATACAGGAGATTGGTTCCAGTCCCCCCACATCCAATCCACTCACCCTCCCTGCCCACATCCAATCCACCCTGCTGCCTGGGCTCCCCTGCTACCCTAGGCCCCCATACAGGAGGACCAGTAGTACCCCCTTATCCAAGCCCTTTACCCAAAGCACCTATAAAGGGCACACAAAGAGCAACTGACTGCATGCCATCAGGGGTCCCAAACATGACCACAGAATAATGTAGCCTTCCTCTTTCTTTCACCTTCGCCTTTTTGTTCTACTCTTTAAGTCGTATACCAGGGATATGCAATTAGCAGACCTCCAGCTGTTGCAAAACTACAAGTCCCATCATGCCTCTGCCTCTGGGTGTCATGCTTGTGGCTGTCAGAGTCTTGCTTTGCCTCATAGGACTTGTAGTTCTGCAACAGCTGGAGGTCCGCTAATTGCATATCCCTGTTGTATACAATATACAACCCATCTGCAGCTACTCCAGCTTCTACAATGCCGTTAAGCTAGGTAGGTGCCACTTCAACCAGTTTGCAGCTCAGACATGACCATCTGAATAGTGGATTCATAAATCCAGGTACCTTAGCAGGAACCATCAAACTTTTGATACGTTATGTGCAGATTCATTTTGATTATTTGGATTTTGACAAAAGAAAGTTACAAACTTTGTACAGGCCATAGGAAAAAAAACGTAAAACCTAGATAGTTGTAAACCTGCATGCAAATTCACAGGCATCCTTTTGGATACCTTATGCCGTGTACACGCGATCCGACTTTCCAGCAGACTAGGTCTGACGGAATCAGTCCATCGGACAATCCGATCGTGTGTGGGATAATCCGATCGTTTTTCATTAAAAAAATCAGATGGACCTAGAAATAGAACATGTTTCAAATCAGGATTAGGTTATAAAAAAAAAAAAAAAATGCTTTGAACATCTCGTGGAGCACTGTTCAATCCATCATCCAAAAATGGAAAGAGTATGGCACAACTGCAAACCTACCAAGACATGGCCGTCCACCTAAACTGACAGGCCGGGTAAGGAGAACATTAATTAGAGGAGATGCCAAGAGGCCCATGGTAACTCTGGATGAGCTGCAGAGATCCACAGCTCAGGTGGGAGAATCTGTCCACAGGACAACTATTAGTCGTGTGCTCCACAAATCTGGCCTTTATGGAAGAGTGACAAGAAGAAAGTCATTGTTGAAAGAAAGCCATAAAAAGTTTTTGAGAAGCCATTTGGTGGACACAGCAAACATGTGGAAGAAGGTGCTCTGGTCAGATGAGACCAAAACTGAACTCTTTGATGTAAAAGCCAACGGCTATGTGTGGCGGAAAACTAACACTACACATCACCCTGAACACACCATCCCCACCGTGAAACATGGTGGTGGCAGCATCATGTTGTGGGGATGCTTTTCTTCAGCAGGGACAGGGAACTGAAGTCAGAGTTGATGGGATGATGGATGGGGCCAAATACAGGGGAATCTTAGAAGAAAACCTGTTAGAGTCTGCAAAAGATTAGACTGGGGCGGAGGTTCACCTTCCAGCAGGACAACAACCCTAAACATTCAGTCAGCTACAATAGAATGGCTTAGCTCAAAACATATTCATGTGTTAGAATGGCCCATTCAAAGTCCAGACCTAAATCCAATTGAGAATCCATCCAATCTGACAGAGCTTGAGCTATTTTGCAAAGAAGAATGGGCAAAAATGTCACTCTCTAGATGTGCAAAGCTGGTCGAGACATCCCCAAAAAAACTTGCAGCTGTAATTGCAGAGAAAGGCGGTTCTACAAAGTATTGACTCTGGGGGCCGAATACATATGCACTCCACACTTTTCCCATATTTATTTTTATTTTCCTTCCACTTCACAATTATGTGTCACTTTGTGTTGGTCTATCACATAAAATCCCAATAAAATAAATTTAAATTTTTGGTTGTAACATGACTGTGAATGTGAAACATGTGAAATGGGGAAAGTTTCAAGGGGTATGAATACTTTTTTCAAGGCCTTGTAAATAAACACATATTTGTGACTAGTTGTACTAAGCAATACAAATGTTGTTTTTTTCACATCTGAGCCAAGCTATTCTGCCCATGCTTCCAGAACATTTTTCAAAGTGATTTCTTAAAAAATAAAACACAGACATAGATGGATGGGTGAGTTTGCTTTGAATATTAAACAGTGGCGTGGCTTTTGGGGCTATAGCCCCAAATCCGGGGCCCATAGCCCTGAGTCTCTGCATGGGTTCCCAAGGGGAGGGGAGGCTCTCTGGGGACCCTAATGTAAGTGGGGGGCTCCCTGGGGACCCTGATGCAAGGGGGAGGCTCCCTGGTGACCCTGATTTTAAGGGGGAGGTTCTATGGGGACCCTGATTTAAGGGGGATTCTCTCTGGGGACCCTAATGTAAGGGGGACTTTCTGGGAACCCTGATGCAAGGGGAGGCTCTCTGGAGACTCTGATGTAAGGAGGAAGCTCTCTGGGGACTCTGATGTAAGGAGGAAGCTCTCTGGGGACTCTGATGTAAGGAGGAAGCTCTCTGGAGACTCTGATGTAAGGAGGAGGTTCTCTGGAGACTCTGATGTAAGGAGGAAGCTCTCTGGGGACTCTGATGTAAGGAGGAAGCTCTCTGGAGACTCTGATGTAAGGAGGAGGTTCTCTGGAGACTCTGATGTAAGGAGGAAGCTCTCTGGGGACTCTGATGCAAGGAGGGGCTCTCTGGGAACTCTGATGTAAGTGGGGGGCTCTCTGGGGACCCTGATGCAAGGGGGAGGCTCTCTGGAGACTCTGATGTAAGGAGGAAGCTCTCTGGGGACTCTGATGTAAGGAGGGGGCTCTCCGGGAATATATACACACACACATACACACACATATATTACTGTATATACATGTGTATGCCCACCAAAGTGTATGACTTTCTTTACTACGCTGCTATGGGCTCTAGCTTGAGATCTTTTGTAGACCTAGCAACGCCCCGATATAAAAAATTTATGAAATAGCATTTTCAGTTTGTGGTGCTCAGATTAGTTCTGCTTTAAGATGAGGAAGGGGAGGAGGGGTTATGTAAATGATGAGGAGGGTGGAAATGAGGGGGTGTAGACGAGGATAGGTCTGTGTTGTTGTTTGTAATCCATCAGAAATGAAGTAGGCAGGGCTGACACCATGTGCTTAGGAAATCAGAGCTGTCAAAAAGGAAGATAGAAGCACACTATGGGGAAGATTGACTAAATCTGAGAGTGCAAAATCTGGTGCAGCTCTGCGTAGAAACCAATCAGCTTCCAGGTTTTATTGTCAAAGCTTAACTGAACAAGCTGAAGTTAAAATCTGATTGGCTACCATGCACAGCTGCACCAGATTCTGAGTGCTCCAGTTTTAGTATATCTCCCCCCATATTTCTGACACATCAACACATTTTTTTTTTTTTTTGTATTTGCAGTGTGTTTAAAAGGATAAAACATGGGGCAATGTGTATGTTTTCCAGAGATGTGCTTAAAATATTTTAGTTTTAATTTGCCTTTTGTATACCCTTTAATCACTTGTACTGCAGGGGAGCAGCGACTGGAGGCAAAACGACCTACACATGCGAGCCCCTCATATGGCTCCCACTGTGTACAATCACATTCATAATCGATTGCCTTCAAAAACAATAATATACCTATATATATATATGATGAAGGTAAATAGTAGCACTTCAGATAGTAATAACACTCATATAAAACCCCACAGTGATAGAGTGTAGAGATTAAATTAATAGTCCATGAGTAATGTAATAAACAGAAACATCATTGCTGAGCTCCAATTGTCACCACAACATGTAAGCAAATGTTCCACCGCTTTCCCAATCAGATGTACACTCACCAGATAATATTGCCTCACACTTTCATGTTTTGGCAAAAACACCAATGACCACTCATGGTTAAAAATGACATCTCATCAGGTAGAAATCCAAAGATAGTCATAATATGTGGAGGAAATAAACTCCAAATAGTGTGATACCGTATATAAAAGTTTTATTCAAACATAACATTACATCTCCAGCCTAATGGTAGTGCACTTACCAGAAGGCAATATATCTCTTGCATTGGTATCGTGTATGATGCCAGAAATATCATGTTGCAGCGAGCATAAGGAATACTCCAAATGTCACCTGACCTCCTTGTCAAAACACTCGGAAAGTCACTTCTGTTGGTACGTGATCGTCACTTCCAATTTCCGTACAGCCACGTTTCGTCATACCGACTTTGTCCTGGGAATCAGCAAGTCTCAGCCAATGATTCTTGCCTGGGACCTGTTGATTGGCTGTGTGCAACACAGAACTCTGTACAGAGGATGTGTGACCTGTCAGTTTGGCAAAGGAGGGTTGAGAAACACAGAGATTTTTTAGTAAAAAGCTGCACACTTTATACAAAGTTAGGCACACATCTAACCCCTTGATTCCCCTGGATGTTAACCCCTTCCCAACCAGTGTCATTAGTACAGTGAGAGTGTATTATCACCAATTAATGTCACTGGTGATGTCAGTGGCAGTCAATAAGTTCCCCCCAGCATCAGTTAGTATCAGATTGACCGCCGCACTCACAGTCTCATTGTAAGTTACTGATCACCGACATTAGTAGTATAAATGAAATGTAAAAATGTAAATTTTAGTATATATATATATATATATATATATATATATATATATATATATATATATATATACCACAGTTTGTAAAGGCTATAACTTTTACGTAAATCAATCAATGTACAGTTATTAAACTTTTGTTTATCAAAAACATGTAGCAGAATAAATTTTGGCCAAAATGTATGAAGAAATTAGATTTTTTTTAAATATTTTTGTTTGATATGTTTTATCCAACATATTATCCAAAAAAAAAAATTTTCCCCCCATTTTTTTGTTTTTTTCTCTTATATATTTTGCAAAAAACAAAATAAAGAGTGGTGATCAAATACCACCAAATAAAAGCTCTAATTATATGAAAAAAACTAATATTCATTTTGTTTGGGTACAGCGTTGCATGACCGCACAGTTACCAGTCAACCACTGATTACTGGACACTTAAACCCCCTTCCTGCCCAGACCAATTTTCAGCTTTCAAAGCTCTCACACTTTGAATGACAATTGCCTTGGTCATATAACACTGTATCCAACTGGCATTTTTATATATTTTTTTCACACAAATAGAGCTTTCTTTTGGTGGTATTTAATCACTGATGGGGTTATTTTTTTGCTAAAAAAAACGAAAAAAGACCAATAAAAAAAAAAAGTTTCATAGTTTGTTATAGAATTTTGAAAACAGGTAATTTTTCTCCTTCATGTGAGCTGATTAGGCTGCACTGGTGGGCACTGATAGACTGCACAGATGGGCACTGGTAGGTGGCTCTGAGAGGTGGCACTGATGGTTGACACTATTGAGCAGCACTGAAGGGCACTAATAGGTGGCACTGATAGGTGCAACTGACAGGCAGCACTAATAGGTGGCACTGATGGGAACTGATGATCACTGATGGGTGGCACTAATGGGCACTGGTAGGGGACACTGATAGGCAGCACTGATCAGAGGCACTGATGATGGGAATTGAATGTCAGCACTGGTGGGCATTGATTGGTGGCACTGTTGGGCAAAGGTAGGTGACACTGTGGGCACTGGTAGATGGCACTGGTGGGTACTGATAGGTGGCATTGGCAGATGGCACTGGTGGGCACAGATGTGGAAGCTGCGGCTCTCTGTGTGAGGGGCCGATATCCCTCTGACAGAAGCATGTGTTTGGCTTTTTTTCCCTTCGCGCTGACAGCGTGAGGGGAAAAAAAACTATTACCAATCTTCTGTTTACATCATCTGTCATTGGCTAACAGCCCCTTACTCCATCTGTGATCAGCTGAGTCTCAGTGATCCCAGAGAGGGCTGCTCGCATCCCACAGGGGCAATTATGGCCCACGCTGTAGCCGTCATTCGGCTATAGCGCAAGCACGAGGTGATTAAAGTAGTGCAGTGCAGAATAGCAAAAAATGGCCTGGTCATGAATGGGGTAAAAACATCTGGAGCTCAAGTGGTTAAATAAAGTTTTTTTTTTTTTTAATGCCATCCATGTCAATACAATAAATAAAAAAAACAATATTGCTTAAAATCTTTTTATGAAATTTGTAATTTAGTCACATGACTGTTATTCATGGGCTCTGAAGGGTAAGGATGCAGACCGCTTGCCTGCCACTAGACGAGGCTCTGAATGGGGGTCACTGTCAATCACTGCGGGGAGGGCTGGACTGTGGGCATGTTAGCTTGTGATGTCACATGCTGACAACAAAAATACCGGCTCGTTGTGCTCGTGCATTGCATCCTGCTGTTCTGTTCAAAGACTGACTGTTGGTCTGATCCTATGGATTGCAATGACAGAAAAAAAGTAGAAAGTTGGCAAGCGCAAATGAAACTGACATGGGCCTTTTGCATGGCGTCTTGTTGTTCTTCCCTTTCAAATATTGACTGTGGGCCTGAACTCCTGGTCAGCATTGCCAGAAAACAGCAGTACACTGGTGGGTGCAAAGAGACTGGCAGGATCATTGGTATTTGGGGTTATTTGGCAGCCATATCACAAAAAAAGCAGACATATATAAGATTTAAAAGCAGTTTACAATTTATTAAAGTGATTTTTTTGTATTAGTTTTACATGCACTTTACTAGAGCTCTTTTTAACAAATGAATAGAACCAATTTCTAACCAATTACCAATTCTTACCAATGTTTAACCAATTACTCAGTATTAAACAACATACAGACATTTTGCATACTGCGATGCTTCGTAATGATCAAATTAGATGAAATAAAATGTAGAGCTTTCTGTTGCTTTATTTGATGAAAATGCATTAATGCTATTACAGTGAAATATAAAAATAAAATGAGGAAAATACATATACGTATTGTAGATCATTCACTTTTATATAAAATGTCTAAACCCCTTAAGGCACAGAGGGGTCCATTTACTAAAACTGCATACTCTGGTGAAGCTCTGCACAGAAACCAATCAGCTTCTAGGTTTATTTTTTTTTCTCAACGCTTAGGCCAGCCATAAACGGTTCAAATCTTGGCAGGTTCAGCAAGGACTGGCCGAGATTCGAACCGTTAATGGGAAGGCTGACTGCACCACGTCGATCAAGTTGGGTACAGCCAGCTTGCCGGATTCACTTCTGATTTTCCAACCCATGGTTCCGGGAAAGAAATTTGCACCGTCTATGGGTTGCCTAAATTGAACAAGCTGAAGGTAGAAGCTGATTGGCTATCATGTGCAACTGCACCAGATTTTGAACTCTCCAGTTTTAGTAAATTAACCTCAGTAGTAGTAGATCTATGTCTTCATGGGGGGAGCATTTTAAACATCATGCTGAAGTTCCTACTTAGAAGCCATGTCCACAATGAAATGGCGGGGAGTTTAAATAATTGACTACTAGCCAGTGATCACTGTCATTTACCATTGATCACCTGGCAAATTATAGCGTTGCAACCAGTGCTTTGCCATTGAAACCAGTCTTCATTTACCCCGTATTCTCAGGGTCTAGAAAGGAGACAGCCTGCTACATTGTGCCCTTCGAAGAAAAAAAAGGCCAAGGCCCTCTTAGGAAGGGAAGGCACACATACCCTTCATACCCGTCATAACATGGCGAATCTCCTCTGTATGGAGGTTTATTAAATTAATGTTTTATTAATATTTTCAACCGCACAACTTTCACTCGAGATTCATGTATTTTTTAATAAAAAATGTAATTAGAAAGATGTGGGAATCTTGGATGTTCTTAAGCACTTTTATCATAAAGAATCAGGTCTATGTAATATAACATATTTTTACTAGTAATATATTTTACTAATGTAAAATATTCCTGCATTTATGAACCTAAAGAAAGTAACCAAACCCAGCTAGTATAACATTTCTTTATGATGTTTGTGCTATAATCCAACCCATCACAAAACCAAGTATGCAATTTTTACATTTTTTTAACCTTTCCTGTATTATTTTGGCTTAAGTGCTTATCAAAATGCCACAAGAAATGCAGAGGTTTTGAATATTAACATTTATAAAAAAATAAATAATAATAATGAAGTACAAAAACATTCAGATCATAACACAGAAACTATCAATTTACTGTATAGAAAGCAAATTAATAATTAATCTTATAAATATGTTTTATATTATTAGATATACAGTAATTAAACTTTGCTTTTTCTGACAAGTGCTAAAAATTTGTCACTTTCATATTTGTCCTTAACTTTACGTTTTAAACAATCATTTCAAAGGTTGAAATGTGATACAGCTGCAAAAAGGTAATAAAAACGATGATCTCCAGGTTAAAGTCCAGAAGGGTTTTCCATGTTGTAAAAACAGCCCGATACTTCGATGTAGAGTCAACAGACTTGACGTTGCTAGGCATCCTTGTGTAGTGTTTATGTACAGAGTTGACTTTTGTTCATGCTTGTATGGTCATTCTGTCAATTCTCCAGTATTGTTGAGCCTTGACAACCCATCTTTGGCTTGTAAATAAAATTTAGTTCTTCCTCTCCATGTACGGTATCCCACAATGGAACAATGATTCCGAGACTGAAACCACAGTGGCTGTAACCCGGTGTTTTCTTCCCCACGCCATCGTGGCACTTGAAGATTACTATTTATTTTTTTTATAATTTCTTTAATTGTTATTTCATTATAAGCGCTCATCAGGTTCCTGGGGAGAGAATCTTGGTTACAACATTCAGGATTTTCTGCTTCATGTTGTATTTATCCCCCATCAAGCGCAACTGCTTGGCCACTTCGGCCACAATTTCTTTTTCTGTTGAAAAAAAAAAAGAAGAGATGTAGTTATTTGACTTCATGGAAGCTAAAGGTTAATAAAAGCACATTAGGGCTAATTAAAAAAAAAAGATCATTTTGGTTAATTTTAATGTAATGTTAATTTAAAATCAATTTAAAAGTAGAACTTCAGCCAGGGCTTTTCTTTGCCCTTGGATAGGTTGCGGAAGGGTCAGAAACTGGTTTCCAATCACTGGAGAGATTTATTCCATTGATGACCATCAACCCCAAAGCAGAAAGTGGTGGGATGTCCAAATTTAAAGACTAGTATGCATGGAGAAGTTTTCCAAAGGGGGAACACCTTTTCTGGCGATCTACTATAGGGCAATAGAGCACCTCAATTTTATTACGTCATAACAACCAAATAATCAAGGGTTGCCTTTTATTTTGAAAAAAAAAAACTTCAGGATTTTGTTGTTCGTTACAGGAAATTCATCTGTTTCTTTAGCAATGGTTTTAAATATTTAAATAGGGATGACCTACTAACTCTACATTCCTCCTAAGCCTTTTGGAATCCTCCTAATATAATTGGGAGATGACTCAGTTGCCTGCATAATTAAACCACCCAGTGAAACATGATCAACAAGATGTCTTCCTGACCTACTTATCCTAATTTTGATTGCTGACCTAGATTCAAGTCTGATGTGTCTCGATCTGATGTTCTCCAGCTCAGCCAAAATAGTTCTAAGATTACTAAGGTTTGGCCAACATTTGTGCTAGTATCAGCCTGCCTATAACTGTGAATGTTATATAAACATTCAATTGCATTTTTGAAATATGGAATTTATTTTCCATTGATTGGAAAATAGAAATATCAGAAGTTGACGATGATCGCAGTCTGAATTTACAAGAAAACAAATTCCTTAAGAAACATATATAAAAGATGTTATTATGGGTCCTTTCACACAGATGCCATCCGTTCTGTCTCCGCAGGGGATCCTAGACTGATCCTCCACTGAGTCAGTTCTGAACTGGAGATGGATTTCACATCTGTAACATCCACGTCTGATTTATCCTCTGTCTTGTAATAAAGAATGGACCCATCCTGTCTGATTGTAAAAGGACTTGCATCCTCTTATAACTGCCTACATGGGGCCAGGTCAGTAAAAAAACGGGCCTGGATGTGAACTTTCTATTTAGTCAAACAAACTTGAATGGATATTGTAATGGAAGAAGAATGGACCCATGCAATCCCTATCCTGTCCAAATGTAAGCGGAGTAAGCTACATAGGGTATTTAAGATTTACCCTCCCCCTGCCTAGGAGACTGACATTTTGAGGGCTATAAAGTCAATGTGACAAAAACTGTTAGTGCTATGTGCCCTTTTAAAGTCACTTTTTGTCATAAGCATTCCCTAGAGTTTGAAGGATGTAGCACTTTAAAGCAGCACCCCAACTGTCAGTCATTAGGCCTGTCAAGCCCCCACCCCCTAGACCCTGCAGCTTTAAACGTTAGTAATGGCAGGGCCTATATCTCTGTCTATATAAGTATATAAGTTCCCTATAAGCTCCTACTGCAATATTACTTCACTTTATGTAATGATGACTGTGGTGAGTTTGGGTGACAAAGCAAATCCTAAAATGGGGAAGCACTGTTGGTTTGTGATTGGTCCAGCTACAAGCGATCACAAACATCTAACCCCGTCGTAAAATATCAAACAGCGTGCTATTGTTCCACATTTGGAATTGACTGAAAATATTGGTCAAAAATCCAATCGATCAGTTGTAAATGTAAAGGATTGCTTAAAACTGGTCATGTGAGCGATCTCTATGATGACTGGTTTTATTTGTTTGAATAATCAACAAAATTCTGCCAGATCAATCCAGAGCATTCCATCAGTTTAGTCAAATCGAAAGATCAATTGAATGAATATATGAAAACACCTGTAGCCACCATATTAGAGACAAGATAGACCCGCGGTTCTAACTTTAATGCTTTATTACCTTTTAACAAAAAAGATTTTTTAAATCTCTTTCCTGCATCTGGGGGTTTCTGGAATGTTTTTGTTTTGTTATGCTGTTTGCCTTAAAAGCCTAAAAGCTTTGGAGATTTGGAGTGCCACAGGAAATGGTGTGACAATGGAGAGAAAAGCCTAACGCTTTCATGTCAAAAGGAAGAAAACAATCCACAGCAAAAAAAAAAAAATATATATATATATATATAGAAATAGACCTAAGTTTACTATTATTTCTTCCATTTTTTCTCTGTAGATGAAACTCTAAAATACAGATTTTTGATCTGATATATCAACTTACGATAACACGTAAGGCATGCTAAAGTAGCCTCTCAAACCATATATTTTACATGTAGTAAAACCACACAAGAAACTATTTTAGCACCCAGTAAGAGCTTTTGCTGCCTGATAAACCAAGAACTTTGTCCTCTTCAGCTACTTATTGACGTCATTGCTGGATAAGGTTGGATGGAACTGTAGAGTAGACATATCTATTTTTTTCCAATCAAAGATACATGTTTGCTAACGTCTAAAGCCGTCACAAGTGCAAGCAGATCAGTGTTGTAAATCACAATGTGGAACCCAAACGTAATTTATTGTTACATTCTAACTAATCTGAAACATCTATTCTATTGAAAACAAACTGCTGCCTGATCACTCTTTAACTTTGAATTTTCTTTTTATTCCTCTCCATGCTGAATGGATTATTTAAAGTGGTTGTAAACTCTGTTACACCACTTTTAGCTATAGGTAAGCCTATAATAAGGCTTACATCTACGTATCGGGAATATCTCCTAAACTTAGTTTAGAAGATATTCAATATATGCGCTGCTGCCGATGTCATCAGCGCATGCGCACTGAAGAAAGGGGCCCCTGGTGCAGTTTCTTCAGAACATGTGTTGTGAATGGCGGCTCCCATGCACATGTGTGGGAGTGACATCATAGTGGTTCCGACCAATTACAGCGCCAGAGCAACAAACCCGGAAGTAACTCCGGTGGAAGATGTCAGCCGTGTATTCAGAGTGCTGACGTCGATTCGGGGCATCATTCTGAGGTAAGTATTTCATAATGAGCTAGTATGCGATGCATACTAGCTCATTATGTCTTTGTCTTGCAGGGTTTTCTGGGGCTTACAACCTCTTTAATGCAAATGTGAATTTTGTTTGCCTAACCATATCAAATATCTCTGAGGGCTTATTATGTTATTATTAATATTATTAATATGATCATTATATTATT
The DNA here is from genome assembly GCF_037356315.1 of Lithobates pipiens. Classification (NCBI taxonomy): domain Eukaryota; kingdom Metazoa; phylum Chordata; class Amphibia; order Anura; family Ranidae; genus Lithobates; species Lithobates pipiens. The sequence continues at coordinate 235,533,910 of NW_027507790.1, forward strand.
AAGGTACTGTTAATATATTATTATTAATATTAGTAGTAGTAGTATTATAATATTATTAGGGTATTATTAATATATTAGTAGTAGTATTACGATTTTATTATAGTATTAGTAATATATTATTATTATTGTTATTATTATTATTATTATTAGCAGTAGTAGTATCATAATATTATTAGGGTATTCTTAATATATTAGTAGTAGTAGCATCAAGAGATTATTATAGTTTAGTTAATATTTTATTATTATTATTATTATTATTATTATTAGTAGTATTAGTAATAGTAGTAGTATCATGATAGTATTATTAATATATTATTAGTATTATTATCTCATTTCATATTGTTATAATAATTGTAATACTAAAATATTACTTAAACATTAAAAGTAGCCCAGTTTCAGAACTGTCGACCTAAAAACAGCTTAAGAAGACTAGTAAAATATGTTTAATTTGCTCGTATTTTTTTTTTTTTGTTATTATTTTATTCTAATATCCTGACATATACTACATAAAAATAAACACACTAAATAAATAATTTGGCTTATATATTAGCTGTGGGACAACATATCTATTTTGCCACCAAGGTCTTATAAACCAGGCAAGTGTATTATAAAATATAAAATTTTCTGTACCACTGATTCAGTTCTTTGATAAGAATGTGTGTTTAAAGTACAGTATATATTAAAACAAGTAAATGCAAAGAAATTGAATACCTTCTTCATGTCTTGGGGACCGTTCTATCCTGTAGAGCGGTCTTTATCAATCAATGTTCCATGGATCCCTATGTTCCTCCAGAGGTTACTAGAGGTTGGGTTCCTTAGGCAGTGAGTATTTTCTGCCTCTCAGATATGTAACAACTGCCAACAATGATCTTTTTAAGCTATATGTAAGGGAGGATTCTACCCAATGACCACCAATGTAAGGACCATTCTTCCCACTGAAACCAGTAAGGGGCATTCTTCCCACTGATCACCAATGTAAGGACCATTCTTCCTACTGACCACCAGTAAGGAGCATTCTTCCCACTGACCACGAGTAAGGGGCATTCTTCCCACTGACCACCAATGTAAGGACCATTCTTCCCACTGATCACCAGTAAGGGGCATTCTTTCCACTGATCAGCAATGTAAGGAGCATTCTTCTCACTGACCACCACTAAGGAGCATTCTTCCCACTGACCACCAGTAAGGAGCATTCTTCCCACTGACCACCAGTAAGGGACATTCTTCCCACTGACCACCACTAAGGAGCATTCTTCCCACTGACCACCAGTAAGGGGCATTCTTCCCACTGACCTACGCTAAGGAGCGTTCTTCCCACTGACCACCAGTAAGGGGCATTCTTCCCACTGACCACCACTAAGGACCATTCTTCCCACTGACCACCAGTAAGGGGCATTCTTCCCACTGGCCACCACTAAGGAGCATTCTTCCCACTAACCAGTCGGTGTGAGCTGTAGATATAGTAATTTTAGCAGGAGTTCCATGATACTAGAAAAGCATTTAATAAAATCCACCTTGCTAAAATGGTTGAGAACGGTTGATCTAGATGCTAGTCTTGTACAGGGAGGCTTTTCTATTGTATCATGCAATAATAACTTTTATTATATGCTCCTGTTTTATCGTTCTTTTTTTTTCCTAATCATTTTTGTACAGGGCAACGGGAGATGATGGCGTTATATAAATCATCACAAATCAAGACTGTATCTATAAAATAGGATTTGTGGAACCAGCTCACCAGCCCTCTGTTCAGTTTTCAAGCTCAATCATACCTGCTGGTTGAAGCTTCTTCCAGGAGGGCCTTCCAGGCTTCATGTTGGGTCTCTGAGAGCCGGCTATGTTTGCAGAACAGAGGACACCACAGATATAAGGCAGTAGTAGGACACTAGTGACAAGAGCCACAGAGTAGAGAACCTCTCTCCTTCGCATATAAGGCAGTCTAGTATACTCCTGACCGAGGAGGAGATGATATGAGTGCTGCTCCCTCCCCTTCCCTCCCTCCTAGGGTATTTCCCAGTCATATGCTAGTAGGCAGCCTGAAAAGTGAATGAGGAAGTGCTGTGACGTGTTCAGGCCTATCTCCGCTCTGTAACACCTTCCAGCGTGGCCAAAAACACAAGAAGACGCTTTTTACTTTCTGTTTTCATCTTTTTACTTTAAACAATTATGTCAACTTGCGTGTTTGCATGATTGTTTGTTTTTTTTTTCTTCATTTCTTTTGACCTTTAAAGGGAAACTCCCATTTGCATTCCACTCTGCTGCTATTTTTTTTCCTTAAACGGTCAATCAATTGAAATATCGCTTTTTTGAAATTTGTCACCATTAAAACAGTCTGTATACTGCATATAGGGCTGTTTGTTAAAATAAAAAAAGATGAGAAGTTGATGACTGTTTTTTTTTGTTTCTTTTTTAAGGGAATACAATTTTTTTTCTGACTTTTCCAATTTTCTGACTCCACAAATCTCATTTCGCACTGGTGTGATTGGTAGACACAATCAGTGCTTTTTTTTTTTGCTTTTCAATGGAGAATCTGCAGAGAAGCATGTAGTGCGTTTTTGCCTTGATTTTATGGCAATTTCGCCACGATTTGCTTTTTGTTAGCCCAGGTTTACTCTTGTGCGATGTCAGACATTGCAGGTGATTTGCATCCGCGCTGCGGTGCTGATATCAGCGCAGGTGCGAATCACATGTGATGTCTGACATCACACAGGTGTGAACTCGGACTATAAAAACACAAATCGTGGCAAAATCACGCTAAAATCAAGGGAAAAATGCACTACATGTTTCTCTGTGCCGTATAGATGTATGGCGGAACCCGCATTGTATTTGCATTAAAAAAAGGTGCAGGGATGTTTTTTTTTTTCCCCCACACTGGAATCGGATCGCGCGGGTGTTCTCACTCATCCATTTCCTGTGCGAATCCACAGTTCACACTGCGATCTGTGAACCGATCTGGGAGTGTCATTAACATTGTATTGACACCCACAGAGGTTCGCTCACACTCCCTTGGATATTGTCAGAAGTATGATGTGTAACATGTAGATACAAAGTTGTCACATTTCTCCATTGTGCTTCACTTAGCTGCTGTCAGTTAATGGATGTACTAACCATTAAACCGTTCAATAAGCCTAAAACTAACCCTCATAATCCTAAAACCAACCCTCCTTGTAACACCAACACTAACCTTCTCTATAAACTTACAGTAACACTAACCCTGACTATAATCCTAACACCGACCCTCACTAAAACCTTGACCTCAACCCTCACTTTAACCCTAACACTAACTCTGGCTATAATCCTAACACTAACCCTCAGTTTAATCTTAACACCAACCCTCACTAAAACACGGACATCAACCCTCACTATAACCCTAACACTAAACCTCCCTGTGACCCCAGAACCCCAATACTAACCCTCACTATAACCCTAACCCTCACTATAACTTTAACACTAACCCCACTATAACCCTAACACTAACCCTCACTACAACCCTAACACTAAACCTCCCTGTAACCCCAGTACCCCAATATTAACCCTCACTATAACCCTAACACTAACCCTCACTATAAACCTAACACTAACCCCCTGCAGTGGAGGGCCCGACCCCTCGGTCGTATTTAGCTGCCTCGGGTATGCCCTCCCTCCCTGGGGAGGTGCGGGACGAGCTGGAGGAGCCCATTTCGGTCGAGGAGCTGGGGGTGGCACTGGCGGAGTCAAAGCCTAGGAAGGCTCCAGGCCCCGACGGCTTCACACCAACATACTACAAGACCTTTTTTGGGATACTGGGGAAGCCCTTGGTCACTGCCCTCAACTCCCTTGCCGAGGGCTCTTCCTTTCCGGTGGACTCCCTCAGGGCTCATATTTCCCTCATTCCGAAGGAGGGTAAGGATCCTCTGTGTTGTGGAAACTACCGCCCGATCGCACTATTAAATTCTGACCTGAAGCTCTTTGCCAGAATTTTGGCGAACAGGTTGCTCCCACACGTCCCTAGCCTCATCCACAGGGACCAGGCTGGGTTTGTCCCGGGGCGCGAACCCCGGGATAACACCATTAGAGTCCTCAACCTGATCCACGCGGCCAGAACTTCTAAGCGAGCTCTTCTCTTGCTGTCAACTGACGCGGAGAAGGCCTTTGACCGCGTGGACTGGTCGTTTATCCGAGCTACTCTGGAGCATATAGGACTACGTCACTCCATGCTCCATTGGGTTTTGTCCCTTTATTCGAGCCCTACTGCGGCGGTTAAGGTAAACGAAACAAGGTCTCCATACTTCTCTATCAAGAACGGCACCCAGCAGGGTTGTCCCCTGTCCCCATTGATTTTTATTTTGTCTCTTGAGCCCCTTCTGTGCCATATTCGGTCAAATACAGACATTGATGGCTATGCGAAGGCGTCGGGTATCCATAAAGTGGCCGCATTTGCAGATGACCTAATTTTCTTTTTAACGGATCCCTTTAAGTCACTGCCTACTCTGCTGTCCTCCTTGGCGGAGTATGGCTCTCTCTCCCTTTTCCAAATTAATTTAGCTAAATCCTCCATCCTTAACATCACTGTGGGGGGAGACGTGGTTCGACGTTTACGGGGGGCATACCCGCTGAGGTGGGCTACGAGTCATATTCGCTACCTTGGTGTTGATGTTACCCCTGACCCGGCGTCCCTATATACAGCTAATTTTGTGCCATTGGTGGACCGCTTACGGGCAGATCTCCTGCACTGGCATTCACTAACGCTGACGTGGTTTGGCCGGTGCAGTGCACTTAAGATGACTCTGTTGCCAAAAATTTTGTACCTGTTGCAGGCATTGCCCATTTACCTCCCTCCCACCTTTTTCAAGCGGATAGACTCCCTGTTCCGTGCTTTTATCTGGTCGCACCAGAGACCACGTCTTAGATTACAGCTTCTGCACCTGCCTAAGCACAGGGGTGGAGTTGGTCTTCCAGACGTGAGGGCATATTATAGGGCGGTTCATCTGACCAGGTTAGTGGACTGGCATTGTCATGAGGGGGCGAAGCATTGGGTGGCCATGGAGGGGGAGGACTCTGGGGGCACGATTGGAAGCAGGCCCTGGCGATCATCGCCCCTGCCAAGGGCTATTTTGGATCATCCCACATTGGGGGGTACCCTGCGGGTGATAAGGGAGGCCTTTCGGAACTCGTCGGTGTCTCCGGTGCCCTCCCCTATGGTGCCGGTTCTGGGTAACCCGGACTTTGTGCCGGGCCTCCAGAATCCCTGCTTTCGTCGTCTGCAGATGGGCGACAGGCGGCGGTTGTGTGATTTTATAGGCCCGGATGGTCGACTCGCCTCGGAGGCGGGGCCACGGGCGGTGGACCCTCCACTGGACTTTTGGAGCGGCCTGCAATTGCGGAATTTCTTACGTAACTGTTTGCGGACGCCGGGTATCTCTCGCCCCCTCACGGAATTAGAGCGGATTTGTCAACGGGGGGAACCGGTGCGGCACTGCCTCTCGCTTCTCTACTCTGCCCTGATTCGTCCGGCTGAGGGGTATGCTCCCCCATTCGTGGCCAAGTGGGAGGCGGAGCTCTGCACCCACTTTGCTCCAGATCAATGGCAGAAGATCCTTTATTTTGCGCAGAAATCCTCTATGGCTACACGGGTTCAGGAGACGTGCTACAAAATCACCTCTAGATGGTATAGGGTCCCATCCGTTCTCCACCGCATCTTCCCACAGGTGCCTGCCTGTTGCTGGCGCTGTGGGGAGGTGGAGGGAACCATGTTGCATGTCTTTTGGGCCTGTCCCAAGCTGGTCCCCTTCTGGCGCGGGGTGATCGACACAATTGGTCATCTGACGGGTGTCTCCCTGGAGGGGAACCCTGCGGCCTGCTTGTTGCACCTGTCGGAGCGATCCATTAAAAAGTATAGGAACTCTTTGACTATTCAACTGCTGAATGCGGCAAAAGCCTGTATTCCTTTGTGCTGGAGATCGGAGAATCCGCCGGCCTTGGCCTTATGGTTCTCTAAAGTGAATGAATTAAGAGATATGGCAGACCTCACAGCGACGCTTCACAATAAGGAGGAGGCCTTTCGTGAGACTTGGAGACCTTGGCAACATTTCATCTACACTGACGCCTACCTCCGGGTGGCCGCATTAGCTGCCCGTTGAGAGAGGATCGCTGTTTGCTGGCTTCTGGCGCCCCCCCCGCGGCTTGGTGTCGCCCATGGTCATTGTTCTGCTCTTCCGTGTTTGGCTCTTTTGCTTCAGCCTGCCTGGAGTCTCTTCCTTGCCTCTTCTATTTGGTCTGTCTCTCTGTCTTGCTCTCTTTTCCCTTCTCTCGGGCCCCCCTCCCCCCCCGCCTCCCTCTCTGCAGTCCCTTTCTTCTGTATCCCCTTTCCCTTTATCCTTTCACCTCCTTAGTCCTCTTTCTTTCATGGTTGGATTTTGCCGGTTAGCCCATGCAGGCTGTGGTGGGTTGCGGGCTCCCCCGGGACTGACCAGTCTTTAACGATGTATGCGCTGCCCGCTAGGGGCCCGGCCCATCACCCATCTCCCTCTGTTTCCCTTTCTTTATAAAATAATAAAATCCGTGCTTCTCACTGTAATGCATGGCCATGAGATGATTACCGCTCACCTGGGTGGGGTCAGATTGCTCATTTGATCTCAGAGGTCTTAGAGGGGAATTATAGCCCCCTGTCCGGGTATGTTTCTATGTTTAGTTTCAGCTTAATGTTGGGGGTGGTCTCTATATCGCCCACCCGGGTGCTACCGAAAGGTTTATGTTTTGGAATTCTGTATGTTTTACTGAAGTTGTCAATGCGCCTATTATTTTTTTTTCTCTGGCATTAAATAAAGGAATTACAAAAAAAAAAATACACATTAGAGTGCAACTGTTGAGAAAATAAAAACATGCAAAATCAAAAACCTAACACTAACCCTAGCTATAATCCTAACACTAACCCTCAGTATAATCTTAACACCAACCCTCACTAAAACCCTCACATCAACCCTCACTATAACCCTAACAATAACTTGCACTATATCTTTAACACTAAACCTCCCTGTAACCCCAGTACCCCAATACTAACCCTCACTATAACCCTAACACTAACCCTCACTATAACCCTAACATTAACTCTCACTAATACCCTAACACTAACCTTCACTATAACCCTAACACTAACCCTCACTATAATCCTAACACTAACCTTCCCTGTAATCCTAAAACTAACCTTTCCTGCAATCCTAAAACTAACCTTTCCTGCAATCCTAACACTAACCCTCAGTTTAATCTTAACACCAACCCTCACTAAAACACAGACATCAACCCTCACTATAACCCTAACACTAAACCTCCCTGTGACCCCAGAACCCCAATACTAACCCTCACTATAACCCTAACCCTCACTATAACTTTAACACTAACCCCACTATAACCCTAACACTAACCCTCACTACAACCCTAACACTAAACCTCCCTGTAACCCCAGTACCCCAATATTAACCCTCACTATAACCCTAACACTAAGGGCCGGTTCACACAGGGGGCGACACGAGGCGACACGACTTGCCGTGCCGCGACCTGACAAGTCGCCCCCGTTCTGTACTACGGAACCGTTCTAAGAGGAGCGACTCGAGTCGCTCCGACTTAGAAAAAAGGTTCCTGTACTACTTTTGGGTGACCTCGGGGCGACTTGCATTGACTTTTATACAGAAGTCATTTGCAAGTCGCCGCTGAGGTCGCGGCAGGTCGCGGCGCGGCAAGTCGTGTCGCCTCACATCGCCCCCTGTGTGAACCGGCCCTAACCCTCACTATAAACCTAACACTAACCCTAGCTATAATCCTAACACTAACCCTCAGTATAATCTTAACACCAACCCTCACTAAGACCCTGACATCAACCCTCACTATAACCCTAACACTAACTTGCACTATATCTTTAACACTAAACCTCTCTGTAACCCCAGTACCCCAATACTAACCCTCACTATAACCCTAACACTAACCCTCACTATAACCCTAACATTAACTCTCACTAATACCCTAACACTAACCTTCTCTATAACCCTAACACTAACCCTCACTATAATCCTAACACTAACCTTCCCTGTAATCCTAAAACTAACCCTGGCTATAACCCTAACACAAACCCTCACTATAACTTTAACACTAAACCTCCCTGTAACCCCAGTACCCAATACTAACCCTCACTATAACCCTAACATTAACCTTCACTATAATCCTATCTCTAACCCTCCCTATAACCCTAACCTCAATCCTCACTATAACCCTAACAGTAACCTTTCCTGTAATCCTAACACTAACCTTCCCTGTCACCCTAAAACTAACCTTCCCTGTAATCCTAACACTAAACCTGAATATATAACCCTAACACTATCCCTCACTATGACCCTAACCCTAACCCTCCTTGTAACCCCAGAACTAACTCTCACTATAGGCCTAACGCTAACTTTCGCTATAATTCTAACACTCGCTATACCGCTGACACTAATCCTCACTATAATCCTGACACTAACCTTTGCTCTAACACTAACCCTCACTGTAACCCGACTGTAACTCTCCCTATAACCCGAACACTAACCCTCTCTATAACCCTAACACTAACCCTCCCTGTAACCTTAACACTACATTTCACTATAACCTTGACACTAACCCTCACTTTAGACCCAACATTAACCATTGCTAAAAACCTAACACTAACGCTCACAATAACTCTGACTCTAACCCTCACTATAACGCTGACACTAAACTTCCCTATAACCCTAACACTAACCCCTTACTATTAACCTATCATTAACCTTCACTAGTACACTAACACTAACCTGCACTATAATCCTGACACTAACCTTCAATTGAACCCTAACATTAACCCTAATTATGAACCTAACACTAACTTGCACTATAATTCCAATGCTCACTATAACCCTGACAATAACCCTGACTATAACACTGACCCTAACCTTCGCTATAACCATAACACTAACCCTCATTATAGCCCTAACACCAACTCTCACTGTAACCTTAACACTCACTATAGATGTAAAATTAACCTTTCCTAAGTCCATTCGTTTTGAATGTGATGACGTAAATGGGACTAAACAAGGAAGTTCTATAGCCAGTAGCCAATAGCTGCCCTTGCGTCGTATTTGGTCTGTCAGACTAGCACACAGACAAACGGTTCCCTGATTTTTAATCAGTCCGATTTGAGTCGGTCGAATAGATTTGAAACATAGTTAGATAGTAAGGTTGAATAAAGACACCAGTCCATCCAGTTCAACCTGAGTGAGTGTGGGTGTGTGTCTACAATTATCCCTATTTATTTAAGGTACCCATATAGCGCCGCCAATTTACGCAGCGCTCCACACATACATCGCACACTCACATTGGTCCCTACCCTCAAGGAGCCCACAATCCAAGGTCCCCATTCATATACTAGGGCCAATTTTGGACAGAAGCCAATTAACATACCAGCATGTCTTTGGATGTTTCATTTCTAGGTCTGTCAGACGTTTGGGAAAAAAAAGTCCGCTGGAGCCCACACACGATCAAATTGTCTGAGGGATTCCGGTCCGCCGGACCAAGTCTGCCGAAAAGTCTGATCGTATGTACGTGGCATAACTCTCACTATAATCCTAACACTAAGGGGTCAAGTTACTAAAGGCAAATCCACTTTGCACTACAAGTGCACTTGGAAGTAAAGTCGCTGCAGATCCGAGGGGGACATGCAAGGAAAATAAAAAACAGCATTTTAGCTTGCACATGATTGGATGCTAAAATCAGCAGAGCTTCCCCTCATTTCAGATCTTCCCCTTAGATTTAGAGTGACTGCACTTCCAAGTGCACTTGTAGTGCAGAGTGGATTTGCCTTTAGTAAATCAAACCCTAAACCTTACTATAACCCTAATATGAAATCTTACACTATGCCTAACACTAAATCTTACTATAACCCTAACACTAAATCTTACTGTATCCCTAACACTAAATCTTACTATAACCCTAACACTAAATCTTACTATAACCCTAACACTAAATCTTACTATAACCCTAACACTAAATCTTACTGTATCCCTAACACTAAATATTACTATAACCCTAACACTAAATCTTACTATAACCCTAACACTAAATCTTACTATAACCCTAACACTAAATCTTACTGTATCCCTAACACTAAATATTACTATAACCCTAACACTAAATCTTACTGTATCCCTAACACTAAATCTTACTATAACCCTAACACTAAACCTTACTATAACCCTAACATGAAATCTTACAATATCCCTAACACTAAATCTTACTATAACCCTAACACTAAATCTTACTATAACCCTAACACTAAATCTTACTATAACCCTAACACTAGTCTTCTCTAACCCCAAAGATTCCGTGAGCCAAAGTTTTCTTAATGCAATGCATATCTAAAGTGAATGGCACTGCATATGTTGCTGTGCATTTGTGGTAAAACTGATATTTCAGAGCATTAATCCAACGTACAGCTATCAATAGACTCTAATGTGACATGTACCATTTTGCCAAAACAATGTAACTCACAATAGTGCATTGCATTGCCAAATGGTGCAAGTCCAATTACTGTGCGTACTGGTGCATGTACATGGATATGGCTATGTATATATGTGGATGCACTTGGTACTCTATCTGTATATTATTGCTTCTATTTTTTCCTTCATAAATTATTTCGCCTTCTAAAGCTTCTGAAGAAGTGGTTTCCCGGCAAAACATGTTGAGAAAAACTGGTTAAACAGCAATTACAATACCCACCCAACCCCTCCCCCCCCCCAACACACACACTTCCTAGTGGGGTATCATATAAATTTGTCCTGTTCCTTTGAAGGAGTCAGTATATATATTTTTGCCCCCTTTTTATGTTTGTTTATTGTATTGATGGACTTTTATACTTTGGTAATAAATTATGTTTTTTAAAATAAAATTTTGTATCTTGAATATAAGCGATACCATGAAAGTCCTTAGTGCCTCTTATAATTGTAGCTCCGGTATCGATGTGTACTGGTCTGCTGCAGCTCAGGTGTGTCGCTTTGGTGCATTAGGGTGTCATTCTGAATGAATGGCACTGCATAGCAGCAACGCATGTAAGGTGCGTTGGCATTAGGGTGATCATGTGTCCCGGATTGCCTTTTGCAGGTCGGTCCTGGGTCCCGGGCACCTTCATTCTGGGACAATACAATGTCCCTGAATGAAACTGGCACAGTGCATTCTGTGCCCTGATTGGGCAAAAGCTGATTGTTAAGGAGCGGAGCTTCGAAACCGACTGCAGAGTCATCAGCCGACAGCTGAATAATAATAATAATAAAAAAAGCCAGTAAAAAAAGAGGGAAAAAAATTGGCATGGGGTCACCCCTAGTCAATACCAGACCCTTTGATATGTATTCATGTGCATTGGGGGGGGGGGGGGGGCGGGATCTGGGGGCCCCCTTGTTAAAGGGGGCTTCCAGATTCCAATAAGCCTCCTGTCCACAAAGAGAAGAGACCCGTGGCCACATCAACATTGGGACAAGGTGCTTTGGGTGTAGGGCAGAGCCCCCCCACCCCAAAGCACTCCCCCATGTTGAGGGTCTGCTATGGTTCAGGAGGGGGGGCTCTCTCGTCTGCCCCCTGTTCCTGACTTGCCAGGCTGCTTTCTCGGATAAGGGTCTGGTATAGATTTTGGGGATGGAGGGGGGCATTTTTCCTTTTAAGTTTGGCATGGGGTTCCCCTTAAAATCCATACCAGACCCACATTGACTTTTTTTTTTCTTTAGAAATATAATTTTTCCTGCAGCATGTTCTATATATGCTACAGATGCGCCACTTTACAGGCAGCCTAAGGGGACCCCCATGATGTGCAACGTATGCCGCTGTCACCAAGTGACTTTGTTAAAGCAGGTGCACATTGTATACAACCTCTATAAACTGGTGACCACTGTTTGCTTTTGTGTTTCCAAAAATTGGCAAAAATAAGGTATCAAAAATCTTTCTTTTTTTTGGGGGGGGGGGGGGGGAGCGGGTCCCTGAATGACAGTTTGCAAATGGAATGTGTTGCGTTGCCACATACTGTACGTGTATCGATTTCTAGGTCCTTTATATCATTTTTTTTATCTATCAGTTCATTCACCTCTAGGATTTCCTTATTACTTACAGCAGAGGTGTATTATACACGTATGTCAGTCAGTATTTTGTTGTTTTTCCAAGTTATTCACTCATAATCCCCAAATGTCTCAATATACGTCCTCCTGTGAAGTAATCGGTATATCTGGGGAATTTGTATATTACGTAGTGTCATTCCGTCAGCCACTCTTTGTTAACATACCCTAAGGGGCTACAGTATTCTCCAGCCTCTTGTCTATGTGTAAAGAATAAAGGGCGAGACAGCTGCATCCATTGAGCGTCATTACTGATCATCAAAGGGACACAGTATAGGGGAACTGCTATGATAGGGAGACTTTCACATCATTATTTTCCTGACGTGTCCCCTCTCATTTTATATGCATACACAGATGTGTATGTTATCATTATTATTATTATTATTATAATACAGGATTTGTATAATGCCAACAGTTTGCACAGCTCTTTGCAACATGAGGGCAGACAGTACAGTTAAAATGTGGTTCAATACAGGAGAAATCAGAGGGCCCTGCTGCTCATTAGAGCTTACAATCTAAAGGTTGTTCCTCTGCATTGAAGCCAGTGTCATTGCTAAACAACTACTGAGAAAAAAAACATTTACAGAATAAGTTGCATTGAGAGTATTTTGCTTTTAAATTTGTGTGCTGCTGTCCCATAGACTGCAACTTTAGACAGGAAGGACTGTAAATTATTAAGGCCACATTCACACCTAGAGTGACGGCAACGCACGATTTTGCAAGCTCCTGCACTTTTTCGGGTATATTTTTTATATAGGGCGTTCGCCTTGCGTTTTGCTAATGGCCAAGTTTGGGGTACCATTAAGATTCAATGGCACCGCAAGCGTGATGCGGATTTCTGACGTGCTATTTATGATGAATGTTCCCCCAGATGCGAATACAGCTTAAGGTAGGGTGACCAGACATCCACGGTTTCTGGGGACAGTCCCGGGATTGAGGACACTGTCCCTGGACCAAGTCTGTCCCCGGCTTTGTCCCTGGATTGAATTTGAACAGGGGCTGGGGCAATTTCAAAGATAGTCAGTGCAGAATAATAAAAAAAAAAAAAATCTGAATTACCCCCCCGCCCCCTACGCACACACACTCTGCCGCTCCTACTAGCTTAGGGGAGTGTATTTTTTTCCATTATCTGTGCCCCTTTCTGATGATCATGTGGTCAGAGCAGAGGGAATATTTCTTCAGTTTCGGGTGCATGCCCATCCAGCTCCGCTTGCATGTTCTTCTGCCTTGACTCAAGTCCCAGCCAGCTGCCAACCTGATTATCTCCTTTCCTTCCCTGGGAGTGTGATTTTCCTCGGCTCCCCACCCAGTAGTAGCCGGGGCCCGGAGAGTAAGGCCGCGTACACACGGGCGGATTGTCTGTCCAACTTAGTCCGCTGAACCGTGTTTCAGCGGACAATCCGCTCGTGTGTGGGCTTCAGCGGACTTTTTCAGCGGACTGTCTGACGAACAAAGTCTTATGGAATTTCCGTAATTTTGTCCGTTCATACTTGGTTTTGTCCGTCCAAACTTGGTTTCAGCGGACAGTCCGCTCGTGTGTAGGCAAGTTGGACGGACTAAGTATGACGCATGCTCAGAAAGGATTTACACGGCCGAAGGTTGCATTGCAGTGTATAGGACGTCGTTTTTCTAGTCCCGTCGTACGTGCTGTACACGTCATCGCGCAAGCTTTCAGCGGACTGTCTGCTCATTGTGTGTGGTCAAGTCCGTTCATTCAAATTTTGAACGGACTGTCTGTCGGATTGTCTGACGAACTTAGTTGGGCAGACAATCCGCCCGTGTGTACGCGGCCTAAGACTTGACAGGCTGTGATGTAGGCACCTGCGGCAATGGGCAGAGAGCGCTGATTGCCACCATTACTAGTAAAAAAAAAAAAATATGCCCCTGGATTTCATTTTAAAAATCTGGTCAGCTTAGTTTAGGGGCACATTCATATGTGCAGCAGCCCTTGCTGCCAATGTGAAAAGCGATCCACGGTAGAACGTTTGATAGGTGGTCAGGAGGGCTTTTTTAACCCACACCACAATGCCACAGCTGATTATAGACTTTAATGGGCAATGGTAGTAATAGCTGCTGTTTAATTTTTGGCGAAGCCCATGGAATGTGCACAATTCTGAGTGGCTGCATGTATGTGTTCAGGTGGACGACCAAGGGGGCTAAAACTGTAGTTCAACTGGCTATTTTTACTACCCCCCCAGCTGCACATGTGAACAAGTCCTTGCAATAAGGGTTTGTGCTTGTTGGGGGGGCTTGTGTGTCGCTATGGTGCAGAGGAATCAAACGCAACAGTACTCTTAAGAGGTTTACTTGGTTGATGCCTGTAGGTTTCAATAAGGCACCAAAAATAATAACAGTGTGCCACGTCCTAAAAGTATCTAGAATTTGTGGTATTTGAAAGGCTGGACTTTAAAGACACGTATGTAAATTTTTTAGCAAAATGAATTTATTGATATACTTATATATCACAATATAAGGGTACATGTATAGCGTCAACATGAAAGTTAGACTACTAGTTCCCCTAGTATACAAACGAGATATAATTTACTGTGTGACAATACTAAAAGTATATCCTCACATGGCTATCCTCTTGGTTGGGGATCCACTTCTCTGTTACTAGATTAAAAACAGTCCCGCTCTACATGTTTCGTGAATAGACCTGTTGCTTCTTCAGGAGCTTGAATATTTATCTATACGAAAAAGTATTTTTAGTTACAATGTTGTACAAAACATGCATAAAACTACAGATAAAAATGAATTTGCTATAATAAATACATCCGATGTATATAACAATTATAACTAGACTCACTTGTACTGTAGGCAAGAGATAGCAAGACTGCCCTAAGGATGAAAGGGGGATTCTTAGATTTTCTGTGTTACTTTGCTGAATAATTTAATGGTAATAAATTAATGGTAGGGCACTCAATGGCACAAGCACAGAATATCTTCAGAAAAATACCACAATTTTGCAGGGCTCACATGAGCTGAATAAGCTTCTGTAAGCAAAATTGTGCATTGGGCTGTGCAACAGGACCCAGACAAGGGAGGTATCTTAACTTGCACCCTAGATAGCAATGAAGCTGTGAGGGCTGGGTGCCTGCACCCTAGCAACCAATTAACTCATTGGTTTGCACAGTCATAAGTTGTTATGGTTGCCGCTATGCAAAAAAATTAAATTCATACCAGACCATTATACTAGATAGGCATCTGGTATGGGTTTCATGGGGAACCACGTGCAGGCTCACTTATGCAAAAAGAAAAAAAATAATAATTTTGTGGTCCCCCCAAAAAATCATAGCAAACCCTTATCCTAGAGAAGAGTCTGGTATTGATTCTAAGAGGGGCCACATGCAAAACAAAATGTGTGGGTTCTCCTAAGCAAAAAAAAAAAAAAAAAAAAATGGGGCTTTCCCCCAAAATCTATACTTTGGTAAAATAACTTTGGACGAAATAACAAACACACACAAAAAATAAGAGCTCAATAATTTGGCCAATGTTTGGTAAGGAGAGAGTAGGAATGTGAAAGCGGTTGTGTTTGTGTGTGTAAAGGGTGAGCTTACTACTGATACTTTGCAGCGTTATCATTTTCCGCTCATGATTTAGTGCAGCTGTTTGTTTCGTCTTCTGATAGAATGAGTCACACCGGGAGGAACCTACAAAGCTGTTTGCCTTTTCTGTGAAAAGAAATCAGATTGCTATTATTGCTTATTATCTGAAATTACATTTCCTCTTCACATTTCCAGGTGACTTTTCTCCATTTCTTGAGTCATATTTAGAATATTACCAAACACTGGTAAGGCCCCGTGCCCACCTGAGCAACACCGCCGCGATGGGCCTTTAGCGCGCTTTTTGCAGCAGCACCATTTATTTGCAAAGAAGCTCAAATACCAAATGTTGACACCGAGCCAAGTGCGTTTTGTGATGGATGTTTTTTGCGCATTTTGTTTGCATGACAAAATGCGTGACTGCTACCAGTGTTTGGAGTGCCCTAATGAAATATTTTTAGCATATTTTTTATGCGTTTGCAGAAATGTGGGCAGAAACGCTTGTTTCTGCCCACGTTTCTGCTACGCCCAGACGTAAATGGGATCAGAATGGTTTCATGTAGCTTGGGCTCATCACATGCCTGGCGAAGGGGTCCTGTGCAGCTCTGAGACGTTGCACTTGTTCCTTTTTGATGTGATCTTTCTGCAATAAAAGCATCGGATGACATTTGATGATCCATGGTGTGCTGGCGAATATGAGCATTGATCTGAAATGAATCCCAATTCCAGCTGGTAGTTGCTGTAGCATCCGTTACTGTTGAGCCCATTTCTAGGAACATGTGTGATGAATATTGACAATACATTAGCTTGGGGTCAAATGCTGATCATTTGTGCCACCTTCCTCTGCCAGAGCCAGCTTCATCCACCTGATACCAAATCCACACTAATGTTTTGTTATGGCAATCCATTATTGCATTATTCTTGAATTGTCCATCCAAAAAATTGTATATATAAAAAATACAGTATATATATTACACACACACATATATATGTGTGTGTTTCTGTATATATATATATATATATATATATAACACTTTGTTACAATGTAAAGTAGTGAAGTAGTGAGTGTACAGCTTCTATAGCAGTGTAAATTTGCTGTCCCATCAAAATAACTCATGACACAGCCTTTAATGTATAAACCTCTGGCAACAAAAGTGAGTACACCCCTAAGTGAGAATGTCCAAACTGGGCCCAAAGTGTCAATATTTTGTGTGGCCGCCATTATTTTCCAGCACTGCCTTAACCCTCTTGGGCATGGAGGTCACCAGAGCTTTACAGGTTGCCACTGAAGTCCTCTTCCACTCCTCCATGACAACATCACAGAGCTGGTGGATGGTAGAGACCTTGCACTCTTCCATCTTTCCGTTTAAGGATGCCCCACAGATGCTCAATAGGGTTTAGGTCCTGGAGGCATGCTTGGCCAGTCCATCAACTTTACTTTCAGCTTCTTTAGCAAGGCAGTGGTCATCTTGGCGGTGTGTTTGGGATCGTTATCATGTTGGAATACGACCCTGCAGTCCAGTCTCTGAAAGGAAAGGGATCATGCTCTGCTTCAGTATGTCACAGTACATGTTGGCATTCATGGTTCCCTCCATGAACTGTAGCTCCCCAGTGTCGGCAGCACTCATGCAGCCCCAGAACATGACACTCCCACCAGCATGCTTGACTGTAGGCAAATTTAACAAACCCAAACACACCTCCATGGTGTCCACTGCCTTGCTAAAGAAGCTGAGGGTAAAGGTGATGGACTGGCCAAGCATGTCTCCAGGCCTAAACCCTATTGAGCATCTGTGGGGCATCCTCAAGCGGAAGGTGGATGAGTGCAAGGTCTCTAACATCCACCAGCTCTGTGATGTCCTCATGGAGAAGTGGAAGAGGACTCCAGTGGCAACCTGTGAAGCTTTGGTGAACTCCATGCCCAGGAGGATTCAGGCAGTGCTGGAAAATATTGGTGTGTTCAGTTATTTTGGGGGGGGCAGCTAATTTACACTGTTATATAAGCTCATTACACTCATTACTTTACATTGTAGCAAAGTGCAATTTCTTCAGTGTTGTCACATGAAAAGATATAGTAAAATATTTACAAAAATGTGAGGAATGTACTCACTTTTGTGAGATACTATATACGTAAAGTATATATATATATATGTATGTATTGGCGTCTCCTGAAGAGCACGCGCTATGCGTTTTTCAAAGTTAAGGTTATACCTAAACTGCAGTTTGGTTTGGGTACAATTGTCTAAATTAGGACTTAGTTACTCTCTCTCGGAGCCCGCCCAGTGGGAGTGGCGTGCTTGCTGTGCTTTCTGGGAAAGGGTATTTAAGATGGTTCCGTGTTCCCGGTCCAGAAGGATGTACTGACTTCATGGTCCTGGTCCTCCTGACCAGTCCCGAGGAAGGCTATGGCCTGGGGTACGGATCCACCCGATCTTGATGTCTCGGGGCTGGCTAGCCCGAGGCGAGGAAACTAAAGGAGGATTCTGAGGTGTTTGGGTGCCGTCTCCGGTTTGGGAGAGACCCAGTGACTTCACGCTATCCAGGGGAGGACTCTTCAGAAGAAGGCCATGTACGGGTTGGTTTCTTAGTAAGTTTCTTAGTAAGAGCCTGGAGGAGCTGGAGTACCCAAGAGAATCTGGTTTCGTGGATATCGCCAAGCTGGCTGAAAGATCCAGGTATCCTACGAATGTTCTTCAAGTTTAGTTTTCCTACGTGTTCTACAACAACGTCTGTGGCAGAGACATTATCTTGTACGTTCTACAACAACGTCTGTGGCAGAGACTTGTTCCTGAGTTAAGCACCTTGTTGGCTGCAAGGCCTTGTGAGAGAGGGACTGTCAAACTTGAGTGAACATCCAGTTGCGAATGGCTATTCTCTGGATGCAGTCAAAGTAAGTAAGTTCTTCAACATTTGACTTTGACACTAAGAGTACCTGAACTTCCTTTCCAACCTTTTGATCCCAATTTAAGAGACTGTTTCATTGTCTACGTTTTGCAAATAAAATCCATTCAAGTGGATCTGTTGTCAGTCTCTCAAGTTACTGGGCCATTACCACGGGACATCTCTAGTGTCAGGAACGGTGTTGTTGCTGGGATCGCCTGCTGGTGTCACTGTTTCTTTTGCCATCAAAGGTTGCAGTTCTGGTGGTCACCAGCGGGTGTCCCCCAGCAAACAGACATTCTAATAATCCAGCTGCACCTGAAGTGGTATGGCTTGGAAGTATATAAGCCCGCCCTTCACTGAGGCTCATTGCTTCAGAATCCTTCCTGCTAGCCTTGTTCCTGCCTGACCTGTTGCCTGAGACCTGTTCCTGATTTGCTTCCTGTCCTGGACTCTGTTCCCTATACCTGTGACTTGTCCCCTGATTCCTGCCTTGGCTCCCCTTACTTCCGCTTCCTCCACCTTGCCTCCTGTTCCCCTTGTCTCTCATCCCTGCCTTGTTATATATGTGTTCCCTTTCCATGTATATAGTTAGTTAGTTAGTTTAGGGTTTTGGGGTTTGCTGTGTATTATTTGTGTTCTTGCTTGTTTGGGGTTTGCTGTGTATTATTTGTGTTCTTGCTTGTTTGGGGTTTGCTGTGTATTATTTGTGCTCTTGCTTGTTTATGGTTTGCTGTGTTTGTTTTGCACGTGTGTCTTTTTCCTTAATAAATATTTATATCTTCACTTACCTTTCGAGCCTCATTCCTTAGTGCAGCCCATTGATCTGTTTACTTTGTGCTGGATGCCTGTGTTAGGCATCCCTTCCATGACAGAATTCTGAAGCCATAATAACAGATCGGCTGCACTTGGGAATAGGATCTGGACACTTGCTATTGCCAAGAAAAATGCATCTGGAAGATATCCTGTATCTTTCGCTTCTGGCAACAGATGACAGAGATTTTTGTCATCAGACATTAGGTGAGTACACTAGAGAGCAACTGCTGGAATGTATCCGTATAGCCCATGTTTTTGTTGATCAGGGCAGTTTTCTGTTTGAGGATGTGCAGCCATTGATTCGGATCTGTACAGAGTTGGCCCTGTCTGATGTCCCTGGTGGAGGTGATGACTATACACCCCCTTTTAGTGCAGCTCAGGTAGAGTCTTTGGTGTGGCTGTTGGAAGATGACTCAGCCTTTTTCTTTGAGCAGTACTCAGCTTGTCCTCAACAGGTGCTTGCAGCATGTATTGATTCAGTGCAGTCTCTGGTCAGACAAACCGTGTGCAAACCAGATTTTGTGCAACCATTATTACAGGCCTGGTCAAGCTTGTTGTACTCAGCTTCTGTGAGCTCCCAACCACCCATTTCTGTGTCCAGATACCAGCCTGCTGGGATATCTTCCTCTCTATTACCCCCAACAACCACAATTTCTGATCAATACACCCTGCTACCAATGAAGTACCAGTACCCTGTTTCCTCCTGCTGTACCTACCCAGCCTTTAACCCCTCTGCTACTTCTCAGCTGCCTTCATCAGTTCCATTGAATCTCCCCTCAAGATCTGCTCCCTCTGCTTTACCATCCTTCCACTCTTCGCTCTTACCAGCTGCATCCACTACCTACAGCCCTGTACCCACATACAAATCTTCAGTTGCTAAAACCAAAAAGAAACGGAAGTTTTTCCCAACCCATACCATTCTGTCATCACCCACTTCTGCCTCCACGCCTGATGTTCCAATGCCTGCTGTTCAGCCTGTTGTGCCAGTGTCTCTGCCTGTTGTCCAGCCTGCTGACGTCTTCCAGCCTGCTGACGTCTTCCAGCCTGCTGACGTCTTCCAGCCTGCTGATGCCTTGCAGTCTGATGCCCCGGCCTTGCAGTCTGATGCCCCGGCCTTGCAGTCTGATGCCCCGGCCTTGCAGTCTGATGCCCCGGCCTTGCAGTCTGATGCCCCGGCCTTGCAGTCTGATGCCCCGGCCTCGCAGTCTGATGCCCCGGCCTCGCAGTCTGATGCCCCGGCCTCGCAGTCTGATGCCCCGGCCTCGCAGTCTGATGCCCCGGCCTCGCAGTCTGATGCCCCGGCCTCGCAGTCTGATGCCCCGGCCTCGCAGTCTGATGCCCCGGCCTCGCAGTCTGATGCCCCGGCCTCGCAGTCTGATGCCTTGCAGTCTGATGTCCCGGCCTTGCAGTCTGATGCCTTGCAGTCTGATGTCCCGGCCTTGCAGTCTGATGCCTTGCAGTCTGATGTCCCGGCCTTGCAGTCTGATGCCTTGCAGTCTGATGTCCCGGCCTTGCAGTCTGATGCCTTGCAGTCTGATGTCCCGGCCTTGCAGTCTGATGCCTTGCAGTCTGATGTCCCGGCCTTGCAGTCTGATGCCTTGCAGTCTGATGTCCCGGCCTTGCAGTCTGATGCCTTGCAGTCTGATGTCCCGGCCTTGCAGTCTGATGCCTTGCAGTCTGATGTCCCGGCCTTGCAGTCTGATGCCTTGCAGTCTGATGCCTTGCAGTCTGATGTCCCGGCCTTCCAGTCTGATGCCTCGCAGTCTGATGCCCCGGCCTCGCAGTCTGATGCCCCGGCCTCGCAGTCTGATGCCCCGGCCTCGCAGTCTGATGCCTTGCAGTCTGATGTCCCGGCCTTGCAGTCTGATGCCTTGCAGTCTGATGTCCCGGCCTTGCAGTCTGATGCCTTGCAGTCTGATGTCCCGGCCTTGCAGTCTGATGCCTTGCAGTCTGATGTCCCGGCCTTGCAGTCTGATGCCTTGCAGTCTGATGTCCCGGCCTTGCAGTCTGATGCCTTGCAGTCTGATGTCCCGGCCTTGCAGTCTGATGCCTTGCAGTCTGATGTCCCGGCCTTGCAGTCTGATGCCTTGCAGTCTGATGTCCCGGCCTTGCAGTCTGATGCCTTGCAGTCTGATGTCCCGGCCTTGCAGTCTGATGCCTTGCAGTCTGATGCCTTGCAGTCTGATGTCCCGGCCTTCCAGTCTGATGCCTTGCAGTCTGATGTCCCGGCCTTCCAGTCTGATGCCTTGCAGTCTGATGTCCCGGCCTTCCAGTCTGATGCCTTGCAGTCTGATGTCCCGGCCTTCCAGTCTGATGCCTTGCAGTCTGATGTCCCGGCCTTCCAGTCTGATGCCTTGCAGTCTGATGTCCCGGCCTTCCAGTCTGATGCCTTGCAGTCTGATGTCCCGGCCTTCCAGTCTGATGCCTTGCAGTCTGATGTCCCGGCCTTCCAGTCTGATGCCTTGCAGTCTGATGTCCCGGCCTTCCAGTCTGATGCCTTGCAGTCTGATGTCCCGGCCTTCCAGTCTGATGCCTTGCAGTCTGATGTCCCGGCCTTCCAGTCTGATGCCCTGCAGTCTGATGTCCCGGCCTTCCAGTCTGATGCCCTGCAGTCTGATGTCCCGGCCTTCCAGTCTGATGCCCTGCAGTCTGATGTCCCGGCCTTCCAGTCTGATGCCCTGCAGTCTGATGTCCCGGCCTTCCAGTCTGATGCCCTGCAGTCTGATGTCCCGGCCTTCCAGTCTGATGCCTTGCAGTCTGATGTCCCGGCCTTCCAGTCTGATGCCTTGCAGTCTGATGTCCCGGCCTTCCAGTCTGATGCCTTGCAGTCTGATGTCCCGGCCTTCCAGTCTGATGCCTTGCAGTCTGATGTCCCGGCCTTCCAGTCTGATGCCTTGCAGTCTGATGTCCCGGCCTTCCAGTCTGATGCCTTGCAGTCTGATGTCCCGGCCTTCCAGTCTGATGCCTTGCAGTCTGATGTCCCGGCCTTCCAGTCTGATGCCTTGCAGTCTGATGTCCCGGCCTTCCAGTCTGATGCCTTGCAGTCTGATGTCCCGGCCTTCCAGTCTGATGCCTTGCAGTCTGATGTCCCGGCCTTCCAGTCTGATGCCTTGCAGTCTGATGTCCCGGCCTTCCAGTCTGATGCCTTGCAGTCTGATGTCCCGGCCTTCCAGTCTGATGCCTTGCAGTCTGATGTCCCGGCCTTCCAGCCCGATGACCCGGAGCTCGCTGCCCAGCCTGATGACCCGGAGCTCGCTGCCCAGCCTGATGACCCGGAGCTCGCTGCCCAGCCTGATGACCCGGAGCTCGCTGCCAAGCCTTCTGCCCAGGCTGATGACCCAGTGTTTGCTGCCCAGCCTGGTGACCCGGTGCTTTCTGCCAAGCCTACTGCCCAGCCTGATGACCTGGAGCTTGCTGCCCCACCTGATGACCCGGTGCTTGCTGCCAAGTCTACTGCCCAGCCTGATGACCCGGTGTTTGCTGCCCAGCCTGATGACCTGGTGCTTGCTGCCAAGCCTACTGCCCAGCCTGATGACCCGCTGCTTGCTGCCCAGCCTGATGACCCGCTGCTTGCTGCCCAGCCTGATGACCCGATGCTTGCTGCCCAGCCTGATGACCCGGAGCTCGCTGCCCAGCCTGATGACCCGGAGCTCGCTGCCCAGCCTGATGACCCGGAGCTCGCTGCCAAGCCTTCTGCCCTGGCTGATGACCCAGTGTTTGCTGCCCAGCCTGGTGACCCAGTGCTTTCTGCCAAGCCTACTGCCCAGCCTGATGACCTGGAGCTTGCTGCCCCACCTGATGACCCGGTGCTTGCTGCTAAGTCTACTGCCCAGCCTGATGACCCGGTGTTTGCTGCCCAGCCTGATGACCCGGTGCTTGCTGCCAAGCCTACTGCCCAGCCTGATGACCCGATGCTTGCTGCCCAGCCTGATGACCCGATGCTTGCTGCCCAGCCTGATGACCTGGAGCCTGCTGCCCAGCCCGATGACCCGAAGCAAGTTGCCCAGCCTGTTTTTATTTCCAGATCTAAACTTCCAGACCCTGGTGGTGGGATACATGTTCCATTGTCGGACTTGGGTGGCATGCCTCCCAGTAGGTTAAGAGACTCTGGCCGGAGAGCGCAAAGAAGTCAGCAATCACAGGGGAGACTTTTCTGGACTTTCCCCCATTTACATGCACTGTCAGGTCAAGGGCAGAATGGAGTGTCCGGAGGCCACTCCTTAGGGGGGGGGGGGGGGAACTGTCAGGAACGGTGTTGTTGCTGGGATCGCCTGCTGGCGTCACTGTTTCTTTTGCCATCAAAGGTTGCAGTTCTGGTGGTCACCAGCGGGTGTCCCCCAGCAAACAGACATTCTAATAATCCAGCTGCACCTGAAGTGGTATGGCTTGGAAGTATATAAGCCCGCCCTTCACTGAGGCTCATTGCTTCAGAATCCTTCCTGCTAGCCTTGTTCCTGCCTGACCTGTTGCCTGAGACCTGTTCCTGATTTGCTTCCTGTCCTGGACTCTGTTCCCTATACCTGAGACTTGTCCCCTGATTCCTGCCTTGGCTCCCCTTACTTCCGCTTCCTCCACCTTGCCTCCTGTTCCCCTTGTCTCTCATCCCTGCCTTGTTATATATGTGTTCCCTTTCCATGTATATAGTTAGTTAGTTAGTTTAGGGTTTTGGGGTTTGCTGTGTATTATTTGTGTTCTTGCTTGTTTGGGGTTTGCTGTGTATTATTTGTGTTCTTGCTTGTTTATGGTTTGCTGTGTATTATTTGTGCTCTTGCTTGTTTATGGTTGCTGTGTATTATTTGTGTTCTTGCTTGTTTATGGTTTGCTGTGTTTGTTTGGTTTGCACGTGTGTCTTTTTCCTTAATAAATATTTATATCTTCACTTACCTTTCGAGCCTCATTCCTTAGTGCAGCCCATTGATCTGTTTACTTTGTGCTGGATGCCTGTGTTAGGCATCCCTTCCATGACACCTAGACATGAAACAAGGAGAACAAAAGGTAACGGTAAGCCCAAATCTAACCAGCAGCTCCTTCGGGGGTTAGTGATAGATATATATATATTTTTTTTTTCTCTACAGCTTTAGTTACATTGCTCACCTGTAATGAAGTAGGTCCCTCCATGTGAAGGCAAATGGATTCTATGGACATATTTACTGCAGGGCTGCCCTGTCCTCTTCCTGCTGTTGAACTTCCAATGCTGTGGGGGTTGCTGGGTTCTGTAGAAATCTTTATGTGCAAAAAACACCCACTCAAAAACAATCACCTTATAATACTGTGACATTGATGCTTATGCTACATATCAGGGGTCTCCAAACTTTCTAAACAAAGGACCAGTTTACTGTCCTTCAGACTTTAGGCATGCCGCACTGTGGCCAGTGGGAGTAGAAAAGGTCACCAGTGGGAAAAAAACAATGCTCCATCTTTGGTGACAGTGGCAGGAATTGTCCCCCATCATTGTGAGAAATTGGGTTGCATTATTGGTGTCATTGAGAGAAATTATGCCCCATCATTGGTGTCATTGAGACGAATTGTGTCTCATCATCTGTGTCATTGTAAGGAATTGTGAGGTGTGAGTGGGAAGATTTGTGCCCATTCTTCGGTGTCATTTGGAGAAATTGTGCCTCTTCATTGGTGTCAGTGGGGGGAA
Organism: Lithobates pipiens; assembly: GCF_037356315.1. NCBI lineage: Eukaryota > Metazoa > Chordata > Amphibia > Anura > Ranidae > Lithobates > Lithobates pipiens. Next base: position 235,558,920 of record NW_027507790.1, read on the forward strand.
TTATGCGCCATTGTTGCTATCAGTGGATAAAATAGTGCCCTAAGGGCCGGATAAAAGAAGGCAAAGGGCCACAGTTTGGAGACCAATGCTATATATGCTTAATCTATTGATTTTGTTTTTTATAAATTGGTTATGCCAGCAAGCGCTGTCTAGTGTTTACATTGTTTGGAATTCTGTAGAAATGTTCACTGTGGGGCTGCCCTGTCCTCTTCCTCTTGCTGAACTTCTCTTGCTGTGGGGGCTGCTGGGTTCTGTAGAAATGTTCACTGCGGGGCTGCCCTGTCCTCTTCCTGTCCTGAACTTCTGGTGCTGTGGATGTTAACAGGCCGAGGTCTCCAGGCTTAGGCAATTTCTTTAAAAGCGGAGGTCTGCCCTCCCTTGCAAAAATCACATACTGCAGCTGCTGACTTTTAATAATAGGACACTTACCTGTCCTGGAGTCCAGCCTAGGCTTCATGTACATTGCTGCTGGTAAACAGATGTTTAGGAGCAGTTGGGCATTTTTTCAGCTTCCCCTGAACTCTCCTCTATGTTATCTTATCAGTACATGTACACAGGCTCATTTACAGTTTACATAGTTAGTAATGTTGAATAAAGACACCAGTCCATCCAGTTCAACCTTAGGGAGTATCTACAATTGTCACTATCCCTGTACATTGCACACTCACATTGGTCCCTACCCTCAAGGAGCCCACAATCCTAGGTCCCCATTCATATACTAGGGCCAATTTTTTGGAGAGAAGCCAATTAACCTACCAGCATGTCTTTGGAGTGTGGGAGGAAACCAGAGTACCTGGAGGAAACCCATGCAGGCACAAGGAGAGCATACAAACTCCAGGCAGGTGGTGTCATGGTTGGGATTATGAACAAGCAACCCTTTATACTACTAGTTGAGAGTGCTAACCACTACACCACTGTGCCACCCAGCTGTTTCTATGCAGTTAAGTTTAGAAGCATTTTTTAGAACGCAAAAAAAACATGGGTTCAGAGGCATTTGAAATGCCAAATGCCTGTAACAGCCTGTAAACGCTGCTAAATGTGGTAACTCGCATTTATGCCACGTACAAACGATCAAACAATCCGGTGGAAAAGTCCGCCGGACAATCCCCCCATGTGTAGCCTCCGGCTGACTTTTTTTTACCCAAAAGTACGGCGGATTTAGAAAGTAGTTTTGCACTCCAATCTTTCCGTTGGACTCGCATTTCGGGGGAATATCCGGCCAAGTTTCGATCGGAAATTCAGATTGTCTGTAGCAATTCCAACATGCAAAATTCCTACGCATGCTCGGAAGCATTGAACTTCATTCTCGTTGTAGTGTTGTACATCACCGTGTTCTTGATGGTTGAAAGTTCAGCAAACTTTTGTGTGACCATGTGTATGCAAGCCAAGCTTGAGCGGAATTCTGTCAGAACAACCATCCAAGATTTTTCCGATGGAAAATCCGCTCCTGTGTACGGGGCATTAGTCTTAAAAATGGCCAGAATTTACAAGCAGGATTTCAATGGTATTTGCTGCTAATTTGCAGATTTGTAAATTTCAAATAGGATTCAAGAAACCCTTCTGCAAATGGAACCTGGCCAGATTTACTCATTAATAGACTCTGTATTTAGTAGAGGTGTGGCATAGGAATGATAAGCATTTCTATCACAGTGTATAGGGCTGTTGCTTGTTAGGAGAAAGTGAAATATCATATTGTGGAATTATTCCAGGTATCACAGCCTTTTATTAGACTAGGTCATGGAAAGATCAATCCTGTGACCGGGAAATGTCTGATATGGGATTACACATACGTTTTCTGAAAACTTTGGTGTAGTAAAGCTGCAAATGATCGTAATATGGTAGAGAGGACCAAGGGCAGCAAAATTACCACAGCAGGTGTGGGATTTTTATATATATATACAGTACAGACCAAAAGTTGGGAGACACCTTCTCATTCAAAGAGTTTTCTTTATTTTCATGACTATGAAAATTGTAGATTCACACAGATAAATCTCAACCAAAACACTGCGCTATTCTTATATATATATAAAAAATGTGGCAACAGCTGCAAACACACCACCAGGGTATAAAGTGTGACGTGATAAATATTATATAAAAGTGTAGCGCTTCAAGGATATGGCGTATTTTATGCCACCCTTACAGAAATATATATATATTCAGTAAATATTGCCAACGTGAAATAGTGCACACAACATACAAAGTCACATGTAAATGTTACTTGCTATACATGAATATATAGCTATGGATTGATTCCTTAAAGAAAAAAAGACACAAAAGAATGAATCAAAAAAAGAGAGAATCCAAACATGGAAATGCCAAAGTCTCTTATGTAGTATCCGTGTATAATCCACAAACGTGTAAAGAAAGTCATACACCTCCTTCCTAAAAAATCGTGTAGTCACCACGTGATATTCCCTTCACCAAGCGAAATGGACGCTTACCAGATTCAGTGGATCCACCAAATTTATATTTGGAGGATCACATAGGCTCATATATATATATATATATATATATATATATATATATATATATATATATATATATATATATATATATATATATATATATATATATATATATGCAGGCTCCTTCAACAGTGCGTTTTCCAGAGGGATTTCAGATATAATTACTCCAGTCATGTATTAAGAGGTGACTTATCTCCAACCATACAAATCCACAGGGATGATTGAGCACATATAAGGAAAAGCAGGGACTAAAATAGTGTAATTCCGTTTGATATAAAAGAATTTTATAAAAAGTATTGAACTCACATGTGTACAGAAGATTAAGCGCTTTTCAGTAAAAAACAAGGCTGCAGTGAAGTCCCGACGCGTTTCATCATAGAAGACGTCATCTGGGGTACTACTCCACCGCAGCCCACTTGTTTATATAGCTGGACCCCCAATTAGACACAGACTCAGTCCATCCATGTCACCGCATCTTACTTCCGGTATCACAACATGGCCGCCGGCGTGCGTTCCACGCCTCGTTATAGTAATTTACATAAAGGGGGGGCTAATCCAGCTAATGATGTAATATATATTGGTCACTGATAAATGATGTTACTGGACCACCTCTAAAAATGTAACCGTTCTGCCTAATCAGGCATGAATCATATCGAAAAGGCTACACGCACCCACGTTCTATCCGGAAGATAAGACAACTACTTCCGGGTTATGTCCTTAGACACAACCAATCCCAATGGGGGAGAGGGGGGCTGGCGCAAACATTATTAAGCCGGATCCTACAGACGTCAAGCCAATCAGCGCCTAGATACTGCGCCGATCAGCGAAATTGTAGATTCACACAGATAGAATAGAATAGAATAGAATTTGTATTATGGCAAGAAAAAAGCAGCTAAGTAAAGAAAAACGAGTGGCCATCATTACTTTAAGAAATGAAGGTCAGTCAGTCTGAACAATTGGGAAAACTTTGAAAGTGTCCCCAAGTGCAGTGGCAAACATCATCAAGCGCTGCAAAGAAACTGGCTCACATGAGGACCGCCCCAGGAAAGGAAGACCAAGAGTCACCTCTGCTGCAGACGATAAGTTCATCCGAGTCACCAGCCTCAGAAATCGCAGGATAACAGCAGCTCAGATTACAGAACAGGTCAATGCCACACAGAGTTCTAGCATCAGACACATCTCTAGAACAACTGTTAAGAGGAGACTGTGTGAATCAGGCCTTCATGGTAAAATAGCTGCTAGGAAACCACTACTGAGGACAGGCAACAAGCAGAAGAGACTTGTTTGGGCTAAGGAACACAAGGAATGGACATTAGACCAGTGAGAGGAATAGCCCCCAAAGGGCCGGGTAAAGGCAAGCAAAGAGCCGCATCGGGCCCCTAGTTCCCAGGCTTATGGTTTTTGCAATCCCAACTGTTATTTAAAGAGGGGGACAGCTAAGATTGAGGGCTGAAGGGCTAGAGAACAGGTCGTGGGTATAGGTGAAACGTAGATTAACATAAGTGTGTCACTGAAGAAACTGGGAATCACAGACCGCATCTAAGCCATAGACTTGGCCTTTATGAACTCTATGGACCACTGCAAGCCTGGTCTGAAGGGGTGCATGCTGGTTTTGGCATATCAAAGGACCCTGGGTCTCTAAATCCATACGGGGTATGAAGTAACCCTACTACAAGATGGTTACCTCGACATGACACAAGTGGAGGAGTGTAGTTGCTAGAGGTAACTAAGCAAGGAACAGCTCCAGGCAACCAGTCGTTAATCGTGGAACCTGGTAAGGTGGCAGGTCCTCCGGTAGCGAGGGGGGTCAGTATTCTGGCTCTCTTTCTAGCAATCTGTCTCCTATAGCAACCAGAAACAGACTAGTGTTGCCAGGAGTCATGGCCTGGTCATGAGGTATGGGAAGGAAAGACTTAAAGTGGTTGTAAACCCTTACAAACCACTTTGACCTACAGGTAAGCCTAGATTAAGGCTTACCTGTAGGTCCAAGAAATATCTCCTAAACCTATACGGTTTAGGAGATATTTGCCTGAAGACAGGCACCGCTGTCTACGGCGCATGTGCCGTAGACAGCGACGCGCAGGCGCACTGAGCGCGGCATTTCCAACAATGGATCTGCCGCGCATGTCGGCTGCCGTGCGCATGCGCGGGAGTGACGTCATCGCGGCTCCGCCGAATGACAGCGGCGGAGCTGCGAGGCGCCACCAGCAAGATGGATGCGGCGGACTACAGGGGACAGCGGCGACTTCGCTGGCTCCTGTGTCAGGTAAGTGACACATAATGGGCTACTATGCGATGCATAGTAGTCCATTATGCTTTGCCTTTGCAGGGAATGAAAGAGGAAGTAAACTCATCAGGGTTTACTTCCTCTTTAAGTGAGAGCATGGATGAGGTCCATGCTATGTGCTCGGTGGGACACCATTGTGTTATAGGAGTGAGATAACAGATGTAAGCTGGACTGGTGGAGAGGGGGCAGGCTCAGCACATCCCTCCTAATACAACATACAGGTTACGGTGTGTAGTGACATGGGACAAGTTGCTTTGCACACAGTGAAGGCTCATCTCTAAGTCGGGGAACTGCCTTAATGTTTGACTTATCACATGGCTGCAATCTCCACCTGGTTTGGGGCATTGATAAGCACGCTCCATGCAAGAGTGGACGTTCCTTCTTTTGAGTGGACGTTCAGGAACATCCCCCAGAAGGAGGGGGATCATGTGCACAGCCTTGAAAAAAATCAAATTTCTTCATCAATTTAAGCCAATATATATTCTGGAATTTTTTTTTTTTTTTTTTTTTTACTAGTAATGGCAACGGTTAGCGATTTTAATGGGACTGCGACATTGCGGCAGACAAATCTGACACTAAGTGACAGTTTTTGGGGACCAGTGACACCAATACAGTGATCAGTTAAAATGCTAAATAAATGCACTGTCACTGTACTAATGACACTGACAGGGGAGGGGTTAACATCAGGGGAGGCCAAAGGGTTAACCTGGGAGTGCTAACTGTGTGTGTGTGTGTGTGGGGGGGGGGGGGGGGTGCTAAGACTGGGGGAAGAGTTAGCTGAAAGACAAGATCTCTTTTTCCTTTCAATTCTTTATTTTCATAAGATATACAATTCATTACAATCACATATTATCTTCCTAATACATCTTAGGTGATTCTATCTTTGTATCTTATATTCCTTTAATTTAATCTTAATTGTATCTGTTGACCCCTATGTTTTCCCATTTTCCAATTTTAACCCATATCCCTATCATTAACAAGTAAAAACAAGAACAAAAAATAAAATAAAAAGTTTCCCCTTGTTGGGCCCTTGGGAGAAAGACAAGATCTCCATCTTTCCCTCTGATAGAATGTTGATCTGCCTTATTTATATAGGCAGGCCGTCATTTCGTCTGCCTCAGGAATGATCGGCAGGTCCCGGTGGACATTGGTCCGCTGGACCTGCTGATTGGCTCCTGTTATTTTTAATCACATCGGGAGCAGGTCGCCGGCGGCGCGCATGCATGCCCCTGACCCAAAGAAATAAATCACGTACAGGTATGTGATTTCTGGCTGAAGGGCCACCTTGCCGCAGTATATATGCGTGGAGCGGTCCGGCAGCAGTTAATCGATGCAGCACAAATAAAGTGGTGTGAATGAGCCCCAAAGTTAGTTAAATGTCAAATTACAGTAATCAAGCCTGTCCAATCAGAAATAATCATGATAAAAGGGGCAGAGCTTGTGCTAAAGGGTGTCACTAGGCACGCCTAAGGCAGCACAATGTTAAACCAAGACCCCTTTCACACTGCCAGCGTTTTTCAGGCGCTACAGCACTAAAAAACCCGATGACTTTCACACTGGAGCGTTGCACTCGCAGGACGTCACAAAAAGTCCTGCCAGCAGCTTTTTTGGAGCAGTGAAGGGGTGGTGAACTCAAAATACTAATCACAACATACAAAGCCATCCACAACATCTCCCTCAGCTACATCGCCAACCTCATCTGCAGATATTGCCCAACTCGTCCTCTCTGCTCCTCCCAGGGCATCTTGCCCTCTAGCTCCCTTGTTACCTCCTCCCATGCTCGCCTACGGGACTTGTCCAGGACTTCTCCTATCCTCTAGCACTACCTGCCTGAGCAGTGGTGGCCCCTCATTAGGGGTGCATGGGCGCTGCCCCCCCAATCCATGTGGCCGGCCCCCTAATCTAAGGTGACCAGATTTTTAAAATGAAATCCGGGGACATATTTTTATTTATTTTTTTATAATGGCAAATGGTAAACTATTTTATACCCATATTTTCCTAAAATTATATATGCAGTGAGAAGTGTAGTGTGGGTTGTCAGGCAAGAAATGTGCACCCCCGCCAGACTTTTAGCACTCCCTGAGTCCCTTCCACTAGTACAATAGTACTGACCAACTTGATTCCAACACTGACCTACCTGCCCCCTGAACTAACCTACCTGGTTTCCTACCCTGACCACTACACTGACCTACCTGACCACTACACTGACCTACCTTATCCCTACACTGGCCTACCTTATCCCTACACTGACCACTACACTAACCTACCTGATTCCTACACTGACCTACCCGATTCCTATACTGACTACTGCACTGACCTACCTGAGTTCTATACTGACTACTATACTGAACTACCTGATTCCTGCACTACTCACACGACCCCCCCCCACACACACACATTAACAGCGTAGATTGGTTGATTTTGCTCACCTCTCCATGGCCTCCATGATAATCTATTAGAGCAGAGCTCTCCCCAGCACCAGGTACTATTCCCAATACCCAGCTGCTCCTCAGTATCCCCTGCCAAGAGCTTCTCCAATTGCCGCCGTATGTTCTGCATTGCCCCTCCCCTCTGTTGTTCTCACACATACATGGGCCACCCTCACTAGAGGGATCATGGGGGACAGGCTAGACTACAGGAGTCCCTGGGCAGGGGTGGCAACACAGCACACTTGGGGGGGGGGCACAGTAATGATTGTGCGCGTCCCCCCCCCCAAATGTTTCATCCAGGGCGAGAGTAACAGATGCCCCCCCCCCCCTCCATGCCACTGCAATCCGGGGACAAATCCGGGAACAGACTGTCCCCGGAAACCGGGGATGTCTGGTCACTCTACCCTAATCTCTATGCGGGGGGCGCTGGATGCATGGATTTCTATTTTTTTTTTTTTTTAGAAGCACATGGTTAGTGCCTGATTAAACTACAGAGTCAAAACCTAAAAATCTTGCTCACAGGTAGGCTTTTTTTTTGTAAAATAAATACTCAGTATGTCTCCTCTGAAATGAAGCCTCATACCTACCTGCCAGCAAAGTTTCTTCATGTACAATGAGCTGAGCATAGCAAAAAAGAGAGCATTTGTCAGGTGATGTTGAACAGAAGACCTGGCTCATTTCCAACACCCAACGCTCAGCCTGATGTAGCCATGTGTCACACCCAAACTTTACTATCTTCAGCGTACCCTCAGGTGTTCCTCTCTGACAGGCCTCACATTTTTTAAAGTTGACCTGAAGGACCCAACCACCCACAAAGGCAATCAGTTGTGTATACTGAGGGGGTGTTAGGCCTGGTTCACACCTATGTAGGTTGCAGCTGTCGTGGAAATCCCACTATATGCTGCACGTAATCCATGTCACTTTCAGCCTTTTTGTATAATGCATCTTAGTACAACCCTGTTTCCCATATCTTCCCAAGTAACAGACATGACCACCGTCCTCGCATACTTACCTCCACCAACAGACTTCCTGATAATGGGAGCAATCTTTATTTAAATAACAATAGAGCTTGGTTGCTTTCACAATCAGCCAATCAAGCACAGGCAAACAGGAGGAATTATACAGATCTCAACCAATGAACAATGACTAGGGCAGTGTATGGGTGTGTCTATGCAGGGGCAGTGTGTGCGATTTCCATGAAATCAGGGACGTGTATGACCATAACGCGCCCAAAGACTCCCGTTTTTACCGCTGGCGTGAATCCTTAATCTGCGTTGTTCAGAGATATACTACCATTCCTGAGGATGGGAGATTATCTGCAGAGACATGCCGTGACTTCATCAGGCAAAGTCACGTGACTGTGACGACACGGGTAGGAACATACAAACACCGGAAGAGACGTCTTGGTCGCGAGCTTGCCGCTCGTTTAGTTTTTATCCAGCTTGTATTGTTTGAATGTGAGTACCGCAGTATACATTGTTTTAAAATAAATACCAAATTGGCATACTTCACCATTGGGGCTGCTCGTTTCGCCTTTTCCCCCCTTGGCCAGGGCCGGACTTCCCACAAGGCCACCGAGGCCAGGCCTGCCTGCAGGGCTGTGTGAGTGGTGGATGTGGACGGTGAATGCCAGGGCCCGGGATGAGTGTATTCGCACACTACAGGACAGGTAAGACTGAGCAGCAACAATCTGTATGTCGGGCAGGTCAGTCATGTATGTCAGTAGTTAGGTCAGTCCTGTATGTCAGTTAGGTCAGTCCTGTATGTCAGTTAGGTCAGTCATGTATGTCAGTTAGGTCAGGTCAGTCAGGTGTTTCAGGTAGGTCAGTCATGTATGCCAGTATTTAGGTCAGTTATGTATGTCAGGTAGGTTAGTCATGTCAATAGTCAGGTCAGCCATGTATGCCAGTAGGTAGGTCAGTCATGTATGTCAGGTAGGTCAGTCATGTATGTCAGTGAGTAGGCCAGTCATGTATATCAGTGGGTAGGTCAGTGTATGTGTCAGGGAGGTCAGTGGGGTGATTGCAGCAGGTGAAAATTGTAGGGCGTTTCTTACTGCTATTATCTTTAAAAGGCATTTTCTGCATTACAGAGTATTTTCAGTCTGTACAATTAAAGCCAGTTATTTTCAGTGTTCTCGTGTGTGGAGATATGTTTTTAATTGATCTATTGTAACAGTCATCGATAAAGGACGAGAATGGTGGTGTGTGTGTGTGTGTGTAGGGGGGGTTGCCATTGAAGGACCTGGCCTTGGGGCGGTGTAGTGTCATATTTTGCTCCCCATCGTAGAATGCTCCGGAAGTGAAGCTGCGGCCATAAATTTCGCACTGCGCAGGCGCGATGCATTCCAAACACTTGCGCCATGTGTTCCAAAGGATTTGCGACAGTGCAGACCAGTGAGACCGCCAGATAATGTAACGGAAGTGAGGGGAGGTAATACCCTCCCGAGCCACGGTTACCCGCTCTCTCTGCTCCGCTCTGTTTAAACATAAAGTCACGATTACCTCCCCTCACTTCCATGACATTACCTGACGGTTTCACTGAACTGCATTGTCGCGAATACTCGTCTTGGAACGCGCCACGCATGCACAGTGCAAAATTTCTTTCCGCAACATCACTTCCGGAGCATTTTACGATGGGGAGCAAAATATGAAACTACAGCGGCAAAGGGAGTAAATCCGGGCCTGCGCCTGGCTACCTTACACACTGTCCTGAGAGGAAGTTTTGTGGCTTAAATTTTCCAAGGAAAGAGGTCACATAGGTCATCAGTACTGGGCTGCAGATAGTTTGGAACCAATGAGGGTATACATCTAGGGAGATCGCTTGCAGCTAGGGTGACCACATTTCCAAACTGCCATTCAGGGACACCCCTCAGCACGAAACGGTCTGTGACATCACAAGGGGGCGGTGCCACCATGTGACATCCATGGGTGTCCATCCATCCTTACCTATTTAAGCATTTTGTTTCATGTATGTTAGCCCAACATTGTAAGAACAATTACACTCTGTGACTCTAATTGTTCTTACAATGTTGGACTAACATACTTGAAACAAATGCTTTTTATATCCTAGGCACTAAAGTTGTATAAAAAACCCCGTACTTTATACTCCAAAGGGAATACAAATACCCCGAGCGATCTGGAGTACAAACTGGACATACACTGACCTATCTGATATCACATCCTCAGCTCTGTGGGGCTCATGCTGGGACCTGTAGTCCTTCATTAGGAGAATGAGGTCAGTGGCAGTGGTGAGGGTGGGAGGAGAGAGGGAGTTGGTGAGGGGGGGTGGGTGAGGGTGAGAGAGATGGGTTGAGGGGGGAGAGGGGTGGGGGAAGAGAGCAGGGAGGGGGTATGAGAGAGTAGGGATGGGAGAGAGAGAGGGGGTGGGTGAAAGTGACCCCCCTATCCCCTGCCTGCAGTCTCTCCTGTGCCCCCCTGTCCCAGCCCCTGTCTGTGGGTAGGTGTGTGTGTGAGATGCACCTACCTTGTGCCCATCCTCGTCCTCTGGGCCCTTGGTCAGCCTGTCTTCCTTCTTGTTGATGACAGTGACAGCTAGGAGAGGAGGCTGGAGAAAGTGTGCAGGCCCTGGGAGTTTTCTGGGGATGCTGCTCAGGTCAGGGTGGCCGGCGGTGAGGTCTTCTCCCACTCCCTCCTGGGCTGTTGGTTCTAGCATAGCATGACAAGGGGGTGGCGGCAGGGTTCGTTTCAAAGGGCAGCTGCTTTGGGCCCCAGGAGCACTAGCACGGAGGAGGAGGAGGAAGTGAGAGTACAGACCCCCCCTCAATTAGTACTAACCTCCCCACAAACCATCCCCTCCATTAGTACAGACCCCCCTCAGGACAAACCAGCCGCTATTAGTAGAGACCCCCCTGGACAAACCACCCCCTCTATTAGTACAGACCCCCCTTAGGACAAACCACCCCCTCCATTAGTACAGACCCCCCACAAACCACCCCCCTCCGTTAGTACAGACCCCCTCAGGACAAACCACCCCCCTCCATTAGTAGAGACCCCCCAGACAAACCACCCCCCTACATTTGTAGAAACCCCCACAGACAAACCACCCCCTCCATTAGTACAGACCCCCCACAAACCACCCCCTTCAATTAGTACAGACCCCCCACAAACCACCCCCCTCAATTAGTAAAGACCCCCCTCAGGACAAACCATCCCCCCTCCATTAGTAGAGACCCCCCGGACAAACCACCCCCCCTCCATTAGTACAGACCCCCCCACAAACCACCCCTCCATTAGTACAGACCCCCCACAAACCACCCCCCTCCATTAGTAAAGACCCCCCACAAACCACCCCCCTCCATTAGTAAAGACCCCCCTCAGGACAAACCATCCCCCCTCCATTAGTAGAGACTCCCCCGGACAAACCACCCCCTCCATTTGTACAGACCCCCCCTTCAGGACAAACCACCCCCCTCCATTAGTACAGACCCCCACAACCCCCCCCCCCCCCATTAGTACAGACCCCTCCACAAACCACCCCCACATTAGTAAAGACTCCCCCACAAACACCCCCCATTAGTACAGACCCCCCCATAAACCACCCCCATCCATTAGTATCGACCCCTCCAGAAACCACCCCCCATTAGTACAGACTTCCCCAGAAACCAGACCCCCATTAGTAAAGACTCCCCCACAAACCACCCCCTCCATTAGTACAGACCCCCCACAAACCACCCCCTCCATTAGTACAGACCCCCCACAAATCACCCCTCATTAGTACAGACCCCCCCCACAAACCACCCCTCATTAGTACAGACCCCCCTCAGCACAAACCCCACCCGGGCGGCAGCTGGAAAGGAGGTGGATCTCCTCTGAGGAGAGGAGGATGGAAGGGGGACGGACTTGAGCAGGAAATACAGCGATGATGGTGACCAGCGGAGAGACCGGCCTCAGTCTGGACACCGTCACGACAAGGAAAGGAGGAGGAGGGAGGGGAGCACTCTGGCGCTTGACCGCCCCCACCTCTGTGGCGCCCGGGTGAACTGCACTCGCCTAGGATCGGCCCTGGTTCCCAGTGTCAGTTTCATTCCGGGACACTGTATTGTCCCGGAATGAAGGTGCCCGGGACCGGGGACAAAAATGTAAATTACGGGATAATCCCGGGCAATCCGGGACAAGTGGGCACCCTACTTGCAGCATACAGTATTCCAAATTATCCCTGGTTATTTCTATGCTGTTTACTGTACAGCAGTAATGTAAGGAGGCATTGCACCTGTGGGTGAAAGAGCACTGAAGACAGAAGTCACCAAAGTCACTTTGTCACTTCTACTAGATGTAATCCAGTACTTTATATCACTAGCACTCATTTTTTCACATATCCTCTTGTTCAGTTTTTTTAAGCACTTTATCATGTGGAATTTCATAGAATTTTTTTGTATGAATTATTGCACAGTGTTTTTTAAATGTATTTATATTTGTTCGTATTGATTTTGAATTTATGCTTATTTGCACATTTACCTATATGCCCATGACTGTATCCACCTAGCACTTTATTGGTCACTTTAGCACTTTCATTTTGGAGTGCAGCACCATACATTGGTTTAAGCTGCAAAGTATGGTTTAACCGCTTCCGGACCGCCCGTCATCATTTTACGCTGTTGTTATAGTAGCAGGTAGCTGCCATAACCCTGGTATCCTCTTCTTTAGCGGGCGGTCCGCTTCAAGATAAAAGTGGTCTATGCAGCGGATTTGCCACAAGATCACTTGTATCGGCAGAGGGAGAAGGCCCCCCCCCTCCTGCCGCTCTCCGGTGCCCTCCACCACTTACCGGTGGCAATCACGTCTGCTCTCTAGCTTGCCATGGAGACGAGTGAGGGGAAGATGGCCCCCACCCATCTCCATATCATTGCAGGGCGGAAGCGACGTCAAAACGTCACTTCTGCCCATAGCTCATAAAGGGACTTTTTTTTTTTTATGACATTTCATTTTTTTTTGTAGCATTTTAGTGTAAATATGATATCTGAGGTCTTTTTGACCCCAGATCTCATATTTAAGAGGTCCTATCATGGTTTTTTCTATTACAAGGGAAGTTTACATTCCTTGTAATAGGAATAGAAGTGACACTTTTTTTTTTTTTTTAAAGAATAGTGTAAAAATTTAAAACAAAAGGTGAAATAAATAAGATGTTTTTTTTTTAAACGCGCTTCTCACACATTCACAAGTTCTCAGGCACTTACTGACATGTATGGATGGTGTACTGAGCTGTATGTGTGCTGCACTGTATTTCCTGATCTGTAAACAAATAATTCATTCTGTATGCAGGTCAACTAATCGGCTGGCTTATTAATCGGGTCGGGGGGGGGGGGGGGGGGCACCACTGATTGTTTTTACGGTGCAGGAAATCACCAGCAGAAAATAATGATATCTGGATGATGCCTGCAGCTGCACCCATCATTCAGATGTCCCCACTCAAAGCCTAGGACGTCATATGATGTACCTTGGGCGGCAGTTCGAACCATTGTCTGTTAATAAAAGACATAGCCAGGCTTCATCAGTCAACAGTGGAAGAAAAGCAAAGCTAATAATGAAATGTGAATGAAACAGACTTTGCATGTTCTCCCTGTGCTTCCGCTTAGCCGCCCTTCCTTTAAACCTGGGCCAGTCAAGTATTCAGTGACAAAAATACAAGGCGATTCCTGAGTGGTGGAGGGATGGGAGTACTGATGCTCTTTTTGTTTTTGACAGGGAAATTACTCCTACCTCTCTGGAATATGACTTGGCTTACCATACATAGCGAGCACTAATACAGTGCATTGAAGTGTCCCTGATGGCCAGACTCTTATAGAATGTGGATGATTGGACTGAACCAAGCTGGCTCACCATGATATGTTTAGGTGCTTATATTTCTGAAGTTCGGTTGTAAGTGATTGGCCCATAGCTATGAAAGAAGGGAAATAAGCACAGGTCCTACATCAGTGTGTTGGGGGGGGGGGGGGGGGTTGGGGGTGGGGGGGTTGTTGAAGGCAGAGCAGGTAGCATGTAGTTACATTATTTTTTTTAATGTTCGTAGTGGTCAAAAGAAAAGCACTGATGGGGAGGAACTCTGAAGGAAAGTCTGTGGGGAAGGGTTTCAGTCGGAGACCTTTCAATCATCAATCATCCCTCCCTCTGACCCTGTTTATCGACTTTGGATGATTTGGATTTAGGTCATTTTTTTTTCTGGATCTCTGAAGTGAATCATGAAATCACAGCACACATTATAAATGTACAAAGGTAAAGTAATGGACCAGCCTCCAAAGAGAAAGGGCCTCATCCTGTGAACACCTGGGGCACATAGCTCTGGACAGGGGCAAGGTACTCTAGTGCACCTAGGTGGAGGCCATGTAGACCCCACTCCTCAAGGACCTGCCAAAGCTGGTCCTCCAAAAAAAAATGTGCTGTTTAAAAAGTGTCAGAAAAAAGAGGGAAAAAAGTATTTTAAAAACTGATATCAAATAAGGAGAGTTCTGCGTTTTGATCTTTCAGAACTCTACCTAAGTAATAATGACTTTCTGGTAGGAATGGGGCTACATGTGTCTGGTCAGGGGCGGAAGATGCAAGGGGCTCCTGGAGATGTGTTCCCTGGTGGTGGCGTCCCAAGGGCACCAGAAAAACACTGTGGTTTTGGGCCTTCACTGAGTTTAACTGGCACTTGGTCATGCCACGTATTGCTTTTCTTGGACTTGCTTCTTGGGGAGACTTTTTGGCTAGTCCAGAGCAATTTGTATACTGGCCAAAAAGCCTGTTTTGTGTATTGCACTTGGCAATCTTAATTTTTCATGTATTTATTGGCATGATAACTTACACTGCACGTTTGCTGTTTTTTTTACTTACAGAGATGAATGGTTCAGATTCTTTAGGGTCTGCCCTGATGTCTGGGGGAGGATCTGTGGCTTACAGATCTTTTACCTCTTAATGAGGAGGTAGAGACTCAGCTTCTTGCAGAGATGGAAAGGGCTGCAAGGGCTGGGACGATAATAATATAGGGGGATTTTTACTACCTCCAAATTGACTAATGGCACTGCTGGAACAGTTAAAGGGCAAACATTTTATAAACCTATTACAGGACAATTTTATGTTCAAGTTTATTGAGGCCCCAAATAGTAATGATGCTCTGTTGGACCTGGTAATCTCAAACCATGCAGAGCTTATTACTAATGTTCATATAAAGTAACATCTGGGTAGCAGTGACCATAACATGATTTCATTTGATGTTAGCTGTAAAAACACTTAAATTTAAAAGAGCAAATTTTCCAAGGATGAGGGCTGCTCTCCAGGACTTAGACTGGGAGGGAATATTATCATCGATGAACACAGAACAGAAATTGGAATTCTTCAAAAAAGACTGTTTTTGAACAGATTGCAAAAGATAGTAGGACCGACCCCAAAAAATTCTTCAAATATATTAATAGTAAAAAGGTCATGTCTGAGCATGTAGGCCCTTTACAAAATAATCTAGAGTAGGTGACTGGGAACAAAGAGAAGGCAAATTTAATAAATACATTTTTCAGTTCTGCGTATACAAAGGAGCATTGGGGAGCTCAAGTCCATAATGGGGGTGGTAGTGACACAGCCCCAAATGATCCACAATGGCTCAAAACTGATATGGTCCAGAAATATTTGGACAGAATAAAGGTGGATAAAGCACCTGGACCAGATGGCATCCACCCACAGATCCTAAAAGAATTGAGCAGTGTCATTTCAAAGCCATTGTATCTAATTTTTAAGGACTCATTAATGACGGGAATAGTACCACTGGATTGGCGCAGGGCCAATGTGGTGCCTATATTTAAAAAAGGAACAAAGTCTTTACCAAGTAACTATAGACCTGTTAGTTTAACTTCTAGAGTTGGGAAGATACAAGAGAGTTTAAAAATAGACCACATAAATGAGTTACAGACAGCAAGGATTCATGAAAGACAGAAGTTGTCAAACAAATTTCTTTTTATGAAGAAGTAAGTGAAACCTTTGACAGAGGGGTGGCGGTGGACGTGGTATACTTGGATTTTGCAAAAAAGTTTGATACAGTTCCCCACACATGGCTAATGTGTAAGGTAAAGTCTACAGGTTTGGAAATAACAGTTTGTAAATGGATAGAAAACTGGCAAAAAGACAGAATTCAGAGAGTAGTGGTTAATGATTCTTACTTTGAATGGTCTAAGGTTATCAGTGGTGTATGATCAACATGTACAAATATATAAGGGGTCCATATAGTGAACTTGGTGTTGACTTATTCACTTTACAGCCAACACAGAGGACAAGGGGTATGCTTTACGCCTAGCGGAAAAGAGATTTCATCTCCAAATACAGAAAGGTTTCTTCACAGTAAGAGCTGTGAAAATGTGGAATAGACTACCTCCAGAGGTGGTTCTGGCCTGCTCAGTAGATTGCTTTAGGAGAGACCTGGATTCTTTCCTAAATGCACTTAATATAACTGGGTACTAATATTTTATAGGTAAAGTTAATCCAGGGAAAATCCGATTGCCTCTTGGAATCAGAAAGGAAATACTCTAGCAAATTGGATCATGCTTTGCTGGGGTTTTTCACCTTCCTCTGGATCAACTGTGGGTATAGGATTAGGTATATGGGATTGTATGATATTCTTATTTATTTATATATATTTTATGGTTGAACTAGATGGACTTGTGTCTTTTTTCAACCTGACTAACTATGCAACTATGATCCCTCGCACAGTAGCCACCTTATTACATCAGCACTTTGTTCCCAAAAACAGAACAGATACTACACTTGATCATAGCCATAAGTCTGAAAAAAGAGCAGTTTTGGGTCCTTGAAGGTGGTGTTAGGCCGCGTACACACGGGCGGACTGTATGGCCTACTTAGTCTGTCGAAACACATTTCAGCGGACAGTCCGCTCGTGTGTGGACTTCAGCTGACTTTTTCAGCGTGCAGTCTGGCGTACTAAGTATTTCAGAATTTCCGTAATTCTGTCCGTCATACTTTGGTTTCAGCGGACAATCCGCTCGTGAGTAGGCTAGTTCGACGGACTAAGAATGGCGCATGCTCAGAAAGGATTTACACGGCGGAAGGTTGCATTGCTGTGTATTGGACTTCCTATTTCTAGTCCCGTCGTACGTGCTGTACACGTCATCGCGCAAACTTTCGACGGACTGTTTGTGCATCCGTGTGTGGTCAAGTCCGTTCATTCGAAAGTATGACGGACTGTCCGTCGGATTGTATGACGGACTAAGTAGGCCACACAATCCACCCTTGTGTACGCGGCCTAAGCCTTGGAAAATGGTTGGGTATCCATCTTCAGTTGGTGTGCTCTAATTAGTCTGGTCAACTCATAGTGATTGGGTAGTTGTAGACCTGGGCAGATACAAAAACTCATAAATGCTAACGCTCATAAACGCTAGTACAAAACGCTGTTAAAAGCACGTTTTTCAACAAGCGTTTTCTGCCAGAAATCAGGCGTCCAGAAAAAAGCTTTTTTGAGCTTCAGTGTGCATGGAGCCTTAAAGTGCGATGCCCATAAAAAAGAAAAATTAAAAGTCAGCAGCTACAAATACTGCAGCTGCTGACTTTTAATAATCGGACACTTACCTGTCCCAGGGTCCAGCGATGCGGGGGAGCGAAGCCCCCCCTCATTCCCCGCTCCGTGTACCCACTGCGCATGCGCAAGCGGCGCAGGGCGTCGTGATACGCCGCACAGTCATCTGGGACACGTGACAGGTCCCAGATGACTGTGCGGCGCGAGGGGAAGTGATGTCACCAGCCCGAGCAAAGAAGAAGGCAGACTACGAGGGACCCTCTAGCAACAGGTATTTAGAGGTGAGTAAAAAAATTTTTTTTTCCAATTATTATTATTATTATTCATTTTTTTTCAAGAATTTTAAATGCTTTTTTTATTTTTTGGTGGCAACACCACTTTAATTCAAGTGCTTCTTGCAAACGCTTATCTAAGCTAGTTGTCGGAGATGGATATTCCTGTAGAACGTATTACCTACATTCTGTAAAGTCACGTGCTTTCTGGGAAACCTGAGAGAGAAAACTTGTGTCTGAGGAGGAAGTGCTGGTTATCAGGCTATTGACATAGCAATTACACTTAACAGTGCTTGTATGTACTTGTATATCAGCTATTGTGTCAGCAACATCCTAGCAGCAAAAATTCCCACATGTACCTACATTAGACCTACGTTGTGTTATTTTGTTTGACGTCTTTTTCCTTCGATACTACATTTACAAACATTTTTTCTTTAATTTTTTACAAATACTTTTATTTATTTTTTTACAAATACTTTTTTTTTTTTTTTTTACAAATACTTTTTTTTTTAAAGTAAAGAACACTGGAGTTTCCCCTATGTCGTCCAGGTGAGGATGACGTGATGCCAGCCACATGCAGTCTCCTGGGATAACAGCATCGCAC
Source organism: Lithobates pipiens (assembly GCF_037356315.1). Taxonomy (NCBI): domain Eukaryota; kingdom Metazoa; phylum Chordata; class Amphibia; order Anura; family Ranidae; genus Lithobates; species Lithobates pipiens. The sequence goes on from NW_027507790.1 coordinate 235,577,489, forward strand.
ACCCCAGAGGACTTCAGGCACGGAATGTCACACTGCTTGTGCACTGTAAATTCTCTGTAAGGGCTCTCTAACACAGGTGTTGAAAATATTCAGTTGGGTTGCTTTTTAAATGCTTCCCAGCTGCCAAACAACTATAATATGATGTAATTTAGTTTGCCGCAGAGTTTTTAATGATAATTATCATCTACAAATGATTAAATTCTCAATTGTAAAAAAAATATAAAAAATACAATTAGAAAGCAGCTATGATATGTAACTGGCCAAAAATAGGAAAACACTGGTGCAATATAGAGTTACAAATGCAATGTTAACACATAATTAGTAGCAATGTAGCATACACTTTCCGGCAAGCTATAAAATTTAAAGAAAAATATATGAAAAAAGCTATAGGTGTTGCATGGAAGAGTACTACGGTTGAACTGAGAATTGTTGAATTTTGGAATCCTTTTTACTTGCCTATATTGTATACAGTGCATCCGGAAAGTATTCACAGTGCTTCACTTTTTCCATATTTTGTTCTGTTACAGCCTTATTTCAAAATGGAATAAATTCATTATTTTTTGAAAAATTCTACGAACAATACCACATAATGACAACGTGAAAAAAGTTTGTTTGAAATCTTAGCAAATTTATTAAAAATAAAAAACAAAAAAATACCACGTACATAAGTATTCACAGCCTTTGTCATGACACTCAAAATTGAGCTCAGGTGCATCCTGTTTCCACCAATCTGATATTTTAGATGTTTCTACAACTTGATTGGAGTCCACCTGTGGTAAATTCAGCCGATTGGATATGATTTGGAAAGGCACACACCTGTCTATATAAGGTCCCACAGTTAATAGTGCATGTCAGAGCACAAACCAAGCCATGAAGTCCAAGGAATTGTCTGTATATCTGCAAGACAGGACTGTATCGAGGCACAGATCTGGGGAAGGGTGCAGAAACATTTCTGCAGCATTGAAGGTCCCAGTGAGCACAGTGGCCTCCATCATCCAGAAATGGAAGAAGTTTGGAACCACCAGGACTCTTCCTAGAGCAGGCCGCCCCGCCAAACTGAGCGATCAGAGGAGAAAGGCCTTAGTCAGGGAGGTGACCAAGAACCTGATGGTCACTCTGACAGAGCTCCAATGTTTCTGTGGAGAGAGGAGAACCTTCCAGAAGAACAACCATCTCTGCAGCACTCCACCAATCAGGCCTGTATGGTAGAGTGGCCAGACAGAAGCCACTCCTCAGTCAATGACAGCCCACCTGGAATTTGCCAAAAGGCACCTGAAGGACTCTCAGACCATGAGAAACAAAATTTTCTGGTCTGATGAAACAAAAATTGAACTCTTTGGCCTGAATGGCAAACGCCATGTTTGGAAGAAACTAGGCACTGCTCATCATCTGGCCAATACCATCCCTACAGTGAAGCATGGTGGTGGCAGCATCCATACTGTAGAGATGTTTTTCAGTGGTAGGAACTGGCAGGCTAGTCAGGATTGAGGGAAAGATGAATGCAGCAATGTACAGAGATATCCTTGATGAAAACCTGCTCCAGAGCTCAGATTGGTGTGAAGGTTCATCTTCCAAGAGGACAATGACCCTAAGCACACAGCCAAGATAACAAAGGAGTGGCTACGGGACAACTCTGTGAATGTCCTTGAGTGACCTAGCGAGAGCCCAGGGCCACAGAAGTGGCGGGTGGGGGCTGAAAGTGCCAGAGTGCTCTACTCCCTCCTTGTGTGTGGGCAGAGGCGCTAGGGTGGGCACATCCACCCGCAGCTTGAGGGGGGTGTTTGGTGTCAGTGTCCCACACTACAACGTTAGCTGACAGTGTCTCTCCCCATTCCTGCTGGCTGCCTTTCACACATGGCAGAGGGGACTGAAGCCGCAACCCACAGCCTCTTTATGGACTCTGATGACTTCCTCCACACAAACAGTCGGAGGAGCTGGGGAGGAGAAGAGACACTGCGCTGTGCATCTGTGGCTCTGATCTTAGTTCTGTGATTATAACACACCAAGGGCAATTTGGGGGGGGGGGGGGGAATACTAGCGATTTGAGTGGGAGGGTAAGAGGTTACTAGCGATTTGGGGGGAGGCTAAGAGGATACTATCAATTTGGGGGGAGGGTAAGAGGATACTAGCAATTTGGGGGGGGGGGGGGGTAAGAGGATACTAGCAATTTGGGGGAGTAAGAGGATACTATATGTGCTAAGGGGCACTTTGGGAGGAGAGAGGTCTTGTGCTAGGAGGGAGGTTGGCTATAAATTCTGAAGGAAAATAGTTTGATTCCACGCAGTGGAAGATTTATTAAGTACCAGCAAAAAATAATATAATTTAAATAAATGTGTAAAATCAAATTACATATATAAAGAACTGTTGTCCCTGGTGATTACTCCCACCTAAGTGGGGTAGAAAGATGAGAAAAAGAAAATAGAGGTAAGTGTGGCGCTGTTCATTTAAATAGCTTAAATAATCAGTGATATAATGATGTGCCTAGTACAATTAATGATTATAGCTTGTAAAAAGCCCCCGGGCCCCCTGGGCCCCTCTCTTCCAGCTCCACACTGAGCTGCTTGGGAACACACCTTGACGTCACGCCAAAGCAACCCTTTGCTCCTAAGTACCGGGTGAGACATGCCTGAGCTGCCAGGATTCAGATCACTGTGCCGGTGAGAGCTGTGAAGTGGGGATAAGCCGCCCTAACTCTCCGCCACTGTGGGGGGGCCCAGTGGGGTTGCTTGCTGCAGGACTCTGCACTGAGAGCTTCTCTCTCATATGGCTCAGAGTCTGCACTGACAGCCCCCCCCAATCTGTGCCTTCTTCTCCTGCCCCTCTCCACCTGTGTGCACCGCGGGAGCCTAGACTTGATCTTGACTGAACATCTCTGGAGAGATCTAAAAATGGCTGTGCAACGATTCCATTTTGGAATAAGGCTGTAACATAACAAAATGTGGAAAAAGTGAAGCGCTGTGAATACTTTCTGGATGCACTGTATTTTAACTTTAACAATACACAGGAAAAGAAACACTTACTACTTAGTAGTAATAATAGAAGCTTCAGTCCTCACATGTACTGTTCAGCAGTGACATCTAGTGGTAATTTTTAGTAACGCAATAAAATTTAATGATATAATGTGCATGTATTGTGATTTAAAGAATACAGTATAATACCTTAACATTTTATATTCATGTAGTTGTGTTTAAAAGTATCCTGTTCTCTTTGAATTGCTTCCTTTGTGTGATACACTTGATGATACTGCCAGTCCCCCTGCTTTCCTATTGTGAACTGATCATGCTAGGCATGAGAGCTCATCCATCCCAGTGTGGTTAGTTTTCTGACTGTGTTCGGAGAACAGACTGCCTGTCCTCCCAATGATCAGGCTTGTGGTAACACACCTCCCTGCACAGCCGTGAGGAAGATCAGTATGCTGCTGTTTCTTCACCCCTAGACCTCTGAAACCCTTAGGCCGCGTACACACGGGCGGATTGTCTGCCCAACTTAGTCCGCTGAACCGTGTTTCAGCGGACAATCCGCTCGTGTGTGGGCTTCAGCAAGCTTTTTCAGCGGACAGTCTGACGGACTTTGTCTTTCGGAATTTCCGTAATTTTGTCCGTCCAAACTTGGTTTTGTCCGTCCAAACTTGGTTTCAGCGGACAGTCCGCTCGTGTGTAGGCAAGTTGGACGGACTAAGTATGGCGCATGCTCAGAAAGGATTTACACGGCAGAAGGTTGCATTGCAGTGTATTGGACGTCGTATTTCTAGTCCCGTCGTACGTGCTGTACACGTCATCACGCAAGTTTTCAGTGGACTGTCTGTTCATCGTGTGTGGTCAAGTCCGTTCATTCAAAAGTTGAACGGACTGTCTGTCGGATTGTCTGACGAACTTAGTTGGGCAGACAATCCGCCCGTGTGTACGCGGCCTTATGCAGCTAAGAACAGAGATTATGTGATCACTTAATACAATTTTATATATATATATATGTGTGTGTGTGTGTGTGTGTGTGTGTATATAAAGATTTACTTACCCAATCCCTCACTCCTCCCTGCAACTTCTTCTTTTCCCCCAATCTCCACTGGTCTAAGGTCCTGAGATCATTAAAGCGGGACCTTCGCTTTAAGGCTAAAGCAAGGACATTAGCCCTGCATTGGATATAATGACACTGAGGGACAGTCTACCGCTGGAGCATAGGGGAGCGCCATCTACTGGGGAAAAGTAGGATGAGGTAAGTAAAACTGTTTCTCTTCTCCCCTAGACTAAACAATCTGTTAACCCTTGCAGGGGTGGCACAGCCCAACTGAAAAGGATCATTTAAAATGTTTCCTGATTTGGGCTTTAATAAAAAGAAGAGTGGTAGGGATATGTCTAGGCACCAGTCACTGAGACTCACCTACCTCTGAGATCATGGGAAATCACACTTCAACTACTGCATTTTATAGAATTATCCAGTTTGAAAAAAGAAATGGCCATCTCATCAACTTCAAACGCTTTGTTTTCAGAGGAGAGAAAATATATATACATAATTATATATATATATATATATATATATATATATATATATACATATACACACACAATGTTACATAACAGTGAGTGTATGTAAAGTGTCTCACAAGTATGGACAGTGGAGTCACTATGGGGGTGCGGCCATCACACAGGTGACACCGGGCCTGCATGTCCTAACAAGCAGGGCACACTGCCAGACACCGCTCGGCTCAGGGCAGGCACCAGAATTAGGCAGCAGCTATTCAGTCTCACATTCTCCACTAACATCATCGGCTGGTCGTTCTGTTCTGCCCCTTAAATTGTCGCTCCCCATTTCTGGGACCCCTCAAGTCACCCCCATTCCCTCCTTTGTACAGAGCCCTCTGGTGCATACTTCTGCTGGAAAAACTTTCAGCACACTGGTGTAAACTTTGAAAGCCGGATTCACGGCTTTCATAGTCTGCACCAAAAAGCCAAGAGGCTTTTTGCCAAAAGGTCAGCAGGTCAGCACTGGCTTTGGCCTTCAAACTCTCCCATGGATGCCATTTTTGCCCAGTCTCTTTCTTATTGTTGAATCATGAAGACTGACCTTAACTTGAGCAAGTGAGGCCTGTAGTTCTTTAGATGATAATCTGGGTTCTTTTGTGACCTCCTGGCTGCATCATCATTGTGCTATTAATGTTGGTAAGCCAGCCGCTCCTGGGAAGGTTCCCCACTGTTCCAAGTTTTCTCTATTTGTGGATAATGGATCTCACCATGGTCCGCTGGAGTCCAGATGCCTTAGAAATGGCTTTGTAACCCTTTCCAGACTGACACAGTATCTCACAAAAGTGAGTACACCCCTCACATTTTTGTAAATATTTTATTATATAATTTCTAGTGACAACACTGAAGAAATGACACTTTGCTACAATGTAAAGTAGTGAGTGTACAGCTTGTATAACAGTGTCAATTTGCTGTCCCCTCAAAATAACAACACACAGCCATTAATGTCTAAACCGCTGGCAACAAACGTGAGTACACCCCTAAGTGAAAATGTCCAAATTGAGCCCAATTAGCCACTTCCCCTCCCGGTGTCATGTGACTTGTTAGTGATACAAGGTCTCAGGTGTGAATGGGGAGCAGGTGTGTTAAATTTGGTGTTGTCACTCTCTCTCTCATACTGGTCACTGGAAGTTCAATGTGGCACCTTATGGCAAAAAACTCTCTGAGGATCTGAAAAAAGAAATTGTTGCTCTACATAAAGATGGCCTTGGCCAGGGGTGTCAAACTGGCGGCCCTCCAGCTGTTGCGGAACTACAAGCCCATTATGTTTCTGCCTGAGGGAGTTATGCTTGTAACTGTCAGCCTTGCAATGCCTCATGGGACTTGTAGTTCCGCAACAGCTAGAGGGCCACCAGTTTGACATCTGTTGTTTAGGCTATAGGAAGATTGCCAAGACTCTGAAACTGAGCTGCAGTATGGTGGCCAAGACCATATAGTGGTTTAACAGGACAGGTTCCACTCAGAACAGGCCTCGCCATGGTTGACCAAAGAAGTTGAGTGCACGTGCTCAGTGTCATATCCAGAGATTGTTTTTGGAAAATAGACATATAACTGCTGCCAGCATTGCTGCAGAGGTTGCAGTGGTCGGGGTTCAGCCTATCAGTGCTCAGACCATATGCCACACCCTACATCAAATTGGTCTGCATAACTGTCGTCCCAGAAGAAAGCCTCTTCTAAAGATGATGCACAATTATGCCCACAAACTGTTTACTGAAGACAAGCAGACTAAGGACATGGATTACTGGAACCATGTCCTGTGGTCTGAGGAGACCAAGATAAACATATTTGGTTCGGATGGTGTCAAGCGTGTGTGGTGGCAACCAGGTGAGGAGTAGACATGTGCATTCGTTTTCGTCCGAATGCATTTTCGTCCGAATTTCAGCTATTTTCGTTTTCGTTTTGCCAAACGATAACGAAAGCACAAAATCCGAAAAACGAAAGATCCGACATAAATAAATGCTTTATTTTCGTTTTCATTGTTACAACAGTTCGATATAGAATAGGAGATTCGACGTGACTCTGACAACGTGTCTATAGAACCTGTGTTCGAATGTGCCTAACCTTACCTCTATTAGTCCAAGATTATATAGAGAAAATATTCGACAGAGAAAAAAGATTTGACAGAGAGAAAAGATTCTGCAAGATACTGTCCTAAAAAGTGTTTGGGGACCCGGGTCCTGCCCCAGGGGACATGTATCAATGCAAAAAAAAGTTTTAAAAACGGCCGTTTTTTCGGGAGCAGTGATTTTAATAATGATTAAAGTGAAACAATAAAAGTGTAATATTCCTTTAAATTTCGTAGGGGGGGGGTTGTCTATAGTATGCCTGTGAAGGGGCGCATGTTTCCCGTGCTTAGAATTGTCCCTGCACAAAGTGTCATTTATGCAGGAAAAAAAGTCCTTTAAAATCACTCGCAGCTATAATGAATTGTCGGCTCCCGTAATACAGAGAACACTCATTGAAAGTCATTGATAAAAAAATAAATAAATAAATAAAAAAAAAAGCGTGGGGGTCCCCCAAATTCAATTACCAGGCCCTTCAGGTCTGGTATGGATATTAAGGGGAACCCTGCCTCAAATTTAAGAAAAAATTTGACGTGGGGTTCCCCCTAAATATCCATAACCAGACCCTTCAGGTCTGGTATGGATATTAAGGGGAACCCCGCGTCAAATTTTAAAAAAAATTGACGTGGGGTTCCCCCTAAAAATCCATACCAGACCCTTTATCCGAGCACGCAACCTGGCAGGCCGCAGGAAAAGAGGGGGGGACGAGAGAGCGGCCCCCCCTCCCTCCTGAACCGTACCAGGCCACATGCCCTCAACATTGGGAGGATGCTTTGGGGGTCTGTGACCCCTCAAAGCACCTTGTCCCCATGTTGATGAAGACAAGGGCCTCATCCCCACAACCCTGGCCGGTGGTTGTGGAGGTCTGCGGGCGGGGGGCTTATCAGAATCTGGAAGCCCCCTTTAACAAGGGGACCCCCAGATCCCGGCCCCCCCCCTGTTTGAAATGGTAAGGGGGTACAAAAGTACCCCTACCATTTCACAAAGAAAGTGTAAAAAATGTTTAAATAAAACAAACACACTTTTGAAAAATTCCTTTATTAAAAATAAAAAAAAGATTCCAGCGGCGGTAATCCACTCTTGCTATCCATCGACGGACGGTCATATCTCCAGCGATGTCTAATATCATCCAGCGCAGCGCAGCATCCTTCTTCTGTCTCCGTGGAGGAGACACTACAGGCATTCCGGCGGCTGACGTTTGTTATATACGGAGGGCGGGGCCACCCGTCACCTGACCCCGCCCCCCTCTGACGCAAGGGGAAACCCGGGGTTCCCCGTGACGTAGGGGTGACCCGCACCCCTCTGATGTAACACAGGCAGGTTTCCGTTACATCAGAGGGGGGCGGGGTCACCCCTACGTCACGGGGAACCCCGGGTTTCCCCTTGCGTCAGAGGGGGGCGGGGTCAGGTGACGGGTGGCCCCGCCCTCCGTATATAACAAACGTCAGCCGCCGGAATGCCTGTAGTGTCTCCTCCACGGAGACAGAAGAAGGATGCTGCGCTGCGCTGGATGATATTAGACATCGCTGGAGATATGACCGTCCGTCGATGGATAGCAAGAGTGGATTACCGCCGCTGGAATCTTTTTTTTATTTTTTTATTTTTAATAAAGGAATTTTTCAAAAGTGTGTTTGTTTTATTTAAACATTTTTTACACTTTCTTTGTGAAATGGTAGGGGTACTTTTGTACCCCCTTACCATTTCAAACAGGGGGGGGGGCCGGGATCTGGGGGTCCCCTTGTTAAAGGGGGCTTCCAGATTCTGATAAGCCCCCCGCCCGCAGACCTCCACAACCACCGGCCAGGGTTGTGGGGATGAGGCCCTTGTCCTCATCAACATGGGGACAAGGTGCTTTGAGGGGTCACAGACCCCCAAAGCATCCTCCCAATGTTGAGGGCATGTGGCCTGGTACGGTTCAGGAGGGAGGGGGGGGCGCTCTCTCGTCCCCCCCTCTTTTCCTGCGGCCTGCCAGGTTGCGTGCTCGGATAAAGGGTCTGGTATGGATTTTTAGGGGGAACCCCACGTCAATTTTTTTTTAAATTTGACGCGGGGTTCCCCTTAATATCCATACCAGACCTGAAGGGTCTGGTTATGGATATTTAGGGGGAACCCCACGTCAAATTTTTTCTTAAATTTGAGGCAGGGTTCCCCTTAATATCCATACCAGACCTGAAGGGCCTGGTAATTGAATTTGGGGGACCCCCACGCTTTTTTATTTATTTATTTATTTATTTTTTTATCAATGACTTTCAATGAGTGTTCTCTGTATTACGGGAGCCGACAATTCATTATAGCTGCGAGTGATTTTAAAGGACTTTTTTTCCTGCATAAATGACACTTTGTGCAGGGACAATTCTAAGCACGGGAAACATGCGCCCCTTCACAGGCATACTATAGACAACCCCCCCCCTACGAAATTTAAAGGAATATTACACTTTTATTGTTTCACTTTAATCATTATTAAAATCACTGCTCCCGAAAAAACGACCGTTTTTAAAACTTTTTTTTGCATTGATCCATGTCCCCTGGGGCAGGACCCAGGTCCCCAAACACTTTTTAGGACAGTAACTTGCAAATTAGCCTTTAAAATGAGCACTTTAGATTTTGAACGTTGGAGTCCCATAGACTTTAATAGGGTTCTAAAGTATGCTATATACTAGCTCCGTCGAATCTTCTTTATACATTCGACAGACACCATAAGCCTTCAAAGACAGATTCGACCGTGATTCATGTGGATTTTCGGACGAATGCAATTTTTGAACGAAAAATGAAATAAATAAAAACGAATTTCGGGAGTAACTAAATAAATTAAGTTTTCAGACGAAAACGAAATTCCGAAACGAAATATTTTACTCTGCACATGTCTAGTGAGGAGTACAAAGAAAAGTGTGTCTTGCCTACAGTCAAACATGGTGGTGGGAGTGTCATGGTCTGCAAGAGTGCTGCCGTCACTAAGGAGCTACAGTTCATTAAGGGTACCATGAATGCCAACATGTACTGTGACATACTGAAGCCGAGCATGATCCCCTCCCTTTGGAGACTGAGCCGCAGGGCAGTATTCCAACATGATAACAACCCCAAACACACCTCCAAGATGACCGCTGCCTAGCTAAAGAAGCTGAGTGTAAAGGTGATGGACTGGCCAAGCATGTCTCCAGCCTAAACCCTATTGAGCATCTGTGGGGCATCCTCAAAGGGAAGGTGGAGGAGCGCAAGGTCTCTAACATCCACCAGCTCTGTGATGTCGTCATGGAGGTGGGGAAGAGGACTCCAGTGGCAACCTGTGAAGTTCTGGTGAACTCCATGCCCAAGAGGGTTAAGGCAGTGCTGGAAAATGATGGTGACCACACAAAATATTGACACTTTGGGCCCAATTTGGACACTTTCACATAGGGGTGTACTCACTTTTGTTGCCAGTGGTTTAAAAATTAATGGCTGTGTGTTGAGTTATTTTAAGGGGAAAGCAAATGTACACTGTTATACAAGCTGTACACTCACTACTTTAAATTGCAGCAAAGTGTGAAAGTGTCATTTCTTCAGTGTTGTCACATGAAAAGATATAATAAAATATTTACAAATATGTGTACTCACTTTTGTGAGATAATGCATATTTCAATTACTTTGTTTCTCATCTGTTCTTGAATTTCTTTAGATCGCAGCATAATGTGTTACTTTTTGAGATCTTTTGTCAGAGAGCTTCTGTTTACTGTAAGTGATTTCATAACTCAACAGATCTTGCAGTAATAATGCCTGGCTGTGGCAAGTGAAATTTCAACTCAGCTTTCCCAAAAATAGGGGGTGTATTACTTTTTCACATAAGGCCAGGCAGGTTTGGACTGCATTTGGTATTTACTTGGGCTATCTTTGTGTAATATCAAAATTTCTTTGGTGATCTGAATCATTAAAGTTTTTTTTTTTTTTGAAAATTTATTTTTATTGAACAGTTTTAAAACACATACAGAACATACAAAGGGTCCCAAAAACCCCAGTCCCCCCCCCCTTCCCACCCTCTCCCCCCTGTGCAGCCCCCCGATCAACTTCTGATCGTAATCCATGTTCACCAACAGTACTTCACATAGAAAAAACATATCTTATACCGTTAATAATTGAATAATTTTCCCAAGACCCGCGACGGGGACGGGAGTCAACCTAAGTGTAGCGACTCCCTGCCCCGTCCTTTACCCGACTCTCAAGGAGTTCTCCCCCCACCTAGCGATTAGATCACAGTATCTGTGGCATCAAGCCAACACCGCCACACTCTCTCAAATTTATTGGGACATCCTCTACTGAGATATGTTACTTTGTAGAACGGCAGAGCTTTATTAACTAAACCCTTCCAATAAGACACTGTAGGAGGATCAGGTTTCTTCCAACACAAAAGGATAGCTTTACGTGCATAAAATAACGTCAGAGAGATCAGAGTCCTCTGCACCTTTCGAGGTGCCAACTCCCCCACCAGTCCGAGCAAACATGCCGCAACCGTGACTGGGATTGGCACCGAAAGTACCGACTGTATAACTTGCGTCACTCCCCTCCAGAACTCCTCAATCTGCGGACACTGCCAAAACACATGATCAAAGTCAGCTCGGTCGGCTGTACAACGCCAGCACCCCCCGGCACCCGTACCATACATTCTGGCCAATCTGGCTGGGGTGTAATATACTCTATGCAGGATTTTAAACTGGATAAGTCTGTTTCTAGCTGATACCAGCGTCTGGAACGGGTAATCCCACATGTCATCCCAGTCCTCCCCCTCAAAGTCCGGCACCAAGGCACTCCAAACATCCCTGCATTTTTGGACGGGCTTCGGCCTGTCAGGGAACAACATTTTGTACACAACAGAAAGAGGCTTTTCCAAGTCCTCCGTTCGCAGCACACTCTCCAGAGACGACACTCTCATCTCCAGAGCCCCAGGACCAAACTGTGAGAGAAAAGCATGCCGCAGCTGTAGATAGCGAAAGAAATACCAATTTGGAAGAGCATGTTTAGCTTTAAGCTGATCAAACGTTAGAAGCTTCCTCTCTCCTACCACATGCTTCAGTTGTTTGATGCCTACTCTGGCCCATATCACCGGGTCGGGTATTTCCCTGAAATGTGGTAATCTAGGATTAAACCAGAGAGGAGTGTCAGGAGACCAACTCCCCTCCGGTTGTTTCAGTAAGACCCGCACTTTGTCCCAAGCCCGTATCGTTGCCCGCATTGAGGCCGTCAGAGCCAATGAAGCTCCTTGACCTCTATACACCAAATAAGACAAGCTCTCGTACGAGCCCAGAAGGGCCGCCTCCAGTACATTAGCCGAATCCCCGTCATCCCGTGTTAGCCAGCGTCTGGCGACTACCATTTGCCCAGCTAGGTAATATTTAAAAAGATCCGGCAACGCCAAGCCACCTTGCCCCCATGGCTCCTGTAAGACCCGGAGACTTATTCTGGGGTGCGCAGTGGCCCATAAAAAGGAGCTAAAGAGACTATTAACCCTCCGAAAAAAGGAGCATGGAATCCAAATAGGTGAATTACGTAAAAAGTAAAGAAATACTGGCAGAACCTTCATTTTGAGCAAGTTAACCCTCCCAATTAAGGACAACGGCAGATGCTTCCAAGCTTCCAACTGTACCTTGACCCTGGCCAGCAAGGGGAAGAGATTTAGAGACATATAATCGCCCACCCTTGGTGATACTCTCACTCCTAGATACTTAATTTCCTCCACCCATGCAATGGGAACCCTAGTGGTGGCCAGCGCTCGAGCCTCCCCGTCAATAGCCATCACATTGGATTTCTCCCAATTGACCCGGAGCCCGGAGAACTCAGCAAATTTGTCGAGCACCCCGAACACTGCCTCCAAAGACGGCCCTGCGTCCCTCAAGAAGAGAAGCATGTCGTCCGCATATAATGCTGTACACTCCCTAATACCCCCCACCTCCAGTGCTCCTACCTCAGGCGAGTGCCTCAGGGCTATAGCCAGTGGTTCTATTGCTAATGCAAACAAAGAGGGAGACAATGGGCACCCCTGACGCGTGCCCCTACGGACTCTAAATTGGGGGGAGACTGAAGTGCCTATTCTGATACTCGCCTGTGGAAAACTATAAAGCAGAGATATCCAAGTCACATAAATCTCCCCAAAGCCCATTCTCCGCAGAACTGTCAACATGTATTGCCAGTCTACTGAATCGAAGGCCTTGGCCATATCCAGGGAGACTACCACTCTAGATCCCTGTTCAGCGTGTTCAAGCTGTAGGTGGGCAAACAGTCTGCGTAAATTAGTGTCAGTAGATTTCTGTGGGATGAACCCTGTCTGATCAATATCCACCAAAGTCGTGATAACCTGAGAGAGTCTGGTAGCCAGCACCTTCGTTAGGATTTTTAAATCTTGATTCAGCAATGCAATCGGCCTATACGAAGAGCATGACAGAGGGTCCTTGCCCGGTTTTGGCAGCAGGATCACCTGCGCCTCCAGCAAAGAGTCTGGGAGACGCCTGTGGTCCAAGCAGTAGTCATACAAATTTTTAAGTCTAGGTACCAACACTTCCAAATGCTGCCTATACCACTCGATACAGAAACCGTCAGGCCCCGGGGATTTACGGGGAGGGAAAGACCGAATGGCTCTTTCAATTTCCTCTGCAGTTATGTCAGCTTCCAAAAAGTCCCTATCCGTCTCAGACAGCCGCGGGACCTGCAGCGATGCCAACAACCCTCCCAACTCCGTGAGGTCATAAGGCGGTATGGGGGCATACAGGGTTTTGTAATACTCCACAAACGTGTCCAGGATGTCTGTCGGGGTCGTCAGCAGGTCCCCCTGAGCATTTTTAATACAAGGGATATTAGTCTGTGCCCTTTGCTCAGCCACCAGCAGGGCCAACAATTTACCGTTCTTGTCCCCTTGCTCAAAGATGGATTCAGCCATTTTCGTCCTAGATGTGTGTGTTAGTTCAGAGTAATGGAGTGCCAGAGCACGCCTCGCTTCAAGCAGTTTACCATAGGTGACAGCAGACTGATTGTTCGCATGTTCCTGAATCATTAAAGTTTAATTTAAGATATGTAGATGGCACAGCACTTGAGAGCCATCCATCCATCTGGGATCTGAGTATTGGTTCATAAAGCTCTGTGCTTCTGGTAAGCAGCCGTGTGTGCTTGTGGCTGGAGCACTGGAGTTGGTGGTGGCACTGTAAAAAGCAGTTTTGGTTCACAGTGGAATTGTCTTACTAGATGGGCTTTATGTTATTTCTTGCTCATTATTTATTTGTGTTTACAGTTGTGCTCATAAGTTTACATACCCTGGCAGAATTTATGATTTCTTGGCCATTTTTCAGAGAATATAAACGATAGCACAAAAACATTTCTTTGACACGTGGTTAATGTTTGGGTGAAGCCATTTATTATCTGTCAACTGTTTTTACTATTTTTAAATCATAATGACAACAGAAACTGCCCAAATGACCCTGATCAAAAGTTTACATACCCTGGTGATTTTAGCCTGATAACATGCACACAAGTTGACACAAAGGGTCTGAATGGCTATTAAAGGTAACTGTCATCACCTGTGATGTGTTTGCTTGTAATTAGTGTGTGTGTGTGTATAAAAGGTAAATGGGTTTCTGGACTCCTGACAGATCCTTCCATCTTTTATCCAGTGCTGCACTGACATTTCTGGAGTCATGGAAAAAGCAAAAGAGTGGTCAAAGGATCTGCGAGAAAAGGTAGTTGAATGTATAAAACAGGAAAAGGATATAAAAAGATATCCAAGGAATTGAGAATGCCAGCAGTGTGCAAACTCTAATCAAGAAGTGGAAAATGATGGGTTCTGTTGAAACCAAACCACGGTCAGGTAGACCAACTAAAATTTCAGCCACAACTTCCAGGAAAAACCCACAAATAACTTCATGTGAAATACAGGACTCTCTGAAAACATATGGTGTTACTGTTTCAAGGTGCACAATAAGGAGGCAATTGAAGAAAGATTGGCTGCATGGTCGAGACGCCAGAAGAAAGCCAATACTACTCAAATGCTACAAAGTAGTCCACTTACAATACACCAAACAGCACAAACCTTCTGGCACAAAGTCATTTGGTGTGATGAAACCAAAATTGAGCTTTTCTGCCACAATTATAAACGCTTCATTTGAAGGCCTATTTGAAGACTATGATGAAAGGTACACCATTGCTACTGTGAAACACGGAGGTGGATCGCTTATGTAGCGGTCATAACCCTTGGCAGGACGGCCTTAACTTTTGGGCTTACCGGTTACCTCCGCTTGGCTTGTTCTTCCACGCCTAGAGGTTCCCAGGGTTGGTACCCAACAACTTTGGACGCTGACACCAATAAAGTCCTTTTGAAAGGTTTTTATTTGCAGGGGTAACATCCAACAACACAATCTTGTATGGGAACAGAGGGCAAGGGTGAAGAACCTCAGGCACCTTGAACTGCAGATATAACAAAGTCTCTAGTACCACCCAGAGAGTAGCCACTCGCAGCTGGGCGCTTCAAGGCTGAACAAATCTCTAGCCAGAGATTATGGCAATCAGCACTTTGATTCAGAAATTGGGAATCTCTGACCTTGAACAAGTTGTAACCGAAAGGGAACAGGAACCTTTTTCCTCAGTACCTGGAAAGTTCTCTGTCTCCTTGACAGTATTAGAAAAAGTGTGGTTTCGTCCTTCACAACTCAGTAACCAGGCACTTCTCAGGATGCCAGCTTGTTGGCCCTCCTCCGAAGAGTCCTCCCCCGGTCACTTGCATGAGCTGCAGTGCCCATCCAAGCCGAGAGCACACCCGGATGCCTGAAATCCTCCCTCAGTTACTGCGCCTCGGACCAGCCGGCTCCGAAACTTGGGAACAGACAGATCCCTACCCCAGACCATGCGGGTCTGTTGGGGTTAACCAACGAAGCATGTTGACGGAGCAACGAATGCTCCCATGACCAGTAAGTAGGTTTACTGTTTGGGGAGCCAGTCTACTGAGGTTGAACTGATTGGTTGTCATTGGTTCTGTTTCATCAGGGGGAAAAAGGGTTTGCTGGCAAAGTAAAATGATGCTTTATAGCTAAACCATCCATATCTAAGTGCATAAACAGTATACAAACTGTCCACAATCAGGAACAGACCGCTAGGGCCTCACAAACTAACAACCCGGAACACGTGACCTCAACATCTTAAGTACCCCTCCCCAGACTCCTCAGCGGGGCCTGGCACACCCACTGATTGGCTCTGAGGAAGCTGACACCCAAAACATCCAACCAGGCCTGGTTCTGGCCTGTCGTGCACCTCACCGTACACATGACCAGGCAGAACTCTAACACAGCCCAGCCAAACTGATGTCAAAGTTAACCTACACAATTAACCCTCAGAACCCCTCTACTGTTCTGAGGCAAAAACTAAATTTGTACATGAATGACACTTTGTCAAAAGTGTCTCCGCTACACTTATGTTTTGGGGATGTGTGAGCTACAAAGGTACAGGAAATTTGGTCAAAATGAATGACAAGATGAAGAGGAATGGGCAACTTTACTATCTGAGAAGATAAAGAGCCTCATCCACAAATACCACAAAAGACTTCAAGCTGTCATTGATGTTAAAGGGGGCAATACACAGTATTAACAACTGGGGTATGTAAACTTATGATCTGGGTCATTAGGGTAGTTTCTTTTGTTGATTAAGATTTAAAACGAGTAAACACAGTTGATTGATAATAAATGGCTTCAGCCAAACCCTAATCATGAGTGAAAGAAAAGTAATATTGTCAGAAAAATGGCCAAGAAATCATAAATTCTGCCAGGGTATGTAAACTTATGAGCGCAGCTGTATGTACTGATAATTATTTGGTGGATTTGAGGAAACAGCACAAAATCATTTTTGTATACTGTTTATGCACTTAGATATGGATGGTTTAGCTATAAAGCATCATTTTACTTTGCCAGCAAACCCCTTTTCCCCCTGATGAAACAGAACCAATGACAACCAATCAGTTCAACCTCAGTAGACTGTCTCCCCAAACAGTAAACCTAATTACTTTCGGGGTGACCTTCACATCACATAGGGATCCTGCTTTTCAGGCTACTGGGACATTTAGGGTTCCCCTGTGTCAGTGACCCAATAAGGAACGCAGTGGCGTAACTAGAACCTTCAGGGCCCTGATGCAAGAAACCATGGAGGCCCCCCCTGACCTCCAGCCAGGGCTCTTCCCACTGATCCCGGGGCAGCAGGACCTGGATAGGAGGGGGAACACATCCCCTCCATTTTCCTCCTGCGGTTACTTAATCGCTATCAGAGGGAGAGGAGAAGAAGCAGACTTTTAGTGGCTGCAGGAGAAAAATTGAGGGGATTTGTTCCTCTAAATGCCCCCCTCCCCCATCTAGGTGTTCAGGGGCAACATGTGCGCTATTGCAATTGTGACTCCTGTAGTTACGCCCCTGGGATGAGTGGTGGTGGTGGGGGATGGGATTAGTGGCAGCAGTGGTGGTTGAGGAGGGATAGGATCAGTGGCATCAGTGGTGGGGGATAGAATGAGTGAAAGTAGTGAAGGAGAGATGGGATGAGTGGCAGCGGTGGGGAGGATGGGAAGAGTGGCAGCGGTAGGGAGGATGGGATCAGTGGCAGCAGTGGTGGTTGGGTGGGGATGGGATCAGTAGTAGTGGTGGTGGTGGGGAATGGGATGAGTGGCAGCGGTGAGGGTGATAGGATCAGTGGCAAGGGTTGTGTTTGGGGGTGGGATCAGTGATGGGGGGGTTGAATGGGATGAGTGGCAGATGTGGTGGTGGGAATGGGATCAGTGGCAAGGGTGATGTTTGGAGGGGATGGGATGGGATGAGTGGCAGTGGTGGTGGGAGGATGAGATGAGTGGTGGGGAGGGGAATGGTATCAGTGGCAAGGATGGTGGTTGCAGGATGGGATCAGTGGCAGCAGTGGTCATGGTGGGGTGGATCAGTGGCAGCAGTGGTTGTGGGGGTGTGGGGGGTATCAGTGGGGGTGGTGTAGGGGAGGGGGTATCAGTGGCAGTAGTGGTGGTGTGGGGGTATCAGTGACAGTAGTGGTGGTGTGGGGGGGTATCAGTGACAGTAGTGGTGGTGTGGGGGTATCAGTGACGGTAGTGGTGGTGTGGGGGGTATCAGTGACAGTAGTGGTGGTGTGGGGCGGTATCAGTGACAGTAGTGGTGGTGTGGGGTGTATCAGTGACAGTAGTGGTGGTGTGGGGGGGGATCAGTGACAGTAGTGGTGGTGTGGGGGGTATCAGTGGCAGTAGTGGTGGTGCCAGGAGGGTATAAGTGGCAGCAGTGGTGTGGAGGGGGGATCAGTGGCAGCAGTGGTGTGGAGGGGGGATCAGCGGCAGTGTTGTTAAGAGATGGGTGCCACTCACTTGTAGATCACTTGGTTCCCCCTCCTTGCTCGGTCTTGCTTGGACGAGCAGAGAGGCTGGGCGGGGCCTGTGATTGAAGGTGTGAACGGAGAAGATGGGCGGAGCAGGCGGGGACATAGAATTTAGGCGGAGACTGGGCAGGCGGAGAGGATGGGTGAAGCGGGCGGGGACTGTCTCCGTGAGTGCGGGAGCAGAGGATGGGCGGAGCTTACCGGGACTCCGCGTAAATGAATATATCTCCCGGGTGGCGGCAGGCCCCCGTACAGTGGTGGAACTCAAGGGCCCAGTCGCAAATGCGACTGGTGGGACCCTGATAATTCCGCCACTGAAGGAACGTACTATCCTAGTAAAGAAGAATAAAGCCTTCTGTTTGAATGGGCAGCTCTGCAAGTGGTCCCCTGAATTCTAAAGCCCCATACACACTATCAGTTTTTCTGCTGAGTTTTTCCTTCAGATTTACCAAAACCATATAATATGAGGTCAAACCTTAGGAGTTTCAATTTGTATGCAATCAGGCAGGCCCTTGCACTACATGGTTTTGGTAAACGTGAAGGAAAAACTCAGCAGAAAAACTGATAGTGTGTACAGGGCTTAAAGCGGAGGTCCACCCTAAAGTGGACCTTCCGCTCATTGGAACCCTCCCCCCCTCCGGCGCCACAATTGGCACCTTTCAGGGGGGAGGGGGGTGCAGGTACCTGTACAGTACAGGTATCTGCACCCACTTCCGGCGTAGATTCTGCAGAAGGTACGCCCCTTTCCGCAGAATCTACGCTCCTTTCCGAAGGTCCCCCGCTGCCTGCTGGGAAACACACGGATCCCAGCGACAGCAGGGACCATCCTTATTGCGCAGCACGACTCGCGCATTCGCAGTAGGGAACTGGAAAATGAAGCCGAAAAGCTCCACTTCCTGATTCCCATACCCAAGATGGCGGCAGCAGCACCCGAGAGACGATCGAGAAATCGGCATCGGGTGCCGACATCGCAGGCGCGCTGGGCGGGTAAGTGTCATTATTTTAAAAGTCAGCAGCTGCAGTATTTGCAGCTGCTGGCTTTAAAAAAAAAAAAACGTCGGACTCCCGGCGGACTCCCGCTTTAAGAAGAATAGATTTTCTAGTGTTACCTCCACTCTTATTGAGGTTCAGTCTTCTTAGAGGGAGTCACCAGAAATAAGAAAGGTATACATTGGAGGCCCACAGCACTGCAAGGCCCAAGATTACAGTAGCACTTCATGACCAGGCCATTTGTTGCTATTCGCCACTTTGCTACTTTAACTGCTATACAAAGCAAAAAAATAAAATAAAAAAAATGGGACTTTTGAGGCACAACATGTCTCTAAAAATACGGATTTTTTAAAATTACTTAGATATATTTTATATATTATAAAAGAGAAAGGTGTATTAAAAAGGCCTACAATGCACCACTCAGCGCCTATTTTAGCAGACCAAAATTCCAAAGAATAATAATAATCGATAAACGTGACCTATCAAATTAATCAAAGTAATCGCAGAGGTCTATAGAGCAGCAGCCGTTTAAAAATAAAGCAATCATAAAACAAGTAGTACACAAATAAAAAACAGTCCAAGACCTGTAAATATCGGTACTAAAACAGCGCTAAAAAAGAAGTCCAAAATAGCAGCATATAGATAAAATCGTTAAAATGTGCAGAAAGGGTGACAATGGTGGTTTGATCAGCATTGTAAGGTGGTAGTGGTGTTCGTCATAAGTGCTGTAAATACTCCATCCACCAGGATTGCACCAGTATTTCACCATGTGTAGCTCGTAACCCCTTAGGGGGTTAAACTCACCAGACAAATCTGAAACAAGCGCCTTTAAGGGAATAGTCCCTCTCTTGTTTACCACAATTCCATTATCATCCACCAGGGTCCGACTGCCATAAGTGCTTCCAAAAACGTCATAGAATAAAGAAAGGTTTGCACATAGAGTAATTCTATTTTATTTAGTTAATAGTCACACAAATATAAAACCCCTATAGTAATCTGCGTACATTTAATATAAAAGAAAAAAGCATATGAACAACAGTGTGTTCTGTCACCGTATTGTATGGACGCCAGGAACTTTCCCCATGTGTTTCTCTGCTGACACTGCCTGTCACTTCCTGGGTCTGGTTAGCGGTGGAACGCAGCTGTCACTCCATCACTTTTTTCGTCACTTCCGTCTTCAACAGAGGGCCTTTTTTCTAGCAGGGGTGCGTCAGACTGGCTTTAAGGGAAAGCTAGAGGTAGATTGTCCTTTCTTCCCACAGCTGTATGTCATATGGTGTGTGTGCGATAGGCTATGGTGGGGTTGGAGGCCAGAAGTCATTTTGTGCAGCATGTGTGTGTTGGACTGGCTATGAGGATAGAGGAAGGTAGTCCTTTTTCCCACACGTTCTTTGGACCAGCTATGAGGGGAGGTTGGAGGCCGGTAGTCCTTTTTTCCAGTGGTGTACATTGGACCAGCTATGAGGGGTAGTTGGAAGCCAGTAGTTATTTTTAGTAGACCAGCTTTGTGGGCAGGTTAGAGGTAGGTAGTCCAGCTATGCGAGGAGGTTAGAGGTAGGTAGTCCTTTTTTCCCACAGGAGTGCATTGGACCGGCTATGAGGGAGTCACACCGTGTCCAGGATTCAATCCTGGGAATCTTTGGACAGTTTCCATTTACCTGAGCCACCAGGGAACTTCTTTTAAGGTAGATTCCTTGTTATGTTCTGCCCTTTCTCCCACCTGGTTCCTGTCTTCAGCCTCTACTAACCGTGAGTTATTTGCTGGTGGTTCCTTGTTAGGCTGTTTGCATCTTCTATTGTGGTCCCCTAATTCTGGCTGCAGGATCTCAACCATCCCTCCACCTGATACGGGGATAACAAGAGGGTCAGGAAACCGGAGTGACAGTTGGAATCTCCTGGCAGACCTGACAGAGGGGAGGTTGGAAGCTGGTAGTCCTTTTTTTTTCTGCAGGTGTTTGTGGGACCAGCTTTGAGGGGAGGTTAGAGGAAGGTAGTCCTTTTTTCCCTCAGGTGTGCGTCGTGTCAGCTATGAGAGAAGGTTGGAGGCTGGTAGTCCTTTTGTCTCACAGGCATGCATCAGACCAGCTATGAGGGAAGTTTAGAGATTGGTAGTCCTTTCTTTCCCCTGGTGTGCGTGGGAATGGCTATGAGGAGAGGTTGGAGGCCAGTAGTCGCTTTTTCCTTCAGGTGTGTGTTAGACCAGCTATGAGGGGAGGTTGGAGGCCGGTAGTCCTTGTATTCCTTCAGGTGTGCATTGTACCAGCTATGAGGGAAGGTTGGAGGCTGGTAGCCCTTTTCCCCAGCAGGTGTGCATTGGACTGGCTATGAGGGAATGTTAGAGGTAGGTAGTCCTTTTTTCCCACAGGAGTGCATCAGATTGGCTATGAGGGGAGGTTGGAGGCCAGTAGTGATTTTATTTCTGTGGGTGTGCATGGGACCAGCTATGAGGGGAGGTCGAAGGCTGATAGTAATTTTTCCTCATAGGTGTACATTGAACTAAATTGTCCCCCCTTCCCCCTGGTATAGATTCAGCGTCAATCAAGAGAAATGCCAGCCCTCAAAAAAGAATCTGAGAAAAAAAACACTGAAAAGGCTCCCGATGAATAACAGCTCCACCCCCATCCCGCCCCCTTGTGACATCATTGACACAGCATTCCCTGGTCAGTGATGTCACCAGGTGGGCCCATCCCTTACCATCCCTTAGTTCATTTAGCAGTGGGAGGCGGCAGAGCTGTCATTCAGCAGGAGCCTGCGTCAGGAGCAGACCCTTTTTTTTAGCTGGCATTCATCGAGATGATAAAGGGGGCTTCCAGATTCCAATAAGCCCCCCATACGCAGACCCCCACAACCAGCCAGGGTTGTGGGGAAGAGACCCTTGTCCTCATCAACATGGGCACATCACCCAACCATGTTGAGGGCTTGTGGTCTGATAAATTTTAGGTGGAGGGGAGGTGCTCGTTCGTCCCCTCCCCCTTTCCTGATCTGCCGGGCTGCATGCTCGGATAAGGGTCTGGTATGGATTATGGGGGGGACCCCACAATTATTTTTACATTTTGACATGGGGTTCCCTTCAACATCCATACCAGACCTGAAGGGCCTGGAATGGATTTAAAAAAAATTCATGCCCGGCATGTGCAGAGCAGGGTGAGATGGGATTTTAAAAGCCCTTATTTTTAATGTTTTATGAACTTATACCTGCAAAAGGGACCAGCCTGACTTAATCTAGAAGGACTTAATTTTCTGACTAAAGTTATACTTTAAATATAATCTCTGGTCACTGATGTCTTCAATCCACCAGAAGGAGATATCCAAGAATCCGGTCCTGTGTCTCTTCTTGTGCACTCCATAATTCTCAGCAGGCAGATTTCTTTTGTTATACATTTTTGGTGTATAGTGTGTTCCCAGTTTTTCTTCATGCTCTGAGGTGCGTGTCCCCCTGTATATGCACTTCAGACAGCATACACATTAAACATACCCAATAAGCATGGTGGCCATTCTTTTGGTCTTCGTCAGTACACCACTACTCCTGTTTGTCCACATCTCCACGAGAAAATTTCAGTTAGAAAATAAATGCTTAAATCTTATTGGTGGAAACAGTGTGACAGAACAGTTTTTGTATAATGCTAACAAGAAGAGGGCTGAGTTTGTCCTAAAAGAAAGTTAATGTGTTTAAATCAGAATTCTGAGATTAAAGTGGTTTTAAAGTAGAACCAAATTCTTCTATTCTTTACAGCCAAGGAAGCTGCCATTTATGCCTCTGTTCGATTAATGCCTGTTATTAAAGTGGTTGTAAACCCATGGGTGAAAAAAAAAAAAAGCAACCTGCAAGGCAAAGGCATAATGAGCTAGTATGCATAGCATACTAGCTCATTATGAATAACTTACCTGAGAACGAAGCCCCCGAAGCGGTCCTCCGTCTTCATGTCCGCCGCTGCCATGGATCCCGGAGTGACTTCCGGGTCTCGCTGCTCCGGCACTGTGATTCGCCGGAGCAGCGATAACATCACTCCCGCGCATGCGCACGGGAGCCGACACTCGCAGCATATCGCTGCGGCCTGCCCAGTGCACCTGGGCGCCGCTGTCTACGGCGCATGCGCCGTAGACAGCGGTGGCTGTCTTTTTGTAAATATCTCCTCACGCATAAAAACCAGACAAAAAGGAAAATAACCTACTTTCAGTTTGCACAGGAGGATCAATGTCACTGGAGGCTATCTGATCACGTAACGAAGGAGCCTTTTTATATATAAAAGAAGGACGTGCGGGTAGGAGAGGTCCCAACACTACTTTTATATCTTTTCTGTATAGATTGTTTTTGTTTTCATGCACGGATCGGTGTTGCTGGTGGATAACGTCGGCGGCTATGTGGTTTTATATATTTAATCTTAGCAGGGTTGTACTGATTAACTGAGAGATATATATATATATCCCCATTTCAGTACTAAATACTGCATGATTATGTTTGTAGCAATATAATATTTTTAGAAATATTTCTTAATTATTATATATATAATTTTTGCTATTTTATGCTATTCTTTGTATTCAAACCGCTCCATTTGAGGGCAGCTGGAGGTGTAGTGTATGTTTATCACTACTGAATATCACGATCCAAGTGTGTCCCTCTGGTTTTTTCCAACATAAGGTTTTTCTTGTTATTTTATATTTCCTCTCTCTCTTGAAATTCATTGTGCGTGTATCTGGCTTCCAGGGTCACGCTTGATGTGTCTGTCCCTGGCTGGCTGACTTGCGCACAATTTTCTTTCCTATTGGCCAATTATCAGTGTGCTAGCTTAAAAGCGGTTGTCCGACGTCACGCCGTCGCCGCTGATGAAGTCCCGCCTACTTTCGGGGACGCAACGCGTACGGACCACGTGACCTAAGCCGTGATGTCATCCGCAAGCTGTTACACTGATCCGTGCATGGATGCTGGATTGTATCTGTTTTTATGCTTATTACTCGGCACTGGAGATCAGTGCATAAAAATGTGAGTGTACCATTTTTATTCCTGCTTCTTTTTTAATAAATTCGTTACAAACGGAGAGCACTAGATTCTGTTTTTTTTTTATGCTTCTATGTGGAATCATATTGGTTTGAGGACATAAAAAAGGATTTATCTCTGGAGCACTTCCGTTACGTTTGCTGATTGCTGTGATTAACCCTTGATGGGAACATGCGTTTTTGACCTGTCTGATTTATCAGGGGTCCATTATTTGAGGTGAGAGTCCATCTTGCTCTTTGGTGAAGGGATCACATCATCACCTGTTTTGTTGATTGAAGACACACTGCACAAGCGGACTCTTCTTGACAATTCACCTGTTTTTTTCTTTCACTTATAGACTTTTGTATTATATGCACTATATTGATGGATTGATTTCATTTATATTTATTTTTATATTTATTTTTATGTTTATTTGCGCTGTACTGTTACTTTTTACTATGTTCAATTAATGCCTGTTATTAATGCCTTGTATAATCAGCCCCATCTAGTGGCCAAAATGCAGTATAATTTTTTGAAATATCTCAGTGAGAAAACTCATTGGAGAGCACTCGCTGGAGCTGGTGATGATACCGGCATTAATCTCTTACAAAAAAATAGGGGACATTTCGTTCAACTCGCATGAATGCTTCTGACATTCCACCAATGAATGTTTTATAAATAGACCCATAACGTTAATGTTGAACTCAAACGACTAAATATGCTGATGACATACATATATGAGACAGGCTTTCCCTTCTAAAGGATTTGTATTTCTGGTCACCAATCACTGAGATTTACATGGCTCTGCCTCAGCACCTAACCTTGACTAGCAGGGGAGGGATACGATCCTTCTTTGCTGCAGTTTCACCTTCACTTACACATTCTACTCACTTTCACCCTGTGACTGGACAGTGAAAGTAGAAGCAGCACACTGATAATCTGATCTCTCTGCTTTTTCCTTCTATCAGCATGCTCCACACTTGGCTAATTTTTACAAACTTTCTCTAAATTTATAGACAAAGGTAAACCTACTCACATGTATTTTTTATGTGTTTTATTTAACTGCAACAGATTACCACTGTTCATTAGTATGCTAACATCTATTGGTGGTTTTGGACCACTACAACTTGTTCACTGTGTGATTTGGTTTATCCATCTTTTACACTCTCCTGTTTAGTGCAAGTTAGTTCAGTCCTAGCTAAACCGTCCCAATATCTTCCATGTTCCCTCAGTCAGTGTTAGTACTTTGCAGAGACAGGACTTAGGAAAGATGTTTGATGGGAGCTTTTTGTCAGAAATTCCGCCCTTGTGTAGGCTCCATCGGACATTTTTCTTAGGAATTTCTGTCGCACAAAATTTGAGATCTGATTCTCAAATTTTCCCTTTTCGGAAGTTCTGATCGTGTGTACACAATTCCGACACACAAAGTTCCACACATGCTCAGAATCAAGCAGAAGAGCAGCACTGGCTATTGAACTTAATTTTTCTCAGCTCATCGTATGTGTTGTACATCACCGCGTTCTTGGCGTTTGCAATTTCTGACCAACTTTGTGTGACCGTGTGTAAGCAAGACAAGTTTGACAAGCCTGTCGGAAAAAATCCATGGATTTTGTTGTCGGAATGTCCGATTAATGTCCAATCATGTGTACGTGGCCATACACTTCAAAAGACTGGAAAAACATCCACTGTACTGCAATCAGCTGAAGCAAAATTGGGTTGTATTCTGTGTCTTGTTGGGGAGTTAAGCTGCCTGTGGTCACTGCCAAATCAGCAGGTAACTATACTGTCTTGATAGACTAGGCCAAAGGAGGTATGTTGATGCAAAGAGTGGCGTTTGAAACAAAACATTTAATAAAACTGGACAGGAGAGACCCATGTATCATGTTTAAAAATAAAAACAAAAAAAATATATAATGGATATAACTGTCATTTCTAGTATGTTTTATTTATTTATTTTTATAGAAAAAACTGTTATTTGATCACCATATTAAACAAGAAATTTTTTTAATTTTTTGTTGGATCTATCAAAGTAGTGCCAGGAAAGTAGTCCCAGTGTACAGGGTCTTGCAGTTTGAATTGTTCATTTTACAGAAAAGAGGATTTACTTTGTTGTACGCAACGTTGTTGCATGTTGTACACCTTTTAATAAATGTGTAAGATAATGGAAGCAGACACAAATCAACAAATCATCATTCAATGCAGTAAATGTTATTAGACAGGGCTGACTTTGCAAAGAAAGCTTAGCAGAGACTGTCAATGTTTTTTTTATAGAGTTTACAGTACCCTCAGCATGGTGCAGTCTGGCCAGCTTGCCACAAGAGGGAGGCATTAGCTTGCCTTCTACAATTAATAACTTGTGGTGATGAATCTATATCATATCATATGTTATGGTTATAATATGTTATACAATCATTTCATGAGTTAAAGTAATACTAAACAATATCCTTATTCTGCAAAAATAAAAATAAAAAATCATGCACATCTGCTGCTTAACCACTTAAGGACCAAAAGGATTTGCCCCCTCAATGACCAGGCGATACGGCACTGCGCCGCTTTAACTGACAATTGCGTGGCCGTGTGACATTGTACCAAACAAATTTCCTTTTTTTTCTCTCCACAAATAGCTTTCTTTTGGTGATATTTGATCACCTCTGTGGTTTTTACTTTTTTGCGCTATAAACAAAAAAAAGCGTCAATTTTGAAAAAAATAAATATTGTTTACTTTTTGCTATAATATCGAAAAAAATACAAATAATAAAAAAAAAATGTCTTCATCAGTTTAGGCCAATATGTATTCTTGTACATATTTTTGGCAATAAGTGCATATTTATTGGTTTGTGCAAAAGTTATAGCATCTACAGAATAGGGGATAGTTTTCTGGCATTTTTATTTATTTATTTTTTACTAGCAATGGCAGCAATCTGCGTTTTTTAGTGGGGCTGCGACATTGCGGTGGACAGATTGGACACTTTTGACACTTTTTTGGGACCATCGACATTTATACAGCGATCAGAGCTAAAAATAGCCACTGATTACTGTGTAAATGTCACTGGCAGGAAAGGGGTTAACACTAGGGGGCAATCAAGGGGTTAAGTGTTCCTAGGGAGTGTTTCCAACTGTGGGGTGAGGGTACTGACTGGAGCAGAAGAGAGATCGCTGTTTCTGATCACTAGGAACAGCAGATCTCTCTCTACTTCCCTGTCAGAACGGGGATCTGATTGTTTACATACACAGATCCCCGTTCTGGCTCTCTGTGGAGCGATCGCTGGTGGCAGGTGGGCATCGGCTCTGGTGGAGCATGCGTTTGCCCCATATCACTCATGTAGCGACCGACGTACACCTTTGGCGATTTGCGCAGGGGAGCCAACCTGCCGCAGTGTAGTGACGGCGGCTGGTCGGCAAGAGGTTAGTGGGCATGTAATCTATTTTTTAAGAAATTCTTCCTCAACAAGCTCCTATACTTTTATTCCTTTACTTTTCTCTCTCACTTCTGTTTGTTTGGAATGAGCAGCATTTTGTTTGTTACGGTCATGTACACTACTGTATACAAACATCAAATTTTATAAGCCATAGCCCCTAGTCCATCTCAGGAGTGAGCAAGAGAGGCTAGCTATGTTTCTACATACAGTGGGCCAATGGAGACCGGACGTAGTTGCTCTCTGAGTCAGATCACAGCAGCAAAAAAAACAGAAAAGAAGGAATTTGGGGTTGTGGAATAGGCTGAGAATACATACCTGGAGAGATTTTTTTAAACCAGAGTTTAGTGTCACTTTAATATGACTTTTTTCATATGTGGAGGTGAATTTTGTAAAACAGACCCATATTTATCAAAGCATTTCATTTGGAAATAGTGATTTCCTGGCGCATCATGGTAGCATACGCTGGGTTGTGTCTCCACCCCCCACAACCTGACAGGACTGGTTAGCTATCAATCAAAGACAGAGCCGGCTTGCAGCATTCCCCTTTTTGTCCTCGACTGATCAGGACTGGAGTCGCTGGGTATTCCTTACTGCTTGTCGCCCCCAGCCAGGTTTAGCCTCTCCTGGGTGGAAGTTCTTCCTGTACAGCCACTAAATGAGCTATAGGGTTGGTCTGGGAGGCATGACCTGTCAAAGAAAGCTTTAACCGCTTCCTTACTGCATTATAGCCAAAAGACGACTACAGCGTGGTTCTTTTGTTCTGGGAGGGTGTCATTGGACGTCCTCCCTGAACCACGCCCCCTGGGACATGCATCCAGCACACTCTGTGATAAATGTGTCCTTCCAACACAGCCAATCACAGATTGAGGTGAAGGGCCAAGCATATCGGCCCTTTACCATGTGATCAGCTGTGTCCAATCACAGTTGATCACAATGTAAATAGACTATTATTATTATACAGGATTTATATAGCGCCTGAAATATATTGTCTAAAAGTAGATAAAGTAGGAAAAAATCGGACAGATTTGGGTAGAGCATTCCAGAAGATGGGAGAGGCTCTGGAGAAGTCCTGAAGGATAGCATGGGAGGAGGGGAAGGGAGTTTGAGAGCAGGAGGTCTTGGGAGGAGCGAACAGAACAATTAGGTTGGTATTTTGAGATTCTAGGTTAGTGATGTAGCTCGGGGCCAGGTTGTGGATGGCTTTGTAAGTTATAGTTAGTATCTTGAATTTAATTTGTTGGCTGAGTGACAGCCAATGGAGGGATTGCCAGAGGAGTATAGCAGATGCTGAGCGGTTTGTGAGGTGGATGAGCATGGCAGCAGCGTTCATGATGGACTGAAGTGGGATAGCCTATTTAGACATAAGCCAATGAGGAGGGAGTTGCAATAGTCAAGGCGGGAGATGACCAGGAAGTGGATTAGAAGCTTTGTGGTGACATTGGTTAGGAAGGGGCGTATCTTCGAGATGTTACGGAGGTTGAGGCGGCAAATTTTAGATAGCAATAGGATGTGGGGCCGAAAAGTTTGTTCAGATTCCAGGATTACACCTAGGACCTTGGGGGGACAAGTTGATAGTTGAGCCGTTGATATTGACAGAGAAATCAGGGGATGTGGCACCTGAGGGAGGAAATATAATGAGCTTGGTTTTGGATAGGTTGAGTTTGAGGAAGTGGTGTGACATCCAGGCTATGTCTGCTAGTAAGTTGGTGATGTGTGAGGAGACAGATGGAGAGAGCTGGGGGGTAGAGAGATAGATTTGTGTGCAGTGGCGGAACTACCGCCATAGCAACACATGCGGGCGCTATGGGGCCCGCAGTCAAGTGGGGCCCGGTGAGGACAGGCGCCACGGCTCCGCGGGAGATAGCCGGCGGCTCCGCGGGAGGTCCGCGGGTAGTCCGCGGCTCCGCGGGTGGTCCGCGGGCGGCTCCGCGGGTAGTCCGCGGCTCCGCGGGTAGTCCGCGGCTCCACGGGTGGTCCGCGGGCGGCTCCGCGGGTAGTCCGCGGGCGGCGCCGCGGCTCCGCGGGTGGTCCACAGGCGGCTCAGTGAGTGAGAGCGGGCGGTCAGAGGATCCGTGGGAGGCGGATGAGAGTGGCCAGTTCGCTGGTGAGAGAGTGGGCTGGCCAATCAGGGAGCTGACAGGCGGGGAGCATAGAGATGACATCATCTTTGGCCGCCCTGCATCCCTGCAGTGCAGTTCCCCCCTCACTGGGCAGGCAGCCAGGAAGCAGAGAGCTGACATTATCTCTCTGCTGTCTGACTGATAATCTGCTGCCTGACTCAGTGACACAGCAGGAAAGTGGCAGAGCAAGTGACAATCCATAATGTGTGGCAGGCGACGTGGCAAGTGACAATCCGTAACGTGTGGCAGGTGACGTGGCAAGTGAAAATCCATGACGTGGCAAATGACAATCCATAATGTGTGGCAGGCGACGTGGCAAGTGACAACCCGGGACGTGGCAAGTGACAATCCATAACGTGTGGCAGGTGACATGGCAAGTGACAACCTGGATGTGGCAAGTGACAATCCATAACATGTGGCAGGTGACGTGGCAAGTGAAAATCCGTGACGTGACAAGTGTCAATCCGTAATGTGCGGCAGGTGACGTGGCAAGTGACAACCCGGGACGTGCAAGTGACAATCCATAATGTATGGCAAGTGACAATCTAGGATGTGGCAAGTGACAATCTGTAATGACGTGGCAAGTGACAATCCGTAACGTGTGGCAGGTGACGTGGCAAGTGAAAATCCATGACGTGGCAAATGACAATCCATAATGTGTGGCAGGCGACGTGGCAAGTGACAACCCGGGACGTGGCAAGTGACAATCCATAACGTGTGGCAGGTGACATGGCAAGTGACAACCTGGATGTGGCAAGTGACAATCCATAACATGTGGCAGGTGACGTGGCAAGTGAAAATCCATGACGTGACAAGTGTCAATCCGTAATGTGCGGCAGGTGACGTGGCAAGTGACAACCCGGGACGTGCAAGTGACAATCCATAATGTATGACAAGTGACAATCTAGGATGTGGCAAGTGACAATCTGTAATGACGTGGCAAGTGACAATCCGTAATGTGTGGCAGGTGACGTGGCAAGTGACAACCTGGATGTGGCAAGTGACAATCCGTAACATGTGGCAGGGGACGTAGCAAGTGAAAATCCGTGACGTGGCAAGTGACAATCCGTAATGTGTGGCAGGTGACGTGGCAAGTGACAACCCAGGACGTGGCAAGTGACAATCTAGGACGTGGCAAGTGACAATCCGTAATGTGTGGCAGGTAACGTGGCAAGTGACAATCCGGGATGTGGCAAGTGGACAATCCACAACATGTGGCAGGTGACATTCTGCAACGTGTGACAAGTGACAATCTGCATCTGGTGGCAGGCGATGTGGCAAGTGGACAATCCGCAACATGTAGCAGGTGATGTGACAAGTGACAATCCTTAATGTGTGGCAAGTGACAATCCAGGACGTGGCAAGTGACAATCCATAATGTGTGGCAAGTGATGTGGCAAGTGACAATCCAGGACGTGGCAAGTGACAATCCATAATGTGTGGCAAGTGACGTGGCAAGTGACAATCCAGGACGTGGCAAGTGACAATCCATAATGTGTGGCAAGTGATGTGGCAAGTGACAATCCAGGACGTGGCAAGTGACAATCCATAATGTTTAGCAAGTGACGTGGCAAGTGACAATCCAGGACGTGGCAAGTGACAATCCATAATGTGTGGCATAATGTGTGACTTATCTATCTTGGCAAGTGACAATCTGGGATGTGGCAAGTGGACAATCTGCAACATGTGGTAGGTGACATTCCGCAACCTGTGACAAGTTACAATCTGCATCTGGTGGCAGGCGATGATGGCAAGTGACACGCTCAGGGATCCCACTGATTTTGCATTATGGTGAGTTGAACTATTTCATTTTATATAACAGAACAGAAATTGGTTAGAAGGCCAGGAGGTCAGCAATGTGTTCCCTTCAGGGGCTGCATAGAGTATACTGCATACTTTGTTGTTCAAAATTAATATAAGCTGTTGCCTGGGTACTGTGCCACATGGGTGTGGTAGTCTGTTGTTCAATGGCATTAGTTCATTTTTTTTTTTTTTTTGATGGGGGGGGGGGGCCCATACAACATTTTGCTATGGGGCCCTGTGATTTCTAGTTACGCCCCTGTTTGTGTGTCATCAGTGTAGAGATGATGTTGAAAGCCATGGAAGGCAATCAACTGACCCAGGGAGGTGGCGTAGATTGAGAAAAGGAGAGGTCCAACAGCAGAACCTTGGGGGACCCCAATGGAGAAAGGAAGAAGAGTGGAGGAAGTAGAGTTGTAAGTGACACGGAAGGAGCGGTGGGATAGGTAGGATGAGAACCAGCGAAGAGTATAGTCACTGAGGCCAAAGGAGTGGAGTTTATGGAGGAGAGGGTGGTCCATTATGTCAAAGGCAGCAGAGAGATCCAGGAGAAGTAGTACAGAATAGTGTCCGCTGGTTTTAGCCGTTATGGTCATTTGAGAGTTTAAGGAGTGAAGTTTACGCGGAGTGTTGAGGGCGAAATCTAGACTGAAGGGGATCAAGAAGTTTGTTCATGGTCAGATGGTCGCTCAGTCGGTTGTAGACCAGTCTTTTAAGAAGAAGGCGAGTAAGAAGATGGGACGTAGGTTGTTAAGATTGGTGGGATCCAGTGAGGGCTTTTTAAGTATGGGGGGTGACTAGCGCATGTTTTCGAGAGTTTGGGAAGATGCCACAAGAGAGGGAGAGGTTGACAATGTGAGTTAGAGAGTGTAGAATTGAGTCAGAGGGTGAGCGTAGCATTTGTGAGGGAGCAGGATCCAGGGGGCAGGTGGTTAGATGAGTGTTGGATAAAAGTTTTTAGCAACCTCATTAATACTAGCAGGGTTGAATGAGGAATTTAATGATTGTATCTGTGGACATGGGGTGTTGCATGGGGGAGGTTTTTACACGTTGGAGATCTCCTTAATGAATTGTATCAATCTTATTTTTGAAGTGATTGGCGAGCTCCTGGGCAGTGAGTGAATTAGAGGGTGGAGGACAGAGTAGAGTGTTGAAGGTAGAGAAGAGTTGACGTGGACTGGATGAGAAGGTGTTAATGAGTGTGATAAAATAGGTCTGTTTGGCAGTGTGGAGGCAGGAATAGTATTTTAGGAGGGCAGATTTATATTGTGTGAAGTCTTCCTGGAACTTAGTCTTATGCCACAGAGGAGGCTAAGTTGTCTGAGACTTCTGGTGTCGTCAGTTTGCCAGGGTTGTAGCAGTCAGGGTCTAATTGTGCATGTAGTGAGGGGGTCAAGCTTGTCTAGGGAGGAAGAAGGTGAGCTGTTGTAGATAAGTGGCTAGATTGGGGCAGAACAGGGGTGAGATTTTGTCATGGAGGTGATTATTAGCAGAGTAGAGAAGAGAAGGGTTGAGGTGGCAAAGGTTTCTATGTGTAACTGTTAGGCGGTTGGAGGGAGAGGAGGTGGAAGATAGGGAGAGAGCAAAACGAATAAGGTGGTGATCAGGGAGTGGGAGAGGATTGTAGGAGAGGTTGCACGGGGTGCACAGATAGAAGACAAGGTCAAGGGTGTTGCCGTTGGAGTGAGTAGGAGCCTGTATCCATTGCTTCAGGTCAATAGATGAGGTTAGACTGAGAAATTTAGAAGGAATAGTAGTGTTAATGTTAACAGGGATATTGAAGAATAATTGTGGGTATTTCAGAAGAGAGAAAGCTGGGTAGCCAGGCAGAGAAATCATCACGAAAGGCTGATACTGGTCCAAGGGGCCGGTAGATGACAGCAATTCTTAGAGAAATTGGCGAGAATAGACAAATGCAATATGCCTCAAAAGAGGAGAGTGTCAGAGAGGGAGGTGGGTGAAGTGCCTGATAGGTGCTGCATGGGGCTAGAAGGATTCCCACTCCACCTCCCTTCTGTCCACTTGGTCTGGGGGGGGGGGGGGTGAATCCAGAGAAGGCCACCATGGTAGAGGGACGCAGGAGAAGTAGTATCTGATTCAGAAGTATCTGATTCATGAAGTCAGGTTTTAGTAATGGCAAATAGGTTAAAGGAATTTGTGCTAAAGAGGGCGGTGAGTTTGTTACAGACAGAATGTGTGTTCCAGAGGGCACAGTAGAAGGGAGGGCTGGTTTTGGAAAGAAGAGGAATAGAGACTAAGTTCTGTGGGTTGCAGCTGCTGCCAGAGGGTGTGGGGGGATGGGAGCGTTGGGCAAAGACAGATGATGGAGGCCCAGGGTCTGGGAATATGTCACCAGAGGTTAGGAGAAGCAGGAGGGTGAGGGAGGTAATATGGGAATGTGATTTATATGAAGGGGCATGCCTCAGAGTACTGGAGGTTTTATCAGTATATGGATGTAGAATGAGCAAGAGTTGGTAGGAGCAGTAATAGGGAGAGGACAGAATGCAGGGTGATATGTATTAGCAGGGGGGTGGAGAGGACGGGCGAAGATAAGAGTTTGAGAAGAGAGGACACAAGTGTCAGAAGGAGTGGTAGAGAGCACATTTAACATAGTGGAAGGAGAGAGACAGGGTCACCTGCAGTCTGTTAGGTGATTTCCAGTGCAGTTTGCTATTTACGTTCACTTTGTGCAATCGCTGAAGTGCAGAGATTGAAGTGCATATCACTTGTAGAAAGAATCACTTTGAGAAAGAAGCCTTAACGATAGAAGCCCCAGCAATGTGCTGACCCCTTAAGGGTGCTCAAATTTATACTGTTATAAGGGTGGGTGCAATGTAGTTAAATAATCATGAGTGAATATAAGGATGCCTAACAATCAAAGTGGAACTTTTGCTTCTAAAGTAAGAATAGCAAGAGGCCAGAGGCCAAGATAAGATCAACACATAAAACTTATGTAAAATAGTCCAGAACAACAAAAAACAACATCTTGGTTATGCACACAGGGCAACAGATAGAGAAGGCCACATACCAAAGACATATTTGTTTTGCAAAAAAAAAAAAAAAACAGTGGTGGTTAAATACCACTGAAAGAAAATGTATAAAAATGTCATATGGGTACAGTGTTGCATGACCACACAATTGTCATTCAAAGTGCGACAGCGCAGAAAGCTGAAAATTGGCATGGGCAGGAAGGGGGTGAAGTTGTCCGGTATTGATGTGGTTCAGCAAGCTTTGAAGTAAGTGGCAGCATTTTCCCTTTGCTTTTCCCTTTTTTTCTTTGTTTGTCAGTGTGTCTCCTGCACCTGTTTGTGGGCATTTGCCATTTCCAAGAAGGCTGCAGCAATGCAAATAAACTCTGAGCATGGATGACAGCAAGTGATGCAGCCACTGTTGGCAGTTTTTCCCGGCTTATCCTTTTCCAAGATGGCGCTGGGAGCCGAGACCGTGATCTGAGTGAATCGCAGTGTGAAGCAGGGCTAAAACCATGGGATTGCCCAATCTCCCTACAACTGCCAAGCTGCTTGTATTGTGAAGTAATTCATTGTGGCTTTCTGGCAGGCTGCCAAAATTATATTGCAATAGAAATTAACAGGAAAGAGATTAGATTTCTGAGCCTCTGTTAACTTTTCAGATTTATTTCTCCACAATTTCTATAGCTACAGAGGCGAATGGGGACTTGTTTCAAAGTGCTTTTACTGTTTTAGTGTTTATAGTCTTGGCACAGGGTTACTTTAAGCATAGAATTTTGGTTAAAGCTTACTATTGGTTTGGCTCCATTGGTATATAGAGCCGTAGAGCACCATGAGTTAGCTAATTTACAGGTAGCACAGGTAGAAAA
Source organism: Lithobates pipiens (assembly GCF_037356315.1). Lineage (NCBI taxonomy): Eukaryota > Metazoa > Chordata > Amphibia > Anura > Ranidae > Lithobates > Lithobates pipiens. The sequence continues at coordinate 235,612,566 of NW_027507790.1, forward strand.
TTCAAGGCATGTGTAGACAATTCTCCATGGCTGCTGTTCACTTATTAGTTCAGTTATAACAGCACAGGCTTCCTGTAACTTCCATAGTAGGTCAGTTGGCTGTGTAAAATGCCATAGTCACATCCGAAACCAGGCAGGTTGATGTGGCATGTCATGACCTGCTGTGATAATTTTACTTTCAGATCTATGACTACCTAAGCAAAGAGAGAAGGAAGGGTTTTTCAGGGACTTTCAGGAAATCATGGCCTGGTAAGGTCACACATTTCCATCCCTAGGGACTTTAAATGAAATAATGGCCTGGTAAGGTCATATATTTCCATACCAATAAGTCGTGAGGAGGGATTTTAATCCAGGAATGTGGGACTTTACATGCAGCAAAGAGGTAGTAGGGTGATCATAAGGGAATTTTATTCACATGATACTAGAACATACAAGTTACAATCACAAAATACGTGTAACCATATTTAAGATACACAAGTCGGTAATAAAGTATAAACATACATTGTAATGTTCATATCAATGATGAGATGATAAACAAGGTAATGACAAGAAATAAAACAATAGTAACTCAAGGTGAAGCCTCAATAAAATTCCCTAGTTCACCACAATCAGGATTGGATAGAACCATAATTGAATGATATTGCCTGCAGGACCTAAGGACTCACTAGACCTGTGAGGGGGAATAATTTGTAATATCTTAGGAAATCGGAATCAGGAGGTATAGGAACACGGCGAATGGTGGCTCTACGTATTTCGTGGCTTCCATGCCACTCGTCAGGAGCACGTGTGGTATCTGGAAGGACATAAATGTAGCCAAGGGCAAGGAAGGATATAATTAGGAGTAGAGTGTATAAACCCCCACAGCTAATATATACATACTCACTGGGGTTTTATATAATGATTGTGTGGTGGCGGGAGACCGCAAGCCATCCAGGGTACCCCCAATGGGAGCCGTGGCAGGGAGCCCCACGGACACAAAATGGGCACCAAACAAAGCAGGCACAGGAACCGAGGCATATCTGTGGGAGAAGTGAAAATGAAATCCTTGGGATGTAATTGGAGTGCGGGAAAGTGAAAGTGAAGGGCAAGGAGCCGGTGCTGTTGAATGCATGAGTGTAAAGTCCCACCCTCCTGGATTAAAATCCCTCCTCACGACTATGACTACCTAAGACAGCACTTCCGCTAACAACCAACTCTCTCAGCACAGCTAATTTTGGATAAGGGTGGAGGCCAGGGGTATAACTCCCAATCATGGGGCCCCTATTGCAAAGTTAAGATAGGTGCCCATTAGCAACCTCCCTCTGTTCCATCTGGCAGTGCCAACTGTAACAACACTGTCATTGGGCTTAACATAAAGTATGCCTAAATTAAGGACAGGTAATAAGAGAGCTGTCAGCATAGTCCGTACAGTACCAGGGAGCAGTGCTGCGTGTAAGAGCTTACTACTCACTCCTCAGTAGCTCACCTGCCTTTTTCTGCTTCTCAAATTTCAGGGGCTTCCTGTAAACTCCATGTCCTCCCAACTTATTCCACCATGGGAAGAAAATACTGAAAGCGGTGGTCAAGTACAGTGGAACCTTGGTTAACGAGTAACTCCGTTAACGAGTGCTTTGAAAGATGAACAACTTTTTTTTTTTTAAATCCTGACTCGGTTTGTGAGTGTTGTCTCACAAAACTAGCAGAATTCAAGCTAATGTGGTGTGCAGTACCGCATTTGGCCAGAGGTGTGGGGGTGCTGGTGACACTCGGAATGGTTTGGAGCCGTTCGGAAATACTCTGAATCACTCAGAAATAAACACTCCAGTCCCGAGTGTTTCTGAGTTCAGCCGAGTTGTCCTTGAGTATTTCTGAGGCTCTCTGGCGCCCCCAACTTCAGGCCACATGCGGTATTACATGCAATAGAAGTCAATGCGGAACGAATTATCTTTGTTTCCATTGACTTCTAAGGGGAAGCTTGCTTTGATATGTGAGTGCTTTGTATTACAAGCATTCTTCTGGAACGGATTATGCTCGTAATCCAAGGTTCCACTGTAATCAGTAAAAACAAAAAAGTGGAGCCACTTGTGAGTTCTGCTTTAAGGTGGCTTATGCAGCTTGCATTTCGGATGATTCCTGCTAAATTGAGGAAAATTTGAGTCATGGGTGGCCCTGTTGGCACTGCTTGGCTTGACAAGCTTTGTTTGAAAAAATCAAAGGAACTGGGTAGAAAATTGTAATTTGTAATGTGACTGCTAGCCTCTGTGAATATGGAGGCCAGTCTCTCCTTCTGAAAATTCTAGTTAGCTCCAGGAACCCCCCCCCCCCCCACCCCCACCAAAAAAAGTAAAATCAGCTGCAGTATTTAAGGTACTTTTAATATAAGGACGCTTACTTGTCCAGGGATCCAGCAATGTCCTTACCTAAGCCTATTGTTCAATTGGCTTCGAGTGCAGGTGTTGGCATCTCAAGTAAGGCCACATTCCTACTGGGCATGGGCAAGCACCTTGTGAATGGTCCCATATTCTACTAGGACCTGTGATGTGTCTCAGAAGACTGGGGGGGAAGGAGGGGGGCGAAACTTCCAACTCAGAGCGCTGCGGCGCATCTGACCATAAATGGGAGCGGATACCTGTCAAAACCAGACACCCGCTGGCCCCAAAAAAGTGCCAAACATGGCAGTGGGGGGGGTTTGCAAACAAACAGAGCTTGCCCTTTTGGATGCAGTTTTGCTTTGAAGCCTCTCTCATTTTCATGACTTTTGTCAGTATTTTATATACGACTTCCATTTTAAACGGTGGGGGTATATATATATTTGCCAAAACGCAGTAGCTACCCTCTAATTTACCGTACAAAGAAAACATATCGGCCCGACTCGTCTATGCTGACCTGTCTGCAGGAGAAACTCACCCCCTCTTTGATTATTACACTCACCCCCCTAGAATAAGAGGAGTAAACTGAGTGGTACTGCTGTTGATATTTCCTATTATTTAGTTGAAGTTTAGACATATTGGTTAAGTGAGTCTCCTGCAAGCAGGCCAGTCCAACGTCCAATCTCTCCAGCATAGAAAAAACTGACGCCTTATTAACCGAGGTGCCCAGGCCCCTCACATTCCAGGACCCAATATTGAGAATTTTAGCCTGTGTCATCTGCGCAATCAAGCAGTAAAGAAAACAGGCTAACAAGTGGAGAACGCCACGCAGCTAAATGATGCAAATATAGATAATACTTGTAATATATAGAGCCTACCAGTGTACCAATATTCAAAAAGTGCTCCAACCCCAATTTCATCATCCATTGAATTTTCCATACTTTGTGCGTTAGTGGCTTAAGATTAAATTTAACCCTTATATGTGATACCCTGTAGTAATACTTAGAATTATTTATCTTGTTCTCTTGTGCTTTTATCGTGCTATATTCTAATTTTCCCTTCACGTGATTTCTTTTTCTAAACACTCTGCCCCTCCATCCCGCACCCTCCCCCCCAGACCCCCCTCGTCCCACAACCCATCCTACCCTCCCATTTAATACCACCCCCTCCCTCCCTTTCCTCCACCTATCAAGGTGCTCCCTACGGGAGTTTAACGGGACCGAAACATCCATAACCCACCTATTACCCACACACACAGACACCGCCCCGTTGTCTCTCCCCATCCTACCATCACTTAACTTCCAAATCCGACTAAGTATTTGTCAATCAGCTTTATAACCACCCCCCTCCCTTGCTATCTACCCTCCCTTTCCCCCTGACTATTCTGTAAGGACGCCTTATTAGCTTCCAGCCAATGTAATGCCCCATCTGCAGAGTCAAAAATCTGTACCCCATCCGGGGTCATCACCCGCAGTCTTGCTGGATATAAAAGTGCATACGGTACTTTATATGAATGCAGGGTGGCTTTAATTGTCCGGAATTCCGCTCTACGTCTCTGCAGTTCGGGAGAGTAATCTGGATAGAGTGAAATCTTTGAACCTTTAAAGGAGATGTCTCCCAACTCCCTCGCCTTGCGCATTAGTGTCACCTTGTCCTTGTAATTAAAGAGCTTCAGCAGCATGGGTCTGGGATGCCCTCCGGGCAGCGGGGCTCTAAAGGGAAACCGATGGGCTCGTTCTATCGAGAAAAAAGGTGAGAAACCTTCCTTTCCGAACATATCTACAAACCAAGCCTCCAAAAATTTTATAGCGTCAGGGCCTTCGATTTTCTCAGGTAGCCCCAACATCCTGATATTATCCCTACGGGATCTATTTTCTAATTCATCCATTTTAATAGCATAGCTGTCCAATTGCTTTTTCATATTCTTAACCTCCGCCTGGGTTGGATATAAGTCGCCTTCCAATTGACTCATTCTCGTTTCCAGCGCCGTTGTTCTTTCAACTACTTTTTGAATGTCTTGACGAACTAGTGATATTTCCTCCTTCATTCCCGTTAACTGAACTGCCAGGTCTCCCAGTGACAGTTTACATGCGTTTACCACTAATAGGACATCCTTTAGTGTTGGGGCCTCCTCCACTGGTGGACTTTCACTCACATCTGGCTCCAGGTCACCTTGAATACCCCCCTGGCTCTTATTACTTTTACTCTTACACCCCGATGCTGGCGTGGCCAGGGAAGCCGAATGGCCTTGGCTTTTTCTATCAGCGGGACCCCCATGCTGGGTTTTACTTTGTACCATCTGCCCCCCCTTAGTTGGTGATTGGGCCGGGGTATGCACAAACCGCTCTAATTTTGCTGCGGCTGATATTGCTGCCTGATTACTTTTTTCCTTTTCTTTGGACGAGCGGAGGTGTTGTGTCCCCGTGCCCTCCTGATGCGGCTGTTCCTCACCTCGTCGCCTTGACATTTTAACTTATTAACTTATGTATGAAGGGAGGAGGGAAGGAAAAAAAAAAAATTAAAAAAATTAAAAATAAGGGGGGGGAAGACACTGATGCTATATACAGCAATTACCCCAGGTAAAGCCAAAAAAGATGAGACCTAGGTATTAAGACCCTATCAAGGCCTTTCAAGCGTAACTATAATTCCGTGCTGTATAGAGGAGAAAAGGAAGGGGGGAGAGAAAAAAAAATGCTCTTACAGGCTGCGGCTTGCTGGAACCTACTACCAGAATATAACCTGGTTTCCGTTTCCTTTTTTTTTTTTTCTCTCTTCTTAAAGATTCTTAACTGTGTTGTCTGTTACTACCTTTATAGGTCATTCGGATAAATATACAATTAGGGAGGCAAACCATTTAGAGTATGTCATTAGGATATCATTCAACAAGTTGTAAAAGAAATCTTATCATCCAAAAAAGATACCAAGACGAATAGCAGGCTGATCGATAGCAACACGAGCATGTATACCCCTACAGTTCCTTCAGTAAAAGCTATAGCTCCTGAATCTTTCACAGCTGAAAAAAAAAGAAGGGCATAACAAAGCACAATAAGGGGAACCAATATCCTGCTGCCTTCGTCCCCAAATATCAGGTGAATCAGCTATTATAGTCTGCTGACCGGATGCCTCCAGTACACCGGCCGTTTTGTTTTTCCTCACTTCAGGGGGGGCTACACCTAGCCTATTTTCCCCCACGGGGGGTACTCACGGGTACCAGAGCTGGCGTGTATCAGCGTCTCCCTCCTGCACTGGCCGGAATGTCCTCGGCCGGCCTCGGCTTGCGTCGGTATCTCTTCGGGCGCTTTCGGCCGTCTTCGGCATATACCGGCCCTTCAACTCTCCTGGAACACTCCGGCCAGACTCCTCCCCCAGATACTCATCGCGCTTTCCGACAGCCCGCTGTTTACAGATCCGGCGGGGGAGAATCAGCGTGGCGGCATCACGCTCACCTCAGCCCATCCACATCCTCACTCCGCATACCGCGCCCCCTCACATCCGGTCACTCAAGCCTTTGTCAGTATTTTAAGTCTACTGATCGGTGAAATGTGGAGACAATTTAGAACCAGGTGGCAAGTGATCACATGATCCATTTCATACAACTTATAAGAGATCACATAACCCATTTCTATTTCAGTACACCCTTCAGCCCTCAAAAATGATAGAATCTGGAAACAGTGGATACCTAGAGACAGGGCTGGTGCAAGGATTTTTGACACCCTAGGCGAAATCTCATTTTGCTGCCCCCATTGGGTTCAACCCTCACTCCCCCCCCTTTGCCCGGCCCATGTGACAGAAGGTGCCACTATACAGGAAGCATCGGCTCTGCTTCCTCTAGTGCTGGCTCCAGTGCTGTGCTGTGCCTCTAATTACACTACCGGTCGGACTGAGTTAGTTACATGCTGCAGACTACAGAGCATGCAGAAGTGGAGGAAAACCAGCGGTCAGGCACCCCTAGGCAGCAGTGCGCCCTAGGCGGCTGCGTAGTTTGCCTAGTGGTAGCACCGGCCCTGCCTAGATACATGATTATACCTTAGTCTGATGATAACAGAGTATGCTACATTCAGACCTAGGACAAGGGACAGCTGTGTGATAATAGTAATTGTGTTCACCAGAAATATTTCTTGTAGTTTCCAAAGCTGTAAAACATTTTAACAACTCTTTCCTGTATCCATTTTTTTTTTTAAATAACACAGATTAAAAAGTAGTTGATGGAATGATGTTAAAGAATATTCCCATCAATCCAGAGAGTACTGAAATCTCTGTACACCACAACACTACAGCTTCTCTTGGCCTTCGATCTCCATACTGCAGTGTCCCTCGATGGTCTAATAAACTAATGCCAACATTCCTTCCATAACATGCAAACTCCCTTCTGACAGGGGAAACTGATTCACTGTCAGGACCTGGACACGAGCCCCAAAAACGATGCAAAAGAACATTTTTCATATAATGCAATATCATCGCACTTGTCTGACAAGTCTGGATTGATGGGAGATCAGTTGGTGGACACCGTTGTGAATTAGCAAACCATGTGATGCATTTGACAAATTAATTTCTTGAGATGAGTTTTGGGTTCATGGCTACTATGGATTCATGACAAATTCTCCAGAATCATGAATTAGGAGCTTTTTAATTTTATTTTTATTCTGTTCTTTATTTAAAGCTGGAAGCCCAACTCCAAGCAAAAAAAAAATGTTTCCCCATGCAACTACTCGTTTTTGTCTAGGGGATTGGAGAACAGAAATGAGAACAGAAATATACTTACCTAATACTCCAATCCTCCCTGAACAAGACCTGTCCCTCTGGCTCCTGCAACCCCCCCCCCCCCCCCACATTGGTCTAGTGTAGTGATGGCGAACTTTGGCACCCCAGATGTTTTGGAACTACATTTCCCATGATGCTCTTGCACTCTGCAGTGTAGCTGAGCATTATGGGAACTGTAGTTCCAAAACATCTGGGGTGCCAAGGTTCGCCATCACTGGGACTCGTGTGTCAGACTGTTCCTGACATCACGACCATAGACCTGCTCTGGAAGTACAGAAACAGTCCACTGCTAGATTGTGGGGGAGCAATGTTTGCATGTGGAGCATAGCATCAGGTAAGTATACAGCTTCCTTCTCTTCCTTGGACCAAACAAGCAATTGACCAGTGCAGTGCTGGTACAGGCCTACTGCATGGGAAACCTTTTTTTCTTTTTAGTTAAGTTTGAAGTCTACATATGGAAAATTTTACATAGTTACATTGGTTTCTGCTTGGACTAATTTAAGTATGTATGTGCCATAACTCCGAGATCTCCATGTAAGCTGGAAATCACTGTAGTAGGCTTTGCTACTCCAGTGATCTCAACTAGCTTCCAGGCACTGTGCTGAGCATGGGCACCATTCAGAGAACACTTTGCATTTTCTCAATGAATTTAAAGTGTTCTCTGATAGGACAAGGTGGAGAGTGGGACCTTACTGACCCTTAAATATAGGTAAACCCAACATTTCACATTCCTGATATGTGTCTGCTGTACCATGAACCATGAAAAAGTCTCCTGTTCACTTTGTATTGCTTCCTTTGTGTGAAATCCCTGGTGTTCCTGTAGCGGTCAGAGGTATAGGAGACCGCAATGCAGGTTTCAAGTACGGGACAGCAGACAAGGAGGCTGAAACAAAGACCGGCTTTATTAAACAGTAAGATATAATGGCCGGAGGAGGAGGATAACAGTATTAACAATTCACAGTAGTTTACAGTAAGGCTAACTGGAATGTGGTACACAAAATGGCTTTCCCGCCAACACATGCACAGTGATACAGGCTACCCTCTTCTAATATGTCCTGCCTGATTCCCGCTTATCGGGACACGTTTCTACAACGTACTATCTCAGTAGGGACTGTACTATTCCCTATCACAATCCAGCACCGGTGCTCACTCACAGTTTGTTAGACAGCTGGAGGGTCCCTTGTCTTGGCCTCCTTCATGAGGCAGGTGAAGTCCAGTTCCTAGTGCTGCAGCTTGCCCGTCTGGGACGGATGGATGAACACAGATGCGGCCCAAAATCACCACAGCTCTCTCTCTCTGCCCGAGGTGCCCGATCTTTAGCTGGATACTGCGACTCTTTATCCACACAAAGTCTCCCTCTCCTCAGGGCAGACTTGACTTTTCCTCAGCTCCGCACAGGAATTCCTCAGCTGCCCACACACTCCTCACAGTTCTCTCTCACTGCCACTTCCTGTTTCCTCTCCTCTGAAGGGTGGGCAGCAACAGTGACATCTTGTGGCTAAACTGGAAATAGCAGGCTGTATATATTATAGATGGAACACAGTGCAATATAGTTCAGTAATCCTAGGGGCTGACCCCTACATGCCTCCCCGCTTAAAGGTGGCCGTCCTCGGCCTTGCTATATAGTCCATGGGGAAGAAAAAGGGTTAAATCAATCTTTAACGGCAGCACAACATTGTTCATAATACATACAGTTAGACCAAATAAACTGATCAGCATTGTACCTGTTTGGTGGAACCCCTGCAGTAGACCTACTAGATCTCCGAAGGTCTTGTCTTTCTGTTAGGACTTGTCCTTCCTCCCTTGGAGCTGGTACTGGTTCTATAACAGGGGCTTCATCACGTGCAGAGTCAGGAACAATCCACCAGTCTTCAATATTATTCCCATCGGAAATGACAAATTCTGAGGAAGGGGCAGGGAGTGGTGTCCTCTGTGCAGGTATCCGATCTTCTGACCGACATGGCCGTAGCATATTCCTATGTAGAACCCTTGAAGCCGACTCCCCATTCTCAACACGAACTTCGTAAACTGGACCATTGGGATACACTCTCTTGATCACTTTGTACGGCTGTACCTCCCAACGCTCACTCAACTTGCCTCTGGGCCGTTTCTCTCGAACCAGCACCCGGTCTCCAGGTTGCAACGGAATCTCTTGGATGGGAGGACGGTCAGTATAAGTCTTTTCTTGCAATCTCTGGCCTACTAACCGGCAGATGGTCTGGAGTCGCTTGCGGTGTTCTTTCACCCATGAGGTGGTTGATCGCTCTATCACATCTTCTGGCTGTTCCAAATTCAATTCGACAATTTCTCGTCCGGCTCTACCGAACAGTAGCATGTATGGGGTATAGCCGGTGGTAGTGTGGACACGATTATTGTAGGCCCAGACTAATTCAGGCAGATAGTCTGGCCAGTGTGTCTTTTTGTCCTCCTCTAAGGTCCTCAGCATCTGAAGCAAAGTCCGATTAAAGCGCTCACAGGCCCCATTCCCTTGGGGATGATATGGAGTTGTCCTGGATTTTCCAATGCCATACAGTCGGTGTAACTCCTCCATCACTTTCCCTTGAAAGCATGCTCCTTGATCTGAGTGAATCCGTTTCGGGCATCCATAGACCCGGATGAAATCTTGACAGATGGCCCGAGCTGCAGACTCAGCCGTCTGGTCCCGAGTTGGAGTGACCACTGCAAACTTGGAGAAGTGGTCAATCATGACCAGGCAGTATTGTGGGCCTCTGGCTGACTGTCCCACGAGGAGATAATCTATCAGCAATACCTCCAGCGGTTCCTTGGTCTGTATGGGCTGTATGGGTGCCCTCTGCTCTGTGCTTTTAGTAAGCTCACACACTCTACACTGTCGGCAGACTTCTTCAACTACGACCTCCAGTCGTGGACAATACACATAACGCTGCAGCCACTGGTAAGTTTTGACTGGCCCGAAATGAGCTCCAAATTCATGAGCTTCCCTGGCTATCTCTAGTGCCAGACTCCTTGGTATGACAACCTGCCATCTTGCCTCCAGATCGGCAGGCTGCTGCCACTTGCGGTATAGAACAGCTCCATGAACCTCTAGTCTGTCCCATTGATGTAGAATTGACTTCATCTCAGCATCAAGATCAGCCCTTTCCTCTCTGTCTGGTTTTCTTTGCCGAGCCACCCAACCTTTTATCTGTCGCAGTCCAATGTCTTCATCTTGTATTCGCCCCCATTCCTCATTAGTTCTTGCTAATGCCTTAGGCAGGGACCGGGCCTCCCCGCTTGTCTGTGCTGCGACTGCTGGAGGTGTAAACTTGCGGAAGTCTGGAATTTCATCCTCTTCCTTTTGTTCATCAAGCTCTCCCAATGGAGTTTCAAAAGTAACCCTCGACAGACCATCAGCATTGGTATTCTCTGTAGCAGAGCGATAGCGAATTGAGAAGTCATACTTTGCAAGGCGAGCTGCCCAACGTTGCTCCAGGGCTCCCAGTCTAGCAGTATCCAGATGGGCCAGGGGATTGTTATCAGTCCGTACAAAGATTTTAGCCCCTGTAAGGTAACCGGCAAACTTCTCTGTCATGGCCCACACCAGGGCAAGGAGCTCTAGCCGGAAGGAACTATAGTTATGAGGGTTTCGCTCCGTATCCCGCAGGGACCTACTGGCATAGGCAATCACTCTTTCGTGTCCGTCCTGCATCTGTGACAACACTGCCCCGAGTCCGTAGAGACTACCGTCAGTAGATAAGAAGAATGGTTTGTCAAAATCAGCATAAGCCAAGATGGGGGCCGATGTCAGAGCCTCTTTCAAGGTCAGGAAGGCCTCCTCTTGCTTCTGTCCCCAGGGAACACTTTGACTCTTGGATTGCCCAGCAGTTCCTCTCAAAATCTCATTCAGAGGGCCCGCTATCTTTGCATAGTCTTTGATGAACCGCCGGTAGTAACCAGTCAGACCAAGGAAGGCCTTCAACTCACGCAGCGTTCTAGGCTCCGGCCATTGTTGAATGGCAGCCACTTTATTTTGGGATGGCAGCACCCCGTCTTTGGACACCGTATGGCCTAAGTACTCGATCTCCTTCTTGAAGAGATGACACTTCTTTGGCTTTATCTTCAGGCCATGGGCCTGCAGTCGCTCAAGTACCTGTCCTAATCGGGCCAAGTGTTCTTCAAAAGTAGCAGAGTACACTATAATATCATCCAAGTATATCAGGGTAGCTTCAAAATTTAGATCTCCCAGACATTTTTCCATCAGCCTCTGAAAGGTTCCTGGGGCATTAGACAGCCCAAATGGCATCCTATTAAATTCAAACAGACCCATGGGAAGTATGAATGCTGTCTTTTCCTTGTCTTGTTCAGCCACCGGTACCTGCCAGTATCCACTTGCTAAATCCAAGGTGGAGAAGTATTTAGCCCGCCCTAGGGCTGTTAGGGACTCTTCGATGCGAGGCAGAGGATATGAGTCCCGCACTGTGCACGCATTCAATCTCCGGTAATCCACACAAAATCGAATGGTGCCATCCTTCTTCTTGACAAGCACCACTGGGGCTGCCCAGGGACTTTGACTACCCCGAACCACTCCTGAATCGATCATCTGTTTCAGCAATGTCTTCACCTCTTGATACAACTTGGGTGGAATCTGTCGATATCTCTCTCGGCTTGGGGGAGTGTCCCCCGTCGGTATCTCATGTGTGATAGCATCTGTGCAACCAAAGTCATTGGCATTGCGGGCAAACGCAGCTTGATTCTCCCACAGCATGGTTTCAACTGCTCGTAAATGATCCGGACTTAGAGCTTTCACATCTATCTCCATTTGTTCCAAGATGACTGTCCCATTCCATTCTGGGGTCGGTGCCTCTGCAGGCTTTGCAGTAACTGCCAAGGTCCAAGCAGAATTGCCTATCGGAGCTAGAGTCACTTCTCCCTGACTCAGCACTTCTCCCCGATGTAGGTACACGCGAGCCAGTTCCACTCCTGGCACCAGAGAGACTTCCCGTTGTCCAACGTTTACAGCTCTTATGGGTACTCGTCCATTTTGGACTACTGCCAGTGTCCGGGCCACTAGGACATCCTGACCTAACTCTCCCAGGCCTGCAGGCTCAATGATCACCTCCATACCTTCAAGGTTGCGGGAGGTTCCCACGGGCAAAGTCAGTATAGTCTCCCGATCAGGAGGGAGGGTAAGGGTAGCCCTTCCCGGCACTCGAATATTTCCTACAGACTGATGTACTGGGACACTCTTCTGTGTCCCACAAAACCGGATTAACCGTTGAAATGCCTTTTGCGTTGGTTTGTGTGGAGTGGCATTCTTCCAATAGCCCGGCCCCCTTTTAGTGAACATAATTTGATCCAACTCTCGCAGGATATTCATGCCCATTATCACCGGTACATCTTCTTTGAAGGTTTCAGGGACCAGCAGGATACCTTTTTTTCCAACTTCCTGTCCACACAGACGTACATTCATCCATACGACACCTGTGACAGGGATTTGTTGCTGGTTAGCTGCTGTGACCCGGATCAATGTCCCCTGTTCTGGCTTGGCCAGTGCTTGAAAGTAACGGTTGAAATATGACTCAGGCATGGTCGTTACCTGTGATCCGGTGTCCACTAAACAGTTGACTGGAATGCCTTCAAACTCGGCTCTTATGGTGGGACATCCTGCAACCAGGTGTTCGGAGCTGTGCTGAGTGGCCTGACACTCTACCTCCCCCGCAGTGCGCCTCATTACTGCGGGGGCCTGAAGTTTAACGCCGGCTCTGGGCGTCTAGGCAGGTCCCTCCGGCATTCTCTAGCGAAGTGTCCTTTTTCTCCACACCGCCAGCACTGAGCCTCTCTGCGTTGTTCTCTCTGTCTGTGTGCGGGAGGCGCCCGTAGGCCTGGACTGGCCGAGCTCACTGGAGGATATTGAGGGACTCGGTAGGTGGGAATACGTGGGTAAGGATGCTCTGGTGCAGGAACCATCGAGGCAGTCTGATAAGGTTGTTGTTGCCCCAGATATGCAACCTCAGGGGGGTAGCTCAAATCCATCCGTCTCTCTATTTGCGTCAACTTCTCATGCATGAGACCCAGGGAGCTTTGTAGGTCCTGCACCACTCTAACCAGGACCTCTTCATTCTTCGCAACCCCGAGGGAGGCGGTCTGGGTCCGTATCACTCCAGAGGCATAAATTTCTTCTTTACTTCGCTCCACGGCCTCAGCCAATATTTGCCGAAAATTCAGTGTAGGGTCCACTCTGACTCGTTCCCGTAGGGCTTGTCTCAGGTGAGAGCTGTAGAGTCCCAGGATCAATTGTTCCCTCAGTATCCGGTCTGCGGATCCCATGGCGGTTATCCCGTCTGCCTCTTTTTTCTGTATCTCAGCCAGTACTTCCTGTAGAGCCGTTGCATATTGTGAGACCCCTTCATTTTCCTGCTGTACCCGGTAGAAGAACTTTGCCCGGAGGTGGCCCGCACTAGCTGTTTCACCGTATATTTCTTCTAGAAAGCGCACAATCTCTTTCAAGGTACTGCGCGTAGCTTCCGGTTGTAAGCAAACAGTTTTCCGCGCTTCACCCTCCAGGGCAGCCAAAGCAATTTCCACCTGTAGCTCTGGGCTGACATTGTAAATTCTAGCAACGCTCTGTAATCTCGTCACCCAGTCTGACAGTGACATGTTCTGGCCATCAAATTTTGGCAACAAGTTAAAAAGCATGCCCATAGGGAGGGTCCTTGTAGGGGTTCCACCATTACCTAAGGCATTCACATCAACATCAGGTACGTTGCCTTCAGCCGCCTCCATCTCTGTAACCGTACCCTGCTCGCAGCGCCACTTGTAGCGGTCAGAGGTATAGGAGACCGCAATGCAGGTTTCAAGTACGGGACAGCAGACAAGGAGGCTGAAACAAAGACCGGCTTTATTAAACAGTAAGATATAATGGCCGGAGGAGGAGGATAACAGTATTAACAATTCACAGTAGTTTACAGTAAGGCTAACTGGAATGTGGTACACAAAATGGCTTTCCCGCCAACACATGCACAGTGATACAGGCTACCCTCTTCTAATATGTCCTGCCTGATTCCCGCTTATCGGGACACGTTTCTACAACGTACTATCTCAGTAGGGACTGTACTATTCCCTATCACAATCCAGCACCGGTGCTCACTCACAGTTTGTTAGACAGCTGGAGGGTCCCTTGTCTTGGCCTCCTTCATGAGGCAGGTGAAGTCCAGTTCCTAGTGCTGCAGCTTGCCCGTCTGGGACGGATGGATGAACACAGATGCGGCCCAAAATCACCACAGCTCTCTCTCTCTGCCCGAGGTGCCCGAGGTGCCCGATCTTTAGCTGGATACTGCGACTCTTTATCCACACAAAGTCTCCCTCTCCTCAGGGCAGACTTGACTTTTCCTCAGCTCCGCACAGGAATTCCTCAGCTGCCCACACACTCCTCACAGTTCTCTCTCACTGCCACTTCCTGTTTCCTCTCCTCTGAAGGGTGGGCAGCAACAGTGACATCTTGTGGCTAAACTGGAAATAGCAGGCTGTATATATTATAGATGGAACACAGTGCAATATAGTTCAGTAATCCTAGGGGCTGACCCCTACATTCCTGACAGTCCATCTGCTTTCCTATTAAAAACTGACCATGCTAGGCATGAGAGCACACCATGGACAGTTCTCTAGCTGCGATGGTTCTCTCCTCTCATGATCAGACTTGTCCTGACAACCCCCCCCCCCCCCCCACTGCACATCCTCTAACTGGGAAGATCAATGTGCTGCTGTTCCTCCTCCCCCAGCTTTTATGCAGCTGAGAACAGAGGGAATATAATCATTTATAAAAGATGGTAAAAATGTGTTAATAGTGTGTTTTATTTTTTATATTTATACACAATGTTCTGCCCTTCATTTCTATTTTAAACTGAACGGGCTGTTTTACAAGGTGATGGTTCACATATACTGTGCTTCAAGGAAAACTCAAATTGAGAGCTTTTGAACTAAAACCTTACATGCTTTTCACCAGAAATAAGGAACAACCATCGCCTTTGCTCCTGGTCTGCTTAGTCACAAGTGGCAATAATAATAATAATGGAATTAATTACCCAACTCCCTTTCTGTAAAAGGGTGTGCTTACAGCAGCCATGTTGTCAGTGTGTGTTGGAGCTGTTAGAGAGAAATACTAGATTTATTTATTTGTGTTATCTATGTAGCCTTGTCCAGTCTGAGGACCTCCAAGGCCAAAGAAAGCTAACATCCTTCAATATGTAGTGGGTTGTGAGGAATTGTGGGTGCAAAGATGGTGAAAGTCATTGGGCGCCAGACACTTCATGGATGTAAAAGACGTTTTTTTTTCTTTTGACAGTCCTTTTTGTATTTTTAGGGGAAAGATGGTTAGGGCCAGGACACCCTTAAGTAGTTGTAGAGTCAATTGGCAGACTCCGAGACTTCAATAGAAGGACAGCCGTGCAAGGAAACGCCCCAGCAAGGCCCTACTTCTGCACATGCAGGAATTCTGTCTCCTATGGTACCAGTCCTTTAACAGTTCCTAACTCAAATGTGTTCTTTCAGCTCCACTACAACTGCCTCTTGTATTTCTTTAACACTGAACTTTCGGCCTCTCACTAGACCCACTGATTCACTAACTCTGAATCCACTGAGCTCCTCCAAAGTTGATAGTGGTATCTCCCTCAAGCCAGGGCCGGATTAACATAGGGGCTATTGGAGCTGCAGCTCCAGGCCCCTTTCTCAAGATAGGCCCATTTGCCCAAAACAAAAAAAAAAAAAAAAAGATTGACTTCGAGGATTGTAGCTCGGCGATCAGGAGTCACAGAGACCCCACATTTGGGGGGTATGTAGCTAAAGACCCACTCCAGCACTGGTTAATATGGGGCTGCTATCATCTATGGTTCCGGAGATACAGGGATGCTTGCACAGCCTGTCAGAAGCTACATACAGAGCGGCCAGTTTAAACACAATCTGGAACACTCTGCAGCAGACTGAGAGGATGAACTCACAGTGCTTATAATAATTATTTGTATATTACTTATGATAATTAACCCCTTGCCACCCAGGCCCATTCTGAGACTTCTCTCCTACATGTAAAAGTCATCATTTTTTTATGCTAGAAAATTACTCAGAACCCTCAAGCATTATATATTGTTTTAGCAGACACTCTATGGAATAAAATTGTGGTCTTTACAACTTTTTATGTTACATGACATTTGCGCAGCAATTTTTCAAACTTTTTTTTTGGAAAGAAACAGTTTCATTCATTAAAAAAACCCACTAAAGTTAGCACTATTTTTTGTTGTGTACTAAGCGATGCTTTAAATTTTTTTACAGGTTACGTGTTTAGAGTTACAGAGGAGGTCTAGTGCTAGAATTATTGCTCTCGTTCTAACGATCGTGGCGTATGTAACCTGTGTGTATCTGGCTCTGATACTAACCAGTGCCTACCCAGGGACTGACTAATATCTCTCCCCAGCCTGTCCCCACACACCCTCTCACCTGCTGACCTGTGAATGGGGCAATCACTCCCGCAGTGTTATTGTGTTCTGTCAGTGAATACAATTAGTGTTGCTAACTATAGCTGGCAGCACTGATTGTTTTGGGGAAAACCTGACAGGCTGGTTGTACTCAAGTCAGTTAATAGGTTGACTTGTGTAAAACCAGCTAGCCCATACATAGATCGACTATGGCTGGTCTCTGATTAATTGTTGTAATTTCAATCCATGTATGGCCCGATTAACCACTACGCAGTCCCTAAACATCCTTTCACAAACCTTTACATTTTTTCCTTCCCAGATTACTTCATCCTCCTCTCCCATACATAGTGCCCACTGTCATACTCGCCACACTTCTCTCCTATACATAGTGCCCACTGTCATACCCTCCACACTCCTCTCCTGTACATACTACTCACTGTCATACCCTCCATACTCCTCTCCTATACATAGTGCCCACTGTCATACCCTCCACACTTCTCTCCTATACATAGTGCCCACTGTCACACCCTCCACACTCCTCTCCTGTACATACTACTCACTGTCATTCCCTCCATACTCCTCTCCTATACATAGTGCCCAGCGTCATACCCTCCCTCCACACCCCTCTCCTGTAATTACTGCTTACTGTCCTACTCTCCACACTTCTCTCCTGTACATAGTGCCCACTGTCATACCCTCCACACTCCTGTACATATTGCTCACTGTTATACCCTCCACACTGTTCTCTTATACATAGTGCCCAATGTCATACCCTCTACACTCCTCTGCTGTGCATACTGCCCACTGTCATACCCCTCACACTCCTCTCCTGTACATAGTGCCTTCTGCCATACCCTCTGCACTCCTCATGTACATAGTGCCCACTGTTAGACCCTCCACATTCCTCTCCCTCACCTGCACATACTTCCCACTTTTATACCATCCATACTCCTCCCCTATGCCTCTTACCCACAAAAACTGTTCTTTAAAATTATACTGAATATCCTCAATGTTACCAGCTCTAGAATGGGCACACTTTTGTCAGTTTAACTAAAGGAAATCTCACAGTCCTCATACTTGTTCTGCCCCATTATTAGTATTTATTTAATTTTGTAATTACTATTGTGATGTATAGAGGAACATAGGGGATGTCAGCTACTCTAAATATAGCAATTGTAAAAAAGCGTTCCTGAAAATATTTTTGAAATGTTGACAACTATGCACTTAGGCACTGCCCAAGGGCCACAGGGTCAGTAGGGGGCCCCATGAGAGGCTCATGATATTAAAGCAGTAGTAAACTTTTCGAACATTACTACTTTTTAGAGGCCCTGGGGTAGGTTATGCCATAATGTACAAGTATGCCCAGAATATTAGCACATTAGGGTACACTTAAATTGTCAGACTGAGCCCTCCAGTGCTGTGCTGTGATCAATCCGGTGGGGCCTGGGCACTAACATCTTCACCCCGGTCTTCCTTCTGGGTTCTGTGCCTTCGGTCACTTGCCTTGGCCAGGCTGCATTGATGTCATTCCCACACATGCTCACATCCTCTTTCTCTCACCCCCCCCCCCCCCTTTCTCTCTCATCCTCGATCCCTTACCCCTCACACCTCTTTCATCCCCTTTCTCTCTCTCTCATCCTCCCTCTCTCTCTTTAATTTAATTTGTTATAACAAAAAAATGTTTGCATTTTTATTTACTTATTGTTTATAAAAGGCCCTACCAAAATCCTCAGCACCAGGCCCATGATGTTCTTAATCTGGCCCTGCCTCAAGCATCACCCATGCTTCCCTGCTGGGTCCTTAGCTTGGCATCCAGGTACTTCTCAAACTTCACCCCCGCTAACCAGCGAGGTCCCTTGCTTGACTCACAAGGCTGCTTTGCAAGCATGTCCTCTGGGGGAGTGGGTCCCTGACTTGAACACCGCCTGAAGTTTCCCGATTCTCCACTGTACCCGTTCGGTGAGAATATGGTTCTGGTACATTCTTTAGTTGCTCACTGTGGCCCCTGGTAAAGGTGGTTGGTCCCTTTGTGGCAACAGCTTCCCTTCTAACTCTGACCACTGACAGGTTCTCCAGCTGGCAGAATCGTCACTTTTGTTTGGACTGCAAGCTGCAGCCCCAACCCTGTGCTGCCCTCTTACTTATGGATAGGCCCACACACGGCCTGGCAGCCAGATGCCCCCAGGATAGGCTCAATCTCCAGCCTAGCAGCTCGGGGCGTAAGACGCATGTCCCCCCAGACAGCCATCCAGGTGGCACAGAACAGCAATCACCGGACCTCACCAGAATATATAGGTTCTCCCAGCAGGCCAAGGGATTCAAGAAAACTCATGCCCATTGGCTGGGATACCCCATATACCAATAACCTGACCTTGGGTTGCCCTTCTCATATCAGGCTTCAAGAGCTGGAATGCTGGCAGGCATGCCTACCAGTGGTCACATCCCATTCTGATAATGGGCTGCTGGTCCTACAGGGTGTCATGATGACAGTATGAGAAGTGACAACAAGATGGGCCAGAGCCTGGTGTAAAGAGCGGTTTGGGCAGACCAGTCATCACAAATCATAAAGTTGGAATTTAATTATTTTTTACTCTACCGACCACTTAAAATCATTTTGGGGTTATAGACCACTGGGAATCAGTATCCTTACCAGTCCCACACGTGACAGCTGGGAAATTCTGGGAAGAAAAACTGGCCACACGCAACTAATTTCTTTAAAATTCTTCCAAACATCCACAACTGTAAGCCCTTGTACACACGGTCGGAGATTCCGAATACCAAATCCGTCGGATTTTGTCCGTCGGATTTTGTCCAATGGATCTTGTCCGAAACTGTTGCATACACACGGTCGGACAAAGTTGTCGGAAAATCCGATCTTTCAGAACGTGATGATGTAATTTCGTTATGACGGGACTACGTTCAGGCTAGTAGCCAATAGCTTTGATGTAGGAATTTGATCTGAGCATGCGTGGCACTTTGTCCGATCGGAATTCTCTACACATGATCGGAGTATGTCCGATCGGAGCAGTTTGTCGGAAAATATTTCCAGCAAGTTGGAAAATTTGGTCCGACGGATATTCCGATGGAAACAGTCCGATGCATAGCACACATAGTCGGAATATCTGACAAACCGATCTGATCGGACACATTCCAACGGAATCTCCGACCGTGTGTACAGGGGCTTAGAAGCATGAAGATTACGGTTTATATTCAGAAAAAAAGCTGTGGTCTTTCTGATACTGTACCAATGCTATGTTAGATGGCAATTTTCACATTAGCTAATTCTTTTGGAGTTCCCCCTAAAAAAAGCTCCATAAAAACACCCCAGGTGCACAGACTGCAGTAAATAAGCTCAAAGTCAGGGAAAGTTTCCTAAATATTTAGAAAGGCATGTAATAAAGCACCATGTTTATTTGAGCGATGGGCTAATAAACAGGTCATGGTAACGATGGGAACCAAGCCTTATCTCAATGTGATGATGATTAGAGAGTCACAACTGATCCAGCAGAGAAAATGGGTTGGATCAAACAGGAGAATCAGAGCAGATGTAATGATAGACTGAAACAAATACTGGACAAGGTAATGAAAACGCCCAACATCTGATATGTGTGAAAGGTTTGAAGAAAATAGAGAAAAAGCGCTGAGCCCTGCCATTCGAAACATATGTTTATGCACCAGCAATGTTTCATTTCTCAGTGTCATTTATCCGTCTGGAGATCTGTACAAATAGTAAATTATATCTCTATCACATTTATAGTTTTCATTCCTGTTTACTGGCAATGAGTCATATGGGGATATAGACTTCAAAGAATGACCCCACCTTTATGGCCAATGCAATAGAGCATGAAGGCCGATTAGAGAAGCAACTTTCCAAATCTTATTCATTACCTATCTTGATGGGTTGTGCTTCGGCAAACTGTTGAAAAATCTATTGTATGGATTAATTTACATATAGCCTGGTGGGAAGCATGGGGCAGGTCATTCTTGTATGATGACAGAGCATATGACTGTTATGTGTGTATTGTACTATTCGGTGGGAATTCGGAGGACCAGCCAGCCGTTGGTTAAAGTAAACAGTCTTTACTTTTTTAAAACCAGCAAAACAAGGTAGACTTTCTGTAGTGGATCAAACAAATACAGTCCATAACTCTGGTATGTAGAAAATAATACAATGGCTCACCCCCAGTATACCAGTCCCACAGGTGGCAGGAGCCCAGGCAGTATCACAGAAGCCAGACAGTCCACAGTCCTCACCCAACTGTGCCCTCTTCCTCTCAACACCTCTAACTCCTGCTGACTGTTTCCTGGCCTTTTCAACCCTCTCTTTCAGGGGGGTTAACCCTTTCAGAGCCCAGGTACCCCTAATCAGAGTTGGAAGCTCTTTCCCATCCAAAATCTCTCTGAGCCTCTGAATTCCAGTTCTCATATAAGGACCTAACAATCTTGGTAAACTGTATGTCAGTTTTCCCCCTTTATTGGATCACTCCAGAACCCATTACTCTTCATGAATGAGAATCCTTGAGTTCTCCAAAACTGCACTCTTGTCGTAACCCTTTATGTACACACGAGCAGTTTTGCCATCAGAATAAACTCTGAAGGTTTCTCAGACAGAATTCCGACAGAATTCCGATCAAGCTGCTTTGCATACACACGGTCACACCAAAATCCAGCCGTCAAGAACACAGTGAGATACAACGGGACTAGAAAAGGGAAGTTCAATAGCCAGTGCGCCACCCTTTGGGCTCCTTCTGCTAATCTTGTGTTAGTAGAAGTTTGGTGATAGATGATTTGTGCTTTTCAGCTTTCATGCTTTTCAGTCCGTTACTGCTCTTCAGTTTGTGCTTTGGGTTTGTATCTGCTTTTCAGTGCGTGTAGTCAGTTTGCATCTGTTTTTCAGTGTGTTCTCTGCTCGTTTCTGACTTTCAAATCGCTCTTCACAGGACTTGCTGTTCTTCAGTGCGTTCTGTTAGTTCACTTTGACCAGCCGACTGTTTTGAAGCCATGTTGCGGGTACATACTTGTCGTACAGTTTGTGCTGGGCGGGGGCTTGGTGTTGGGGTTCTAGCTTTGACCCTAGCCCAGTTCATGAATTGGGTGGGGAGGAGTTCATGGACCAAGAATTGGTTGCTCCAGCGTGACCAATTCTCACATATGCCTCTGCTTCATGAGATCCAAGAGAATAATCCTGATGATTTCAGGAACTTTCTCCAGATGACGGACCCTGTTTTTCACCTGTCTGTTGGTTTTGCTGTCCCCTTATATTATGAAGCAGGACACCTGCATGCGGCAAGCCATCACTCCCGTGCAGAGACTAGTCGCCACCTTGCGGTACTTGGCAACTGGGAGAAGTCTGCAGGACATCAAGTTCTCTACAGGCATCTCCCTCCAGGTTCTGGGGATCATTATTTCAGAGACCTGTTCTGCCATCATTTAGGCCCTGCAGAAAGACTATATTAGGGTAAGTTTTCTCCTTTAACATCACATTCTATGTATTTTATGTTTGCTAATGTATTGTATTTTTTTCATCATTCCCTAATTACCATGATTGGAATATGCTGAGGATGTCCCCTTTGTCCTCATGCATGCTGTAAGCTTTTAATGTTCCTTTTTTGGCCTACATGCATATTTGCCTTCACTAACCTCCCCACAACATGCTATCCGGGGCCAGAGGTGTAACTAGAACCTTCAGGGCCCCGTTGCAAGAAACCATGATGGGCCCCCCTTCCATCCGAGACCCAGGCTTCCAATTTTTTGAGGGTGTCCATGGACATCCTCCCAAAACCGTGCTTCCCGCATGACCCTTGGGACATGCATCCAGCGCAATCACAGCGGCCCTTTACCATGTGATCAGCTGATCACATGTAAACAGACTTGCCGGATATCCGCAGCTCTTTCCTCCAACGCTGTGTCTGTGTTAGGAAAGGACTGCCATTAACTGTCAAGAATGTCAGTAAATTGTTTACACTGATAACCAGTGCCCCAATAATCAATACCATCTATCAGTGCTCATCAATGCCTCCTATTAGTGCCCATCAATGCTGCCTATCAGTGCTCATAAATGCTGCCTATCAGTGCCCAACTGCCCATCACTTCCACCTACAAGTGTTACCTATCAGTGCTCATTAATGCCACCTATTAATGCTCATCAATTCTGCCTATCAGCACCACCTATCAGTGCTCATTAATGCCACCTAACAGTGTCCATCGGTACCACCTATCCGTACTCTTCAATTCTGCCCATCAAAGCCCACAAATAATGCCTGAGTTCTGCCTATCAGTGTTCCTCAGTGCCCATCAGTACCACCTATCAGTGCCCATCAATGCCTCCTATCAGTGCTCATCAATGTGGCCTATCATTGCTCATCTGTGCCTCCTATCAGTGCCCACCAGTGCCTCCTATCAGTGCCCATAAATGCCATCTATCAGTGCCCATTAGTGCCACCTATCAGTGCCCATTAGTGCCTTCTATCAGTGCCCATCAGTGCCTTCTATCAGTGACCATCGATGCCTTCAATCAGTGCTCATTAGTGCCTTCTATCAGTGCCCATCAGTGCCTCCTATCAGTGCCCATTAGTTTCTCCTATCCGTGCCCATAAATGCCTCCTATCAGTGCCCATCAGTGCCTTCTATCAGGGCACATTAGTGCCTTCTATTAGTGCCCATCAGTGCCTCCTATCAGTGTCAGTCAGTGCCTCCTATCAGTAGCCATCAGTGCCTTCTATCAGTGCCCATCAGTTCCTTCCATCGGTGCCTTCTATCAGTGCCCATAAATGCCTCCTATCAGTGACCATCAGTGCCTTCTATCAGTGTTCATCAGTGCCTCCTATCAGTGCCCATTAGTGCCTTCTATCAGTGTCCATCAGTGCCTCATATCAGTGACCATCAGTGCCTCCTATCAGTGACCATTAGTGCCTCATATCAGTGCCCATTAGTGCCTTCTATTAGTGCACATTAGTGCCTTCTATCAGTGCCCATTAGTGCCTTCTATTAGTGCCCATCAGTGCCTTCTATCAGTGTCCATCAGTGCCTCCTATCAGTGCACATTAGTGCCTTCTATCAGTGTCCATCAGTGCCCATTAATGCCTTCTTTCAGTGCCTTCTATCAGTGTCCATCAGTGCCTCCTATCAGTGCTCATTAGTGCCTTCTATCAGTGCCTTCTATCAGTGACCATCAGTGCCTTCTATCAGTGACCATTAGTGCCTCATATCAGCGCCCATTAGTGCTTTATATCAGTGCCCCTTAGTGCCTCCTATCAGTGCCCATTAGTGCCTTCTATCAGTGTCCATCAGTGCCTCCTATCAGTGTCCACCAGTGCCTTCTATCAGTGCCCATTAGTGCCTCATATCAGTGCCCATTAGCACCTTCTATCAGTGCCCTTTAGTGCTTTCTATCAGTGTCCATTACTGCCTCCTATCAGTGCCCATTAGTGCCTTCTATCAGTGTCTATCAGTGCCTCCTTTCAGTGACCATTAGTGCCTTCTATCTGTGTCTATCAGTGAATGCTATTAATGTCCATCAGTGCCGTCTGCCTTCTCAGGACAGCACGGCTCTGACCAGAGACCGTTTGTCATGGAACAGTAGCACAGAGACACCGGCATTAACGTTCTATTTGCCTGTCCATCCTCTCTCGCAGGGGATGAGAGAGGACACACAGCTGATCTCACTGCTCCCCCTTCTCCCTCTCCCCTCTCCTGTGTGCTCTGCGGGAAATGTGAGCTTGTTAGCTTCACACTTGACTGCCTGCAGGAGAGAGGAGGGGGGAGAAGGGGGGGAGCAATGAGATCAGCTGTGTGTCCTCTCTCATCTCATGCGAGAGAGAACGGACAGGCAAATAGAACATTAATGCCGGTGTCTCTGTGCTACTGTTCCATGACAGACAGGCTCTGCGCTCAGGGCTGTGTGTGAATAGCAACCCCGCTGGGCCCCCCCCAACAGTGGTGGAATGCCAGGGCCCCATCGCAAGGGTGACTGTGGCGACCCTGGTAATTCCGCCACTGTCCTGGGCCCATATACACCTAGCCTAATCACTTAACAATGTATTTTGTCATTTCCATGGCAGTGCTTTACCCTAAACACCCCCTAAAATGTGTACAAATGGTATGTGCGTCCTTAAATTCAGGCAGAGTCATAGGCTTTTTTTTGGGGTCCCAAAGTCAGCTCGACCCCCCCCCCCCCCTGTCTTGAAATACTCCTTAAAATGTTATACTGATGTTGACCAAGAATGTTTTTGTCTAATCTGCTTCCAATGTTGACTCCACACTTTCCTTCAACGCCACAGGAATGGCAGATTGTGGCATCCCATTTTGCTAACAGTTGGGACTTTCCCAACTGTGGAGGGGCTATAAATGGGGAGCACGTCCACATCGTGCCACCACCCCATTCAGGGTCTTACTATTATAACTATAATGCCCTGTACACACAGTCGGACATTCCGACCACATAATCAGTTGGATTTTTTCCGACGGATTTTGGCCTAAAGTTTTGTTGCATAAACACGGTCGCACAAAGTTGTTGGAAAATCCGATTGTTCACAACGAGGTGACGTAAATCACATATGACGGGACTATAAAGAGGCCAGTACCCAAAAGCTTTCATCACGTAATTTATTCTGAGCATGCGAGGCACTTTGTCCATCGGAATTCTCTACACACGATCGGAAAAAGTTAGATCAAATTTTTATGTCGGGAAATTTTAGATCCAGCTCTCAAACTTTTTCCGCCGGAAATTCTGACGGAAAAAGTCTGATAGAGCCCACACACGATCGGATTTTCGGACAACATAATCCAATCAGACTTTTTCTGTCTGAATTTCCAACCGTGTGTAGGGGGCATTAGGGGTTTAACAGTATAGTGTTAATGGCTGTGGTGTAAGCACAATATGAGTTCCTCTATGTAGATGTGGGGAAGAATGGCCGGATATCGGATGGAGGAGTCTTCGCCCAGACAGAGTTTTACCAACGTCTCCAGACTGGTGGCCTGGCATTGCCACCTGATGCGGACAACGTTGAAGGACTCCCATTTGTCTTTATTGCCGATGAAGCGTTTGGTCTGGGCGAGCACCCAATGAGTCCAATCCCCCAGAGGACCCTCACCCGGAAAGGAGGGTTTTTAACTACCGGCTGGCCAGAGCCAGAAGAGTCATTGAGAATACCTTCAGGATAATGGCCAGCCAGTTCCGCCTGTTTCTGACCGCAATCCATATGGTGGACTACAAAATCAACCACATCATCGTATCCTGCTGCATATTGCACAATTTTTAAGGAAAAATGGCCAAAATTATATTGCCTCAGTTGGGCCCGAGGCCGGACTTCCTGAGAATCCCCTGACGGGCCTGGTTACTGGCTGTCCTGGCTTGGCACCCCAAAGCGTCCGTGAAGTGAGGCAGAAATATGTAAATTATTTTACGGGTAGGGGGGCCATTGCTATGCCAGACAATGTGTAAATATTTTTTTAATAAAGAAAAAAAAGGAGCTGATAAAATCTTGAATTTTCTTTATTGCTTGTGTTTGTTTTTGGCTGTCTCCTAGGTTCTCCTAATGCACTTGTAGTGCCAATGGATTTTCCTTTAGTAAATAATCCCCATTGTCACTGTAAGCACAAAATTACTTCAAAAACTGGTATTGAGCATTGAAAGAAGAAGCCACACAGTGTTCATTAGCAAAGTTTTTACTCTGTGCAAATTCACATGCGTTAGAAAATTTTGATGTAAAAATGTTTTTTTTTTTTCTCAATTTTTTTTACAATTTTTTTTTTTTGGTATAAACATGCATGTTTCTAAACATAACATACAAAACTCTGAAACTTACAAAGTTCAACGTAGAAAAACTGTAGGCAATTTCAGACATTATATGTCAAAAATATCTTGACATTGCCTTCATCAGATAGGGTAATGTCACCACTGCCAAATTTAGAAGATGCACACAATTTGGGAGTCGAAATGGGTATTTCCCTCCTGATCCCTTGCCTAATGTCAACATGTGCTATCTCCCAGCATGGGGGGATCAATGGACGTGTTTTGGGAGTGCAACCCCCTTCTCTCACCTACTAGAGTTACGAGGGAGGGGTTGCACCCACAAAACGCGTACATTGATATCACCTGATGGCAGATAGCACATGTTGACACACCAAGTGCATCTTCAAAATTTGGCTTTTAAAATGTAAAAAAAAAGTTTTGGTAAAGTCCAAGAAATTGAAAAATTGTGGCATTTGGAAGAAATTCAGCTTCTACCCAACACATCAATCATGTTCTTCATTTGTTGTTCCAAAACACTGAGTTTCTTCTTAATGCTGTCAATTTCACCATTCCACACCATGATGTCGTTGATTAGCCTTTGTGCACTGTCACTTGTGAAATGTTCAGCTTGCTCTTCAACAACCAGCACATCACCTAAAAACTTGGTTAAAAACATTATTCTAAATATGCAGGCATACAGATAGTACCTGAAGCTGGGGTGTCAGACACTCACCTGTTGTGGTGACAATCTCACCGACTTACTCCACGCAACCTTCCTCCAGATCCGTGGGGTGCGGTGTTGTGCTGAATTCCCCTTCTTTTTGAGGTATCGGGTTCCTGGTGTTCTCTGAGTGGTGTCCTCCGAGTCTTTTCTCCCCTATGAGAATGAAACAAAAGGTATACTTAGCACACAGATATTTGAGTCCAGAAATAGGAATATGAGACATTGCTGGGAAGTGGGGTACAATTGTCTGTTTTGGGCAGAGTTACAAGCTGAAGACCTGATTTTTTTACCTTACCCGAGCTGGAATACTTACCTTTTTCTGTCAACTTTTACACATGGAGTCACCCCAAGTATCCACTGGAGCACCTGTGTGGGACACATTAAAAAGTTTGTTCTTGTGTCCCACGCTAGTGCTCCTGAGTCCAGATGTGTAAACAGCTGCTGAGTGCCCTCTCCTTACATTACACTGAATCAAGCTTGCATTTCATTCTAGTTACAAACATATCTAGACATCAACGTACAAAACTTATTTTTAGATAAATAGGCATGACCAAATGTATTTAACCTGTATCTGCCCAAAACATTGTATTTAATGAGCGAACAATGTTTCCTATGATCGATTAATGTGCCCACAAACATGAAAGTCGCCATTTTAAACTGTACAACAGCAACGAAAATCACATGGCGCAGCATGCAAGTAATAATAATAAACGGAACACACGACAATTACTTACTTTTTAGAAGAACTTTCTTGATCCTTCTATACTGATCCTGCTCCCTCAGTTTCAGGTCTGACCAGCGCTTCCTTATTTGCTCCTTTGATCGTTGTACCCCAAAATTTGTGTACAAACTCTTCACAACTTTCGTCATGATTTTGACCTTTCTCAGATTCGGGTTGGTGTATGGTCCATTCTTGCCATCATAGTCGTTCCTCCTCAAGATGTCCACCATCTCCACCATCTCTAGAAAGCCCATATTTGAGGCCTTAAATCTTCTCCTCCGGGATCGGAACATTTCGGCCTCCGGGCTTTCCTCCTCCTCCTTACTGCTCTTATCGCACACCTGCTCTGTCTCTGCCAAGTCGCTCCTACTGCGTGCCAAACGAGAAGGGGCAGGGAATATTCTAGAAAGATCGTCAGGGGCGGGTGGAGTTTCACGCATACACAGTGTATATCAAGCTAACATGCATGTGTTGTAAGTACGATCAGTGTGTGGAGGAAGGAGGAACGGAAGTGGCGAGCATCCTAAACAAAGGTAAAATTTGAACTTGGGCTATTAGTGGCCTATACTGATTCAAGATTTAGGCCTATATTGGGATAAGATTATGAGAGTTTAGGCTGACATTAGTGTTTTTGTCTTGTCTTACAGCAAAGATGAATCACTTTAAGGACCCAGAATTCATGGGCAGTTTCATAGACAAATACAGGGAGATGAGGAATTTGTGGGAGGTGAAACACAGCTTATAGTATAATAAACAAGCTAGGAGGTCAACGCTGGAGAAACTTCTGAAATTTGTGAAGACTTGGGTCCCCGATGCAACCATCGTTTTCTTGGAAGAGAAAATTGTGATCTTGAGGAACATGTATAAGAAGGAGCATAATAAGATCCAGAAATCACTCTGATCAGGAGCATCAGCAGCACAAGTGTATGTACCCAGGCTGTGGTACTTCAACAAACTGCGGTTTCTGGGTGACCAGACTGAAGCCAGGGAATCACTTTCTACCCTTCTCTGCAGCCTTCCCTCCACCCTTCCCTCAATCCCAGCAGAGACTGACGAGGAACAACCTGGGCCTTCCATCCTGGAAGAAGTGGATGCACCCACCTGGAGCCAGGTATATTATTTTTAGACTTATTTATTGTCCTAATATTAACAATGTTAACTAGATGTTATAATTTATAACAAATGAATGATTTAAATCAAAGAGATTTACATATCAATAGACAGTAGTTGCCAAAAATGTTTGGGACAAGAATGAAAAATGCTGGGGTCAGAATGATGGTCTTTTATATTTATTAACATTCAATTTGCACTTCCGGTTCCAGCGCCGTGCGAGGATGGAGTGAGTCGCCTCAGCCCCTGCAATCCTCGGCTCATCTGCCCAGTCGCACCGCGCCACAGCCACAGACTCAGCGGAAGACAGACACTGCGGACAGCCGGAGGGCTGAATGGACCGCTTTGTGGAGCAATCAGCTCCCCGCACAATGCAGGCTCCCAACAGCCTGCCCGAATCAGCGGTGATCACAGCGGCCAAGATGGCGGCCGCTATCCCAGCAGAGAATGCCACAGCGCAGCCTCTCTCCTCACAGGCCACTCATCTCCCGGCGGAGGCGGAAGAGGCACACGCGAAAATAGCATTGGCGGTGGCCCAGCTTCTTAACCCCATGATATCGGAGGCAGTAGATAGGGCGGTTCAGCATGGCATGGAACAACTTAGACAGGACATCCATAGCCAGACACAAAGGCTGCAGGAGACAGAACAGTGCATAGCCTCAGTGGAGGAATGCTTGCACCAGGTGACATCCTCTATATCCACAAACACAGGAGTGCCTCAGTTTCTGCTGGATAAGCTCGAGGACCTCGAGAACAGGTCCCGCAGGAACAACCTGCATGTCATAGGCCTTCCTGAGACCTACAAATCGACCAGCCTTATGGAGCTCTGCAGCCATCGAATTCCTGAAGAGTTGGGGCTTTGCTACCCATGCGTTGTGGTACGTGCACACCGCAAAGGCCATAAACACTCTCTCCTACAGCACTACAGCAAAACGAAGGGTCTCTTCATAGATGGCCACAGGCTGTTACTCTTTGCTGATTACTCGGTGGAGGTCGCCAAACAGCGAAAATCTTTTGCTCCTATATGTTCACAGCTACACCAGCATAATCTGAAATTCTCCTTGGCATATCCGGCCATTCTGCGCCTGTAATTGCCACAGGGTGAGCAGGTGTCCTTCTCATCCTCAGCAGACGCCCAGCAATATGTTGAAACCTTAGCAGGGGATATGGCTTCCATCACCAATATGGACGACCCCCCCCCCCCCCCGCTCCTTCTTTTCCGGCTCCAAACTCATCTAAACACCAAAGTAGCCTGGTTAAATTTCCATCTAAGCGAGGCCGATACACGCCTCTTCCCCAAACGTCAGGAGTACGTTGACTCAGGAATTACCTTACTATTTGCCACATAGGACATGCTTGAGTCCGTTACGCTCAGGATGGTAATATATCTGAGTATTTGATAATGTTCACCCTTTGCAGGTTCATAAGTCGGAGAGATATGTTTGTATGATTATAACATGTTTGTACTCTGTTATTTAGGAGGCGCTGTCTTCCCTGCCAAAACGCAGTGTGGGTGGAAATGTATGGGCAAGGGTCAAAACTACCCGCAGAGCCACCACCATGCCTGGGTATCTCTCTAGCCTATGGTGTCTGGTACGAGAGAAAACCATATTTTGGTGTGACACTAAAGCCCTTCTGACGGGGAAAGGGAAGCTGGACTCTAATGTGAACGTTCTTTGATTTCTTCTCTCGCACGGAAGAAAGTGAAGTCAATACAGTTGGTTGTTGTTTTTCTTGTATAGTTTTGGTTGTTTTCGAATTCACTGGTTCTCAACTACTGCACGGGTACTATAATTAATCAGATTTGTTGACCTCAAATTAGGTGAGCTTAGTTAACCTGTACATTCTTTACCTACCAACTGTCCATACCTACCGAGGGTTAACTTTCATTGGTGGGAAGGGGTACGTACTTTCCCCCTCCCCCTTTGTTTTGTATAGTTATCTTTAGTTTCTTTTTGGTTTTCACCCCGCTTGTTCAGTGGTGGCATCACCTACAGAGCCTAAATATTGTCTCAGTATCCATTGTGGAATGTCAAGGGGCTCCGGTCACCGAACAAGCGGATGAAAATACTTTGCCACTTAAAACGCATGCATGCAGACATCACCCTTTTACAAGAAACTCACTTAGGCAAACAAGATTTCCAACGTCTCAAGAAATTATAGGTGGGGGAGGTCCCTGGTTCCTCAGCAATAGGGCGCAAAGCAGGGGTGATCATCCTCCTACATAAAAATCTGCCGTATTCCATTAGATCAATTGACAAAGACCAAGAAGGCCGCAAATTAACGGTCCATCTGACAATTTCTACCTAACCATTTCTACCATCTATGTGGTCAACTCTCCGAACACTACATTCTTCCAAGACCTCTCCTCGTGGATACTTCAGTCTCCAGCCACACAGCACCTAGCGGGGGGGATTTTAATAGTGTAATGAACAAATGCTAGGATAAATCATCACCACACTCGGCACCGGGGTCCCCCTCCTCGACCATTCAACAGCCCACTACACTACTAGCCATAGCCAACACATGTCCCTATTACATTTGTCTGATATCTGGCGTCCAACTCACCCCACCGATAGGGAATATACTTTTTATTCTCCACCCCATGACACTTCAAACCCCATAATACAGCCCCCCAGTTGCGGTTTCCAGCGTATCTAGCAAAAAATTAGGATTTTCAGCAGGTAATACACAAGACGTGGAGCGAGTATGCGCCCAACAATGCTGAGCATATCTCTGACCCCAATTTATACTGGGAGACAGATAAAGCCGTCCTAAGGGGCACAATTATCTCTTACACTGCCCAATACAAAAAACACTCTTTAGAACAATATTGCCAGGCGAGTGCTGCTTTGAGGAAAGCGCAAGCTGATTTGATCCTACACCAGTCCCCGGAAAATAGGCAGAAAGGGCTAGCTGCTAAGCGATGCTTTGACCTTTGGGCAGGACAAAAGGAACAAATAAAGACCTCCTATCGGTCACTGCAATTTCAAAAATATGGCAATAAGGCTGGCAAACTGCTCACTAATCTTTGCCGTGAGGCATATACACCTACACACATTACAGCATTAAGGGATAGTCGAGGGACCCTTAAGACATCTCAATCAGAGATAACTGCCCTGCTGACTGAATTTTACCAACAACTATATGCAGCGGACCCAATCGACGTAGAGAAAGCCCAATCCCTCCTTGCGTCAATCCCGATGCCTACTTTGACCGATGCCCAACTAACCTCCCTGAACGCAGGGCTGGTGCAAGGATCGTTGACACCCTAGGCGAAACCTAATTTTGCCGCCCCCCCGGCTGCGCCCATGACTCCACCTTACCCTGCCCTTGCTACACGTGACCTATCTGACCCCTACACTGACCCCTTGACACATAATCTACTTGACTCCTACTCCCTGCACTACTCACATCACACTGACCCCTACACTGACCTACCTAATAATTACACCGACCTACCTGGCACCTACACTAACCCCCCTGACACCTACACTGCCAATTACACTGACACTGACCATCACACTGACACATACACTGACCATCACGCTGACACATACACTGAAAACGCATACACCGACACTGAACATCACACTGACACATACACTGACCATCACGCTGACACATACACTGAAAACACATACACTGACACATACACGTACCCTGACACTGACCATCACACTGACACATACACTGACCATCACACTGACACATACACTGACCATCACGCTGACACATACACTGACCATCACGCTGACACATACACTGACCATCACGCTGACACATACACTGACCATCACGCTGACACATACACTGACCATCACGCTGACACATACACTGACCATCACACTGACACCTACACTGACCATCACACTGACACCTACACTGACCATCACGCTGACACCTACACTGACTATCACGCTGACACCTACACTGACCATCACGCTGACACATACACTGACCATCACACTGACACATACACTGACCATCACACTGACACATACACTGACCATCACACTGACACATACACTGACCATCACACTGACACCTACACTGAAAACACATACACTGACACATACACATACCCTGACACTGACCATCACACTGACACATACACTGACCATCACGCTGACACCTACACTGACCATCACGCTGACACCTACACTGACCATCACGCTGACACATACACTGACCATCACACTGACACCTACACTGACCATCACGCTGACACCTACACTGACCATCACGCTGACACATACACTGACCATCACACTGACACATACCCTGACACATACACTGAAAACACATACACTGACACATCACATTGACACATACACATACCCTGACACTGACACATCACACTGACACATACACTGACACATACACTGACACATACACATACCCTGACACTGACACATACACTGGCATGACACATACACTGACACATACACTGGCACTGACACATACAATGACACATACGCTGACACATACACTGGCATGACACATACACTGACACACACTGGCACATACACTGACACATACACTGGCACATACACTGACACATACACTGGCACATACACTGACACATACACTGACACTGACACATACACTGGCACTGACACTGACACATACACTGGCACTGACACATACACTGGCACTGACACATACACTGGCACATATCACACTGACCTACCTGACTCCTATGTCCTGCATTACTCACACACAAACCACCTCCATACAGCTCAATGTAGATTACCTCTGCTCTTTGATGCTGCCTTCAGCGACCATCATCCGGGCCTCTCCGACTCCTCCGCACTGGGTGTGCAGAATTGTTTAGAAGTCCACTCCAGCGCCGTCCACCCGCTCCGCCTCCACGATGTCCCCGCCGGGACCAGGCCAGCGCCGTCCACCCGCTCCACGATGTCCCCACCGGGCAGGAGGTGAGCTGACTGACCTCTCAATGCTCCCATCTCTGCCGAGCCCCGCCCCTCCGCTGCACTCACACAGACACACATCGCCGCTCCAGAGGGACAAAGGAGCAAAGGAGTCCCAGAGCGGCGCTGTGAGATAAACCCGTGTGAGCACAGAGGGGCGCTCAGCGGGAAACATGGGGGATTGGTGGAGTCGGCGGCACACCACGGGGGGGCGAGAGATAAGGAGAGGAGCTCACACTGGACAGAGGCCGTGGTTGCGCCCTAGGTGGTAGTGCGCCCTAGGCGGCTGCCTACTTCGCCTAGTGGTAGCGCCGGCCCTGCCTGAACGCCCCTATCTCCATGACTGAAATTCTTGACACCATTCAGCACTTATCAAACAATAAAGCGCCCGGACCTGATGGATATACAGCAGAGTTTTACAAATTAACCAGGGAATATATTGCACAAACGCTCCAACAAGTCTTTTCGGGCATATGGGAAGGTGGGCCATATCTCCCTACGGGGTCTATGGCTTTCATAAAACTACTGGCAAAAAAGGGAAAAGATTTGACGCTCCCAGGATCCTACCACCCCATTTCCCTCATTAATGTTGATTCCAAAATTCTGTCCAAAATCGTGGCTTCAGGTTTAGCAACCATACTCCCCAACCTTCTTCACCCAGCGCAGGCGAGGTTTGTCACAGGCTGGTCAGCAGTGCTCAATATCCGCAAGGTCCTACTAGCCCTGGAAAAAGCCAAACACCACCCAGACAAAGACATGGCCATTCTTTCTCTCGAAACAGAAAAGGCGTTTGGTAATATCAGCTTTCAATGGTTGTTTCTGGTACTGAAGAAGTTTGGGATCTTGGGCCCAGTAGCAAATTTTATAAGAACCATGTACTCCACCCCCACAGCCTGTCTAGCGACATCAGGCCACATATCAGCCCCAATCCATTTGTCAAACGGAACACGTCAGGGGTGCCCTTTCTCTCCCCTGTTATTTAATCTAGCCATAGTACCACTGTCCCGACTGCTTAATGACCATCCACTTCTCTCAGGAATCCAAAT
This sequence comes from Lithobates pipiens, assembly GCF_037356315.1. NCBI lineage: Eukaryota > Metazoa > Chordata > Amphibia > Anura > Ranidae > Lithobates > Lithobates pipiens. Next base: position 235,647,365 of record NW_027507790.1, read on the forward strand.
CGGAGACGTTAAGATGAAGTCTGCGCTCTTTGCAGACGACATCTTGATCTTCTCCTTAGACATGCCCACTGACCTCCCTATCATTCAAGATATTTTTTCTAATTTTAGACACTGCTCAGGACTACGCATTAATTTACACTCCCATCGTTGGACCCAATCTTCCCCACTACATGTAGCGAAGCACCACATAACATATCTAGGCATCGGAATAGGCAGGGATCCCTCCTCTTTATACCACCTTAATTACCCACCCATTTTTGATAGGATCAAAAGGGAGCTGGGGGCCTGTGGGTCTCTCCCATTATCATTTTTCGGAAGATATAATTTATATAAAATGGTCTCTTTTGCCAGACTGCTATATCCACTACAAACTCTTCCATTACTACGTAAACATAAAGATATCCAAAACCTTAACAAAGTACTGAGGACTTTCCTGTGGCAATCCAAGAGGTCGCGCATCGCTTGCCACAAACTACATCTTCCGAAATGTGAGGGAGGGATGGGGCTTCCTGACCTCCTCCTATACAACCTTTCCTGTTTACTCAGACAGGGTATGGATTGGTTGACACATAGATCCAACTATTCCAACCATGTTTTAGAGACGGCCTTGTTCTCCCCCCTCTCTCTGTCGACAGTACTCCACTCTCCCCTCAGGACCTTGCCACCTCATCTGCGCCATAACTCCTTGATAGGGATGAGCTTCGTGTTCGAGTCGAACATACGTTCAACTCGAACATTGGCTGTTCGCCCATTCGGCGAATTCCGAACGTTATGGGCCGTTCGCGCCAAATTCGTGTGGCGCTCACGGCCCACAATGCACTGCGTCATCGCAGTGCATTGCTAGCTCATGATTGGCCAAGCATGCACTGTGACCCAGCATGCTTGGCCAATCACAGCGCCAGCAGCGAGGAGAGCCATGATTGGCCACAGGCAGGATGCCTGTGGCCAATCATAGCTCAGGCTGTGTAGTACACGCCCCACACTATATAAGGCCGCCAGCGCGGCGGCCTTGTGTAGTGTGTTGTCGTCTGAAGCAGTTAGTGGGTGTTCTGTGTACCTTCAACACAGTACACACCGATCATTATCGGCCGATTTTCGATCTTGCTCTTCTGTAGTGGTTGTTGTCTGCGTGCCCTGACCGCAGTATACACCGCTATATTCAACTCACCTATATAGCTAGTGATCTATCTTTTAATTTCAATATATTTTTATTAAGCAAGAAGTATGTAGCATACAAGGTGAGGAATTATACTTGACAATGAGTCGTTGACAATAGATAGTACAATACTGATATAATCAGAATACATACATATCAAAGGGAATACAAATTGGTGGAGAAAGGGTAGGTCTATAATAGTACAAAGACTGAAATATAAGGGGAACGGTCCCTCGTTCCCGGCACCCCATATGGGATCACACTGTGACCAAGAGCGAGGATCCGCTACCTCGATCAAAGTTTCGATGTGAACGGTCAATGTGCAATACAAACATTTTCCTTGAACGTTGCTTCAGCAATCTTTACTAACTGTAAGTATAAAATAGATTCAACCAAGGAATATCCAGAACAGTAATAGTAACTTAGGAAATAACTCGAGGTAACCTGTTGGCAGTAATCAATAGTAATGAGTAGATTACATAGTGGGGAGGAAAGGAAGAAAAAAAAAAAAAAAAAAAAAAACGAGAGGGGGGGGGGGGAGGAGGGAATGTACAGGTAAGCAAGGATCTGAGTAAGATGAGCCTCTCAGTGAAGTAAAGGTTTGGTTGTGTTATACCATTCTAACCAGACTGTCCATCTGTGTGCCAGTTTAGATAAGGAACCTTCTGCCGATGCATACATGCGTTCATACATGCCGTGTATATGCGTTAGTTTGATGACTTCTGTATGAGATAAATGTTCAGGGGATTTCCAGTTGCGTACAATGATCAGTTTTGCTACCAGGCATATATGAGTGATTATGTTTTGAAGGTTACGTGGATATTTATCAATTCCTATGTTAAGGAGTGCCAATTCAGGAGTTGGGGGGGAGGCAATGTGTGTGATTTCTGATATGAGGTGGAAAGTGTTTGTCCAGAATTGAGTCAATTTAGGGCATTCCCACAGGATGTGATATAAGGTACCTAGGGAACCGCATAGTCTCCAACATTTAGGATCGGTGGAAGGACTAAATCTGTGAATTTGTGTAGGGGTGAGGTACCACCGAAGATTACATTTGAGGGAGAGATCCCAAAGGTTAGCTGATTTAGTCGCTGCGAAGGTAGCGCGTAGAGCGTTGTGCCATTGTTGTGTAGAGTATGTGGAGTTTAGATCTTTTTCCCAAGTTAGCATAGGGGGTAATTTCTCAAAGCTATTTTTATCATCCAGAAGAGCATAAAAGAGAGAGATACCTTTGGTCGGTGTGGATTTTTTTGATAGGTAGTGCCAAGCCACTGTCGGTAGGGTACGTCGGAGAGAGGGAGTGTTTAGAAGGCAATGTGATATTTGGACATATTTGAAATAGTCCGTGGTTGGCAATGAGAATTTTTCTTGTAAGGAGGTGAATGGGAGTAAATATCCGTTATCAGTGTCGTATAAGTCAGAGATGTGGGATATACCTTTGTCCCGCCAAGTGGAGGTCCGTAAATCCGCTATCAGTAATTGTAGCGTTTCTATAGGGAGAGGAATTTCACAGGTAGGGGCTGATGTAGGTAAGTGATCGAATAGATAATTAAATGCTGCCAAGGATGCCTTAATGGTTGGGGATAAACGGTGATCTGTCTTCCTAATTTTAGGTGTGGATAGAAGCCAATTTCCTAAGTGTTTGCCCAGGATTTGAGAAGCTTCAATATTGCTCCAGTGATTGTTTGGGTCAGAGATGAACCAAGCTTTGAGTTGAGCTAAAATTGCTGCGTAGTAGTAGTGTTTAATATCTATGTAACCCATGCCCCCTATCCTTCTGTGTTTTGTAAGAAGATGTCGTGCTATTCGAGGTTTTTTATCTTGCCAAACATATTTACGGAGCAAGGATTGTATTTGTTTGAAAAAGGAGGATGGTAGAGGTATGGGTAGAGCCCGAAATAGATAGAGTAGCTGGGGGAGTTTGAGCATCTTAAATGCTGCGAGTCTGCCTGATGCGGAGAGGGTGAGCTTAGAAATGTTGGCAAGGTCTGCGGAAAGTTTAGCTAAGAATGGAACAAAATTTGCTTTATACAAGGCAGTAGGGTTGGACGTAAGGGCAGTACCCAGATAAGTGAGGGAGTTGGAAGACCATGCATATTGATATTTGTTGCGCAAGTGTTGTTGAATTGGTTGAGGCAAGGCTAAAGGTAATATGAAAGATTTTGTTACGTTCACCTTATAGTACGATACACGACTAAAATCATCTAATAAGCTTTGCACAGAAGCCAGGGAAGAGGAGGGATTAGTCAATGTGAAGATCACGTCGTCAGCAAATAGGCTAATCTTGTGTTCTTTATCGGCAATTGGAACTCCCGATATAAGTGTGTGGGATCGCACTTTAGCCGCGAGGGGTTCAATTAACAAATCGAAGATTAGTGGTGAAAGGGGGCATCCTTGACGGGTGCCATTGGATATGTTAAACTCAGTGGATAGCATGGATGAGCAATAAACTTGTGCTGATGGGGTAGAGTACAAGGCCAAAATAGCCATTAATATATGACCCTGGAAGCCAAATTTTTCCAATGCTTGTTTTAGGTATTGCCAGTGGACCCGATCGAATGCCTTCTCCGCATCCAAGGATAGAAGCAGAGAAGGCATCCGATGGGCCACCGCATGATGAATTATGTTGACCATACGTCGGGTTGCGTCAGACGTTTGGCGGCCTTTAATAAATCCTGACTGGTCAGGGTGTATCAGTTGTGGCATAATATCATTCAATCTATTAGCTATTACTTTAGCAAAGAGTTTTACATCATGGTTTAGTAGGGATATAGGACGAAAATTTTGCGTGGAGGTGGGTTCCTTCCCTGGCTTCGGAATTGTTATGATTAAAGCTTTCAACATTTCATGTGGAAGAGAGGCCGAGGAGGCAGCCGAATTAAACACTGGAGTAATGTGTTTGGTGAGAATATGGTGAAATTGTTTAAAGTATTCACCCACAAAGCCATCGGGCCCGGGTGCTTTGTTGTTAGGTAAGGATTGGATGGCATGAGTAATTTCTGCTACCGTGAAGGGTGCATTTAGTTCAGTTAGTTGGGAGGGAGATAGGCTGGGCAAACAAGTTGTATCTAAAAATGCTTTGATTTGTAGGGATGTTGGTTGGGGTTGATCTTGGCTATCTTTCAAGTTATAAAGAGCACTATAGTAGGTACTAAAGGCGTTTGCGATGGCTTGTGGATCAGTTAGTTTGACATTAGTATGTGGGTGATGGACGTAAGGAATACGGGACTTAGTGGAGTACCCCTTAATTTGATGGGAGAGCAGTTTGCCTGGCTTATTACTTTCCGCATAAAATCTCATTTTTAATCGTTTTTGGTGTTTGTCATGAGTTTCAATCAATAAGGCTCTGAGTTCTAATCTGAGGGCAATGAGTTTCGCCTTAAGTGCTTGTGTGGGAGTGTGCTTGTTAAGGAGATCAGTAGTTTGGATGTCTGTCAATAGGGTGTTCATTCGCTGCCTCCTTTGCCTCTTATCTCTAGCCCCTAGTTGAATAAAAAGACCGCGCATATATGCTTTATGCGCTAACCAAAGAATATGAGGGTCAGTTACTGAGCCAGTGTTGTTTTCAAAGAATGACATTAGATTGTCCTGTAGAACCTGTGCATGTTGTGGGGATTGCAGTATCCTGGTGTTCAATTTCCATAAATAAGTTGGATTACATTTAGTGGTATCCTCAATGGTCAAGCTTACAGGGGAGTGGTCAGACCAGGTGGTCAGATGTATATTTGAAGCAGATATTTTCTGCAGAGTCCATTGATCTGTGAGAAAAAGGTCTATACGGGAATATGAATTGTGACAAGGAGAGAAAAATGTGAAGTCTTTTTCGTCTGCGTGGATACATCGCCATGCATCATAGAGTTCCAGTTCATGTAGAAGCGAGTTTAGTTCAGGACGTTTCCTTGTGGTGTGAGATGATGCATCTAGAATAGGGTCAGGGGTGCAGTTGAAGTCACCACACCATACAATAGCGCCATGTTGAATTTTTTTAACTTTTTTATGTAACTTTCGTAGGAAACGAGATTGATGTGTATTGGGGACATATACATTGACTATAGTGTAAGGGGCATCATTAATATAACATTTCAGAATAATATACCGTCCTCCTGAGTCAAGAAAACATTGGTCTTGTCTGAAAGTCAAGGAGTTGTTAATAGCTATGAGCACTCCCTTTTTTTTTTGATCCGCGTTGGCTGTGTAGATGGTAGCAAAGTTTCTGTTGGTGCAGGAGGGGGGGTTACTGGCTAGGAAGTGTGTCTCTTGTGCACATAATATGTCGCATTTGGTTTGTTTAGCTAGAGCCCATAAGGAGGCTCTTTTGGCAGGATGGTTCAGACCCTTAGCATTAATTGTAACAATGGTTATCGTCATGGTGTGAGCTTGAGGGATAGCTGTTGTAACTGAAAGTAGAAATACCGTCGCTTACTTCAGAGATGAGGACGATGACCGCTCCGTGCACAAGAAATTCGTCAATATATGTCGTTGAGGAGAGATCGTCTATCAATCTGCGTGTGCGGTTCCGAGTAGGGTTGCAGAGGTAGTCCTTAGGATGAGAAACCAGCAGTGGAACTTGAATACCTGTAGGGGATGGGGGAGAAGAAAAGCAAACAAAAAAGAGAGAAACAAAGAAAAAAATAGGGAACGAGACTGAGGAGCTCCCCAGGGGTTGGTTATTAGAACAACAGGGAGAGAGTGATACTTGGGGTATAAAAAGGTGAAATTAGAACAAAAAACAGTTCTCAGGGTACTGGAACGACACTCCGGTGTCCGGAGAAAAAAAAAGGACCCTGGAGGGGGGTAACAGTCTAATACGACCGAGTGTGATCAGGAGTCACATCCAATCGGCCCTAATAAGATATGGTACCGCAGCCAATTAATGAGGCAGTGTGCTTCTATTTCCTCTCTGTGGAAGAGGATGGGTTATTATGGAACCCGTGTTGCTTTGATCCATTGAAACCAGATCAGTATTGGATGGGATAATGGCCCACGCTCGCAACATATGCAGCCCTTGTTCGACTGAGGAGACCACATGCTTTGATCCAGCATGATTGATGGATATTTTGGCAGGAGCAATCCATTGGTATTGGATTTGGTTGTTCCGTAAGGTTTTAGTAATATTGTTCAGTTGCCTACGTCTGCTCAGGGTGTGCTGGGAGAGGTCGGCGAAGATTTGGAGGTGAGTATAAGGTTCAGGTAACGTTGGCATAGCCCTCACTTTCTGCATAAATTGCTCCTTAATATGAAAAAAGTGCACTCTGAGAATGACATCTCTGGGAGTGGTATCAGGCAAAAAAGCAGGTTTTGGTAATCTATGAATACGGTCCACAAGCAGTTCCATATTTTTAGCTTCTGGGAGTACCGATTTGATTAGGCCTTTCGCAAAGGCAGGAAGTTCAGTATTTTGTACTGATTCCGGGACCCCACGGATTTTAAAATTATTGCGGCGGGCTCTGTCCTCCAAATTTGCCAGTTTATCAGTTAACCATTTTGTTTCCTGGGCCTGTGCTTCTTGTGAATCAATTATGTCGTTTATGGTGGCAGTCATGGCGTCAGCATTAGATTCTAAATGGGTGACTCTGTTATCCAATATTGCCAGATTATTGCCAAAACCCTGCATGACCGACATTATGTCTGACTGTAAGGAGCTGCGGAGGGACATAAGCATTTCCTTGAGGGTAGTGTCCATAACAGCCTGGCCTACTGTGGGAAAGGAAGCAATGGCATCCGTTTGAGGGCTCTGTAATGGTAGGCCACAGGACTGCCCTGTTCTATTGTCTCCCTCCTGGTTCGTTTCTGAGGCATCCATCCTCATTTTACTTTTAGCAGGGCTGTGTGAGGAAGGAGACCCGGGAGGAGAACGTAAATCGTTCCCAGATGTGCAGGGACTTACCCGCGTGTCGTTTGTATCGGAGCGGTCGTTTCTCCCTTGAAGACGACTGGGATGTTCCGCTGAGGTAACACGTTCGCCCGCCGCGGCGCCATCTTGGCCTCGCCGCGCGGACGGCTGATACATAAAGGCCGTCAGTTTGCGGGGAAGCCTGGTCTCCTTTCGTTTCAACGACATGATCCCGGGGTACAGCGGGTGTTCGCACTGCCGAACGAAGTAGTTAAAAAGGCTGGGGTCCGCTCGTAGCCGCTGTAAGTCGCCGTGGATGTGGAGAGCTGTGAGCTCAGGCAGCCATTTCAGTCACGCGCCGGCCACGCCCCCCGTGATCTATCTTTTATAATAGAGCTTGCAGTCAGTAGTGTTAGGAGCTTGTGCGTGCTGTCTGCGTGCTCTGTACCCAGTACACACCGTCCACCTACATAGCTCTTCTCTATTTGAGCCCACTTGCCATCTGCAGGAGTTATTGGAAGTTGTGTGTGCCTCCAGCACAGCACAGTATACATCTGTATATACCCCTTTATCTCTGGTGTTCTATAATAAAGGCATCTGCAGGAGTTAGTGGGTGTTTTGTGCCTCCAGCACAATATACACCTGTATCTACCCTTTATTGCTGTTCTCTAATAGAGCCATCTGCAGGGCTTAGTGGGTGTTGTGTGACTCCATTACAGTATACCCCTTTATCTCTGGTGTTCTATAATAAAGGCATCTGCAGGAGTTAGTGGGTGTTGTGTGCCTCCAGCACAATATACACTACCCAACTGCTGTTTTACCCAACTCCCTTCAGGCCATTACCATGTCTGGAAGGCCAGCAAGGAGAGGCAGACAGGCGCAAGCCGATAAAAGAGGGCAAGCAGGCTCTGTGTCTAGAGACAACAGTGCTGGTCGTGGACGCGGTGCATTGTCATCAGCACGTGGCCATAGGACACGCTTGTCCTTCTTTTCGGCAGCTGGACATGTTGAACTGCAACATGCCAACGACTTGGTAGAGTGGATGACCAAGCCCTCTTCATCCTCCTCATCCTCTCTCACCCAGTCTCAGGGTACTAGCAAAGCAGCTGCCAACGCATCGTCTTCCCTCCTCTCAATGTCATCATCAGTGACTCCTTCCCTAGACCCACCACGTCCTCCTGAGGAGTCTCCTGAACTCTTTGAGCACAGTGTTGGGTACATGCTCCAGGAGGATGCCCAGTGTTTTGTAGGCTCTGATGATGACACTCAGCTAGAGGAAGGCAGTAGCGTGAATGCAGAGAGAGGGGATGCTCAAGAAGGACAGCAATCTGGCAGTCATGTTCCACAAGCTTCAGCATATTGCCAGGTTTGCTACAGCGATGAAGAGGGAGGGGATGATGAGGGCACTGACTCCACGTGGGTGCCTGGTAGGAGAGAGGAGGAGGAGTAGGCACATGTCCAACGAGGCAGGATGCCCTCCGGGGGCCAGCTTAGGGGCAGCACACCGACTGAATCACACCGCAGAGCTCCGCCTGTGCAGGGCGCTGCCTCTGCGCGTTATTCTAAAAGTTCTTTGGTGTGGGCTTTTTTGAGATGAGTGCATCAGATCGCACCGCTGCTATTTGCAACATATGTCTCAAGCGTATCTCGCATGGCCAAAACATCAGCCGCTTGGGCACCACATGCTTGACCAGACATATGTTGACCTGCCATGCAGCTCGTTGGCAAGCGTACCTCAAAGACCCACACCAAAGAACAAATCGGACCTCTCCTTGCTCCTCATCAGCTGGCATCTCCAACCCCACTAGACCTTCAGTCCTCTCTGAAACCTGCTCTGAGAGGAACGAAGGTGTAGAATTAGGTGTGTCACAGCCAAGTGCTTCCGGGCACTCTGCTAGCAGTACACCCACGTCCGATTATAGCAGGCAAATGTCCCTGCCCCAGCTGCTGGACCGGCGAAAAAAGTTCACTCCCAGCCATCCACATGCCCAGCGGTTGAATGCTAGCTTGGCTAAATTGCTAGCACTTCAACTGCTGCCTTTTCAGTTGGTAGACTCGGCCCCGTTCCGTGAGTTTGTACAATGTGCGGTTCCTCAGTGGCAGGTCCCCAAATGCCACTTTTTCTCACGGAAGGCGATTCCGGCTCTCTACCGGCATGTGGAAGGCAATGTTCTTGCCTCGCTGGACAGGGCGGTCAGCGGTAAGGTGCATATTACCGCTGACTCATGGTCCAGCAGGCATGGACAGGGATGTTACCTGTCTTTCACGGCCCATTGGGTCACTCTTCTGGCAGCTGGGAAGGATGCAGGACAAGGTGCAGTAGTGTTGGAGATTGTTCCGCCACCACGCCTCCAAAATGCTACTATTGGTTGTGACACACCTCTCTCCTCCACCCCCTCCTCTTCTTCTTCCTCCATGGCCTCTTCCAGTGCTCTGTCCTCAGAACCAGCGGTGCTCCGTAGGCGTTCCAGGGGCTACGCAAGTACACAGGCAAAACGATGCCATGCCGTGCTTGCGCTGGTTTGTTTGGGGGACAGGAGCCACACTGGGGCGGATGTTTTGTCAGCTCTGCAGGGGCAGGCCGAGAGGTGGTTGACGCCATGCCAGCTTAAGCCAGGAATGGTGGTTTGTGACAATGGCACCAACCTCCTCTCCGCCCTCCGACAGGGACAATTGACCCATGTGCTCTGTGTAGCTCACGTCCTTAACCTGGTGGTGCATCGGTTCTTGGGCAGGTACCCAGGCTTACAGGATGTCCTGAAGCAGGCCAGGAAAGTCTGTGTGCATTTCCGCCGATCATTTAATGCCTGTGCTCGGCTGGCTGAGCTCCAAAAGGAGTTGAACCTGCCCAAGAACCGCCTTATATGTGACATGCCCACCAGGTGGAACTCAACGTTAGCCATGCTGCAGTGGCTGCACACGCAGCAGAGGGCCATCAATGAGTACCTGTGCGACTACGGCACCAGGACAGGGTCAGGGGAGCTCGGTTTTTTCTCACCACGCCAGTGGGGCATGATCAGGGATGCATGCACTGTCCTGTCACCGTTTGAGGAGGCCACAAGGATGGTGAGCAGTGACAGTGCATGCATCAGTGACACTGTACCTCTTGTCCACCTCTTGGAGCATACGCTGCGTGGAATAATGGACAGGGCACTTGAGGCAGAACAGAGGCAGGAAGAGGAGGACTTCCTTGCCTCTCAAGGCCCCCTTTATCCAGACAGTGTTCCTGCTGTGCCACCCATCACACAGGAAGAGGATGAGGAGGAGGAAGAGGAGGAGGAGGAGGATGATTGTGTCAGCATGGAGGTGGAGGCTGGCACTCAGCAGCAGCAGTCTTGTAGGGATGATTTACAGTCCCAAGAAACACGTGGACTTGTACGTGGCTGGGAGGAGGTAGCTGCGGATCATGTTGTCCTTAGTGACCCAGAGGACTCCGGACCGAATGCCTCAGCTAACCTACGCTCCATGGCCTCCCTGATCCTGCAAAGCCTGTGGAAGGATCCTCGTATTCTTCGGATCAAGGAGAGGAACCATTACTGGCTGGCCACTCTCCTTGATCCACGGTACAAGGGTAAGGTTGCCGACCTTATCTTGCCATCGCAGAGGGAGCAGAGGATGAGACATCTTCGGGAGGCCTTGCAGAAAGGTCTGTGCAACCCGTTCCCAGAGACTGGGAGGTTACAAACTCCTGGTCGTTGACAACGTGTTGCTGAGGCATCGGTCAGAAGGAGCGGTGGAGAAGGTGGCCGTCTGACTGATGCTTTCAGACAATTTTTTAGTCCGCAGCCCCAAGGTATGATCGGTTCCAGCAACCATCGCCAGCGTCTGATTTACATGGTGCAGGAATACCTAGGGGCAAGGTCAGACTTGGACACCTTTCCCACCGAAAATCCTCTGGCTTACTGGGTCTTGCGGATGGATCACTGGCCAGAGCTTGCACAGTATGCAATTCAGCTACTGGCCTGTCCTGCATCCAGCGTTCTTTTGGAACACACCTTCAGTGCTGCTGGTGGCTTTGTTACCGATCACAGGGTGCGCCTGTCCACCGAATCAGTTGATCGACTGACCTTCATCAAGATGAATCAGTCTTGGATCACCCACAGCTACCAAGCACCTGAAGCTGATGTAATCGAATAATTGTTTTTGAAATATCACATCCCTTCAAGACTGCCTATGCTGATGCTGAGTGACTGTCCTGTTATGTTGATTGTCTATCCTCTTCCTCCTCCGCTGATATGTTGGAAGAACATTTCTGGTTCTGGGTGATGCCATCAGCCCAATTTTTCTGCCCCTGTTTAACAGGGGCGTTTAATTACAATTTTTGATGCAATGCTTTGCAGCAGGGCTAATTCCTGCAATAAAACTAGAGTATATGGGAGAGGTTGCAGTGTCGTGGCACCAGCACCAGTGCCTAAGGCCCAATTTTTCTGCCCCTGTTTAACAGGGACATGTAATTACAATTCTTGATATAATATTTCACAGGAGGGCCCGTTCCTGTGCCCACCCAGAGTAACTGTGAGGACTTATAGTGTTGTGGCACCAGCACCACAACCACCAAAGGTCAATTTTTCTACCACTGTTCAACAATGGCATGTAATTACAATTCTTGATATAATCGTTCACAGCAGGGCGCTCCAGCGCCCACCAAGAATCACTTTCAGGGCTTACAATGTTGTGGCAAAACCAACAACTTGTTCCGCCAGTTCTGCAGAGCATATAGGGCAGGCCCCTACTTTCAAACATCCGACTTACAAACATCTCCTACTCGCAAACGGAAGGAGACAACAGCAAGTGAGATGAAAAAAGATGTACGACAAAACAAATTATACAGGGGTGATAACCCTTCCCTATGTTTTTCAAAAAGCTTAAAAATAGTTTTTTTTGACTGGAGCTACACTTTAAAAATGTACCAGTTGAAAATTACAAACAGATTCAACTTAACACAACAAAACTAGTCCCTGTCTTGTTTGCACCGCCTGTATACTGCTGTTCTGAGTATATAGGGCCTGGGGGCCACACGCATTTCCTTTTTTTAATATGGGTACGGGGTTCCCCTTAATATGCGTACAAGACCCAAAGGGGCTGGTAATGGGCAGGGAGGGCTACCCATGCCATTTTTCTCAATGATTTTCAACCATATTGCAGGAACCAGATATAACATTAAAACCGCAAGCAGTTTTCAATGATGTTATTTCCGTTTAATGTCATTTTGTGCAGGGACTGTTCTAAACACGGGAAACACGTGGCACTTCACAGGCATACTACAGACACCCCCCAGGCACAATATTTAAAGGAATATTTCACTTTTTTTTCACTTTAATCGTCATTAAAATCAGTGCTCCCGCCAAAACTGACATTTTTAAAAACATTTTAGGCATTGACCCATGTCCCCTGGGGCAGGAGCCAGGTCCCCAAACCCTTTTTAGGACAGTATCTTGCATATTAGCCGTTAAAATTAGCACTTTTAATTTCGAACGTTCGAGTCCCATAGACTTCAATGGGGTTCTAAAGTTTGTACGAATTTGGGGTCCGTTCGAAAGTTCTGGTGCGAACCGAACCGGGGGTGTTCGGCTTATCCCTACTCCTTGATAAGAGATACGGTGATAGTGTGGAGAGAGGTCTGCAAGCGTATGAAGGTGCCCCACACTATCTCAAATCACCTCCCAATACAATGTAACCCATTGTTCCCTGCAGGTCTGGTCCATGAAGCATTCATAATATGGTCTACACCAGGCATCACTAAATGGCGGACCGCGGGCCGAATCCGGACCGAGTAGCAGCCATATCCGGCCCGCAGACTCGCAAATAGTTGCCTCTGTGTTTTTTATCCACTGCCGGATTGCCAGCCCGCCGCTGCCGCTAAAATCCTTGGTGAGGCTTGGCATCATTGCATCACTCCCCTTCCTTATTCACACAAGCCTGGAAGCGCTGCAGGTCCGGACAAAGGGCGGGACTTATCAAGTTACGAAGTGGGTGATTGGTTGCTAGGCAGTGGGGCAGTCCAGCAACCAATCACACCCTTTTAACTTGAAAAGTCCCGCCCTTTGTCCGGACCTGCCATGCGTGCTTCCCGGCTTGTGTGAATAAGGTAGGGCAGTGTGGGGAGGGGGAATGCTGCGGGAATGCTGCGGGAATGCTGCGATGATGAAAGGGACAGTCTGACGCTGTAATGTTGAGGGAGGACTGTGATGGAGTGGGATCTGTAATGGGGGGTCTGTATTACGGGGGTCTGTGATGGAGTGGGGTCTGCATTGGGGGGGGGATCTGTGATGGAATGGGGTCTGTATTAGAGGGGTCTGTGATGGAGTGAGGTCTGTGATGCAGGGGGATCTGTGATGGAATGGGGTCTGTAACGGGGGGCCTGTGATGGAGTGGGGCCGTTAATGGGGGATCTGTGATGGAGGGGGATCTGTATCGGGGGGGGGGGGGGGTCTGTGATGGAGGGGGGATCTGTATCGGGGGGGATATTTGTGATGGAATGGGGTCTGTAACGGGGGGGGCTGTGATGGAGTGGGGCCGTTAATGGGGGATCTGTGATGGAGGGGGATCTGTATCGGGGGGGGGGGTCTGTGATGGAGGGGGGATCTGTATCGGGGGGGATATTTGTGATGGAGTGGGGTCTGTATTAGGGGGGGATCTGTTATGGAGTGGGGTCTGTGATGGGGGGGATATGTGATGGAGTGAGGATCTGTGCTGAGTGGGGGGGGGGTCTGTGGTGAAGAGGATCTGTAATGGGGGGGATCTGTGTTTGTGGGGGGGGGGTCTGTGATGGGGGTCTTTAAAAGGACACATTGTGATGAGTCTGTAATGGGTTGCGGGGTTTCTGATGGTGGGACTGTGATGTAAAAGTGAGAAATGTGCTGTGAAGGGGGGACTGAGGGCACTGATGTAAGGGCTTGTCCACACTTGTGCAGAGATCTGTTTTTCTGCCCTAGAAAAACCCAGGTATCTACAAGGGCAATATAAAACAATTGTGATGTGCACAGGAAGGTTGTAATGTGAAGGATCGGAGTCATGACCAATATGACATTCGGACCTCCGCGGGAAGAAAATTTTACTGACCGGACCCCCGTGAATTTTAATTCAGTACCCCTGGTCTACACTGAGCTTAACCTGGGCAGCCTCACTGCTTCACCCAGGCACCTGTAACATCAGCTCTTTTCAGGAGCTCGCCAAACAATATGGCCTAACCCCTCACCACTACTACCACTACCTCCAGTTTGTGGCCTATGTCAAATCACAATTGGGCCGAAAGAGAACTCATCTATCTCATCCAGTGGTCGATAAGGCAGTACAACAGAAAAACGACTCTATCTCGACCCTATATTCCCAAATCCTTCAGCACACTACGTCCCTCACAGGCCATTCAATTTGGAAAGAGTGGTCCATGGACTTCCCAGAGTTGGAGGACACCACACAACTTCTACAAGGTTATAAGGCGGTCTGCAAAGTTATTATCAATGAACAATGGAGGGAGACTCAGTTCAAAATCTTGCATAGGGCGTTCATATCTGCCTACAAACCCACTTCTTGCAATTTGTCCATGGTGCAACGCCAGCAGGCCAACACTCCTACATAATTTTTGGTCTTGCATCCCAATCCAAACTTATTGGGATCAAATAATCCGATATATACAGGGCATTGCATCTACGAAACTACCCAAAGACCCGATGATCTGTCTGTTCAGTCACTCTCCTCAGGTGACCTCGGACGCCTCACATAAAGGGACAGCAATTACCCTGACACCTTGGATACATCTCTGTCTGCTGACAGCCAGGAGGGTCCTCACACGGGCCTGGACTTCTAGCCAAAGCCCATCACTCTCTACGGTAAAGACAAATCTGAAATCGCTTCTATACCTTGAAAAGTTGGACATTATGATGCAAAACCTTGGAACTACAAAGTGCTTCTTTACACACTGGAAAGCATTCATAGAACCTACTTTCAGGATGCCAGAAATTCACCAACTCATGTCCACCTTTCAATATACCACCTGGTATGCCAAAGCAAATATTACGAACTCTCTGGGCAAACTAAAGCTGCCCCAATCTAGCCTCAAGGTGGGCAATGGAATCTCCCAACCCAACGAAGGGCAATGTACATTTACCCCTTAAGGGATCCCCTATCACCCCCTACTTTAAAGTCGCCACCCTGGACCACTTGTCACCAAATATGGGATGAATACTCTGCATACCCATAGGATTAGCAGGATTGTATAGCAATACTTGTTAGAATCACCTATATCCTCACCCAAGAATGTATTCTACTCTAAGCAACCCACAAAAATGTCAGCATGCATTGTATATGATATGTTTATTTTTCTGAATACTGTAATATTGAAATTGGAATAAATGAAAATCTCAAACAAAATCTCAAAGAAAAAAAAATCAAATTAAAATTAATTTACATATATTTTTATGTTGAAAGAAAACATTCAATTTTCAAGTCATGAGCTAAAAATTGTTTGTGATTGATGAAGCAAAAAATAAAACTGTCCCTTTTTTATACACAGGATGAGCTCAGCCAGGAGGAGGGTCTGAAAAGTGGCAGCCAGGAGGAGGCCATGCCCAGTGTGAGCCAGGAGGCAGGCGGGCCCAGTGTCAGCCAGGAGGTGGGTGGGCCCAGTAGGAGCCTCACCCAATCCCAGGTGCCTCCCCTCCGCCTTACAACAAAAAGGTCTAGGAAGGGGACGATGATGGAGGAGGCAGCACTGGGCCTCATTAGGGAAGCAAGTGATGTCCTCACAAGCCCCCCTCCCCAACGCTGAAGAGGGCTATGGCTGCTATCTAGCCACTAGATTGATGAAATTGGAGGAGGGCCAATGCCTCCTCTGTGAGGGAATTTTTGGTGAGGCCCTTCAGAAGGGGTTGAGGGGCCAGCTGACTGAGAACAGCCACGTATATGACCTCGCCCCTCCTCCTCCTCCTCCTCCCCCTGCCACAAGTCCACCACCAGAGCCACAGCCTCCAAGGAAGGCTACAGGGAAGAGTGGAGGGAAGGCTGCAGTGAAGAGAAGAAAGTGATGACCTGGCTTCTGTCTGACAGAAGACGCAGGCTGGTGTAGTACCACAGCCTGGGGACATATATGTCATCTGCTGCTAATCCTGATCTCTGGGATTCCTGGACCAGATTGGGCTCCAAATAATATGGACTCCTCAAGCTAACAATTTTATTTTCCACCGTCATGATATGTGCCCTGGGGGCCAAAAGGCTTTGCAAATCCCAAAAGTTTCTCCAGCGTTACCTTCCTCTTTATTTTGTTACCCAGAATAAATGGATATTTTATTTTCTGAAAATACTTTCCTATGTGTTTTTTTTTTACAAAAAGGACAGTTTGTTTGTGAGTAGGCAGATACATTTCTAAAAGACAATGTCAAATTAACAAGGGACACCAACCTCCTTGAGTTTAATAAAAAATACAAGATAATAATGTTATTGTGGTAACTTGACACACAAAAAATAAAATTATATGGAGATCACTAGAGATCACTAGAGATCTTGATGAAATAAAAAAAAGACTATAAAAATGAGTTCTAAACATTATTATGGAGATTGGGCTTTTAAATTAAAAGATTATTCATGAGATCACGAGAAATAATAAAGAAATACGTTTGTGAGAACTCTGTGTGAATATCAGCAGCAAAACAACTTCATTATTCTAGCATTATAAAGAACAAAAGAATGCGCTGAATAAAAGCATGTGCCATTTTTGGTACGTTGGAACAGCATACAGACGAGCGGTTTTCCCGATAGGAATTTGTTTAATCGGAAAAATATAGAACATGTTCTCTTTCTAAGTCCGTTAGAATTTTCGACGTAAAAAGTCAGATGGGGCATACACACGATCGGAATATACGATGAAAAGCTCCCGTCTGACATTTTCTGTTGGACATTCCGCTCGTGTGTACGTGGCATAAAGGAACCACGATGCAAACAGTGATGATATATACAGTGCCTTGAAAAAGTAGTCATACCCCTTGAATTTTTCCTAATTTTGCCATGTTACAACCAAAAACGTAAATGTATTTTATTTGGATTTTATGTGATAGACCAACACAAAGTGGCACATAGTTGTGAATAGAGATGGCCTTGCGGTTTGCCCGGCGGTCGGTTCGCTACGAACTTTGCTCGTTCGCGATTCGCCAAACCGGCGGACTTCTGCCGCTGTTCACGGCGGACATATTCATTTACATTGTGAAGAACATTGACCCATGACACATCCATCATGGGGTACAGGACAGCCAATTGAGACATTTCAGCACATGGACATACCCCCTACCTTATAAATAGACCTGATCTGGTGGCCATTTTACATTCTGTCTTTTGTCAGTGTAGGGAAAGGACGCTGTGTGGAGCAGGGACAGTCAGTCTAATCACTAGCTATTACTATTAGGTCCATAAAAGTCCTTTTAAGAACTGGTATAGGTGTACAGTATATAGGGTTGTAATACACTTACAATATACTTTCTTTCAAATATAGAAAGCATATTATAGTGCACTGCATGCGGTGTTGACCGATTCTGCAGCTGTCGTTTCTCAGTGTAGGGACAGTTTGGTTTTGGAGCAGGGACAGTCTGCAATTCACTAGCTACTAGGTCCACAAAGGTCCTTTTAAGGACTGGTATAGGTGTACAGTATATAGGGTTGTAATACACGTATAATATACTTTCTTTCAAATATAGAAAGCATATTATAGTGCACTGCTGTGCTGCTGAGTGCTGACCGATTCTGCAACTGTCGTTTCTCAGTGTAGGGACAGTTTGGTGTTTGGAGCCGGGACAGTCTGCAATTCGCTAGCTACTAGCTAGCTACTATTAGGTCCACAAAGGTCCTTTTAAGGACTGGTATAGGTGTACAGTATATAGGGTTGTACATGTGACGGACTGGGGTTTATATGGTCACAAAACAGACACCCCAAAGCAAAGTACATATTCATTTTTTTTTAATATTTCTAAACATATCCCTTCTATTCTATTAATAACCAGTAGATGGCAGAGAAGGTACACAAACAGAGTCTATATAAGGCCACACACCATGGGACTGGAAATTAAACTACTTCCAGCCATAAAGTCAGTGGTCATATCTCATGCTGTTTGTGTGATTCTTTGCAGGTATGTACTCTAAATCGTTCCTAATCTGTATTAACCTGTGATAGAAAGATTCCTAAATATCTGGAGCAGATGCAGAAAAAGTCTCAGCAGATTTTATGCTATAGTTTTGCTGTAATTAGAAGTTTAGAACAGCATGTGTCAGAAACAAGTGAAAAGTGCATAAGAACATGAAAATACTGCATTAGTCAGAACAAATGTCTATGATAAACACTAAACCTTTCTAAATAGGTATATTTAAACCTGATTTATTGAAAATGGCATAGATTTATATAAGCACATGTTTTCTGTTATTTAATATAGAAAAAAACCTATTGTATGTAAAGCTTATGTATTGCATCATACAGACATGCAATGTGCACCATCTAGTGGTTAAAAAAGAGTACTACCATGAAAATATTTGTATTAAAGCAATGCATTGCCAGTATGATTATTGCACACTTAAAGTGTACCAGAGAGATAAAGATAATTATCTATAACACTGAATAACAGGGATATATATGTTATTAAATTTAGTAATGTTCATTGTTATAACTACGTTTTAAAATACTTTAGTTAAAATCTGTATTATATATATTGTTAATGGTTATAAACATGTGACTATAAAAATGTAAAAGATGTATTGTTATGTAAAAATTAAACTACTTCCAGCCATAAAGTCAGTGGTCATATCTCATGCTGTTTGTGTGATTCTTTGCAGTCCATGCCAAGCTGATCACCTTATCTCATCGCGTCTACAATCATCGGCTCTCTTAATTCACATTTTGAGGCCGGTAACATTTTGGGGGCTCGTGTGCCGGGATTCGTTGTGTTACCAGTGAAAAGGAAGCGCGAGACAAGCGTGAGCCTGCTACAGAGCTACAAGGAGAGTCGTGAGAGTCGTCTGCCTCGTGAGTGCAAGTCTTCAGATTGCAACAGGGATGACGTCTCCTCGTCGTGCGCTGATGTGGGATATCCAGAAACAAATTCATCTGCTTAATGAAGAACAGCTGCATAGCCTCGCTATTACGCTGGAAGATGAAAGAGATGTGGACGTTCCATCAGTGACTGGTACCAACGAAATGGAACTTGTTGAATTTATTGAAGACTACTTGAGAAGTGATCAGCTGGAAAAGTTGGAAGATCAAGGTATGTCTTACCTACTCATCATCCAAGACAAGATCAATGAACTAAAACTTAACAAGGAAAGTACACCAACTGTGGAAATTGCAACCGCTGCAAAAAAAATAAGTAGTGGGACTGCAAGAACTGAACAGGTATCGGAGGTGGTGAGATTAACTGATGTTGTTGCTTTATTGCCACGTAGAGAATTTAAAATGCATGGTGGTGTAATTTCAGATCATGGTTCGGACATGAGTTACAGTAGCGTGTGCAGACAAATTGACGAGGGTCTAACAGAAAAATTCCCTGAATCTGAAATTATACGCACAGTGTTGAGAATAATCAAACCTGGTAATTTTAAAGATATGTTGACTGACAAAGATGATCTTACTGTTGCTGAATTGAAAAGGTTTTTGAAGTCACATATGAGAGAACGAAGTGGTAATGAGTTATTTCAGGACCTTAGCAATGCTACCCAGCAAAAAAGAGAAACAGCACAACAATTTGTTTACAGGCTAGTGGGGTTAAAACAAAAAGTTCTGTCTACATCACAACATGATAGGCGAGAGCTTAACTATGACAAAAACTGGTGCAAGGCATATTCCTTCATACACTGTATCAGGGACTAAATGAGAAAAATTCTAATGGTAGACGAGATATCAAGCCTTACGTGTCTGATTTGACAGTAACGGATGACTTTATCATACAGCAAGTCACCAGATCAGTTGATGAGGAAACAGAAAGGCAGAGACGCTTAAACAGTGCACCTAAACATAAACCTCTTACTGTTCATTCATCACAGACACCAGGGAATAGTGAAAAAGACACCTTGCAACAGAGAGTTGAGGGAGATGTTAAAGCAAATCACACTGCATTAATGGAACTAACAACACATGTCTCTGCTCTCACAAAAAACCTGGAAAAGATGATGAAGCTAACTCCTATTGTTGGAAACCAAATGACTAAGCCACTAACCAATGTTCAAGTTCCAGATACAACTCACTGCAAGCCCAGGTGTGATGATTGCATTAAACGAGAGAGTCAGAACTGCTACCATTGTTTCTACTGTGGTTGGACAGGACACAGAGCGGTTGATTGCTTGAAGAAAAGAAGGCAGTCGGGAAACGACAGACGGTCACTGGGAAAGGGACAACCAGTGACCACCTCAAATGATCTGTCCCATGCTAAGGTAAACAGGGTATTCACCCACCGGTCAACTAGAACACTCCCAAAAGAGAATGGATTCTCCAAACAACACGTAGCACAATTAATTGGAGGAAAATGCCTACTGTCATGTCAGATGAATGGTGTACCGGTTGACATGTTGATGGATAGAGGAGCTCAGGTCAGCATTGTCGGGAAGGCATGGTTAGAAAAGTTTCTACCCAGCGTCTCCATTAGGCACATACAAGATTTACTTTGTGATGACAACTTATCCATTACAGCTGCAAATGGTTCTATCATTCCATTCATCGGGTGGATTGAAGTCTGCCTGGAATTCGAAAGTAGTGGACATGGAAACTCAGCCATTTATGTGCCAATGCTGGTGAGTGACTGCTGTAATGACAATCCAATTCTTGGGTTTAATGTTATCGAAGAATTGATCAGAGAAAACCGTGACCGACCAAACAGCACCCAAAACCTGACTATCTTGCTGAGTGAAGCTATGAAAGTAAGACAGAGTGTAGCGAATAACATTGTCAATGCTGTCAGTCAAGCAACTGACCCAGGAGAAATATTTGATAGTCGTATGGTCAAAGTGGGGAAGAAGGGACTCCAGATTAAAGGAGGCGAGCTCTGTGAAGTCAAATGCAGAATTAGAGCGTGGCCGAAAGGAGGAATCATGCCATTTGAACCACTTCCCGAATATCCAGTCGAGGAAGGACTTGAACTATTTCCTTCAGTGGTAGATGTGCCAAATGGGTTCTCTAAACTGGTGAAGATACCTATACTGAACCGTGCTCAACATGACATCTACCTTCCACCCAGAACAGTATTGGGTACCATTTCTCCAGCAGCTGAGATTCTACCATTGTCTCCAAACAAAGACAATGGAAAGGGAATTGACCAGAAGAAAAGGGTGTTTCATGTAAACCAGTTGAATCAAGTGGACACTGGAAATCAGCTACCCACTAACAAATCTGTTAAGTGGCACCCACCTGTCAATTTGGAAGATCTCTCAGAAGAAGAACAGGCGATAGCGAGACAAATGTTATATGATGAATCAGATGTCTTTGCTCGAGATGAGGGAGACATAGGATGCATCCCTAACCTGAAACTGAGGATAAATCTGAAAGATGAAACTCCTGTTCAGAAACGCTACAATTCGATACCGAAACCCCTATACAAAGAAGTGAAAGAATATATCCAAAACCTTCTTGACCGAGGTTGGGTAACAAAATCTTCTTCCGCATACTCATCACCAGTTGTTTGTGTTCGAAAGAAGGACAGTAACCTACGATTATGTGTTGACTTTAGGGAGTTAAACCGAAAGACTATCCCAGATAGACATCCACTACCCAGAATACAAGATCTGCTGGATAGCTTAGGAGGATTTACGTGGTTCTCAATCCTGGACCAGGGTAGTGCGTATCATCAAGGCTTTGTGCATGAAGACTCCAGACATCTGACGGCTTTCAGCACCCCCTGGGGACTCCTGGAGTGGAACCGTATTCCATTTGGATTAACGAATGCCCCAGCAGCTTTTCAGAGATGCATGGAGAATGTATTAGAGGGCATCAGAGACAAATGTTGTTCTCCATACTTGGATGACGTACTTTGCTACTCCAAAACTTTTCAGGAGCATGTCAATATTAGGCAAGTGCTTAGTCGAATGCGTGAGCATGGTATCAAACTTAGACCGAAGAAGTCTGAATTCTTTAAACGACAGATTCGATACCTTGGACGAATGGTGTCAGAAGAAGGCATAAAAATTGACCCAAAAGATCTTGAAGCGGTATTACATTTGAAAAGGAAAGAACCAAAAACAGTGGGAGGAGTCAGATCTTTGTTAGGATTCCTGAGCTACTACAGGTCCTTCATTCAAGATTTCTCTCGACTTGCTAAACCACTGTATGAACTTTTGCAGAACACTGAGAAAGAATCTGCTACATCCATCCCCAAAAACAATCGGATGGAATCTATGAAGAAAAACGGGAACAAAGCACAAGTGCCATCTAAAACACTGATTCAATGGACACCCAAACATCAAGCTGTAGTATCCAGACTGGTGGACATGCTAACCAATCCACCAATTCTAGCATACCCTGATTTTGACTTACCCTTCATCTTACACACTGATGCTTCCAATGAAGGCCTAGGTGCTGTACTATACCAACGACAAGGAGAAAAACTTTGTGTTATTGGGTTTGGCTCCAGAACATTGACTCCAGCAGAGCGCAATTACCATCTTCACTCTGGTAAACTTGAGTTTTTAGCTCTCAAGTGGGCAGTCTGTGACAAATTCAGAGATTACTTGTACTACGCTCCAACATTCACCGTTTACACAGACAACAACCCATTGACATATGTATTAAGTACTGCCAGACTGAATGCTGTGGGTCATCGCTGGGTTGGCGAGTTGGCTGATTTCCACTTCGATATCAAGTACAGGCCAGGTAAACAGAATGCAGACGCAGATACACTGTCACGATTTCCGGTGGAACTCACAAAGAATCTGAGTGAGTACACAGAGCTTGTACCATCTGAGGTTGTGTCAGCTATGTGGCAAGGGAGCAAAGCTGTTGACGAAGAAGAGGCATTATGGGTGGCTTCATTGACTCTTCACTCAGAAAGTGATGTGGCCGAAGAATTGCTGAAAGGACAGACAATCTGCCCAATGACTCAGGAGAATATCAGAGCATTACAACAAGACGATACCAACATTAGAGAAGTGGTCTGGCTTAAGGAGAACGACTGGATTCCAAACCACAAAGAAAAGGAGAGTATGACCAGCAAAACAAGACATTTGATACATGAATGGAATAAACTCAGAGTCGATGAAGGAATCCTCTACCGACACTCTGGAACCCGAAAACAGCTAGTTCTACCAGAAAAGTTAAAACCATTGGTCTTAAGAAATCTTCATGATGACATGGGTCACATTGGTACTGAGAAGGTAACCCACCTAGCACGTGAACGATTTTACTGGCCATTTATGCAAAGAGACATTGATGAATATGTGCTGAAGAAGTGCAGCTGCATCAAACGAAAGCGTCCAAATATCACCGAAAGAGCACCTATGGGTTCGATTACTACCAGTTCACCTTTGGAGTTAGTATCCATTGATTATCTTCACTTGGAGAAAAGCAAAGAAGGATATGAGTATATACTTGTAATAGTTGACCATTTCACACGCTTTGCACAAGCGTATCCAACTAAGAACAAATCTGGAAAAACGGCGGCAGAAAAGATCTTTCAAGATTTCATACCAAGTTTTGGCTATCCAGAGAAACTCCACCATGACCAAGGAAGAGAATTTGAAAACAACTTATTTCAGACATTGCAACGATTGGCAGGGATTTCTCATTCAAGAACTACTCCATACCATCCACAGGGTAACCCAGTGGAGAGACTGAACCGTACTTTGTTACAGATGCTTCGCACCTTAGAGGAAGAGAAAAAGTCAGATTGGAAAGAACATCTTCCACATATGGTTCATGCATACAATTGCACCAGGCATGAAGCCACAGGATACTCGCCATTCTTTCTATTGTATGGAAGATCTCCTCGTTTGCCAATTGACCTAATGCTCAACCTAAATTTGGAAAAGGAATCAGAAAGTCAACCAACATTTACTCAGAAATGGGCATCTAGAATGCAAGAAGCTTACAAAATCGCATCCGAGAATAGCAAAAAATCATCTGCTAAAGGGAAGGAGTACTATGACAAAAAGATAAAAGGAGCACCTCTTCAACCGGGTGATCGGGTCTTAGTACAAAATCTCTCTGAAAGAGGAGGACCTGGTAAACTTCGTTCATACTGGGAAGAATCAGTACACAAAGTGGTAGAAAGAATCAAAGATGGGCCTGTGTACAAAATTCAGCCTGAAAATGGTAAAAAGACTATTCGAGTACTGCACAGAAATCTTTTACTACCAGTAAATGACCTACCAATTGAAGGACACATTCCAAGAGTACAGATGAAACAAAGACAATCAAGTAACAAAAAGAATACCAGAATGGATGTGGACCAGGAGGAGGAATGTTCAGATGAAGAAAGATGGTATTATCCTTATATACCAGAGACTACAGAAAGTCATGATTGTGTTGTGTCTCAACAAAACTCTCAAAACGTAGAGAAAATCCCATTAAGAGTTTCTGCTGAAGAGTTCTATCCTGCAACTACCACACCCAATCTTGAACAAGAACAAAATAATGGAACAGTAGTTGGCGACCAAATCTGGGCTACAGACATGGTGGGACTAGACACTGCAGAATTACCCTCATTAAGTCAAGACTTACCTGTGAACCAAGGTATGCAAAAGTAGAATGATGTTGATGGAGAAGACTCAACTCCTGTCAGAAGATCTACCAGACAAGCTAAGCCTAAAGAGATCTTTACATATGACACACTAGGTCAGCCAAGATACATACCAAGTCAGATTCACACCATACAAACTCACACAATGCTAGCTACTCCCAGGACATGCCAGGTAGTTAACGTAGCTCCTTGGTGGCAACAAGTACCTATTTGGGTTTCTTAAATAACTAAATAGTGTTCAGATACCAATTGAGTTTAATGTCGGGAGCCATTAACTGAAGGAGGGGAGAGTGTGACGGACTGGGGTTTATATGGTCACAAAACAGACACCCCAAAGCAAAGTACATATTCATTTTTTTTTTAATATTTCTAAACATATCCCTTCTATTCTATTAATAACCAGTAGATGGCAGAGAAGGTACACAAACAGAGTCTATATAAGGCCACACACCATGTGACTGGAAATTAAACTACTTCCAGCCATAAAGTCAGTGGTCATATCTCATGCTGTTTGTGTGATTCTTTGCAGGTATGTACTCTAAATCGTTCCTAATCTGTATTAACCTGTGATAGAAAGATTCCTAAATATCTGGAGCAGATGCAGAAAAAGTCTCAGCAGATTTTATGCTATAGTTTTGCTGTAATTAGAAGTTTAGAACAGCATGTGTCAGAAACAAGTGAAAAGTGCATAAGAACATGAAAATACTGCATTAGTCAGAACAAATGTCTATGATAAACACTAAACCTTTCTAAATAGGTATATTTAAACCTGATTTATTGAAAATGGCATAGATTTATAGAAGCACATGTTTTCTGTTATTTAATATAGAAAAAAACCTATTGTATGTAAAGCTTATGTATTGCATCATACAGACATGCAATGTGCACCATCTAGTGGTTAAAAAAAGAGTACTACCATGAAAATATTTGTATTAAAGCAATGCATTGCCAGTATGATTATTGCACACTTAAAGTGTACCAGAGAGATAAAGATAATTATCTATAACACTGAATAACAGGGATATATATGTTATTAAATTTAGTAATGTTCATTGTTATAACTACGTTTTAAAATACTTTAGTTAAAATCTGTATTATATATATTGTTAATGGTTATAAACATGTGACTATAAAAATGTAAAAGATGTATTGTTATGTAAAAATTAAACTACTTCCAGCCATAAAGTCAGTGGTCATATCTCATGCTGTTTGTGTGATTCTTTGCAGTCCATGCCAAGCTGATCACCTTATCTCATCGCGTCTACAATCATCGGCTCTCTTAATTCACATTTTGAGGCCGGTAACATACACGTATAATATACTTTCTTTCAAATATAGAAAGAATATTATAGTGCACTACATGCAGTGCTGCTGACCGATTCTGCAGCTGTCGTTTCTCAGTGTAGGGACAGTTTGGTGTTTGGAGCAGGGAGAATCTGCAATTCATTAGCTACTAGCTAGCTACTATTAGGTCCACAAAGGTCCTTTTAAGGACTGGTATAGGTGTACTATTTGGTGTGCAGTATATGGGGTGTAATACACGTATAAAATACTTTCAAATATAGAAAGCATAGTATAGTGCATTTCCACTGTGCAGTATTGTGACTGCTGAGCGGTTCTGCAGCGATACTACAAAGAGTGACAAACGCAATTAGAAAAAAGTATTATAACTGGTGTGATAGACCAGTGGCCCCCCAAAACGACAGATTGAAGCGGGGTGTTATATACCTTCTTCCACATATACTGCACTTCTCTAGAGACTTTTGTCACAGGGTCATTTAAAAAATGACAGGCAGAGGAAGAGGCAGACCCTTTCGCAGGGGTGGTAGGGGTAGGGCAGGAGCAACAGGCTTGAGCCAAAGTGGGAAATTGCAGAAGTGCTCTCTATGTCGGTGCTGGTGTCAGTGCTCTCTATCTCGGTGCTGGTGTCAGTGCTTTCTATCACGGTGCTGGTGTGGTATCAGTGCTCTCTATCACGGTGCTGGTGTGGTGTCAGTGCTCTCTATCACGGTGCTGGTGTGGTGTCAGTGCTCTCTATCACGGTACTGGTGTCAGTGCTTTCTATCACGGTGCTGGTGTCAGTACTATCTATCTCGGTGCTGGTGTCAGTGCTCAGTCTCTATCGCGGTGCTAGTGTCAGTGTTCTATCTCAGTGCTGGTGTCAGTGAGGGAGATAGCAGCGGAGAAGCCAATCAGCAGGCAGTGCCAGCACCATGGCTGAGGATCAGCACTGAACTGGCACCTCCAGACCACCGCAGTGGAGCCCTGCATAGGTGGGGGTAAGGGCCGGGCAGATGGAGGGGCTCAAGCACAGGTTTGCACACTGGGACACTGGCACAGGACTGCGCTGCCCTGACTGTGGCACTGATCATCTCCTGCACCCACTTCATAGCCTGGCCTGACCTTGCCTCTCCTCCATGGCCTTCATGCGCTCCTGAATTGTCAAAATTTCACAGATAAAGAAAGAATGCTTGTCGTTGTCGATCCCAGATTCACTTAATACTTTTGTTATGTCAGTGTCCATGTTGTGGGACTATGTGTGCACAGCTAGTAAGTATTTTGTTGCTTAAAATATGACCTGGAGGTTTTTAAGGTTCGCCTGCCATTAAAGTGAATGGGGTCCACCGCGAACCTTGCGGTTCGCAAACTTTTGGGCACGTTCGTGGATCGCGTTCGCAAAACGTCCCATCTGAAGTTTGTCCATCACTAGTTGTGAAGTGGAAGGAAAGTGATAAATCGTTTTCCAAATTTTTTACAAATAAATATCTGAAAAGTGTAGGGTGCATTTGTATTCAGTCCCCTGAGTCAATACTTTGTAGAACCACCTTTCGCTGCAATTACAGCTGCAAGTATTTTTGGTGATGTCTCTACCATTTTTTCACATCTATAGAGTGACATTGTTGCCCATTCTTCTTTGCAAAATTGCTTAAGCTCTGTCAGATAGGATCGAGAGCATCTGTGAACAACAGTTTTCAAGTCTTGCCACGGATTCTCAATTGGATTTAGGTCTGGACTTTGACTGGGCCATTCTAACACATGAATGTGCTTTGATCTAAACCATTCCATTGTAGCTCTGGTTGTATGTTTAGGGTCATTGTCCTGCTGAAAGGTGAGCCTCACCTCAGTCTCAGGTCTTTTGCAGACTCTAATGCCACGTACACACGATCGGAATTTTGGTCGAAAAAATCTCTGATGGTTTTCTCGATGGAATTCCGATGGTATTTCGATGAAGCTGTCTTGCATAGACACGGTCACACCGAATTCGGACCGTCAAGAATATAGTGATGTACAACACGTATGACGGGACTAGAAAAAGGAAGTTCAAAAGCCAGTAGCCAATAGCTTCCATCTTGTAGTTGAATCTGAGCATGCGTGAGTTTTTGTGCATCGGAATTGCATACACACGAAAGCTTTTTCGGACAGGAACTTTTTCCGACTGAAAAATTGAGAACATGCTCTCAATCTTTTGCTGGCCGAAATTCATCCAGGAAAAGTCCGATGGAGCATACACATGATCGCATTTTCTGACCAAAAGCACTCATCGGTCTTTTGCTGGCCGAATTTCCAATTGTGTGTACACGGCATTACAGGTTTTCTTCTAAGATTGCCCTGTATTTGGCTCCATCCATCTTCCCATCAACTCTGACCAGCTCCCTGTCTCTGCTGAAGAAAAACATCCCAACAACAGGATGCTGCCACCACCATGTTTTACGGTGGGGATGGTGTGTTCAAGGTGAGGTGCAGTTTTCTGCCTCACACAGCGTTTTGCTTTTAGGCCAAAAAGTTCAATTTAGGTCTCATCTGACCAGAGCACCTTCTTCCACGTGTTTGCTGTAACCTCTACATGGCTTCTCACAAACTGCAAACAGGACTTTTTATTGGCTTTATTTTTAAGAATGGCTTTCTTCTTGCCACTCTTCCATAAAGGCTAGATTTGTGGAGTGCACAACTAATAGTTGTCTTGTGGACAGATTCTCCCACCTGAGCTGTGGATCTCTGCAGCTCCTCCAGAGTTAACCACTTCAATACCGGGCACTTAAACACCTTCCTGCCCAGACCAATTTTGAGCTTTCAGCGCTGTCGCACTTTGAATGACAATTGCGCGGTCATGCTACACTGTACCCAAATGAAATTTTTATCTTTTTTTTCCCACAAATAGAGCTTTCTTTTGGCGGTATTTGATCACCTCTGCGGTTTTTATTTTTTGCTAAACAAATAAAAAAATACCGAAAATTTTGAAAAAAAATGTTTTTTTTTGTATCAGTTTCAAAACTTTGTAAATAAGTAAGGCCGCGTACACACGGGCGGACTGTCTGTCCAACTTAGTCCGCTGAAACACATTTCAGCGGACAGTCCGCTCGTGTGTGGGCTTCAGCGGACTTTTTCAGCGGACAGTCTGGCGGACTAAGTCTTTCGGAATTTCCGTAATACAGTCCAACTTTGGTTTAAGCGGACAGTCCGCTCGTGAGTAGGCAAGTTGGACGGACTAAGTATGGCGCATGCTCAGAAAGGATTTACACAGCCGAAGGTTGCATTGCAGTGTATTGGATGTCGTATTTCTAGTCCCGTCGTACGTGCCATACACGTCATCGCGCAAGCTTTCAGCGGACTGTCTGTTCATCGTGTGTGGTCAAGTCCGTTCATTCAAAAGTAGGACGGACTGTCCGTCGGATTGTCTGACGGACTTAGTTGGCCAGACAGTCCGCCCGTGTGTACGCGGCTTAAGTTTTCTCCTTCACTGATGGGCACTGATGGGGTTACACTGATGGGCAATGATAAGGTGGCACTGATGGGCACCGATGAGGTGGCACCAATTAAGTGGCACTGATGAGGTGGCATTGATGGACACTGATATGTGGCACTGATAGGAGGCACTGATGGGTGGCACTGATGGGCGACACGGATGGGTACTGATAGGTGGCACAAATTGGCACTGATAGCTGGCACGGATTGGCATGGATGGGCATGGGTAGGCGGCACGGGTGGGCATGGGTAGGCGGCACAGGTGGGCATGGATGGGCACTGATAGGTGGCATGGATGGGCACTGATAGGTGGCACAGATGGGAACTGATGGGCTGCATTGTATTATAATATACTTTACTAATGGATGCCAATCAGTGCCAAACAATAATGCATGCTAATCAGTGATGCCCATTGTGGGCACTGATTGGCATCCATTATGGGCACTGATTGGCATCCATTGTGGCACTGACTGGAATCCCTGGTGGTCTAGGGTGGCATACCTTGTCCTGGGCATCCCTGGTGGTCCAGTGTGGGCATCCTCGGGGAGGCTGTGCTGATAATCGATCAGCATAGGCCCCCCCTGTCAGAGGAGCAGCCGATCGGCTCTCCTCTACTCGCGTCTGACAGACGCGAGTGAGGAAAAGCCAATCACCGGCTCTTCCTATTTACACTGTGATCAGCCGTGATTGGACACGGCTGATCACGTGGTAAAGAGTCTCCGTCGGAGACTCTTTACCGAGATCGTAGTTGCAGGGTGTCAGACTGACACCCCGCAACAACGATCGCCGCGATGCGCGCCCCCGGGGGCGCGCAGCGGCTCATAATCCTGATCACGTCATATGACGTCCGATCAGGATTATGAAACCACTTTGCCACTGTCATTTTGTTATAGGGCGGGCGGCAAGTGGTCAATATGGGCCTCTTTGCTTCTTCTCTGATTAATGCTCTCCTTGCCTGGCCTGTCAGTTTAGGTGGACGGCCATGTCTTGGTAGGTTTGCAGTTGTGCCATACTCTTTCCACTTTTGGATTGAACAGTGCTCTGTGAGATGTTCAAAGCTTGGGATATTTTTTTATAACCTAACCCTGCTTTAAACTTTTCCACAACTTTATCCCTGACCTGTCTGGTGTGTTCCTTGGCCTTCATGATGCAATCAAAAAATCCGGTGGAAAAGTCTGGCGGACTCAAGTCCGCCGGACAATCCCCCCCGTGTGTGGGCTCCGGTGGACTTTTTTTAACCAAAAGTCCGGCGGACTAAGAAAGTAGTTTTGCACCAAAATATGTCCGCCAGACTCGCAGTCAATACGGACAATACGTCCGTGTGTGTGCTAGTCCACCGTACTTTTGAAATGAACAGACTTTTCCCGCACGGAGAAAAGTCTGTTCATTTTAAGTGAAGCTCCAGGTAGCCAGTACCAGCAAAGGAAGCGTCGCTGGCCCCGTCACCTGGTATGGAGTTAAAGAGGAAGCCCTATGCCGAAAAACAGTGTGGGGGTCCCCCCCTAGGTCAATATCAGACCCTTATCCAAGCACGCAACCCGGCCGGTCAGGAAAGGGGGTGGGGATGAGTGAGCGCCCCCTCCCTCCTGAGCCGTACCAGGCCGCGTGCCTTCAACATGAGGGGTGCTTTGGGGGAAGGGGGGCCGCGTGGCCCCCCCACCCCAAAGCACCTTGTCCCCATGTTGATGAGGACAAGGGCCTCTTCCC
This sequence comes from Lithobates pipiens, assembly GCF_037356315.1. NCBI lineage: Eukaryota > Metazoa > Chordata > Amphibia > Anura > Ranidae > Lithobates > Lithobates pipiens. The sequence continues at coordinate 235,678,494 of NW_027507790.1, forward strand.
AACAACCCTGGCCGTTGGTTGTCGGGGTCTGCGGGGCGGGGGGCTTATCGGAATCCGTGAGCCCCCTTTAATAAGGGGGCCCCCGGGTCCCGGCCCCCCACCCTATGTGAATGAGTATGGGGTACAATGTACCCCTACCCATTGACTTGTGAAAAAAATGTAAACAAAAAACACAACACACAACACGGCAAGAAGAACCGAAGAGGGGGACAAGACCCCCGAAGTCGGAAGAAGAGGGCGGCGACGAAGAAGGAAGCCGGGCTCCTCCGCTAGTAAAATAGCTAGCAAAAGAGCAGAAGATAGTGGAGGAGTCCGGCGAGAAGACCCCCGAAGACGGAAGAAGACCCCTGGAGCTGTGCAATAAACTATTTTAACCCATGTGTGTTGTGTTTTTTACATTTTTTTCACAGGTGAATGGGTAGGGGTACATTGTACCCCATACTCATTCACATAGGGTGGGGGGCCAGGATCCGGGGGCCCCCTTATTAAAGGGGCTCACAGATTCCGATAAGCCCCCCGCCCGCAGACCCCGACAACCAACGGCCAGGGTTGTCGGGAAGAGGCCCTTGTCCTCATCAACATGCTCGGATAAGGGTCTGATATGGACCTGGGGGGGACCACCACACTGTTTTTTGGCGTAGAGCTTCCCCTTTAACTCCATACCAGGTGACGGGGCCAGCGACGCTTACTTTGCTGGTACCGGCTACCTGGAGCTTCGCTCAAAATGAACGGACTTTTCTCCGTGCGGGAAAAGTCTGTTCATTTCAAAAGTACGGCGGAGTAGCACACACACGGCCGTATTGTCCGTATTGACTGTGAGTCTGGCGGACATATTTTGGTGCAAAACTACTTTCTCAGTCCACACCGGAGTCCGTCTGACTTTTCCACCGGATTGTTTGATTGCGTGTACGCGGCATAATATACACTTTTTAACTACTTCCAGTCCAAATGTTTTCTGGCACTTTTTGTTTACATGGAATAATCAGTATTTTTTTGCCAGAAAATGACTTAGAACCCCCAAATATTATATATATATATATATATATATATATATATATATATATATATATATATATATATTTTAAAGCAGAGGCCCTAGGCAAAAAATTGGTTAGTTTTACAATTTTTTATGTCATATGGTATTTGCACAGCGTTTTTTCAAAAGTGATTTTTGGGGAAAAAAGTACACTTTTTTTAAATTTGAATGGCAAAAAACTCAATACATAACCCCATTTTTTTTAATAAAATATAAAATATGAAATTACGCCGAGTAAATAGATAAATAGATACCAAACATGTCACACTTCAAAATTGAGCACACCCGTGCAATGGTGACAAACAACATAATTTTTACTTTTCATAGGTGACTTTTTAAAAACCTTTACAGGTTACCACTTTTGATTTACAGAGGATGGTGCTAGAATTACTGCCCATGATCTGATGATCGTAGTGATATCTCACTTGTGTGGGATGATCGCTGTTTGCATGGGTGCGGAACCAAAGTGCATGTTCGTCTTTGCATGCAAGCATAGGAGGACAGGGGACACTTTACATGTTTTTCTAGAATTATTAATTAATTAATTATTTTTATTTTTACACTGTTGCTTTCATTCATGTATTTATTTATTTTTTATCACTTCATGTCCCCTTCTGCTGCTTGTTACATAGTTACATAGTTACATAGTAGGTCAGGTTGAAAAAAGACACAAGTCCATCAAGTCTAACCTATATGTGTGATTATATTTCAGTATTACATTGTATATCCCTGTATGTTGTGGTCGTTCGGGTGCTTATCTAATAGTTTTTTGAAACTATCGATGCTCCCCGCTGAGACCACCGCCTGTGGAAGGGAATTCACATCCTTGCCACTCTTACAGTAAAGAACCCTCTACGTAGTTTAAGGTTAAACCTCTTGTCTTCTCATTTTAATGAGTGGCCACATGTCTTGGTAAACTCCCTTTCGCGAAAAAGGCTTTATCCCTATTGTGGGGTCACCAGTATGGCATTTGTAAATTGAAATCATACTCCCTCTCAAACGTCTCTTCTCCAGAGAGAATAAGTTCAGTGTTCACAACCTTTCCTCATAACTAATATCCTCCAGACCCTTTATTAGCTTTGTTGCACTTCTCAGTACTCGCTCCATTTCCAGCACATCCTTCCTGAGCACTGGTTAACAGAACTGGACAGCACACTCTAGGTGCGGCCGGACCAGAGTCTTGTAGGGTGGGAGAATTATCACTTTATCCATGGAGGTAATCCCTTTTTTAATGCATGCCAATATTCTGTTTGCTTTGTTAGCAGCAGCTTGGAATTGCATGCCATTGCTGAGCCTATCATCTACTAGGACCCCCAGGTCCTTTTCCATCCTATTTTCCCCCAGAGGTTCTCCCCCCAGTGTATAGATTGCATTCATATTTTTGTCACCCAAATGCATTATTTTGAATTTTTCTACATTAAACCTCATTTGCCATGTAGTTGCCCACCCCATCAATTTGTTCAGATCTTTTTGCAAGGTTTCCACATCCTGCGGAGAAGTTATTGCTCTGCTTAGCTTAGTATCGCCTGCAAATACAGAGATTGAACTGTTTACCCCATCCTTCAGGTCGTTTATGAACAAATTAAATAGGATTGGTCCCAATACAGAACCCTGGGAGACCCCACTACCCACCCCTGATGACCATTCCAAGTATTCCCCATTTATCACTACCCTCTGAACTCGCCCTTGTAGTCAGTTTTCAATCCATGTACTCACCCTATGGTCCATGCCAATGGACCATATTTTGTACAGTAAATGTTTATGGGGAACTGTGACAAATGCTTTTGCAAAATCCAGATACACCATGTCTACGGGCCTTCCTTTATCCAGATGGCAACTCACCTCCTCATAAAAGGTTAATAGATTGGTTTGGCAAGAACGATTCTTCATGAATCCATGTTGATTACTGCTAATGATATCATTCTCTTTACTAAAATCTTGTATATATTCCCTTATCATCACCTCCAAGAGCTTGCACACTGTTGATGTTAGGCTAACTGGTCTGTAATTCCCAGAGATGTATTTTGGGCCCATTTTAAATATTGGTGCTACATCGGCTTTTCTCCAATCAGCTGGTACCATTCCACTCAGTAGACTGTCAGTAAAAATTAGGAACAATGGTCTGGCAATTACTTGACTGAGTTCCCTAAGTACCCTCGGGTGCAAGCCATCTGGTCCCGGGGATTTATTAATGCTTAGTTTCCCAAGTAGAATTTTAATTATGTCCTCCGTTAACCATGGATGTGCTTCCTGTGATGTGTCATGAGTATAAACACTGCAGTTTTGGTTACTGCAACCCGATTCCCCTGTGAAGACTGAGGAGAAGATTACATTCAATACCTTCAGATTCCACCTCCTCCCTAGCTCCCTTAGTGATGTCATATCTCACATTCACTTGTATATTAGTCTTGATATATAGGCATACCCCTCCCCCTTTATTACCCTTTCTATCCCTGAGATAAAGGGTATACCCTTGAATGGTTACCAGTCAATCATAAGAGTTGTTGAACCAGGTCTCTGAAATTCCCACAAAATCCTCCTCATAAAACAGTATCTCTAGTTCATCCATCTTGTCTGCCAGGCTCCCGCCATTGGTGAACATGTCACATAGTTTAGTCCAGTCGCATAGTAATCTCTTATTGGGTGTTCCGAGATTGCAACTAGGACTTGTTACTATACTTACCTTGGGTTTATGTGCTTTAGTCAACCTACCACTAATGCCCCCAATACTACCCTCTGGAATATGTTCTACGCTGACTATCTCTATCTCTGGACCCTCCCCCCGTCGCCTGCTTGTAATAGCAAAGTAGTGGCTGGTGTGCTGCTCTGATTTCTATTACAAGAGAGCCAACCGCCGCCTCTAAAAGACAATACCGGGATGATGCCTGCAGCTGCAGGCATCATCCTGGTATAACCACCGAAAAGGACAGCGGCGTACCGTTACGTCGCTGAACGGGAGGTGGTTAACCAGCTGAGGACCCAGCATTTGCCCTAAAAACCATCACCAAAGTACTTTGGTATACACCATATGTCCTGTCCTCTCATGTTAAATGCCCAGTCATGTGGTAGTAAAGCCAGATCCTTTTAATTTCTCTTGCACATGATTGGTTGAAGTTCACTAGTGAAGTGAACACCGCTAATACTTAAAAGAATAATTCCTCACATGATTTACAAATATCAGGGAGAAATACAATGTAACAACATTGTTCTTACATCACATTTAAACTGGTTCATTGATGTGCAGATCAAAGTGGTGACCTTTGATCTGCATATGATGTCAATTAAAGCAACAAGAAAAAAAAAGTTTATTTTTTAAATAAAACTTGTTCCAATTTAAGCTGTTATTAATATTTAATTAACCCTAATGAGCCTAATTAACTTCTTCCTCACCTTTTCCACTTGGTTATTTTTCTTCTGATTTTATATTATTTCTATTTTTAACTATTAATATTTAACCTTTTCTTGTTTTCATTTGTTAACAGGTTTTTTTACTGCCACACTTAAAGGATTTTTTTTTCTCTTTTGAGCATTTTTTTTTTAATGTCATTTGTAAAAAGTTTTCCAATGCTTTGTATAAGAAACATAAATTGTAATTCAATTTGCAGACAATAGAAAAATTATTTTCTCTGGGTGATGTATATACATTGCAAGCATTTAACAAATGTAATTGTAGATACCTAACTTTTTCTGTTCTGAAGAAATATCTGTCTTTTCCTGATGGATTCTTGAATGGGAGGGCCAGCCTTCATTACAATCACCAGGTGCACACTTTATGTTCATAAAGCGTACAAAGCACTTGCATTTTGCCATACTGCATTACTGCATTGCTTTTTTTTTTTTTACATTTTTACACAATGCTAGGAGATGAAAAGGTAATTTCTAAAATTAAATTAAATGCTAACATTAAAAATATATATATTATGTAGCAATTTTATATTCTATAAACACTTTATTTAAGAATGTTTGTTTAGTTTCCAATCAGTTTAGTAGAATCGATGTTCGTTTTGGTCTGTAGTAATGAGAAGAACAAAAAAGGACCAGGATGGGATTTTTTTTTCTCAAATGTTCACATTTCAAACAGTGAATGTGGTTTTCGATCAGAAAATCTGAAAATTACATTCATTGCTAAAATTAATTTTAAAAGCAAACAACAATTTGAAGTGCTTTTGAACAGTTGCCAAGTCATCAAATGTACAGAGAATGTTTGTACAATTGTTTGTTTGAAAATCTACCAGCGTATAGCCAGCTTAACAGCTTGTTTTAAAAAATAACACTGGTCAAACTAGAAAAATGTGCATTCTTTTCTTTTGTTTTATTTTAAATAATTTGTCTATAGATTTAATACAATTTTTTTAAAGTCAATATTGCCAAAGAAAAACCAGATTTGTCCTGAAAAAAACAAACAAACAAAAAAAAAATATGTATTTTTTTTAAATCTAAGGCTGGGTTTGCATGCAACTCACAGCAGGGGTCCGGTACGCCCCTGTTCACTGTTTCAGGTCCTATTGCAGACCAAATTTTTGGCTGGATTCGGACCTGAAACGGACCAAATGACGCACAGGGCTTCTGTGCAAATTCTCACTGGAGCCGCAGCAGAGATATGTGAACTGGCTCCATTGAGAACTGGTCAAAATCTCTTGCTATTGGAAATTGGATGCGGGGATCCCGCATCCAATTCGCAATAGTGTGAACCCAGCCTTACAGTGGAACTTTACTACCAAAATTAAAATAAATTCTGAATAGGCTGGATTTTCTATGCTTCTTCTGCATTAAAGTTGCTTACTTGCAGGTCCACACTGCACTTGGCAATGCCAAGATGACTGGACTCCCACATACAGTGCTGTAAAAAGCAACACAGAATGCTCCGATCTAAAGAAATTCAAGAACAAATGAGAAACAAAGTAATTGACATGTATCAGTCTGGAAAGAGTGAAAAAAGGCGAACCACGGGGAGAGCCATTATCCACAAATGGAGAAAACTTAGAACAGTGGTGAACCTTCCCAGGAGTGGCCATCCTACCAAAATTACTCCAAGAGCACGATGACGATTCATCCAGGAGGTCATAAAAGAAACCAGAACATTATCTAAAGAACTGCAGGCCTCACTTGCCTCAGTTAAGGTCAGTGTTCATGATTCAACAATAAGAAAGAGACTGGGCAAAAATGGCATCCATGGGAGAGCTCCAAGGTCAAAGTCACTGCTGACCAAAAAGAACACAAAGGTCGCCTCACATTTGTCAAAAAACATCTTGATGATCCCAAATACTTTTGGGAAAATATTCTGTCGACTGAGACAAAAGTTTAACTTTTTGAAAGGTGTGCGCCCCATTACATCTTGTGTAAAACACAGCATTTCATAAAAAGAATATCATACCAACAGTCAAACATTGTGGAGGTAGTGTGATGGTCTGGGATTGCTTTACAGCTTCAGCACCTGAACGACTTACCATCAATGATGGAACCATGAATTTTGCGCTCTACCATAAAATCCTGAAGGAGAATGTCTGGGCCATCAGTTCGTAACCGCAAGCTCAAGCGCCACTTGGGTTATGCAGCAGGACAATGAGCTGAAACACACCAGCAAGTTCACCTCTGAATGGCTCAAAGAAACAAAACAAAATTAAGGTTTTGGAGTGGCCTAGTCAAATTCCGGACATAAATCTGATTGAGATGCTGTGGTGTGACCTTAAACGGGCCATTCATGATGAAAAACCCTCTAATGTGGCTGAATTAAAACAATTCTGCAAACAAGAGTGGGCCAAAATTCCTCCACAGTGATGTGAAAGACTCATTGCCAGTTATCGCAAATGCTTGATTGCAGTTGTTGTTGCCAAGGGTGGCACAACCAGTTATTAGTTTTAAGGAGCAATTACTTTTCACATAAGGCCAGGCAGGTTTGGACAGCTTTTTTCTCTTAATAAATGAGATCATCATTTAAAAACAGCATTTTGGATTTACTCGGGTTATCTTTGTGTAATGTTAAAATTTGTTTGATCTGAATCATCTGATTGTGACAAATACGCAAAAAAAAAAAAAAAAAAGAAGGGAAGGGGGCAAATACTTTTTCACACCACTGTATGTGCTCATCCGGGGATCGATAACCAGAAGCAGACTGGCAGAAGATGTCAGTGGCCGGCAAGGAGCTCTGGGATACCACAGCTTTGGAGAAAACAGTTCCACTTTAAGTAATTTATTATTTTCACATAGAAGACACAACATGCATTACCTCTATGCATATCTATTTCCATCAGTTAACAAATACTTTATTTCATTATATCCATGTGTGTAGAACCTTGTAGTGTCTTGTGTATACTTTTTTGGGAGGTGACTTTTTGGGGTTCACTCATCTCTGTTTGCATGGAACTATTCCAGAAATAACTGAAACTGCTCCAAAAATATTCCTCTCCTATGATACTATATTCTATTTCCACTTCATATAGAGCATCTGCATTCAATATTTATTAGGCTTCCTGAGCAGTTTTTCCATTGACTCTATCTCATTTATTGATCACCTTTACTCTTGTCAAAGAAAGATCAATCTAGAAATCTCATCTCCATGGGACTCCCATACCTCATATGAGTATCAATCCTAAATTATCCTTCTCTGGAGTCTTAAACAGTGTCCATGCTTAGACCTTCCCCCTCAAAAAAGTCCCCTTCGATTGCCATTCGATGCACCCTCTCTATGTCGCACTGTGTAGCCCACTGGGAACAATCACAAAAGCTGCTTACTCGTTGTTATCTCACACCATATCAATTATCAAAATTCTCTAAATGCCAATCCCCTCTTTGCTGGAGGGAATGTGGCCAGGTGGGTAATCTCCTTCACATTTGCTGGACATGTAAGAATCTTATTAGCTTTTGGAGGAAATTTTTTACTATTCTCTTAGCCCTTGTACACACGGTCGGACATTCCGACAACAAAATCCGTTGGATTTTGTCCGAAACTGGTGTTGCATACACGCGGTCGGACAAAGTTGTCGGAAAATCTGATCGTTCGTAACGTGATGACATTATTTAGTTACGACAGGACTACGTTCCGGCTAGTAGCCAATAGCTTTGGTCTAGGAATTTGATCTGAGCATGCGTGGCACTTTGCCCGATCGGAATTCTCTACAAACGATCGGACAAAGTCGAATCGGATCATGTTGTCGGAAAATTTTATAGCCCAGCTCTAAAACTTTGTCGGTCGGATATTCCGACGGAAACAGTCCGATGGAGCCCACACATGGTCGGATTATCCAACAACACGGTCCGATCGGACATTTTCCGTCGGAATGTCTGACGGTGTGTACAAGGGCTTAGAGACCACGGGTGTTTTGACTAAACCTAACCTAGCTCTTGTTGCTATTTTACACCTGGGTATAGATAGCTTCCACCATAGTTTAGGAATTGTTGTTTTGCACATTTTAGTGGCAGCAAAAACAGTGATAGCCAGGCATTGGACTGAAAACTTAGCACCACACCCTTCTGAAGCAGTAGATCTGATTATTATGCCACTTTCACGTGAACAAATCTACTCCCACATAAACTTGACATGTGCTTCTTTTAAAAAGGAAAACCATGGATGGATAGTAAATACTATTGTATCTTGATGCCTTTTGATGTAACCTATTGTATTAATTGTATGCCATAGCTCCACTGTTTGAGACTGCTATTTTGACTGTACTTTGAGATGCATCAGCCTGTTCCTCCTCTTAGTAAAGTTGTTATTGCAGTTATGCTGTTACATGTATAACCTTAAAAACTCAATTAAAAACATTGACACATAAAAAAGTCACCTTCTAAACTCAAATAAGCACCAATTTAAAATAACCCCTCCCCCAAAAAATAAAATAACACAACATGTTTCACTGCTAGATTTTAAGCCTCCTCAGCGGTTAACCATTGTAAAAACTGTGCCAGTGCCAACTTCAAATTAACAGTAAAAATAAATAACAAGCTTTGGGTTTAGAGCAGTGGCAGCTGGTGCCAGCCAAACAACCAAACACCCCCCGACGATCACTCGATCGCTGCTCCTCCCCCTCACTTGATCGCAGCATCGCTCGCTCGTCCTCCACCAGGCCCCCCGCCAGCCCCGCACTTACCCTATCCAGGTTGGGGCTTCGACCTTTGTCTCCTCCCAAGTCCTGGCAGTCGCTTTTCCTCCCTGGCAAATCAGGACTTAGGACTCATGGCCAGTCGGGTCTTAGAACACAGGACCCGCTTTCTGATTGGCCGGGAGGAGAAAAAAGGAAGACATTAGTGAATAATAATTCACTAATGTCACATATGTGCACTCTGGGTGCAGTGCTCTGCAGTGACCTGTTTTGAAGCCAATTAGAGCCTCAGGCTTTAATTATGTGCTTCGAAAAAAAAACCCCATTGGAATCCATGCGCCTTGCTCCCTGCATGTAGATTAGGGGCCCAGAGCATGGATTTGTGGGTGGCACCCCTGCGCCCTGCATGAGCGGCCGACACTGGTTCAGAGAGATAAAATTGTTAAGACCACTTTCACACTGGAGCCGTTTTTCATGCGCTTTAGCGCTAAAAATGGTGCCTGTAAAGTGCCTGAAAAATGCCTCATCTGCAATCCCAGCGTGAAAGCCTGAGTGCTTTCACACTGGGGCCCTGCGCTGCAGGACATCCTGCAAGCAGCTTCCTTGGGGCACTTTAGAAGTGGTGTATACACCGCTCCTAAAATGCCCCTGCTCATTGAAATTAATGGGCAGCGCTGCCGAAGCGCCTGCAAAACACTGCTGCCGAGGCACTTTTGCAGGCATTTCAGCAGAGCTGCCCATTGATTTCAGTGGGCAGGGGCACTTTAGGAGCTTTTAACCCTTTATTCAGCCGCTAACAGGGGTTAAAAGCGCCCCACCAGCGGCCGAAAAAGCGTATTTAAGACAACGACTTTACGACGCTGTCAATGTGAAACGGGCCTAAAAGTCACAGAACACTACTTGGCAATCTTTTGTACATAAGTCTGGCACTGTTTCTTTGTAAATTTTTGTCTTTTTGTATGTTTTGTAATGACTTAAAACTCAATAAAAAAAAGTTTCCCCAAAAAAATAAAAAATGTATATATTAGTAAATCAGTAGGTCCATAGTAGAAATGTAACAATTGCTCTGATCTAAAGGTATAGAGGTGTATAACTGAAAAGTTGATAATTTCATTGCCTTGCCTTAAAGTGTACCTATATGGACCAAAACCCACCTTCAGTATAAACTAAGAGCCAAACAGTATGTACCCATCACCACAGAACCTTGTAGAAGATGCAGTACAAATGCTGAGTTGGTACTTGCATAGGTGTGCCATGCCCCCACCTCCCCTCCACCTGGTAGTATCATTTAGAGCTATCAGTAGTCATAAGTAACTGGACTTGTTCTGTAGCCTTGAAGACTGGGTGTCTCTCAAATTAATTTGTTATAAGACAAAATTTCTAAATGTTATGTGGCCATGACCAGGAAATGGCACCAACATCACAATTTTTCTATTTTTGAAATTCTCCTTTTTCATTTCTCAGCCCAATGCCCTTAGCCTGGCAGAGTAAAGTCCTAAAGGAGACTATTTTGCTCGGGAACGCACAGCTTTCCTCACTGTACCAATGTGATTGTTAAAGGGTTTATACCATTCCGCTGATTCCAATATAGTTTGGACCCAGAGACCTACAGAAAATGTAGATCCATATTACTTTATTTTTTTTCTTTGTCCTTGCTCCATTTCCAGAATGGGCAAGTTTACCAAGGCTTGCTCCAAAACCTCACAACATAAATACTAAATATTACATTGAAGCTGTTATGTTCTTGGAGAGCCGTTTGGCCCAATGAAAGCTGACTAGTCAAAATTTGTTTAACATCATTAAATACATCAACACTATCTTTTAACACCTCGGCAATCTGACTCACTGAAAATAAACAGCATATGCCTTGGAAAAGATCCGTTATTTACACTAAATGTTACTTTAATGACAGCTTCAAATGAGAAGTGCTCTAAAGATGGAATTCCAAGCCTGTTAAACTGTCCATGAAATGCAGTAAAGTACAGCAATAATGGAAGCGGGATTTCGAATAATGGAAACAGATGAAGAGAAGAAAGCAGAATCGGTCTATGATTCATGCTTATAGACTGTAAGATGACTGACAATGCGCTGTGTTGAGAACATGGTGCTTGTTTTATCAAGTAATTCAAATAACCTTATCATACTCCTGACCAGATACAAATATTAAAATCCTACAAAAAGGATTAGGAAAGTTGGTCGGTTCGCTCAGCCAAAAGGTTTTCAGTTAATCAGTAGGGATGGGCCGAACACCACCCCGGTTTGGTTCGCACCAGAACACCTCGAACAGGCAAAAAGTTTGAGTGAACCCTATTAAAGTCTATGGGACACAAACATGAAAAATGCTAATTTTAAAGGGTTAAATGCAAGTTATTGCCACAAAAAGTATATGGGGACCCGGGTACTGCCCCGGGGGACATGTATCAATGCAAAAAGAAGTTTTTAAAACAACATTTTTTTTTAGGAGCAGCGATTCTCATAATGCTTAAGGTGATGCACTTTGTCACGGCTGGGCACCGCTCAATATATATATTCATTCATTATTAGATTCTATTTTTTCAGATATTTCATAATCTTTATTGAATTTACATACATGCCTTTTTCAATCCTATATGCAGATACTGTTGGAATGTGGTATTTACATTGAATGGTGTTACCCTGTTGACTGTAATTTTTCTTAGCACACCAGCCACTTGCCGTTTACTTTTAATTGTCATCTTTTGTGCGTTTTTAAATAATAATAATAATAAAAAAAAATTCTTAAAGTGAAACATTTTCAGAGTATATAGTGAAGTATATACTAGTGTATATTAATACATGATCTGCATGTCCCCTTAGTTTGCCTGTAAAGTGGTGCATCTGTGTGATGTCCATACCAGCCCCCCCCAAAATCCACACCAGACCCTTATCCGAGCATGCAGCCTGGAGGACAGGATAGGAGAGGGGAAGGGAGTGCTCCCCCCCTCTTGAACCACACCAGTGGGGGGGGGGGCTTATGGGAATCTAGACAAGGGGGCCCCCAGATTGTCAAAAACTGTCTATTGTGGTTTTTACTTTTTGACACTTTTTTGGTGAATGGACCCGATACCCCATAGGGGATGTGATGAGTATCGGGTCCATTCACCAAAAAAAGTGTCAAAAAGTAAAAACCACAATAGACAGTTTTTGAAAATTCCTTTATTAAAAAAAAAGTGTACTGCGATGTACATCCATTAATCACTCCGCCCGACAGACCCGCAAAATAGAAAAAACCCCAGAAAAACACCACCCCTATGGGAGGCCCCCCGGCAACTGCTATATTTTGGCTTTGACAGCTGATATATAGGTAAGGGTTGGGCCACTCACTGACGTAACCAGATGACTCTGCCCCCTCTGACATCACATGACATCAGAAGGGGGTGTGGTCATTCGGTTATGTCACCGGGTGGCCCTGCCCTTGCCTGTATAACAGCTGTCACTGGGAGACCTCCCATCGAGGCAAAGATTTTTTTTTCTATTTTTCGTGTCCGTCGGGCGGCGTGATTGAAGATGGAGGGACATCACGGCACACTTTTTTTTCTTTTTTAATAAAGAAATTGTCAAAAACTATTGTGGTTTTCACTTTTTGACACTTTTTTGGTGAATGAGTAGGGGTACAATGTACCCGATACCCATTCACATGGGGGGGCAGGATCTGGGCGCTCCCTTGTTAAAGGGGGTTTCCAGATTCTGATAAGCCCTCCGCCCACAGACCCTGACAACCAATGGCCAGGGTTGTTGGGAAGAGTCTCTTGTCCCCATCAACGTGTGGACAATGTGCTTTGGAGAGGACCCCAGGGCAAGTGGCCTGGTTCAGGAGGGGAGTTGCTCACTCGTCCCCCCCTTCCTGGCCTGCCAGACTGCTTGCTTGGATAAGGGTCTGGCATAGATTTTAAGGGGAACTCCATGCCAACATATTTAAAAAAATTGTCGTGGGGTGGTGGTGTTCCCCTTAAAATCTATGCCAGACCCAAAGGGCCTGGTATGGATTTTTTTTTGGGGGGGGGGGGGTGCCCATGCTGTTATTTTTCTTAATTCTGCCATAGGGTTCCCCTTAACCACTTCAATGCACTGTATTATATACTGTATACTGACTGCACAAATATATATTATATATATATATATATATATATATATATATATATATATATATACTACATTAAATGCAGTGTGTGTATATATTCGGTGACGTCACGGACATCGATGTCATTAGACTCCTCCCTCTTCCCCAAGTGCCTCCGTTTGCTAATGAAGGGAAGCAGGGAGGAGTCCCGTGACGTTGAAGTTCTGATTGAACGTAACGCGTACGGGGAGGAGCTAAGCATGACGTCACCCGCTGTTGCCCTACGGAACTAACACGGTTGTTGGCTTTACATGCTGTGTTTTTATCATCTTTATGTGAGTAGTTTGTGTTTGAACACAAAAATTAAATCTTATACTTAAGTGGTGAGCACTTAGATCTTTTCTTTCTACCCATGACCTGGCGTCCTTGCTGAGATCTAAGGAGATGTGAGAGACGTTTGTGGTCCGTGTTAACCCTTTTGATACCCGCTTGCATGACCACCTGTTTGCACAGGGGTCCATGCCATAAGGTGAGAGTATCCAAAAGCTGTCGATGACAATCAACACTGCGCTATCCCCAAAAAGCCTACGGCAAAATTATATACAAAAAGAAGCTGCTAACACGATCACAAGGATAAAATAGTGAACAAAATACCAAATATTAAATTATAGTGTAGCGCTATATAAAAAAGAAGAAAAATAGCCTATTTAAACTACTTAGTGATATAACAATATTATATAAGTGTCAAAATTAAATAACACTCAGTGATGCTTCTCAGACTGCACCACACTTGCATAAAATCGTGAAAAAATAATGAACTGAAGAAATCAAATGATGTGAAAAAGTCCAAAATATACGAGAAAAAGTCTATTGATTAAATTAAATTAAATCCAATCCACACGTGAGAGGGAAAGAACCATCCACCTTCTTCTTATGAGGACCACATGCAGGCACCCTGTGGCATTTCCATCACCAAATAGGATGTAAGCTTACCAAATTGAATGGATCCAAGCGAATATATATTCGAAGGATCAATCAGGCTTCTAAATACTCTTATATAGAGCTCTCCACCATAAGTGACTCTCCAGGGAATTTTCAACCAAGTACTCAAACGATGGGAAATCTTCCGCTTTAAACTCCAACGCACATTATGGAACTCATACAGGAGGAAAATGAGGGCCACAATAGTGTAAATCCGTTTAAAAAATTTTTAATAAAATAAGTAATGAACTTACATGTATCCAATGAATTAAGCGCTTATATCATATAAAAAATAGAGCTGCAGTAGGAGTCCAGGGACTCCAGTAGGAGTCCAGGGACTCCAGGGACCAGGGATTGTCACGCTACTGTGGAAAAAAAAAAAAGACTTACGTTAGTGCTACAGTTTGAATTTAAAACTTATTTGTGTGAACTGTGAAGTTAAGTCATGGATTGTAGAAACTAACTAGTGTAGTGTCGGGTGATTGTATATAGTGTATACCACATTTACCACTGACTAATGCAGAGTTGCAATGCAAGGAGATCAGCTAAAAGAAGTTGGATCTGTATGTGCGTTATAATTAATCAAAATTAGTCGATTAATCGATTAAAAAAAGATTAATCGAACACAAAAATTTGAATCAGTAACAGTCCTAATATATATATATATATACAGTGGTGTGAAAAAGTGTTTGCCCCCTTCCTCATTTCCTGTTCCTTTGCATGTTTGTCACACTTAAGTGTTTCGGAACATCAAACCAATTTAAACAATAGTCAAGGCCAACACAAGTAAACACAAAATGCAATTTGTAAATGAAGGTGTTTATTATTAAAGGTGAAAAAAAATCCAAACCATCATGTGACAAACATGCAAAGGAACAGGAAATGAGGAAGGGGGCAAACACTTTTTCACACCACTGTGTATATATATATATATATATATATATATATATATATATATATATATTACACTAAATTGACTGCACACCACTATGTAACCTGCCTAATCTAGCTGAAGCTCTCTCAATCTCCTCCACGGATCACACTACATGGGCCGCCGTGTAAGCAGCCTTATATAGTTTGGGGCATGAAACTTAGCCCCCTAAGCCATGGTCGGCCAATCATGGCTCTCACAGCAGATTGCGCTGTGATTGGCCAAGTGTATGCTTTGGCCAATCAGCAGATGTCAATGTGATCTCGCAGTGCATTATGGGGCTCGAATTTGCCGCAAACACCCCGTATGTTTGGTTCATTTACAAACAAACGAATACTCATTGTTTGTTTTGAACATTGGGACCATCCCTATTAATCCATGATCTGCATGTATAGCTACAATTTGCACCCTTGTAGTATATGGGCACAACAAGGCTGCTCTGCAAGCGTCCCCTCCGCTGGCTGGGTCCCTGGTTTGATACCCGCTGAAGTTTCCTGATTCTCCACCATCCCCAGTTGGTGAGAATACTGCTCCAGTACTTGCTTCAGCTACTTACTGTGGTCCCTGGTAATAAGGTGGATGGTCGCTTAGTGGTCAACAGCTTCCCCTCTACCTCCAACCACGACAGGTTCTCGAGCTGCCAGAACCATCACTTCTGGTTGGACTGCAAGCCACAATCCCAACCCTGCGCTACTCTCTTGCTTCTGGATAGGCCCTCAGACAGCCTAGCAGCCAGATGTGCCCGGGATAGGCCCAAACTCCAGCCTAGCAGCCCGGGCAATACAACACATGTCCACCCAGACAGCTGTCCAGGTGGCACAGAACCCTGATCACCTGACTCCACTCAAATATATAGGTTCTCCCAGCAGGCCAAGGGATTTAAGAAAACATCTGCCCATTGGCTGAGATACCCCATATACCCATAATCTGACCTTGCACTGCCCTTCTTATGTCTAATGCCAAGTACCCAGCCACCTAGCGGCAGAAGAGCAAAGTGCAGCAAGTACAGACTTGGAGTGAAATGAATTGATCCCTAACAATAGACCAAGGTAGCTATACCTGGCAGGTAAATTTAGGAGCAACCCTGCCTAAACACCAGGGTGCTACACGTGTAATGACCTCAATAAACTTCTGGACACAATTTTTTGGTGCACTGGCAAGAAATTCCTAAAAGTGTTGGCTCGACTTTACAGAAAAATGTAAAGGTGAACTTAAATGGTATAGCCTCCCCACCTCCTCCCCCTCTCGGTCCCCACTGTTCTAATCCTGAGCTGTCATCCCACATCTGATCCAGCAGTTCGGGGATTTAAACCTCCACTCTTCTCTGTGCGGTGCTTCCAGGACAGAACCAGATAATTTCTGATAGTTCATCACAGGGAATTAATCCCAGATGAGCTACACATAGAAGATGGAGAAGAGAGCTGGACTGGCAGCTGGAGCCCTGACAACCCATGATCACTGGAGGAAAGTACATTGTGGGGGGGGGGGGGGGGGGGGATGAGTGTAGACTGTGCAGTGTTAGTTCACCTTTACATTTTTTAATCCTTTAGCCTGTGTCAAAATCTGGGACAGGCATTCCCAAGATGACAGCCCATAGCCGAAAATACACTAGTCCAATGCTGGGTTCCCTCTAGTGCCAATGTGAATGCAGCAGTCATGTTGAGGGGTTGATTTAAAACGAAAACTGGAGGGTGCAAAATCTTGTGCAGCTCTGCATAGAAGCCAATCAGCTGGCACGTCTTTCCGTGACCATAAAGCGGTTGTAAATGCTTGTTTTTTTAACCACTTGACCACTGGGCACTTAAACACCCTTAATAACCAGACCAATTTTCAGCTTTCGGTGCTCTCGCATTTTGAATGACAATTACTCAGTCATGCAACACTGGACCTATATGAAATTTTTGTCCTTTTTTTCACACAAATAGAGCTTTCTTTTGGTGGTATTTAATCACCGCTGGGTTTTTTATTTTTTGTGCTATAAAAGAAAAAATACCGAAAATTCTGTAAAAAAACGAATTTTTCTTTGTTTCTGTTAGAAAATTTAGCAGATTAGTAATTTTTTCTTCATAAATTTTGGCCAAAATTTATACTACTACATATCTTTGGTAAAAATAAGTACAAATTGGTGGATATTATTTGGTCTTTGTGAAAGTTATAGAGTCCACAAGCTGTGGTGCCAATATCTGAAAATTGATCACACCTGAAGTACTGACGGCCTATTTCAATTCTTGAGACCCCAACATGCCAGAAAAGTACAAATACCCCCCAAATGACCCCTTTTTGGAAAGAAGACATTCCAAGGTATTTAGTAAGAGGCATGATGAGTTTTTTGAAGTTGTCATTTTTTCCCACAATTCTTTGCAAAATCAAGATTCTTTTTACTTTTTTTTTTTTTTTCACAAAATTGTCATATTATCGGGTTATTTCTCACACACAGCATATGGATACCACAAATTACACCCCAAAACACATTCTGCTATTACTCCCGAGTATGGTGATACCACATGTGTGAGACTTTTACACAGCGTGGCCACATACAGAGGCCCAACATGCATGGAGCGCCATCAGGTGTTCTGGAGCACCCAGGACAATTCTGACATTTCTCTCCTACATGTAAAAATCATCATTTATTTGCTAGAAAATTACATAGAACTCCAAAACATTATATATGTTTTTTTAGCAAACACCCTGGAGAATACAATGGTGGTCTTTGCAACTTTTTATCTCGCACGGTATTTGCGCAGTAATTTTTCGAATGCTTTTTTTTGGAAAAAAAACTGTTTTGTGCTTAAAAAAAAAAACACAGTAAAGTTAGCCCAATTTTTGCATAATGTGAAAGATGAAGTTACGCTGAGTAAATAGATACCTAATATGTCACTCTTCAAAATTGCACACGCTCGTGGAATGGCGGCAAACGTCGCTACTTAAAAATCCCCATAGGCGACGATTTACATTTTTTTTACTGGTTATATGTTTTGAGTTACAGAGGAGGTCTAGGGCTAGAATTATTTCTCTCGCTCTAACGTTCGCAGCGATACCTCACATGTGTGGTTTGAACACCGTTTTCATATGTGGGCGGGACTTACGCATGCGTTCGCTTCTGCATGCGAGCACATGGGGACAGGGGCGCTTTTAAAAAAACATTTTTTTTTATTGTTCATTTTACTTTATTTATTTTAGTTTGAAATTTTTTTCCCCAAAAATAATTTTTTTGATCACTTTTATTCCTATTACAAGGAATGTAAACATCCCTTGAAATAGGAATATGGCATGACAGGTCCTCTTTACAGTGAGATGTGGGGTCAATAAGACCCACATCTCACCTCTAAGCTGGGAAGCCTGAAAAAAAAAAAAGATTCTGGCTTTGATCGTATTAGCGATTCGGTAGAAGCACCGGAGGGCGGAGGGCGGCGGGAGATGTCTATGGCTGGGTATTGCAGGGTATCACCGACTATGGCTGGGTATCTCAGAGCATGGTGTTGCAGAGTACTGCGTTGCAGAGCATTGCAGGGTATTGGCGGGTGTTGCAGAGCATTGCAGAGTGTTGCAGGGTATTGGCGGGTGTTGCAGAGCATTGCAGAGTGTTGCAGGGTATCGGCGGGGGTTGCAGAGCATTGCAGAGTGTTGCAGGGTATCGGCGGGGGTTGCAGAGCATTGCAGAGTGTTTCAGGGTATCGGCGGGGGTTGCAGAGCATTGCAGAGTGTTGCAGGGTATTGGCGGGTGTTGCAGAGTGTTGCAGAGTGTTGCAGGGTATTGCAGAGCATTGCGGAGTGTTGCAGGGCATTGCGGAGTGTTGCAGGGCATTGCGGAGTGTTGCAGGGCAATGCAGAGTGTTGCAGGGCAATGCAGAGTGTTGCAGGGCAATGCAGAGGGTTGCAGAGTGTTGCAGGGCAATGCAGAGTGTTGCAGGGCATTGCAGAGTATTTGCAGGGCATTGCAGAGTATTTGCAGGGAATTGCAGAGTAATGCAGAGTATTTGCAGGGAATTGCAGAGTAATGCAGAGTATTTGCAGGGAATTGCAGAGTAATGCAGAGTATTTGCAGGGAATTGCAGAGTAATGCAGAGTATTTGCAGGGAATTGAGGGGTTAATTTTCGGTGAGCAGCGATGTGGGCACTGCAGATGCAGCCCACATCGCTGCTGACACCGATCTCTTCCCCCTCCGCTGTACCGATCGGTACAGAGAGGGGAGGGAGGAACCGGCGTCATAACATGACGCCGGCTTGTTTACAAGTGATCACTCCGTCATTTGACGGAGCGATCACGTGGTAAACGGCCGCGATGAGCGGCCGTTTACCGTGATTCGTGATGCGCCGGGTCCACTGGACCCAGCGGTCATGGATGCTCTCGTGTGCGCGCCCCAGGGGGCGCGCGAGAGCAGAATTCTGGGAGGCCGTTAATTAACGGCCTCTCAGAGTTAAACAACCGCCCTGAAGCCGTTAATCGGGAATGGGCGGTTGTTAAGTGGTTAAATAAAAATATCAAACATGCCTATATTTACCCGATCTGTGTAATTGTTTTGCACAGAGCAGTCCTTATCCTCTTCTTCTGGGGTCCCCCACCGGCACTCAGGCCCCTCCTCTTCATTGGGTGGCCCCACGGAAAGCCGCTTTCCCTGGGTGCATTTGTGGGGGCTTGCTCTGGAGTCCTGCTGCTGTGTCCAAGGACACAGACAGTGGGATTCTGCCCCACTCCCGAGTCACTGGATTTGATTGACAACAGCAGGAGCCAATGGCTGACAACTGCTGGAACCGCTGCCAGCTGGAACTGCTGCGCTCATGCACATTGTTGGATTGGATCAGGCTTGAGTAAGAAACCATTTGGCTTTAAAGCCACTTTAATTGAAAAAACTGAAGTAAGATGCTGATTAGCTAAAATGCACAGCTGCACCAGATATTGCACTTTCCAGTTTTTGTAAACCAACCCCTAAGAACAGAAGAGCAAGTGATCTATCGGTCATGTGACCACAGCATCACCTCTCAACTGTCAACAAGAGACTGGCACTGCCCACCACACCATAAATTTAGGAAAATGTACATCAGCGACAGGTGGGCACTTACCACCCTTCCTGTACATTTGTTCCTGTGACAGCCACCAGAACAGTAATAGAGGGGACCTCTTCCATTGGGGACACTAGTGCTGGTGACAACACTTTGTAGGAATTTGGGACACAGGTGGCAAAACACAACCCTTCCTTACTCTAATCAAAATGAAAAAAGTTTTGGGTTTAAATACATTTGTGTGTAAAAAGTCCAATATTGACCCACACAGGCCAGCCGTGTCCAAAGTTTTAAAAGAGTTTACAATCTACAAGATAATTTCAAAGTAGATTCATATGACTGTATATTGTTTTTTTAGATGAATGATAAAGCCATAGCATTCAGCCATACATATCTGTCAGCACAAATCATCTGGGAAGGATTACATTAAAGCGTTGACTCTGGGGAGAGTTCCAGTTAATGAATCCCCTTAGAGGAAGAAAGGGATTCAAGTGGTTCATGCTTTAGGTGAAGGGATGGCGTGCGTTGTCAGGGCTGATATGGACTCTCTTTGATCTGTGGTGGGATGATGTCAGAGGGGAAGCAGAGCTGTGGAAAATGAGAGTATATTAACACTTATTACACTGCCGCTTCGATTTCAGAGTCTTTATCTAGTGGAGCTGCTTTGAGCAACTTGCTCTACGTTCATATCCAAAATCTGGGTTAAATCAGCAACATAAATACAGCGTGTAAATGTTGGGAAGAAAACGAACCGTCCACTATGGTCCTCATGCTTACAGCATTAAGATTTGGGTAGAGTGAGTTTAAAGTGATGTTAAACCCAAAAGCAAACATTTATTGTATTGCAGCTTACCAGCCCTTGTACACACGGTCGGAGATTCCGACAACCAAATCCATCCGAAACTGTTGCATACACACGGTCGGACAAAGTTGTCGGAAAATTCGATCTTTCAGAACGTGATGATGTCATTTCGTTATGATGGGACTACGTTCAGGCTAGTAGCCAATAGCTTTGATGTAGGAATTTGATCTGAGCATGCGTGACACTTTGTCCGATCGGAGTTCTCTACACATGATCGGAGTATGTCCGATCGGAGCAGTTTGTCGGAAAATATTTCCGGCAAGTTGGAAAATTTGGTCCGACGGATATTCCGACTGAAACAGTCCGATGCATACCACACACAGTCGGAATATCCGAGAAAAAAGCTCCGATCGGACACATTCCGACGGAATCTCCGACCGTGTGTACAAGGGCTTAGATGTGATGGCTGCATTTGTTTTCTTCTTTAGGCTTTCTTTCTTCTATTTTCATCTGGTGATCTGGGCAGGAAATATGTTGTTTTTCAAAAGAAATGATGAGAAACGACTACAAACACAAAACTGCTGCTTGAGAGGAGATATGATAGCGACATATAAATATCTCAGTGGTGATCCCAGTATAGTTAGGAAACGATTTAGTCTCAGGGATTGTAAGAGGACACAGGGCCACTCAATGAGATTAGAGGAGAAGCGGTTTAACCTTAAGCTGTGTAGGCGGTTTTTCACTGTCAGGGCAATAAGGATGTGGAACTCTCTTCCACAATTGGTGGTGTCAGCAGGAAGTAGTGTTAGTTTTAAAAGACTCTTGGACATGCATTTTAATGAACACAACATACAGGGATATGGAAAATGATTATCGACATGAACACAAATACACCAATTACACAGGTTGAACTGGATGGACTAGTGTCTTTATTCTGTTTCAATGCATTTATTGGTTTTAGGCCACAAAGTATGAAATCAAAAGCAAGCATATAAGTCGCGTTCGCAGGGGCTAAGGAATGATGATATTTCAGAAGAATCCAAGAAGAATACAAACTTAACCGGTTCCCAACTGGCGCACGCCGATGTACGTCGGCAGAATGTCACGGGCAGGCAAATGGGCGACCTGTACGTCCTTTTAAATTTGCCGCCCTGCCACCGCGAGCACACCGCCGGCGGGACTCCCATGAGTCCGGTCGCAGGTCCCGCGGACTCGATCGCCGCGGGCATACCCGCTATTGTCTCACAGGGCGGATAAACGGAGAGATACCGTTGTAAACAGCATCTCCCCGTTCTGCCTAGCAACTAGTGACGCTGATCTCTGCTCCATGTGATTGGAGCAGAGATCAGTGTTCACTAAATGAAAGCCCAGCCCCCAACAGTTAGTAACACACCCCTAGGAACACTTAACCCCTACACTGCCACCCCCTGGTTAACCCCTTCACTGCCAGTGTCATTTACACAGGAATCAGTGAATTTCTATAGCAGTGATCGCTGTATAAATGACAATGGTCCCAAAAATGTGTAAAAAATGTCCGACGTGTCCACCATAATGTCACAGTTACAATAAAAATCGCTGATCGCCGCCATTACTAGTTAAAAAACAAAAAATTAATAAAAACGCCATAGAACTATCCCCTATTTTGTAAACGCTATAGCTATTGCGCAAACCAATCAATAATCGCTTATTGCGATTTTTTTTACCAAAAATATGTAGAAGAATACGTATCGGCCTAAACTGAGGGTAAAAAATGTTTTTTTATATATTTTTGGGGGATATTTATTATAACAAAAAGTAAAAAATAATGCGTTTTTTCAAAATTGTCGCTCTATTTTTGTTTATAGCGCAAAAAATAAAAACTGCAGGGGTAATAAAATACCACCAAAAGAAAGCTCTATTTGTGGGAAAAAAAGGGCGTCAGTTTTGTTTGGGAGCCACGTCGCATGACCGTGCAATTGTCAGTTAAAAACGACGCAGTGCCGAATCGCAAAAAGTGGTCTGGTCTTTGACCAGCAAAATGGTCCGGGGCTGAAGTGGTTAACAACCGTATTTAGACCTTCTTGCGATTGGGATGATATTGAAGGATAATTAAGGTGAGATGTGAAGGGAAGGGGAAAGGCCATACACCATTGGCGGCTGGTGCTCAAAATGTTTGGGGGGGTGTAAACAAACTGAAAAATATTGAAACCCCCCCATCAATTGTAGCCTCACTGTGCCCATCATATGCAGCCACTTGTGCCCATCAAACGCAGCTGGACTAATGAAATTATGATATAAAATGCATACCTGGTTCAGGTTTAACTTTCAGTGGACATAAAGCCCAACTTCCAGTTCTCCACCAGCCATGCAATCATTCCCTCTCCACCCCTTGTGCCCCCTTGTAGCATATATTTCATGCTTTGGATTTTTCTACCCACCAATCAGTGCTGTGTCTTGGCCTAGGCCGACGCTTTGCGCGGGGCGGGAGGGGTGGGCTTTTTTGCCGCCTCCCAACGAAAACCGACCCGACCCGTCCTCCCCACATCCCGCTCAGATACAGCCTCCCGCGGCCGGCTCCCACTCAGATACAGCCTCCCGTCGCTATATATACAGTATCTCACAAAAGTGAGTACACCCCTCACATTTTTGTAAATATTTTATTCTATCTTTTCATGTAACAACACTGAAGAAATTACACTTTACTACAATGTAAAGTAGTCAGTCTACAACTTGTATAACAGTGTAAATTTGCTGTCCCCTCAAAATAACTCAACACACAGCCATTAATGTCTAAACCGCTGGCAACAAAACTGAGTACACCCCTAAGTGAAAATTTCCAAATTGGGCCCAAAGTGTCAATATTTTGTGTGGCCACCAATATTTTCCAGCACTGCCTTAACCCTCTTGGGCATGGAGCTCCCCAGAGCTTCACAGGTTGCCACTGGAGTCCTCTTCCACTCCTCCATGACGACATCACGGCACTGATGGATGTTAGAGACCTTGCGCTCCTCCACCTTCCATTTGAGGATGCCCCACAGATGCTCAATAGGGTTTAGGTCTGGAGACATGCTTAGCCAGTCCATCACCTTTACCCTCATCTTCTTTAGTAAGGCAGTAGTCATCTTGGAGGTGTGTTTGGGGTCATTATCATGTTGGAATACTGCCCTGCAGCCCAGTCTCCAAAGGGAAGGGATCATGCTCTGCTTCAGTATGCCACAGTACATGTTGGCATTCATGGTTCCCTCAGTGAACTGTAGCTCCGCAGCACCGGCAGCACTCATGCAGCACCAGATCATGACACTCCCACCACCATGCTTGACTGTAGGCAAGACACACTTGTCTTTGTACTTCTCACCAGGTTGCCGCCACACACGCTTTACACCATCTGAACCAAATAAGTTTATCTTGGTCTCATCAGACCATAGGACATGGTTCCAGTAATCCATGTCCTTAGTCTGCTTGTCTTCAGAAAACTG
The DNA here is from genome assembly GCF_037356315.1 of Lithobates pipiens. Lineage (NCBI taxonomy): Eukaryota > Metazoa > Chordata > Amphibia > Anura > Ranidae > Lithobates > Lithobates pipiens. The sequence continues at coordinate 235,702,817 of NW_027507790.1, forward strand.
CTTGCGGGCTTTCTTGTGCATCATACTCAGAAAAGGCTTCCTTCTGGGATGACCAATTTAATGCAGTGTGTGGCGTATGATCTGAGCACTGACAGGCTGACCCCCCCACCCCTTCAACCTCTGCAGCAATGCTGGCAGCACTCTTATGTCCATTTCCCAAAGACAACCTCTGGATATGCGCGTGCACTCAACTTCTTTGGTCGACCATGGCGAGGCCTCTTCTGAGTGGAACCTGTCCTGTTAAACCGCTGTATGATCTTGGCCACCATGCTGAAGCTAAGTTTCAGGGTCTTGGTAATCTTCTTATAGCCTAGGCCATCTTTATGTAGAGCAACAATTCTTTTTTTTCAGATCCTCAGAGAGTTCTTTACCATAAGGTGCCTTGCTGAACTTGCAGTATGAGAGAATGAGAGCGATAGCACCAAATTTAGCACACCTGCTCCCCATTCACACCTGAGACATTGTAACACTAATGAGTCACATGACACCGGGGAGGAAAATGGCTAATTGAGCCCAATTTGGACATTTTCACTTAGGGGTGTACTCACTTTTGTTTCCAGTGGTTTAGACATTAATGGCTGTGTTTTGAGTTATTTTGAGGGGACAGCAAATTTACACTGTTATACAAGCTGTACACTCACTACTTTACATTGTAGCAAAGTGAATTTCTTCAGTGTTGTCACATGAAAAGATATTACAAAAATGTGACGAGTGTACTCACTTTTGTGAGCCTACCCACCTCCATGCAGCATCACTGCATGTTCTCCAGCTCGGGCCGGGGAGTCGGGATTGATCTCTCTGTAACCAGAGGAGGAGGAGCAATAGAGAGGAGGATGACCGCGGGAACTCTCAGGTACAAATTGATGAGAGCGAGGGATATATATAGATGGATTGAAACAGCGAGTCAGGACCGATTTTTACATGTTTACCCAGGCAGCTTTGGTAACGCTGCCACTGTGCCCATCAAATGCCGCCACTGTGCCATCAATTGCCGCCACTGTGCCATCAATTGCCGCCACTGTGCCATCAAATGCAGCCACTGTGCCATCAAACGCAGCCACTGTGCCATCAAACGCAGCCACTGTGTCATCAAATGCAGCCACTATGTCCATCAATTGCCACCACTGTGCCCATCAAATGCAGCCACTGTGCCCATCAAACGCAGCCACTGTGGCATCAAACACAGCCACTGTGGCATCAAACACAGCCACTGTGCCCATCAATTGCAGCCACTGTGCCCATCAAATGCAGCCACTGCACCATCAAATGCAGCCACTGTTCCCATCAAACGCAGCCACTGTGGCATCAAACACAGCCACTGTGCCCATCAATTGCCACCACTGTGCCCATCAATTGCAGCCACTGTGCCCATCAAATGCAGCCACTGCACCATCAAATGCAGCCACTGCACCATCAAATGCAGCCACTGTGCCCATCAATTGCTGCCACTGTGCCATCAAACGCAGCCACTGTGCCTATCAATTGAAAGAGTAAGGGGTGTGGTTTACAGATGACAGGGCGTGTCTTCAATATGAAGGGGTGTGGCCTTGACAGGAAGGGTGGGTTGTATTTAAATTAGGGGGTGCATGAGTTTAGTCAGGCATAGGGCACCACTGCTACCCATTCCAGATGTCTTCAGGCTATTCATGAGGAATAGGGTCCTCTTCTTCTTTGGATCTTCTGCTGGAGGTGGTTGGTCCTAAAGATGCAGAGGGCAACATTAATATAATGATGTCAGCTCTGCTTTCTGGCTCCCTGGTGTCACCCTTTTGGGGGGCAGGTGCATTTACAGGACATCTGTAGTTTTCAGGGTTGAATGATGCTTTTAAAAAAAGTATTTACTGTTGAGAATGGTACCACCGAAGAGGTCTTGCAACCAGAGCTGCTTTTTTACTTTGAAACTCACCAGGAACCTTTTTAAAGAATAAATATTGAGCAAAAAAATATATTTTTGCAAGGGTTTTCTAATTCATCTAATGATGTTACAGGTTCTTCTCTGGTAGCAGCAGGGGTGGTCTTTACTGTTACACTGATCGGCGCTCACATAATGAAATGCATGCACTGTGCAGTGCTTTAACACTCTAAATCTAGTCTGCATAATGAAACCATCCCTCAGGGGTGGGACAGCCTGGACTTACAGTAAGTAGAAGACTAAAAGACTGGGGACAACTAGTGGCAGAAAAAAAAAAGCTTTTTATGTTATCCTCTAATGGACTTGTTTTTGTAAAATTTTTGGCTGGTGATCTTCTTTAACTTGTTTTAAGTTGTAAGGCAGTTTCACTTTTTATACATATTCAATCTGCAAAATATTTAGCGTGCTTTCTTTGTTTTCTCAGTTATATTTTTTCACATACTGACTTTTCTGTGTCCATCTCCTCCCCCCTTATTACTATGAGTAATCTATACACACAGAAGTTCACTTGTGTACAGTTTATAATAAAAACTGCAGAGGTACACACCAATCTGTTTGTCCATGCAGGTTAGGCACAATGAACAATGCAGCTCAGAACATCCTCTTAGCCCCTGTACACACGGTCGGAGATTTCGACAACCAAATCCGTCGGATTTTGTCCGTCGGATCTTGTCCGAAACTGTTGCATACACACGGTCGGACTAAGTTGTCGAAAAATCCGATCATTCAGAACTTGATGACGTAATTTCGTTACGATGGGACTACGTTCAGGCTAGTAGCCAATAGCTTTGATGTAGGAATTTGATCTGAGCATACGTGGCACTTGATCCGATCAAAATTCTCTACACATGATCAGAGTATGTCCGATCGAACCAGTTGGTCGGAAAATATTTCCAACAAGTTGTAAAATTGGGTCCGATGGATATTCCGACGGAATCAGTCCGATGCATACCACACACAGTCGGATTTTCCGACAACACGGTCCGATAGGACACATTCCGACGGATTCTCCGACCATGTGTACAAGGGCTAAGAAATGCTCCTTTTTGTGTTAGCCTGACTACCTAATGCAAGAATCAGAAACAAAAAGGAATTAAAGCAAAGTACCTGGTGCAATTTTAAGTGAACACATGTAAAAGTTTGAAATATACAGTATATGTAAATATTCAAATAATATAATATTACTACTAGCGGGGGGTTAACGGGGGTGGCAGTCAAGTGCCAGCTCACCGCTCTGCCAGCTAACTGCTCCAGTGTGAAAGCCCTCGGGTGAAAGGAGCCCTCGAGTGAAAAGGAGCTGCTTTTTTCAGGCGCTATACAAGCGCTATTTTTAGCGTTGTAGCGCCTGAAAAAATGCTGGCAGTGTGAAAGGGGTCTAAGGGCTGAAGTTCACAACAATCAAGATTTAAATATACATACATAAACTATATACATTGGAAATTTGTTAAAGCACATATTTATTAGTTCACATAAGACTGGTTAATGATATACGAAATGTCATTAAAGTGGAGAAACATTTGGAGAAATGTTTTTTTACTCACCTCTTAATGCCTGTTGCTAGGGATTCCCTCGTAATCTGCTTCCTTCAGCTCCTGGGCTCTTGACGACACTTCCCTCAGCGCAGGAAGGGAGATAAGCTCTGCCCCCCCATCTAGGCAATCATCTGGGACACGTCACAGGTCCTAGATGATTGCGCGGCCAGTCGGGGCTTGCGCATGCGCAGTGGGTGCTTGGCCAAGCAGAGGGGGAGATGACCGGGGCTTCGATTCCCCACATCGCTGGACCCTGGGACAGGTAAGTGTCTGATTATTAAAAGTCAGCAGCTGCAGTATTTGTAGCGACTGGCTTTTAATTTTTTTTTTAGCTTTAAGTGATATACGTTTTTGTGAGGCAGCCCTGCACTATTAGAATAATATATATATATATATATATATAAAATCAGGGCTGTTACTGATTAAAATGTTCGTGTTTGATTAATCAATCAATCGATTAATCGACTAATTTCGATTAATTATAACACACATACAGATCCAACTACTTTTAGCTGATCTCCTTGCATTGCAACTCTACATTAGTCAGTAGTAAATGTGGTATACACTATATACAATCACCCGACACTAGTTAGTTTCCACGATCCATGACTTAACTTCACAGTTCACACAAATACGTTTTAAATTCAAACTGTAGCACTGACGTAAGTATTTATTTTTTCCACAGTAGCGTGACAATCCCTCCACCTCCGGTCTAACTAATCACCAGGGGCGTAACTATAGGGGGTGCAGCAGTCGCGACCGCAACCGGGCCCTGTGATGCAGGGGGCCCATGCAGCCCCCTCTACATATGGCCGGCAGCAGCATAGGCAGCTAGGGGTACCAGTGCACCATGCACACGGGTGGCTGGAGGTGGAGGGTGACTAGCAGAGCTCCATGCTCTACTAATCGCACTGGCTGCTCTTTAGTTGTGCATTCCCCGCATGACCTGTGTCCTCGGCCGGCTCCTCAGAGTACCCCTCTCCTGCTCCATGCATTGCCGCTCAGTCCGATGTCTGTTTTTCCCAACCAGTGGTGGAACTACAGGGCTCACAAAGGTCATACCTGTGACCATGCCCTGGAGTTCTACCGCCGGACTCGGAGGGAAGGGCCCTGGCTGGGGTTCAGGGGGGCCCTTCATGGTTTCTTGCATCGGGGCCCTGAAGGTTCTAGTTACGCCACTGATCACTCTCACCTTATGGCATGGACCCCTGTGCAAACAGGTGGTCATGCAAGAGGGTATCAAAAGGGTTAACACGGACCATAAACTTCTCTCACGTCTCTTTAGATCTCAGCAAGGACACCAGATCATGGGTAGAAAGAAAAGATCTAAGTACTCACCGTTTAAATATAAGATAACATTTTTGTGTTCAAACACAAACTACTCACATAAAGATGATAAAAACACAGCATGTCAAGCCGACAATCGTGTTAGTTCCGGAGGGCAGCAGTGGGTGACGTCATGTGTAGCTCCTCCCCCGTACACACTACGTTCAATCAGAACTTCAACGTCCCTGGACTCCTCCCCCTTCCCTTCGTTAGCAGACGGAGGCACTTGGGGAAGGGGGGTGGAGTCCAATGACGTCGATATGTCGTGACGTCACCGGATCGCCGACAGAACTCCCTGAAGACCCGTAAGCCGGCGGAGAGATGAGTACCAATCAAAAGAATTTTGATCGATCAAAAAAATTAATCGATTAATCAAGGAATTAATCTTTAATTGCATAAGCACATACAGTATATTATATTATTTTGTGAAGATATGGAGTTCCCCTTTAAACTCCTTTTAAACAGCATACCACATGGAAAATATCCCTATGGCCTTTTAAAAGGGATATAATCAATCTTTCAACACAAGCTGTGTTCTTCATTATTTGGACTATTTATCAAAAACTAGAGATGGTGTCAGAAAAATTGCAATCCATTGGTCTGATGAATTATCAGTAAAATATGACCGCGTTTGGGAAACACGTGGCTTTATAGTTATGGCGTAATTGCTGATTAGTCAAAGCTGCCCAGCCATTCCAAACATGGCTCTGGAATATATAATATTCAGCTGGCTCACCTGTCTGCGTCCATATGTTCTCCTTTTTGATAAAAGACATGCAAAAGTCATTATGAGAAGTAAAAACGATAACATCACATTGAATGCCTCACCCACATCTAAAAAGCGATTTCCTACAAAGATGCTGAAAACAGATTTCATTATCCAAACCCAAATTTAAAGCTGAATTCAGCCTTCCCTTCAGACTTGCACAGTTGTACAGGCTCCTCTCTAGTACTGGAATTCCTTTCAATGATTTGATTGCACACTGTAATATTAATTTGAAGACGCACTTCAGTTCAGTCTAATAGATATGTAAACAACAAAAAAATGTGTTTAGTTTCTTTACATTTCCGTTAATTCATACAGATTCATAATTTCGTATTTTCGTAACAGATATATTTTCAGAGATACGAAATGATTCATAATTCCGTTAGTGTAATGTTTCTTAATTTCGTAAGATGCGAGGTTTCGTATTCTGACTCGGTCGTATTTTCGTAACAATTATATTTTCTTTGATACAAAATGATTCGTAATTCCATTAGTCTAATTTTCTTTGATTCGAAATTCGTAATTTTGTTAGACAATAATTTTTGTTTATTCGGTACACTACTCGTAATTTAGTAATTGTTACTTTTATGAGATGGCCTTTTCCATTGATTCGTACTTTCATAGAAAAGAAAGAATGATAATCCTATGCTTGCTTTTCTAATAAGTCCTGTACTTACTCCAGTCCACTCCCTCAGTCACGAGACTCAGTCTCCTCCTCATATGAATCTAAAAAGATTCAGGAATGCAGTATGACTCAGACACAAAAGGGATAAGCTGATTGGCTAAAGGTATTAAATAAAATAAATCACTCACTAATACACTGCCCATTCGAAAGAACGATTCGAGAACATGAAAATGCGAACAAACATATTAAGATAAACTTACACTGTCCATTCAAAAGAACGATTCGAGAACACGAACAAATGAAATTACAAACAGGCGAAGAAACTAAATTACAAACAGACGAATGAAAATATGAACATACGAAATTACGAACAAAGGATTGAAAAAAGGAAATTTAAATTATTCATTATAGATGTCATTTTCTTTCTTTTACTGTTTTGAAGTTTTGTATTTTCGTAAGTTTGTCCATTCGTAAGTTCGTATTTTCGCATGTTTGTTAATTTGCTTTATTCGGAATGTCGTAAATTATTTTGATTCTTTCAGCTATTCGGATGTTCAAATTGATCCGAATGTATGAGTGCTAACAAATTTGTATGAAAATCTATTCGTCATGAACCGAATCGCACATGTCTAGTCTGTAACCCTACTGGGACCATGCCGCATAGCTACAGTACAAGGGTATGCCTTACAGCCGATGTCTCCAAACTTTTTCAAGAAATGTACTATCCTTCAGACTTTATGGGGGATTGACTGTGGCCAATAGGATTAGAAAATGCTTCAGCATCAGTGGAAGCAGACAATGGGGTTGTTTTACTAAGGCACATAAACTATGCACTTTGCAAAGTGCAGTTGCACTCTGAAAGAGCAGTTGCTCCAGAGATTAGTAGCTGAGCAGAAGCTCTGACTTCCATCATACAATCATGTGCTATCAAAAATGCTGTTTTTTTTTTTACTTTCCTTGCACGTGATTGGGTATTCTTTGCAAAGTAAAGCTTTACCTCATTGACTAAGCTTTGGAGCAACTGCACTTGCAACTGCACTTGCAGAATATAACTGTGGTCAGTAGGATGAGAAAAAGTGCTACATCATTGGTATTGATTGGGGGGATAGAGACACATCATTGGTGTCATTGGGAGAGATAGTGTCCAATTGTTTATATAACTGGGAAAATTATGTCCCATTATAGGTGTCAGTAAAAGGAATTATGACCCATTGTTGGTGTCAGTTGAGGGAATAGTGCCCCATCATTGGTGTCAAAGGAAGAGTAACCCTCCATGGTTGGTGCCAGTGGAAAGAATAATGCCCCATTTGTTGGTGTCAGGGGAAGGAATGATGTCTCATCTTTGGTGTTAGTTGAAGGAATATTACCCCAAGGATCAGATAAGGGCAAGCATCTGGCTCGTGGGGCACAGTTTGCAGACCACTGCCTTACAGCACACCTAGCAGATTCACATCGGTGCAGCTACCACCATTACAGACCATTATTAGAGTCTTCCTTTATGTTTATATATATTCTACCCTTAGAGCTCATCAGTGACATCCCAGAGAGAAAATGGACCCAACAGGACCACCTGTCCGAGCCACTGGTATCCAGTATACTAAGTATTGGTATATTTGGTATCCAGATGAATGTTCTCTAGCTATATTTACTAACAGTGGGGAGCTAGCCCCATCCTATAACCGTAACATTCTGGTCCTGCAAATATGAGTTTACTCACCAGACCTAATCTATTGTAGGCTGGACCCCTCATATCTGTGGCGTGGCTGTACTCACCTGACCTATGTTCAGACTAAGCTTACCCCAATCCCTCATTGCATATTTTTTTTGTGCTATGGAGAATGAAATATGAGTAGCAGAAAACACCTCAGGGTGGGCAAGAACACCTACAATTCAGGAGCAGAGCTGAGGACAATGACAGGAAGATCTAAACACTGGTGTCTTCAAGGAATCCCTTGAAGGAAACCCTTGGGTGGACTGACCCTTTAAAATAAAGCCATCCAATGGCAATGTTTGTAAAACATATTTGAACATACTAATGTTCAAATATGCTTGCTAATGTTCAAATATTCATACTTGCTAATGTTTAGTCCCATTTTGACTAAATTTGAGTTTTTCCCATTCCTTTTTTGCTTCTAGCTACATTTTTCAAATGATACTGGTTGTACAAAACAATGAGAAATGATATTACCATTAAAGACTTGCAATGTTTGGGTCATTCAAAAGGTTACATGTTTGGCTGATTTTTATCCTGTTATTTTTGATAAGATTTAGAAATTTCCATAAATACATACCTATGTGTAACTTTTCACATAATATACACTATATTACCAAAAGTAATGTGAAAACATGTCTTTACATGCACATGAACTTAATGGAATCCCAGTCTTAAGCCTTGTACACACGGTACAAAAATCAGAAAGGGATTGTCGTTTGACAGGCTGTTGTTCGAAGTTCTTACCGTTGGTACGCTCCTTTCAACAATCGTTTTCCAATTTTCGGCCAACAAATGTTGGCTGACAGGCAAGTTAATTTTTGTCAAACGACAGCTCCACATCAGATTTTCAGATGGTCAGTACACAAATCCGTCACAAAAAAGTTGAAAGTACAAACACCCATGCTCGAAATCAATGCTCACCAAACACGAAATTAGCAGAAGGGGCCCAAAAGGTGGCACTCAAGAGCTGAAATTCCTCATAGTACGTCACTACGTTCATGTTTGTGGCACGACAATTTGTGTAACGTTAGTATGCAAGACAAGATCCTGGCAAAAGCCCTTTTGACAAAAATCAGATGCTCGGTTGTCCAAAAATCGTACTATGTGTACGAGGCTTTAGATTTGATTTTCTGCAGATTTTTGTCTTCAGATTTACCAAAACCATGTAGTGCAAGGGCATACCTGATTGCATACAAATTGAAACTCTTAAGATTTCACCTCATATTATATGGTTTTGGTAAATTTGAAGACAAAAATCTGCAGAAAATCTAATAGTGTGTATGGGGTCTTAAGCCTTGCACACATGATTGGATTGTTGGCCAACACAGTGTCAGACTTTTGTCCAAAGGGGCATGTGGCTGGATCTTGTTTTACTAATGGCACAAAATCATTGGCCAACAAAGACAAATGTAGTGACGTACTACGTGGAATTTCAGCTCTTGAGCGCCACCCTTTGGGTACCTTCTGCTAATGTCATGTTTGGTGAGCATTGATTCCGAGCATGCGTGTTTGTACTTTGGACTTTTGTGTGACAGATTTGTGTACAGACTATACGAAAATCTGACAACAGACCGATGTCCACCAAAAATTTACTAGCCGCCATCCAACATTTGTTAGCCAAAAGTTGGACAACAATTATCTGAAGGAGCATACTAACGATCGGATTTTAGGCCAAGAATCTGTCATCACACAATCCCCTGCCAGCAATAAGATTGTGTGTATGAGGCTTTAGTTTCAGTGAAGGGAACTCTTAAGCCTCGTACACACGGTATGATTGTTGGCCGGCCGAGCTTCTGATTTTTGTCAAAAGGGTGTGTGCCAGTATCTCGTCTTGCATACTAATGGTACACAAATTGTCATTTGACAAACACGAACATAGTGACATACTATGAGATTACAAAGAGGAAGTTAATTTCTCAAGCACCACCCTTTGGGCTCCTTCTGCTAATTTCGTGTTAGAAGTAGAAGTTTGGTGAGTGTTGATTCGCGCTTTTCAGTTAGTTTCTGATCGGTCGTTCGTCAACCAGCCATGTTGCATAATCGGAGGAGAGAACATGTGATTATTGAGCTAGGAACCGGAGGAGGAGGAGTTCTTGGACCAAAAGTTGGTTGCTTAATCGTAACCAATTATGTCATATGCCATTGCTGCGGGAGCTCCAGGACAATAATCTGTATGATTTTTGTAATCAACTCTGGATGACGGATCCCTGCTTTCACCACCTCTTGGCATTGGTGACCCCCTATATTAAGAAGCAGGACACATGTATGAGGCTTTCCATCACTCCAGAGTGAAGGGGTTGCAGTCTCCAGGACCTCAAGTTTACTACTGGGATCTCCCCCCAGGCTCTGGGTGTCATTATTCCAGAGACCTGCTCAGTCATCATTCAAGTCCTGCAGAAGGACTATATTAGGGCAAGTTTTTAACTTTAAGATCACATTCTATGTATTTATATTTGCTAATGTATTTTATTCATTTGTTGATTACATAATTATCAATATTGTAATATGCTGTGAATGTCCTCTTTGTCCTCATGCATGCTGTAAGCTTTTCCTGCTCCTTTTTTGACCTACATGCATATTTTTCTTCAATAGCCTCCCCATCATGCTATCCTGGGCCCATACACAACTAGCCTGATAACTTAATGTTTTTTTGTCAGCTACATTTTGTGGCGTACCCTAAACAACCCCTAAAATGTGTACAAATGTTATTGGTGTCCTCAAATTCAGGAAAAGTACAAGAGGCCATTATTTGGGCCCAAACTCATTTGGAAACCCCCCAAAAATGCTAAGTCAACAGATCCAAATACTCGATCTGCTGACTTGGAAAAACACATACACACTATCCCTCTATTGTGTTAAAATTTCTGTATAAATTCCCCAAACCATATGGTGCAAGGGTCTGCCTGATTACCTACAAATTGAAAATTCTTCTTAAGTTTTTGTCTCCTATTATATTGGTTAAATCCTAATGTCAAAATGTGCTGCAATTTTGATAGTGTGTATCCAGCTTTTTAGATTATGGCACTTCTTACCTGTCCACTGGGCTGCCAATAGTGTAAGTAAGGAAGGGCTGGCCAAAGTATAACTGGTTATTTATGCAAACAGCTCTCATGGAAGTGGAGAGGGATACCTTTCCAAAACATCTACCCATTACCCCCCCCCCCCCCTCCCTAAAATTTGTCTAATGGGCAACCAGAGGAGGGGAGGAATCGGATAAGTTGACCTTCCACGTTTGTCTTTAAATATTCATTTAAGTGTATCGTTATGTTGGCTAAGCATGTTTGTGTCAAATCTGATTGCAATGTTATATGCAGAATTAGTAATTTATTTTTTATTTTTTAAATCCACAGTTTCCTTCCATCCCAGAGCAATAGCAGTATGTTGCAACCCAGTTCCATCAGCAGTGGGATTTTCCCAATTGTGGTGGTGCTATTGATGGCAAGCATGTCCAGATTGTACCACCACCCAACTCTGGCTCCTATTATTTTAACTATAAGCACTTTTGCAGCATAGTCATGCCAGCTGTAGTGTCTGCCAACCACGAGTTCTTGTATTTGGATGTTGGGAAGAATGGCTGCAACTCTAACGGAGGAGTGATTATGAGGACAGTTCTACAAGTGGCTCCAGAATGGCACCTTAAACTTGCCACCTGCTGAGGAGAATGTTGAGGGCCTCAATTCTGGTTTTGTGGAAAATGAGGCCTTTGCTCTGTGGGAACATCTGATGAAGCTGTTTCCTATGAGGAACCTCACCCCAGAGCACAGAATCTTCAATTACAGGCTCTCTCATGCCAGGAGTGTGGTTGAAATTGCCTTTGGCATCCTATCGAGTTGTTTCAGGCAAACGTAGACCCTGTAGTGGCAGGCCCAGCTGAAGAGGCTGCAGCTCGTCTGTCTTTGGGCGTGCTGACAGCTATTGAAATTGCCCATACTGGATTGCCCTCACAAACTGCCCGAGATTTATGGCAGAAATACCTTGAATATTTTGTGGGTAAAGGGGCAGTGGCTTGGCAGAAAATTGTGGCGGATCTTGTCTAATCTTTCTTTGAGATCATAAACTAAAATTTAATTTGAACTACTGTTGTCAGTGTTTCTTATATGTCTAGCATTTGTGAAATTGGCTTTATTTTGGACACTTGTTCCAATAGTGCAAATGGACCTTAATTGCTACATGAGGTGACAATATCTTCAGCTAACTACTATGGTGTGCTGTGGGTCTGCTACACACAATGTTTTTGTTCTTAACGGATCTAATGCATGAAGTTCAAAAACATTATGTCTTTACAACTCCTTTAATTTTTTTTTTTAGACGCACATTGTCACTGTAACTACAACTTACGAAATACACTGGTATTGAGCAATGAAATAATAAGCCACACATTGTTTAGTAAAAAACATTTTACTCAAAGCACATTCACATGTGCGTTTTAAGGTTTTAAAACAAACCAACATCTTGATGTATAACCTGTATGTTTTGCATTATTTCTCTTTTTTTGTGGCTAAACAGGCATGTTCTAAACCATTAGATACACATCCAAAACTCAGTAACTTAAAGTTTGAGTTCGGTAAAGTGAAGGGCAACCGAGACATTAGTATCCCAAGACTGTGGGGATGTTGCCTTCCTCAGATGGGCCCCACCCATCTCCATAACAATGCAGGGTGGAAGCGACGTCAAAACGTCACTTCTGCCCATAGCTCTTAAAGGGACATTTTTTAAATTTTTTTTAGATGACAATTTTTTTTTTATTGCATTTTAGTGTAAACATGAGATCTGAGGTATTTTTGACCTCAGATCTCATAGGAATAAAAGTGACAATTTAACCACCTCAATACAGTGCAGTTACACCCCCTTCCTGACCAGACCAATTTTCAGCTTTCAGCGCTCTCACAGTTTGAATGACAATTACTCAGTCATCCAACACTGTATCCATATGAAACTTGCGTCCTTTTTTCCACACAAATAGAGCTTTCTTTTAGTGGTATTTAATCACTAGTGGGTTTTTTATTTTTTGTGCTATAAATAAAATAAAACGTAAATTTTGTGAAAAAAATGCATTTTTCTTGGTTTCTGTCATAAATTTTTGCTAATTAGTAATTTTTCTTCATAAATTTTGGCTAAAATTTATACTGCTACATATCTTTGGTAAAAATAACCCACATTAGTATATATTATTTGGTCTTTGTGAAAGTTATAGAGTCTACAAACTATGGTGTCAATCACTGAAAATTGATCACTTCTGATGAGGCCTTCAGTACATCAGGTGTATCTCATTTCTTGAGACACTAACAAGTCAGGAAAGTACAAATACCCCCCAAATGACCCCTTTTTACAAAGTATACATTCCAAGGTATTAAGTAAGTAGCATGGTGAGTTTTAAGTTGTCATTTTTTCCCACAATTCTTGGCAAAATGAAGATTTTTTTTTTTTTTTTTTACTAAATTGTCATATTATCAGGTTATTTCTCACACACAGCATATGCATACAACAAATTACACCCCAAAATACATTCTGCTACTCTTCCCGAGTACGGCGATACCACATGTGTGAGACTTTTACACAGCCTGGCCACATACAGAGCACCAACATTGATGTAGTACCTTCAGACGTTCTACGAGCAAAAATGACGCATCTCATTTCTCAACCACCTATTACACTTTTGAAGTCCCTGGAGTACCAGGACAATGGAATTTCCCATAAAATGACCCCATTTTGGAAAGCAGACACCCCAACGTATAATCTGTGAGGCATAATGAGTCTTTTGAATGGTTAATTTTTTTCCAGAAGTTTTTGGAATATGTGGAAAAAAATTAAAACACTTTTTTTTTTACACAAAATTGTCAATTTATAAGATATTTCTAACACATAGCATGTATATAGCAAAAATTACACCCCAAAATACATTCTGCTACTCTTCCCGAGTACGGTGATACCACATGTGTGAGACTTTTACACAGCCTGGCCACATACAGAGCACTAACATTGATGTAGTACCTTCAGACGTTCTACGAGCAAAAATTACGCATCTCGTTTCTCAACCACCTATTACACTTTTGAAGGCCCTGGAGTACCAGGACAATGGAATTTCCTATAAAATGACCCCATTTTGGAAAGCAGACACCCCAACATATAATCTGTGAGGCATAATGAGTCTTTTGAACGGTTCATTTTTTTCCAGAAGTTTTTGGAATATGTGTAAAAAAATTAAAATGCATTTTTTTTCCACATATTCCGGGGAAAAAATTTAAATGCATTTTTTTTTACACAAAATTGTCAATTTATAAGATATTTCTAACACATAGCATGTATATAGCAAAAATTACACCCCAAAATACATTCTGCTACTCCTCCCGAGTATGGCGATACCACATGTGTAGGACTTTTACACAGCCTGGCCACATAGAAAGGCCGAACATTGAAGTAGTACGTTCAGGCGTTCTAGGAGCATAAGTGACACATCTCATTTCATTCCTACCCATCACACTTTTGAAGGTGCTGGACCACCAGGACAGTGAAATTACCCACAAAATGACCCCATTTTGGAAAGCAAACACCCCAACGTATATTCTATGAGACATGGGCTGCAAATAGGTACTCGGGTACTCTGATGGCCTGGTGACAGGTACTCGGGTACTCTGATGGCCTGGTGACAGGTACTCGGGTACTCTGATGGCCTGGTCACAGGTACTCGGGTACTCTGATGGCCTGGTCACAGGTACTCGGGTACTCTGATGGCCTGGTCACAGGTACTCGGGTACTCTGATGGCCTGGTGACAGGTACTCGAGTACTCTGATGGCCTTGTGACAGGTACTCGGGTACTCTGATGGCCTGGTGATAGGTACTCGGGTACTCTGATGGCCTGGTGATAGGTACTCGGGTACTCTGATGGCCTGGTGACAGGTACTCAGGTACTCTGATGGCCTGGTGACAAGTACTCAGGTACTCTGATGGCCTGGTGACAGGTACTCTGATGGTTTGGTGACTGGTATTTGGGTACTCTGAGGGGCGGTGACAGGTACTCATATGGACTGTGACAGGTACTCGGGTACTCAGATGAACTGTGACAGGTACTCGGGTACTCAGATTTACAGTGACAGGTACTCGGGTACACAGATGGACTGTGACAGGTACTCGGGTACACAGATGGACTGTGACAGGTACTCGGGTACACAGATGGACTGTGACAGGTACTCGGGTACACAGATGGACTGTGACAGGTACTCTGTACTCTAATGGACTGTGACAGGTACTCGGGTACTCTAATGGACGGTGACAGGTACTCGGGTACTCTGATGGCCTGGTGACAAGTACTCAGGTACTCTGATGGTTTGGTGACTGGTATTTGGGTACTCTGAAGGGCAGTGACAGGTACTCATATGGACTGTGACAGGTACTCAGGTACTCAGATGGACTGTGACAGGTACTCGGGTACTCAGATGGGCCGGGACCGGTACTCGGGTACTCAGATGGGCCGGGACAGCTACTCGGGTACTCAGATGGGCCGGGACAGGTACTCGGGTACCCTGATGTGCCGTGACAGGTACTTGGGTACCCTGATGTGCCGTGACAGGTACTCGGGTACCCTGATGTGCCGGGACAGGTACTCGGGTACTCAGATGGGCCGGGACAGGTACTTGGGTACTCAGATGGGCCGGGACCGGTACTCGGGTACTCAGATGGGCCGGGAACGGTACTCGGGTACTCAGATGGGCCGGGACAGGTACTCGGGTACTCAGATGGGCCGGGACAGGTACTCGGGTACTCTGATGGGCTGGGACAGGTACTCGGGTACTCTGATGGGCTGGGACAGGTACTCGGGTACTCAGATGGGCTGGGACAGGTACTCGGGTACTCAGATGGGCTGGGACAGGTACTCGGGTACTCAGATGGGCTGGGACAGGTACTCGGGTACTCTGATGGGCTGGGACAGGTACTCGGGTACTCTGATGGGCTGGGACAGGTACTCAAATAATCTGATGGACTGTGACAGGTACTCTGATGGACTGTGATTGACAGGTCCTCTTTATTGGGGGGGGGGCAATCAGTGTGATTGGTGTACACTGTATGCGGTAACGAGATGTTACCGCAATCTCCTCCTCACACACGATCGGTGTGTGAGGAGGAGAACCCGGTAACATCCCGTTACAGCGGTTTGTTTACATTTTAGTGATCGGCTGTGAAAGGATCACAGCCGATCACGTGGGTAAACAGCCGGCCAATGGCTGTTTACCAGCGTCGGTGACGAGCAGTGTTCCCGGGGAACACGCCGCCACCGACGTGCACGCGCAGCGCTCTCGCGATCGCGCGCATGCGCCGTGCACGTTCGGGGTGTGACCATCTGTGATCGGCCGTGACTTCATCACGGCCGATCACGTGGTAAACAGCCATAACGAATGGCTGTTCACCCCCTTCGGTGGCGAGCGGTGTCTCCGTGACACGCCGCTACCGAAGAAACAGGGATGCGCGCGCACGATCGCGCACATTCCCTGTTTAAACGGGAGGACGTCATATGACGGCCTCCCGCCACAATAGGTGCGCCGCCTGGCCGTCATTTGACGGCCGGCGGTCGGCAACCAGTTAAAAAAAATTTTTTTTAAAACTGTATAAAAATTAAAAATAAAAGGTAAAATAAATAAGAAAAAAAATAAATAAAATTTTTTAAACGTGCCCCGTCCCGACGAGCTCACATGCAGAAGCGAGCGCATATGTGAGTAGCGCCCACATATGAAAATGGTGTTCAAACCACACATGTGAGGTATCGCCGCGATCGGTAGAGCAAGAGCAATAATTCTAGCCCTAGACTTCCTCTGTAACTCAAAACATGCAACCTGTAGAATTTTTTAAACGTCACCAATGGAGATTTTTAAGGTTAAAAGTTTGTCACCATGTTAGGTATCAATTTACTCGGCATAACATTATCTTTTACAATAAAAAAATTGACCTAACTTTACTGTTGTCTTATTTTTTTATTAAAAAAAAGTGTGCTTGTAAGAACGCTGCGTGAATACGGTGTGACAGAAAGTTTCGCAACAACCATTTTATTCTCTAGGGTGTTGGAAAAAAAATGTAAAATGTTTGGGAATTCTAAGTAATTTTTTAGCAAAAAAAAAAAAAACTGTTAACTTGTAAACAACAAATCTCAGAAAGAGGCTTGGTCCTTGAGTGGTTAAGCCACCCCAAGTCCCATCTGTTTCTAGCATCCATTTTGCTACATGAGTTGACCAATCTTCCACTGGTCTGATGTCAATGTTTGCTCCTGACTAGTGGACTCAACCATGCTACACTCTGGATGTTTTTCTGTGAAAAATGCATAAAAAAGGGAAGGTGATGGCATTTTCCAGAGGGCAAAAACTTGACAAGTGCCAACATTAAAGTCCTGAAATTGCCCCCCACTCCTCTTGTCTCCTATGGATATATGATGACCATCCTAGCAGGCATAACTCTGTGTGACTGGGAGCCCTGGGGCCTCTCCTCTACCCATATCTACACTGGCAAGGCTGCATTAATGGGCACTGATAAGCCAGGCAGCATCCAGAAAGGGTTTTGTTCCGGGTGCTTTAGATCAGACCATCTTTTTCAGATTTGGTCCTTTGATCGGTCCACCGAAAATTCTCTTTGCAAAACGGCGATGACCTTCTCCAAAATACTGTCCTTTCGGCTGTTGGGCCTTTCATAATTGCACAGCTTGCAGGCGCAATCTCGCTTCTCTAGGATGCGCACCATCTCCACCATCTCACCCTAGCTCATGGGAGTTGCTTTGAACTCCATCGCCACAGGGCTGGCTGTAATCCACCGAATCCACCATGTTGTCCCTCCCGAATGTTCCTCTGTGTGTAGCATGCAGAAGAGATATGGTCGCATGTACAGTGTGTATAAAACCAGAATGCACGGTTGATGGAACGGCCATAGGAACAATCTTGGCATACAAGACGAATGATCGCCAACAGACTAAGGGAAAACAAAGGTACAATTCGAAATTGGGGCATAGGTGGTTAGTGTCCTATACTGCTTAGATTGAGGCCTATAGCCCTGTCACCTTGTATGGGTTTTAAGGGTAACTCCTACGCCGAAAAACAGCGTGGGGGTCCCCCCAAAGTCCATACCTGACCCTTGTCCAAGCACGCAGCCCGGCCGGTCAGGAAAGGAGGTGGGGACGAGCGAACACCCCCCCTCCTGAACCGTACTCCTCTGCTATCTTCTGCCGCTCTGTTGCATCCCAGCATCCCCCGAGACTGTGACATCATAAGGGGCGGGGTCACCATGTGACATCACCCGGTCGCCCCGCCTCATGCCTATATAAGTCGCAACGCGTCCCTGGCATTACAGCGGGAGAGAGCTTCGTGTCAACATCGGAAGAAGAGAAGAAGGAAGAAGAAGAAGAAGACGACGGCGGTGACGGCGAACGAGAAGACCGGGCTAGTAACGCTAGTAAAAGAGCTGGAAGAAGAGCTGGTAGCAGAGGAGCGTGGCAGAAGAACTAAAGTCGGAAGAAGACCCCTGGACGGCGACGACGATGAAGGATAAAGCTGGGCTCCTCCGCTAGCAAAAGAGCAGCAAAAGAGGAGAAGATAGTGGAGGAGCCCGGCGAGAAGACCCCCGGAGCTTCCTAATAAACTACTTTAAAAACCTGTGTTGTGTGTTTTTTTAATGACACTTTTTCCCCCAGATGAACGGGTAGGGGTACGATGTACCCCATACTCATTCACATAGGGTGGAGGACCGGGATCTGGGGGTCCCTTTATTGAAGGGGGCTCCTGGATTCCGATAAGCCCACTGTCCGCAGACCCTGACAACCAACGTCCAGGGTTGTCGGGAAGAGGACCATTTGGGGATAAGGTGCTTTGGGGTGGGGGGGCCCGCAGGGCGCCCCCTTCCCCAAACCACCCACCCCCCATGTTGAGGGGATGTGGCTTGGTACGGTTCAGGAGAGGCGGGCCGCTCCCTCGTCCCCACCCCCTTTCCTGACCGGCGGGGCTGCGTGCTCGGACAAGGGTCTGGTATGGACTTTGGGGGATCCCCATGCCATTTTTCCACGTAGGGGTTACCCTTAGAACCCATACCAGGCGACGGGACTCACGAGGTGTCAATCTCGCCGATGGAAGCGGCGACATTGACTTCCTTCGCTAGTCCCTTCGTACCTGAAGTCATGTTAAAAATGAACAGACTTTAGTCCGTGTGTGGACAAGTCCATTCTTTTGGAAAGTCCGGCGAACTAGCACACAGACTAGTGGATTGTCCGCCGGAAAGCCGGACTTTTGGGAAGAAAAAGTCAGCCGGGGCCCACACATGGTCGAATTGTCCGGCGGACTCTGGTCCGCCGTTCTAAGTCCAGCGGATAGTCCGATCGTGTGTACGTGACAAAACTGGTCAAATACAAATTTGTGCATAGAGGGAGCAGGTCATGGCTATTGACGCCCCTACCAAGGGCTATACTAGATCACCCCACATTGGGTGGTACCCTGAGGGTGGCGAGGGAGGCCTTTCGGAGCTCGTCGGTGTCCCCGGTGCCCTCCCCTATGGTGCCGGTCCTGGGCAATCCGGATTTTATACCGGGCTTCCAGAGTCCCTGCTTCCATCGTCTGCAGACGGGCGACAGGCGGCGGTTATGTGACTTTATTGGCCCAGATGGTCGACTTACTCCAGAGGCGGGGACACGGGCAGTGGACCCGCCACTGGACTTCTGGAGTGGCCTGCAATTACGGAATTTCTTGCGTAACTGTTTGCGTACGCCGGGCATCTCCGGCCCCCTCACGGAGTTGGAGCGGATCTGCTATCGGGGGGATCCGGTGCGGCACTGCCTCTCGTTTCTTTACTCTGCACTGATCCGTTCAGCTGAGGGGTATGTCCCCCCATTCGTGGCTAAGTGGGAGGCGGAGCTTGCATTTTGCGCAGAAATCCTCTATGGCCACACAAGTCCAGGAGACGTGCTACAAAATCACAACCAGGTGGTACAGGGTCCCATCCGTTCTTCACCGCATCTTCCCTCAGGTGCCTGATTGTTGCTGGCATTGTGGGGAGGCGGAGGGAACCATGTTGCATGTCTTTTGGGCCTGTCCCAAGCTGGTCCCCTTCTGGGGCGAGGTGACCAACATGATCGGTCGTCTGACGGGTGTCTCCCTGGAGGGGAACCCTGCGGCCTGCCTGCTGCACCTGTCGGAGCAATCCATTAAAAAATATAGGAACTCTTTGACTATTCAATTGCTGAATGCGGCGAAGGCCTGCATCCCTTTGTGCTGGAGATCGGAGAACCCACCGGCTAAGTCTCTATGGTTCTCTAAAGTTAAGAGATATGGCAGACCTCACAGCGACGCTTCATAACGGGGAGGAGGCCTTCCGTGAGACCTGGAGACCATGGCAACATTTCACCTACACTGAGGCTTATCTCCGGGAGGTGGCTATGGACGCCCGTTGAGAGAGGGTCTCTTTTCTTTGGCTCCTGGACCCCCCCCCCCCCCCTGCGGCCGGGTGACGCCCACAGTCATTATCCTGCTCTTTTTTCTTTTGTGTCAGGTCCTTTTGCTTCAGCCTGCCTGAAGTCTCCTTTTGCTTCCTATACTTGTTCTGTCTCTCTGTTCTGGTCCCTCTCCCTTTCTCTCTGACCCCCCTTCCACTTGTCCACCCTTGTAGTCCCCTTTTTTCAACAACCCCTTCCCCTCTATTTCTCCACCTATTCAGTCCTTTTTCTTTCACAGTTAGATTTTGCCGGCTAAACTATGTAGGACGAGGTGGGTTGTGGGCCTTTCCGGAAATGACTAGTTCTTAATAGTGTAAGCTCTGCCCGCCTGGGGCCCGGCTCATCGCCCATCTCCCTCCTCTTCCCTTTCTTTATAAAATAACAAAAAATTTGTGCATCTCACTGTACTGTATGGCCATGCGATGATTACCGCTCACCTGGGTGGGTTCATATTGCCTATTGGTGTCAGAGGTCGTAGAGGGGAATTTAGCCCCCTGTCCGGGAATGCTTTCAGGTCATGTTTAAGCCTAAATCTGGGATGGTCTCTATATCTCCCACCCAGGTGTTATTAGGATGTTTATGTTTTGGAACTATGTCTGTTATATCACTGTTGTCCATGCACCTGTTTTTTCTTCTTGCATTCAATAAAGGAATTACAAAAAAAAAAAAATTGTGCATAGAGCTCACTACACGCCTCACAGGCTGCACCAGATATCGCCGGCGCATTCTCCGGCATGCTAGCATTGCTCCTACCAACCGGGTGACTTTTTCCACATTTTTTGGGTTTGCCCAGCAATCGAACATTATTGGAAAGAAGTACTCCAGGTGATTGCTAAGGTCACTAAGACTCATGTTCCTTATGATCCTAAATGTTGTCTGCTGGGGCTGGTGGAACAACTATCAATGCTCAGAGCCAGGAAAATACTCATATCCCCGATATTGTACTATGCTCGTATAGCCATTACGATGAACTGGAAACAATCGTCTCTCCCCTCTGCCAGATTCTGGAAAAGCCTAGTGAATGTCAATTTACTCCTGTATAAAGCCACCTACTCGGACAGGGGTTGTCCACAAAAATTTGAAAAGGTATGGACCTGTTGGCTAGATGATAATACCACGGCAATGCTGTAACCAATTCCTAGATTAACACTATAAAATCTACTTTGCATTGCAAGTGCACTTGAATGTGCACTGAAATTGCACTTGGAAGTAAAGTCGCTGTAGATCTGAGGGGGACATGCAAGGAAAAAAAAACAGCATTTTAGCTTACACATGATTGGATGATAAAATCAGCAGAGCTTCCACTCATTTCAGATCTACCCCTTAGATTTAGAGCGACTGCAAAGTGGATTTGCCTCTCGTAAATAACCCCCTATATCTCTAGTCTAGTATATTGACCCAACTACTCTCATGTTGCATTATCCTGTATGCCCTGTTGCGGTATGTTGCCGCATCAGAAGAACTGCCCTTGTGTGGGCAAAGGTTTGCTAATGAAAACTTTAATAAAAAAGATTTTGCGAAAAAAAAAAAAAAAAATAACAGAATGTGCGCTGTATTTTGACATTTCATAATTTTCTGCGTCATGAATGCTAATTCTCCATTACAAATGGTAGTTTACAAGACCGACCACTTCCAGCTCGTTCCTTGGTTTCGATCATGCGTGTTTGTACTGTCAATTTTTATGTGACAGATTTGTGTACTGACCATCTAAAAATTTACCGGCATGGCAGCCAACATTTGTTGGCCAAAAATTGGAAAACAATTGTTGAAAGGAGCGTACTAGCGATAAGAACTTCGAACAACAGCTTGTCAAACAACAATTCCCTTCTGATTTTTGTACCGTGTGTATGAGGCTATAGGCCCCATACACACTATTAGATTTTCTGAAGATTTTCCAAAAACATGTGGATTCAAATTGAAACTCTTAGCCCTTGTACACACGGTCGGAGATTCCGACAGAATGTGTCCGATCGGACCGCTTTGTCAGATATTCCGACTGTGTGTGGTCTCCATCGAACTGTTTCCGTCTGAGTATCCGACGGACCAAGTTTTCCAACTTGTTGATAAGATTTTTGGACAAACTGCTCTGATCGGACATACTCCGATCATGTGTAGAGAATTCCGATCGGACAAAGTGCCACACATGCTCAGATCAAATTCCTACACCAAAGCTATTGGCTACTAGCGTGAACATAGTCCCGTCGTAACGAAATAACGTCATCACGTTCTGCTTCCGACAACTTTGTCCGACCGTGTGTATGCAACAGTTTCGGACAAAATCCGATGGATTTGGTTGTCGGAATGTCCGACCGCGTGTACAAGGGCTTAAGCCTCGTACACACGTACGATTGTTGGGGCGTGGGCCAGGATCTTGTCTTGCATACTAACGGTACACAATTGTTATGCCACAAACACGAATGTAGTGACGTACTACGAGGAATTTCAGCTCTTGAGCGCCACCCTTTGGGCCCCTTCTGCTAATTTCATGTTTGGTGAGCATTGATTCTGAGCATGCATGTTTGTACTTTTGTGACGGATTTGTGTACTAACCATACGAAAATCTGACATCAAGCCAATGTCCGCTTGATGTCAGAACGGTACTAACGGTAAGATTTTTGGACAAGACTCTGCCAACAGACAATCCCGTGCTAACAATCGTACCATGTGTACGAGGCTTTAGGCTGGGTTTCACCACATTGAATTCGCAATAGCAGGAGAATGTGAAAGGCTCTCAATGGAGCCGGTTCACATATCTCGGATGCGACTCCGGTGCAAACTTTCACAGGAGCCCTGTGTGTCTTTTGGTCCATTTCAGGTCCGAATTCAGCCCAAAATTCGGGCTGAATTCAGACCTGAAACTTTGAACCAGGATGCAAAGGGCCCCTGCTGTGAGCCGCATTGGCATTGCGTGTGAACCGAGCCTAAGGGTGTTATATGGTTTTGGTATATCCGAAGACAAAAATCTGCAGAAAATCAAATAGTGTGTATGGGGTCTTAAGCCTGGTACACACGATCAGATTGTTGGCCAACTGAGCATCTGATTTTTGTCTTCAGGGCATGTGCCTGGATCTTGTCTTGCATACTAAAAGGTACACAATTGTCGTGTCACCAACACGAACATAGTGACGTACTACAAATAATTTTAGCTCTTGAGTGCCACCCTTTGGGCCCCTTCTGCTAATTTTTGGTGAGCATTGATTCTGATCATGCGTGTTTGTACTTTCAACTTTTGTGTGACAGACTTGTGTACTGACAATATGAAAATCAGACAACAGACCATTGTCCGCCAAAAATTTACTAGCCTGCCATCCATCAAAACTAAATTTTTGGCGGACAACGGTCTGTTGTCTGATTTTCATATCGTCCGTACACAAGTCTGTCACACAAAAGTCCAAAGCACAAACATGCATGCTTGGAATTAATGCTCACCAAACACAAAATTATCAGAAAGGGCCCAAAAGGTGGCGCTCAAGAGCTGAGATTCCATGCAGTACGTCACTACATTCGTGTTTGTTGGCCGATAATTGTGTGCCGTTATTATGCATAACAAAATCCAGGCACATGCCCTTTAGACAAAAATCAGACACTCGGTTGGCCAACAATCGGATCGTTTGTACAAGGCTTTAGACCCCATACACACTATACAACTTTTGTATGATTTCCTTTAGATTTACCAAAACCATGTAGTGGAAGGGCCTGCTTGATTGAATACAAATCGTAACTCTTAGCCCTTGTACGCACAGGCGGACATTCTGACCACGAAATCCGTCTGATTTTTTCCAACGGATTTTTTCCGATACTGGTGTTGCATACACATGGTCAGACAAAGTTGTTGGAAAATCCGATCGTTCAGAACGTGATGACGCTGGTTCGTTACGATGGAACTACGTTCAGGCTAGTAGCCAATAGCTTTGGTCTCGTAATTTGATCTAAGCATGCGTGGCACTTTGTCCAATCGGAATTCTATATCCAGCTCTCAAACTTTGTTGGTCAGACATTCCGATGGAAAAAGTCCGATGGAGCCCACACACGGTCGGATTATCCGACAACACGGTTCGATCGGACATTTTCTGTCGGAATGTCCGACCGTGTGTACAAGGGCTTAAGGTTTGACCTCATATTATATGGTTTTGGTAAATCTGAAGGAAAAAATCTACAGAAAATTGCATAGTGTGTATCCAGCTTTAGGGTGTCGGCATACCAAGACATTTTGTACAATTTCATGCTCCCAACTTTGTGGGAACAGTTTGGGGATGGCCCCTTCCTGTTATAACATGACTGCTTACCAGTGCACAAAGCAAGGTCCATAAAGACATGGATGTGCGAGTTTGGGGTGGAGGAACTGGACTGACCTCAACCTGATAGAACACCTTTGGGATGCATTAGAGAGGAGACTGTGAGCCAGACTTTCTCGTCCAACATCAGTGCCTGACCTCACAAATGTGCTTCTGGAAGAATGATCAAACATTCCCATAGACACACTCCTAAACCTTGTGGACAGCCTTCCCAGAAGAGTTGAAGCTGTTATAGGTGCAAAGGGTGGGCCAACTCAATACAGAACTAAGACTGGGATGCCATTAAAGTTCATGTGCGTGTAAATGGACTAACTACTGAGTTTAAAAAATTCTGGTGCTTTAACTTCTGCCCAAAATGGGCTAACATACTGTATGTGTTATGTGGCAGTGTGACTGTAATGGGGACAATAGACTGTGAGCTTCTTTATGGACAGGAAGTCATATGATGGTTCTGTGACCTCTCTTAAAGCGGAGATCCACACACTTTTTTAACTTTTTCTTATTCAATCTATTAATGCCAATAATTTACTCATTGATAGTTTTTTTTTTTTTGCCAGCTTACCTTGTTTCAAAGCCAATCAATTTCACTTCCTCCTTCTCCCACCCTCGGCTAATAACGTCATTTGCCGGTGGCGTACTGTCTACTGAGGGGCTTGGAATCATAATTCCCAGGAGTCAGTGTGTATCGCCACCGCTCAGCATCGCGAGATTTCAAAACTTGAAGTGACGTGATGATGGAAATGACACAATACAAGGCGTTACCAAACGCCATTTTAAATGGGGACAACCAGTGCATATCATCTTCGTTGCCATCACAACGGGGCGGGCACATACGACGACGCTGCCCATTGTGACGGCAAAGTCAAAAGTTGACGGCACTGCGAGCCAAACATACTGCGCATGCGCGAGAACGGGCAGTGCATGCTGGTCTCTCAGCAGCACCGTATTCCGGAAGGTAGTGCTTGTGGGCTTCACATGCCCACAAGCAATATGGAAAATACAAGGAGACAAGAATAAAAGACATCTCTTGATTGCAAATCGGCAATCGAGTGGCGATAGATCCTAAAAAACGTGAGTGCTATATGTGAGTTCTAATCCAAAGATATTCATCATAAATATATATATATATATCTATATATATATCTATATATATATCTCTATATATATATATATATATATATATATATATATATATATATATATATATATATATATATATATATGAATTTTTCTCAGAGAATATGTGCAGGAACTCCCCCTTTCTGAGCCACCCCTTTTTCCCACTTCTGCCCACCTCCGAGCACCATTCCTTGGTTCCATCCCCTACCCACCTCCAAGTACTGCCCTTTTAGACAATACAGAACCAAGTATCAATTTGTGGTGCTAAGTAATCCCTGCAGCCAGCAACAATAGAGCCCCCGTCAGCAACAATAGACCACCCCACCACAAAAAAATTCCCCCTAGCAACAATAGACTCCCAGCAGCAACAGCAGATCTCCACCCCGGGCAGCATCAATAGAATCTCTGGCAGTCAGCAACAATAGACCCCTCCATCAACAGTAGATCTCTCCCAGCAACAATTGATCCCCCAGCAATATAAGACCCACCCCCAGCAACAGTAGGTCTTCCACCAGCAACAATAGACTTCCTCAGAAACAAAAGACCCCCATGCAAAAATAGATACCCTCCAGCAAGAATAGATCCCCTAGCAGTGAGTATCAATAGACTCTGCAGCACACCCCAGCACCACTTGCTGTCAGTGGTGAAGGTGCCGGAACTGCGTTCCCCTGTGTTCCCGCTGAAAAAAAAGCCATATATATATATATATATATATATATATATATATATATATATATATATATATATATATATATACAGTTGGAACTCTGCTTTAAGCCATGGAGAATATGTTGAAGCTAAATGAGTGAATACAAGCAACAAAACAACAAATAGTCTTGTGACAGACAGAGAGGCAGGAGTTTAATAAAACTAGATGATTTCCTAGAGATGTCCTTGCATTCTTCTATCAGAATCTTCTGTCTTCCCTCTGGCTATCTGGTGTTGGTTTACACATTCCTTGCAGATTGCAATGCTCAGATCTTGTGAAATATCTCCGTAGGATGCCTTGGATTATAAAACACAGACGTAATACCCAATAAATTCCACTGAAGGAGGATTATGTGGCACCAAAAAAAAAAGGAACTGTTCCTCTCTCCCATATACATAATTGCCTTCTTTTCATAGCTTGACCAAACTCTACTCTAGTCATTGATGGGAAGGGTTTAAGAAAGATTTATGCCAGTAGATTCTCGATAATGTGTAATATTGATCCAAGAATGGGATACTAATAGCATGTGTTGTAAAGACATTCCATAGTTACTAGGTACATCAATCTAATAAACTATTTTGGAGAATCAGATATAAACATGGCTAATAGGACCAGATAGCTCACAACACATGATTATCATAATGAAATATACACACAATTTTTCCTAAAAATCTGGATAACTCATTATTATTTTATGCTTATCAGTGTCCTTGTGGTTGACATTCTATTGTGGTCAGCCTTGAGTTCTGTTATTTTGGCTAGTAATGCCTATCTTCTCCCAAAACAGATTGCTTCATGTTGGATGGAGAGAGTACAGTTGTATGCCTTTCTATGCTTCATTGCTGTCTTGGATCCCAGTGGGGGATCTCCACCCACCCCTGTACACACGATAAAGGTTTTATGCAAAGCCTCTGTAGCCGCATTCTCTTAAAGCAAGAACTACACTGAGCACCAAAAAGCAAAAATGCTATTTCATTCATTTTTAATATTTAAAGCAAACCCAGCCATCCATGTCTCAATGCAAACTCACTTTGAAAAACACACCCCTAGCATTTCTGACTGTGGCCATCTTGAGTAAGGGCAGATGATTCATGTAGCATTTACTTCCTGAAATTCATCTGCCCCTATTTTAGGCAAAAAGGCAGGAGGGTGTGCTTAACTGAGAAAATCCATCCTCCCCTCCTGAAGTCTCCTGGGATGTATGGCATCATTTTCCTAGGCCTGGAAACCAGGAAGACACCAAATACACATTAAAATTGTTTTCACTAATGCTAGCAGCATACGGATTAAAATAGTCAATGTTGATTGAGAGAATGAAGTTCCACTTTAAGCAGGAGTGTCTCCCTGAATTTAACAATCACTGGCTGTAGTCAGCTAGAGCCTTATTGATAGTCTCTGTCTTTGCTTTGCCTTCCCTAAACCAAGCCAGATTGTCTACTTCTGCCTAATGCTGGAGTGTGCCCTGGCAATAGAGTGGGAAGAGGTATAGGTGTGGATTAGGAATATTTCATACATGCCAGATTCAGACCCTTGTCCTGGTCTTACCATGTCCCAGGAAAAATCACAAGAAATTGGTTTTGTCCCGACTCCCGGTGAATCGCCAAAGCTGTCGCTAGAGGTCAGGAGATGACACTGGTGATATGGGCTCCGCCGCCATTTTACAGAAGACCAGCTCTTCTGAAGGCAGAGGGGAAGAAACAGGAGGCAGAGCCCGGATGGCTGCCAATAGAAATGGAGCTACCGCCAACCCCCTGCCCCTCCATTTCTATTGGCAGCCACCTGGGCCCTGCCTCTTGCTTCACGAGATCTGGTCTTCATTGTAAAATGGCAGCAGAGATCAAATTACCAGTGCCAGCCCCTGGTGACAAGCTGCACATGGTGACATGCTGCAAATCTGGTGAAAAGCTGCATCTGGTGCAAGCAGCATATGGTGACATGCTGCAGATCTGGTGACAAGTTGCATATGGTGACATGCTGCAGATCTGGTGACAAGCTGCATATGGTGACATACTGCATATGGTGACATACTGCAGATCTGGTGACAAGCTGCATATGGTGACATGCTGCAGATCTGGTGACAAGCTGCATATGGTGACATACTGCATATGGTGACATACTGCAGATCTGGTGACAAGCTGCATATGGTGACATGCTGCAGATCTGGTGACAAGCTGCATATGGTGAAATGCTGCAGATCTGGTGAGAAGCTGCATATGGTGAGAAGCTACAGATTTGGTGACAAGCTGCATATGGTGACATGCTGCAGATCTGGTGACAAGCTGCATCTAGTGGCAGGCGATGTGGCAAGTGACAAGTTGCATCTGGTGGCAGGCGACATGGCAAGTCACAATCCGAATTTGATGGCAGATGACGTGGCAAGTGACAAGCTGCATCTGGTGGCAGACGACGTGGCAAGTGACCAGCTGCATCTTGTGGCAGGCGACATGGCAAGTGACCAACTTCATGTGGTAACAGGCGACGGTGGGAAATGAAACGATCAGGGCACCAACTGATTCTGCATTATAATGTGAAAAATGGACCCTTGCGCCACTAAGTGCTAAACGTGAAATAAATCTATGTGCATAAAAAATGGAAAATATTACAAAGTATAATAAAACAACCTGTGGGATGAAGAAAGTGCAAGTGCTGCTAAATATTACAAAAATGCAGCGGGACAAAAAATAGTAAACACAAACTATCACATAAATGAATAAAAATGAAAAGTCCTGCGCAAATCGTGCCACTGAAAAAATAGGATGATATATATAAATGTGAAAAACAGGAGTCAATGGAAAACTCATACAAATAAATACACCAATAAGTGTAGGTGTATGGTGAAAAAGCTTCAGAAAGAGCAGGACCAAATGTTCCAAAATATCAGGCTCTCAGAACTCTCACCTCCAAGCAGGTATAATCAGGCAAAATACAGATGATCCCAGTAAACTTCTCCTTTAGTTCCCTGTGCACAATTCCCAAGTGGTATAGACTTCTGCCATACGGAAGGCGTGGTATACTGTTTACAATGTAGTTGTAAATTACAGTATATTGGAAGAACCAAAAGAGCACTCAAAGTAAGACTGAAAGAACACATACAGAACATTTTAAAGGGTTTTCCACAACACAGTGTCTCCAGACATTTTGATCAAGTCCACAATAGGGACCCCTCCCATTTAGAATTTTGGGGTATCGAAAGATTTAATCCCTCATGGAGGGGTAGCCACAAAATTAGAACCATTAGTCAGAAGGAATCTAGATGGATTTTTACTATGAGATCTTTTTATCCTGATGGTTTAAATGTCGACTTTGATCTTAATTGTTTTTTAAATAATTTTTAATTTTGTATTATATACATTATATTGTTTACATATTTTATCCTTTTGTGGTATTATTATGATAGGATATTTTATGTAAAGTCTTGCTCTATTTCCGGTATGCCAATATCATTTTTTAGGCACTCTATTTGGTGAATATTTTGTTGGTATATTTCATCTTATCTACTATTTTTATTATATATATTTACTTTTTAACATTTTTTTTATATATATTTTAATAATTTTTTGCTGAGTTGGTACTGTCGCTGTTTATACTCTATATTTTTATATAGTGACGTAACATTTTAAATGGCTAGGATATAATTTTAATAAATAATTTTTTATCCATATTGTTAATATATCTGTATTTATGTATCATGACATTCATATATTAATGTTTAATGCCGTTTTTTCGTATATTTTAATATGGGCTATTAAACTGTCAGATACATATTTTTTCATTTTTTCTATTTTAATTCCTTAATATTTTATATGCCGTTTAGATTTATTTGTTCCTCAATGGGAGAATGTGTATTTCCTTTTACATCATTTATGACTATTAAGATGGCCGAAGAATTATTTCCGGTCTAAAATGGTGGTATACACACTTCCTTTTCACCATTTAGGAGGAGTAAGATGGCGGAGTTACTACATCCGGCCTAGATTATAGTTTTTTTACCTTTTCCAAAATGGTCGTTCGGGCGTTTTTTTACCTCTTTCAAAATGGTCGTTCGGACGTTTCCGGTCCGATCGTTTCCGGTTTTTTCATATATAAGTGTATCACGAACGGTCTAGCGTTATCCCCATGAAGAAGTCACGTGGTGACGTAACGCGTAGGGAGTGGCCGTAGGATATACCGGAACTAACGTAAGACTGGCGGTACACGCCAGATCTCTATCTGTTTGAACTTTCTTTTTAAATGTGAGAGTCCATTGCTTTCTCTTAATAAATTTATTTAGTTATTGAAACCACTACACTATTGGAGTCCCCTCTCTCTCTCCCTTCCCTCCTTCCCTCTGTGTTCTCTTTAAGTTTTATACCACGAGGATACAAATGCTGCAGCATTACATACAAGAGGTTGAATTGGCCCTCTAGTGGCAGAAGTCTATACCACTTGGGAATTGTGCACAGGGAACTAAAGGAGAAGTTTACTGGGATCATCTGTATTTTGCCTGATTATACCTGCTTGGAGGTGAGAGTTCTGAGAGCCTGATATTTTGGAACATTTGGTCCTGCTCTTTCTCAAGCTTTTTCACCATACACCTACACTTATTGGTGTATTTATTTGTATGAGTTTTCCATTGACTCCTGTTTTTCACATTTATATATATCATCCTATTTTTTCAGTGGCACGATTTGCGCAGGACTTTTCATTTTATTGATTCTGCATTATGCTGAGTTGAACTATTTCCAAGTATATTATAATGTAATAATAGAAATAATGTGCTTGTATCATCCTGACACCATATCAACTATGGTGCCATGATGATTGAAGCGCCAACACCAGGTGTTTGGAGTATCTTTATCTGCTGATTGTTAAACTTTCTGCAATACACATATTGCTATTGTGGTATAGGAACTGGGCCTGCTGTCCCTCCATCTCTCTTTCTTTCCTTCTTTCTCTCTCCTTCCCTCCCTATCTCTTTCTTTTTTTTCTCTCTCCCTCTCTCTTTCTCCCACCATCCAACAATCATCTCAGACTCTAACCATCCCTATTTAAACCATGCCCAATATTTAGTCTAAACCACACCCATTTTGCCACCCACACTATGCCACACCTATGAGCTAATGCCCCACCCCCTATTTATAATAATGAATACATGCAAAAAAATGTACCTATAATTTTTTTGATAATGTTGACAACTATGCCATCCATTGGGAGATTTATTGCCAGTGGTGTATGGTGGAGAAGGGTATAAATATTTGAACTAACCTACAGTATTGAAGGTGTCTCCCCCCCCCCCCCCCAACCAGGCTTAGGCCTGGCGGAGGGATGGTGTCCTGGGCCTGCTGAATATGGAGAGCTTTTGTGTGTTTAAGACATTAAGCCTGGGTTTTATGGTAAAGCCTGCCCTGTCTGTATGGAAGAAGTGTCTCTGAAAGGTGTGTAAAGTGGGAGCCTCACAAGTAAACTAGAAACTTATGGGGGAGTCAGAATAAACTGCAAGTTACAGAATGGCAATTCCGGCATGAAGACTGAACAGCAGGGAGTGGAGTCTGCAATCTGTACCAATCCGTGGGTATCTGGAGCCCTTTGTCCTCTCACGTTGAATTGATGGTATAAATAAAATCTTCAATCAACATAAAAGTGACTGACGCCTCCTGTTTCACAACCCCACCACATACCAAGGTCACAGTCCTGGGGTAAATTATTATACAGGATTTATATAGCGCCAACAGTTTGTACAGCACTTTACAACATTTCAGCCAACCTGACCTCCCAGGGTCCCCACTAGTGATGGCCGAACGGTTCGCCCGGCGGTCGTTTCGCGGCGAATTTCCGACATTCGCGGTCCGCACGTTCGAACGCCTTTTTCCGTCGTTCGCCGCGGCGGACTTACGTGTTTAATGTATACAAGAACTTTAACCTTTGGTGACACGTTTATCATGTGATACAGGACAGCCAATTGAGACATGACAGCACATGGACACTTGTACATTCCCCCTAACCTATAAATACACCCGATCCGGTGGCCATTTTACATTCTTTCTTCTGTTAAGATAGGGACAGGTTCCTGTGTGGAGTAGGGAGAGATAAACCACTAGCTATTTGGTACACAAAAGTTCTTTTCAGGACTGGTATAGGTGTTAGGTGTTGATAGGTTTGCTGTGCTGCTGATTCTTGCAGCAGCCTGAGTGTCTTTTGTTAGTTTAGAGAAAGGGAAAGGACGGTGTATGCTACAGGGACAGCCAGATTAGTCTTTCATCATCATCATCATCATCATCATCATTAGCTGTTACTATCAAGGTCCACAAAAGAGCTGTTCCAGTAACCACTAATCGTTCTCTTTTTTTGCCAATTTGTATAGGGACAGGAAGGAATCAGT
The DNA here is from genome assembly GCF_037356315.1 of Lithobates pipiens. NCBI lineage: Eukaryota > Metazoa > Chordata > Amphibia > Anura > Ranidae > Lithobates > Lithobates pipiens. The sequence goes on from NW_027507790.1 coordinate 235,735,625, forward strand.
GTTGTCAGGCAGTGAGGGTAATTTTAAAGACTTGCTGTTATTATTAGTTCCACAAAGGTTCTTTTCAGGACTGGTATCAGTGGTACAGTAATAGGCTTGTACATGTATAATATTCTTTCTTCCAAATATAGAAAGGATATTATACTTGACTGCTGCCCTTCTGCTGCAGTCTGCTAAACATTCACAACTCACTTGTTCCACAAAAGTTCTTATAAGGACTGGTAACTTGGTATAGGGTGCTACGGTACATAGGCTTGAGTGCGGTACAGTCTGCTGTTCTGTAAGGACCGCTATCGGTCCACAATAGATAGGGTTGACGTGCACCACTGCTGACCGCTGCCCTATACTGCAGCAGTCCTTCAGCGGTATAGGGACTGACGTACAGTCTGCTAATCACTAACACACAACCTGCTTGTTCCACAAAAGTTCTTATAAGGACTGGTAACTTGGTATAGGGTGCTACGGTACATAGGCTTGAGTGCGGTACAGTCTGCTGTTCTGTAAGGACCGCTATCGGTCCACAATAGATAGGGTTGACGTGCACCACTGCTGACCGCTGCCCTATACTGCAGCAGTCCTTCAGCGGTATAGGGACTGACGTACAGTCTGCTAAAAACTAATACACAACCTGCTTGGTCCACAAAAGTTCTTATAAGGACTGGTAACTTGGTATAGGGTGCTACGGTACATAGGCTTGAGTGCGGTACAGTCTGCTGTTCTGTAAGGACCGCTATCGGTCCACAATAGATAGGGTTGACGTGCACCACTGCTGACCGCTCACCTATACTGCAGCAGTCCTTCAGCGGTATAGGGACTGACGTACAGTCTGCTAAACACTAATACACAACCTGCTTGTTCCACAAAAGTTCTTATAAGGACTGGTAACTTGGTATAGGGTGCTACGGTACATAGGCTTGAGTGCGGTACAGTCTGCTGTTCTGTAAGGACCGCTATCGGTCCACAATAGATAGGGTTGACGTGCACCACTGCTGACCGCTCACCTATACTGCAGCAGTCCTTCAGCGGTATAGGGACTGACGTACAGTCTGCTAATCACTAACACACAACCTGCTTGTTCCACAAAAGTTCTTATAAGGACTGGTAACTTGGTATAGGGTGCTACGGTACATAGGCTTGAGTGCGGTACAGTCTGCTGTTCTGTAAGGACCGCTATCGGTCCACAATAGATAGGGTTGACGTGCACCACTGCTGACCGCTCACCTATACTGCAGCAGTCCTTCAGCGGTATAGGGACTGACGTACAGTCTGCTAAACACTAATACACAACCTGCTTGTTCCACAAAAGTTCTTATAAGGACTGGTAACTTGGTATAGGGTGCTACGGTACATAGGCTTGAGTGCGGTACAGTCTGCTGTTCTGTAAGGACCGCTATCGGTCCACAATAGATAGGGTTGACGTGCACCACTGCTGACCGCTCACCTATACTGCAGCAGTCCTTCAGCGGTATAGGGACTGACGTACAGTCTGCTAAAAACTAATACACAACCTGCTTGGTCCACAAAAGTTCTTATAAGGACTGGTAACTTGGTATAGGGTGCTACGGTACATAGGCTTGAGTGCGGTACAGTCTGCTGTTCTGTAAGGACCGCTATCGGTCCACAATAGATAGGGTTGACGTGCACCACTGCTGACCGCTCACCTATACTGCAGCAGTCCTTCAGCGGTATAGGGACTGACGTACAGTCTGCTAAACACTAATACACAACCTGCTTGTTCCACAAAAGTTCTTATAAGGACTGGTAACTTGGTATAGGGTGCTACGGTACATAGGCTTGAGTGCGGTACAGTCTGCTGTTCTGTAAGGACCGCTATCGGTCCACAATAGATAGGGTTGACGTGCACCACTGCTGACCGCTCACCTATACTGCAGCAGTCCTTCAGCGGTATAGGGACTGACGTACAGTCTGCTAATCACTAACACACAACCTGCTTGTTCCACAAAAGTTCTTATAAGGACTGGTAACTTGGTATAGGGTGCTACGGTACATAGGCTTGAGTGCGGTACAGTCTGCTGTTCTGTAAGGACCGCTATCGGTCCACAATAGATAGGGTTGACGTGCACCACTGCTGACCGCTCACCTATACTGCAGCAGTCCTTCAGCGGTATAGGGACTGACGTACAGTCTGCTAAACACTAATACACAACCTGCTTGTTCCACAAAAGTTCTTATAAGGACTGGTAACTTGGTATAGGGTGCTACGGTACATAGGCTTGAGTGCGGTACAGTCTGCTGTTCTGTAAGGACCGCTATCGGTCCACAATAGATAGGGTTGACGTGCACCACTGCTGACCGCTCACCTATACTGCAGCAGTCCTTCAGCGGTATAGGGACTGACGTACAGTCTGCTAATCACTAACACACAACCTGCTTGTTCCACAAAAGTTCTTATAAGGACTGGTAACTTGGTATAGGGTGCTACGGTACATAGGCTTGAGTGCGGTACAGTCTGCTGTTCTGTAAGGACCGCTATCGGTCCACAATAGATAGGGTTGACGTGCACCACTGCTGACCGCTCACCTATACTGCAGCAGTCCTTCAGCGGTATAGGGACTGACGTACAGTCTGCTAAACACTAATACACAACCTGCTTGTTCCACAAAAGTTCTTATAAGGACTGGTAACTTGGTATAGGGTGCTACGGTACATAGGCTTGAGTGCGGTACAGTCTGCTGTTCTGTAAGGACCGCTATCGGTCCACAATAGATAGGGTTGACGTGCACCACTGCTGACCGCTGCCCTATACTGCAGCAGTCCTTCAGCGGTATAGGGACTGACGTACAGTCTGCTAAACACTAATACACAACCTGCTTGGTCCACAAAAGTTCTTATAAGGACTGGTAACTTGGTATAGGGTGCTACGGTACATAGGCTTGAGTGCGGTACAGTCTGCTGTTCTGTAAGGACCGCTATCGGTCCACAATAGATAGGGTTGACGTGCACCACTGCTGACCGCTCACCTATACTGCAGCAGTCCTTCAGCGGTATAGGGACTGACGTACAGTCTGCTAATCACTAACACACAACCTGCTTGTTCCACAAAAGTTCTTATAAGGACTGGTAACTTGGTATAGGGTGCTACGGTACATAGGCTTGAGTGCGGTACAGTCTGCTGTTCTGTAAGGACCGCTATCGGTCCACAATAGATAGGGTTGACGTGCACCACTGCTGACCGCTGCCCTATACTGCAGCAGTCCTTCAGCGGTATAGGGACTGACGTACAGTCTGCTAAACACTAATACACAACCTGCTTGGTCCACAAAAGTTCTTATAAGGACTGGTAACTTGGTATAGGGTGCTACGGTACATAGGCTTGAGTGCGGTACAGTCTGCTGTTCTGTAAGGACCGCTATCGGTCCACAATAGATAGGGTTGACGTGCACCACTGCTGACCGCTGCCCTATACTGCAGCAGTCCTTCAGCGGTATAGGGACTGACGTACAGTCTGCTAAACACTAATACACAACCTGCTTGGTCCACAAAAGTTCTTATAAGGACTGGTAACTTGGTATAGGGTGCTACGGTACATAGGCTTGAGTGCGGTACAGTCTGCTGTTCTGTAAGGACCGCTATCGGTCCACAATAGATAGGGTTGACGTGCACCACTGCTGACCGCTGCCCTATACTGCAGCAGTCCTTCAGCGGTATAGGGACTGACGTACAGTCTGCTAAACACTAATACACAACCTGCTTGGTCCACAAAAGTTCTTATAAGGACTGGTAACTTGGTATAGGGTGCTACGGTACATAGGCTTGAGTGCGGTACAGTCTGCTGTTCTGTAAGGACCGCTATAGGTCCACAATAGATAGGGTTGACGTGCACCACTGCTGACCGCTCACCTATACTGCAGCAGTCCTTCAGCGGTATAGGGACTAAGAGTTTTGTCACAGGGTCATTTAAAAAATGACATGCAGAGGAAGAGGCAGGCCCTTCCGCAGGGGTGGTAGGGGTAGGGCAGGAGCAACAGGCTTGAGCCAAAGTGGGAAGTTGCAGAAGGTGCGTTCAATTACTTTAAAGGATGCACCAGACTTGGTTGAGTGGCTCGCTCAGCCTTACTCTTCTGCACCCTCCTCATCCTCTCGATCTGCACCCTCTTCTTCACTCTCTGCTATGTGCACCCCCAAAGACACTACCACCAACAACACGACCACCACCACCACCACCACATACCTTCCGCTTGAGTCACTGGAATTATTTTCCGATCCATATCAAGAGGACATTTCTGATGCGCAGCCACTCTTGGTATTGGATCAGGAAGAGGAGGTAGCAACAAGCGCTACTCAGCAGTCTGACGCCAGTACCCAGATCAGCCCAAGGAGGAGGTTGGTCCCCGGTGTTGCTGCCTACTCCGAGATCTCTACTTATAGCGGTGGGGAAGGTGACGTTGATGATGACGTGTCTAGTGATGTCACGTGGGTGCCCACAAGAGAGGAAGAGGAGGGGAGTTCAGAGGGAGATATGGACCAGCAGATAGGGAGGAGAAGCAGCAATGACTTACATTGCACAGCAGGGACAAAGCAGACTGCAAATGTATCAGGAGCGAGTCATCGACCATGTACGGTCACATCTGGCGCTCCCAGGACACCGGCACATGGCTCCGCAGTGTGGGCTTTTTTTAACGTGTCCGCTGCTGACAATAGCGTTGCCATCTGCAATCTTTGCAGTCAACGCGTTAGTCGCGGTAAGCCCAATACTCACCTAGGGACGACCGCCTTAAGAAGGCACATGAGCAGCCATCACCGAGCCCAGTGGGAGCAACGGAACACACAAAGCCACACTGCAGGCTCTCACCGTCCAGCCTCGTCTTCTACTTCTCCTTCTCCTCTCTCCTCACAATTGTCCTCCACTCCACCTTCCATCACGCCAAGCTCACATTTTTCTGCAAAAAGGCAGGCTTCCGTGGGCCTAATGTTTGAGCGTAAAAAAATGATGATGCCGGATAACCCTCTTGCCCAACGGTTGGCGGCTGGCTTGTCAGAACTCATAGCCCGCCAACTACTGCCATATAAACTGGTGGACTCGGAGGCCTTTCGCAAATTTGTGGCCATTGGAACACCACAATGGAAGGTCCCAGGAAGGAAGTATTTCTCAGAGAAGGGCATCCCAGAGCTATATGGCCATGTTCAGCGGCAAGTGAATGTATCTCTGGCACACAGTGTCGGTGCCAAGATACATCTGACCACAGACACGTGGTCTAGCAAACACGGGCAGGGAAGGTATATCAGTTTTACTGCCCACTGGGTGAACCTTCTGACGGCCGTCAAGCATGTAACCCGTGGCACCCGTGTAGATTTGGTTTTACCGCCACGGATTGCATGCAGGCCTGACTCTTCTTCTCCTCCTCCTACTCCATCCTCCTCCCTCTCCTCCTCAGCTGCCTCCTCCTTTTCCGCTGCTAGCGTCTCTTCCACTGCACCGCCCAAGCTCCCCAGAACCTATTCCACATGCCAGGTGAGACGTTGCCATGCCGTGCTGCGTCTGTTGTGCCTGGAAGCAAAGAGCCACACTGGCCCGGCACTCCTTTCAGCTTTGCGTTCACAGGCAGATGAGTGGCTAACACCGCTCAATTTGACAGTTGGTAAAGTGGTGTGTGACAACGGTGCCAATCTGCTTAGCGCATTGAAACAGGGCAAAATCACGCACGTGCCGTGCATGGCACACGTCTTAAACTTGGTCGTGCAGCGATTCCTTGTCAAATACCCTGGGGTCCAGGACATCTTGCGGCAGGCAAGGAAAATCTCGGCCCATTTCAGAAGATCTTACACGGCCATGGCTCGCCTTGCTGACATTCAGCGGCGACACCATCTGCCGGTCAGACGTCTTATTTGCGATTGCCCGACGCGATGGAACTCAACCTTCTATATGCTTGATAGGCTGCTCCAGCAGAAACGTGCAGTTAACGTCTACCTGTATGAACTCTGCGAAAGAAACGGTTCTGGGGAGCTGGGTTTTTTTTCACCGCGCCAGTGGCTGCTCATGCGCGACACATGCAGACTTCTGCGGCCATTTGAGGAGATCACCAAACTGGTCAGTCGCAGCCATGGCGCCATCAGTGACATGGTACCTTATGCCTTCTTTCTGGAGCGTGCATTGCGTCGTGTCATTGATCAGGCTGTGGAGGAGCAGGAGCGGGAAGATGAGGAAGTCGCAATGCTGGATGAATTCCCAGGGGGGGCTACTCTATCTGAGACAAGTCAACAACAGGAGTCTGATGAGGAGTCAGAGGAGGATGGTGCCGGGGCGGATGAGCAGGAGCAAGAAGAGCATGCTTTAAACCTTTCTGGGATCCCTGTTGTGCGAGGATGGGGAGAGGAGAATGAAGAGGACGACATTATCCTGGATGATGAGCAGGAGCCAGGCCACCACACCGCTTCCACTTTAGTGCAAATGGGGGCCTTCATGCTCCAGTGTTTTAATAGGGACCCCCGTATAAAAAGCATGAGGGTCAAGGACCAGTACTGGGTGGCAACGTACTTAGACCCCCGGTACAAACACAAAATGGCGGAAATGTTACCGCCGTCGCAGAGGGCTGTCAGAATGCAGCACTTCCAGGCCTTGCTTCGAGAAATGCTGCATTCTGCTTTTGCGTGCGCTGGCAGAGGAGCAATTCCCACTCCCAGAGAAGGATTTGCGGGTACCAATCCAACAGCGCCTGCAAGAAGAGGCCGGTTTGAAGATGTGTTGGTGACTTCGGATATGAGGTCATTCTTTCAGCCGACCCATCGACAGGTGTCATCCGGATCCAGCATCAGGGAACGCCTAGACCGTCAGGTGTCCGACTACATTGGGTTAACGGCCGATGTGGACGCTCTGAGGAGTGATGAACCCCTAGACTACTGGGTGGGCAGGCTTGACCTCTGGCCAGAGCTTGCCCAATTTGCAATCGAACTGTTGGCTTGCCCCTCATCCAGTGTCCTGTCCGAAAGGACGTTCAGCGCAGCAGGGGGGATTGTGACCGATAAGCGTACTCGCCTAGCTCACCACAGTGTTAACTACCTCACATTTCTAAAAATGAATGAGGCATGGATCTCGGAGGAATTCAACACATGTGACCAGTAGACCATGTATATGTCTATAAACTATTTTTTTAATCAAGCACACAGACCTTCTTAATTCATTTGGCTCACTTCCTTGACCCAAAAAAGCACACCGTACTATATGCCCCTACCCTCCTCTTTGAAGAGGTTGAGCGGTGTCATATTTCTACTGGGGCTGCTTATGATATCCCTGTGCTGTGCTGACTTCCTCCTGGGGGTTCTTATTATGAAGGGATCACACTATCCCTGTGCTGTGCTGACTTCCTCCTGGGGGTTCTTATTATGAGGGGATCACACCATCCCTGTGCTGTGCTGACTTCCTCCTGGGGCTGCTTACGGTGCTGCTGTCAGTGCTGTATGTCACGGTGCTGCTGTCAGCGCTGTATGTCACGGTGCTGCTGTCAGCGCTGTATGTCACGGTGCTGCTGTCAGCGCTGTATGTCACGGTGCTGCTGTCAGCGCTGTATGTCACGGTGCTGCTGTCAGCGCTGTATGTCACGGTGCTGCTGTCAGCGCTGTATGTCACGGTGCTGCTGTCAGCGCTGTATGTCACGGTGCTGCTGTCAGCGCTGTATGTCACGGTGCTGCTGTCAGCGCTGTATGTCACGGTGCTGCTGTCAGCGCTGTATGTCACGGTGCTGCTGTCAGCGCTGTATGTCACGGTGCTGCTGTCAGCGCTGTATGTCACGGTGCTGCTGTCAGTGCTCTGTATTACGGTGCTGCTGTCAGATGCCTCTATCACGGTGCATGTGTCATTCCGGTATGTCACGCTGCTGGTGATCATCTCCTGCACCCTCTTCTTTGCCTACCCTGGTCCCTGACCTTCCCTCTCCTCCATTGCCTTCATTAGCTCCATAGTCCTGAATTGTTAGAACAATTTCCCAAATAAAATAAAAATGCTTGTAGTTATCGATCCCAAATTCACCTCATACATGTATTATGTCATTGTCCAGATGGTGGGACTACGTTTTACCCCCTAATAATTACCACGTGGCCGCAAATTCGACATGAAGGTTTGCAAAGTTCGCCTCCCATTGAAGTCAATGGGGCCCGCGGCGAACGGTCGGTTTCGCGAACGTTTGGGTCCGTTCGCATTTCGCGTTCGCGAAACGTCCCGTCGGAAGTTCGTCCATCACTAGTCCCCACTAGCCTTTGGGGGGTAGGGGACTGCTAAACTTCTGTCACAGGTGGACTTTCTATACATTTCTTATAATGGACAGTCCATTAGACCCAGTATGGGATTACTATACCATCTCAGCTAATTCTGAATGAATTTGTTCATTGTTCTGTATCATTCTTTAATAAAAACACAATACCCCCTGCTAAGATGGTCCCAGGCTTATTGTATTTTTTTTTTATTACAATGCAGTGTTTCCCCCAAAGGTAATTTGGGTTCTCTACCTTGACTCCAAGAACAACCTCCAGCCCCTGTGACACACCTGGTTGAGTGAAAGATACTACAAGAACTTACAGAAACACAAGTGTAGATACATTTAACTCAGTTAGGAAATAGAAATAGACACAAGACCGTTAAGTGGTAAATTAACTCAATGTATTAGTATGGGTTAGAATAAATAGTGGTTTGAGCATCAATTAACAAACAGAAGGTAATTTCAGACCATAGGTGTGCACAGCTTATTGCATTAAGGTGTGCACCCCAAAACTCAAACACGCATACGTGTGTGTGTGTATGTACTATATATATATATATGTATTACCGTATCTCACCGAAGAAATTACACTTTGCTACAATGTAAAATAGTGAGTGTAGAGCTTCTATAACAGTGTAGATTTGCTGTCCCTTCAAAATACCTCAACGCTCAGCCATTAATGTCTAAACCGCTGGCAACAAAAGTGAGTACACCCCTAAGTGAAAATGACCAAATTACTTTTGGTCCCCGGTGTCATGTGACTCCAAAACAACTACTGCCTTGCTAAAGAAGCTGAGGGTAAAGGACGTCTGCAGACCTAAACCCTATTGAGCATCTGTGGGGCATCCTCAAACAGAAAGTTTAGGAGTGCAAGGTCTCTAACATCCACCAGCTCTGTGATGTCATCATGGAGGAGGGGAAGAGGACTTCAGTGGCAACCTGTGAAGCTCTGGTGACCTCCATGCACAAGAGGGTTAAAGCAGTGCTGGAAATGAATGGTGGCCACACCAAAAATTGACACTTTGGGCCCAATTTGGACATTTTCACTTAGGGGTGTACTCATTTTTGTTGCCAGCAGTTTAGACATTATTGACTGTGTGTTGAGTTATTTTCAGGGGACAGCAAATTTACACTGTTATACAAGCTGTACACTCACTACTTTACATTGTAGCAAAGTGTCATTTCGTCAGTGTGTCAAATGAAAAGATATAATAAAATATTTACAAAAATTCAGGGTATCCCACTCTTTTGCCATTTTAACACTTGCGACTATACCAGATCAATTAGAAATCTATAACATGTCATTTCAGAGATACAATACACGCTTTCTTCTCATGAGTGACACAAAGTCATGAAACGTGTTGAACCAACAGATGTCGTGTTCCAATCATGTGTTAGTATACTCTATCAACTTACTGTGGATTTATTATGTATCATGAACATACTAACATACAATATGATTGATATATGTCGGGTTTTAACATTTAAAGGGACTGTTATGAATTATGAATTATATGGAAACAAAGTTAATCTTTAATGTTAGGGATTAGAGGAACTTTAGATCATGTAGATAGGAAATTATGTCTGTATATATAGTAGGTGCCGCCGACATTGTGTTTCCAGCACGACAGTATCGCGCTGGTTCCCGGCGACAGACTTCTCTAACCAGCGCGATCCCGTTGCGCTGGCTGCTATAGGAAAATTTAATTTTCCTATGGCAGCCAGAGCGAGGCGACAATGTCGCTTCTCTCATGAAGCCTGCACGCCTTCTCGGGGGCATACCAGGCCCTTAAGTCTGGCAGGGGTTTTAAGGGGAATCCCCATCACCAAAAAAAACGGCGTGGGGTCCCCCCCAAAATCCATACCAGACCCCTATCCGAGCATGCAGCCTGGCCGGTCAGGAAAGGGGGTGGGGACGAGCGAGCACCCCCCCTCCTCCTGAGCCATACCAGGCCACGTGCCCTCAACATGGGGACAAGGTGCCTTGGGGAAGGGGGGGCCACGCGGCCCCCCACCCCAAAGCACCTTGTCCCCATGTTGATGAGGACAAGGGCCTCTTCCCAACAACCCTGGGCGTTGGTTGTCGGGGTCTGCGGGCGGGGGGCTTATCGGAATCCAGGAGCCCCCTTTAACCACTTGACCACTGGGCACTTAAACATCCTTAATAACCAGACCAATTTTCAGCTTTCGGTGCTCTCGCATTTTGAATGACAATTACTCAGTCATGCAACACTGGACCTATATGAAATTTTTGTCCTTTTTTTCACACAAATAGAGCTTTCTTTTGGTGGTATTTAATCACCGCTGGGTTTTTTTATTTTTTGTGCTATAAAAGAAAAAATACAGAAAATTCTGTAAAAAAACTAATTTTTCTTTGTTTCTGTTAGAAAATTTAGCAGATTAGTAATTTTTTCTTCATAAATTTTGGCCAAAATTTATACCACTACATATCTTTGGTAAAAATAAGTACAAATTGGTGGATATTATTTGGTCTTTGTGAAAGTTATAGAGTCCACAAGCTATGGTGCCAATATCTGAAAATTGAACACACCTGAAGTACTGACGGCCTATTTCAATTCTTGAGACCCTAACATGCCAGAAAAGTACAAATACCCCCCAAATGACCCCTTTTTGGAAAGAAGACATTCCAAGGTATTTAGTAAGAGGCATGATGAGTTTTTTGAAGTTGTCATTTTTTCCCACAATTCTTTGCAAAATCAAGATTCTTTTTACTTTTTTTTTTTTTTTCACAAAATTGTCATATTATCAGGTTATTTCTCACACACAGCATATGCATACCACAAATTACACCCCAAAACACATTCTTCTATTACTCACGAGTATGGTGATACCACATGTGTGAGACTTTTACACAGCGTGGCCACATACAGAGGCCCAACATGCAGGGAGCGCCATCAGGTGTTCTGGAGCACCCAGGACAATTCTGACATTTCTCTCCTACATGTAAAAATCATCATTTATTTGCTAGAAAATTACATAGAACTCCAAAACATTATATATGTTTTTTTAGGAAACACCCTGGAGAATACAATGGTGGTCTTTGCAACTTTTTATCTCGCACGGTATTTGCGCAGTAATTTTTCGAATGCTTTTTTTGGGAAAAAAAACTGTTTTGTGCTTAAAAAAAAAAAAAAAACACAGTAAAGTTAGCCCAATTTTTGCATAATGTGAAAGATGAAGTTACGCTGAGTAAATAGATACCTAATATGTCACTCTTCAAAATTGCACACGCTCGTGGAATGGCGGCAAACGTCGCTACTTAAAAATCCCCATAGGCGACGATTTAATTTTTTTTTACTGGTTATATGTTTTGAGCTACAGAGGAGGTCTAGGGCTAGAATTATTTCTCTCGCTCTAACGTTCGCAGCGATACCTCACATGTGTGGTTTGAACACCGTTTTCATATGTGGGCGGGACTTACGTATGCGTTCGCTTCTGCATGCGAGCACATGGGGACAGGGGCGCTTTTAAAAAAACATTTTTTTTTATTGTTCATTTTACTTTATTTATTTTAGTTTGACATTTTTTTCCCCAAAAATAATTTTTTTGATCACTTTTATTCCTATTACAAGGAATGTAAACATCCCTTGTAATAGGAATATGGCATGACAGGTCCTCTTTACAGTGAGATGTGGGGTCAATAAGACCCCACATCTCACCTCTAAGCTGGGAAGCCTGAAAAAAAAAAAAAAATTCTGGCTTTGATCGTATTAGCGATTTGGTAGAAGCACCGGAGGGCGGAGGGCGGCGGGAGATGTCTATGGCTGGGTATTGCAGGGTATCACCGACTATGGCTGGGTATCTCAGAGCATGGCGTTGCAGAGTACTGCGTTGCAGAGCATTGCAGGGTATTGGCGGGTGTTGCAGAGCATTGCAGAGTGTTGCAGGGTATTGGCGGGTGTTGCAGAGCATTGCAGAGTGTTGCAGGGTATCGGCGGGGGTTGCAGAGCATTGCAGAGTGTTGCAGGGTATTGGCGGGTGTTGCAGAGTGTTGCAGGGTATTGCGGAGTGTTGCAGAGTGTTGCAGAGTGTTGCAGAGTGTTGCAGGGTGTTGCAGAGTGTTGCAGGGTGTTGCAGGGTGTTGCAGGGTATTGCAGAGTGTTGCAGGGTGTTGCAGAGTGTTGCAAGGCGTTGCGGAGTGTTGCAGGGCATTGCGGAGTGTTGCAGGGCATTGCGGAGTGTTGCAGGGCATTGCGGAGTGTTGCAGGGCATTGCAGAGTGTTGCAGGGCATTGCAGTGTTGCAGGGCATTGCAGTGTTGCAGGGCATTGCAGAGTAATGCAGAGTATTTGCAGGGAATTGAGGGGTTAATTTTCGGTGAGCAGCGATGTGGGCACTGCAGATGCAGCCCACATCGCTGCTGACACCGATCTCTTCCCCCTCCGCTGTACCGATCGGTACAGAGAGGGGGAGGGAGGAACCGGTGTCATAACATGACGCCGGCTTGTTTACAAGTGATCACTCCGTCATTTGACGGAGCGATCACGTGGTAAACGGCCGCGATTCGTGATTACCGTGATTCGTGATGCGCCGGGTCCACTGGACCCAGCGGTCACGGATGCTCTCCTGTGCGCGCCCCAAGGGGCGCGCAAGAGCAGAATTCTGGGAGTTAATTAACGGCCTCTCAGAGTTAAACAACCGCCCTGAAGCCGTTAATCGGCAATGGGCGGTTGTTAAGTGGTTAATAAGAGGGCCCCCGGATACCGGTCCCCCACCCTATGTGAATGAGTATGGGGTACAATGTACCCCTACCCATTCACCTATAAAATAAAGTAAAAAAAACACAACACAGGGTAAAAATAATTTATTGCACAGCTCCGGTGGTCTTCCGTCTTCAGGGGTCTTCTCGCCGGACTACTCCGATATTTTCTGCTAGCTCTTTTTTTTTTGTATACTCTTTATTTCTTTTCTCCATTGTTTTCTTTACAAAACACCATTTATAGGTTACAATTACATACATTATTTTTAATAACAATGCAAATATTCCCCACCCCTTAACCCCCCCCAAAAAAAAAAAAAAAAAAACCCAATCCCCCACTCCTTTCCTCTCATTCCTCTCCCACCCTTCCCGTCCTTATATAATGCTCTTTTTCCAGAAATGCTCCCCATTGTTGCCATTTGCTCATTTGTTTTTGGCCTGAGTCCTCCAGTCTCTGTATGGACTCCTCTATTACCCTTATATGTTCTACTTTCCGGACCCACTCTGATATCGTCGGTACCTGTACAGACTTCCAGTGGCACGGAATCAGGGATTTCGCTACGTTCAGTAGGACTGGGGTCATTGTACCTCTATATTGCGAAATCCGTTTCTTTGTATCATGGAACAGGCATTCCCATGGAGAATTTCCCACCCTTTCCCCTGTCACTGAAAATATTATTTCTCTTATTTGCTCCCAGAAAGGGGTTATTTTTGGGCAGTCCCACCATATGTGCTTGAAAGACCCTTGTCCCCCGCATTCCCTCCAACATAGCTTCTGATTTTCTTCACTGAACCTCTGTATTCTCTGTGGCGTCAAGTGCCACCTCGCTATTAATTTAAAGGACATTTCGATCGTTTGAACATCTCTTGCCAAGGAGTAAGTCATTTTAATTATTTTGTTCCTATGCTCCTGATTTCTCAGAGGCCCTATTTCTTCCTCCCATTTCCCCAGGTATCTTGGAAGTCCCCCCTCTCCCTCTTGCTTTAATATCTTATATATTTTGGAGACCCTTTTCTCTAAACATTGTGGTTCCTTAAATAATTTTTCTAGTGGTCTAAGTTGTGTCTTTCCTCTTAATGGTTGTGGTAATCCTTGGATGAAGTGAGCCATTTGCGTGTATCTCCAGTAATCAAGTGGCCTACGCCCCCATTCTTGTGTGATTTCCCTGAAAGTATTTATCCTATTCCCTTTCATTATGTCTAATAGTGTTATATCCTCCCTTTTTGCCCACCTGCTAAAGTATAAACGCTCCTCTTTCCCTGGAGGGAAATAATTTGTGTCCAGAAGTGACATTAAGGGTGAGTTATAGTGCCAATTGTGTCTCTTGTTTACTTTATCCCAAATTTTTAACGTGTGTCTAGTTAAGGTGCAAGTGCTGGTCCCTAAGTTTCTGTGTTGCGGGGGTATCCATATCATTTTAGCTAACTCTGTATTTCTTAATGTAACTTCCAAATCTACCCAGCTCTTCTCTTTTTTGTTGTGACACCAGTCCGCTACCCTTGAAATTATTATAGCCTCGTAATATTTTGTAAAATCTGGTAGTGCTACCCCTCCCCTCTCTTTCTCCTTCACTAGGACCTTGTAGGCTATTCGCGGCCTCTTTCGAGCCCATATAAACGACAAGATCATTGATTTGACCTTTCCCAGGTAGCTTACAGGAAGGGGGACAGGAATCATTTGGAGCGTATAAATTACCAGTGGTAATATAAATATCTTTATTGCGTTTATCCTCCCCATCCACGTGAGAGCTTTATATCTCATTTTGTTTAACTTGTCCTTAATTTTATTCAGTAGAGGAAGATAGTTAGCCCCGTAGAGGTTGACCGATTGTGCCGTCAATTTTATACCCAGGTAAGTCAGCTCTTCTTTACACCATTTAAATGGTAACTGAGAGCTTAGCGCTGTCTGTTCCGCCTCTGTTAGATTTATATTTAAAATTTCCGATTTGGTCGCATTTATTTTAAAGTTTGATAGGTGGCCATACTGTTCGAACTCTTTGAGGAGGGATGGGATTGTTGTGGTTGGGTTGACTATGTAGACCAGTACATCATCTGCAAATGCAGAGACTTTATATTCCCTCCCGCCTACCCGGATACCCCGTATATCCTGGTTCCTCCTCATTGCAACCAACAGTGGTTCCAATGAGATCACGAACAAAATCGGTGAGAGGGGGCATCCCTGCCTCGTCCCATTAAACAGTTCCAGGGGACGAGACAGGGATCCATTCACTCTAATTCTCGCTGATGGCTGCAAGTATAAAGATTTAAGCCATCTCAGCATCTTTTCTCCCAGTCCTAGATGTTCTAATATCCTATCTATAAACTCCCACTCTACTCTGTCAAAAGCCTTTTCGGCATCTACTGACAGCAGTACTGTGGGGGTCTTTCTCCTAGTAGCTTCCTGGATTAATGCTATGGACTTTAGAGAATTATCTCTCCCCTCTCGCCCCTGGACAAACCCCACCTGGTCCGGGTGAATCCATTCCGGGAGGAGGGTTTTTAGTCTTTCTGCCAATATTTTCGAAAAGATCTTTATATCCGTATTTAATAGGGAGATCGGTCGGTAACTCTCCAGGGCTGCTGGG
This sequence comes from Lithobates pipiens, assembly GCF_037356315.1. NCBI lineage: Eukaryota > Metazoa > Chordata > Amphibia > Anura > Ranidae > Lithobates > Lithobates pipiens. The sequence continues at coordinate 235,751,139 of NW_027507790.1, forward strand.
TCTTTCCCCTCTTTCAGGATCAGGGTTATGTGTGCGCATAGGGCTTCCTCCCGGAACCTCTCTCCTACTCCCACCGCGTTGAAATAATCACAGAGTTTTGATATTAGGAACTTCTGGAGTTTCTTATAGTACAGAATCGAAAATCCATCGGGGCCTGGACTCCCCCCGAGGGCTGTATTAATAATTGTTCTCCTCACTTCCTCTATTGTTATCAGAGCTTCTAATGTCTCCATCTCCTCCTTTACTCCCTGGGGAAGTCCATGTCCCGAAGGTACTCCTCTATTTTTCCTCTCCTTGTCTCCTTATCTCCCCTTTTCCCTCTTATATTGTACAACTCACTATAATACGTGTGGAAATTTTCTGCAATTTTTGGAGTGGAATAATGTATCTCTCCTCTTTTGTCTTTAATCATTGTGATATGGGTCCTATTCTTGTAATCCTTAACTCTTTTTGCTATCCATTTTCCCGACCAATTCCCCCATTGATATCTCTCTCTATTTATTTTATGAAATGCCGACTCCCTTTCTTGTTCCATAATTTTTTCCAGTTCTCTTTTTTTTTCCCTTAACTCCTGTCTTTCCCTTAGTCCCTTTGGTCTAGTTTCCTGTTCTAATTCGTTGATCTCCCTATATTGGTGAACTTTTTGTTGCTCCCTTTCCTTTTTCTTCCCCGCTCCGATCCCAATCAGGACCCCTCTAATAACTGCTTTGTGTGTTTCCCAGAGGGTGGCTCTCGTTATATCTGGTGTGTCGTTCAGTTCATAAAAGCTACTCAGTTCCTGTTCTATCTTGGCTGTAACTTCCTGATCCTGTAGTAAAGAGTTGTTTAATTTCCATGTCCTCCCTGTTCCCCTCTCTCCCTGTACCTCAAGCTGGATTACTACTGGGGCATGGTCCGAAAGGGTGATTGGTTTAATTTCTGCTTTTTTCAGGTTTGGGACTAATTGGTGGTCAAGCAGAATGTAATCTAATCTTGCGTAGGATTTATGTGGGGCTGAATAGTGAGTGTAATCTCTCTTTTTTAGGTGGGAAATTCTCCATGCATCTACAATCTGTGCTTTAGCTAAGATTCTCTTTAATGCTCTATATCTCCCCTCTGCCACCTTACTACCACCCCCCGAGTTGTCCAGTTTAGGATTTAAAGTCCAATTCAAATCCCCTGCTATGATTAGTTTCCCCATTTTGAAACCCTCCAGCTTCTCTAGTACGCTCCTTAGGAATCTGTCTGGGTTTCTGTTGGGTGCATATATATTCGCTATTGTATACTTCATATCAAACAATTTGCCCCTTAGAAATAGGTATCTACCTTCCGGGTCAGCCAGTCGCTCCTCTATCTCAAATCTGGTTGTTCTATCGAACCCCGTAGCTACGCCTCTTGAGTGGGCTGACGGTGTATCCCCGTAAAACCATAGTGGAAATTGAGATGATGGTAGCTTTACGGGGGATGCATTAGTAATATATGTCTCTTGGAGACAGACCACGTTCCCACCTAGAAATTGTAGTTCTTTATCTATCTTACCTCTTTTTTCTTTTGTGTTTAAACCCCTTACATTATATGATATTACATTAATTGCAACCATCGAATACTTTCAATGTCAATCGGAGTCTCACAAAGGCTGACCCGGGGGCATGCCCCCTTTGGAACACAGGGGAATAGGACCCAGTGGGGGTGGTAAAACAAAACAAAAAAAAAAACACAAAAAATGGGGTGTCTACCCGCAAACCCCCTAATCCCTCCCTCCCCCTCTTCCCTCCCTCCCCCCTTTTCCCTCCCCTTCTCCGCAACAGTACCCCTAAAAAGGGTGGTCGGAGTTCCTCCCTAACTTTGTTGATCATATGGGTTAGATACCTTTCTCGTAGGGACCTTCTTCTTCCCATATTTACCCAGGGGCTCCCACCAGAGACTCCCCGAAGTCCCCCTCCCTCCCTCCCTCCACCTTTCCCCCCGCGGCTCATCCGCCCTCCCCCCGCCCCATTCAACCCCCCTTTAAGTCTTTCCTTGAGTCCCCTTTTCCCTTTTTCTTCCCCTCTTCTTTCCTTCCCTCTTTTATTTCTTTCTTTTTCCTCTCTTCTCTACTAGGGACTTTACTTTGCTGTTGACTCGGCTGCCCTCCCTCCTCTCCATCTAGGGATCCTTGGAATGGGTCAGATCTTTTCTTCATCCCCCCATCCCGGTAACCGGGGGGGGGGGATGTCCAGCCTTTCGCAGAACCCCTGCAAATCCTCGGGGAATCGTAGAACTGCAGACCGGCCCTCTTTTTTCCCAATTAAACAGGCGGGGAATCCCCATTGGTAGGATACACCCAAAGCCATCATCTGTTGTGTGAGGGGCTTCAGCAGCCTCCTTCTCACTAATGTTTCTATGGCCAGGTCCGGGAAGACCTGCAGCTCTGCCCCCTCGAAGATCAGTCCTGCTGATGTTCTCAATTTCTCCATAATGAGGCCTCTCTCTTCTACATAGTGAAACCTCACTATCACATCTCTAGGCTGCTCTTCTCTTAGCCCTGTCCGCCTTGCTATCCTATGAGCTCTGTCTATCCTGAGGGTGTCTCCGAGGTCTCTTCCCAGTAATGGGTTGAATATCTGCTTTATTATGTTGCCCAGTTCTTTACTGTTATATTTCTCTGGGAGGCCTTTGATGCGCACGTTCTTCCTTCTCCCTCGGTTATCCTGGTCCTCCAATTTGTATTGGAGGCTCCTGTTCACTAACTGCAGGGATGTAATTTGTTCTGTTATCTCATCTAATCTTTGGTCCTGGTTGTCTAGTCTCCCCTCTATCTCTTCCACCCTCCCAAGGACTAGTCCTATATCTGCCCTTACTCCTGCTATTTCCATTTTTAATGAGTCCTCCATTTTTGCGAACATCTCCATTAGCATCTCCCTAATTAGGGGGCCTTCCCTCTCCTGGGATGTATCTGGCGCCCTACCTTCTCCCCTTATACCCTCCTCTCCCTGTCTTCTTTCCTCCCTCACATTTACTTCCTTTGGGGTCCCCATATTAGCTCCGTTTTCCTTTCCCCCTTTACTTTCTTCTAACATCTTCTGCCTATTTGGGCCGGATCTCCGTGTTGTTCCTAATCTGGGGCTGCAGGGGCCTTCCTCCGTTATACTAGAGTTACTTGCCATATAACGCTGAATTCCCCCTGGGCTGGAGACCAGTGGGTTTTTTTTGCCTGTTTTTACTTTCCCTCTCATATTTCCCTAAGGCTACACTCCCCTTGTTTTTAAACCTTTCTTACCTAGCCACTAGAGAGGGGTCAGGGGGGTGAGAGAGATCCCCCCGCGCTAAACCCCTTCTCCGAGGTTCTAGAAATTATCTCCCTCTCTTCTCCCTTCCGCCCTTCCCCGGGGTCCTTTACTTAAAAACGATACAGCAACCCCCTACCACACTATACACCTCATAAACAGAGATCAGAGGGAACACAGGGGTACGCAAGCTATAGTCGTGCTATAAGTCCCAACAGTATTTATACAATATTTATACAATCTCTATCAACTTTTGGCGTATGAGCTTCTTCTTTGTCTTGACGTACGCCTGATCATTAGAATTAAGGCTATTCAATGAAGGCTCAAATTGGGCATAGCGTGAATGGTAATAGTCCCTTTCTCTGTAGACGGTGACCTTGATTACTTGTTTACTCCTCTGAATGTCCCCACAACTCTATGTTGTATCAAAACGATATCCGCTTGAATAGAAGGTGGGGGGGAGGTTACCGTTGTAGACACTTTAAGCTTACCAATTATCTCCAGTGTCCAGCTATCCACCCAGACAAAGGGGCCGCCTTGGGAAGACCCTAAAGCATAGCCGTAGACCATGTACCGTTTGTTACCTCTATAATCCCCCCCCAACCTTCTCGGTGAGACAAAAATGAGAGAGCAGAAACAAAAAAAAGAAGACAAAGCAAAAGTTTATGTTCTTTGGGGCGCTCTTTACTTATCTCCGCCGGGGTTCCAATGCCTTTTTCCCTTTCTCTTTCTTCCTTTTCCTTTCTTTCCCTTTATTAGCGTTGCTTGGGAGGAAGGTTCCTTTATTGCCGTGGTTGTTTCAGCATGGGAACTGGGGTAGTGATCCGGGGGTGAGCATGCTTTTACACTTTTTCTTTATTGAATGGGCCCCCCCCCCCAGTATCGTAGTTATTTATATTGATATGATGAAACCTCCTCCAGGGGAGTGGCCGTAAGCTCCGTCCAAATGTACAGTACTTTACGCGAGGGGAGGGATTTAATATCTATGTCTTTATCTTTGCTGTTCTCTTGGTGGTTTTGTCCCTCTTATTTTCCTGCCAGCCTCTACCTCATACATGCTCAGGGTTTAGGGGATAATGGGAGCAAGCCTTGTAAAACCAAAAACAAAAAGCCAGCAAAAAAAGAAAAAACTTATCGTAGCATTAGCGGTTTCAGAGCTCATCTCCTTATGGCACAGTTCACATACAGATCAATATACAGCTCTGGCATGCCTTTCCACATTCCCCACTAAGATCACCCTTATTAATTACTGTACCACATTCCAGTGTCCTGTGTCCGAGCGCTTCGGATCCCTTTCACTCCGCTGTAATGCGCATAGATGGTACAGTTGGCTGTCCTCCAAAGGTGGCTTCTGGCTGCACGCCAGTGAGTCGGGACTCCCGCTGAGACTCCCGTCACCTGTTTGTCTCCTGTGTGGGTCCCGTACTGCTTGAGGCTCAGGTCTACTGCTAGACACGGGCGTCCGACATCCGGGTTGGGGGATGCACGGGGCAGGTCGCCTGCTTCTGAAGCCGCGTCAGGCTGAGGAGGGGGGGCGGCGCGGTGACCGAGAACGAGCCGGTTCTCCTCCGCCTACCCACATGCCCGATCCGAGTACCGCTCTGCTCTTCTTCTCGCCACGTGTTAGCGGAGGGCGGGGTATGCCGCAGGGATTCCAGGTAGAGAGGGAAGGGTGGAGGAGCTCCGGACGAGCCTACCTTCTAGTGCTCCGCCCCATGACCCCTTCTCGGCTTCAATGACCCCTAGGGCTCATTCACACGTAAAATTGTGTGGTAGTCTTCTGCTAGCTCTTTTGCTAGCGGAGGAGCCCGGCATTCTTCTTCGTCGCCGCCCTCTTCTTCCGACTTCGGTTCTTCTTCTAGCTCTTTTACTAGCGGTGGCCCGGTCTTCTGTCGTCCCGGGAAGAAGAACCGAAGAGGGGGACAAGACCCCCGAAGTCGGAAGAAGAGGGCGGTGACGAAGAAGAAAGCCGGGCTCCTCTGCTAGTAAAAGAGCTAGCAAAAGAGCAGAAGATAGCGGAGGAGTCTGGCGAGAAGACCCCCGAAGACGGAAGAAGACCCCCGGAGCTGTGCAATAAACTATTTTAACCCTTGTGTGTTGTGTTTTTTTTTTTTTTTATTTCACAGGTGAATGGGTAGGGTTACACTGTACCCCATACTCATTCACATAGGGTGTGGGGGGCCGGGATCCGGGGCCCCCTTACTAAATAAGCCCCCCACCCGCAGACCCCGACAACCAACGGCCAGGGTTGTCGGGAAGAGGCCCTTGTCCTCATCAACATGGGGACAAGGTGCTTTGGGGTGGGGGGGCCGCGTGGCTCCCCCTTCCCCAAAGCACCCCCCATGTTGAGGGCACGCGGCCTGGTGCGGCTCAGGAGGGGGGGGGGGCGCTCGCTCGTCATCACCCCCTTTCCTGATCGGCCGGGTTGTGTGCTCGGATAAGGGTCTGATATGGACCTGGGGGGGACCCCCACGCTGTTTTTTTGCCGTAGGGCTTCCCCTTTAACTCCATGTCAGGTGACGGGGCCAGCAACGCTTCCTTCGCTAGTCCCGGCTACCTGGAGCCACGCTCAAAATGAACGGATTTTCCTCCATGTGTGTGGGCAAGTCTGTTCATTTCAAAAGTATGGCAGATAATCCGGTGGACTATGTCTCATAGTAAGGTTGAATAAAGACACCAGTCCATCCAGTTCAACCTGAGTGAGTGTCTACAATTGTCCATATCCCTGTATGTTGTACACTGACATTGGTCCCTACCCTCAAGGAGCCCACAATCTAAGGTCCCCATTCATATGCTAGGGACAATTTTTGGACAGAAGCCAATTAACCTACCTGCATGTCTTTGGATTGTGGGAGGAAACCGGAGCACCCAGAGGAAACCCATGCAGGCACAGGGAGAACATGCAAACTCCAGGCAGGTAGTGTCATGGTTGGGATTTGAACCAGCGACCCTTCTTACTGTTAGATGAGAGTGCTAACCACTACACCACTGTGTCCACCGGAAAAGTCATGTGTGTGGCAGGTCCGCTGGTTCGGACAGTCCGGCGGACTTTACAGCGGTTTGTCCGTCGGATAGTCAGATCGTGTGTACACGGCATAACAGACATTATAAACTTTCTGCAGAATATATTGACCCACCGCATACTTCATTTAAAGTCCCGCACCTACGCCCTTTTTTAATTTATAAAAATGTGAGGGGTGTACTCACTTTTGTGAGATACTGTATATACAATATATATATATATATATATATATATATATATACACACACACATATACACATATACACATATATATATACACACACACACACACACACACACACACACACACACACACACACACACACACACACACACACACACACACACACACACACACACACACACACACACACACACACACACACACACACACACACACACACACACACACGGTGGGACAGTGGATAGAGTCAGTAGGGCAGAGATTCGTGCCTGTAGGGCAGTGGATGGTGTCGGTAGTTTTTTTTACTATTTTGAAAATTTTTACACTTTGCATTTGTTTTATTATTGTATACAAATATTTTTTTTTGAATGTTATGTTCAAATTTTTTTTTAGAAGCTCTGTTGGGGGGCTTTGGTGAAATATCAGACCCCTGATGTCTCAGGTTTTAGACAGAGAAAATGACTAAGGACAAAGTTTCCCCAGTCCTTTTCTCTGCAGCCTCAGCTGCACTGGACAGTAAATGAATGTGCAGCGCTCTGTGCTGAGGAGCTTCCTGTTCAATCATAAACATTTTACTATGCTTCAGTTATGAATGAACACTCAGTGTTCTTTCAGAAAAAGAAGAGGCTGGTAAATGACATCCTGTGGCAGCAGCTGGTGGCAGAGGAGAGGAGGGTAGGTGGTAGCACTGTTAGGGGGTATGGGTCAGGGGGTAGGCAGCAGGTGGAATCTGAGCTGCACAGGGGTGATTAGGGTGTGCCCAGGCACACCCAGCACACACACTGCACGTGCCTTTGGTTTAGGCACAGTCAGCTAGAAAGTATAATCACTATGCCAATGTAACTTAGAATAGAGTTCTGAACCACTAGACTGGGATTAACTCATGAATCAGCAAAGTCAGCAAATAACGGTGTATATATGCATTACCTGCAATGTGAATAATAAATCTATAACTATTCTAGAGTGCATTCTAGGAGAATGGCAACACAGACATGGTCAGGGGCGAACTGACCATTGGGCCACTCGGGCACTGCCCGAGGGCCCCATGCCACTAGGGGGCCCCAGCAGGGTTGCCAGCCTCAGTAAAACCAGGGAAAGTATGTAAAAATCTGTGTTTTTTTTACATCTGTCTCTGAAATGTCCCTTACCGACATCCTTTTGGTCTAAAAATCCAGAGATTATAGCTGCCCCACCTCTCCAGTACCTTCTCAGCCAATAGAAACATGTCTGTGTATACTGTGTGATTGTATACTGTGTGTGTGTTTGTGTATACTGTGTGGCCCTATAATGTCTGATTGCCTGGGGACCCCATAATCTCCTCTTGCCCGGGGGCCCCATGAGTTGTCAGTCCGCCCCTGGACATGGTATCATGACAATTAGTCAAGAGGGTCCAAAAACGCATGGCCCTATACTCACCGAAGGCTGGATCAGACTACCAATTGCCTGATACCCAGTGGTGGCAGTAATGAGCGCCACGTTCGTTTGCCTTGTTTCACACACATGGCATTGGAGGCGGAGCTCACTGGGCCCTATGGGGATATAAATTGAGGGCTAGTCATGGCTGGGATCTGTTTGTCACTTCCTGTTTCCTGTTTCTCTCACATGTAGCAGTTTACTTCATTCAACGTGAGGCCACACCACTCCTTGATGGATGCTAATCATCCATTCACTCCCTTCACATTTGAGCATTTAACTTTAGCATGGCCTGCCATATACATTGTCTCATACATCATTATATTCACTCTAATGGTTCATTCATGCGCACACCATTACACATTCATCTCATTAATTTCACTGTCTCCGAGTTTCCAAGTCCATCTAGCTTTGAACAACATTGGTTCATATGTGTATATACAGTATATATTTTTTCACTATATTGCATACTCCATGGTTCCTCTTTTGGTATAGTACTAACTGAAACTAGTGTGCAATGGGCTGACATGGAGGGGAGGCATTAACAGGCAGGAAAAAAGCTCAAACTCCTTGAGGGGCAGATACTTTTAGCTGCATTGTACATGCATTATGCCTTGAAAATGAAAAGCTCAAATGTCACACAGAACATGAAATATCATCATTGTTGATGAGGCCACTTATAAAACAAACATCACAAGTTCATGTCATCACATCAACCAACCCAAGTGAAATACAGTTAAATAATGTTAGGCCTAAGGAGGAGCAACTGAATAGTACCTCAAAACTAACATTATTTCCATTTTTAGCTTCTAGTTCAACTTCTTATGAAGCAGGATCTGGAGCCAGAAGGAATGTCAGCCAAGCAAGTCTTTAACAGGAAGACAGGAGAGCGTCTCTAGAGATGTGACCAAGGCGAAGGCAGAGATCATCTGGACTGGACGGCTTAAGTAGGCAGGACTAACAGGCAGGATCATCAACAGGTGAGTCAATGTGGAGAGATAGGAGCTGGCAATTAGCTGACAGCTGAGAGGCCAGCTCAGAGAAGGAAGGGCTAACATATGACAAGTTCTTTGTCAACTGAGATAAGACCAGCCTGAATTTTGTGTCGAGGTAGGTTGCTATAATTAGATAAGCACAGAGTTGAACTATTCACAGGATGGCTCTGAGGGCCTCTGCCTATGTGAAGGGTGTGTGTGCTTTTCCTCCAATCAGCTGCCTTGACTGTATGCCCAGACTTCACACTCAGTGGTGAACAGGAAAAGAAAATCTCCTAACACGATCTGAACTTTCTAAAGAATATATAAAGCTGAAGAGAGCAGATATACATATACAACTTCTGTAGGGAGATTTGTTTAATCTCTGTGTATCATCTGAGGCTGTTCACTTCACTGGGTATATGTGAGGGTTTACATCCACTTTAAGGTAGGCCACACATTAGACTGTCCAGCTAGGTGTCCAGCGGGGTATGCTGGACTGGTAGCGTGGGCAATGGCTCTGCATATTCCTCGGAATGCAACACATACATCAGTTACAAGTGAGTAATGACATGGGACAAAACATCTTATATTATTGCTACATACAAGTGGCTTATAGACAAAAGTAGACTCTGGACTGCCGCACTCTTCAGAAAAAAATGCCTTTCTTTATTAAAAAATCACATCAAAAACCCAACAAACACAGCAGCCAAAAAAAAAGCTGACGTTTCGCACTAGCAGTAGTGCTTAATCATAGGTTATGATTAAACACTACTGCTAGTGCGAAACGTCAGCTTTTTTTGCATTTTTTCTGAAGAGTGCGGCAGTTCAGAGTCTACTTTCATCTGTTGCTATCGGCAACTGCCAGCACCTGTGGCCTCCGGGCCGAGAGAACAGTTCACTATCTGCATGTGTGTTCCTGGAGCGGTGAGACTCTCTTTTCTCTACACAAGTGGCTTATCCTTGAGTCGGGGACTGCCTTAATGTTTGATTCCTTGCATGACCACAGGCTCTGCCTGGTCCCAGGCATTGGTGAGCACACCTTCAGGTAAGGTGTTACCCTGAAGTGCATGGGCACAGTTAGAGCTTGCCCACAAGTGGGAAGAATGCTTCTTCAATTTGTGGTCAGTGAGATGATTCCTTCTTTTACAGATAGCTAAAGAAGATCATTGGTTTCGGTGGGAACTTATCTGAGAGGCAGACACTGATCCTTGCTCAAGGCACTCCGAGCAACCTCTAGGAACCATTGGGTTCCATAGAACCTTGGTTGAGAAAAGTCACTCAGTGTCAAGACACTGCAGTGTCTACCATCCTCTGTTAGGAGAGAGCCCAGGTACTCCAGCTCTGATGGACCATCTTTCCCTATGTGGCCCTATGCAGTAGCACAATCTGAACACATGGGCTTTAACGCTGCACAAGGCACTATTACAATTTTACTTTGGAGTAAAAGGTTCGCTTTAATGACTTTCAGTATACAGAATTATCCTTTGATTAAAGGAAAGGCCAGATTGTACAATTCCCCAGCCACTACATCATACCAAAATATTTATTTCAGGTTTAGTCCCCCCCATTCACTTAGCCTGCCAGGTACATTGTGATGCATCAGGGTTACAGGCCAAGCTGTCCATCAGTGCTGTATGTATAAAAAGTGGAATGATGATACATTCCAAGACCTGTTTAACTAGAACCATGTGCTCCGGGTGAATCATGACTTACATATAATATGTAAACCAAACTCGTCTTGTTTATAATTATTTCTCACTAACTGTTTCTCCACATGTACCTTAGAGAGTAGTGTTGTTTCTATGATGTTGTACCACTTAATCAAATTTAGTAGGATTCCTGTCCAATATTCTGTGCAGTCAAACAGGGTGATTCTGGCCACACACATATATACAATGTACAAGGCTGTATATACATTGTATTCTGCCATAGACATTTGGTATTCATTTACACCAAGTGGAACAAAGAAAAGACTGCATTTCCTATAGCAACCAGTGATGCCAAATTTTATTTTCCTTGTTGAAGGCAGTGCCTTTATTGCCTCCATATACTATTTACTTTAATTCCATCAATTCAATTATTCTCATCAGTTACTTTGCTCCTAGCTGTTTTAAAGGTCAACAAAACCCCTGCGATCAATGGTATAGAGATGAGGGGAGGAAGGGGTCTTTGTAGTCCCAAGCTATGTTGCCAGCGCTGATTCTCCATAAATATAGTACAGTGAGTTACCGTTTTCACTCTAGGACAGGAAGTTTGTTGCTGGTAGGATTACCAAATGAAAGTAAAGGAAAAAAGCCCACCCACCCAATAAAAGCTAATGCAGCCACCACAGCTAAGAGCTGGTAAGCAGCAATATATTCCATTTTTGCTATTGAGTTTAAAGTGGTTGTATACCCTTTTTTGTAACTTTTACCTACAGGAAAGCCTATAATAAGGCTTACCTGTAGGTAAAAAAAATATCTCCTAAACCTGTACGGTTTAGGAGATATCCCCCTCGGTATGCGCCGCTGACTGCAGCGGCGCATGCGCATGAGGGGATTCTCGGCCTGAAAATCCGGCAGTGGCCGGCGGCCGGAAGGAAATCTCCCGCGCGCATGCGCGGGAGTGACGATATCGCGGCTCCAGCCACTCACAGCGCCGGATGTTGGGGCCTCGTTCTAAGGTAAGTATTTCATAATGAGCTAGTATGCGGTGCATACTAGCTCATTATGCCTTTTGCTTTGCAGGTGTTAAAAAAAAAATAGCGGGTTTACTACCGCTTTAAATACACTTTATTTCTCCTCTATCTGCCAACCATCTCCTATTTGGTGGGGCTTATGCATTTTGCATGTTTGCGATTTCACATTTTCTTGTTTGCATTTCATAGCAAACATCTACAGATTCTCTCTGTAGAGGCTATCTGTATACTGATGTAATAATACCTGCTATGTGTAACCCATATGAGAAATTAATATATTTTCAAAAGACAGTATACAGAGAAAATTCACACTAAACAAAAAGGGTATGAGAATGTGATAAAAAAAAACATTAATCACAATAAGTGTGCAAACTGAAAAAAACCCCCATCAATTGCAGCCTAACTGTGGGAATCAAGTGTAGCCACTGTGCTCATCAATTGCAGCCTCTGTGCCATCACACACAGCCACTGTGCCCATCTATTGCTGCCACTGTGCCAATCAATTGCCACCACTGTGCCCATCAATTACCGCCACTGTGCCCATCAAACACAGCCACTGTGCCCATCAAAAGCAGCCACTGTGCCCATCAAATGCAGCCACTCTGTCCATCAAATGCAGCCACTGTGCCCATCAAATGGTGTTACTGTGCCATCAAACGCTGCCACTGTGCCCATCAAATGCAGCCACTCTGTCCATCAAATGCAGCCACTGTGCCCATCAAATGGTGTTACTGTGCCATCAAACGCTGCCACTGTGCCATCAAATGCTGCCACTGTGCCCATCGAATGCAGCCACTCTGCCCATCAAATGCATTCACTGTGCCCATCAAATGGTGTCACTGTGCCATCAAATGATTCCACTGTACCATCAAATACTGCCACTGTGCCCATGGAAATTGGATGGTCTGTAGCTGACTATGCTGTTGATGCATGGCTGGATTGCTTGAATTGTCTCTCCCTGTACATGGGAAAATGGCTCAACATGGGAATTGCATGTCTGCAGCATTCACACAGGACAGTCACCCGCACTGAGTTATCTGGTTGCTCCACCTACACCAAGCCTTTATAAGAGGCAGCAGGACAGTGCGTACCATCACATATTGTAGACGGATCATATTGGCAGTTACATTAGGGTACCCAGAGTGCTGGGACCCAGTCATAAACTGGCCAGATTGGATACAATCCTATGACTGTATGTTCAAACTGCTCGCTGTGAACAATGTGTATGAACTGGGACCTCTTCATGACACCCTACTGACATGGTAATGATGTGGAATGTTTAAAGGTGTAATTAGCTCTGAGTGTGGGTCACTATATATTATCCAGCATCCTGTCAGCTACATGAACTTCCTTGTTGGTTCTCCCTTGTGTTAGACCCTAGGCAATCACCAATACCCTCCTAGTTGGGATTAGGTTATGTGATCTGCCATAAGATGAACGGCAACAGAAGTGGCCACTGACCCATATTATTGTTTCCCGGATTTACCTGTAATGGAAGTGGCTACTACATTTGCCCACTGTGGCCGTAAGGTGTAGAGCTCTCCATTCAGGTTTTTGGCAAAAGACAACCTACTTGTATCATTAATTGCAGTGTTTCCTTGGCTGTAGGTGCATTCATCAGGAGTACCATCTTGGGGGGCAGCTTCCAAAGTCTCCTGGTTTGAGGGGGAGGTCTCCCGCAGCCCCATCATTATACATTTGGAGGGAGGGAATATTAGGTGTAGGATATCTCCTTATTTCCTTCTTTTTTCTTTTCTTTGGAGATCCTTCCCAGATCTTTTTGTGGGAGCTGCAGCAGTTCATAGAACCTTGCTACCTTTATTCACATCCTCTCTCTGTGGTCTGATTCCTGACACACTATGAGCATCATTCAACAAATGTAGTCAGCTGGGGTAACTTGTCTGAATGAAATAGAACTGTTTACTGGGACTCATGTATCATACTATTTTTCACGACCAACAGATCAAGCTCATAGACCTGCCAGTTACAACATATATTATGTATAAGATATGTACATACCAAGTGTGTACAGCTTACTCAGCACTCCTTTGGTTGAATAATTTCCATAGCATGTCAGGAATCAGACCACAGGGAGAGGATGAGAATAAAGGTAGCAAGGCTCTATGAACTCCTGCAGCTCCCCCAAAAAGATCTGGGAAGGATCTCCAAGGGCAGCATAACAAAAAGAATGGTGCTGGAGCTAGTGAAACTGTATAAACAACATGTTTATTACCAATAGCACACTTACTGTACATATAGAATACTTAACAAATAGTATGTAGGGACTGACACTGGCACTGCAGACATCAGTGGGTGAACACGGTAATGGAAGCCAAGCAGGACGTGCAGCAGAGAGAAGCTAATGGCATCAGGCAAAGCTCGAGGAAACTGGTGGGCAAGGCAGTACGGATTAGAAAGCAGCTGTCAGAACCCAACAGTGATGCTGGGGGTGGGTTTGCTGGAGGCAGCTGTGAACTCAGACCAGTGATGCTGGTAGTGGAAGGGGCCACTATACGTTTCTGGGGCTCTGCCCCCTTAGTCAAGCAGTTGGGAAAGTAAGTTATCCCCTCTGATTTTTCTTTGCAGTTAGCCTCTCTTAAGGATAACACGGTCTCCGGCTCCCACAGGATGGACACATCACTGTGTGTTAACATGCTGGGGCTGAGATGGTCTCTCTCCTAGTGTATTTTGACAGTATGGTTCCCTGTCCTTGTGTTTGTCGCCTAGGATTCTCAAATAGGCAGGTTGAGAGGCTCCAGGAGGAGTGCTTGATTTGGAGAAAACTGTTTTATCTGTTTTCTCTATAATTGGTAAAATCAAGTTAGGGACCTGGAGTCTAGAGATTTCATAGCAATCTGGGTGGGATGAAATCTCTTATCATGGGACAAGGATTTAGGATTAGCCAGGACACTGACCGTGCAGGTGTGTCTGGGTCTTTTAGTAGAGACAGCACCAACATTCTGGCTCAACCCTCTCGAGGAGTCCTGGTATGCAAGGGAGAAGTGTGCATGTCTGCACAGGACAGTCTGACGAGCAGAGCAGACGAAGGGCCCAAGCCTGTGGGTGGTAGCAGCAAGAAAGCTGGAAAAGAGAGTGCCAGCATAGGCACAGTGTGTGTACCAGCCAGGGACACTGTTAAAGGGTCAAGAGGACCAAGGCCAAAGCCTGAGCAGCAGTGCTGACCAGAGAGCCAGGTGGCTTGGTATTTTTAGTTTATCACATTACTGCTGTGAAGTTGAAACCCCTGGGTGGGAATTCTGGATGGACATTTTCTTTCTTTAATAAAAGTGGACCAACAAGCCCTTGACCACTGGGCACTTAAACCCCCTTCCTAACCAGACCAATTTTCAGCTTCGATGCTCTCACATTTTGAATGACAATTACTCAGTCATGCAACACTGTACCCATATGAAATGTTTGTGCTTTTTATCAGACAAATAGAGCTTTCTTTTGGTGGTATTTAAAGCGGAGGTCCACCCTAAAGTGGACCTTCCGCTCATTGGACCCCTCCCCCCCTCCGGCGCCACAATTGGTACCTTTCAGGGGGGAGGGGGGTGCAGGTACCTGTACAGTACAGGTATCTGCGCCCACTTCCGACGTAGATTCTGCAGAAGATACGCCCCTTTCCGCAGAATCTAAGCCCCTTTCCGAAGGTCCCCCGCTGCCTGCTGGGAAACACACGGATCCCAGAGACAGCGGGGACCATCCTTATTGCGCAGCGCGACTCGCGCATGCGCAGTAGGGAACCGGGAAATGAAGCCGAAAGGCTCCACTTCCTGATTCCCATACCCAAGATGGCGGCGGCAGCAACCGAGAGACGATCGAGAGATCGGCTTCGGGTGCCGACATCGCGGGCGCGCTGGGCGGGTAAGTGTCATTATTTTAAAAGTCAGCAGCTGCAGTATTTGTAGCTGCTGGCTTTAAAAAAAAATAAAAAAAAACAGCGGACTCCCGCTTTAATCATGTTTTTTTTATTTTTTGCGCTATAAATCAAAAAATACTGAAAATTTGGTAAAAAAAACTAACAAAAATTATGTGTTTCTCTTAAAATGTATTGCAAAGTATTGGCAGAGTTTTGCAGAGTATGGGCACTGAGCAGCACTGTGGGCACTACAGATCTAGCCCACAGCACTGCTGCAAACGATCTCTCCCCCTCTCCCCTCGCACTGTACAGATCGGTACAGAGAGGGGAGGGAGGAACCGGCATCATGACATGATGCCGGTTTGTTTACAAGTGATCAGGGGTTGCGCAGGAGCAAGATTACAACCGTCTTTCGGCTATGGCCCGGTCGGCAAGTGATTACACGGCATATGTGGCATGGACTCTGCTCACTGGTAGGCTCTACACTAAGCTAAAATAACCCTCAACTTTACAGTATGTTGCATCTTTCATCCTCTTCACTGACTGCACTATACCACCTCAGACCAGGCACTCTTGTTCCTGATTGAGAGATTTTCCAAACAGAAAACGGAACCACTGCTGCTATTCTACAGTGAGGGAAAATAATCAAATCGTGTGAAGACCCCTGTTATACTGACTGCACCATCGGTAACTATTGTTACATTGATCAATAAGCTAGCCATACCCAGTTAGTAGCCTGACAGAAAAAAATAAGCTTCCTCCATCTATACAAATGAATTGGATGGAGAAATCCCCCTGTCAGAACATGCACGCTATATTGCCAAACGTATTGGGACACTTGCCTTTACACGCACATGAATTTTGGCATCCCAGTCTTAGTCTGTAGGGTTCAATATTGAGTTGGCCCACCATTTGCAGCTATAACAGCTTCAACTCTTCTGGGAAGGCTGTCCACAAGGTTTAGGAGCGTGTCTATGGGAATGCTAGAACAAGAAGGGGCCATCCCCAAACTGTTCCCACAAAATTGGGAGCATGAAATTGTCCAAAATGTCCTGGTATGCTAACGCTGGTAAGAGTTCCCTTCACTGGAACTAAGGTGCCAAGCCAACCCCTGAAAAACAACCCCACACCATAATCCCCCCTCCACCAAATGTTTTGGACCAGTGCGCAATAAACAGTGCACCATAAAGACATGGATGAGCGAGCTTGGGGTGGAGGAACTTGACTGTCCTGCACAGTCCTGACTTCAACCTGATAGAAAACCTTTAGGATGAATTAGAGCGGAGACTGTGAGCCAGGCCTTCTCGTCTAACATCAGTGCCTGACCTCACAAATGTGCTTCTGGAAGAATGGTCAAACATTCCCATAGACACCCCCCCAAAACATTGTGGACAGCCTTTCCAAAAGAGCTGAAGCTGTTATAGCTGCAAAGGGTGAGCCAACTCAATTTTGAACATACGGACTAAGATTGGGATGCCATTAATGTGCATGTGCTTGTAAAGGCAGACATCCCAATACTTTTGGCAAAATAGTGTATTCTAATATTGGCATCTACCACTGTCAAAATACACGGACCAGCAGATGTAGTTGTTTGGCTGCAGCCGCTGAGCAAGAAAAATTGTCCAACATGCCTATTGGGCAGAAATAGATCAGATCTACTTACTGTATGTCTAGTGGGAGCGGCCACACACTGATTGAAATTATAACAATCCCTGCTGAAGTGGCCAAATTTCATTCAGCAATTGGCCAGTATAAATCTTGTGGCCAATAATTTGAGTTCATATGCAAACATTTGCTCTCAGTTACAGTCCACTTTCCAACACAATGCTGACTGTTAGGCCTCATTCACATGGGCACAGTCAGTTTAGCCACGTTAAAAATGTATCAGTTCTTATCCGATCCTTCATCCGTCTTTTGTCCTGTTAATCTTCGTTTTTATCAGTCTTCCGTTCTGTTAACATCCATTAATGTACCCGTTTACATCCGTTTTTGCATCCATTTTGATCCATTTACAGCAGTTTCTGGGGCTTTGATGACATTACCCAGAAAGCAATGCTCCTCCCATGCTGCATTGCAGTTTTCAGTGAGTGACTTGTCCTTGTGTGTGAATGAATGAATGAATGAAATACTTATATAGCGCACAATGCGAACTGAATCGCCTCTCGGCGCTGTGGCGAGCTTTGATCATCTGCTAAAAGAGGAAGGTCTTGAGTTTTTTCCTAAAAGCCAGGTGATTTTCTTCCAGGCGGATGTTGATTGGTAGAGCATTCCATAGCCGAGGCCCTTGGACAGCGAATCTCCGATCACCCTTGGATTTATACCGGGCTTTGGGCACGAGGAGGAGGTTTTTGTTGGCTGATCGAAGACTGCGGTTTGGTGTGTAATGATTTATTTTCTCCATTAGGTATTGCGGAGCTTCTCTATGCACGCATTTGTGGGTGAGGCAAAGGGTCTTGAACGTGATCCGATTTTTTACGGTTAGCCAATGTAAGCTCTTCAGTGAAGGAGAAATTGATTCCCAGGGTTTTTTTCCTGTTATCAGCCTTGCCGCCGTGTTTTGGATCAGTTGTAATCGCGCAAGTTGATATTGTGGTAATCCTATGTAAAGCGAGTTTGCGTAGTCCAGTCGTGAATTAATGATTGTTCCAACTACCACTGCTTTGTCATTCTTTGGGATAAAAGGGATGAGTCTGCGAAGCATTCGCAGCAGATGGTGAGATCGACTGACTACAGATCCTATTTGCGCATCCATTGACATTTGTGCGTCTAAAATAACCCCGAGACTCTTCGCTTTGGTCTTTGGGGAGATAGTCTGCCCAAAGACGGTTGGTGGAGACCAGGAGGTTTTGGTTGCGGGCTTATGATTTGGGTGTAAGATAAGAAGCTCTGTCTTTGATTGGTTCAGCTGGAGGGAGTTGGTGGTCATCCAGTCCTCTATTGATTTGAGGCAGTTTTCAAGTTGTTGTTGGTGATCTTTTTTTCCATTGATCCGGAAATAAAGTTGCGTGTCGTCAGCGTAAGAGTGGAAGCAGAGATCTGAGCATCTGATGATTTGAAGGAGTGGGCGAATGTAAATGTTGAAGAGAACGGGTGACAACGGAGAGCCTTGAGGGACTCCGCAGGTGACTGCCCGAGTTTTGGAGAGGAATTTTCCTAGTTTCACTGTCTGTGACCGATTTCCTAGGAAGGACGCGAACCATTGGAGATCTATGTCTTGGACTCCGGCTACTTCTGTGAGGCGGACGAGTAGAGTATTGTGATCTACTGTATCAGACGCTGCACTTAGGTCTAGCAGTACGAGGAGACACGGCTCTCCGTCATCTGCTGCTTCGAGGGCGTCATCCCAAATCTTGAGGAGAGCCGTTTCTGTTCCATGACCCGGGCGGAAGCCTGATTGCAGCGGGTCCAGGAGTTTGTGAGTATCCAGGTGAAGTTGTAGCTGATGTACTACAGCTTTCTCCATGATCTTAGAAATGGTGTTGAGGCTTGTAATCGGCCTACGGTTGTTTGGATCCTGAGGGTCCAGGTTTGGTTTCTTGAGTAGAGGTTTGACGATGCCTTGTTTGAGGATGCTGGGAACAATCCCTTCGTGGAATGATCGGTTTATGAGGTGGGTTATGGTTGGAGCCACGATGTCAGAGCATTCTTTCAGTAGTTTTGTGGGGATGATGTCAATAGGTGAGGTACTGTCACGCAGTTTATTAATGATGTTTTTTGCGGTGTCTACGGTAATTGGGGATAGTGAAAATTTTGGCGGTTGCGGTATGTTGGTGCGGACATCCTCTTTATGTATTTGCTGGCTGAGGTTGGATGTTTTCTTCTGACAAATTGTTTCCCTGATGGTTTTGACTTTATCGATGAAAAAATCTGACAGTTTGTCACAGTAATCCTGGGATTCGCTTTCTGGGGGTTCTAGGCACACCGGATTCATTGATTGATTAACCAGTTTAAACAGTTCCTGTGGTTGGTTTGCGGCCGTTGAGATTGTATATGAGAAGTGGTCCTTTTTGGCTTTGAAGATTGCTTTCCGATAATTCTCTGTCAGACCTTTGTAGTTAAATAGGTTTTCCTCGGTGGGATTTCTTCTCCATGTTCTTTCCGCTCTTCTGCGTTCTTGCTTTAGTACGGAGAGGGAGCTATTAAACCATCCAGCATTTTTCTTCCTGATGAGAGCCCTGCGTTTTGGTGCTACCGAGTCTGCTGATTGCAGTAATGCCTTGTTCAGGGAGTTGAGTGTTTCCTCCGTAGAGTGGTTTAAGGTTATTGTAGATATTTTTTTGGACAGAGTGGTTTTGAAGGCTTCGGAGTACAGTTTTTTATGCGATCTGGTCCAGTGCGTTGTTACAGGTTTCCGTTTTGCGTTGGTCATGTTGGTAGTGATTTTGAATTTGATGGCGTGGTGATCCGTCCATGGCAGAGTTATGTTGTCGAGTATGTTGACGTCGATGTTCTGTTTGAAAATGAGGTCCAGGGTGTGCCCTGACCCATGCGTGGGAGTCTTTATCAGTTGCTGTAGACCCAGTTCTTCTAGTTGATTGATGCAGGCAGTTGCGATGGGGTCTTTAGGCTCGTTTGCCCAAAGGTTGAAATCTCCGAGTGCCAGGAAATTTTTGAATTTTAGGGTGTGCATTGCAAAGGATTCCGTGAGGGGTGAAAGAAGATTGGACTTTGGTCCCGGTGGTCTGTAGCACAGTAGAATATGAGTGGTGTCATGGGGTGTTGTTTGAAAATGTAGCGTCAGGGTTTCCATAAAAGACACTGGGTTCTGAGATGATGGTTTAGTGAGATCCAGGTGACCTTTAAAGATCACTGCTAGGCCTCCTCCTTTTTTCCCTATCCGGTGTTCGGTTAGGATCCTGTAGTTTTCCGGCACCAATTCGGTGAGGATGGTGTTGCAGTCAGAGGTTAACCAGCTTTCGGTGATGAAGAGGCAGTCTACATTGTTCTCGATGATGAAGTCGTGTACTTCCAGTCTATGTTTGACTGCAGACCTGGCGTTAATCAAGGCGCAATCTAATTGTAGTGGTCGAGTAGATGTCTTCCTGTGGTTGGGAGCTGCTTGTCGTCCGGTTTTTAATAGTTGTTCTCTTTGAAGTATTTTTTGTATGGAAAATGGCAAAGTGGTGTTGATGTTCCTTAGTCTGTGCAGAACTTCAGCTGAGTATTTGAAGTAGCACATGGTTTGTGGATGCTGTTGATGGTACTATGGGCCTAAGATGATGATCCTGATCAGGGTATTGATCCTGAGGTGGGGCTAGGTATCAGACTTGCCGCCGTGCTTGAGGCTATTAGCGCGCAAGTTGATCAGGGGATGCCTATATGGATGCGGAAGGAGTTGTTGTATTCCGTTGCTGGCTGTTCCAGTTGCATTTACTTAAGGTGGAGGTCTCCGCTTAGAAAAGAAGTCTGGCTGTGATCTGGAATAGTCGTCCTAGGATAGCGTAAAAATGGAAAGGAGGCCGGAGGTAGGGGTATGCTTACCTATGGTTGTTCCAGAGGAAGGCGAAAAACCCCCTGACAGTAGCAGCCAAATGCACCAGTGGGCAAAAATTCCTTCCTGACCCCCGTAGGCGGTCGGACGGAGTCCCTGGAACAATCACTGGGGGGGGGGGGGGGGGGAGTGGAGGTGCGAGCTTACCTGGCTGCGGTTGTCCCCTTTAAACACTCTGGTTCCGGTGAATCTGGCTTGCTGTCAGCCTGACATTTCTGGAAAACTGTCTGGTTGCCCCTTGCGGTGGGATCTTTAAAATGGAGGGGAGGATGGAGGTAGGATAGAGGTTAGAGACTCCTGTCTTAACTCCTGTTTTCAACTCCTGGTTATTAACTCTCCACTTTAGTTCAAAAAATTCCACTTGTGTTCAAAAAATCCACATGCAAGCCACAATCAGGGAGCAAGCTCAAGGGGGAGTTTGTATAACTACCTTTATACACCTGTGAACAATTAACCCCTCCCCTAATTTGGTGTGTGCTATCTGCATTGTGTGTATTTTTTACTGGGTAGTTCATATATTTCTGACATATGGCTAATCAAGTATTGTGCACTATGGAAAGAGCTGTGTCCAGCAGTGATGCCATTACTAGATGAAAACATGTGGGGAAGAATAGCAGATGGATTTTTGAATAAAGCAAACTTTCCAAATTGTATTGGAGCTCTTGATGTAAAGCATATCTGTATCCAAAATCCTCCACGTTCCGGGTACAGTTTTCATAGCTACAAGAAATATTTTTCATTGGTCCTATGGCAGCAGTTCTGATTCCAGAGTGTTCCGTGAGTCTGTAATGGATTGAAGACTGCAAGATTCAACATACCATCTGATCAGCCTCTGCCTGGAACTGAAGGACAAGACCTGCCTTTCATACTTGTTGCAGATGAGGCCTTAGCACTTTATCAATATCTGCTTAGGCCTTATGCCAGAAGTAATCTGGAGGACAAGAAGAGGATCTTTAACTATCTGCTGAGCCGCACAAGATGCCTCATTGAATGTACATTTGGCATATTGTCCAGTAAATGGTATGTTTTCCAAACCCTGTTGTAACTCAGTCTTGGGAATGCTGAGTTAGTAATTCAGGCCTGCTGCATTCTGCATAATATTGTCTGGAATAAGGAGGGCATTTACGTTGAGGAAGAGGAAGATTTCCACCTTCTCTCCGTACAGTACAGCAGAGTACGTGCAAGGAGATTCTACATTGCCATGAGGGAAAAATTTGACGACTACTTTCTATCTCCACCAGGAGATGTTCCATGGCAATATCAATATATGTAATGCAGTGCAAATTTCAATAATTGTACAAATATGTCCTAAGATGCGATATGAAAATTACTTGTGTTATGTTTGCTACTTTAGGTTATTTCATTGTGTTTTGATAGCATAAAAAGACACAAAAGCACATGATATGTTCAAAATGTTTTTATTTTATTCTTCTGCATAACTCGTTTAAAATAAAGGTTTTTTTACTTAACTTTTTTTTTTTATTTGTCAACGTTTGAACAAAGCATAAAATATGCAAACTTAATTTCTTAGTTTTACATAAAAACCAGGTTACAAATCCATAATTTGGCTATTAGCTTGAGAAACATCAGCAGAATTTGAGCTAGTGTTTAACATAAGAAGGCCTCTGGGTATTGTGCATTGAGCTGTATGAATGCACAGGGGTCTGTGCATAGGGTGGTAGATGTGGCTGGGCCGGGGGGGCATGGGGACTCATAGGAATATTGATGGTATGACCTCTGAGGGGGTTCATACTGGCTAATAGTGGGCAATGCCATTCCTGACTCGGCAGCTCTAATACACCCCCACCACATAATTAAATACTGTATACCCATATGTATTTCCATTTGCCTCTCTGCTGGTGCTTTTTGAAGTGTATGATAAATTGCCCTTAGGAACGGCACATTTCAGTTATTTAGATCACAGAATGGATCCTTACTCTACAGTCTTTTAAAAGGAGGTTATCTCGTCCATGAAGGACTTCATGGCTTTGTCCATCTCTGGATTTTCAGGCTTTTTGCCACACCGCAAGGATCGCGATGTTGGCCTGTCATAACTAACCTATAGAGGATAATATGCAGAATGAGAAATGCAATGATGACTTGGTGTAAATCAGATAAAGCTTATTAATTAATAGTATGCTTACATATACGGATCTTTGCAAAGAGCTTGGGCATGCACTCGGACGTGCTGTCTCATCCACATAAAAATATAAATAAAAAATCAGTCAGCACAACAAATATATCACATAACAGCAGCTGAACACTGAGGACCAAAATATCAAATCCCTACAGTCAAATAAATAAAAGCAGTGCAGCACATAAAACTAACAATCACATACATAGAAAAATGAGATAAGAAAGTCCATAAGAGCATCAGCAAGTGTCCATAAAGGGTGATCCTATCAGTAGGCAGGCAAGATTAAAAATTCCAAACAAGTGATGTCCTCCACCAATTGTAAATGCAAGCAGCTCACCTGTCTCATCCACAGACTGGGACTGGCCTTCTCCCTCTTATGTGGCTTGTTCACCTTCCTGCACTGCCTCTGTCTCATTATTTTCAGTGTTCTCCTCACACTCTGAGATGCTTGATGTACTACAATAAAAAGGAGGAACATTTGGTAACAAAACCTTACTATATGGAGACCTACTTTTTTCACTTTCTAGATGGAACATCCAAACATCACTTACGGTCCAATGTCCATGACTTTCCTTAGGAAGGACAACATTTCAAAGAAGACTGATTTGTTTTTTCTTTGTAGTAGCTCCAGAACCGCTTGCACACTCTGCCTCTTCATTCAAATCTCTTCAAAAACGGTCTCTCAGAGAACGCCACATTCTGTTAATTTCAAATCCTGTAAACACACATTGAGAAAGAATTTGAATAAAGGTTTTGATTTTGAGTAGTGATGGCCGAACGGTTCGCCCGGCGGTCGTTTCGTGGCGAATTTCGGTCGTTCGCGGTCCGCTCGTTCGCTCGCCTTTTCCCGTCGTTCGCCCCGGCGGACTTACGTGTTTAATGTGTAAAAGAACTTTGACCTATGATGACACGTCTATCATGGGGTACAGGACAGCCAATTGAGACATGACAGCACATGGACACTTGGACATTCCCCCTAACCTATAAATACACCCGATCCGGTGGCCATTTTACATTCTTTCTTCTGTCACTATAGGGAAAGGTTGCTGTGTGGAGTAGGGACAGATAAAACGCTAGCTATTTGGTACACAAAAGTTATTTTCAGGACTGGTATAGGTGTTAGGTGTATATAGGTTTGCTGTGCTACTGATTCTTGCAGCAGCCTGAGTGTCTTTTGTCAGTTTAGAGAAAGGGAAAGGACGGTGTGTGCTACAGGGACAGCCAGATTAGTCTTTCATCATCATCATCATCATCATCATTAGCTGTTACTATCAGGTCCACAAAAGAGCTGTTCCAGTAACCACTAATCGTTCCAGTCTACTCTTTTTTGCCACTTTGTATAGGGACAGGAAGGAAGCAGTGTTGTCAGGCAGTGAGGGTCAGTTTAAAGACTTGCTGTTACTATTAGTTCCACAAAGGTTCTTTTCAGGACTGGTATCAGTGGTACGGTAATAGGCTTGTACACGTATAATATTCTTTCTTCCAAATATAGAAAGAATATTATACTTGACTGCTGCCCTTCTGCTGCAGTCTGCTAATCATTCACAACTCACTTGTTCCACAAAGCTCTTTATCAGGACTGGTAACTTGGTCTGTGTAGGGTGCTACAGTACATAGGGTTGAGTGCAGTACAGTCTGCTGTTCTGTAAGGACCGCTATCGGTCCACAATAGATAGGGTTGAGGTGCACCACTGCTGACCGCTGCCCTATACTGCAGCAGTCCTTCAGCAGTATAGGGACTGACGTACAGTCTGCTAATCACTAACACACAACCTGCTTGGTCCACAAAAGTTCCTATAAGGACTGGTAACTTGGTCTAGGGTGCTACAGTACATAGGGTTGAGTGCGGTACAGTCTGCTGTTCTGTAAGGACCGCTATCGGTCCACAATAGATAGGGTTGAGGTGCACCACTGCTGACCGCTGCCCTATACTGCAGCAGTCCTTCAGCAGTATAGGGACTGACGTACAGTCTGCTAATAACTAACACACAACCTGCTTGGTCCACAAAAGTTCCTATAAGGACTGGTAACTTGGTCTAGGGTGCTACAGTACATAGGGTTGAGTGCGGTACAGTCTGCTGTTCTGTAAGGACCGCTATCGGTCCACAATAGATAGGGTTGAGGTGCACCACTGCTGACCGCTGCCCTATACTGCAGCAGTCCTTCAGCAGTATAGGGACTGACGTACAGTCTGCTAATCACTAACACACAACCTGCTTGGTCCACAAAAGTTCCTATAAGGACTGGTAACTTGGTCTAGGGTGCTACAGTACATAGGGTTGAGTGCGGTACAGTCTGCTGTTCTGTAAGGACCGCTATCGGTCCACAATAGATAGGGTTGAGGTGCACCACTGCTGACCGCTGCCCTATACTGCAGCAGTCCTTCATTGGTATAGGGACTAAGAGTTTTGTCACAGGGTGATTTAAAAAATGACAGGCAGAGGAAGAGGCAGGCCCTTCCGCAGGGGTGGTAGGGGTAGGGCAGGAGCAACAGCCTTGAGCCAAAGTGGGAAGTTGCAGAAGGTGCGTTCAATTACTTTAAAGGACGCACCAGACTTGGTTGAGTGGCTCACTCAGCCTTACTCTTCTGCATCCTCCTCATCCTCTCGATCTGCACCCTCTTCTTCACTCTCTGCTATGTGCACCCCCAAAGACACTACCACCAACAACACCACCACCACCACCACCACCACATACCTTCCGCTTGAGTCACAGGAATTATTTTCCGATCCATATCAAGAGGACATTTCTGATGCGCAGCCACTCTTGGTATTGGATCAGGAAGAGGAGGTAGCAACAACCGCTACTCAGCAGTCTGATGACAGTACCCAGATCAGCCCAAGGAGGAGGTTGGTCCCCGGTGTTGCTGCCTACTCCGAGATCTCTACTTATAGGGGTGATGAAGGTGACGTTGATGATGACATGTCTAGTGATGTCACGTGGGTGCCCACAAGAGAGGAAGAGGAGGGGAGTTCAGAGGGAGATATGGACCAGCAGATAGGGAGGAGAAGCAGGAATAACTTACATTGCACAGGAGGGACAAAGCAGACTGCAAATGTATCAGGAGCGAGTCATCGACCATGTACGGTCACATCTGGCGCTCCCAGGACACCGGCACATGGCTCCGCAGTGTGGGCTTTTTTTAACGTGTCCGCTGCTGACAATAGCGTTGCCATCTGCAATCTTTGCAGTCAACGCATTAGTCGCGGTAAGCCCAACACTCACCTAGGGATGACCGCCTTAAGAAGGCACATGAGCAGCCATCACCGAGCCCAGTGGGAGCAACGGAACACACAAAGCCACACTGCAGGCTCTCACCGTCCAGCCTCGTCTTCTACTTCTCCTTCTCCTCTCTCCTCACAATTGTCCTCCACTCCACCTTCCATCACGCCAAGCTCACGTTTTTCTGCAAAAAGGCAGGCTTCTGTGGGCCTAATGTTCGAGCGTAAAAAAATGATGACGCCGGATAACCCTCTTGCCCAACGGTTGACGGCTGGCTTGTCAGAACTGATAGCCCGCCAACTACTGCCATATAAACTGGTGGACTCGGAGGCCTTTCGCAAATTTGTGGCCATTGGAACACCACAATGGAAGGTCCCAGGAAGGAAGTATTTCTCAGAGAAGGGCATCCCAGAGCTATATGGCCATGTTCAGCGGCAAGTGAATGTATCTCTGGCACACAGTGTCAGTGCCAAGATACATCTGACCACAGACACGTGGTCTAGCAAACACGGGCAGGGAAGGTATATCACTTTTACTGCCCACTGGGTGAACCTTCTGACGGCTGTCAAGCATGTAACCCGTGGCACCCGTGTAGATTTGGTTTTACCGCCATGGATTGCATGCAGGCCTGACTCTTCTTCTCCTCCTCCTCCTACTCCATCCTCCTCCCTCTCTTCCTCAGCTGCCTCCTCCTTTTCCGCTGCTAGCGTCTCTTCCGCTGCACCGCCCAAGCTCCCCAGAACCTATTCCACATGCCAGGTGAGACGTTGCCATGCCGTGCTGCGTCTGTTGTGCCTGGAAGCCAAGAGCCACACTCGCCCGGCACTCCTTTCAGCTTTGCGTTCACAGGCAGATCAGTGGCTAACACCGCTCAATTTGACAGTTGGTAAAGTGGTGTGTGACAACGGTGCCAATCTGCTTAGCGCATTGAAACAGGGCAAAATCACGCACGTGCCATGCATGGCACACGTCTTAAACTTGGTCGTGCAGCGATTCCTTGTCAAATACCCTGGGGTCCAGGACATCTTGCGGCAGGCAAGGAAAATCTCGGCCCATTTCAGAAGATCTTACACGGCCATGGCTCGCCTTGCTGACATTCAGCGGCGACACCATCTGCCGGTCAGACGTCTTATTTGCGATTGCCCGACGCGATGGAACTCAACCTTCTATATGCTTGATAGGCTGCTCCAGCAGAAACGTGCAGTTAACGTCTACCTGTATGAACTCTGCGAAAGAAACGGTTCTGGGGAGCTGGGGTTTTTTTCACTGCGCCAGTGGCTGCTCATGCGTGACGCATGCAGACTTCTTCGGCCGAGATCACCAAACTGGTCAGTCGCAGCCATGGCGCCATCAGTGACATGGTACCTTATGCCTTCTTTATGGAGTGTGCATTGCGTCGTGTCATTGATCAGGCTGTGGAGGAGCAGGAGCGGGAAGATGAGGAAGTCGCAATGCTGGATGAATTCCCAGGGGGGGGTACTCTATCTGAGACAAGTCAACAACAGGAGTCTGAAGAGGAGTCAGAGGAGGATGGTGCCGGGGGGGATGAGGAGGAGCAAGAAGAGCGTGCTTTAAACCTTTCTGGGATCCCTGTTGTGCGTGGATGGGGAGAGGAGAATGAAGAGGACGACCTTATCCTGGATGATGAGCAGGAGCCAGGCCACCACACCGCTTCCACTTTAGTGCAAATGGGGGCCTTCATGCTCCAGTGTTTTAATAGGGACCCCCGTATAAAAAGCATAAGGGTCAAGGACCAGTACTGGGTGGCAACGTACTTAGACCCCCGGTACAAACACAAAATGGCGGAAATGTTACCGCCGTCGCAGAGGGCTGTCAGAATGCAGCACTTCCAGGCCTTGCTTCGAGAAATGCTGCATTCTGCTTTTGCGTGCGCTGGCAGAGGAGCAATTCCCACTCCCAGAGAAGGATTTGCGGGTACCAATCCAACAGCGCCTGCAAGAAGAGGCCGGTTTGAAGATGTGTTGGTGACTTCCGATATGAGGTCATTCTTTCAGCTGACCCATCGACAGGTGTCATCCGGATCCAGCATCAGGGAACGCCTAGACCGTCAGGTGTCCGACTACATTGGGTTAACGGCCGATGTGGACGCTCTGAGGAGTGATGAACCCCTGGACTACTGGGTGGGCAGGCTTGACCTCTGGCCAGAGCTTGCCCAATTTGCAATCGAACTGTTGGCTTGCCCCTCATCCAGTGTCCTGTCCGAAAGGACGTTCAGCGCAGCAGGGGGGATCGTGACCGATAAGCGTACTCGCCTAGCTCACGACAGTGTTAACTACCTCACATTTATAAAAATGAATGAGGCATGGATCTCGGAGGAATTCAACACATGTGACCAGTAGACCATGTATATGTCTATAAACTATTTTTTTAATCAAGCACACAGACCTTCTTTCTTCATTTGGCTCACTTCCTTGTCCCAAAAAAGCACACCGTACTATATGCCCCTACCCTCCTCTTTGAAGAGGTTGAGCGGTGTCATATTTCTACTGGGGCTGCTTATGATATCCCTGTGCTGTGCTGACTTCCTCCTGGGGGTTCTTATTATGAGGGGATCACACCATCCCTGTGCTGTGCTGAGTTTCTCCTGGGCCTGCTTACTATGAGGGGATCACACCATCCCTGTGCTGTGCTGACTTCCTCCTGGGGGTTCTTCTTATGAGGGGATCACACCATCCCTGTGCTGTGCTGAGTTTCTCCTGGGCCTGCTTACTATGAGGGGATCACACCATCCCTGTGCTGTGCTGACTTCCTCCTGGGGGTTCTTATTATGAGGGGATCACACCATCCCTGTGCTGTGCTGAGTTTCTCCTGGGCCTGCTTACTATGAGGGGATCACACCATCCCTGTGCTGTGCTGACTTCCTCCTGGGGGTTCTTATTATGAGGGGATCACACCATCCCTGTGCTGTGCTGAGTTTCTCCTGGGCCTGCTTACTATGAGGGGATCACACCATCCCTGTGCTGTGCTGACTTCCTCCTGGGGGTTCTTATTATGAGGGGATCACACCATCCCTGTGCTGTGACGAGTTTCTCCTGGGCCTGCTTACTATGAGGGGATCACACCATCCCTGTGCTGTGCTGACTTCCTCCTGGGGGTTCTTCTTATGAGGGGATCACACCATCCCTGTGCTGTGCTGAGTTTCTCCTGGGCCTGCTTACTATGAGGGGATCACATCATCCCTGTGCTGTGCTGACTTCCTCCTGGGGGTTCTTATTATGAGGGGATCACACCATCCCTGTGCTGTGCTGAGTTTCTCCTGGGCCTGCTTACTATGAGGGGATCACACCATCCCTGTGCTGTGCTGACTTCCTCCTGGGGGTTCTTATTATGAGGGGATCACACCATCCCTGTGCTGTGCTGAGTTTCTCCTGGGCCTGCTTACTATGAGGGGATCACACCATCCCTGTGCTGTGCTGACTTCCTCCTGGGGGTTCTTATTATGAGGGGATCACACCATCCCTGTGCTGTGCTGACTTACTCCTGGGGCTGCTTACGGTGCTGCTGTCAGTGCTGTATATCACGGTGCTGGTGTGAGTGCTTAATGTCACGGTGCTGCTGTCAGTGCTGTATATCACGGTGCTGATGTCAGTGCTTAATGTCACGCTTCTGATGTCAGTACTCTCTATCACGGTGCTGCTGTCAGTGCTGTATATCACTTTGCTGATGTCAGTGCTTAATGTCACGCTTCTGATGTCAGTACTCTCTATCACGGTGCTGCTGTCAGTGCTGTATATCATGGTGCTGGTGTGAGTGCTGTATATCACGGTGCTGCTGTCAGTGCTGTATATCACGGTGCTGATGTCAGTGCTTAATGTCACGCTTCTGATGCCAGTACTTTCTATCACGGTGCTGCTGTCAGTGCTGTATATCACTGTGCTGATGTCAGTGCTTAATGTCACGCTTCTGATGTCAGTACTCTCTATCACGGTGCTGCTGTCAGTGCTGTATATCACTGTGCTGATGTCAGTGCTGTATGTCACGCTTCTGATGTTAGTGCCCTCTATCACGGTGCTGCTGTCAGTGCTGTATATCACGGTGCTGATGTCAGTGCTTAATGTCACACTTCTGATGTCAGTACTCTCTACCACGGTGCTGCTGTCAGTGCTGTAT
The DNA here is from genome assembly GCF_037356315.1 of Lithobates pipiens. Lineage (NCBI taxonomy): Eukaryota > Metazoa > Chordata > Amphibia > Anura > Ranidae > Lithobates > Lithobates pipiens. Next base: position 235,781,500 of record NW_027507790.1, read on the forward strand.
ATCACTGTGCTGGTGTTAATGCTTTATGTCACGCTTCTGATGTCAGTACTCTCTATCACGGTGCTGCTGTCAGTGCTGTATATCACGCTGCTGATGTCAGTGCTCTCTATCACGGTGCTGCTGTCAGTGCTGTATATCACGGTGCTGATGTCAGTGCTCTCTATCACGGTGCTGCTGTCAGTGCTGTATATCACGGTGCTGATGTCAGTGCTTAATGTCACGCTTCTGATGTCAGTACTCTCTATCACGGTGTTGCTGTCAGTGCTGTATGTCACGCTGCTGATGTCAGTGCTCTCTATCACGGTGCTGCTGTCAGTGCTGTATATCACGGTGCTGATGTCAGTGCTGTATATCACGGTGCTGATGTCAGTACTCTCTATCACAGTGTTGCTGTCAATGCTGTATGTCACGGTGCTGGTGTTAATGCTTAATGTCACGCTTCTGATGTCAGTACTCTCTATCACGATGCTGCTGTCAGTGCTGTATATCACTGTGCTGATATCAGTGCTGTATGTCACGCTTCTGATGTCAGTGCCCTCTATCACGGTGCTGCTGTCAGTGCTGTATATCACGGTGCTGATGTCAGTGCTTAATGTCACGCTTCTGATGTCAGTACTCTCTATCACGGTGTTGCTGTCAATGCTGTATGTCACGGTGCTGGTGTTAATGCTTAATGTCACGCTTCTGATGTCAGTACTCTCTATCACGGTGCTGCTGTCAGTGCTGTATATCACTGTGCTGATGTCAGTGCTGTATGTCAGGCTTCTGATGTCAGTGCCCTCTATCACGGTGCTGCTGTCAGTGCTGTATATCACGGTGCTGATGTCAGTGCTTAATGTCACGCTTCTGATGTCAGTACTCTCTATCACGGTGCTGCTGTCAGTGCTGTATATTACGGTGCTGATGTCAGTGCTTAATGTCACACTTCTGATGTCAGTACTCTCTATCACGGTGTTGCTGTCAGTGCTGTATGTCACGCTGCTGATGTCAGTGCTCTCTATCACGGTGCTGCTGTCAGTGCTGTATATCACGGTGCTGATGTCAGTGCTTAATGTCACGCTTCTGATGTCAGTACTCTCTATCACGGTGTTGCTGTCAGTGCTGTATGTCACGCTGCTGATGTCAGTGCTCTCTATCACAGTGCTGCTGTCAGTGCTGTATATCACTGTGCTGATGTCAGTGCTTAATGTCACGCTTCTGATGTCAGTACTCTCTATTACGGTGTTGCTGTTGTGAGGATCAAGGTATAAGAAAACCAAGATGGTTGACAGTATGTTTTACTAAATGCTTATCTTGTCTGTTTCATTCTCAGTATCTTAAAGACACATCATCCTTAAGTCCGGGTGGGTGCAGTCACGTACACATAAGAGGAAACCTTATCTTAAGGACCATCTGCCACATCAGCTCTAAAAGCAGAAGACACCTAGAGAATTGCCTTTTATGGAAATTGTTGTTGTGTTTCAACATTCCTGAAGCCTGTCTTTTGTGTATATAAGAGACCTGTGTTAATAAAGAGTCTCAGAGTTGGGTGCAGTCTTCTGAGCAGAAATACTGAGAACTTCTTTCCGTGTCTCTTTGCTTAGATAAGAACTCTAATAATAATTGGGAAACGGTAACATAACTTGATGAGTAGGTGACTTGCTGTAGTCACACCTAACATTTTGGCGCCCGAACAGGGACTCGCTGAAGAAACTACAAGAGGCGAACGAACATAAGGACGGAACGAAGAGGTCGGGCACATCAGGAACCACAGACAAAACCTGCGCAGGTAAGAAAAGCTTTATTTTCTTATAAACTCTGTGCTTCTTAGATTTGTGCCCACCTGATCTGTCTGAATTGTTCTTCAGGTAAAACCAACCTCTGTAGTAAGCGAGTCTTGAATTTAATATTTGACTTATGTTACCGTTGTTTCTTGTCTGTCTCCTTGTCATCTGTCTGTTGTGACTGAGATAAGCCCTGTTTGTATGGTGTGAATTGAAACATATATCATCCCAATGAGTAACGGAATGCGCCTTTAACTCGTAAGAGTACTTTGGGGGTCCGACACTTAAGTTTGATATACGCTTTTTGATTCATGAGCCTAAAAACGGGTTGAAAGTATAAGTCCTGACTACCTCGATAAAGCAGGAATAAGAAACGAATGCTGAGAGATTCCATGGTAATGGGAAGGGAATAAGGTCTCCACAAAGTCCGGAGATCTAGTTATATGTGTTTGGCCACCAAAAGGAATGCTTGTATATGTTGTAGCCGTCAGTCTGGTCATAATATTTGTCAGTTGGCTAGCATATAAAGTAATTCGATTTCAGAAATCTCATCCAGGAGAGGTTTTTAGTATTTTGGCACCCTAGGAGGAGAAGGCAACGAGACACTTAGTAAGTGATTCAAACGTCACCTAGGCAAGACTGTCAAAATGGGCCAGACACATGGTAAACCCCAGGAGGAATCTCAGAAATGTTATGCTGTTAAAGACATAATTACAATGTTGTATGGGAAGGACAAGGCACAGGGCACGAATAGAGTTCTCAAGAAATTTGGAATGGATGGAGAAAATGGGCTAAGTGTAGAAGGTTGGGAGAATATAAAGAGAGATAGACAGGGAGAGGTCCTGCAGAACAGATGGGTATCACAAATACAATGTTTAATTAAGGTTTCCAACAGGGCTAAAGAGGAGGGATGGAAGTATTGTCATGAACAGGGTGGATGGGACATGAAGGTCCGACGCAAGAGTCTCCCTTCAGCTCCCGAGGATGGAGTAGAAACGGAAGGTACTCCACCTCCTTATAGCACTACCAAACCGGGTAATGAAAGACCAAAACTTTATCCTTCCTTAAGAGGAAGAGGATGGGTATGCCGAGTATGCGGTACCCAGAATACAGACTGGGCACAGGAATGTGTACATTGCGGAGCTCAAAGACCAGAGCCCGTAGCTCCAGTCCACAGTCGGACTAGGGTAATACAAGTAAATAATCCAAATGCGGGTCAAGCAGGACAGCCACCTACAGTGACTCGACAAGTCGTTCTGAGGACATGGACACCTTGGTCGGCTGACACTCTTATGGCATTAATACAGAATGCTCCTGATCCCGTAGCAAAACCTGCCGCATTCTGTAGATTCGTGACACAATTACTAGACACACATGAAGCAGCTTGGCAAGATGGGGAAGATTTGTGTAGACATAAAATGACACTGACGATGTTTAATCAATTTATGAATGAAATTGCTCCACATAGACCACAAGGGGATCCAGCGGCAGATCCACCAGGAATACACCCCCGTCACATAGACTCTAGACCCCTGTTTATTAATCAGTTACGAGAATTTTGCCAAGGGAAACAGCAGGAAAGGGGTTCGACAGCGCCCATAAAACAGGCCCCAGGTCAGACTGTTACAGAATTTTACCTCAACATGGAAAGCATGATGGCTGACGAAGGTCTAGATTTAGCCTTACCCGTCACCATTAGGGCTTTCAATCGACAGTTTATGGAAGGACTAGTACCCCAAATAGGTGACAAATTGAAGGCATGTACTCCCGAATGGAGAGCCATACGGGACAGAGGAACATTGTTGCAGAAAGCACAAGGCATAGAGGCTGATTTAGCAGAAGCTAAACACAGAAGGACACCGGGAGTTAACACTGTTGCCCGGGTCAATGAAGGAGGGAATTCCTCCCGTAAACCTCTTACCTGTTATTACTGCAACAAGGTGGGACATATAAAAAGAAACTGTAGGAAAAGAATAAAGGACGAACAGGAAGGAAATACGGACAGAGACACGAGGGACAACAGACAGAGGCGTACCAACGATAGGGACGATCCGACAGCATGACTTGCCCCAGTCCTAGCTGAATCAGAGAATAAAATGCTCCACATGTTGATGAAGGTGGAAGGTAAACATATTCCTTGTTTAGTTGACACAGGAGCATCACGCAGCTTATTATCTGATTCAGTAGTCCCTCCACACATGACCTCCCGTGACACCATACCCATAAGTGGTTATGACGGTCTTTTGTCCGATGCCCCACTGACTAAACCTTTAAAAGTAAAAATAGGGAATGGCAACCACCTGACACTTGTGTATTGTTGCAATATGTAGATGACCTATTGTTATGTTGTCCGGATAACGATACTTGTTTAAAAGCCACTCTATCATTGTTACAATTCCTGGCTGAAAAAGGGTGCAAAGTGAATAGAACTAAGTTACAGGTATGCCAGAAAAAGGTTGTCTTTTTGGGCCACTGTATATCCCAGGGGACTCGACACCTCACTGAAGAACGAGTCCAGGCCATAAGACAAATGAATGTCCCACGCAACTTTAAGCAACTTCGTATGTTTCTGGGAATAGTGTCATATTGTAGACAATGGATACCACATGCCAGTTCTCTGATGCAGCCATTATATGATTGCTTGAAAATAGTACCCTATGTACTCACAGAAGCAGGTCATAAATCTTTTAGCACCTTAAAAAAGTTACTAATTTCGGCACCTGCGATCGGGATTCCTGACTATACCAAAACATTTCATTTGTACATTGCTGAAATCACGGGACACGCAACAGGGGTGTTGACACAACAACACATCAAACAAAGGCCGGTAGCATACTTCTCAGCGGCTCTCGATCCTGTCTCTAGAGGATCACCGTCCTGTGTACGAGCAGTCGCAGCAGTGTCAATTATCATTGACAAATCCTCAGAAATTGTCTTAGACAATCCTGTAGTGGTACATACCACACATGACATACACGCCATCTTGTCACAGGTTCAGCCAAAACACATATCAATGGCGAGGCAGCTGCGTCTGCAATGCACCTTGCTCCTACCTCCCAATGTTACCTTCCAGCGATGCACTTCTTTTAACTTAGCACAACTTTTACCCTTACAGACAGATTTGACAGGGGGGAGTAATGGTGAAGGCACAGCACAAGAAACTCAGGATTCTGACACACTTTCATTTCATGACATAACATCTGATGAACACGATTGTTTTCAACTTATGGAACAAGAGACCACGGGGTTCCCACATGTCACAGACACACCCATTGCAAATGCAGAACACACACTGTACATAGATGGTAGTAGATTTGCCGATGACAAAGGTAAATATCACACAGGTTATGCTGTGGTAACGGACACACAGGTAATTGAGGCAAAATCACTACCAGCACACATGTCTGCACAAGAAGCGGAACTAACAGCTTTAGAAAAAGCCTTAGAACACTTAGAGGGACAAGAAGGGAACGTTTACACTGATTCTGCATACGCCTACGGTGTGGCACATGATTATGGCCACATATGGAAAGCTAGAGGTTACCTTACAGCAGCAGGCACACCTGTTAAACATGGTGAAGGAATCAAAAGAGTCCTGAACAATCTTCAAAAAGTTAAAAGAGTAGCCATTATGAAGATAGCGGCACACACGAGCGCAAAAACAACTGAGGCAAAAGGAAACGCATTTGCAGATTTAGCTGCAAAGAAGGCAGCTCTAGGGGAAGTAAGCCCTGAGACCTTAGCCACGGTACAGGTGAGTATGCCCGAAACCACATGGCAGCAGCTGATCGAACTACAGGAACAAGCAGGGACTACTGAGAAGGACCGTTGGGTTAAGGAGGGAGCTGCACCAGGCCTTGACAATGTATGGAGAGAGGGAGAAAAAATATGTCTACCCGCTTCTCTATACCCCGCAATGGCAGCGGCTGTCCACTTGCCCACTCATGTCAGCTCCAATTCTATGTATAGGATTGTAAGCCAAGGATGGCTAGCCCCTGGATTCAGTAGTACTGCAAGGAACTACTGTGCTGCATGCCAAATCTGTCTGTTAAATAACCCAGGACAGAGAGTGAAAACCCCACGTAAACATCAGGTCCGGGCCCAATATCCCTTTCAGAGACTGCAAATTGACTACATACAAATGCCCAAGAGCGGCCCTTTTGAATTTGTTCTCGTGTGCATCTGCCTATTTTCAGGCTGGCCAGAAAGTTATCCTGTGAAATCAGCTACGGCAAAAGCCACCGCCAAGAAACTGATTACTGAGCTGATACCTAGGTTTGGTCTCCCAGAAACAATAGAATCGGATAGGGGGACACATTTCACGGGAGAAATAATGCAAAATGTGATGGCAATGTTAGGGGTTCAACAAAGTTTTCACACCCCTTACCACCCACAGAGTTCAGGATCAGTAGAAAGAGTAAATGGGACAATAAAGCTAAAAATACAAAAAGCCATGCAAGAGTTAAATAAACCATGGCCTGAGTGTCTACCCTTAGCTTTGTTCTCTATTAGGTACACTCCAACAGGAAAAACCGGGTTATCCCCATATGAAATACTTTTTGGGAGTGTACCCAGATTAGGTTTATATTTTCCTCAAAGTATGCAATTGCAATGTGATAGTTTAACTACATATGTGATACAATTGCAACAGCGTCTAACTAAAATCCACAAGAGTGTGTATTCTTCTCTTCCAGACCCTAATTCTGTCACAGGTACTCACCGACTTACAACCGGGAGACTATGTGTATGTAAAGAAACATACCAGGAAGACACTGGAACCAAGGTTCGAGGGTCCTTTCCAGGTGCTATTGACTACAGCAACCTCAGTGAAATTGGAAGGGAAACCTACCTGGATCCACGCTTCACACTGTAAAAAGGAGCCAGTTGGCAAATGACAACATGTATCTTTTTATTCTTTTTGTTTCAGTAATCCTGGCCAATAGTTTGGTTACCTCACAGAATGAAATTCACAAGGATGAAGGATTTTCTAAAAAAATGTTATTACTGAAGTTTAAATATGCTTATGCTCGGAAGTCAGGATATGAGAAATGTTGGGTTTGCAGTAAATTACACCCCAGCACGGCTAAAATACCACTGATGGCAGTTCCTATAAATTATACTGATCTTGCTAACAGTAGCATTAACATAATTGGAACAAATACCAGCAAGACAGTAATGTTTAAATCAAATGGCCTCGCCTTTCCCCCTGATTGGTGTTTCAACCTAGGGAACACAACGGGAGGAAATAGAGAATGCCAAGACAGTAAGTTTAACTTGTCCATTGTCGTATTAAATGGAAGCTTCTACCCCAGTAATACCAGTACACACCAGACATTATCTGACTTCCTCACTAACATTGTGGATAATAAGGTTAGGTGGTTAGTGTCCAACCTTTCCCTCTATGGATACACCTCTCGTTATAGACGTAATATCAGTTCAAGTCCAGTAGCCTTAGGAAACAATATATACATCTGTTGTGGGGATAAGTGTTATACCTGGATACCTAGAAGGGCTCAGGGATGGTGCTACCTCGCAAGTTTGGTACCAGTAATGGGAGTAGTGGGTGATGAACGAGGTGATCACCTACTAGAAGCTAGTATGCACCCCAGATATCCCCTCAGATATCGTAGCAAAAGAGAAATATTTTTAGAGCAGGACATGGCATGGGCTTGGTTCCCGTCCTGGACAGGATGGGGTATAGACTTAATGAAGCGACTAAATAACTATACTGGAATAATTAATGATATTTTGGAGAAAAACTCTGATGACATTACTAAGTTAAATCTAGAGACCAGAGCCATCACAAAACAAATAGAATTACATGAGTTAGCGATTGAAAGTATGAGTGCAGCATTAACAGGACTCTGTGAGACCACAGAAGACTATGAATGTTGTACTTGGATACATAACACCAGCATCGAAGTACCCGATTATTATGACATCATTGCACAACACCGCACGGAAGTAAAGGATCTACAGGAGAAGGCCCGTAATATTGGCCGTGACTGGGATCCTTTTGGTGGAACTTTTAGTTTCTCAGGGTTATTTTCTTGGTTCAAGAAGGCAGCAATGACGATTATAGTAGTGCTTATATTCATATTTCTCATTTATTTGTGTTTTAAGTTGTTTATGTGTTTTTGCAAGAAAGCCAAGGTAAATGCTGTAGAAAAGATGGAACTTTTGTAAGTTGATAAGTTGGATAAGATAGATGGATTTAGTTTCTTGACATCACCCATCTTTCAGAAAGGCCACTCTTCCTGAATTTTAGATGTTGGTACTATCCAGGGGGATGGGTGTATACCCCTCTGACAACTCGCGGTCAGGGAGAGTACTTTGGACATAGGCCGACTAGAACTTGTTCAGGTGGACCCAGGGTAAGAGGGAAGGGTGATGTCAAAGGGGGAAATTGTGAGGATCAAGGTATAAGAAAACCAAGATGGTTGACAGTATGTTTTACTAAATGCTTATCTTGTCTGTTTCATTCTCAGTATCTTAAAGACACATCATCCTTAAGTCCGGGTGGGTGCAGTCACGTACACATAAGAGGAAACCTTATCTTAAGGACCATCTGCCACATCAGCTCTAAAAGCAGAAGACGCCTAGAGAATTGCCTTTTATGGAAATTGTTGTTGTGTTTCAACATTCCTGAAGCCTGTCTTTTGTGTATATAAGAGACCTGTGTTAATAAAGAGTCTCAGAGTTGGGTGCAGTCTTCTGAGCAGAAATACTGAGAACTTCTTTCCGTGTCTCTTTGCTTAGATAAGAACTCTAATAATAATTGGGAAACGGTAACATAACTTGATGAGTAGGTGACTTGCTGTAGTCACACCTAACACTGTCAATGCTGTATGTCACGGTGCTGGTGTTAATGCTTTATGTCACGCTGCTGTCAGTGCCCTCTATCACGGTGCTGTTGTCAGATGCCTCTATCACGGTGCATGTGTCAATGCTGTATGTCACGCTGCTGGTGATCATCTCCTGCACCCTCTTCTTTGCCTACCCTGGTCCCTGACCTTCCCTCTCCTCCATTGCCTTCATGCGCTCCACAGTCCTGAATTGTCAGAACAATTTCCCAAATAAAAAAAGAATGCTTGTAGTTATCGATCCCAAATTCACCTCATACATGTATTATGTCATTGGCCAGGTGGTGGGACTATGTTTTCCCTGCTAATAATTACCTCATGGCTGCAAATTCGACCTAAAGGTTTGAAACGTTCGCCTCCCATTGAAGTCAATGGGGCCCGCGGCGAACGTTCGGTTTCGCGAACGGTCGGCCTCGTTCGCGGTCCGCGTTCGCGAAACGTCCCGTCGGAGGTTTGGGCCATCACTAATTTTGAGTAAAGTGGCTAAGAAAAAAGCCTATAATCAATAGGGATTAAGAAATGGTGTTGCGCTCCGACTACTTAGATCTAATTAAATTAACATGTACTCAAGTGACAACCAAAACAGAAATAAACTAAAATGTGAAACTGTATGTTTAAATAAGCTCAGACAATGTGCATAAATATTAAAGTGCAATAAACCAGGTCACATTGTGCGCTTGACAAAAAACTTGATATGAAAAATCCTCTATAGATGACAGTGAGATGATATTAAGTATATATCCAAATATATAAATGATATGAAAAAAAAAAAAAAAAAAAAAAAAAAAAAAAAAACACAACTGAGTGTCGTTATAAAAGTGCAAAACAGATCAAAGAATACACAAAATACTAATAATCCATGTGTAGTGTATCACGTGTCTGAACAAAATACTAATAGTCCATAAGCAGTGAAATGTGTGTTTGAGCAAAAATTCCAAAAACAAAAATAAGGTGAACTATAGTTATATGGAGAGCATATCCATTTAGTGATAAAATGCGTCCATTTGATGATCAACAAGGCAGTATCCTGCGTGCTCCAAAAGCAGGGGGTGGATTCCACCAGTGCTCCTATGCGTATAATATCCTCACACTAGGTGCAGTAATTACCTTACCTTACTGCTGTAAGGTAAACAGCATTTCCAAAGTGACGCTTGTTGTCCAATGTAGGTTCAGTAGGTGATGTAATCCTGGACTCTCATTCACCATGGGCACGTTGTAACAATCAATAGGACTCCATAGTCCATGGAAGAGTCAGCATGCCCTTGCCTGTTCACAATATTAAACACCATTTGCACAGAATGCTATCAACATATTCAGAATGGACAGCAATATTTTTATGCTTAGGTCACCACAAATTGAGCATGCAGCAAGGACAGCAATATACACAAAAATTATGTCCTTCTGGGACAAGGTGCACACACTTCAGAAAGGCCAGAAAAAATGTGCACTAACCTCAAACTCACATGCATTACTACAAACGGTAAACAACACTACATACAAAGCTACAAAGCAGAGTGCCACATGGTTTGGCTCTGCTGCAGCGAGAGACTGAACAGTACATTATTCACATGTTTCCGTAATCTCATGATTACATAAACACACTGACAAGAGAGCATGCTGCAGTTGGGTAACACTTACCACATTGATCATGCTGTTTGGGAATCATAGTGGACCAATTTGGAGTCACCAGCTTAGAGATTTCATCTCATAGTTGTCGTTTTCTTATTCTGTCACTGTGGTCCCGACAGGTTGAGTCCCACAAGCCTGGCCTTTTATGCACCAGGTTTATTAGTTCCTCCTGGGAAACATCTCTGGCCATGTTTCTCCTTGGGGTAATACTGGGGATGTACTGGGGATGTACTTCCTATTATCCAACTACTGCCTGGGTCAAAGGTTGAGTTCACAGATAAACAAAAAAAAATTATTTCTTCCAAACGGATCTTAACTGATCGGATGTTGACGGACATTGTCCGTTAATATCAGTTAAAGCGGAGGTCCGCCGACCATTCTTTTTTTTTCTTTTTCAGCCATTCTGACACTTTGCTAAACACTATATAACACTCACTTGTTTAGTGTATTAATTCCCCTGATGCCCGTTTTCGATTAGAAAATGAACTTTTAAATCTTATGATGGCTGGTTCCATCTTGCTTGTGGGCATGTGAAGCCCACAAGCATTGATTTCCAGGATGCAGTGAACGCTGAGCTCCCAGCATTCACTGATCCTTCTTGCTCATGCTCAGTGTCTACAGTACGGAGTGCGGTAAACTTCTAGGTTGCCATCACAACGGGCAGCATCGTCTGAAGTTCCCGCCCCGTTGTGATGGCAACCAAACAAATACAAAACTGAGCTCCCAGGAGACAGTGCCAGCGCCAGGGAAAAGCCATATACACACCTACTTCTGCGGGAGTGAAAGACCGGATGTGCCACAATAAACACTGATGCTAAGGTAAATACAGCACTAAAAAAAATTTTTTGTTCATTTGCATATCAGTGCAATGCACTGATAGGGATAAGATTAGGTTAGTAATTTGTGTGAACCTCCACTTTAATATCTGTTTTCATGGATCTCAACGTAGCCTTGTACATGAAAAAAACAAACAAAATCAGAAGCGGAGGTTAACGGATGGTAACTTATGGTCATCCGTTTGCCCATAGGGATGCATTGTCGTCCATTGACGGATGGAAGAAAAATGGATAGATGGTCCATTCGTGTGAAAGGGGCCTTATGCACACACACACTTTATGCATAGATCCAGCAGGCTTAGTATACAGTACCTCACAAAAGTGAGTACACCCCTCACATTTTTTTAAATATTTTATTATACCTTTTCATGTGACAACACTGAAGAAATTACACTTTGCTACAATATAAAGTAGTGAGTGTACAACTTGTATAACAGTGTAAATTTGCTGTCCCCTCAAAATAACGCAACGCACAGCCATTAATGTCTAAACCGCTGGCAACAAAAGTGAGTACACCCCTAAGTGAAAATGTCCAAATTGGTCCCAAAGTGTCAATATTTTGTGTGGCCACCATTATTTTCTAGCACTACCTTAACCCTCTTGGGCATGGAGTTCACCAGAGCTTCACAGCTTGCCACTGGACTCCTCTTCCACTCATCCATGACGACATCACTGAGCTGGTTAATGTTAGAGACCTTGCGCTCCTCCATCTTCCATTTGAGGATCCCCCACAGATGCTCAATGGGGTTTAGGTCTGGAGACATGCTTGGCAAGTGCATCACCTTTACCTTCAGCTTCTTTAGTAAGGCAGTGGTCATCTTGGACGTATGTTTGGGGTCGTTATCATGTTGGAATACTGCCCTGTGGCCCAGTCTCTAAAGGGAGGGGATCCTGCTCTGCTTCAGTATGTCATAGTACATGTTGGCATTCATGGTTCCCTCAATAAACTGTAGCTCCCCAGTGCCGGCAGCACTCATGCAGCCCTAGACCATTACACTCTGACCACCATGCTTGACTGTAGGCATGAGACACTTGTCTTTGTACTCCTGACCTGGTTGCCACCACCCCCACTTAACACCATCTGAATCAAATAAGTTTATCTTGGTCTCATCGGACCACAGGACATGGTTCCAGTAATCCATGTCCTTAGTCTGCTTGTCTTCAGCAAACTGTCTGCAGGCTTTCTTGTGCATCATCTTTAGAAGAGGCTTCCTTCTGGGACGACAGCCATGGAGACCAATTTGATGCAGTGTGCGGCGTATGATCTGAGCACTGACAGGCTGACCCCCCACCCCTTCAACCTCTGCAGCAGTGCTGGCAGCACTCATACATTGTAGCGCACTACTTCCTTGGGATCTGCTGAGTAGTTCATTATAGTACTGCTTCTTCCACCCCGCTGTAATAATCACAAACACAGTTCAACAGTCTAATGGGAATGTTTATTCTTGATGCGCAAGTGTGTGTGTGATCTGTAGGTGATGCAGGACAGTATAAGTTGCCTCTCTTGTTGAGCTGCAAGAGTAGAAAGAACCCTTTCCCTTAACGAACTGGCCCATGCCCCTCTGAAAGACATGTGGTACTGATGAAATGCTGGAAGCCCCAGGCCTCACCTGCCCTTCTCGCCTCCGATTTCTTCCCAGGCCAGCTCAGGAAAGTCCAGGTGACCCAGGTCTACTCAGGTCGGTTGGCAGCTACTTCCTGATTCTTGATTGTTGAACCTTCCAGCTCTGGGGTCTCTGAACCCCCAAGCTTTTCAGTTGAGTTCCTTGGTTTTCTAGCACTGGGGCCTCTGTACCCCCAGGCTTTCCAGCCCTGCTCCTGTGGATTACATCTTGCAGCCTTTCTGGATCTTCTCTAGTCCCATTTCTCTCAGGGAACATGTGACCCCAGTGTATATGTATGAACCCGCCCCTGCCCAAACAAATTAACGATTGAGCTAGGACCATACACACTGCCTGCCCTTCAATCCCTGCACCCGCCTCCTTTCCAGAACATTACTCTGGAGAAGCAAGGAAGGGTTTTCCAGGGTGATGAACAGGTGGTCATACCCCCCTCTAATCTACAACTCTTCCCTAACCCAAACCAAACCTCCAGGCCTAAACAAAAAGAACAGTAAGGCACTGGTAATTTCTCCTATCCTTACCTACTAGCACCCACCTAAAAGTGGTGGGCACTACACATCTATTTCCCAAAGACAACTTTTTTGTTCGACCATTGAAAAACCTGTTCTGAGTGGAACATGTCCTGTTAAACCACTGTATGGTCTTGGCCACTGTGCTGCAGCTCAGTTTCAGGGTCCTGGCAATCCTCTTATCGCCTAGGCCATCTTTATGTAGAGTAACAATTTTTTTTTCTTCAGATCCTCAGAGAATTGTTTTCCATGAGGTGCCATATTGAAGTTCCAATGACCAGTATAAGAGAGTGAGAGCGATAACACCAAATTTAACACACCTGCTCCCCATTCACACCTGAGACCTTGTAACACTAATGAGTCATATGACACCGGGGAGGGAAAATGTCAAATTGGGCCCAATTTGGACATTTTCACTTAGGGATGTACTCACGTTTGTTGCCAAAGGGTTAGACGATTAATGGCTGCTGTGTGTTGAGTTATATTGAGAGGACAGCAAATTTACACTGTTATACAAGCTGTACACTCACTACTTTACATTGTAGCAAAGTGTAATTTCTTCAGTGTTGTCACATGAAATGATATAATAAAATATTTACAAAAAATGTGAGGGGTGTACTCACTTTTGTGAGATACTGTACCCCTCATATAGAAAAAGGATCCACCATTCAATTCCAGAAGATAAAAGGTTAATTCACAATGTACAACTTTCACTGAACTGAAAGGGAATTTACTTTTTATCACTGCTCTTGTGCTAAACCAATTACTGTTACTGCAGCTGTTTCAGGTTACCCTGCTATATTTAGTGCTTTTTGCTCCTGAACCATAATCGGAATTTGGCTGAAACATCGAAGCTTCTTTCAAGGGCATTTTTATTTTGATATAATGTTTTAGGTTTAAGTTCTGGGTTATAGATAAAGGAGAAGATGGGCTATAATAAAAAAAAAAAAAAGAAAGAAACTTTGCTAGTAGGTTTTGAGCTCAAGTCTTACCTTTTTCCCAGACTTGTTGCAAATTTAAATTTGCAATTCAACAATACAACCTACTTTCATTCTTGTCTGAATGAGTTGAATTTTCATCAGCCTTTTCGCTTTATCCATGTTGTTGTTGCTCACCTTTCACATCTACTGGAACACACGTCCGAACTTTCCGGCAGACTAGGTCCGACGGTCTACCCGACGGACTTTCGGCAGAGTTCCGACGGACTTTCCGAACTAACGGACTTGGCCACACACGAACGGACTTAGTCCGTTCGAAAGTCTATTAGTTTTGAACGTGATGATGTAAGACAGGACTAAAAAAGGAAGTTCAATAGCCAGTAGCCAATAGCTTCCCTTGCGTCCTATATGGTCCATCGTACCAGCATACAGAAGAACGGTTTTCCCAATAGGAATTGAGTCCGTTGGACAGATTTGAATCGTTCTATTTCCTGGTCCGTCTGATTTTTTTTTTTAGATGAAAAATGATCGGATTAGCTCACACACGATCGGATTGTCCGACGAATTGATTCCGTCGTACCTAGTCTGCCGAAAAGTCCGGTCGTGTGCACACGACATTAGACTTTCTTGTCATCAATCTTTTTTTTCTCAAGCATTATATGAAAGAACACATGCCCAGCTCACTTGCCGAGCCCACAGGGTCCCGGGGTAGCAGGACAGGGATAGAGAGGCAGCGGGGCATGTAGAGCAACCAATGCCCTTTATTTCCTTCCTACAGCCACTAAATGTCTGCAGGAGGAGGAGGAGAAGTGGCATTCAGTGGCTGCATGGAGGGATCCATTCCCCTACATGCCACAGCCCTTCTTTTTCAGGTGTACAGGTGGGGATGGGCAGATAGGGCCCCTGGAGCATGGGGCCAGGTTGCATTCGTGACCTGTATGTACGCTGCTGGTGCTTTTCACCAATGCAAGTAACTCACCTGGCCTGGCAGGTAAGGCTGTTCCTCTATCCCAGCAATAATAAGTGTAGGCAGCAGTTAATTGGTTCCCATTTTAGTTGGGCTCCTTTTGGTTCAACTGTTCTTTCTGGAGTTGGAGTTTAGAGATCATTAAACTGTTGGACTAGGGAGAGTATTTTGTTTTTCACCTTTGAGGGCCTCTCTGGAGAGGGTCACCCCTGTAGTCGGGCATATTTCCATCATGCCACTGGAATTGGACATAGAATTCTGCAATTGTTCTCATTATGTTGCCTATGAAAGATGCTACATTTTACTAGCGGCTAAAAGAGCCATCCCTATACAGTGGCTATCCCGTACTCTGCCCGCTCTCCCCCAAGTTTTGCAGTACCTAGAACATATTGGCCGTATGGAGAGGCTTACAGCCATAGTCCACAATACTATGCCTCAGTTCTCTAAGATTTGGGATCTGTGGAGTCGCTCTAAACTGAATACTGATGCTTAATATAGATTCCTACTCTATTCCCCCTTACGATGAGTTTGATGCTCAAATTGACCGACCAAACCATTTCATGACTTCCTATAGGAAAGAAATTTCCACATCCCCTCCCCACTGGTAAATGAATATATGATTACGGCGATTGATGTTCTGTACCATAAATAACTGTTATTTTTGTGATGACATACTAATTGTGCTGAAGTATCCTTATCCCTCCCTCCCCTTCCCTTCCTCTTCCCCCTCCCTTACATCTCCCCCCTCCCCCTGTTTTTGATTTGTCTTATATGCTAAAATTATTGTTTCCATGTACACTTAAACAATTTAAGATACTATAATCTAGTTATCTTTATATTTTCAATAAAAATACAATAAAATAAAAAAAAGAAAGAGATGCTACATCATATAAGTGTAACCTGCAAGCACATCATAAAAGGCATGAACTCAGCTTCTCGCTGTTATGATTTTGTTCAAGAGGATGTCTGACACCTCAGTGGAAGAGCATAAAGTGGGCCAGTACATGGTTAGGTCACAAGAGGCTGAACGGGTGCAACTACATAGTTACATAGTAGGTGAGGTTGAAAAAAGACACAAGTCCATCATGTCCAACCTATGTGTGTAATTGTATGTCAGTATTACATTGTATATTCCTGTATGTTGCGGTCGTTCAGGTGCTTATCTAATATTTTTTTTAAACTATCAATGCTCCCCACTGAAACCACCGCCTGAGGAAGGAATTCCACATCCTTGCCGCTCTTACAGTAGAGAATCCTCTACGCAGTTTAAGGTTAAACCTCTTTTCTTCTAATTTTAGTGAGTGGCCATGTGTCTTATTAAACTCCCTTCCATGAAAAAGTTTTATCCCTATTGTAGGGTCACCAGTACGGTATTTGTAAATTTAAATCATATCCCCTCTCAAGCGTCTCTTCTCCAGAGAGAATAAGTTCAGTGTTTGCAACCTTTTTTCATAACTAATATCCTCCAGACCCTTTATTAACTTTTTGCCCTTCTTTGTACTCGATCCTTTTACAGCACATCCTTCCTGAGGACTGGTGCCCGGAACTGGACAGCATACTCCAGGTGCGGCCAGACCAGAGTCTTGTAGAGTGGGGGAAATATCGCTTTAATTCTGGAGTTAATCCCCCTTTTAATGCATGCCAATATTTTTTTTCTTTGTTAACAGCAGCAGCTTGGCATTGCATGTGCATTCATATTTTTTGCACCCAAATGCATTATTTTACATTCTTCTACATCAAACCTCATTTGCCATGTAGTTGCCCACCCCATCAATTTGTTCAGATCTTCTTGCAAGGTTTCCACATGCTGCGGAGAAGTTATTGTCCCGTTGACTCCTGGGAAACACACAGGTCCCAGGAGATAGCGGGGACCAGTTAGGATGCGCAGTGCGAATCGCGCATGCGCAGTAGGGAACCGGTAAGTGAAGCCGCAATGCTTCACTTCCTGATTCCCTCACCAAGGATGACGGCGGACCCTGGGACAGGTAAGTGTCCATTTATTAAAAGTCAGCAGCTGCAGTATTTGTAGCTGCTGGCTTTTAATATTTTTTTTTTTTAGGTGGACCTCCTCTTTAAAGAATTTCTTGGGATCTTTTTTGCTCTCCTCCGCTATGTGTCTTTCGTGTTCTACCTTAGCCACCCTAATTACACCCTTAAATATCTTGTTGCATTCTTTGTGAAGTCTGAATGCTGATCATCCCTCAGCCTTGTATTTTTTAAGCCATCCAGGACTTTTATTCGCTCTTTTAAATTTATTTCCCAATGTGATGCACTGGCTAATGCCCTTTATTTAATATGCTCTTAAAGCAAACCCATCTCTCCTCCCTGTTCTTTGTTTCTAAGATTTTATCCCAATTATATCTTCTAGCAAGGCTCGTAGTTTAGGGAAGTTGGGTCTTTTGAAATTCAATGTCTTTGTGTTACCCTTGTGTTTCCCATTTGTGTGATTTATACTGAAGCCAGTTGACCTGTGATTGCTGTTTCCTAAATTGCCCCGTATTTCTACATCCATGATCAGGTCTGTATTGTTGGTAATCAGTAGATCTAGTAGCGCCTTGTTTCTAGTGGGTGCATATACCATCTGAACCATGAAATTGTCCTGCAAGACATTTAGGAACTGGTGAGCCTTAGACGATTTGTGTGGTTCCCTCCGCCCAGTCTATGTCTGGATAATTAAAATCCCCCATTATGATAACACTTCCCATCCTTGTTGCTAATTCAAATTGTGATAGGTGGTCCATCTCCCCCTCCACCCTCAGGTTAGGGGGTCTATAGCATACTCCCAGTATTATTTTCCCCTTGGCTTCCTCCCTTTGGTGCTCTACCTATAAGGATTCTACCTCCTCCCTAGCTCCCTTATTGATGTCATCTCTCACATTCACTTGTACATTATTCTTGATATATAGGCCTACCCCTCCCCCTTTTTTACCCTCTCTATCCTTGCGATAAAGGGTATACCCTTGAATATAGGGTATACAGGCAATCATGAGAGCTGTTGTACCAGGTCTCTGAAATTCCCACAAAATCCAAATCCTCCTCGTACAACAGTATCTCTAGTTTGCCCATCTTGTTTGAACATGGTGAAACTTAGTGAACATGCCACATAGTTTAGACCGGTCGCATATTCTCCTCTTATTGGTTGTTCCGAGATTGCAAATAGGCCTTGTTACTATACTTACCTCAGGTTTAGGTGCTTTAGTCAACTACTATCACTAATGCCCCCAATACTACCCTTTGGAATATATTCATTGACTATTTCTACCTCTGGACCCTCTCACCCGTCACCTAGTTTAAAAACCCCACTAACTTTTTGGCGATCTTCACTCTCAGCAGATCTGCACCCTCTTCATTTAGGTGCAGTCTGTCCCTTCTATAAATGTGGGTGGGGGTAAATGTGGATTAATTATAACTCACAAGGAGGCACCGACCCTAGTAGAAACAAAATGTTTTATTTAAAAAAAATAGAAATACTTTATTTGCCATCCGTGGATGCAAATTTTTAAAACATATTGCAATTTGAAAAAGAGTATAGTTTACTGTTTCTTTGATCCAAGTTGTGCAGGTCCTGGTATGGAGCATGGCCTACATGTTTCCTGGGAACCCCGCTTCGTCAGGGCCTTTTAGAACGGAACAAACAGCATATAAATAGTAAAGATATCCTAGAGCTACAAAATTGTGAAATTGGCTATATCATAGAGTAGTATTGAGTAAAGTGTTGATATTGCATATGTAAAATATAAATACATTTCTACACAATCCCTATGCCATTGTAGGGCATTTGTGATTACCCTTTAGTAAAATACAGGTATAACTTCATAAAATTTTTTGACAAAAATGCAGCTACAAATCATACTTTTTCATGTCCAGCGGTGTCCTACAAACACAAGAATATTCCATGAAGATAGAGAGGGAGGGAAGTGGATACTCCAGTTATGCGTAAAGAAATTAAATCTATTTGTACTAAATATATTAATTTATAGTTTACCTCCAGGATGTGTAGGCAGTGTATCGGTCCTGGAGGAGCAATGAGCCTGGGTAGCCCATGGGGATACCCCGCCAAGCCCCACCAGAGGAAACTCAGGATGCACCCCTCTGTAAAAAAGAATGCTTTGAATATTTATTAAAGTACCGTATTTATCGGAGTATAACACGCACTTTTTTCCCCCTAAAGTCAGGGGGAAATTGGGGGTGCCCGTTATATGCCGATCCCCCACAATTTTTAACCCTTTCTGCAGCTTCGGGGTATTTTCGGCTATCTTCGGCCATTCTCAGCTATATTCGGCCGTTCTCGGCTATTTTTGGCCATTCTCTGCTATTTTCGTCCGCACTCGGCCGTTCTCGGCGGCTTTCGTAAAGCCGAAAGCCACAGAGAACGGCCGACTGTGCCCAAAAATAGCCGAGAGCGGCCGAGTGCGGCCGAAAATAGCCTAAAGCCACCGAGAGCGGCCGAGAACTATCGAGCGCCGCCGAGATACACAGGACATCTGCTCTGTATCTCGGCGGCGCCATTTTTAAATGACAAAGCCCCAGAAAAGACTGCAAATGACTGACAAGGCTGCAATGGAAGGCTGCAAATGATGTGAAGAAGAAAGGGGGGAAGGGGAAGAGAAAAGAGGGGCATACAGCAGTATTTACCCTCGATCAGATGATCAAGGAACACATACATGCCGCAAGATGGACACCGAGTCACATTTCCACAACCTGGCATCGTACCTACTAATTTGATGAGGATTGGGGATTATACCCTGTCCATATTACCTAACAACTAGCTTCCTGACACTAATACTCAACAATACAATACACAGGTACTCAACAAGACAATACACAGGCACTCACTGCCCATGTGCAGTCGCAGACCACGTGCACTTGCAGAGCTTGTGTACTCACTGTCCACGTGCACTCACAATACCCAGCTACTCACAATACACAGGTACACACAATACACAAGTATACACAATACACAGGTGCTAACGTTCCACACACACTACTCAGATGACACTCAGGTACACACAATACACAGGTACTCCCAACACTCACAATACTCAGGTACTACCTGACACTACTACTCAATACAGCCCACTCATCACAGCACTCGTGTACTTACAATGCACAGGTACTTTGACCCCTGTTATAACCTCCTGTTTTCAACTCTGGTTTTTCACTCACCACTTAGTCCAGTTACACTAATGCTGGCCATACATGGTTCAAATTTCGAAAGAATTTTCTTTCGAAAATCGTATCTAAGAATTTTCGTATGAATTTCGCACCATTAGTGGGCTGCAGCAACAGCCGATTTTCGTGCGGAAATAAAATTTGAGGAATCGGACATGTTGGAAATTTTTAGAAAAACTAACAATTTTCTAATCAATGATGGGAGAATCGTGCGAGAAACGTAATAAGAAAAGAAAATGTACGGAGATAAAAGAAAATTCCCAGCCAAGAAAATTATTTTCTGTAGCAACATGAGGTGAAATTGAAGGCTTGGTCGGCCGAATTTCGAAAATCAATGGTGGCATCATCGGATCACAAAAAAAACAAATTTTCTGATTTTGAAAAGAAAATTTGTTTAACCACTTGCCGACCGCCGCACGACGATATACTTCGACAGAATGGCACGGGCAGGCATATGGGCGTACCTGTACGTCCCTGCCTTCCCGCGGGTGGGGGCCGATCGGGCCCCCCCCGGTGCCAGCGGCGGTCGGTATCCGTTCAGGAGCGATCCGGGATGAGGGGGCGGCCATTCGTTCATGGCCACCCCCTCGCGATCGCTCCTGACGAATGGAAGTGAGGAGTGACATCACTTCCTCTCCTGTAATGTAAACACAGGCAGAGGAAGTGATGTAATCTCTCCTCCGTGTCGGTATTTTTCATTCCGGCACCGAGGAGAGAGGATCGGTGAGTTGCACCAACACGACACTACACAGTAGAACATGCCAGGCACACTCTCACCCCCCCTTCACCCCCCGATCACCCCCCCAATCACCCCTGCCCCCCCCCCCAGTCACAGTGACACCAATTGCATTTTTTTTTTTTTTTTTGCATTGGTGTCATTTTTGACTGTAATAACTGTTAGGGCAGTTAGGGTTAGCCCCCTTTAGTTCTAAGGTACCCCCCTAACCCCCCCAATAAAGGTTTAACCCCGTGATCACCCCCCGTCGCCAGTGTCACTAAGGCTGGGTTCACATTGCAGCGGTTTATGAGAACGGATGTGATTCGCACCGCACTGCAATGCAAATCACATCCGATCTCTGTGCGATTCGAGTTCAGCCATACAGATAGTATGGCTGAATTTGCGTCGCACCCGCCGCACCCGCCGCACCCGCCGCAAATTCGCACGGGACCCTTTTTTTGGTCCGCAGCAGAATCGGATCGCATGGGTGTTCACACCATGCGATCCGAGTTTGCAGATCGCACTGCGATATGCAAACTGATCTGGGGGTGTCATTAACATTTCACTGACACTCCCAGCAGTTCACATAGGGCAGTGTGAACTGCCGCCGGGATGCATGCGATGCGGGAACCCGCCGCGGATTCGTGGCGTTCCTGCATCGCTCCAGTGTGAACTCAGCCTAATAAGCGATCATTTTTCTGATCGCTGTATTAGTGTCACAGGTGACGCTAGTTAGGCAGGTAGGCATTTAGGTTCGCCGCAGCTTTTTATAGCGCCAGGGACCCCCATATACTACCGCATAAAGCCCCCTGATTGCCCCCTAGTTAACCCTTTCACCAGTGATCACCATATAACTGTTACAGGTGACGCTGGTTGGTTAGTTATTTTTTTATAGTTTCAGGGCACCCGCCATTTATTAACTAATAAAGGTTTAACCCCCTGATCACCCGGCGGGTGTCATTTGTGACTGTAATAACTGTTAGGGCAGTTAGGGTTAGCCCCCTTTAGTTCTAAGGTACCCCCCTAACCCCCCCAATAAAGGTTTAACCCCGTGATCACCCCCCGTCGCCAGTGTCACTAAGGCTGGGTTCACATTGCAGCGGTTTATGAGAATGGATGTGATTCGCACCGCACTGCAGTGCAAATCACATCCGATCTCTGTGCGATTCGAGTTCAGCCATACAGATAGTATGGCTGAATTTGCGTCGCACCCGCCGCACCCGCCGCAAACTCGCACGGGACCCTTTTTTTGGTCCGCAGCAGAATCGGATCGTATGGGTGTTCACACCATGCGATCCGAGTTTGCAGATCGCACTGCGATATGCGAACTGATCTGGGGGTGTCATTAACATTTCACTGACACTCCCAGCAGTTCGCATAGGGCAGTGTGAACTGCCGCCGGGAGGCATGCGATGCGGGAACCCGCCGCGGATTCGTGGCGTTCCCGCATCGCTCCAGTGTGAACCCAGCCTAATAAGCGATCGTTTTTCTGATCGCTGTATTAGTGTCACAGGTGACGCTAGTTAGGCAAGTAGGTATTTAGGTTCGCCGCAGCTTTTTATAGCGCCAGGGACCCCCATATACTACCACATAAAGCCCCCTGATTGCCCCCTAGTTAACCCTTTCACCAGTGATCACCATATAACTGTTACAGGTGACGCTGGTTGGTTAGTTATTTTTTTATAGTTTCAGGGCTTCCGCCATTTATTACCCAATAAAGGTCTAAATTTAGGGGTGTCTACTTTCCAAAATGTGGTCATTTGGGGGGGGGGTTTGTGCCATCTTGGCATTTTATGGCCTTCAAAACTGTAATAGGTAGTGAGGAGGCGGTGCTTGGTTTTCGGGGCCCCGTACGTGGCTAGGCTCCCAAAAAGTCCCACATATGTGGTATCCCCGTACTCAGGAGAAGCAGCAGAACTTATTTTGGGGTGTCATTTCACATATGCCCATAGCATGTGTGAGCAATATATTATTTAGTGACAACTTTGTGAAAAAAATAAATAAATAAATAAAAGTTTGTAATTTTCCCGCAACTTGTGCCAAATATAAAATATTCCATGGACTCAACATGCCTCTCAGCAAATAGCTTGGGGTGTCTACTTTCTAAAATGGGGTCATTTGTGGGGGTTTTGTGCCATCTTGCCATTTTATGGCCTTCAAAACTGTAATAGGTAGTGAGGAGTGAAGTCAAAAATTTACGCCCTTAGAAAACCTGAAGGCGGTTCTTGGGTTTCGGGGCCCCGAACGCGGCTAGGCTCCCAAAAAATCCCACACATGTGGTATCCCCGTACTCAGGAGAAGCAGCAGAATTTATTTTGGGGTGTCATTTCACATATGCCCATGGCATGCGTGAGCATTATATCATTTAGTGACAACTTTGTTAAAAAAAAAAAAAAAGTTTGTAATTTTCCCGCAACTTGTGGCAAAATATAAAATATTCCATGGACTCAACATGCCTCTCAGCAAATAGCTTGGGGTGTCTACTTTCTAAAATAGGGTCATTTGTGGGGGTTTTGTGCCATCTTGGCATTTTATGGCCTTCAAAACTGTAATAGGTAGTGAGGAGTGAAGTCAAAAATTTACGCCCTTAGAAAGCCTGAAGGCGGTGCTTGGTTTTCGGGGCCCCGTACGCGGCTAGGCTCCCAAAAAGTCCCACATATGTGGTATCCCCGTACTCAGGAGAAGCAGCAGAACTTATTTTGGGGTGTCATTTCACATATGCCCATAGCATGTGTGAGCAATATATCATTTAGTGACAACTTTGTGAAAAAAAATAAATAAATAAATAAAAGTTTGTAATTTTCCCGCAACTTGTGCCAAATATAAAATATTCCATGGACTCAACATGCCTCTCAGCAAATAGCTTGGGGTGTCTACTTTCTAAAATGGGGTCATTTGTGGGGGTTTTGTGCCATCTTGGCATTTTATGGCCTTCAAAACTGTGATAGGTAGTGAGGAGTGAAATTACAAATGTATGCCCTTAGAAATCCTGAAGGCGGTGCTTGGCTTTCGGGGCCCCGTACGCGGCTAGGCTTCCAAAAAGTCGACCACATGTGGTATCCCCATACTCAGGAGAAGCAGCAGAATGTATTTTGGGGTACAATTCCACATATAACCATGGCATGTGTGAGCAATATATCATTTAGTGACAACTTTGTGTAAAAAAAAAAAAAAAAATTTATTTTGTCATTATTCAATCGCTTGAGGCAAAAAAATAAAATATTCAATGGGCTCAACATGCCTCTTATCAATTTCCTTAGGGTATCTACTTTCCAAAATGGGGTCATTTGGGGGGGTTTTGTACTGCCCTGCCATTTTAGCACCTCAAGAAATGAGATAGGCAGTCATAAACTAAAAGCTGCGTAAATTCCAGAAAACGTACCTTAGTTTGTAGATGTGACAACTTTTGCGCAAACCAATAAATATACAGTTATTGACTTTTTTTTTACCAAAGACATGTGGCTGAATACATTTTGGCCTAAATGTATGACTAAATTTGAGTTTATTGGATTTTTCAAATAACAAAAAGTAGAAAATATCATTTTTTTTCAAAATTTGCGGTCTTTTTACGTTTATATCGCAAAAAATAAAAATCGCAGAGTCAGTCAAATACCTTTAAAAGAAAGCTCTATTTGTGGGAAAAAAAGGACGCAAATTTTGTTTGGGTACAACATTGCATGACCGCGCAATTACCAGTTAAAGCAGTGCAGTGCCAAATAGTAAAAAGACCTCTGGTCATTGACCAGCAAAATGGTCCGGTCTGAAAGTGGTTAAAATTCGACCGTGTATGGCCTGCATAACTCTGGTTTTTAACTCAGCATTTAGTCCGGTTCCACTTGGTCTAAGTTCCAGCAAGCAAAAAGGTGGCAATCTCAAGAATGAGCAGGCTCAAAATGACTTCTACAGAAAGTTATATAGGCCTCAAGCACCTGTGACCAATTAACCACTCACCTTAATAAGTAGGCTGAAGCAAGAAAAGAAAAAAAAAGGCTGTTTAAAAAGTGACAGAAAAGGTGTTAAAAAAGCTGCAAGGAAAAACCCCAAAAAGAACCTAAAAATGCAACACAACAATCACCAGCAGTCAAAAGCAAACCTTGTTCACACTCTCCACTCAAGGTTCCCACTGTTCAGCTTCCAACTAGCAAGTCTGGTAACTTCTACAACATTCCACAGGTGCTGGCCTACAGGATCCCTGGCCCCTAGGTTTTTGGCTGGACTGTAGAAGCCCTGACCTGAAAGCACAGAGAAATGGGCCCTTTGACACAAATAATTCCATATACTTATAGGTTGGTGCTATGTTGGACTAGGGGGATAGTTTAGTGTAGGATTTTTCAATCCACCATCCATAGACAAAGTTCAAAGACTGCTTGATATGTGTGTGTAGTACTCAACCCCTGAGAGGGTTGCTAATTTGCGCCAGGTTCCTTCTTAAGTTAAGGGTTCAGCAGCTAGGTACAAGGCAACAGTTACTCTCAAGGCTCAATTAATAGTCTAGGGGTTGCTTTTCTTTTAAATGTATTGCTGAATACCTGGCATAGGAGGTAGGGAGCTGTGGGATACTCCAAAACCATGAGCAGTAGCAAAAAGCACACTCTTGACTCTGAAGCTACTGCTTGGAACAGTCCCTTCAGTGGTAGCACTAGCAGTGACAGTACTAAAACAGCATATGCAATGCCCCAAGCCACCTTCCAATACCTGAAGACTTTCCATAGTGAACCTTCCAGACCGGATCCTCAGAAGAAAATCCATAACTGCAGCCTCAGTCTCAGCAAGTAGGCTGCTCAACTCAGCAGAAAATGGGACCTCGGTGAACACAAATAGATTTTGAGCTGGGCTGCCTAGACAAGAACAGGGCTGCCTGAGGTCCTTGACTATTTATTAACTTTCCAGCCACCTACCGGCACCCTCCCCCAGAGATTGGCTGAGACAGCATAATATTCAGACTGCTGATTTGCATCCTCTTAACCCACTATATTCTGGAATCCTCCAGAAGACAAGGGAAGCAATCAAGCCAGCAGAGCCCAGAACAGCCCAAAACACTCACAAGTTCCTCTACTGATTACAGTAAAGCCAAAGAAAACTTAATTTATGTATTTTTCCTAGCAGCCTATCTGGGAGGGTGCTACACATGGGCTGTCAGGTGATAGTGGGCTGAAGCGTTAGGCCCTTGTACAGCCTTGAAATGTAGCAGGCCCCTAGCAGACTGTTAAGAACTGAATGTAGCCAGGGTCTTGTTTCAGGAATAGGGTAACCATTAGGAACATTGCGTTCAGTTTTGATTTGCTATATACAGTATGTCCCAACATGGATGGTGCTATACACTAGAGTATAATACTCTAACACAGTAGGGCCTTGGCACGGTTTGTGCTTTAGGAATTTGTACCAAGACACTGTGGCTTTTAAATAGCCCTCTGTTGGAGACCATTTTTCTGAAAAGATAAAAAAACATGATGAGTGTTCTAGCAATAAGAGCACTAAATCCACTTTGCATTCTCCTGTGGCAGGTAGACCTCCTAGCTTGTGGTAGTCAATCATTGCTTTTCTTGACAGAGCAAGTCTGGGTTTCTGTATGCAATTAGCTGTCTTCTTGCCCCATCATGAACAATTCATTAAAGTTCAGTACTAATATTAACAAGCAGGCCTCCAACCTAGCCTATCCCCACTGCAGGTCCACAGAGATATCAGTGTCACCTACCTAATTCTCGGTGTGTTTGTGAACCTGTCAGCCTCCCCTCCTGGGGAACTGGAATAATCAGATCTCCTCCAAAAACACATGTGGACACAACTTCCCCGCGGCTTCGCTGACCTGCTCACGGCACATATACGGAATGTATCAGACACCGCGGCCATCTGCTTCGTACATGGGAAATAAAGTCTATTCCTGTGAATAATACCTAAAGAAAGTAAAAACATAGCTTATGATGTGCAGATGGTTTGTTGAGCATGTTTTATTCATGGCCAGGATAATATATCACAAATTCTTGGAATAACTTAACTTATTTTTTCAACATTCCAGCCAGACTTTTGGAATATGCACCCAATAAGTGATTCGGCATTGTTGTGGAACTGCAGAACCCAGAAGGCTTTTACAATTTTTACAAGGGTCAAGACAAAAAGAAAAACTACTTTCAAGACAGTATGTTATACATAACTGCTAGGGATGAGCTTGGTGTTCGAGTTGAAGCCAGAACTTTGTGGGCCGTTCGTTCGCATTGATGGTTGATGATTGGCCAAGCATGCACTGTGACCCGCATGCTTGGCCAATCACAGTGCCTGCAGCGAGGAGAGCCATATCCTGCCTGTGGCCAAGTATAGCTCAGGGGGTTTAGTACACACCCCACACTATATAAGGTCGCCTGTGCGGCGGCCTTGTGTAGTGTGTTGCGGCGTTCATAGAGAGAAGGATAGGCAGGGACAGTGTCTACATTTCTTTCCAGCACAATTCCTTCCTCCTCTCCAGGGCCGTTGCATCAACCGCCGACAGGAACCTCTCATGGGGCCCCTTGCTGACCACTGAATGCTCAGTCCGCCCCTGGGTGCTGTATGCACTTAGTGACAGGTGCAGCCAGGGACATCTTTAATATTGATTGGGCCCTGGACAAACATTTTCTCAGGTCCCCCATGCAAATCCTCACCCCCATCATTACACCGGACCCCCTCCACCATACTGCCCCCATTATTAAACAGCCCCTCCCCCATAATACCCTCATCATTACACAGGACACCCTCCTCATACTACTCCCCATTATTACACAGGACCCCTCCCCCATACTAACCCTATCATTTAACACAGGGTTTATTGTTTAGGGTGTAGAGAGGCAGGAGGGGGCTATTTGTTTAGGGTGTAGAGGTGGGGTGGGAGTATTGTTTAGGGTGGAGAGGCGGGGAGGGGGTTATTTTTTAGGGTGGAGAGGCGGGTAGGGGGTAATTTGCTTGGGTTGGAGATGCGGGGAGGGGGTTATTGTTTAGGGTGGAGAGGCGGAAGGGGGGGTTAATGGTTTAGGGTGTAGAGGTGGGGAGGGGGTTATTGTTTAGGGTGTAGAAATTGCAGTGCATTGCTGGTTGATGATTGGCCAAGCATGCACTGTGACCCGCATGCTTGGCCAATCACAGTGCCTGCAGCGAGGAGAGCCATATCCTGCCTGTGGCCAAGTATAGCTCAGGGGGTTTAGTACACACCCCACACTATATAAGGTCGCCTGTGCGGCGGCCTTGTGTAGTGTGTTGCGGCGTTCATAGAGAGAAGGATAGGCAGGGACAGTGTCTACATTTCTTGTGACTGAACCTAGCACAGTTACAGTCGGTGTACTGTGCCCCCTGCACAGTGTACACCTGAAGCTACCCCAATTGCTGGTGTTGTTCTGGTCCTATACTTCAGGCATCTGCAGCAGTTACAGTCTGTGTATTGTGCCCCCTGCACAGTACACACCTGAAGCTACCCCCAATTGCTTGTGTTGTTCTGGTCCTATACCACAGGCTGCTGCAGAAGTTGCAATCAGTGTATTGTGCCACCTGCACAGTATACACTTGAAGCTACCCTCAATTGCTCATGTTGTTCTGGTCCTATACCACAGGCACCTGCAGCAGTTACAGTCGGTGGATTGTGCCATCTGCACAGTATACACCTCAAGCTACCCCAATTGCTGATGTTGCTCTGGTGCTATACCACAGGCAGCTGCAGCAGTTACAGTCGGTGTATTGTGCCCCCTGCACAGTATACACCTGAAGCTACCTCAATTGCTGGTGTTGTTCTAGTCCTATACCACAGGCAGCTGCAGCAGTTACAGTCAGTGTATTGTGCCACCTGCACAGTGTACACCTGAAGCTACCCCAATTGCTGGTGTTGTTCTAGTCCTATACCACAGGCAGCTGCAGCAGTTATCGGTGTATTGTGCCCCCTGCACAGTATACACCTGAAGCTACCCCAATTGCTGGTGTTGTTCTGGTGCTATACCACAGGCAGCTGCAGCAGTTACAGTTGGTGTATTGTGCCCCCTGCACAGTATACACCTGAAGCTATCCCCAATTGCTCGTGTTGTTCTGGTCCTATACCACAGGCAGCTACAGCAGTTACAGTCTGTGTTTGTGCCCCCTGCACAGTATACACCTGAAGCTATCCCCAGTTGCTTGTGTTGTTCTGGTCCTATACCACAGGGAGCTGCAGCACTTACAGTCAGTGTATTGTGCCCCCTGCACAGTGTTTACCTGAAGTGACCCCAATTACTGGTGTTGTTCTGGTGCTATACCACAGGCAGCTGCAGCAGTTACAGTCGGTGTATTGTGCCACCTGCACAGTGTACACCTGAAGCTACCCCAATTGCTGGAGTTGTTCTAGTCCTATACTTCAGGCAGCTGCAGCAGTTACAGTCGGTGTATTGTGCCACCTGCATAGTGTACACCTGAAGCTACCCCAATTGCTGGTGTTGTTCTGGTCCTATACCACAGGCAGGCAGCTGCAGTAATCACAGTCGGTGTGCTGTGTCATCTTCTTAGTATGCACCAATTGCTGGTGTTCTCATCTCCCTGCAGGCCATTAGTATGTCTGAAAGGCCAACAAGGAGAGGGAGACAGTCACGAGCCAATAAAAGAAGGCAAGCAGGCTCTGTGTCTAGAGGCAACAGTGCTGGTCGTGGATGAGGTGCATCATCATCAGCATGTGGCCATGGGACATGCTTGTCTTATTTTTGGCAGCTGGATGTGTTGAGCTGCAACATGCCGAAGACTTGGTAGAGTGGATGACCAAGCCCTCCTCATCCTCTCTCACCCAGGCTCAGGGTAATTGTAAAGCAGCTGCTAATGTGTCCTCTTCCCTCGTCTCAATGGCATCAGTCACTCCTTCCCTAGACCCACCATGTCCTCCTGAGGAGTCCCCTGAACTGTTTGAGCACAGTGTTGGGTAGATACTCCAGGAGGATGCCCAGCGTTTTGAAGGCTCTGATGATGATACCCAGCTAGAGGAAGGCAGTAGCGTGAGCCCAGAGAGAGGGGATGCTCAAGAAGGACAGCAAACTGGCAGTCATGTTCCACCAGCTGCAGCATACTGCCAGGTTTGCTCCAGTGATGAAGAGGGAGGGGATGATGAGGTCACTGACTCCACGTGGGTGCCTGATAGGAGAGAGAGGAGGAGGTGGAGGCACATCTCCAACGAGGCAAGATGCCCTCCAGGGGCCAGCTTAGGGGCAGCACACCAACTGAATCACACCTCAGAGCTCCGCCTGTGCAGGGCGTTGCCTCTGCGCGTTATTCCAAAAGTTCTTTGGTGTGGGCCTTTTTTGAGACGAGTGCATCAGATCACACCACTGCTATTTGCAACATATGTCTCAAGTGTATCTTGCATGGCCAAAACATCAGCCGCTTGGGCACCACATGCTTGACCAGACATATGTTGACCTGCCATGCAGCATACCTTAAAGACCCACACCAAAGAACAAAGCGGACCTCTCCTTGCTCCTCATCAGCTGGGATCTCCAACCCCACTATACCTTCAGTCCTCTCTGAAACCTGCACTGAGAGGAATGAAGGTTTAGAATTAGGTGTGTCACAGCCAAGTACTTGCGGGCACTCTGCTAGCAGTACACCAACGTCAGATTGTACCAGGCAAATTTCCCTGACCCAGCTGCTTGACCGTTGAAAGAAGTTCACTCCCAGCCATCCACATGCCCAGCAGTTGAATGCTAGCTTGGCTAAATTGCTAGCACTTCAACTGCTGCCTTTTCAGGTAGACTAGGCCCCCTTCCGTGAGTTTGTGCAATGTGCCGTTCCTCAGTGGCAGGTTCTCAAACGCCACTTTTAATCATGGAAGGCGATTTGGCTCTCTACCGGAATGTGGAAGGCAATGTCCATGCCTCGTTGGACAGGGCGGTCAGCGGTAAGGTGCATATTACCACTGACTCATGGTCCGGCAGGCATGGATAAGGACGTTACCTATCTTTCACGGCGCATTGGGTCACTCTTCTGGCAGCTAGGAAGGATGCAGGACAAGGTGCAGTAGTATTTGAGGTTGTCCCACCATCATGCCTCCAAAATGCTACTACTGGTTGTGACACACCTCTCTCCTCCACCCCCTCCATGGCTTCTTCCTGCGCTTTGTCCTCGGAACCAGCGGTTCTCTGTAGGCCTTCAAGGGGCTACGCAAGTACGCAGGCAAAAAGATGCAATGCTGTGCTTGCTCTGGTGTGCTTGGGGGGCCAGAAGCCACACTGGGGCAGATATTCTGTCAGCTCTGCAGGGGCAGGCTGAGAGGTGGTTGATGCCACGCCAGCTTAAGCCAGGAATGGTAGTTTGCGACAATGGCACCAACCTCCTCTCCGCCCTCCAACAGGGACTACTGACCCATGTGCCCTGTCTGGCTCACATGCTTAACTTGGTGGTGCAGTGGTTCTTGGACAGGTACACAGGCTTACAGGATGTCCTGAGACAGGCCAGGAAAGTCTGTGTTAATTTCCACTGGTCATATAATGCCAGTGCTCGGCTGGCTGAGCTCCGAAAGGAGTTGAACCTGCCCAAGAACCGCCTTATCTGTGACATGCCCACCAGGTGGAACTCAACGTTGGCCATGCTGCAGCGGCTGCACACCCAGCAGAGGGCCATTAATGAGTACCTGTGCGACTACGGCACCAGGACAGGGTCAGGGGAGCTCTTTTTTTCCCCACGCCAGTGGGCCATGATCAGGGATGCATGCACTCTCCTGTGACCATTTGAGGAGGCCACGAGGATGGGGAGCAGTGACAGTGCATGCATCAGTGACACTGTACCTCTTGTCCACCTGTTGGAGCACACGCTGCGTGGATTAATGGACAGGGCACTTGAGGCAGAACAGAGGCAGGAAGAGGAGGACTTGCCTCTCAAGGCCCCCTTTATCCAGACAGTGTTCCTGCTGTCCCGCCAATCACACAGGAAGAGGACCAGGAGGAGGAGGAGGATTGTGTCAGCATGTAGGTGGAACCTGGCACTCAGCAGCAGCAGCAGCAGCAGCAGCAGCAGCAGTCTTTTAAGGATGATTTACAGTCCCATGAAACCCTTGGACTTCTGCCTGGCTGGGAGGAGTTGCCTGCGGATCATGTCATCCTTAGTGACCCAGAGGACTCCGGACCGAATGCCTCAGCTAACCTACGCTGCATGGCCTCCCTGATCCTGCAAAGCCTGCGTAAGGATCCTTGTATTCTTCGGATCAAGGAGAGGGATCATTAGTGGCTGGCAACTCTCCTTGATCCACGGTACAAGGGTAAGGTTGCGGACCTTATCTTGCCTTCGCAGAGGGAGCAGAGGATGAGACTTCTCCAGGAGGCCTTGCAGAAAGGTCTGTGCAACGCATTCCCAGAGACTGGGAGGTTACAAACTCCTGGTCCTGCACAACGTGTTGCTGAGGCTTCGGTCAGTCACAGAAGGAGAAGGTGGCTGTCTGACCAATGCGTTCAGACAATTTTTTAGTCCGCAGCCCCAAGGTATGATTGGTTCCAGCAACCATCGCCAGCGTCTGATTTACATGGTGCAGGAATACCTAGGGGCAAGGTCAGACTTGGACACCTTTCCCACCGAAAATCCTCTGGGTTACTGGGTCTTGAAGATGGATCACTGGGCAGAGCTTGCACAGTATGCAATTGAGCTACTGGCCTGTCCTGCATCCAGCGTTCTTTTGGAACGCACATTCAGTGCTGCTGGAGGCTTTGTAACCGATCACAGGGTGCGCCTGTCCACCGACTCGGTTGATCGACTGACCTTCATAAAGATGAATCAGTCTTGGATCACCACCAGCTACCAAGCACCTGAAGCTGATGTAACCAAATAATTTTTTTTGAAATGTCGCATCCCTTCAAGACTGTCTATGCTGATGCTGAGTGACTGTCCTGTTATGTTGACTGACTATCCTCTTCCTCCTCAATGATCCCGCTGACAGCTTGGAAGAATATTTTTGGTTCTGGATGTCTTGTTTGCACTGCCTGTATATTGCTGTTCTGAGTATATAGGGCCTGGGGGCCCCACACCTTTCCTTTTTTTTTATTTGGGTACGGGGTTCCCCTTAATATCCGTACAAGACCCAAAGGGGCTGGTAATGGGCAGGGGGGGCTACCCATGCCATTTTTCTCAATGATTTTATCCATATTGCCGGAACCAGACATTACATTAAAACCGTAAGTAGTTTTAAATTACTTTTTTTCCGTTAGAAATTTCATTTTGTGCAGGGACTGTTCTAAACACGGGAAACACGTGCCGATTCATAGGCATACTATAGACACCCCCCAGGCATGATATTTAAAGTAATATTTCACTTTTTTTTTCACTTTAAGCATCATTAAAATCAGTGCTCCCGAAAAAACTACCATTTAAAAAAAAATATTTTTGCATTGATACATGTCCCCTGGGGCAGGAGCCGGGTCCCCAAATCCTTTTTAGGACAATAACTTGCATATTAGACTTTAAAATTAGCACTTTTGATTTTGAACGTTCGAGTCCCATAGACTTTAATGGTGTTCTAAAGTTCGTACGAATTTTCGGTCTGTTCGAAGGTTCTGGTGTGAACCGAACCGGGTGGCGTTCGGCTCATCTCTAATAACTGCACATTTAGTAAGTTCAGGACTTTGGAAAAGGTGATCATTTACTAAGGCAGCCATAACTACTTGTGACTGATGACACGGTCCACGTGCCAAGCTGAAGAGAAAAGAGTGTCTGGCAAACATAAATGATCACCTTTTCCAAAGTCCTGTTTTGTAAGAAGTTGCCCTCTGTGAACCACTTGTGCTTCTCGTTCTGGGGTCCTTAAAGTTGAATTATTAATCCCAGCTATACTGGGCCAGAACTAGGGTGGAATCTGTGAGTTGCACAGACCCAGCAAGTGTCCGGGGCTGTAAATGCAGCATCCTTAGAGTCGCCTGGTCTGCTTCCATATGTGAGTTTTACTGTTAGTATGGCTACCTCAGCAAGAACCTGGAAGGCTGAAAACAGCCAATCAAATTAACTTGGCATGCTTGATTGGTTTACCTGCTGAAGTAAAAACAAACTTCTGGCCCTTCAAATGGAACCAAAAGCTCTCTATATCTTGACTATCTATATAAATATATACTCTTTTTATAGCTCACAGGTTTTTCTAAAACATGGAGCTCTGCTTCTTGAGATGGGGAAAAAGGATCCAATGACTCTGAATACAGGGAATCCTTCTGGGTGATAAACTTCATCCTCGGTATAAAACCAGGAATAACACTACAAAAAAGTAAATACTCGGGTCTTCAGGGAGTGTGTCCTGCACTGGGCTCACAGCAGCTGATTCCTACATCATCAATTTAACACATGTGCTTTTTCTTTGTCTCCAGCCTCCTCCAATAGAGGCAATAAGGTGGCTGGATTCAAATGTACTCATTTTTCATTGTTAGATTTGTACATAAACACACAAAACAAATTCATATTTTGAACCTTTCATTAGACAAACACTTAGCTATATATTTGCTGTGCAGAATGTCGGACTATTAAAAATTAAATATTCAACCAAAATAATATCTGTAACTTTGTCTAATAGCAACTTTGCATAAAGCTACAGCTCTGATACATCGGAGTGAACCCTTCATTACTGGGTCCAGCTTGCATAAATATAACAATGGCTTGTTTTCTATCATGCTGTTTGTGTAAGAACTCCTGTTTCATGTTTCAAAAAGACAACTTTTTCCTAGCAATATTATAATAAATGATAAGAATACCCTGCAGTCATGCAGAGATTTCCATAAACCCTAAGTATTCTTATACTTATACCCACTGCATTATAAGGAAAAGGGACACATCATTTCACAATCCACACATTCTGCTTTGGATTTCAAAAATAAAAATACATAAAAACAAAAGGACCAACAATATGTATGAAGGACCAGAAAGCACTCGGCCATCAAAAACTATAAACCAACTGGCTGCAGGCAGCAGCTATCCTAACAGGGTGTGTGGACTTGATGTGATGGGTCTGTTATATTTACATGTTATTATTACTCTCACATCATGGACCGCACATCAAGTTATTATCAGACTTTAAGATTTCATTTCTGTAGAAAAACTTCCTTATGTATCCCATTCATCTTGGCTTTGTTAAACATTATTGCAGCTGTATTCAAATTAACAACTTCATCTTAAACTTTTTTTCTTTCCACTCAATAAATGTAAAATTACAAAATTGTTATCTTAATCTAAACTAATTCCATTTTTACCAATTTTCCCATTAACCTGTATTTCATTTCCAACCAAAGGTTGTCTAAACCAGTTTCAATATATCTATATTTATTAATAAAATTGTTAAACTCATATTAGAAATTAATACTCATATGATAATTTCAATATCACACACTAATATATATGCACAGATAAATGTCCTTAAAGGGGGACATATTACTTAATTTTACTCAATTTCTCTCTTTTTTTTTTAAATGCACTGTTTCCACTATCAAAAGATATTCAATTAGTGTAAGACATGGTTAAATGTAACCTTGATTTTACCATGTTTGGAAAACAGATTCAAAAATAATTGTGATCACATTGTTTATCATTAGATTCGTTAACCCGGCACATTTTGTTATAAATGTTTTGTCTAAAAAACTGAAATTGGCATGGTGTCTTCCCAGCTTATCACCAACTCTCATCCCAGCTACATTCTTTGAGGAGAGCACAAAGGTGGGGGTCACATCTGCGTACATGACACAAGCGAGCGAACTAAAGGTTCCAGCATTCACAAACATACTCAAATATATCTCTAAAATTGCTTACATTATTCCCATTTGTACACAACACATGCATATCATTCTCTCGCTTTCTTTTAACGCTTTTTAATACTTCCTTGCTTACATGTCTGCTTTATTTTGTTCTGATATCCTTTGCATCCAATGTATTGTAATTCCATACTTCACATACTGTACCTTCTATGATCAGACGGGTAGCTATAGTGCTCATCCCATCTTCCCTCTCTGACAACATACAAAGCATTCTGTTTTAACTCTCATTACTGTTTCTTGACTTTACTAGTTGTAGTGCCTGACCCCAAATTCATCCCACAACTTAACATCAAAAAGTCCCTTTCTGTCTAGTGTTAATGTCACTCTTGATCCATCCTGCTCACATAAATAGCTGTTTCTCTAGCTGTATACTCTGCATGATTCTTTGTCCCTGCGGACTTTGGTGGTAACCCAGTTACCCTTTGTGGATCCCTGTCCACTTTAACCATTAATCTAGGGGCTCAGTATAGGCGGAACCACATCTTCGGTTCATATATAGCGCTCCTCTTGCGCTGGGCATTTCTGAGGGTCTCTTACCCATCATTCCCTTACTTAATTTAATGCCCATAATGACTGGCCAGTCTTCTCTACATGTGCCTATACCCTCTTGCCTCTAAACTACTTTATGTAGCAGATGTACTACATTATACTCTGTGAACAGCACTATTCTTCTCTTTCTCTATAACACTCTGATGGACAGTAGACAGTGACAACATAACATATAACCACTAATCAATACAGTTCGATTAAGGGGAGTAAAATAGGTACCCTTTGTCCCGAAAATGCCTTACCGATCAAGGAAGTCTGATAACTCAAATGTAAGCAAAAGGCTTACCTCAGCCGGCTGATTATCAGAAATTCCCGGATCGTCTCAAGCTCCTCGTTTCGGATACTCAGGGTCACCTGATAACCCCTGCTGGGCTGGCTTCGCCACCTGAAATGGATATTTTGATGATAGGCAACTCCTATCCTCATATTGATTAGTGGTTCCAAATTAATAACTACTGCAGTAGGGAACAGACACAAAAGATACGCTCAGCATCTTTCCAAATAACCGTTCTCCTTTATTATGACGCATGTGAAGGCTTTTATACACATGATTACGTAGGTATCACATTAATATTACAATTGTACGTTTATGGTAACAAGGGGCGTTACATAGGCAGGCTTATTCTAATCAGAACTCGAAAGAATGCAAAACATGTACTGAAAACATTGTTAGTGCCGTGTGCACAGTGAGGGCATTGTGCAATACATATAAAATAGAATACAATTATATACAGAACCTACAAATTTCCATTACAACAGTAAGTAGGTTTCATCATCAAATCAAGTGTAAAAAAAGTGTTCCCTTACATCCCCTGACCATAAGCTTGAAAACCTTGGACCTTCACCCAAAAAAGAAAGTTAATCTTTTTTTCTGTTTTTTTTTTTTTCTGAAGAGTGGCATGTAAGGGGCCCTTATTAGCTTTTTTAAAATAATATTTAACTGTATCTGCACTACCTAAAGGGAGTATGAAGAGATACATAACAGGGTGAATGTAGAGTGGGTACCTTTTCTTGATGGTACACGTTTCCACTTCCTCTTACTTAGGCAAGGTTAACCCCCCACCCGCAGCCTTCTGGGATAACATCACACATCTAGGAGACTACAGGACCAGTCTTAGCCCTTGTACACACAGTCGGAGAATCCGTCGGAATGTGTCCTATCGGACCGCGTTGTCGGATAATCCCACTGTGTGTGGTATGCATCGGACTGATTCCGTCAGAATATCCGTCGGACCCAATTTTCCAACTTGTTGGAAATATTTTCAGACAAAATGGTCCGATCGGACATACTCCGATCATGTGTAGAGAATTCCGATTGGACAAAATGCCACGCATGCTCAGATCAAATTCCTACACCAAAGCTAATGGCTACTAGCCTGAACGTAGTCCCGTCGTAACGAAATAACGTCATCACATTCTGAACGATCGGATTTTCCGACAACTTGGTCCGACCGTGTGTATGCAACAGTTTCGGACACAATCCGTCGGACAAAATCCGTCGGACAAAATCCAACGGATTTGGTTGGCAGAATGTCCGACCGTGTGTACAAGGGCTAACACACATTCAAACCAAGATGGCGAGATGGGAGATTAAAAGCCTTGATAAGAATAGGTTGCGTAGAAGCAGCAATGGACATCATGGGCTAGTAAGTATCTGTAGCTACAGTATTTGTAGCAGCTGACTTTTAATTTTCACATGCTCGGTGATGTTCCTCTGTAACCTGTACCTAACACTTAAATTATATCTAAACCCAAAAACAAAATGGTTAAATATTTCAACTTACCACTCCATAGATGTGGTGGCTGCATTGGTGTTATTTCTCCTGGCTAAGTACATTATATGCAATAGAAAATATTTGTTGTTCCTGACAGAAATCCAGTGTACATGTAACATTTTGGGGGTTATTTACAAAAGGCAAATCCACTTCGCACTACAAGTGCAAAGTGCACTTGAAATTGCACTGAAAGTGCACTTGGAAGTGCAGTCACTGTAGATCCAAGGGAGACATGCAAGGAGAATAAAAAAACAGCATTTTAGTTTTCACATGATTGGATGATAAAATCAGCAGAGCTTCCCCTCATTACAGATCTACCCCTCAGATGTACAGCGACTGCACTTCCAAGTGCACTTTCAGTGCAATTTCAAGTGCACTTTGCACTTGTAGTGCAAAATGGATTTGTCTTTCGTAAATAACCCTCATTGTGTACTGAACTGATAGCTCAAAAAATATTTTAGCCTCCCCATTTCTCTTCTATGAGCTACAGAACACCTCCCTCCTATGTTATGTCGATGGTAATAGGTGTCATTTAAATTGATGGTTTTCAAACTGCGGCCTTTTGTTTGCCTTTATCTGGCCCTTGGGGCACTGTTTCTCCCACTGATATGATGTACTATTCCTCCCACTCACACCAACGAAGAGGCACCATTCCTTCCACTGAAACCAACAATGGGGCACGATTATTCCTACTAATACCAACAGTGGGGCATGATTCCTCCCACTGAAACCAACAGTATGGCACCATTCCTTCCACTGACACCAACCAAGAGGCACCATCCCTTCCACTGACACCAACAGAGAGGCACCACCCCTTCCACTGATACCAAAAATAAGGAACTATTCCTCCACCCGACATCAACAATGGGGCACTATTCCTCCCTCGTACAACAACGATTCCTCCCATTGACACCAACAATAGGGCATTATTTCTCCAACTGACACCAACGATGGGGCACTATTCCTCCCACTGACATCAACAAAGGGGCACTTTGCTTCCTCACTTCCTGGAAGATGCAAAGGGTCTATGGCATGCAACAGGAACCAGACTTGTGCTGGCCTGCTGATATTTTTTTATGTGTTGTATTAAGTTAGGTGTATTAAATTGAGTTGAAAAAAAGGCTTGCTTCACTTTTTTCTACTGCAAGCCAGCTCATATCAATTCAACATACCAGCGTGAACTGCTCTCACTCACATACCTTAGTTCGTACAGGTTGTTGTGTTGGCATGTGTTTAAAAAAAATTTGCCAACACATCTGGTATGATTGAAATTGAACTCTTTCTGTGTTCCAATCCTAAAACTGAACCAGAACCCCCTCAGTTAAATTTTAGCACCTCAACTACCTTAAAACGTAACCTATTCCCAACCTTAGCCCTCAAAATTATCCCTTAACGTAAACTTAATCTAACATTTAATCCCATAAAATATGATCGCTGTTTATGGTATACAATACTTTAGCAGTTTGAGTTTAGATCCACTTTAACTGTTATAAAAGTGTTGCTTGTGTTTCTGGTAAAGCCACAAGAAATGAATATCATACAAAAATGATACCACAATATCAAGTTTCACTAGGGGGGAGAAGGCCTTGGCTGTATGAGTTTACACTCTAGAGCATGTTGGACAACTACAAATAAGAAGTGCTGGCAGTGGTCCTGGTATTATCAGTCACTAGCGCAGGCATGCCTGTTCTAAAACAGGAAAGGCTGAGGATATAATAAACAATGCTAAAGAAGTGTCTTAGTGGGCAGTATGTGCAAAAAGGGGATGTGAAGGGTATGATGGGGAAAGTATGTAAAGAAGAGGAGTGTGGAGGGCATAACAACAGGCAGTATGTGCAGGAGAGGAGCATGGGGGTATAACTGTGGGCAGTATACAGGGGTGTATCATGAAATCAGTAGGCCCATGTACAAGATCAAAAGTGGGCACTATTGTTGTAGAGAAAAAAAAGCAGTACATGGTGACGGGCAATGGCGATACGTGGAGTGAATTAAATTGCTCTTAAGTCATGGGCGTGGCTTGAAAGAGGTGTGGTTAGAGTCTGAGATTACTTACATAGTGTAGAATGCGGTAATGCTAAATGGGGAATGTACAGAGTGGGGTATACAGCAGTGAGTAGTATGTGCAAAAGAGGAGTGCGGAGTGTATGGTGGTGGGTAGTATGTGCAGGAGAGGAGTATGGAGTGTATGGAGGTGGGTAGTATGTGCAGAAGAGGAGTGCGGTGTGTATGGAGGTGGGAAGTATGTGCAGGAGAGGAGTATGGAGGTGAGTAGTATGTGCAGGAGAGCAGTATGGAGTGTATGGAGGTGGGTAGAATATGCAGGAGAGGAGTGTGGAGT
Source organism: Lithobates pipiens (assembly GCF_037356315.1). Taxonomy (NCBI): domain Eukaryota; kingdom Metazoa; phylum Chordata; class Amphibia; order Anura; family Ranidae; genus Lithobates; species Lithobates pipiens. The sequence continues at coordinate 235,821,920 of NW_027507790.1, forward strand.
GTATGGCGGTGGGTAGTATTTACAGGAGAGGAGTGTGGAGTGTATGGAGGTGGGTAGTATGTGCAGGAAGGGAGTGTGGAGTGTATGGAGGTGGGTAGTATGTGCAGGAGAGGAGTGTGGAGTGTATGGAGGTGGGTAGTATGTGCAGAAGAGGAGTGCAGAGTGTATGGCGGTGGGTAGTATGTGCAGGAGAGGAGTATGGAGTGTATGGAGGTGGGTAGTATGTGCAGGAGAGGAGTGTATGGCGGTGGGTAGTATGTACAGGAGAAGAGTGTGGAGTGTATGGAGGTGGGTAGTATGCGCAGGAGAGGAGTGTGGAGTGTATGGAGGTGGGTAGTATGTGCAGGAGAGGAGTGTGGAGTGCATGGAGGTGGGTAGTATGTGCAGGAGAGGAGTATGGAATGTATGGAGGTGGGTAGTATGTGAAGGAGAGGAGTGTGGAGTGTATGTAGGTGGTTAATATGTGCAGGAGAGAAGTACGGAGTGTATGGAGGTGGGTAGTATGTGCAGGAGTGGAGTGCGGAGTGTATGGAGATAGGTAGTATGTGCAGGAGAAGAGTGTGGAGTGTATGGAGGTGGTTAGTATGTGCAGGAGAGGAGTGCGGAGTGTATGGAGGTGGGTAGTATGTGCAGGAGAGGAGTGTGGTGTGTACGGAGGTGGGTAGTATGGGCAGGAGAGGAGTGTGGCATGTACGGAGGTGGTTAGTGTGTGCAGGAGAGGAGTGCGGAGTGTATGGAGGTGGGTAGTATGTGCAGGAGAGGAGTGTGGAGTGTATGGAGGTGGGTAGTATGTGCAGGAGAGGAGTGTGGAGTGTACGGAGGTGGGTAGTATGTGCAGGAGAGGAGTGTATCGTGCATATATTACTGATTTCTATACACTGAGTGCTAATCTCTATATATAACACTGGTCTCTGTATACTTAGTGGAACTGATATCAGTGTTATATATAGATAATAGCACTCAGTGTATACAACACCTGGTACATGAGCTGTTACTGTCACACTGAGCCTGTTCTAGAATGAAGCACCCACTAAGCTGCTGGTGATCACTGATCTGCACACAAGGCAGACGGCTGCTCTGTACACTCCCCCACCTCCAGCTCTCTTCTTGGCACCTGTTCCCCATAGCGGAGATGTGGACCTTGGCCCTTCCCCTCCATTGAACGTAGAGGGGGGCAGTAGGGAGTGTGTTTCCGCATGTAGAAGCCCTCAGGAGATGAAGTAACAGGAACGGCTGCCCTCATTTACATTGCTCCGCCATCCCTCTCACCATAGGCGTGCGCAGGAGGTGTGCCAGGTGTGCCTGGGCACACCCTAATTTCTATGTGCAGTACAGATTCCCCCCTCCTGGCTAGGCTTCCCCCCGGGTTACGCCTCCCCTGGGGGGAACTTTTTAGGATGGAGAGTGGGGGAAGGGGCTAGTAAATATGTATTTTCCCAGCCCTTTCCTTTTCTAAATGAACAGAGTTAACACATTCACTCACTGTGTTCATTCATAACTGAATCATAGTAAACTATGCATCAGTTTCTGAATGAACAGGAAGTCGCTCACCACAGAGCACATCCCATTTATCTCAACTGAGGCTGCAGAGAAAAGCATAAGAATTTCATACACACGAAATTCCGCCAGCAAAAGACCAATGAGAGCTTTTGGTCGGAAAATGCGACCGTGTGTATGCTCCATCAGACTTTTGCTGGCGGAATTGCAGCCAGAAAAAGAGTGAGAGCAGGTTCTTAATTTTTTCGATCAGAAAAAGTTCAGATCGGAAATTCCGAACGTCTGTAGCAATTCCGATGCACAAAATTCCTACGCATGCTCGGAAACAATTCGTCACATGCTCGGAAGCATTGAACTTCATTTTTTCGGCTTGTCACCGTGTTGTACGCCACCGCTTTCTTGATGGTCAAAAGTTCAGCGAACTTTTGTGTGTACGCGTGGCACTAGAGTTTTGGGGTGCACACCCTAATGCAATAGGCTGCACACACCTATGCCTCTCACCCCAGCCAGCACAATTCCTTCCTCCTCTCCAGGGCCGTTGCATCAACCGCCGACAGGAACCTCTCATGGGGCCCCTCGCTGACCACTGAATGCTCAGTCCGCCCCTGGGTGCTGTATGCACTTAGTGACAGGTGCAGCCAGGGACATCTTTAATATTGATTGAGCCCTGGACAAACATTTTCTCAGGTCCCCCATGCAATTTCTCACCCCCATCATTACACCGGACCCCCTCCACCATACTGCCCCCATTATTAAACAGCCCCCCCCCCATACTACCCTCATCATTACACAGGACACCCTCCTCATACTACTCCCCATTATTACACAGGACCCCTCCCCCATACTAACCCTATCATTTAACACAGGGTTTATTGTTTAGGGTGTAGAGAGGCAGGAGGGGGCTATTTGTTTAGGGTGTAGAGGTGGGGTGGGAGTATTGTTTAGGGTGGAGAGGCGGGGAGGGGGGTATTTTTTAGGGTGGAGATGCGGGTAGGGGGTAATTTGCTTGGGTTGGAGATGCGGGGAGGGGGTTATTGTTTAGGGTGGAGAGGTGGGGAGGTGGTTATTGTTTAGGGTGGAGAGGCGGAAGGGGGGTTAATGGTTTAGTGTGTAGAGGTGGGGAGGGGGTTATTGTTTAGGGTGTAGAAATTGCAGTGCATTGCTGGTTGATGATTGGCCAAGCATGCAGTGTGACCCGCATGCTTGGCCAATCACAGTGCCTGCAGCGAGGAGAGCCATATCCTGCCTGTGGCCAAGTATAGCTCAAGGGGTTTAGTACACACCCCACACTATATAAGGTCGCCTGTGCGGCGGCCTTGTGTAGTGTGTTGCGGCGTTCATAGAGAGAAGGATAGGCAGGGACAGTGTCTACATTTCTTGTGACTGAACCTAGCACAGTTACAGTCGGTGTACTGTGCCCCCTGCACAGTGTACACCTGAAGGTACCCCAATTGCTGGTGTTGTTCTGGTCCTATACCACAGGCATCTGCAGCAGTTACAGTCTGTGTATTGTGCCCCCTTCACAGTACACACCTGAAGCTACCCCCAATTGCTTGTGTTGTTCTGGTCCTATACCACAGGCTGCTGCAGCAGTTGCAGTCAGTGTATTGTGCCACCTGCACAGTATACACCTGAAGCTACCCTCAATTGCTCATGTTGTTCTGGTCCTATACCACAGGCACCTGCAGCAGTTACATTCGGTAAGCAACAGGTGCTCCTGTCTACGTTGGAGAATGTTGCAGAACGATTTGGCATTACCTTGGCATCAGAAAAGACGGAGGGACCAGGCACAGTCATCACATTCCTGGGCATTGTCCTGGACTCTGGTGCCATGGAGTGCCGCTTCCAGGAGGACAAACTTGCAGCGCTCAAGGCCGAGATTAAGGGTATGCTGGGCTTGCGCAAGGTGCAGCTATGGGCGTTGCAGACGCTCTTGGGTAAGCTGAACTTTTTTTGCCACATACTGCCGAGGGGTAGAGTATTCTGCTGATGGCTGTCGGCGAGTACAGCTGGGATCAGATTGCTAAAGCACTTTGTGCGGTTGGTTAGGGCACACAGGGAGGCTTTTCTAATGTGGCACTCATTCCTGGAATCGTTTAACGGGAGGGCGCTGTGGATGTCCGGCCTGGTTAGCAATTTCGATTTGGAGTTTTACACAGATGCGGATGGCTCAAAAGGTTTTGGGGCGTTCTTTCAGGGCAGATGGAGCACAGGCCCGTGGCCTCAGTCTTGGATTGACGGGGGTTTCACAAAAAATTTGGTGCTGCTGGAGTTGTTTCCGGTGGTATTGGCAATGGAGTTGTGGGGCGCTTCCTTCAGGGATCTGAAGGTTCGGTTCCACGGGGATAACCTGGGGGTGGTGCAAGTGACCAATAGAGTCTCTGCATCATCGCCCCCGGTAGTTCCAATATTGCAACACTTAGTGTTGCGATGCCTGCAATTGAATGTGTTTGTCTATGTGGTACATCTTCCGGGAGTGGAGAGCGTCATAGCTGATGCATTGTCTCGCTTTCAGTGGGACAGATTCTGGGAATTGGCACCCACGGCGGAGCAACGCAGGGTGCCCTGTCCCGACTGGCTGTGGAAGATTCCATTGGAGTCGTCTCCGGATGGATCAAGAAGTCGGTGAGTGAGGCTACGTGGGCTGCTTATCAGAAGGTATGGCAAGAATGGAAGGCGTTAGTTCAATTCACTGAAGTGGATCCAGTGGGCGAAGAGATGAGGTTGTTGGTGTTATACTTTTTTTCCAGGAATATGGAAAATGGGGTGTCTGGGTCCGCGTTGGGGAAAAAACTGGTGAGCTTGGCATTTTTGTTCAAAAGGCAAGGTTGCCCCAATTTTACAACAGATTTTTGGGTGCGGCAGGCGATTAACCACTTGAGATGCGCGCTATAGCCGAATGACGGCTACAGCGCGGACCTCCTTTGCCAGGACGATGTCTATTGACGTCGTCCCATGCACGAGCGGCCTGCGCGCCCCCTGAGGGGCGCGTGCGGCGCGCTCTGTGATCGGCGAGTCTATGAGACTCGCCTGATCACTGATCCGAGCAAGGGGTCGATCCCGACCCCTTATCACGTGATCAGCTGTTAGCCAATGACAGCTGATCATGTGATGCAACGGAGCCGGTAATCGGCTATTATTCCTCATCGCGCTGACAGCGCGAGGAGAAAAAAAAAGAGCCGATCACCGGCGGCCGTGATCGGGACATCAGTCCCGATCACGGCCAGCCCTGCCAGTACCCACCTGCCCCCTGCCAGTGCCCACCTGCCCCCTGCCAGTGCCACCTTAATAAAACATAAGTGCCCCCGTCAGTGCCACCCAGCAGTGCCCACAGTGCCACCCAGCAGTGCCCACAGTGCCACCCAGCAGTGCCACCCACAGTGCCACCCACAGTGCCCACAATCTGCCTCAACAACAGTGCTGCACCCCAGTGCCACATATCCGTGCCCATCAGTGTCATCTACCAGTGCCCATCAGTGCCCATCAGTGCCACCCATCAGTGCCCAGCAGTGCCACCTATCAGAGCCACCTATCAGTGCCACCTATCAGTGCCCATCAGTCCCATCTATCAGTGGTACCTATCAGTGCCCCTTAGTGCCACCCATCCGTGCCACCCATCCGTGCCACCCATCCGTGCCCATCTTTGCCCATCAGTGCCGCCTTATCTGTGCCCATCAGTACTGCCTTATGTGTGCCTATCGGTGCCACCTTATCTGTTCCTATTAGTGCCGCCTTAACTATGCCTATCAGTGCCCGCCAGTGCAGCCTATCAGTGCCCACCAATGCAGCCTATCAGTGCCCACCAGTGCAGCCTATCAGTGCCGCCTCATCAGCGCACTTCAATGAAGGAGAAAAATGACCTGTTTGCAAAATTTTATAACAAACTATTAAACATGATTTTTTTTTTTTGCATCTTTTTTTGTTTGTTTAGCAAAAAATAAAACTCCGAGCTGTAATTAAATACCACCAAAAGAAAGCTCTATTTGTGGGAAAAAAATTATAAAAATTTCATTTGGGTACAGTGTTGTATGCCCGCGCAATTGTCATTCAAAGTGCATCAGCGCTTAAAATTGGTCTGGGACTGAGGGGGGTTTAAGTGCCCAGTAAGCAAGTGGTTAAAGGTTACCGGCAGGCAAGTCAGTGGAGGGACTCTAGGCGCCCAGTCTCCTTTGATATCCTGGAAAAGATTTTGGGGCAGTTGCAGGGTTTGTGTTCATCAGCATATGAGGTTTCCCTATTTAGAGTGGCATTTTTGTTGGCAATTTTTGGGGCCTTTCGGATTGGAGAGTTGGTCATTCCTTCTAAAAAAGTCCAAGGTGGGATGTGGGCTCACGAGGTAATGTGCAAGGACGAGGGGGCGTCGTTGCTGTTACGGAGATCCAAGGCGGATCAGGTGGGCAGGAGTAAGTTGGTGCAGGCCTTTGCTCGGCCTGGATCACCGCTGTTTCTGGTGGGGGCCGTGAAGGGGTTTTTGGAAGTGCGTCCCAGGGCCGCAGGGTCCTTTTTAATGCATGCGGATGGATCCCCTTTATCCAGGTTTCAATTTGTTTCCGTTTTCAGGAAATGTTTAAGGGTTTTAGGTTTGGATGAAAAGGAATTTTCTTCTCATTCCTTCAGGATTGGGGCCACAATGGAGACGGCTAGGTGTGGGATGGATGCTGAGGCGGCTAAGCGTATTGGTAGGTGGGAGTCTCGTATATTTGGGCTATACATTCGCCACGATCTGCTGGTGGGGCGGGAATAGCCGAGGGATTAGTGGGGGGTAGGGATGAGCTTCGTGTTCGAGTCGAACGTACGTTCGACTCGAACATTGGCTGTTCGGCCGTTCGGCGAATTCCGAACGTTTGGGCCGTTCGCGTCAAAATTCGAGTGGTGCGCGCGCGGACCACAATGCACTGCGGTGGCGCAGTGCATTGCTGGCTCATGATTGGCCAAGCATGCACTGTGACCCCGCATGCTTGGCCAATCGTAGCGCCAGCAGCGAGGAGAGCCATGATTGGCCACAGGCATCCTGCCTGTGGCCAATCATAGCTCAGGCTGTGTAGTGCACGCCCCACACTATATAAGGCCGCCTTTGAGGCGGCCTCGTGTAGTGTGTTAGCATCTGAAGCAGTGGGTGTTCTGTGTACCTTCAACACAGTACACACCGATCGTTTTTGGCTGATTTCCTATCTTGCTGCTGTGTAGTGGTTGTTGTCTGTGCCCTGACCGCAGTATACACCACTATATTCACCTCACCTATATAGCTAGTGATCTAGCTTTAACCACTTAACAACTGCCCATTGCCGATTAACGGCTTCAGGGCGGTTGTTTAACTCTGAGAGGCCGTTAATTAACGGCCTCCCAGAATTCTGCTCTCGCGCGCCCCCTGGGGCGCGCACTCGAGAGCATCCGTGACCGCCGGGTCACGGATCACGGTAAACGGCCGCTCGTCGCGGCCGTTTACCACGTGATCGCTCCGTCAAATGACGGAGTGATCACTTGTAAACAAACCGGCGTCATGTTATGACGCCGGTTCCTCCCTCCCCTCTCTGTACCGATCGGTACAGCGGAGGGGAAAGAGATCGGTGTCAGCAGCGATGTGGGCTGCATCTGCAGTGCCCACATCGCTGCTCACCGAATTTAACCCCTCAATTCCCTGCCAATACTCTGCAATACCAGTGCATACTCTGCAGTACCCCGCCATTACTCTGCAGTACCCCGCCATTACTCTGCAGTACCCTGCCATTACTCTGCAGTACCCTGCCATTACTCTGCAGTACCCCCCATTACTCTGCAGTACCCTGCCATTACTCTGCAGTACCCCGCCATTACTCTGCAGTACCCCGCCATTACTCTGCAGTACCCCCCATTACTCTGCAGTACCCCCCATTACTCTGCAGTACCCGCCATTACTCTGCAGTACCCCGCCATTACTCTGCAGTGCAGTACCCTGCCATTACTCTGCAGTACCCTGCCATTACTCTGCAGTACCCCCCATTACTCTGCAGTAACCCCCATTACTCTGCAGTACCCTGCCATTACTCTGGAGTACCCCCCAATACTCTGCAGTACCCTGCTATTACTCTGTAGTACCCCGCCAATACCCCGCCAATACTCTGCAATACCCTGCCATAAATTGCCATACCCAGCCATACTCGGAGATACCCAGCCATACTCGGTGATACCCTGAAATACCCAGCCATAGACGCCCCCCACCCCTCACCGCCCTCCGGTGCTTCTACCAACTCGCCAGTACGATCAAAGCCAGAATCTTTTTTTTATTTTTTATTTCAGGCTTCCCAGCCTAGAGGTGAGATGTGGGGTCATATTGACCCCCAGATTTTACTGTAAAGAGGACCTGTCACCCCATATTCCTATTACAAGGGATGTTTACATTCCTTGTAATAGGAATAAAAGTGATCAAAAATATATTTTTGGGGAAAAAAATGTCAAACTAAAAAAAATAAAGTAAAATGAACAATAAAAAAAAAATTTTTTTTTTAAAGCGCCCATGTCCCCATGTGCTCGCATGCAGAAGCGAACGCATGCGTAAGCCCCGCCCACATATGAAAACGGTGTTCAAACCACACATGTGAGGTATCACCGAGAACGTTAGAGCGAGAGCAATAATTCTAGTCCTAGACCTCCTCTGCAACTCAAAACATGTAACCAGTAAAAAAAATTTAAAGCGCCGCCTATGGGGATTTTTTAAGTAGCGACGTTTGGCGCCATTCCACGGGCATATGCAATTTTGAAGAGTGACATGTTTGATATCTATTTACTCAGCATAACTTCATCTTTCACTTTATGTAAACATTGGGCTAACTTTACTGTTTTTTTTGTTTGTTTTTTAAGCACAAAACTGTTTTTTTCCCCAAAAAAACGCGTTTGAAAAATTGCTGTGCAAATACCGTGTGAGATAAAAATTTGCAACGACCACCATTGTATTCTCCAGGGTCTTTTGGTATGCATATGCTGTGTGTGTGAAATAACCTGATAATATGACAATTTTGTGGAAAAAAAAAAAAAAAAAGGAAATAGGCCGTCAGTACTTCAGGTGTGATCAATTTTCAGATATTGGCACCATAGCTTGTGGACTCTATAACTTTCACAAAGACCAAATAATATCCACCAATTTGTACTTATTTTTACCAAAGATATGTAGTAGTATGAATTTTGGCCAAAATTTATGAAGAAAAAATTACTAATCTGCTAAATTTTATAACAGAAACGAAGAAAAATTCATTTTTTCGCAGAATTTTCGGTCTTTTTTCTTTTATAGCACAAAAAATAAAAAACTGAGAGGTGATTAAATACCACCAAAAGAAAGCTCTATTTGTGTGAAAAAAAGGACAAACATTTCCTATAGGTCCAGTGTTGCATGACTGAGTAATTGTCATTCAAAATGTGAGGGCACCGAAAGCTGAAAATTGGTCCGGTTATTAAGGGTGTTTAAGTGCCCAGTGGTCAAGTGGTTAATAATAGAGCTTGCAGTCAGTAGTGTTAGGAGTGCGTGCTGTCTGCGTGCTCTGTACCCAGTACATACCGCTATAATATAGGGCAGGCCCCTACTTTCAAACATCCAACTTACAAACATCTCCTACTTGCAAACGCAAGGAGACAGCAGCAAGTGAGATGAAAAAAGATGGACGACAAAACAAATTATACAGGGGTGATAACCCTTCCCTATGTTTTCCAAAAAGCTTAAAAATAGTTTGTTTGACTGGAGCTACACTTTAAAAATGTACCGGTTGAAAATTACAAACAGATTCAACTTAACACAACAAACCTACACAGTCCCTGTCTTGTTTGCACCGCCTGTATACTGCTGTTCTGAGTATATAGGGCCTGGGGGCCACACGCATTTCCTTTTTTTAACATGGGTACGGGGTTCCCCCTTAATATGCGTACAAGACCCAAATAGGCTGGTAATGGGCAGGGAGGGCTACCCATGCCATTTTTCTCAATGATTTTCAACCATATTGCAGGAACCAGATATAACATTAAAACCGCAAGCAGTTTTAAATGGTGTTATTTCCGTTTAATGTCATTTTGTGCAGGGACTGTTCTAAACACGGGAAACACGTGGCACTTCACAGGCATACTACAGACACCCCCCAGGCACCATATTTAAAGGAATATTTCACCTTTTTTTTTCACTTTAATCGTCATTAAAATCAGTGCTCCCGCCAAAACGGCAGTTTTTAAAAGTTTTTTTTGCAGTGACCCATGTCCCCTGAGGCAGGAGGCAGGTCCCCAAACCCTTTTTAGGACACTATCTTGCATATTAGCCGTTAAAATTAGCACTTTCCATTTCGAACGTTCGAGTCCCATAGACTTCAATGGGGTTCGAACGTTCGTAACGAACGCAGGGGTCGTTCGCAAGTTCTGGTGCAAACCGAACCGGGGGGTGTTCGGCTCATCCCTAGTGGGGGGTGTGTATAGGGCTGTGATGTTTTTTTGGGCTTGCTAAGGTCATGGCGACTTGTTTCTTTCTTTTCTTTCAGGTTCAGTGCAGGGCCTGGTCTGGATACTGGGCCATTCTTTTTTGTTTTGGGGGGGGGGGGGCAAAGTGGGCAGATGTGAGGCCAGAAGGTCGGAAATTGGGGTTTCCAAGACAGGAGGTTTGTGTTCGAAGGCTGGGAGTTCCGGGAATGCTTTGGAGTAAGATGGTTCCAGAGGTGCATCGTTTTGCACGTCTGGATAGGCTGCCTGATGTTTTAGTCCTGCACATGGGTGGTAATGATCTAGGGGTGAGGTCGATGTTGGACATCATGCGGGACATCAATTTTGATTTTCTGCATCTACGCATCGCATTTCCGAACATGATCATTGTGTGGTCGGACATTGTTGCTCGGACCACATGGAGGATGGCTAGGTCTTTGTAGGGTATCAACAGGGCCCATAGGAAGATTAATCGGGATGTGAGCAGATTTGTGGTAAGGAATGGAGGGTTGGTGGTAAGGCACATGGAGTTGGAGGTGGACACTTGGACACCTTTGGGGCTATGGGGTGAAACTCACTGTGGTGGGGATTGACTTATGGGCATTGGAACTGCAAGATGGCATACAGAGAGCTCTGAGGGTGTGGAGGGGCACCCAAGGGGAAAACTTGGTCTTTGCGGATGAAGGAAGATACCTTGGAAGGAATTAGTTCAGGACCCATCAGTGGTATGGGTCCTGATGGTAGGATTTCATTGCACTGCGGTCAGTGGTTGTCTCTGAGCCATGCTGTCGGCTTGAGTCCTATAATCATATGAGAGGTACCGCAGTGCAGTAGTTTACACAGATGGTAATGGAGGTTCCTGCAAAGACCAACGCTAGGTGTCTGATTTTCTAGTAACAGATTTTTATGTTGATGTTATGCTGATATTATTTTGAAAAATAGATTTGTTTAATAAATAAGGCTGCTATGGCCTATGTTTTAGTCCAATTTCAGTGTGGTCTCGTTAATATAGGATTATGGGTAAGAAATTGGGGCAAACAGGGAGTTAAAGCAGTAAGTACATCTGTTATACATTAGTCATGTACAGTGGGAACTGCAGGTTCTGTTCCGTGGCAGCAGAATGATGTCCATGATAGACATGAGCTCCAGTGTTGTGTTCCCCTTCCCTCTCTTGGTTGTTCCATTCGCAAAGCACAGCCCATTGATATTGCAGCTGTACGTTGTTGCCATTATGAGGGTCTTTTCTTCAAACTGTTGGATTTTAAATTTTATTTTTTATTATGAAGAATGTGACGGGAGGAACTGGAACACATGGAGGTGGGAAGGTACACCCAAAATTGAACAGAAATAGAGTTTGAAATTTGGCAGGGAGAGCTTGCTGTTGGAGCATCTTAGGTATATAAGAAACCAGAGCCTGATCCATTCCAACAGGCTCCACCTATAGAGTTGATACAGTTTTGTCTAAATACAAGAACCATGTGTTCTTACTTGAATCTTGGTGTTGTCCAGATCTGTGTAGTAATCCAAAATGACACAACTTTTGTGCTTTATTTATTACAAGTACTTACATTATATTGCCAAAAGTATTGAGACACATGCCTTTACACACACATGAACTAATGGCATCCCAGTCTCAGTCCGTAGGGGTCAATATTGAGTTGGCCCACCCTTTACAGCTATAACAGCTTTAACCCTTCCGGGAAGGCTGCCCACAAGGTTTAGGAGTGTGTCTATGGGAATGTTTGACCATTCTTCCACAAGCGCATTTGCAAGGCCAGGCACTGATGTTGGACGAGAAGGCCTGGCTCGCAGTCTCCACTCTAATGCATCCCAAAGGTGTTCTATCAAGCTGGAGTCAGGAATCTGTGCAGGCCAATCAAGTTCCTCCACCCCAAACTCACTTATCCATGTCTTTATGGACCTTGCTTTGTGCACTGGTCCAAATCATTTGGGGGGGGGGGGTTATGGTGTGGGGTTGTTTTTCAGGGGTTGGGTTTGGCCCCTTAGTTCCAGTGCAGGTAACTCTTAAGGTGTCAGCATACCAAGACATTTTGGACAATTTCATCTTCTCCCAACTTTGTGGTAACAGTTTGCTAATGGCCTCTTCCTGTTCCAACATGGCTGCTCACCAGTGCATAGTGTATATAGTTGTAGCACTGACATCTCTGCCTACTGATCCTATTGTAATGTTATTATAATGTAAGTCTATGGACAATTATATAGCTTAGCATTTGGCACCATCCAGCGGCCAAAAAGAGATAGTGGACTCGGATGACTTTTCTTTTCAGAGCATTGAACTAAATACAAGAAGTGATTGTTTATTTTCTTTGATATATGACCTACCTCCCAGAATGCCAGGTGGCCTACCCAAGGACACCCTTTCTTGCACTGCATGCTGGGTATGACATAAAAGGACCCCGAGCGGCCATCTAAGGTCTCTTGGGAACGCATGGCCTGCCTGTGAGGAGGCATCCCAGAGAAAGCGGCCTACAGCCATTACGGAGTGAAACTTTAACAGACTGTGTGAGTGATCTGACTGTGTGAGAGACACAGTGACCAGATTGGGAAGATCTAGAGACACTCGTCTGAGCATCAGAGGACCCAGTTCACCCAGAGGAGTGACGGAGCCAGTCGGCATTGAAGCAAGTCACAAACACCGGACCAGAGCTGCCATACAGAGCTTCCGATCCAATTGGTGAGCGGGTTGCGGCCCACAGTTTATTAACTTTTGCACCTAGTCAGACTTATACACAGGCCTCGCTGGATCCATAGTCCTACGGAGTAAGAGTACAGCAACTGATTTTATGCAGGCATAAGGCCTATCTGCTATTGCATCTCAAGCCTTGTATCATTGTTACGGAAGCAACACCAGGATCATCTTTAACTCAACTTTAATTACTTTACTCTTATAATTATAAGAAATGACAATAGCTAGCAGAAGACAAGAAGACTAAAGACTGAGTACTTTTAATGAGATCTCACAAGTAGCTATAAAAGTAGGGGGAGCTCCCTTGTGTTTATTTATTTTTTATTGTTTTACCAAAATTCATTGTCCTGTCATTCTATGTTGGGATGATAGCACATTTACTGTAATCACCTGTTTGCCAATATATACAGTAAAATATATCTTGGATAAGTACCCTGTTGTGTGGAGTATTGTTTTCTCCCAGCAGGTGGAGCCAGTGGATCCTGAGGTGACAATACAGGCATATTGCATTATTTTATATTGTACTGTATTGTATTGCACCACAGCTGTGTCAAGGGGACTGAGTCAAGTTAGTGGGGTTTATTGGCAGAGTGCAGGCCCAAATCAAACCAGCAGCTCTTTTGGGGTCAGTGCTACACGTGGGGGCTCATCCAGGATAACTGTAACTCTGCAAGCAAGCCCACCCCCTTGGTGCCAGTATGGACCCCATCACAGTGGTCCAGTGGTGCTAAACGGAAGGCGCACGCTCAGAAGTGAGCGTGGCAATTGAGCTCCCTGGAGAGGCCTTGGACGAAGAGGAGGTCAGTAAAATTGTAAAGTTACTGTCCCCAGATAGGAAAGAATGGGTTATTGCCATCAAGGAAGACACAGAGATTTCTCACACTCATGCACTGTTAGAGTAGAGAGAGGGAGTACCCGAAAGCTTCAGAGGCAAAAGTGTACAACTAGGAAACAAATCAAAGTTTTACATAGTACACCCAAGAGTTCTACAAGAGGATCCCCCCAGTGCTGGTCAGGTAGAGCCAGCTAGCGCAGCAGCCACCTCCTCAGTACCCCTGACCATAATAGGACCAGAGCTCCTCACAAATCTGGGGGACTTCGTATCAAAGTGCCAGAAAAGCAACACAGTATGTGTGGAGACTGGGTACAGTAAGCTGAGGATCTTCTCAGGAAAACAGCCTGTGCCGGCTGGGGAAGAAGAATTTGATGTTTGGATAGAGCAAGCCATGCAGGCATTGGAAGAATGGGAATTGCCAGAGGCCCAAAAGAAACAACGTATAAGTGAGAGCCTGCGAGGGGCTGCCATAGAAGCTGTCAGGAACTTAAGGTTCTGTAATACCACAAGTAATACCAATAGTCGTCTTGTCTTCTGCTAGCTATTGTAATTTCTTATAATTTGTAATCCAAGAGTAAAGTAATTAAAGTTGAGTTACAGATGATCCTGGTGTTGCTTCCATAACTATGATACAAGGCTTGAGATGCAATAGCAGATAGGCCTTATGCCTGCCTAATGTCAGTTGCTAAACTCTTCCTCCGTAGGACTATGGATCCCAGCGAGGCATGTGTATAAGTCTGACTAGGTGAAAAAGTTAATAAACTGTGGGCCGCAACACGCTCACCAAGTGGATCGGAAGCTCTGTATGGCAGCTCTGGTCCGGTGTTTGTGACTTGCTCCGTCACTCGGCTTCGCTCCGTTGTGTGAACCTGGTCCTCTGATGCTCAGACGAGTGTCTCTGCATCTTCCCAATCTGGTCACTGTGTCTCTCACGGTGTCAGATCGCTCACACAGTATGTTAAAGTTGCATTCCGCAATGGCTGTAGGCCGCTTCCTCCGGGAGGCCTCCTCACAAGTCCTCACAGGCAGGCCATGTGTTCCCAAGAGACCTTAGATGGCCGCTCGGGGTCCTTTTATGTCATACCCAGCATGCAGTGCAAGAGAGGGTGTCCTTGGGTAGGCCACCTGGCATTCTGGGAGGTAGGTCATATATCAAAGTAAATAAACAGTCACTTCCTGTATTTAGTTCAATGCTCTGAAAAGAAAAGTCATCCGAGTCCACTATCTGTATTTGGCCGCTAGATGGCGCCAAATGCTAAGCTATAGAATTGTCCATAGACTTACATTATAATAACATTACCATAGGAACAGTAGGCAGAGATGTCCGCGCTACATAGTATATAGTGCTGTCAATTTATGCAGCATGTTACATATTTATTGTAAATTCACATCAGTCTTTGCCCTAAAGGAGCTTTTAATCTAAGGTCCCTAACTCACATTCATTCATATACATACTACGGCCAATTTTAGACAGAAGCCAGTTAACCTACCAGCATGTCTAACCAGAGTACCTGGAGGAAACCCACGCAGGCAAAGAGAGCACATGCAAACTCCAGGCAGGTAGTGCCGTGGTTGGAATTTGAACCGATGACCCTAGTGTTGCTAGGTGGAAGTGCTAACACTGCCTCTGTACAATGGTTTCTGGTAATAAAGACCAATCACTGCTACTCTCTCTCCTTGTGCAGGGTGACTGGTCTCGTCTCCCTCCCCCTCCAGTAGTTTTCTTCAGGCAGCCTGTAGTGGGTGGACCTGCCAGATCCCTCCCACAGCTCTGCTCTCTGCACAGGCAATGTACAGCACAGTGATGATGCCACTGCTACTTTTGCTCATTAATATGTGGGTTTGCAAAGGTATTTTATACACACAAAGTGGATTTATAACTTTACATCAATATCATTGTTAGGTGGGCTGGCCAATTACCATAAATCCTTTTTCTGCCAATAACAAGAAGCATAACCTCCCAACTTTTTAGATTTTTAATTAACTCCTTTACAACAGCAATATGCGTATATATAAAAGTTTTTTCCTTAAATTTCCCTCCTAAACTTGGGGTGCATGTTATATGCCCATAAATATGGTAAATACTGATCTCAGTTTGTGGTGCTCAGCTACAGTATGGTTCCAGTCTTGATGTCACCGACAGATCATGGTCAGCTACTGACAATCGGAAAGGCCGTAGGCTCCTGGTGACGTTAACACTGTACAGCCAATCGCATTGCCTCAAGATCAGGAGCCTTGCCTACCATCCATAGCCCATTAACTACTAGCTGACATTCCCTAGGGCCTACCCACTGGCTGTACCACCGAATCCGCTCACTGACGTCCCCCTCCTCCTCTTTCCAATGTCCTCTTCCTCTTCCTCCTTCAGTCCCATCTTCCCATATCATGTCCTTCTCTTACAATCTCATCGCCCTCATCCTATGTCTTATTCCTCCTCCAGTCCCATCTCCTCCATCCCATGTCCTCCTTCTTCCCATGTCCTCTTCCTTCTCCTCCTTCAGTTCCAACTCCCCATCCCATGTCCTTCTCTTACAATCTCATACCCCCCATCCGATTTCCCCTCATCCATCCCATGTCCCCCTTCTCCTCCATCTCATGTCCCCTTCCATGCCATGTCCTCTTCCTCCTCCAGTCCCATCTCCTCCATTCCCTGTCCTCCTCCTCCATACCATGTCCTTCTCCTTCTCCATCTCATGTCCTCTTCCTCCTCCAGTCCCATATCCTCCATCCCATGTCCTTCCCCTCCTGCTCCTTTAGTCCCATTTTCCCATCTCATGTCCTCCTCTTACAATATCATCTGATTATTGGGCAGAGACACAGAACGGAGCTCTGCCTATGTAAACAAGGCAGAGTTCCATTCTGATGGGAAGGGATGGAGTCTGTGTTCCTGCAAAGCAGGGACTGAAATCCATCTGTTCCCCTAGTAAAAGCAGCATAAATAGTAAGCACAAACACTGGCTAGGCACACAGTTAACCCTTTGATCACCCTAAATGTTTAACCCCTTCCTAGCCAGTGTCATTAGTACAATGACCATGCATATTTTTAGCACTGATCACTGTATTTGTGTCACTAGTTTCCACAAAGTGCCAAAAGTGTCAGTTAGGCCCCTTTCACACCGACGTCCCGTTCAGGCCCGCCTGTCAGTTTTTTAGGCGGACCTGAACGGGTGCTCCATAGAGGTCTATGGAGCGTCGGATGTCAGCGGTGACATGTCCGCTGACATCCGACCCGCTCCGATCCGAAAAAGTGTAACGGAGGAAAAAGCTATTTTTCCATCCGTCTGCGGATCGGATCGGGTGACGACGGGCACTGCGGTCCGTCGTCATCCGATCTCCCATAGGGGAGAGCGGCGCTGTGACAGATCCGTCCCTGCGCAGTGTGCAGAGACGGACCTGTCATCTCCCTGCTCAGCGGGGATCGGCGGAGTGATCCCCGCTGAGCAAACGGACATCCACGGGGCGGATCAGAACTGATCCGCCCCGTGTGAAAGGACCCTTAGTGTCCGATTTTCGCAATATCACAATCCTGCTATAAGTTGCTGATTGCGATTGAAAAAATTCCAGTATATATCCCATAGTTTATAGATGCTATAACATTTGTGTAAACCAACCAATATATGCTTATTGACGTTTTTTTCCAAAAACATGTAGCAGAATACATATTGGCCTATATTTATGAAGGAATTAGATTTTTTACATATTTTTATTGGATATGTTTTATAGCAGAAAGTAAAAAATAATATATTTTTTTTTAAATTGTCGATCTTTTTTTGTTTATAGCTAAGAAAAAAAAAAACGCAATGGTGATCAAATACCACCAAAAGAAGGCTCTATTTGTGGGGAAAAAAAAAGTCTTTTATCTGAGTACAACGTTGCATAACCGTGCAATTTTCAGTTAACGTAGTGCAGTGCCATATTGTAAAAAGTGGCCTGATCCTGGAGGGGGGTACAGTAAATCTTCCGGAGGTCAAGTGATTGAAGCTCCGGCTCCCATCATCTTAATGGGGTCAATCTATTTTTTTGGGAAGCCATGTGTCATTTTAAGGTCTCAGGTTGCCCACAAACCAATCCAACAGGCCATTGGTGTAATACACAATTCAAAAGGCTTCCTGCAGGCTGTAATACTCACAGTTTAAATGGTTTCCAAGGGAGATCAGTAATTGGGTGGACAGCAACAAATCACAATATTAATAACATGTCTAATTTATATTGGTTCTATTACAGCAAGAAGGGAAGGAGAAATAATATTTATCGGTGCTTGGCTTGGCTGCTGGAATAATTGATGCCTCCCATGAAACAAGCCGTTCGAGGTTACCAGAGACTGTTTTAGAATTTCCGTTTTTGATGGAGGGTACAAACACATGGAGGTGCTTGCTCTCCTAAGCTCAGCAGACCTCGTAGCTATTGCAGATGTTTTTGCTTACAGAGATCTGTGGGAACTCTATGGAGCCTTGCGCTGTTAGAAAACAAATTCCAGGGTGTTTGCTATCCAAAGCTGCTGACCTCAGCCCTCAGTTATTATTGGACAGCATCAAGCTAAAATAGTCTTTTCTGATTTTTTGAATAATAAACCAAAGCTGACAAATATCAAATTCACATTTTGAACATGTGAAGGACAAGTGCGGAGAAAAATGCCAAGAACATCCACAGCTACGCTTCTAAAAACAAATAGTAGTGAAGAGACTGTACTCCTTCAAACAAAACATTGATCTGGGGAAAAAGTTGTAAACGAATAGATCTATTATTAAAGCAGAACTCCAGGAAAATAGTTAAATACATTTAACGCAAAAGTTGAAATTCTGTTCATCCAGTCTTGTGGGTCTCACCTCCACCATATTGCAGAGGTGAGACCCCCAATATGGTGGAGGTGAGACCCACCTCCACCAACTTTCTTGAGTCAGCTTTGCAGTTTCTTGTGCCATATCAAACTCATTGGAGATTGGATAATGAATCAGCACTGTTTGATATCTGATATCTTCCAATGAGCAGACTTGTTACATGGGAAGATGGAAAGTTGAAAAGGAAAGTACACTTAAAGGGGTTGTAAATGTTTGTGTTTTTTCACCTGAATGCATCCTATGCATTCAGGTGAAAAAACGGCTGTCAGTGACCAGCCCCCCAGCCCCCTCGTTTTACTTACCTGAACCCTCGAACTTGTCCCACGGGGATGCGCTCTCTTTCTCTGGTAGGGGGTTCTCGGCTGTTGATTGGATAGATTAATTGCAGTGCAGCCATTGGCTCCTGCTGCTGTCAATCAAATCCAATGACACGGGCGCCGGTAGGTGGGGCCTAAGTCCTGCATTTGGCCTCTATGTACACCAAATGCAGGACTCGCGGGCGCTGCCCGCAAAGTAACACCCCCTTCTCCTAGGAGGTTATCTGTTGGGGGAGGAGATGTGAGAGCCACCGGGGGAACCCCAGAAGAGCAGGTTAGGGGCCACTCTGTGCAAAACAAGCTGCACAGTGGAGGTAAGTATGATATGTTTGTTATTTAAAAAAAAAAAATGAACCTTTAGTGTCACGTTAAGCACTCCAGCCCTGGAAGATCTGGCTGCTGAATGACCAGGCCATTTTTTGCGATTTGGCACTGCATCACTTTAACTGACAATTGCGCGGTCGTGCAGCACTCCACCCAAACAAAATTAACACCCTTTTTTTCCCACAAATAGAGCTTTCTTTTGGTGGTATTTGATCATCTCTGCAGTTTTTATTTTTTGCACTATAAACAAAAAAACAGACAATTTTGGAAAAAACACAATATTTTGTACTTTTTACTATAATATCCCCCTTTTTTTTAAAAAAAGCTAATTTTTTCTCAGTTTATGCCGATATGCATTCTTCTACATATTTTTGGTAATGAAAATCACAATAAGTGTATATTGATTGGTTTGCGAAAAAGTTATAGCATCTACAAAATAGGGGGTAGACTTAATATTTTTTTTTTTTTTTTACTAATTATGGCGGCGATCTGTGATTTTTATTGTGACTGCGACATTATGGCGGACACATCAGACACTTTTGACACATTTTTAGGACCATTGGCATTTAATTTATACAGCGATCAGTGCTATAAAAATGCACTGATTACTGTAAAAATATCACTGGCAGGGAAGGGGTTAACACTATGGGGGCCAGTCAAGGGGTTAACTGTGTGTGTTTCTAACTGTAGGGATAGGGGAACTGACTTGAGGAAATGACAGATTGTGATTCCTAGCTATTAGGAACTCATGATCTGTCTCATCTCACAGAACAGGACAGGAATTTGTGTGTTTACACACACACGTCCCGGTTCTACCACTCATGCTCGTGATTGCTTGTGGCCAGTGGTCATTGCAAACATCGGCCACGAGCATCAGCACCCCCACAGTGCAGCGGGCGTGTGCGTGCCTGCTATCCTGCTTAAAGGAGCCAATGTATAGCTATGACAGCTCATGGGATCATGACTGCGGCTGGTCGGCAAGCAGTTAATGTGTTACTAAACCCAGGACCCTGCATTCACTATATCTGGTCTCCAATAGTACACAGAACATGGAAATGCAATTATTATTTTGTTTATTTTATATAGTAAGTATAAACTGCTAAATACCTTTTCTCATCAGCAGTATATAACAGTCTTGTGACTTCTATCAGTGTCTGGTTAAAGCTCGTAGGAGGAGTTTTCATTCTATTCTGACTGTCCTATGAGGCTGCAGGACCTCTGACCCTTTGTCTGGAGAGTGGTGATTGGCACTGTGGCGATCACATGCACCCTCCAAAGAAAAAAACTCTCTAGCAAAACACACCAAACTGAGCAAAACACACTAAACTGAGCATGTACAGAGTGCCCCCAAGGCTCTGTACTATTAGGAGATGTATTGAGGACAGTGGAGGAAGGGAAGGATCAGAGAAGACAGCTTTTTTACACAATGCAGAGGATTAACACCTTAGGTTCCACTGTAAGTTTAACAAGCATGCTTTACCGCATATATAGACTGATTGTAATGTTGTGGGTTTAGTAACACTTTAAGCTGCAAAGGGTGTATATGCTATATATCACTGACGAAATATTCAAAATGATTGGAACATGAATCTGAAATGGGAAAGATTTTTTCAGTATTTTAATGCTGTCAATGCAAAGTTTCACTAAAACATATTAAAGGGAAAAAAGAAACAGTGAAAACCCATGCCTCAAGAAATAAATGTGAATTTAATAAAGAAACAAAACACATAAAGCAAAACAGCTTATAAAATAAAACAGAAGATTAGCAGATTTATTCTCAGATGCTGGATATGTAGTCACTTGAGAACCAATTATTTTTGAGTTTAAAGTTGTCTGAAACCTTAAAGCGATATTAAACTCAAAAATGCAAATGTTATATATTGCAGCTTACCAGTCCTTAAAGGTAGTGGATGTATTAGTTTTTATTTTTTTAGACTTTTTTATTCCTTTATTCTCACCTTGTGATCAGGCCAGTAATACAATTCCCATCTTTGGGTGTCTCCATTCAGACATGTATGCAGCTGTATTGAAAAGGAAGCCTAGAACATACATGACAGGGTGCAAGGAACTTAGGGGATTTAACAGGTTAAGGTTAGAGGGGGGGGGGGTGGTTAGAATGTAGCAGTACTTACCCTATTGGAGGATGGTTACAGATGGGAGGAGTGTGGCAATTCATTCCATGTGCTGGGGTGGAGCAAAGGCAGCAGTTGGGGGTCAGCAAGCGAGGAGAATCTTGGGGGTTAGATCAGCTTTGGGCACAGCTCACGGATGCAGCAGAGATGCATGGCACGGACTGGCTGCAGAGCCAGATCGCTGCTACGCTGCAGGGGGTAGGACAGGGTCCTTCTACAATAAGGCCAGCTTCTATGCATCCGGAGCACCTGAGCCCAGACACTACCCCCAGGACTCAACGCCGGCTTGGGAGCCCTAGCTGGGTCCCCTCAGGCCCCCCTGCCAAGCAGACCCCTCTGTCAGTGAGCGGGGGGCCTGGCAAAGTCCCAGGGTGGGTGACATGCATGTGGCCACCAGGCGGGTCCCCCCCCACAACCACAGAAGCCCAGATTCATTTGGCTGCCACCTCTGGCGATGCTCCGGTCGGGGGGGCACTCCGGCAGGGGAGATACAGTCAGGCGGGCACCAGCCTTGGCGGAGAGGCGACTGGTGGCTTACCTCGTGGCGGCACCATTTTACAGCATGAAGGAGGCCCAAGGAGTCCTGTTACAGATTGGCGGTCGAGAGGCCCTGTATCCAGGCTCAGCTTGGGTCCTGGGAGGGCTGGCCGGAGGAATGCCTGTGCACTGTTTTAAACAGCGGAAGAAGCCCTCAGAGGTGAACAGCGCTGCAGGGCCCAGAGCAGGGGGAGTGGCGAGAAGGGACCAGCAAGTGCGGAGACATGAAGAACTGGCGGACAGCAGCAGTGAGGAGGGAGAGCTGTCGGAAGATCCCCAGGAGGCTGCGGGGGTGACAGGACAGACGGCTGGAGGGTCTTCTTGCCCGGGACAGCCTGGTAAGTGCACTCCTACTGTTACTTCAATTGCACCTGTATTGCCTTTTGGGCGGGTTTAGGGGGGGAGGGGGGAGCTCTCATGTTACACACATTCTGGGAGTCCCTCAGGGAGCTACTTCACCTAGACAATGGGGTTCCGCAGCCCCTGGCTGCAGTGGCCCCTTCGGTACCCCCGCCCGCTGTTGTAAGGGATCCTGCGGGCGGCTGGATACACCACAGAGAGCGGCGGCAGCGGTGACGGCGGAAACGCAGAAGGAAAAAGATGGCATGGGATCGACTGCAGGAGCCACAACGATGGACAAGGAGTCAGAGAAGGTACGATTAGCAGATGCGGCACGTTGCGAGGTGTACATATGCTTCGAGGGACCATTGGGAGCACATTTGAAGAAGGAAGTGCGTAAAAAAATTTGGAAGGACGAGTTTGTGGAAATTCTTTCCCTGCTCCCGTTGGAAAAGTTTAATTTAGATCGGGTAAAGCCAGATGAGAGTAAGAAAGAGGAGGAAGAAAATAGGAGGTACAGACTTATTCTGTGCATGTTCGCAAACTGTTTGCAAGCGTTTGCGATTTTTGCTAGCGTGATCGGGGAAAAGGCCCCCGAGCATTATTTTGCTATCTATAGGCGATCAGTGAGGCTCACAGGGTTTATGGGGGCTTTGCTTCGGTATGATAAGCAATTTCGTCAGGGGAAGGCCATTCGCCCTTCGATCAGGTGGGACCACAAGGACATTAGTCTTTGGATGAAACTGATGACGTCATCCAGGGCTACGAGCCAGTTTTTTCCAGGTGGGGTCGGCGGCGCTTCGTCCGCCGGATCGCCGGCCCCTAAAAAGAAAGGGGCATGCTGGCAGTTCAATGAAGGAACATGTCGATTTGGCACATTGTGTCATTACAAACATGAGTGCTCAGGGTGTAGCGGGATGCACCCCTTCATGCGCTGTTTCAGGCAAGGAAAGGCTCGCACAGGTGACGCCGCTGGAAAAGGAGATGACGCCGGTGAGACTGGTAAGGATGTTTCCTTTTCTAAGTAGGTATCCCGATAGGGCTGCGGCGCATTTGTTAGAGGTTGGTTTTAAGGAGGGTTTTAGGATTCCGGGTACAGTGCGGGAGGTCCCGCCGGTCTCCAAAAATTTGTGGTCAGCACGCCTTTATCAGGAGGTGGTGTCAGCCAAATTGGCCAAGGAAGTGGCATTAGGATGAATGGCGGGCCCGTTTGTTGCTCCGCCGATGCCGTGTTTAGTTGTTTCCCCATTGGGAGTGGGTTCCAAAAAAGGAGCCGGGTCAATACAGGATGATTCATCATCTGTCTTACCCAAAAGGTGGCTCGGTGAACGATGATATTGAACCGCAGATATGTACGGTTACCTATACATCATTCGATGCTGCCGTCTCGTGGGTTAGAAAATACAGAAGGGGGTCGCTTATGGCCAAAACCAACATGGAGTCGGCATTCAGGTTGTTACCGGTATACCCCGAAAGCATGTACTTGTTAGGTTGTTGTTGGCAGGGGTCATATTTTGTAGATCGTTGCCTGCCGATGGGCTGTTCAATTTTTTGTGTGTTTTTTTAGGCTTTTAGCTAATTTTTTGAGTGGGCAGTTAGGGAGGTTGCAGGGATTAGTTCAATTATCCATTATTTGGATGATTTTTTGTGCATAGGCCTACCGGATTCTCGATGTTGTGGAATCTTGCTAGGGACGGTGCAGCACTTGGCTGAGAGGTTAAGGATCCCCCTGGCGGCGGATAAGACGGAGGGCCCCAAATCTGAGCTGGTTTTTCTAGGTATCACTATCGATTCCATGGCCATGGAGTGTAGATTGCCAGAGGATAAGCTAGTGGCCCTGCGACAGGAGGAGAGTATGGCAAGTGTTAGGTGAAAACTTTGTTTGAAGGAAGTACAATCGTTATTGGGCAAGTTAAATTTTGCGTGCAAAATCATTCCCATGGAACGCATTTTTTTGCCAATGATTGGCGGCTGCCACCGCAGGAGTGTGGGTGCCAAATCACTTCATATGGCTGACTAGGGAGTTACAGGAAGACCTGAAGATTTGGGATAAATTTTTGGCATCCTTTAATGGAAGGTCAATATGGCAGGCGGGACCGGTCAGCAAAGCGGACCTGGTCTTGTTCACGGATGTGGCAGGATCGGGTGGATGCAGCGTGTATTGCCAGGGTAAGTGGAGTGCGGGCCCCTGGCCGGAGTGTTGGAAAGAGGCAGGCTTCCTCCGGAATTTAGTTTTGATGGAACTCTTTCCCATCGTTCTAGCAGTGGAGATGGGGAGATGAGTTATGTAACAAGAAGGTGCGGTTTAACTATGACAATATGGGGGTGGTTGTGGCAATTAACAACATCTCGGCCTCTTCTTCTCCTGTAATAAGATTGTTATGATGACTGGTGCTCGATTGTTTGCGCAAAAATGCATTTGTGTATGCAGTTCATATCCCTGGGGTCGACAACAAACTAGCGGATGCTTTGTCTCGGTTCCAGTGGGAAGAATTTCGCAAGCTGGCACCGGAAACGAATCGGGTGGGGAAGCCATGCCCGCAGGAGATGTGGAAGGTGGCGCTGGAGTCGCTGCAAGATTGATACGTCAGTCCCTCAGCGCTGAAACGTGGAAGGCCTATCGGAAAGTATGGCAGGAGTGGCTGGCTCTGGTGGAAGAGGTAGAAGGGTCGGAGGACCCGGAAGAGATGCAAACATTGGTTTTGTGTTTTATCTGCCTTAACTATTCCAGGGGAGTTTCTGGGACTGCGATGGGAAGAAAGATGGCTGCTTTAGCCTTTTTGTTTCAAATGGAAAGTCATAGGGATTTTACGAAATCTTTTATGGTCCGCAGGGCTTTAGGGGGTTATAGGAGGGGATCCCACAAAAAAAGACTCTAGGCACCCTGTGTCTTTTGCTGTGTTGGGGTTGATTTTGGCAGTCTTGGGGAAGGTGGAATATGCAGCCCACTCTTTCAGGAGTGGGGCGGCTACAGAAGCGGCTCGTGGGGACTTCCGATGGAAGTCATATTAGAGGATTGGTAGATGGGAATCAACTAGGTATAAATTGTATGTTAGGCCACATTTACTGTGATTCTTATCTTATTTCATGTTTCTGTTGTTTCGGGATAGTAGTTGGGTTTGAATTTTATGTTATGTCTTTTCAGATCCCCCACGATGTCTCGTATGGATACTGGGACATTCATATGTTTTTGGGGGGCGAGAAGGGTGGATGTCAGGCCAGATGGTAGGCAGCTCAGGGTGGCCAAGGAGGAAGGCATGGTTAGATGGATTGGGATTCCGGGCATGATGTGGCACAAGGTGGTCCCTGAGGTCCATATTTTTTCCAGGTTGGACAGGTCCCCAGATATCCTGGTGCTCCATGTTGGGTGCAACGTTTTGGGGATCAGGCCCATGCGGCAGGTCATCAAGGACATTCAATGGGATTTTTTGAGGCTTCGCACAGCCTTTCCGGACATGACCATAGTATGGTCCGATATAGTGGCCTGCATGTCCTGGAGGCGGGCTCGTTCATGAGAGAAGCTAAACAAAACCAGGATAAAAGTGAACAAAGAAGTGGGAAGGTTCGTTCGTTATTCGGCATTGGGAATTGTAGGTGGACACTTGGAGGTACTTGAGAAGTGACGGAGTTCATTTGAACCCGGTTAGGATTGACCTTTGGGCATTAGGGCTTGAGGATGGTATACATAGGGCATTGTTGGCATGGCGGCGGGCACAAGTGTAAGGTTTCACACTTGTTCCGCGGTGGCGTTGGGTTCTTGACGACAGGCATATATATATGGAGATATATATATAGAAAACATGGGGCACTTAAAAAGTTTGGGACCCATCCCAGGTATGGAGTTGGTCTGGTGTCAGTCCGGATTAACGGCTAATAAGTTGTGGGGGTCTGTGGTCACTTAGCGAATTCTCGAGGCGAGTTGGTGCCTAGGGACAGATGCTAACGAAAAGGGATCACAGGCTCAAATGTAATAAGGGGTCGTCAGGGACCAGCAGCCAATTACTTGTTTTTTTGTAGCTGGAATATTTTGAATGTTTGAATATTGTTAAGAAATATTTAAATTAAAATTGATGTTTTTTTATTGGTTTTGTTAATAAAGGCCGTTAAGGCCATTTATAGCCAAGCAGGTGTCCGTGTATTCATTTAATACAACAGTGAGTGCATGCATGTATTGGTGGGGCAGTAAGGTATCTGGCTACCCTAGTCATGGATGGAGGAGAAATTGAGATACAGTACCTTTGGACAGCAGCATTGTCAGTTGGGGGAAGGGAGTGTTGGATATACTAGCAGATTACCCCCCTTGCTCACTGGGCGCCCCCTCCTGCCCAGACCAATTTGCAGCTTTCAGTGCTCTCACTCTTTGAATGACAATTTTTCCCCCACAAATACAGCTTTCTTTTGTTGGTATTTAATCAGCTCTGGGTTTTTTATTTTTTGCTAAAAAAGTGAAAAAAAGACCAAAAATTTTGAAAACAAAAACAAAACGGTTTTATATTTTTTGTTATAAAATTTTGCAAACAGGTAATTTTTCTCCTTCATTGATGTACACTAATGAGGCAGCACCGATGGGCACTAATATACGGCACTGATGGGTACTGATAAGGAGGCACTGATGGGCACTGATAAGGCGGCACTGGTGGGCACTGATGAGGCCACACTGGTGGGCACTGAGAGGTGGTACAGATGGGTGGCACTGATGGGCGGCACTGAAGGGCATTGATAGGTGGCACTGAAGGACGCTGCTGGATGGCACTGATAGCTGGCACTGATGGGTGGCATTGATAGCTGGCACTGATGGATGGCATTGATGGGTGGCACTGATGGGTGGCAGTAATGACCACTGGTAGGTGACACTGATAGGCAGCATTGCTAGATGGCACTGATGAGGCACTGATTGACATCACTGGTGGGCATTAATAGGTGGCACTGATTGGTGGTAGGGGGCACGCAGGGAGCTTGCAAAGGGGCGGACAGCTATTGACGGCCTCCCCGCAATGTAGGTCAATGCTGTAGCTGTCATTCCGCTATAGTGCAGACGGGAAGAGGTTAAGGCAGGCCATCAGGCCATACATGTAGCGAATTTTCTGAAACAGACAGTGTTGACAGGGGAATCCCTCTTGCCAAGCCATTGTATTCTCCCGGCGGGGGGATGGGGGAAGCTGCCCCCGGCCGGGAGAAGACAGTGATTATTGCTAGATCTGGAGAACTTTATGCCCTTTTTGCCTATCCACCAAACCAAACAAACCTCCGGCTGTGCAGAAAGTCATTCATCTAATGGAAGTATTACTACCGCCACTACATGTGACAGATATTCGCTCAGGAACCTCAATGGTTGCTAGGACACTGGCAGCCATATTTTATGTAAACCAATGGCACATCACTGGCCCTATTCAGCTGCCAGACAAGGATCTGTCAGTTGTGACTACAGTCTATCAGGAGAAGATGGTTTGTGCTGGTCATCACTTTTTGTTTGCGGCGGGTTGTCAAGATTGGCATTCATTGTGATTGACGATGAATCCACATTGCTGGGTGACATGATTGACAATGGATTTGGATATTTTTTGAGAATGAGTGACCAAGGGTACTATGTAGTCCCTGCACAGTCCATGAGGGTAGAGGCCCAGATATCTAGGACTCCCCATATCTTAAAGGGGCTTCCAGATTCTGATACGTACTCACTTGTAGACCACAACATCCATCAGGCCAGAGATGTGGGAAAGAGGCCCTTGTTCCCATCAAAATGGGGACATGGTACCTTGCCAGTGTGCCCCCATGGCAAGGTACCTTCCCTATGTTGAGGGTATTTGGCCTGGTATGATTCAGAAGGCTTGTACATGCTTGCTGCCCCCCCTTTCCTTGCCTGCAGGCTGCATGCTCAGATAAAGGTATGGTATAGATGTTTAGGAAGTTCCCACTTCCCAAATCTATACTAGACCATCATGAAAAATAAGGCTCTGGTATGCATTTTATTCTTTCTAAAATGTGCAGCTTTAGAGCATCCCCCAACATGTTATTTAAGGGAATTGTGTATTTTTAATGTTTACCATAAACCTTATTAAAAGGGTGGGTCCCTGATAAATGGTATTAAAAAAAAAAATGTCATTGGTATATGTAACCTACCCCTTCTCTGACAATGCCCAGCTTCATACACCTTTTGTTTTCCAATCCCTTGCCCATTAGCCTTGAAAACTGAAAGAATAGATTTCCAAGATAAGAGATGAGCTCAGGCCTGAGCTATCCTGCCAGGAAGCTCTCAATGCTGACAGCCTATTATAGGAGGCAGAGGAATTCTATGCCATGCAGCTGTATGCATAAAAGGGGTGTGCATACATGCGACTGCTTGACAGGGAATTTCTCTGGCACCTATGATTGTCTGTTAACTCGAACAGCTTCCCAGTGGTATAGGTCAGGTGGGTTCAGATTTGTGTCCAAAGCTGCTTAAGCTTATCACTGTTCAAGATTTGAGTCATATTGACTTCAATTAGATTTGCATTATGCCACATACTCACGATCGGATTTTCTGACAACATATGTTCGATAGGAGCTTGTTGTCGGAAATTCCGACCGTGTGTAGGCTCTAGTGATGGACGAACGTTTCGCCCGGCGGTCGTTTCGCGGCGAATTTCCGACATTCGCGGTCCGCACGTTCGAACGCCTTTTTCCGTCGTTCGCCGCGGCGGACTTACGTGTTTAATGTATACAAGAACTTTAACCTTTGGTGACACGTTTATCATGTGATACAGGACAGCCAATTGAGACATGACAGCACATGGACACTTGGACATTCCCCCTAACCTATAAATACACCCGATCCGGTGGCCATTTTACATTCTTTCTTCTGTTACGATAGGGACAGGTTCCTGTGTGGAGTAGGGAGAGATAAACCACTAGCTATTTGGTACACAAAAGTTCTTTTCAGGACTGGTATAGGTGTTAGGTGTTGATAGGTTTGCTGTGCTGCTGATTCTTGCAGCAGCCTGAGTGTCTTTTGTTAGTTTAGAGAAAGGGAAAGGACGGTGTATGCTACAGGGACAGCCAGATTAGTCTTTCATCATCATCATCATCATCATCATCATTAGCTGTTACTATCAAGGTCCACAAAAGAGCTGTTCCAGTAACCACTAATCGTTCTCTTTTTTTGCCAATTTGTATAGGGACAGGAAGGAAGCAGTGTTGTCAGGCAGTGAGGGTAATTTTAAAGACTTGCTGTTATTATTAGTTCCACAAAGGTTCTTTTCAGGACTGGTATCAGTGGTACAGTAATAGGCTTGTACATGTATAATATTCTTTCTTCCAAATATAGAAAGGATATTATACTTGACTGCTGCCCTTCTGCTGCAGTCTGCTAAACATTCACAACTCACTTGTTCCACAAAAGTTCTTATAAGGACTGGTAACTTGGTATAGGGTGCTACGGTACATAGGCTTGAGTGCGGTACAGTCTGCTGTTCTGTAAGGACCGCTATCGGTCCACAATAGATAGGGTTGACGTGCACCACTGCTGACCGCTGCCCTATACTGCAGCAGTCCTTCAGCGGTATAGGGACTGACGTACAGTCTGCTAATCACTAACACACAACCTGCTTGTTCCACAAAAGTTCTTATAAGGACTGGTAACTTGGTATAGGGTGCTACGGTACATAGGCTTGAGTGCGGTACAGTCTGCTGTTCTGTAAGGACCGCTATCGGTCCACAATAGATAGGGTTGACGTGCACCACTGCTGACCGCTGCCCTATACTGCAGCAGTCCTTCAGCGGTATAGGGACTGACGTACAGTCTGCTAAACACTAATACACAACCTGCTTGGTCCACAAAAGTTCTTATAAGGACTGGTAACTTGGTATAGGGTGCTACGGTACATAGGCTTGAGTGCGGTACAGTCTGCTGTTCTGTAAGGACCGCTATAGGTCCACAATAGATAGGGTTGACGTGCACCACTGCTGACCGCTCACCTATACTGCAGCAGTCCTTCAGCGGTATAGGGACTGACGTACAGTCTGCTAATCACTAACACACAACCTGCTTGTTCCACAAAAGTTCTTATAAGGACTGGTAACTTGGTATAGGGTGCTACGGTACATAGGCTTGAGTGCGGTACAGTCTGCTGTTCTGTAAGGACCGCTATCGGTCCACAATAGATAGGGTTGACGTGCACCACTGCTGACCGCTGCCCTATACTGCAGCAGTCCTTCAGCGGTATAGGGACTGACGTACAGTCTGCTAAACACTAATACACAACCTGCTTGGTCCACAAAAGTTCTTATAAGGACTGGTAACTTGGTATAGGGTGCTACGGTACATAGGCTTGAGTGCGGTACAGTCTGCTGTTCTGTAAGGACCGCTATCGGTCCACAATAGATAGGGTTGACGTGCACCACTGCTGACCGCTGCCCTATACTGCAGCAGTCCTTCAGCGGTATAGGGACTGACGTACAGTCTGCTAAACACTAACACACAACCTGCTTGGTCCACAAAAGTTCTTATAAGGACTGGTAACTTGGTATAGGGTGCTACGGTACATAGGCTTGAGTGCGGTACAGTCTGCTGTTCTGTAAGGACCGCTATCGGTCCACAATAGATAGGGTTGACGTGCACCACTGCTGACCGCTGCCCTATACTGCAGCAGTCCTTCAGCGGTATAGGGACTGACGTACAGTCTGCTAAACACTAACACACAACCTGCTTGGTCCACAAAAGTTCTTATAAGGACTGGTAACTTGGTATAGGGTGCTACGGTACATAGGCTTGAGTGCGGTACAGTCTGCTGTTCTGTAAGGACCGCTATCGGTCCACAATAGATAGGGTTGACGTGCACCACTGCTGACCGCTGCCCTATACTGCAGCAGTCCTTCAGCGGTATAGGGACTGACGTACAGTCTGCTAAACACTAATACACAACCTGCTTGGTCCACAAAAGTTCTTATAAGGACTGGTAACTTGGTATAGGGTGCTACGGTACATAGGCTTGAGTGCGGTACAGTCTGCTGTTCTGTAAGGACCGCTATAGGTCCACAATAGATAGGGTTGACGTGCACCACTGCTGACCGCTCACCTATACTGCAGCAGTCCTTCAGCGGTATAGGGACTGACGTACAGTCTGCTAATCACTAACACACAACCTGCTTGTTCCACAAAAGTTCTTATAAGGACTGGTAACTTGGTATAGGGTGCTACGGTACATAGGCTTGAGTGCGGTACAGTCTGCTGTTCTGTAAGGACCGCTATCGGTCCACAATAGATAGGGTTGACGTGCACCACTGCTGACCGCTGCCCTATACTGCAGCAGTCCTTCAGCGGTATAGGGACTGACGTACAGTCTGCTAAACACTAATACACAACCTGCTTGGTCCACAAAAGTTCTTATAAGGACTGGTAACTTGGTATAGGGTGCTACGGTACATAGGCTTGAGTGCGGTACAGTCTGCTGTTCTGTAAGGACCGCTATCGGTCCACAATAGATAGGGTTGACGTGCACCACTGCTGACCGCTGCCCTATACTGCAGCAGTCCTTCAGCGGTATAGGGACTGACGTACAGTCTGCTAAACACTAATACACAACCTGCTTGGTCCACAAAAGTTCTTATAAGGACTGGTAACTTGGTATAGGGTGCTACGGTACATAGGCTTGAGTGCGGTACAGTCTGCTGTTCTGTAAGGACCGCTATAGGTCCACAATAGATAGGGTTGACGTGCACCACTGCTGACCGCTCACCTATACTGCAGCAGTCCTTCAGCGGTATAGGGACTGACGTACAGTCTGCTAATCACTAACACACAACCTGCTTGTTCCACAAAAGTTCTTATAAGGACTGGTAACTTGGTATAGGGTGCTACGGTACATAGGCTTGAGTGCGGTACAGTCTGCTGTTCTGTAAGGACCGCTATCGGTCCACAATAGATAGGGTTGACGTGCACCACTGCTGACCGCTGCCCTATACTGCAGCAGTCCTTCAGCGGTATAGGGACTGACGTACAGTCTGCTAAACACTAATACACAACCTGCTTGGTCCACAAAAGTTCTTATAAGGACTGGTAACTTGGTATAGGGTGCTACGGTACATAGGCTTGAGTGCGGTACAGTCTGCTGTTCTGTAAGGACCGCTATCGGTCCACAATAGATAGGGTTGACGTGCACCACTGCTGACCGCTGCCCTATACTGCAGCAGTCCTTCAGCGGTATAGGGACTGACGTACAGTCTGCTAAACACTAATACACAACCTGCTTGGTCCACAAAAGTTCTTATAAGGACTGGTAACTTGGTATAGGGTGCTACGGTACATAGGCTTGAGTGCGGTACAGTCTGCTGTTCTGTAAGGACCGCTATCGGTCCACAATAGATAGGGTTGACGTGCACCACTGCTGACCGCTGCCCTATACTGCAGCAGTCCTTCAGCGGTATAGGGACTGACGTACAGTCTGCTAAACACTAATACACAACCTGCTTGGTCCACAAAAGTTCTTATAAGGACTGGTAACTTGGTATAGGGTGCTACGGTACATAGGCTTGAGTGCGGTACAGTCTGCTGTTCTGTAAGGACCGCTATCGGTCCACAATAGATAGGGTTGACGTGCACCACTGCTGACCGCTGCCCTATACTGCAGCAGTCCTTCAGCGGTATAGGGACTGACGTACAGTCTGCTAAACACTAATACACAACCTGCTTGGTCCACAAAAGTTCTTATAAGGACTGGTAACTTGGTATAGGGTGCTACGGTACATAGGCTTGAGTGCGGTACAGTCTGCTGTTCTGTAAGGACCGCTATAGGTCCACAATAGATAGGGTTGACGTGCACCACTGCTGACCGCTCACCTATACTGCAGCAGTCCTTCAGCGGTATAGGGACTAAGAGTTTTGTCACAGGGTCATTTAAAAAATGACAGGCAGAGGAAGAGGCAGGCCCTTCCGCAGGGGTGGTAGGGGTAGGGCAGGAGCAACAGGCTTGAGCCAAAGTGGGAAGTTGCAGAAGGTGCGTTCAATTACTTTAAAGGATGCACCAGACTTGGTTGAGTGGCTCGCTCAGCCTTACTCTTCTGCACCCTCCTCATCCTCTCGATCTGCACCCTCTTCTTCACTCTCTGCTATGTGCACCCCCAAAGAAACTACCACCAACAACACGACCACCACCACCACCACCACATACCTTCCGCTTGAGTCACTGGAATTATTTTCCGATCCATATCAAGAGGACATTTCTGATGCGCAGCCACTCTTGGTATTGGATCAGGAAGAGGAGGTAGCAACAAGCGCTACTCAGCAGTCTGACGCCAGTACCCAGATCAGCCCAAGGAGGAGGTTGGTCCCCGGTGTTGCTGCCTACTCCGAGATCTCTACTTATAGCGGTGGGGAAGGTGACGTTGATGATGACGTGTCTAGTGATGTCACGTGGGTGCCCACAAGAGAGGAAGAGGAGGGGAGTTCAGAGGGAGATATGGACCAGCAGATAGGGAGGAGAAGCAGCAATGACTTACATTGCACAGCAGGGACAAAGCAGACTGCAAATGTATCAGGAGCGAGTCATCGACCATGTACGGTCACATCTGGCGCTCCCAGGACACCGGCACATGGCTCCGCAGTGTGGGCTTTTTTTAACGTGTCCGCTGCTGACAATAGCGTTGCCATCTGCAATCTTTGCAGTCAACGCGTTAGTCGCGGTAAGCCCAATACTCACCTAGGGACGACCGCCTTAAGAAGGCACATGAGCAGCCATCACCGAGCCCAGTGGGAGCAACGGAACACACAAAGCCACACTGCAGGCTCTCACCGTCCAGCCTCGTCTTCTACTTCTCCTTCTCCTCTCTCCTCACAATTGTCCTCCACTCCACCTTCCATCACGCCAAGCTCACATTTTTCTGCAAAAAGGCAGGCTTCCGTGGGCCTAATGTTTGAGCGTAAAAAAATGATGATGCCGGATAACCCTCTTGCCCAACGGTTGGCGGCTGGCTTGTCAGAACTCATAGCCCGCCAACTACTGCCATATAAACTGGTGGACTCGGAGGCCTTTCGCAAATTTGTGGCCATTGGAACACCACAATGGAAGGTCCCAGGAAGGAAGTATTTCTCAGAGAAGGGCATCCCAGAGCTATATGGCCATGTTCAGCGGCAAGTGAATGTATCTCTGGCACACAGTGTCGGTGCCAAGATACATCTGACCACAGACACGTGGTCTAGCAAACACGGGCAGGGAAGGTATATCAGTTTTACTGCCCACTGGGTGAACCTTCTGACGGCCGTCAAGCATGTAACCCGTGGCACCCGTGTAGATTTGGTTTTACCGCCACGGATTGCATGCAGGCCTGACTCTTCTTCTCCTCCTCCTACTCCATCCTCCTCCCTCTCCTCCTCAGCTGCCTCCTCCTTTTCCGCTGCTAGCGTCTCTTCCACTGCACCGCCCAAGCTCCCCAGAACCTATTCCACATGCCAGGTGAGACGTTGCCATGCCGTGCTGCGTCTGTTGTGCCTGGAAGCAAAGAGCCACACTGGCCCGGCACTCCTTTCAGCTTTGCGTTCACAGGCAGATGAGTGGCTAACACCGCTCAATTTGACAGTTGGTAAAGTGGTGTGTGACAACGGTGCCAATCTGCTTAGCGCATTGAAACAGGGCAAAATCACGCACGTGCCGTGCATGGCACACGTCTTAAACTTGGTCGTGCAGCGATTCCTTGTCAAATACCCTGGGGTCCAGGACATCTTGCGGCAGGCAAGGAAAATCTCGGCCCATTTCAGAAGATCTTACACGGCCATGGCTCGCCTTGCTGACATTCAGCGGCGACACCATCTGCCGGTCAGACGTCTTATTTGCGATTGCCCGACGCGATGGAACTCAACCTTCTATATGCTTGATAGGCTGCTCCAGCAGAAACGTGCAGTTAACGTCTACCTGTATGAACTCTGCGAAAGAAACGGTTCTGGGGAGCTGGGTTTTTTTTCACCGCGCCAGTGGCTGCTCATGCGCGACACATGCAGACTTCTGCGGCCATTTGAGGAGATCACCAAACTGGTCAGTCGCAGCCATGGCGCCATCAGTGACATGGTACCTTATGCCTTCTTTCTGGAGCGTGCATTGCGTCGTGTCATTGATCAGGCTGTGGAGGAGCAGGAGCGGGAAGATGAGGAAGTCGCAATGCTGGATGAATTCCCAGGGGGGGCTACTCTATCTGAGACAAGTCAACAACAGGAGTCTGATGAGGAGTCAGAGGAGGATGGTGCCGGGGCGGATGAGCAGGAGCAAGAAGAGCATGCTTTAAACCTTTCTGGGATCCCTGTTGTGCGAGGATGGGGAGAGGAGAATGAAGAGGACGACATTATCCTGGATGATGAGCAGGAGCCAGGCCACCACACCGCTTCCACTTTAGTGCAAATGGGGGCCTTCATGCTCCAGTGTTTTAATAGGGACCCCCGTATAAAAAGCATGAGGGTCAAGGACCAGTACTGGGTGGCAACGTACTTAGACCCCCGGTACAAACACAAAATGGCGGAAATGTTACCGCCGTCGCAGAGGGCTGTCAGAATGCAGCACTTCCAGGCCTTGCTTCGAGAAATGCTGCATTCTGCTTTTGCGTGCGCTGGCAGAGGAGCAATTCCCACTCCCAGAGAAGGATTTGCGGGTACCAATCCAACAGCGCCTGCAAGAAGAGGCCGGTTTGAAGATGTGTTGGTGACTTCGGATATGAGGTCATTCTTTCAGCCGACCCATCGACAGGTGTCATCCGGATCCAGCATCAGGGAACGCCTAGACCGTCAGGTGTCCGACTACATTGGGTTAACGGCCGATGTGGACGCTCTGAGGAGTGATGAACCCCTAGACTACTGGGTGGGCAGGCTTGACCTCTGGCCAGAGCTTGCCCAATTTGCAATCGAACTGTTGGCTTGCCCCTCATCCAGTGTCCTGTCCGAAAGGACGTTCAGCGCAGCAGGGGGGATTGTGACCGATAAGCGTACTCGCCTAGCTCACCACAGTGTTAACTACCTCACATTTCTAAAAATGAATGAGGCATGGATCTCGGAGGAATTCAACACATGTGACCAGTAGACCATGTATATGTCTATAAACTATTTTTTTAATCAAGCACACAGACCTTCTTAATTCATTTGGCTCACTTCCTTGACCCAAAAAAGCACACCGTACTATATGCCCCTACCCTCCTCTTTGAAGAGGTTGAGCGGTGTCATATTTCTACTGGGGCTGCTTATGATATCCCTGTGCTGTGCTGACTTCCTCCTGGGGGTTCTTATTATGAAGGGATCACACTATCCCTGTGCTGTGCTGACTTCCTCCTGGGGGTTCTTATTATGAGGGGATCACACCATCCCTGTGCTGTGCTGACTTCCTCCTGGGGCTGCTTACGGTGCTGCTGTCAGTGCTGTATGTCACGGTGCTGCTGTCAGCGCTGTATGTCACGGTGCTGCTGTCAGCGCTGTATGTCACGGTGCTGCTGTCAGCGCTGTATGTCACGGTGCTGCTGTCAGCGCTGTATGTCACGGTGCTGCTGTCAGCGCTGTATGTCACGGTGCTGCTGTCAGCGCTGTATGTCACGGTGCTGCTGTCAGCGCTGTATGTCACGGTGCTGCTGTCAGCGCTGTATGTCACGGTGCTGCTGTCAGCGCTGTATGTCACGGTGCTGCTGTCAGCGCTGTATGTCACGGTGCTGCTGTCAGCGCTGTATGTCACGGTGCTGCTGTCAGTGCTCTGTATTACGGTGCTGCTGTCAGATGCCTCTATCACGGTGCATGTGTCATTCCGGTATGTCACGCTGCTGGTGATCATCTCCTGCACCCTCTTCTTTGCCTACCCTGGTCCCTGACCTTCCCTCTCCTCCATTGCCTTCATTAGCTCCATAGTCCTGAATTGTTAGAACAATTTCCCAAATAAAATAAAAATGCTTGTAGTTATCGATCCCAAATTCACCTCATACATGTATTATGTCATTGTCCAGATGGTGGGACTACGTTTTACCCCCTAATAATTACCACGTGGCCGCAAATTCGACATGAAGGTTTGCAAAGTTCGCCTCCCATTGAAGTCAATGGGGCCCGCGGCGAACGTTCGGTTTCGCGAACGTTTGGGTCCGTTCGCATTTCGCTTTCGCGAAACGTCCCGTCGGAAGTTCGTCCATCACTAGTAGGCTCCATCGGACATTTTTTTTCGGAATTTCCGACCTCAAAATTTGAGAGCTGGTTCTCAAATTTTCCACAACAAAATCTGTTGTCAGAAATTCTGATCGTGCGTACACAATTTCGACGCACAAAATTCCACACATGCTCGGAATCAAGTATGGCTATTGAACTTCATTTTTCTTGGCTTGTCGTACGCATTGAACGTCA
Source organism: Lithobates pipiens (assembly GCF_037356315.1). NCBI lineage: Eukaryota > Metazoa > Chordata > Amphibia > Anura > Ranidae > Lithobates > Lithobates pipiens. The sequence continues at coordinate 235,859,198 of NW_027507790.1, forward strand.
CCGCATTCTTGATGATCGAAATTTCAACATTTGTGCGACCGTGTGTATGTAAGACAAGTTTGAGCCAACATCCGTCGGAAATAAATCCCAGGATTTCATTGTCGGAATGTCCGATGGTGTGTATGCAGCATTAGAGTTCACAGTTTGTGGATTGGAAGCATTTGCTGATGGCACCTGTGAATCATTGTATTTATCCATTACTTAGGTGAGTTGGAAGCTCTGGTGCACAAGAAGAACTATGATTTAATTGGTATTGCTGAATCTTGGCTTCAATCTTCACATGACTGAGCTATTAATATTCCTGGCTATGTTCTCTTTTGGAAAGACAGGGTAAAATGGAAGAGTGGTGGGGTTTGTCTCTGGGTGAGAAGTGATCTCAAAGTGAGTTTGAAAGAGGACCTAGTTGATGATGAGTCTGAAACATATTGGGTGGAACTGTACATGGGTGTGCATACTACAAAGGTTATCATTGGAGTTTGTTATAGACCTCCCAGTGTTAATCAGGAGGTGGAGACTCAGATCCTTGCACAGATGGAAAGGGCTGCAAGGGTTGGTGAATTTTAACTACCTGGACATTGACTGGAGAAATGGCAGTCAATGGCAGGCCGGAACAGTTAAAGGGCAAATATTTATAAACCTATTACAAGACAATTTTATGGTCCAGTTTATTGAGGCCTGACTAGGAATGATGCACTGCTGGACCTGGTAATCGCAAACAATGCAAAGCTTATTACCAATATTCATATAAAAGAACATTTGAGTAGCAGTGACCATAACATGATTTCATTTAATGTTAGCTGTAAGCAACAAACACATACGGGAAATATAAAAACACTTAATTTTAGGAGAGCAAATTTTCCAAGAATCAGGGCTGCTCTCCAAGACCTAGACTGAGAGGGAATGCTGGCATTAATGAACACAGAACACAGAACAGAAAAGGGAATTCTTCAAAAAGACTGTACGCAAACTCACTGCAAAGTATATTCTCAAGGGCAATACATTTAAAAGGCTAAAAATTCAAACCTACGTGGCTCATGGCCAAAGTTAAAAAAGCTAAAAATGATAAGAAAAGAGCTTTTAAAAAAATCTAAAAATTAAGGAGCACTATCATCATTTAAATGTTACAAAGAATGCAACAGAGTATGTAAACAGGAAATCAAGGACGCAAAAATTCAAAACAAACAACAGATTGCAAAAGATAGTAGGACAAACCCCCAAAAATGAATCAAATATATTAATAGTAAAAGGTCAAGTCTGAGCATATAGGCCCTTTACATAATCTGGAGTGGGTGACTAGGGACAAAGAGAAGGCAAATTTATTAATACTTTCTTCAGCTCTGTGTATACAAAGGAGCATGGGGGAGCTCATGTCCATAATGGGGGGTGGGGGTGTCCACAATGGCTCAAAAGTAAAATGGTCCAGAAATATTTAGACAGAATAAAGGTGGATAAAGCGCCACCCACAGATCCTAAAAGAATTGAGCTCTTTCATTTCAAAGCCATTGTTTCAAATTTTTAAGGACTTGCTAATGACTGGAATAGTACCACTGGATTGGTGTAGGGCCAATTTGGTGCCTATATTTAAAAAGGGATCAACGTCTTTACCAAGTAACTAGAGACCTGTAAGCCCTTGTACACACGGTCGGACATTCCAACAACCAAATCCGTCGGATTTTGTCTGACGGATTTTGTCCGAAACTGTTGCATACACACGGTCGGACAAAGTTGACGGAAACAGAACGTGATGACATTATTTCGTTATGACGGGACTACGTTCACGCTAGTAGCCAATAGCTTTGGTGTAGGAATTTGATCTGAGCATGCGTGGCACTTGTCCGATCGGAATTCTCTACACATGATCAGAGTATGTCCGATCGGAGCATTTTGTCGGAAAATTTTACCAACAAGTTGGAAAATTTGGTCCGTCGGATACTCCGACGGAAACAGTCCGATGGAGACCACACACAGTCGGAATATCCGACAAAACGGTCCGATCGGACACATTCCATCAGAATCTCCGACCGTGTGTACAAGGGCTTAGTTTATCTTATATAGTTGGGAAGATACTGGAGAGTTTAACCACTTCCCGCCTGGCCTATATCAGAATAACGGCAGGACAGTGATTCAGTTATCCTGACTTGGCATCATATGACTTCCAGCAGGATAACATGCCGGCACGTGCCTGCAGGGGTGCGCAGAGTGGCGATCAGTGGTTCTGTGTGTCACACTGACACACCGCATCTCCAATCATAGTAAGGAGCCTCTGATGAAGGCTCCTTACCTCTTGATCACCTTTGATCAAAGTGCCGGTAAACGGCTTTCCTTGGTTCGCGCTGACATGGAGAGCCGATCGGCGGCATTACCTGATGGGGGGGAGGGGGGTGTCTGTGCTTATAATCAGCACATTCATTATCAGTACAGCCCCTCCAGATCTGCCGCCAACAATGCCAATCAGTGCCCATCAGCTGCCAGTCAGTGCCCTATCAGAAACGCCAGTCAGTGCCCATAACATTGCCAATAAGCACCCACCACAGTGCTAATCACAGTGCCTATCAGTGGCCATCAGCAACACCTGTCAGTACCTCATCATCCGTGCTGCCCATCAGTGCCATCTATTAGTCTCCATCAGTGCCACCTGTCAGTGCCCATCAGTGCTGCCTGTCAGTGCCCATCAGCTCTGTCTGTCAGTGTCACCTATCAGTGTCCATCAGTGCCACCTATCAATGCCCATGAGTGCTGCATATCAGTGCCCATCAATTCTACATATCAGTGCCTCCTCATCAGTGCCATCTTATCAGTGCCAACTCATCAGTGCCCATCAGTGCCATCTCATCAGTGATGCCTTATCAGTGCCCATCAGTACATCAGTGATGCCTTATCAGTGTTGTCAGTGAAGGAGCAAATTACATTTTATAACAGAAAGAAAGAAAAAACTTTTTTTCAAAAATGTTGGTCAAATACCACCAAAAGAAAGCTCTATTTGTGGGAAGAAAATGATAAATATTTTGTTTGGGTACAGTGTTGCATGACCTAGCAATTGTCTTTAAAAGTGTGACAGCGCTGAAAGCTGAAAATTGTCCTGGGCAGTAAGGGGGGAAAGTGAAAAAATATTTTAAGCAAAAGACAGCATGGATTCATGAAAGACAGAAGTTGTCAAAGAAAGCTGATTTCTTTTTATGAGGAGGTAAGTAAAACCATGGACAGAGGGGTGGCTGGGGAGGTGGTATACTTGGGTTTTGCAAAAGCATTTTGACACAGTTCAAACAAGTAAAAGGATTGAGCCGGCAACTCTGTAGTCCAAATAGCGATTTTAATGGTTGGTTACATGAAGTGACAAGCAAAACAGCTGACGCGCTTCGGCAACATTTGTTCCCCACACACAGCTAATGTGTAAGGTAAAGTCTACAGCCTTGGAAAAATCAATTTGTAAATGGATAGAAAACTGGCTAAATTTCAGAGAGTAGTGGTAAATGATTCTTCCTCTGAATGGTCTAAGGTTATCAGTGGTGTACCCCAAGGTTCAGTGTTGGGAACCTTACTTTTTAATATCTTTATAAATGATACAGAGTCTGGGATTAAAAGTACCATTTCAGTCTTTGCAGATGACACCAAGCTATGCAGTGGAAAAAGATTCTTACAGGATGTCTCCAACTTACAAGCCAACCTCAATGCACTGTTTAATTGGGCAACTATGTGGCAAATGAGGTTTAAGACTGATAAATGTAAAGATATGCACTTGGCGCCTAAGAATATGCAAGCAGTATACATAGAAGAGGGAGTACAACTGGGGGAATCCATAGTGGAGAAGGATCTGGGGGTTTTGATAGATCATAAGCTTAAAAATAGCATGCAATGCCAAGCTGCGGTTTCCAAAGCGAGCAAAATCCTTCCTTGTATTAAGAGAGGTATGAACTCCAGAGAGAGATATCATTTTTCCCCTGTACAAATCATTAGTAAGACCTCACCTGGAATATGCAGTTCAGTTTTGGACACCAGTTCTAAAAAAGGATATCGGGGAACTGGAGAAAGTGCAGTGAAGGGCAACTGAATTGATAAGAGGCATGGAAGAGCTCAGCTATGAGGAAAGATTGAGTTATTCACTCTAAGATCAATACAGAGGACAAGGGGGCACTCTTTACGTCTAGAGGAAAAGAGATTTCATCTCCGAGCACAGAAAGGTTTCTTCACTGTAAGAGCTCTAAAAATGTAGAATAGACTCCCTCCAGAGGTGGTTCTGGCCAGCTCAGTAGATTCTTTTAAGGAAGGCCTGGATTCTTTCCTATATGTACATAATATAAATGGATACTAACATTAATAGGTAAAGTTGATCTAGGCAACATCCAATTGCCTCTCGAGGGATCAGGAAGGATTTTTTCCCCCTACTGTAGCAAATTGGATAATGCTTTTTTGGGGTTTTTCACCTTCCCCTGGATCAACTGTGGGTATAGGATTGTGTATATGGAATTGTATGTTTTTTTTTTTCTTGTTTTTTTTTTTGGTTGAACTAGATGGGCTCGTGTCTTTTTTCAACCTGACTATGTAACTTAGCATGCATGCACATAATATTAAAAAAATATATCTGATGTTATATTTACTTCATGGAAAGATCTTTACAGAGTAGCATAAAGCCACTTTTATTATTGGATGTGCAAACCACCTCCCATACCCTAAACCTATACCTCCTATACTGTATCTCTCCTCAAGAAGCAAGCCATTTGTCTTAGAGGTTCGTAGAGATGCCCCAAAGTGCCTGCTGACATATGAATATGGTGTCAACTGAGATATGGACATTGTGTCAACCATATTATAGATATGTGTAGCACCCTGTAGACATTGAGCTCCTCACAAATTTACTTGCAAGGAGTAGTTATCCTGGTTGATTGATAGAGATCTATTGATTTCTCCCTAAGTTTGGCCTTGCTGCACTTTTCTCTTCTATCATCAGGTGGCCGGGTACTTGGTGGTACTAGATATGAGAAGGGCAACACAATGCCAGGTTATTGGTCTTTGGGGTATCTCAGCCAATAGGCAGGGCTTTTCTTGAATCCCTTGGCCTGCTGAGAGCACCTATTTATTTAGGTGAACTCAGTTGATTTGTGTTCTCTGCCACCTGGAGAGATGCCTGTCTGGGTGGACGTGTGTTTTATGCCCCGGGCTGCTAGGCCAGAGATTGGGCCTAACCCAGGAGCATCTGGCTGCCAGGCTGTGTGAGGGCCTATCCAGAAGTAAGAGGGCAGCGTAGGGTTGGGATTGCGGCTTGCAATCCAACCGAAAGCGATGGTTCTGCTGGCCGGAGAACCTGTCGTGGTCGAAGGGGAGCTGTTGCCATTAAGGGACCAACCACCTATACCAGGGACCACAGTGAGTAACTGAAGCCAGTACCGGAGCAGCATTCTCACCGAACAGACATGGTGGAGAATGCTTTCAGAGAAGCCTTGTGTGTTAATCCAGGGACTGAGACGGTCATCTGGGGTGAAGCTTGAGGAGTATCTGGAGTGCCAAGCTAGCAGGGAAGCGGGGGTGACGCTTGAGGGAGATACCACCGCAAAGATTGCAGGAGCTCAAGGGATTTAGAGTCAGTGAATCAGTGGGTCTAGTGAAAGGCTAGGAGCTCATTGTTGAAGAACTACAAAAAGCAGTTGTAGTGAAGCTGAAGGAACTGTTACATTTGTGTTAGGAACTGTTAAAGACTGTTACCATAGAAGACAGCATTCCTGCAGGTGCAGATGTGGCGCCTTGCTGGAACCTTTCCCTGCACGCTGTCCTCCTATTGAAGTCTTGGAGTCGGCCAATTGAATCTACAACTACTTAAGGGTGTCCTGGCCCTAACCCTCTTTCCGCCTCAAAATACAGTAAGGACTGTTAAAAGAACTAAAACCTCTTTTACATCCAAGAAGTGTCTGGCACTCAATGACTTTCGCCATTTTGCACCCAATATGCCTCACAACCCACTACATATTGAAGGATGTCAGCTATCTTTACCCTTGGAGGTCCTCATTAGACTGGAAAAGGCTAAAGACCTTGCTACATGTGTAATACTGAACGAAAAATAGGTCTGAGGGATCAGACTGGTGGTAGAATGGTCTTGTTTTTAAGTATGTATAACCAAACAGTGTTGAATAAAAACATTTATTTTACCAGTTTATGGAATTCTGGGCCAAGCATAGTATCCCAAAAACCCTGCAGAGACTTTTCACTATGTCAGCTATGACATATTGATCACACATACTGTAGGCTGAAAAAATGCCTTCAGCTTGCAAATTAATTTTGTCTCTTTCAGGTTGCAATGGCATCGGAGTCAGCCAATTGCCATCAGTTTTAGTGCCTATTTCGACAGGCTTTGGGTTAGTGTTGATGGCATCAGTTTAACCACTTGCTTACTGGGCACTTAAACCCCCCTCAGTCCCAGACCAATTTTCAGCTTTCAGCGCTGATGCACTTTGAATGACAATTGCGTGGGCATACAACACTGTACCCAAATGAAATTTTTATCATTTTTTTCCCACAAATAGAGCTTTCTTTTGGTGGTATTTAGTTACAGCTCGGAGTTTTATTTTTTGCTAAACAAACAAAAAAAGATGCAAAAAAAAAAAAAAATCATGTTTAATAGTTTGTTATAAAATTTTGCAAATGGGTAATTTTTCTCCTTCATTGAAGTGCGCTGATTAGGCGGCACTGATAGGCTGCACTGGTGGGCACTGATGGGCTGCATTGGTGGGCACTGATAGGCTGCACTGGTGGGCACTGATAGGCATAGTTAAGGCGGTACTAATAGGCACAGATAAGGCGGCACCGATGGGCACAGATAAGGCGGCACTGATGGGCAAAGATGGGCACGGATGGGTGGCATGGATGGGTGGCACGGATGGGCACTGATAGGTACCACTGATAGATGGGACTGATGGGCACTGATAGGAGGCACTGATAGGTGGCTCTGATAGGTGGCACTGCTGGGCACTGATGAGCGGCACTGCTGGGCACTGGTAGATGACACTGATGGGCACGGATAAGAGGCACTGGGGTGCAGCACCTTTGAGGCAGATTGTGGGCACTGCTGGGTGGCACTGTGGGTGGCACTGTGGGTGGCACTGTGGGCACTGTTGGGTGGCACTGTGGGCACTGCTGGGTGGCACTGACGGGGGGCACTTACTTTTTAAACATTTGGCACTGCAGAGGGCAGGTGGGCACTGGCAGGGGGCAGGTGGGCACTAGCAGGGCTGGCGGTGATCGGGACTGATGTCCCGATCACGGCCGCCGGTGATCGGCTCTTTTTTTCTCTCCTTGCGCTGTCAGCGCGAGGAGGAATAATAGCCGATTACCGGCTCTGTTATATCACATGATCAGCTGTCATTGGCTGACAGCTGATCACGTGATAAGGGGTCGGGATCGACCCCTTGCACGGATCGGTGATCAGGCGAGTCTCATGGACTCGCTGATCACAGAGCGCGCCGCGTGCGCCCCTCAGGGGGCGCGCAGGCAGCTCGTGCACGGGACGACGTCAATAGACGTAGTCCCGGCAAAGGAGATCCGCGCTGTAGCCGTCATTTGGCTATAGCGCGGATCTCAAGTGGTTAAGACGCTTCTGAGATCCTTCACAATTCATGACAGGTGTATTTGATCTGCAGTTCAGCTCCTTCTGACTTGTATTTGACTTGCTTCAAGTGTGTATGCTATGCATACTAGCTCATTATGTCTTTGCCTTACAGGGTGTGTTTTTTTTTTAAAACATTTAAAACATTTTTTTGCCTTTACTTCCTCTTTAATAAAACACTGTACCCAAAATAAGCACCTCCTTAAAACTTATAAAAATAATTTAGGTATGAAAATGAGTCATAGAGTTATTGCCAAGTGATGAACATGGAAGATGTGGATATGAGAACACAAGGGAGTGATTTATTGCAAGTTAACCAAAGCATTCTGCCACTACTAAACTTAGCTTGGGCAAATAGGCATCAATGACCCCTGGTCAGAAACTGACGTCCACAAATTGGTGCCAGTGGTCAGTTTTCATATTGCTTGCCTATTTGCTTCTGGGATTTTGTTCAGCAGGCATGCTATTATTATCATTATTAGCAAATGATAACGTTGTTTAAATATGCCCTCTGACTTTTTAAATCCGTTATCTGCTTCCTATCTTAAAATGACATGTTACACCCCATCATGGAATAAAGCACTCTCCAAAAAATGTTTGAGCTTTACATTATTTAGTCTGTTTGCACAGATGCCAGGGGAATCCATGTGAAAGCTGTATGTGTCTCTGCACAGTAAACATTGGTTGGGAGCTATTGGGAAAACAGACTTCCTAGCTGGGTCGTGCCAACAGCTGTGTGTCCTTCTGATCTGTAACTTAGAAGTCACTAGAGAAAAAGCTGACACTGCCAGAGATATGCTGGACATAATAAGGAGGCTGCCCATTCATGAGCTGACTGTGCTTGAAATGGGTCTCTTGGTACCGAAACATGGCTGCTGTTCTTGGATGAAACGTCTGGGAAAAAAAAGAGGAAAACATTTGCTGAGAGAACTTGCTTAGGCTATAATCATGAAATGAAGAATATTTTACATTATTTTAGCATTCCATAAAAAGTTTCATAACTATCTATCTATCTATCTATCTATCTATCTATCTATCTATCTATCTATCTATCTATCTATCTATCTATCTATCTATCTATCTATCTATCTATCTATCTATCCATTGTCTATTTGCATATATGGTGCAAATAGTGTTTTGGTGTATACTGCACCGTGACAAAAAACTTTGATCAAGCTGCCAACCCAACTTCTAGACAAAAAAGCATAAACAAAAGGAAAATATATGTGTAGCGCTATGGCTAAGTCAAAATAGAATTATACGTGCCACCATGTAAATCTCAATTCATATAAATGAGAAGCATGTTCTCTAGTGATCCTTGGATATAAAAACCAAGTTTAAGCAATTCAATAAAATTAAATACAAATAGACATAAAAATAAATATAAGTGAAAAATAAATAACTAATAGTCCTTCACAGGTTATTCTCAAAAGATGTGCAGGTGCTAAATAAATCCCAAATTATGAAATACGATATTGAATTTGCAGAAGAAAAAACTTTCAAAAGTGTACTCTTTTTCATACAGGGCCATGATGGTTTGGATTTTTTTTCACCTTTAATAATAAACACCTTCATTTACAAATTGCATTTTGTGTTTACTTGTGTTGTCCTTGACTATTGTTTAAATTGGTTTGATATTCCGAAACACTTAAGTGTGACAAACATGCAAAGGAACAGGAAATGAGGAAGGGGGCAAACACTTTTTCACACCACTGTATATGGAATTCAACCCAGTAGGTATAGGTAATTCACAAACTCAACTAGCACCGCCGCATCAATTAGGCGAAAACCTCATTAGTATCCAGTGAGAGATGGAGTAATGGTATCGTGCCATAAAGATAGAAACCCGACATAGCATAATATTGTCACAAAAAGCACTTTAATGAATAAGCATATCCCCTGACCCCAGATGACGACTCCGTAGTCGAAATGCGTTGGGTAGACTCCTTTACAGACATCGCTTGCCTTTTATTCATGTACATGCCATTTTGATACTTTCAGAATGTGAGTTTCTCTTTATATGCTTATTCATTAAAGTGCTTTTCGTGACAATATTATGCTATGTCGGGTTTCTATCTTTATGGCACGATACCATTACTCCATCTCTCACTGGATACTAATGAGGTTTTTGCCTAATTGATGCGGTGGTGAAAGTTGAGTTTGTGGATTACCTATACCTACTGGGTTGAATTCCATATATAAGCCTACAAGACTTGGGGGGCGTATGCCTAGCTAAGTCCAAGTCTTCTGGTAAGCCTTCCCCATTTTCACAGCGGTGGGGGTGATGCACCACCCCTATTAGTTATTTATTTTTCACTTATATTTATTTTTATGTCTACTTGTATTTAATTTTATTCAATTGCTTAAACTTGGTTTTTATGTCCAAGGATCACTAGAGAACATGCTTCTCATTTATATGATTTGAGATTTATGTGGTGACACGTATAATTCTATTTTGACTTTGTCATAGCGCTACACATATATTTTCCTCTATTTACATATATATATCCATCTATCTACATTTCTACCTCTCTACTAGGAATGAGCTTCGTGTTCGAGTCGAACGTACGTTCGACTCGAACATTGGCTGTTCGGCGAATTCCGAACGTTTTGGCCGCTCGCGTCAAAATTCGAGTGACGCGCGCGCGGACCACAATGCACTGCGTTGGCGCAGTGCATTGCTGCCCGATGATTGGCCAAGCATGCACTGTGACCCCGCATGCTTGGCCAATCGCAGCGCCGGCAGCGAGGAGAGCCATGATTGGCCACAGGCATCCTGCCTGTGGCCAATCATAGCTCAGGCTGTGTAGTGCACGCCCCACACTATATAAGGCCGCCTTTAAGGCGGCCTCCTGTAGTGTGTTACTTTGCATCTGAAGCAGTGGGTGTTCTGTGTACCTTCAACACAGTACACACCAATCGTTTTTGGCTGATTTCCTATCTTGCTGCTGTGTAGTGGTTGTTGTCTGTGCCCTGACTGCAGTATACACCACTATATTCACCTCACCTATATAGCTAGTGATCTAGCTTTAACCACTTAACAACTGCCCATTGCCGATTAACGGCTTCAGGGCGGTTGTTTAACTCAGAGAGGCCGTTAATTAACGGCCTCCCAGAATTCTGCTCTCGCGTGCCCCGAGGTGTGCGCACTCGAGAGCATCCGTGACCGCCGGGTCCATAGGACCCGGCGCATCACGGTAAACGGCCGCTCATAGCGGCCGTTTACCACGTGATTGCTCCGTCAAATGACGGAGTGATCACTTGGAAACAAACCGGCGTCATGTTATGACGCCTGTTCCTCCCTCCCCTTTCTGTACCGATCGGTACAGCGGAGGGGAAAGAGATCGGTGTCAGCAGCGATGTGGGCTGCATCTGCAGTGCCCACATCGCTGCTCACCGAATTTAACCCCTCAATTCCCTGCCAATACTCTGCAATACCAGTGCATACTCTGCAGTACCCTGCCATTACTCTGCAGTACCCCGCCATTACTCTGCAGTACCCCGCCATTACTCTGCAGTGCAGTACCCCGCCATTACTCTGCAGTGCAGTACCCCGCCATTACTCTGCAGTGCAGTACCCTGCCATTACTCTGCAGTACCCCGCCATTACTCTGCAGTACCCCGCCATTACTCTGCAGTGCAGTACCCCGCCATTACTCTGCAGTGCAGTACCCTGCCATTACTCTGCAGTACCCCCCATTACTCTGCAGTAACCCCCATTACTCTGCAGTACCCCCCAATACTCTGCAGTACCCGCCATTACTCTGCAGTACCCCCAATACTCTGCAGTACCCCCAATACTCTGCAGTACCCTGCTATTACTCTGTAGTACCCCGCCAATACCCCGCCAATACTCTGTAATACCCTGCCATAAATTGCCATACCCAGCCATACTCAGAGATACCCAGCCATACTCGGTGATACCCTGAAATACCCAGCCATAGACGCCCCCCACCCCTCACCGCCCTCCGGTGCTTCTACCAACTCGTCAGTACGATCAAAGCCAGAATCTTTTTTTTATTTTTTATTTCAGGCTTCCCAGCCTAGAGGTGAGATGTGGGGTCATATTGACCCCCCAGATTTCACTGTAAAGAGGACCTGTCACCCCATATTCCTATTACAAGGGATGTTTACATTTCTTGTAATAGGAATAAAAGTGATCAAAAATATATTTTTGGGAAAAAAAATGTCAAACTAAAATAAATAAAGTAAAATGAACAATAAAAAAATAAAATAAAAATTAAAGCGCCCATGTCCCCATGTGCTCGCATGTGCCACACATGTGAGGTATCGCCGAGAATGTTAGAGCGAGAGCAATAATTCTAGTCCTAGACCTCCTCTGCAACTCAAAACATGTAACCAGTAAAAAAATATTTAAAGCGTCGCCTATGGGGATTTTTTAAGTAGCGACGTTTGGCGCCATTCCACGGGCATGTGCAATTTTGAAGAGTGACATGTTTGATATCTATTTACTCAGCATAACTTCATCTTTCACTTTATGCAAACATTGGGCTAACAAGTGGTTAATAATAGAGCTTGCAGTCAGTAGTGTTAGGAGATAGTGCGTGCTGTCTGCGTGCTCTGTACCCAGTACATACCGCTATAATATAGGGCAGGCCCCTACTTTCAAACATCCAACTTACAAACATCTCCTACTTGCAAACGCAAGGAGACAGCAGCAAGTGAGATGAAAAAAGATGGACGACAAAACAAATTATACAGGGGTGATAACCCTTCCCTATGTTTTCCAAAAAGCTTAAAGATAGTTTTTTTGACTGGAGCTACACTTTAAAAATGTACCGGTTGAAAATGACAAACAGATTCAACTTAACACAACAAACCTACACAGTCCCTGTCTTGTTTGCACCGCCTGTATACTGCTGTTCTGAGTATATAGGGCCTGGGGGCCACACGCATTTCCTTTTTTTAATATGGGTACGGGGTTCCCCTTAATATGCGTACAAGACCCAAATAGGCTGGTAATGGGCAGGGAGGGCTACCCATGCCATGTTTCTCAATGATTTTCAACCATATTGCAGGAACCAGATATAACATTAAAACCGCAAGCAGTTTTAAATGGTGTTATTTCCGTTTAATGTAATTTTGTGCAGGGACTGTTCTAAACACGGGAAACACGTGGCACTTCACAGGCATACTACAGACACCCCGCAGGCACCATATTTAAAGGAATATTTCACTTTTTTTTTTTCACTTTAATCGTCATTAAAATCAGTGCTCCCGCCAAAACGGTAGTTTTTAAAACTTTTTTTTGCAGTGACCCATGTCCCCTGAGGCAGGAGGCAGGTCGCCAAACCCTTTTTAGGACACTATCTTGCATATTAGCCGTTAAAATGAGCACTTTCCAATTCGAACGTTCGAGTCCCATAGACTTCAATGGGGTTCTAACGTTCGTACCGAACGCGGGGGTCGTTCGCAAGTTCTGGTGCGAACCGAACCGGGGGGTGTTCGGCTCATCCCTACTCTCTACTGCAATTAGTGCAGATTTTCCCCCTGGAGTTGGCGGAAGTTTTTAGCCAAGATGTAGAATCCAGAAGTGCCTATTCTTCATCAAATTTTCCGATGCTAGGGATGAGATTTTCTGCAGAAAATGCCTACCTTTAGACTCCAAAGATAGTTGGCTGGTTACCATTCAGACAGAACTAGTATTGAGGCATAGGTTTGACACCTTTGCCTATGACACCTATGACACCAAACCCATCTTTTTTTTTTGTAGTATACAAAACAAATGAAAAACAAAATGTAGTACAAATAGATGTAGAACTTGTATAACCTTTTAAAAAAAATGTGCTGCACCGAGTCACATGGTATTTTGTTGCCGCAGGTGAATGAGCACAAAAGCAAAGAGTGTGGTTGTGCCATTGAGATTTAATGGCGCCACTGCACACCTGCAAAAGGGCTGTGTGTTTTTGTGCACTGCAGGAATGCATGACATTTTTTGCACTTTCCTGCAACACACAAATGTCTACCTATATTTTTCTTCCAGCTGAGGTCCAAATTGCTCTCTAATATAGCATACAAGTAGGACAATCACATCCATATTTGAAGTAAAATAAATTAAAACCACCTTATATAAGGTGTACCCATCAGAGTCCCCCTTACATCAGGTGTCCCAATCAGAGTTCCCCCTTACTCCTGGTATCCTCATCACAGTCCCACCTTACATCCGGGTCCCCATTAGAGCCCCCCTTTACATCTAGTGTCCCCACCAGAGTGCCCCCCTTACATCAGGTGTCCCCATAAGAGTGCCTCCTTACATTTAGTTTCCTTATCAGAGTGCCCCTGACATTTAGTGTCCCCATCAGAGTGCCCCCTTACATCTGGTGTCTCCATCAGGGTGCCCCCTTATATCAGGTGTCCCAATCAGAGTGCTCCTTACATCTCTTGTCCCCATCAGAGTGCCCCCTTACATCCATTGTCTCCATCAGAGTGCCTTCTTACATCAAGTGTCCCCATAAGAGTCCCCTCTTACATCTGGTGTCCCCACCAGTGTCCTCCCTTACATCTGGTGTCCCCATCAATGTGCCCCCTTACATCTGGTGTCCCCATCAGAGTGCCTTTTACATCTGGTGTCCCCATCAGAGTGCCCCCTTGCGTTTGGTCTCCCCATCAGAGTTCCCCCTTACATCTGGTGTCCCCATCAGAGTGCCCATTTACATCAGGTGTCTCCTTTAGATTCAGTTCTTATATCAGGTGTTCCCATCAGAGTTTCCCCCCTTACATCAGGTGCTCTCATCAGAGTCCCCATTACATCAGGTGTCCCCATCAGAGTCCCTCCATACATCTGTTTTCCCCATCAGTGTCCCCCTATCAGAGTCTCCCCTTACATCAAGTACCCCCACCAGAGCTACCCTTACATCTGGTGGCCCCACCAGAGCCCCATTTTGCATGTGTATCCCCATCAGAGTCCCTCCTTACATTTTCTGTCCCCATCAGAGTTCCCCTTACATCAGGTGCCTCCAGGTGTCCCTCCACATATCAGAGTTGCTCCCCTTCCCCCTGTACTCACAGATCACAAACTGCAAAGAAGCTCCTCGTGCTTCTCTCTAGTCTCCAGACACCCTTCATTCCTTGTCAATTCCGCTGAGACAAAGGCTAGTCTGCCCCCTGCAGGCTAATCCTCTCTCTCTAGCTATCTTAGATCTTAGGGCGTCACCTTGTTGTCAGCAAGATGTGATACGGTTTGCTGCATAGATGCACTTGTGTTGTAGACTTGAATAGGCATTTGAAGCTGAGAGGTCTCTGTGTTGAGAGTCAGAACAGTGTTGTTAGTAAGACGTACAGGAGAGAACTCTGTATCATTGGAAACATTATGTTTTAGTACATATTCACTGATGCGTTCAACTGGGTCTTGCAGTTCTGCTGGGATGGACCAGTCTAAGTTAGCACTTTCTCCCATCGCTTGTTCGGGGACTCTCAGCCTTGCTAGGGCAGCTGCCTCCTCCCTCTCCATTTGCAGAATCTTTAATTGGGAATATAATTGGGAATCTGCCTCTGCTTGTTGAGCTTTCATCTTTGCCTCTTTTTCTGCTTTTATGTGAAGGGACATGCTGATGGGCACATTTTATGTTAAGGGACACGCTGATGGGCACAACAAAATGTTCCCATCAGCGCGCCCTTTAACATAAGACGTCTCTATAAATGTGCCCCTCAACATAAAGTGTGTGCCCATCAGCGTGCCCCTGTAAATCTCTGTGAAGTACATCACTGTGCAGTAAATCTTTTGTACAGTACCATACCTTGAGGGAAGGCAGGGCGCAGGAGCTGGCAGAGGTAGCGAGTTGCAGGGGGTGGGAGCTGCAGCAAGAACCCTGCTGAAGGGGGCAGGGCACACACACAACGTCAGATACCTTGCCTGCAGTCAGGATAGCGAGCATCAGGGGGCAAGGCGCACACGTGACGTCATTGGTTGCTGGAACACCCTCGGTCCCAGCAACCAGTGACTGCTGATCGGCGGAGATGTACATTTTAGACTGGCTGACGGTCCAGATAGGAGTCTGCCATTTAGTGATGGCTGCCTTAGTGCATTGTCTGCATTAAGATAAAAACGTGGTTTGTAAAGGCTTATGCCCTGTACACACGGTCGGACTTTCCGACCGAAAATGTGCGATCGGATCGTGTTGTCGGAAAATGCGATAGTTTGTGGGCTCCATCTGACTTTTTCCATCGGAATTTCTGACACACAAAGTTTGAGAGCTGGAGCTAAAATTTTCCGACAACAAAATCCGATCGTTTACATTTTGATCATGTGTAGACAATTCCGACGGACAAAGTGCCACGCATGCTTAAAATAAATTACGAGATGAAAGCTATTGGCTACTGGCTTCTTTATAGCTTGGACGTAGTTGTTGTATGTCACTGCGCTCTGAACGATCAGATTTTCCGTCAATTTTGTGCGACTGTGTGTATGCAAGACAAGTTTGGGCCAAAATCCATCTGAAAAAATCTGACGGATTTTGTCGTCAGAATGTCTGACCCTGTGTACAGGGCATTAAAGTTTTTTACCTTAATGTATTGTCTGGATTGAGGTAAAATAAAATGTTTCATGGTCAGTTCCCTCCATCCCCCCCCCCCACCCCCAAATACTTACCTGAGCCCGATCTCGATCCAGAACTTTTTTCCTATAACAGCAAATATATTTTAGCATTCAAGATGTTCAAGAACAATGGTCATCTCTCTAGGATTTAATTACTTAAAGCAATTGTAAAAAATATTACTATGGTTCATTCACATGTTTTTAAACTTTCATTGGATATTTATGGACGCACCTGAAAAGTATCCTATGCATATCCAGCCTTCAAATGAACAGGTTTTTCGCCAGAGCCATTAATTTGATTCAGATTTTCATGGCAGAGCAGGAATATACAACTATATATTTGAGGGTTTATGCATGTTCTAGTTGTGAATTTAAGAGTGCTTTTTGCCCAAAGTTCACGGTCTACATCCACCATATGCTATGCATGCACTGACAAGCACGTTTATTGAATATTAAAAAATGTTGAGATATTTGCCAGATAAGAGTGCTACTTGATACAAGTAAACTCTTCCAAAAAAATGCCAAACTTTTTATTTTTGGCACATATTTATTATGGCCTCTCTACAGCACTATAAATACTAACATAAAACATGTTAACCACTTCTGCAAATTGTCACCAGCTATTGTAATATGAAATATGGGACACCATTATTTTTATTATTGTATTTGTAAGCTACTTGGCACAAATGAAGTAAGGTATTTAATATATTACACAGATGTTTGTGTACCATGAAAACTTACATTGTAGGTCTAGTGTTGTAGACTAGTGATGGACGAACGTTTCGCCCGGCGGTCGTTTCGCGGCGAATTTCTGACATTCGCGGTCCGCACGTTCGAACGCCTTTTTCCGTCGTTCGCCGCGGCGGACTTACGTGTTTAATGTATACAAGAACTTTAACCTTTGGTGACACGTTTATCATGTGATACAGGACAGCCAATTGAGACATGACAGCACATGGACACTTGGACATTCCCCCTAACCTATAAATACACCCGATCCGGTGGCCATTTTACATTCTTTCTTCTGTTACGATAGGGACAGGTTCCTGTGTGGAGTAGGGAGAGATAAACCACTAGCTATTTGGTACACAAAAGTTCTTTTCAGGACTGGTATAGGTGTTAGGTGTTGATAGGTTTGCTGTGCTGCTGATTCTTGCAGCAGCCTGAGTGTCTTTTGTTAGTTTAGAGAAAGGGAAAGGACGGTGTATGCTACAGGGACAGCCAGATTAGTCTTTCATCATCATCATCATCATCATCATCATTAGCTGTTACTATCAAGGTCCACAAAAGAGCTGTTCCAGTAACCACTAATCGTTCTCTTTTTTTGCCAATTTGTATAGGGACAGGAAGGAAGCAGTGTTGTCAGGCAGTGAGGGTAATTTTAAAGACTTGCTGTTATTATTAGTTCCACAAAGGTTCTTTTCAGGACTGGTATCAGTGGTACAGTAATAGGCTTGTACATGTATAATATTCTTTCTTCCAAATATAGAAAGGATATTATACTTGACTGCTGCCCTTCTGCTGCAGTCTGCTAAACATTCACAACTCACTTGTTCCACAAAAGTTCTTATAAGGACTGGTAACTTGGTATAGGGTGCTACGGTACATAGGCTTGAGTGCGGTACAGTCTGCTGTTCTGTAAGGACCGCTATCGGTCCACAATAGATAGGGTTGACGTGCACCACTGCTGACCGCTGCCCTATACTGCAGCAGTCCTTCAGCGGTATAGGGACTGACGTACAGTCTGCTCACTTCCTTGACCCAAAAAAGCACACCGTACTATATGCCCCTACCCTCCTCTTTGAAGAGGTTGAGCGGTGTCATATTTCTACTGGGGCTGCTTATGATATCCCTGTGCTGTGCTGACTTCCTCCTGGGGGTTCTTATTATGAAGGGATCACACTATCCCTGTGCTGTGCTGACTTCCTCCTGGGGGTTCTTATTATGAGGGGATCACACCATCCCTGTGCTGTGCTGACTTCCTCCTGGGGCTGCTTACGGTGCTGCTGTCAGTGCTGTATGTCACGGTGCTGCTGTCAGCGCTGTATGTCACGGTGCTGCTGTCAGCGCTGTATGTCACGGTGCTGCTGTCAGCGCTGTATGTCACGGTGCTGCTGTCAGCGCTGTATGTCACGGTGCTGCTGTCAGCGCTGTATGTCACGGTGCTGCTGTCAGCGCTGTATGTCACGGTGCTGCTGTCAGTGCTCTGTATTACGGTGCTGCTGTCAGATGCCTCTATCACGGTGCATGTGTCATTCCGGTATGTCACGCTGCTGGTGATCATCTCCTGCACCCTCTTCTTTGCCTACCCTGGTCCCTGACCTTCCCTCTCCTCCATTGCCTTCATTAGCTCCATAGTCCTGAATTGTTAGAACAATTTCCCAAATAAAATAAAAATGCTTGTAGTTATCGATCCCAAATTCACCTCATACATGTATTATGTCATTGTCCAGATGGTGGGACTACGTTTTACCCCCTAATAATTACCACGTGGCCGCAAATTCGACATGAAGGTTTGCAAAGTTCGCCTCCCATTGAAGTCAATGGGGCCCGCGGCGAACGTTCGGTTTCGCGAACGTTTGGGTCCGTTCGCATTTCGCTTTCGCGAAACGTCCCGTCGGAAGTTCGTCCATCACTATTGTAGACACTTTCAAGTACCCCTGCCACTGCCCTAAACAAGTCCAATTAATTCAGTATGACAGAAGCTTATCATGGACATCTTGGTGATAAGAATCTATGAAGTCATTTCTTAGAGACAGGTTGTAGTATGATTTGAAAATTTTGAATTTTCTCCAGCATGTGAAGTGCTGCTGATTGATCAACCAAGACGGGGTTACCATTAAACTGTATCTAAATCCAAAAACAAAAATGTTATATACTGCAGCTCACCCTTGCTTAGATCTAGCATTAGCTTTTTTCTTCCAGGCTTTTTCCCCCTTTATTTTCCCTTGGGGATCCTGCTATTAACGTCCTAGGGTGACAACAATCACTGTACTGTATCTATGGAGGGCCAGTATTGTCACCCTAGGCTGGCTGCATGCTCCTGATTTGAACACCTCCCCATCTTCTACTCTCCATAACATGGGGGAGAGGGTGGTTCTGTAATTCCCAAGGATGATTTTGGCAGGACTGATAACACAGAGATTTACAGTGCAGCAAGGGCAGAGTGCATAGGAATTAATCAGCTCACTGGATTTCTGACAGGATCAAAAGGTAGTTTTTTTTTGCACATAAAATGCTTTCAACTGTTTATTAAAAAGACCAAAATTTTGAAAATAAGAGAAGTTCATTGTTAGGGTTTGCATACACTTTTAACATTGATTCATAAATCCCTAAATTAAAGCTTATCTTCAGCCAAATTATAATTTTTTTAGACGTCTCTTTTCATTATGGACACTGTTTGATAGCTGACATCAAATCTCAGTGGGAGGACAAATTGGCCAGCATTGGTGCATTGAGAGGAAAAAAAGAGTCAGTAGTCAATGGGAGGAAAAAAATGCCCAGTGTTAGTGCCCATGAGAGCAAAGAAATTACCTAACCTGGCTCTAACCTGCCCTAACCCTGGTGGGGGGGAGGTGCGTTTGTGTCATCTGGTTGTGGAAGGGGGCCCTAGTGGTCAATTGTGGGGGAAGGGCCAACATTGATGCTCAGGAGAGCTGAAGGGTACCTAGCATGGGAGGGGGGGGGGTAACAATTGTGCTTAGTGGGTAGTGGGGGGAACAATACTGCCCATTGGGAGACGAGAAATTAATAGTACCCAGAAAAGGGTGAATGGGGGAGCAACAGTGCTGAGTAGGGGGTGGGGGAACAGTAGCAACCAGAAGGCATGGGGAAGAACAATAGTACCCAGCAGACAGTATGAAAAACAATAGTACCCAGCAGGGGCAGTGAGGAACAACAATAGTGACTAACGGGGAGTAGGGGATTACACTAGTGCCTAGGCGGGGGTGGGGAGGAACAGTAGTGCTCCGAGTGTGTGTGCGCGTGTGTGTGTGTGTGTGTGTGTGTGGGGGGGGGGGTGATATTGGTATCTTGGTAGAAGACTGTAATCTTAAACAGGGGTATGTGTCACATGCTGATACTCTCTTTCTTCCCAGTTGGAAGAGCAAGATTACTCCTTTTCATAAATCTCTGAAGCTGGGTGCTGAAGCAAGAGCTCCAGCACTCACCTCTGGGAAACAACCTGTATCCGTGGGACTCTCCTGGGATTTTAACTCAATCCAGTACAAGTGGTATATGCCAGAATATGCGTTAGAATCCCAGGACAGTCCAGCAGAGTACGGTATGGCTGGGGGTATGATAAAAATTCTATAAGAAACCCCAACAACAAGTGATACAGTCCAAATGAATCTACCAATGAACATACCCACAATTACAAACATTTTGAGATTATTATTATTATACAAGATTTATATAGCGCCAACAGTTTGCTCCACGCTTAACAAAATAAAGGCAGACATTACAGTTACATTACAATTTGGTACAAGAGGAATCAGAGGACCCTGCTCATTAGAGCTTACAATCTAAAAAGTGAGGGTCAATTGATACAAAAGGTAATAGCTGTGGGTTGATGAGCTGATGGAGGAAGTAAAACAGTGTTAGAAGCACGATAAGCTTCTTTAAAGACAACGGTTTTCAGGGAGGGTCTAAAGATGGATAGATTAGGGGACAGTCGGACAGATTGGGGTAGAGCGTTCCAAAGGATGGGAGAAGCTCTGGAGAAATCCTGGAGGCGAGCATGGGAGGAGGCGACAAGGGAGCTAGCGAGCAGGAGGTCTTGGGAGGACCGAAGAGAGTGGCTTGGTTGGTATTTTGAGACTAGGTTAGTGATGTAGCTGGGGGCAGAGTTTTATGGATGGCTTTGTGAATTATTGTTAGTACTTTGAATTTTATTCGTTGGGTGAGTGGAAGCCAGTGGAGGGATTGGCAGAGAGGGGTGGATGACACTGAATGGTTGGTAAGGTGGATGAGTCTGGCAGCGGCATTCATTATGGACTGAAGGGAGGATAGTCTATGTAAAGTTAATCCAATGAGGAGGGAGGTGCAGTAATCAAGAGATAACCAGGGAGGGAATTAGAAGCTTGGTGGTGTCATTAGTTAAAAAGGGGCATATTCTGGAAATGTTGCGAAGGCTAAGGCGGCATGATTTGGACAGGGATTGGAGGCGGGCATGAAAGGACAGTTCGGAGTCTAAGGTTACCCCTAGCACCCTGGCATGTGGGGACGGACTGATAGATGTGCCATTGATCTTGACAGAGAAGTCAGGGGAAGGGGCACGTGGGGGAGGAAATATTAAGAGCTCAGTTTTAGATAGATTATGTTTGAGGAAGTGGTTTGACATCCAGGCTGATATGTCTGTTAGTAGATCAGTGATGTGTGAGGAGACTGATGGGGTGAGCCGAGGGGCAGAGAGATAGATTTGGGTGTCATCAGCGTATAAATGGTAGTGTAAGACATTGGATGCTATCAGCTGACCCAGGGAGGACGTGTAGATCGAGAATAGCTCGTACCTTCTCACGTGGAACATTTGAAACCTTCATTCTTCTTAAAAGAAAATTTTAATATCTTCCTGCCATTTAAGAGTTTCACTGCTCAAACCCCTTCCCTTTAAAATGTTAAATTTAACAGCCAATTAAGGCATGAGATACTTTCCATTTCTGGAGAAGGTATGTCACTTATTTGGTGCATAGCCATTGCCAAAGGTCCATGCCTTTTTTTTTTTTTTTTGAAGGATCATAATTCAGGCAGAGTCTGATCCTTTTGCAGAGATTTTAAGATCACATGACAACTCCATAGGCGGCTTTTGGTCACATGACTGGCTGCTGTGGGATCCAGAAACTTCAGTTTCAAAGAGTTTCATGGCATGTGTTTAGTTTTATGATTTAAAAACGTGGGAATGGTGTAGTGGGGACCTTGCTTGACTTTGAGTCAACTTTAAGTAAACTGGAGCTTTATGAGATTGGGGAAAAGGATTCATGATCAATAAAAGCAATTAGTTTAGCTGTAGAAGCAAGAATGGACAGCTTGAAACGGATCGGTTCCTCCTCCTCCCAAATGTGCATCCAAGAACTGTCAAGAGCTATATCATATGTAATAAAAACAAATTTATGAATCTTTCATTGCCATACATCACAAATCTTATCCCATTACCTTTAGCGGTGTGACTCATGTGTACACTAACCAGGGAAACACATTGAATAATGAAACCTTCCCTGGAGAAGTGTAAGGTCTTCTAGATTCGAGAGCATGGGCTCGTTTCCACCACGCTTCATATCTACTAAGCCGTCACTGGAGAGTCGGACCGTCAGCACCTCCATTAATTTTATTATCGGGCAGGATTAAGTAGTGTGTTAGCTGGATGATATAAGTGACAGCTATGAAAGTTAGCATGTTATTGTAACCCTACTTCTTGGTGCCACATGGGGCTGCCTAAATAGCGGCCGCATTTAGAAGCCCTTGTATGAGTTGTTATTGCCTTTTTGGCACTCATGGTAAAAAAAAAAAAAAAAAAAGCTAAAAAGTTTTCATTCTTCTTACATCAGAACAGATAAATGAAAACAGAATTTTTGGAATAAATGTGCAATGCAGATATTTGCCTACATACAGTATCTCACAAAAGTGAGTACACCCCTCACATTTTTGTAAATATTTTATTATATCTTTTCATGTGACAACACTGAAGAAATTACACTTTGCTACAATGTAAAGTAGTGAGTGTACAGCTTGTATAACAGTGTAAATTTGCTGTCCCCTCAAAATAACTCAACACACAGCCATTAAAGTGGTTGTAAACCCTTACAAACCACTTTGACCTACAAGTAAGCCTAGATTAAGGCTTACCTGTAGGTACAAGAAATATTTCCTAAACCTACACGGTTTAGGAGATATTTGCCGAAAGACAGGCACCGCTGTCTACGGCGCATGCGCCGTAGATAGCGGCACTCAGGCGCACCGAGCGCGCCGCAGTTAACGGCGATATGCCGTGAGTGGCGGCTCCTGTGCGCATTTGCGCGGAAGTGACGTCATCGTGGCTTCGTTGAATGACAGCGGCGGAGCAGCGAGACCCACCGAGAGGATGGATGCTCCGGACTACAGGGGACAGCGGTGACTTCGCTGGCTCCTGTGTCAGGTAAGTGACACATAATGGACTACTATGCCATGCATAGTAGTCCATTATGCTTTACCTTTGCAGGGAATCAAAGAGGAAGTAAACCCATCAGGGTTTACTTCCTCTTTAATGTCTAAACCGCTGGTAATAAAAGTGAGTACACCACCTAGTGAAAATGTACAAATGGGGCCCAATTAGCCATTCCGCCCCCCGGTGTCATATGAGATACAGTATATGCTGCTTCTTGGTGTTATGGCCCACCTGCCGAGCAGCCTCATGTATGCTTGCTGCTGGCGTAAAGGGGTTAACATGTAAAAGTAATTTTGAAGTCATTGTCAATATGTTTAAATCTACAGTTTTCGTTTGAGTGTTTTTAAAATATCCTTGTGTCTGTGGTGTCAGTGGAAGGAAAAATGTCCTGCATTGGTGATGTCACTGGAAAGAAAAAATGCCACTAAACAGGTGGTATCACTGGAAAGACCAAATGTCCCTGTGTCAGTGGATTCCCTGGAATGAAAAAATTTCCCTGTGTTTGTGGTGTCACTGGAAGCAAAAATGTGTCTGTGTCTGTAGTGTAAGTGGAAGGATAAAATGTCCCTGCATAGGTAGTGACACTGGAAGGAAAAAAATCTCCTTGGGTCTGTGGTGACACTGGAAGAAAACATGTCCCTGTGTCTGAAGTGTCAATGGAAAGAAAAAAAAATGTCACTGAAAGGAAAAATGTCTTTGAGTCGATGGTATCACTGAAAGGAAAAATGTTCCTGCATTGGTGGTGTCACTGGAAGGAATAAACGTCCTTGGGTCTGTCCCCTCGAAATAACTCAACACACAGCTATTAATGTCAAAACCACTGGCAATAAAAGTGAGTAAAAGTGAGTAAAAGTGTCAATATTTTGCGTGGCCACCATTTTTTCCAGCACTGCCTTAACCCCTTAACGTTCTGCTCCACCGTTTGGTAGTGCACTTTTTGAGTCATGCTAACTCATTGAAAAATGTGGACTTTAAAGGGTTAACCCTCTTGGGCATGAAGTTCACCAGAGATTCACAGGTTGCCACTGGAGTCCTCTTCCACTACTCCATGATGACATCACAGAGCTGGTGGATGTTAGAGACCTTGTGCTTCTCCACCTTCCATTTGAGGATGCCCCACAGATGCTCAATAGGGTTCAGGTCTGGAGACATGCTTGGCCAGTCCATCACCTTTACCTTCAGCTTCTTTAGCAAGGCAGTGGTCGTCTTGGAGGTGTGTTTGAGGTCCTTATGTTGGAATGTGGTCCAGTCTCATGTTCTGCTTCAGTATGTCACAATACATGTTGGCATTCATGGTTCCCTCAATGAACATGTTCACTGTGGTGAAGTGGATGCGGAAATATAAGAAGCACTTTGGATTCTCAATATACTGCAATTCTTTCTATGTTACACAGGGGACTTTTTATGGACTTTGATTTATTACTGTTCATTAGTTTTGCAATTTAAGGTGGATTTTAGATTTCACTTTAACACCGGGTGTTTTTTTTTATGAAAGATAATATCATTATCACTATTTATGCTATGTTTATGGATTAGCGCTGCCTGGAGAAAACTGTTGTATTTTTTTCTTCTTTTGCTATGCTAATTGTAATGATTTGATAGCAACTTAACTTCACTTTTTTGATTATTATATTTTCTGTTCTGTTCTACATATTTCTCCTAATCGCAGTAGTATTAAGGATTATTACATGATTCTTTATTTGTCCTTATATTTATGATGATCTAATAATGGAAAAACTGCCGTCTGGTTTTTATGTAGGGTCTATCAGTAGAATCCATTAGTAAAACAGTGTTTTAGCCAAGTACACAGAAGACCTCCCCATATAGATAACCTGTAAAGATCCAATCAGGATGCTGCTTTTAATGCAACAAGGGCTGGTGAGAATGCTACCTCTCTGACATCAATTGCTTGGTTTGGGGGCCCGCTGCACCTTCTTCAATGGCTGGGTGAACTGGTTTGCCCAAGCTTATGTTTGAGATCGATCTCTGACTAGAGAAGGTAGAGATTGTGACCTCACTACCCTGCCTCTCCACCTCTTCTTAACAGGAAACTGAATGTCAGCTACTTTTTTGAAGAGTAACCACAGAAAGTCACCTGCTCCGCACTACTGCCTTTCAGAGTTTTCTGATTGGACGAGGAGGAAAAAATACACAATGTTTTCTGAATGGTGACAATGCTGAGAGAACTAGAAACTGTGGTTACTATGCAGAAGGACAGCAGCCTGGCACTGGACCTGGAAGACTTCTACTATCACTGTAGTAGCAGTATGTTTTATAGTGCCTGTCAAAAGAAATAGTGACCTACCTATGCGCCACAGCTGAAAGCAAAAAACAATAGATTTCTTTAAATGAACAGTATAATGGTAGATGCCACTTTAAAAAATGTATGAAGGATCTCAAAGAATTTGTTATAAACAACAGCTAAATAGCTGCTCTGTATAAACCTAGATAAAAAAAAAATCAAAGTGTGAATAACACGCAAGAAGAAAATACACGCAATAAAAAAGAGTAAAAACACACAGTGTTACATGTGAAGTGAATAATTCAAAAAAATGTTCACATGAAAGTCCAGTTTCAGTGATCTCCAAAAAAATGTATATATTTCATTAAAAAAAACTTTCATGAAAACATGCAATCTTCACACCACATCACATGAAAGTATGCCACCACTTTCCCATCAGGTGTACACTCACCAAACTAATTTGCCTAAGGCCGCGTACACACGGGCGGACTGTTCGCCCAACCTTGTCCGCTGAACAGTGTTTGGGCGGACAGTCCGCCCGTGTGTGGGCTTTCAGCGGACAGTTTCAGCGGACAGTTGGACGGACAAAGTCTTTCGGAAATTCCGAAAAACTGTCCGCTGAAACTGTGTTTGAGCGAACAGTCCGCCCGTGTGTAGGCCACTTTCGAAATGAGCAAACTGTTCCCGCTCGGAAAGTCCGCCCATTTCGAGCGCGTGTACAGGTAGGCGGGCCCCGCGAAGGAGACGTCGCGGGCTCCGCCGCCTGGAATGGGCTTAAAGGGGAACCCCAACGCCGAAAAAAATCGGCGTGGGGGTTCCCCCAAAGTCCACACCAGACCCTTGTCCGAGCACGCTACCCGGCCGGCCAGGAAAGGGGGGCGAGCGCGCCCCCCCTCCTGAGCCGTACCAGGCCGCGTGCCCTCAACATGGGGGGTGCCTTGGGGAAGGGGGGGCCGCGCGGCCCCCCCCCACCCCAAACCACCTTGTCCCCATGTTGATGAGGACAAGGGCCTCTTCCCGACAACCCTGGCCGTTGGTTGTCGGGGTCTGCGGGCGGGGGGCTTATCGGAATCCGGGAGCCCCCTTTAATAAGGGGGCCCCCGGAATACCGGCCCCCCACCCTATGTGAATGAGTATGGGGTACAATGTACCCCTACCCATTCACCTGTGAAATAAAGTACAAAAAAAAAACACAACACAGGGAAAAAATATTTTATTGCACAGCTCCGGGGGTCTTCCGTCTTCGGGGGTCTTGTCCCCCTCTTCGGTTCTTCTGCCGGGCCACCGCGCCTTCTTATAGCTCTTTTTGAGGCGGTGACCCGGTCTTCTGTCGCCGCTGCCTTCCGTTCATCTGTCGCCGCCTTCGGTTCTTCTGCCGGGCCACCGCGCCTTCTTGTAGCTCTTTTACAGGCGGTGGCCCGGTCTTCTGTCGCCGCTGTCGCCGCCACCACCGCCGCCTTCCGTTCTTGTTCTTCTTGTTCTTCTTCTTCTTCTTCTCCTGGAGATGTTGACTCGACGAGCTCTCCGGCCGGAATGCCAGGGACACGCTCCGCTGCCACTTATATAGTGACAATGGGGCGGTGTCACATGGTATATGTCACATGGGTTGGTCACATGGGTTTATGTCACATGGGGACTATGACATCGTAAGGGGGCGGGGTCACCATGTGACCAACCCATGTGACATATACCATGTGACACCGCCCCATTGTCACTATATAAGTGGCAGCGGAGCGTGTCCCTGGCATTCCGGCCGGAGAGCTCGTCGAGTCAACATCTCCAGGAGAAGAAGAAGAACAAGAAGAACAAGAACGGAAGGCGGCGGCGGCGGCGGCGACAGCGGCGACAGAAAAAAGAGCTATAAGAAGGCGCGGTGGCCCGGCAGAAGAACCGAAGGCGGCGGCAGAAGAACGGAAGACGGCGACAGAAGACCGGGCCACCGCCTGTAAAAGAGCTATAAGAAGGCACGGTGGCCCGGCAGAAGAACCGAAGAGGGGGACAAGACCCCCGAAGACGGAAGACCCCCAGAGCTGTGCAATAAAATATTTTTTCCCTGTGTTGTGTTTTTTTTTTGTACTTTATTTCACAGGTGAATGGGTAGGGGTACATTGTACCCCATACTCATTCACATAGGGTGGGGGGCCGGTATCCGGGGGCCCCCTTATTAAAGGGGGCTCCCGGATTCCGATAAGCCCCCCGCCCGCAGACCCCGACAACCAACGGCCAGGGTTGTCGGGAAGAGGCCCTTGTCCTCATCAACATGGGGACAAGGTGGTTTGGGGTGGGGGGGGCCGCGCGGCCCCCCCTTCCCCAAGGCACCCCCCATGTTGAGGGCACGCGGCCTGGTACGGCTCAGGAGGGGGGGCGCGCTCGCTCGCCCCCCTTTCCTGGCCGGCCGGGTAGCGTGCTCGGACAAGGGTCTGGTGTGGACTTTGGGGGAACCCCCACGCCGATTTTTTTCGGCGTTGGGGTTCCCCTTTAAGCCCATTCCAGGCGGCGGAGCCCGCGACGTCTCCTTCGCGGGCCCCGCCTACCTGTACACGCGCTCTAAATGGGCAGACTTGGCTCCGCCTTACGTGGGCGAGTCCGTTCATTTCAAAAGTTGAGCGAACTGTTTGGCAAACAGTTCGCTGAAACAGTCCGCTCGTGTGTGGGCAAGTCCGCTCATGCAAATTTTGAGCGGACTGTTTGCCGAAACTGTTTGACGAACAAGGTTGGGCGAACAGTCCGCGCGTGTGTACGCGGCCTAACACTCTCATGTTTGGCAAAAGCGCCTATTAACTTTGGGGTTAATCAATCCATCATGGGCAGTGTCCAGATTGTGTGTATTGTCCGGTGTGTCTCCCCGATCCGTGTCCTACGGGAGGTGCTATATTTTTTGCTTTGGTGTTATTTGCACTTAGATTTTTTGATACAGTATAGGTTTATACAGCTCCACTATTTACCTGTTGTTTATGGTGAATTCTTTGAGAAGTTTTATAGAAGTTTGCAGCTTACACAAGCATTGACAGGGTATGATATATGCAGGCTTACATTGGTCCAAATTGCTAATGTAAGTATGCCATAACATTTATACCTAAACTTTAGCTTTAATAAAATATTTGTTTTCCCCTTTTTTTATCCTTTGTTGCTGATCTCCTGCAACCTCCGTGCAGCCACTTCCTGTCTTCCTGCAGAGCGGGTTTCCTGATGATGACATCAGTGGACCAAACCTGAATAAGCACAGGAGATCAACTGAAAGACAGTGACTGAGTTGTGTTACCTTATAACAGGAGCGTCTGAGCTAGAGACCTTCATGGCAGGATATCCTGGTATTATTTTAAAGGCATTATAAACCTTCCTACCTGCACCTTTCATCTTTACAAAATGTACATTGAACATGTAGTTAGTTTAATGGTGTAATTTGTTGGAATGTACACACACTGTATTATAGAGTAAAGCCTGCCATAGATGATTAGAATCTTGGCTGGTTAAGCAGGGACCAGCCGAGATTCTATCCATGTATGGATAAGCTGATTGCACCCAAGTCGATCCATCAACCAGCATGTCCGATTTTTGTATGCGATTATTGCTATAGCCAAAAGCAATAATCACTGTGTTCTCTTGGCTGCGACTCCCCTCCAGGAAAGAAAATCACATAATCTATGTCCTGCCTAAATCTTTACATAATTGTATCAATTTTTTTGAGTGCAAATAAGAAGTTCTCCTCAATGCACAGGTTAATGCATGACCTCTGTCTGTAGTCTAAGCCCCTGTACACACGGTCAGAGATTTCGACAACCAAATCCGTCGGATTTTCTCCGTCGGATTATGTCCGTCGGATCTTGTCCGAAACTGTTGCATACACACGGTCGGACTAAGTTGTCGAAAAATCCGATCTTTCAGAACGTGATGACGTAATTTCGTTACAATGGGACTACATTCAGGCTAGTAGCCAATAGCTTTGATGTAGGAATTTGATCTGAGCATGCGTGGCACTTGGTCCGATCAAAATTCGCTACACATGATCGGAGTATGTCCGACCGGCCCAGTTGGTCGGGAAATATTTCCAACATGTTGGAAAATTGGGTCCGACGGATATTCCGACGGAATCAGTCCGATGCATACCACACACAGTCGGATTATCCGACGACACGGTCCGATAGGACACATTCCGACGGATTCTCCAACCATGTGTACAAGGGCTGAGACCTAACACTTCCTGTGAAGAAATTGCATATCCCTCAATCTAGTGTTGTGCAGGTGACGGCTACACAGTATTTTGATCTGACACAGACACGAACAGGCAAAGCCATTAAAATGCTGGAAGAGATGTATTTCGTCACTTTAGCACTTCCACATTTGTGATACAACACAGAAGAAATATCAAGGAATTCACTGGACACTGCGTGACCCAGAATAAGAAGTTGCCTGTCCTAGTGAATAGGAACAAGCTAGGTGAATAAATAAATGATCATGGGGGAATTGGTCAGCCATGATGTAGCAAACTGCAGGCACAACATGTGAGCCCATCATTGCAAGGTAAGATAAATAAAAACAGGGAATAGAAATACAGTAATACCTAGTTAAAACAACAAAAACATTTGAAAGTGTACAATGCTTTTAACCACTTAAGGACCACCCACTGCATATTTATTGCAGCAGGGCGGCCCTATTGTGCGAAACAACGTACCCGTATGTTGTTTCGTGCACGAGACACGTCAGGCGCACGTGTGCCCGCTGCACAGCAGGGGAGTCGATGCGTGGGTCTGGTATGTAAACAATGCAGATCCCCGTTCTGACAGGAGAGTACAGTGAGATTGTCTGTTCCTAGTGATCAGGTAAAGCAATCTCTCTGTACTACCAGTCAGTCCACTCCCCCCACAGTTAGAAACACCTCCCTAGGACACGCTTAACCCCTTGATCGCCCCTTACCTGCCAGTATCATTTATACAGTGATCAGTGGATATTTTTAGCTCTGATCACTGTAATAATGTCACTGGTCCCATAAAAGTGTCAAGTGTCTGATCTGTCTGCCACAATGTTGCAATCCCTCTAAAAGTTGCTGATCACCGTCATTGCTGGCAAAAAAAATAATAATAATAAAAATGCCATAAATCTATCCCCTATTTTGTAGATGCTATAACTTTTGCATAAATCAATCAATATACACTTATTGTGGGTTTTTTCTTACCAAGTGGAGTATTATGTAGAAGAATACATATTGGCCTAAAATGATGAAGAAATTAGTTTTTAAAATTTTTTTTTATTGGATATGTATTATAGTAAAAAATATTGTTTTTTTTTTAAATTATTGGTCTTTTTTTGTTTATAGCGCAAAAAATAAAAACCGCAAAGGTGATCAAATTCCACCAAAAGAAAGCTCTATTTGTGGGGGGAAAAAAAAGGACATTTTTGAAGAGTAACAACATAAAAGTCACCTGCTTCGCACTACTGCCATTCAGAGTTTTCTGATTGGAAGAGGAGGAAAAAAACATTTTGTTTTGGTACAGTGTCGCAAGACTGTGCAATTGTCAGTTAAAATACCGCAGTGCTCTATCGCAAAAAATGGCCTGGTCATTAAGGGGGTAAATCCTTTCGGGGCTGAGGTGGTTAATGAAATCTGTAGATTGAAAAATAATATAAATACATTTTATAATTACGTTAACATGTTCAAGCTTATATTCAATTTTAAAAGAATTAGCTGTACATGAAATGCATCTCTTTTCAGGGATATTTAGTCCTTTTGCATTTAAAGAGAGCATGTTCACCAACTCCATGTCACAAAGAGGAAGAAGAGGAAGAGGAGAGAGAAGAAGAAAAAAAAAAAAGGGAAAAAAAGAAAAAGGGGCAGAACCCCCCCCCCCCCCAACCTTTTCTAATAGAACCACAAAAAAATTGCTAGTGCACATCCCAGTTCAATACTGGTATGGAGCGCAAACGTATGGGGGGGTGTAGAAAGAGAGGGCTGGGATGCAACTCCCCGGCTGTCCCTGACTACCTCCGCTCTTTTAATTTCGGCCGTTTTTATAGAAACACCTACTTCAACCAGAGAGCCCCCTTCCCACGACTCTCTATGTTTACCCAGTGCTCATCCTACCTTCTTTAAATGTATCTCTCCAGCCCATCTCTACTTCAAAATGACCACCCCCCCCCCTCTTTAGGTTATCCCCTTGCTTATTCCCCTCCTTCCCTCTTATCCTTCTCCAGATATCCGCCAATTCGACTCGCCCATGTTGTATATTCCACATGGATCTTATAACTCATGCCTCCAATTTCAATATTAAAGCAGCAAGTGTATCCCAAGTATTCACAAAATATGTCATCTAAGAGCAATTCTCCAATAGGCCCCCTCTAGATACATATCTAAAGTAATGTCAATTATATCAGGAGTACAAAAAAAAAAAAGAAAGAAAAAGGGAAAAGGTAAACAATCTCCCTCCACCTCCCCCCACAATATTAATTTATACAAATTTATTCTAAATATCAGTGAAAGTATATAATCCCACAGGAATGCATAAACATGTGAATGAGTCGCCCCAATACACCACTCCCTCTAAATGGGGGTATGCATTGGGACCCCTCATTACTTCCGTGACAAAACACACCTCATAAAAAAAAAACCCTCACCCCCACCCAGCACAAGGTTAAAGAGGGATTCCGCCCAAAAAAAAAATATTAAAAGCCAGCAGCTATAAATACTACAGCTGCTGACTTTTAATAAATGGACACTCACCTGTCCCGGGTTCCAGCGATGCCGGCAGCCGAGGCCGATCGACCGCTCGGCCCTCGGCTGCTGCCGCCACCATTCGAGGTGAGGGAATCAGGAAGTAAAGCGAATCGGCTTCACTTCCCGGTTCCCTACTGCGCATGCGCGAGCTGCGCCACGCAATAGGAAATCTCCGCGCTGTCACTGGGACCCGTGTGTGTCCCAGCAGACAGCACGGCAGGGCAGGAAATGGCGTAGACTCCCGTGGGAGTCTATGCCCGGAAGTGGGTGAAAATACCTGTCTTTGACAGGTATCTCCACCCCCCTCCCCCCTGAAAGGTGTCAATTGTGACACCGGAGGGGGGGGGGGGTTCCGATCAGCGGAGGTTCCACTTTAGGGTGGAATCCCGCTTTAAGTTACACCAACTTAGCTTAACAAAAATAAAACCATGCAAAAAATGTGTGGATATATAAATGAGTGGCCCCAATACTTGCTTTTCCATAAATGGAGGCATGTATTGAAACCACTCATTTCTCAAGTGAGAAAAAAACACCCCATATTAGTGAGAACCCCCCCCCCCCTCCCCTCCCAGCACAAAGTTAAATTACACCAACTCAGCCTAACGAAAATAAGGCCACGCAAAAATGCATGGGTATATGAATGAGTCGCCCCAATACTCGCCTATTCATAAATGGAGGCATGCATTGAGACTGCTCATTTCTCTAGTGAGAAATCACCCCATGTTAGTGAAGAAGGAAGAAAAAAAAAGTTAAGACGTATTTTTAACACTGCTACCGCACCCCCTTTGGCATGCATTGCACACGATTGAGACAAGGTAGTACGGCAATTCGAGGTTTAAATCAGGTGGGGGGGAGGCAACACTAGGCGACATTGTGTCTGGTGATCTTTAACATCTCCCGTGTTGTTCTGGTAGATCTCCACCTCTTTAAGGTTGCCTATCTCTGCTGTAGCAGGTTTTCTTCTAAGATTGCCCTGCATTTGGCTCTGTCCATCTTCCCATCAACTCTGACCATATTCCCTGTCCCTGCTGAAGAAAAGCATCCCCACAACATGATGCTGCCACCACCATGTTTCACGATGGGGATGGTGTGTTCAGGGTGAAGTGCAGTGTTATTTTTCCACCACACATAGCGTTTTGCTTTTAGACCAAAAAGTTCAATTTTGGTCTCATCTAATCAGAGTACCTTCTTCCATGTTTGCTGTGTCCCCCATGGCTTCTCGCAAATGTGTTTTTTTTGGGGGGGGGCAGAAAAGTGCACTCAAAGCCACCCACCCATAGGTCGGTGAGATGGTTGGGTCAACCACACCCCTCCCCCCCATGGGTCGGTCAGATGGTCAGCCTGCACTTACCCCATCAAGCGGGCAGCGTTTCCCTCTTGGTGATGGGCAGCTGCTTCTCCTGCCTCTACTCCTTCCTCCTCCTAGACAGCCAAGAGGATTGCCTGTCCTCTCAGCCAATCGGGTGATGGGTCTCAGGGCCCTCACTTCCTGATTGGCCGAGAGGCGAATCAATGTGACAATATTCAATCACTACTGTCACACAACTGGGTTGGCTCAGAACGTTCTGCGCCCTAAGCCCACCCTTATTTGAAGCCTATTAGAGCCTCCGGCTCTAATCACGTGCTTCAAAAAAAAAGAAGCCCTTTGGAATCCATGCATCAGGCGCCCTGCATGTAGATCAGAGGGCCAGACACATGGATAAGGGGGGAGGCACCCGTGTTACCCTAATGGGCAGACTGCCACTGGTTAGCTGAATACATTTGTAGCTGAACTACCTACATTTCTTCAATTACTTCCAGATCTGCTCAATAACTTGCTCTCTTTCAGAAGTCAGCTGAAGCTGTAAACCGGTTTCTCATAGCTCTAAATTTAAAATGTTGCTTCCTTACAAGTTCTCAGGCCTGCCAACAGTTTCATCTTTTCAACTATCACTTCAATTGCAAAGTTGTCTATTCCCTGGAATTCTATTCCTTCTGTATTATAGTTAGCATATGGTATTCACTAGTACACAAGCCATCCACATTAATGTAAGATACAGTAGATGATCTTTAAAGCCCAACTCTGGACTATTTTTTTTTCTTTGAAAGTTAAAAAAGAAGCTCAGGCTGCAATATTCACTGCAATTCAAAGCTGTCCCTAGGGCACCTCTTTTCAACAACTTTTAAGATGAATCACCAAATGAAACAAGAAATTAAAAGCCTTTGTGTATGTGAAAAGCTCGTCTATACATTAAACTCTGTTCATTCCTCAAAATGAAAAGATAGATTGCGCTCCTCACATAAAATTCTAGACTAAAAACCCAAGAATATAAGGTATCACCGAATACAAATCACATAATTTAAAAAATTTACAGCAATAATATCATAAATTACTCTATTTCCATAAAATTATAAATGAATGATTGTTTTGACGGGTGCTAAGTGATAATTCCAAAATAAAGTGGAAATCACATATGACAACTCATAAATAAAAGTTCAAGTAATTGTAAGGGATCGTTTTTTTTTTTTTTGTTTTTTTTTAAATAACAAACATATCATACTTACCTCCACTGTGCAGTTCGTTTTGCACAGAGTGGCCCGAACCTCGTCTTCTGGGGTCCCCTGGCGGCTCCTCCCCACATAAGATAACCCCCTAGGAGAAGCTCTCTTCCGAGGGGGTTACCTTGCGGGTGCGCTCCCAAGTCCTGCCCCCCCCCCCCCCCCCACCCGTGTCATTGGATTTGATTGACAGCAGATAGACAGGGGGACAGAGCTTAGGGACCATGGAGAGAAATTGGTATGAGCAGAGATCTCCCCGTGGAGGGAGGTGAGAGAGAGGGAGGTCAGGAAACATCTGTCCAAACCCAGGCCCCCAAAGGTGGGGTGACAGTTAAGTAATCGAGGATCAACCCCAGGCGTCGATCCAGTTCCACCAAACCTTATTGAATTTCCCAAGGCAATTTCTACTCTCGTATGTGATCTGGTAGAGTGGCAACATGCTATTGATCATCTTTTGCCACTTTGGTAGGAGCCTCCTTCAGCTTCCACCATAGCAAGATTTCCCTTCTGGCGTAAAATAGGAAGTAAGGCACTATTTGACATAATGGTCTCACTCAATGTCTTCTAAATGGCTCAGTAACAAAATCTTGGGATCCAGAGGTATGTCTATCCCTCAGATAACCCCCAAAGTGTCTGCCACTGCATGCAAATATGGAGCTTGGTACAGGACCAGACCATATGGAAGAAGGTATCCGGTTCAAGGGCACATCGAGTACACTTTGGGCTAAGACTGGGATAAATGCTAGCTAGCCTCTGCGGAGTGTAATATACTCTGTGCAGAAACTTCAACTGGATGAATCTGTATTTGGCTGCAGTCATGGAGGGAATAAACAATGTAATGCAGTCTTCCCATTCCTCGTCTCCCTGAGAGGGAATGTCCACTCTCCATCTGTGCAGTGATTGTGTGAGTTTAACGTCATGTGTTACTGTCAAATATAGGTATAGGGAGGACAAGGGTTTCTCCGGTACCCCAGAGATCAGGAGACGCTCAATTGAATCAGGTTCGAGCGTCACCTGAGTAGGGAACTGGGCTCTAAGGGCTTGCATTAGCTGCCAGTATCTGAATTGAAAGGATCACCGGAGGTGATGGGTCCGTCGCAGCTCCTGAAACGAGGCAATTTCGCCCCTTGGCATCACCTGCCTGAGGGTAATTCCTCTCGTAGCCCACACCGCAGGGTCAGGTATTTTATATAGCTGGGGAAGAAAAGGATTGCCCTATAACGAGGTATGCGGGGAGATACAAGACGGTTTCAGGACTGCTGCTCTGGAGGACCGCCACACCTGGATCATGGTTTTCACGGGGCTCATCACAGAGGGGTGAGTCCCACTGCCCTGGTACTCCAAATTAGGCAACGCTGGATATGAGTCTAGGAGAGCAACCTCGAATGCAACCGTGGGGGTTCTGCCGGGCCTGGAAGAACAACCACCTCACAGTGACCAGTACCACTGCCCAGTAATATAGTAGGAATTTGGGAAGTGCCCATCCACTGCCAGACAGCGGAAGGTAAAGTATATGTTTTGTCATCCGCGGGGGCTTGCCGGCCCAAACAAAGGAGATCACAACACTTTCCAGGCGATGGAAAAAAGACTTAGGAATAGTAGTCGGGGTATGCCTAAAAAATACAAAAATTTGGGTAGGTAGATCATTTTAAGGCGGTTACCTCGACCGACCGGAGTTAAAGGGAGAATCCACCATGTTGTGAACAGTTGAGTGAGCTGTGTCAAAACCGGGTATTTACATGTAGTTTGAGGTAGCCAGCCACTACATCACTCACCCTTACACCCAGGTAGGTGAATTTGTCCACCCAACGTATAGGTGTATGTGTGTCTATGGGGGACAATGATGAGTGAAGTGGGAACAGGACTGATTTGTTCCAGTTTATGCAAATCAATCAAAAATGGCCAATGCCAAATTTAGGTAGGAGGAAGCATCAGCCAGATGAAGGAGTAAGTCATCATCATACAGGGATATCTTCTCCTCCCCTGCGCCTACTCATATGCCCCTAACTGTTGGGTCAGCTCTGAGGAGAATGGCAAGTGGTTCCAGTGCCAAGGCAAACAATGCTGGGGAGAGTGTGCCCCCCTGAGGTATCCCCCTCCCCAGGGTGAAGCCATCAGACAGGTTCCCATTGGTTCAGATACGAGCTCGAGGGTAGGCATACAGCATCCGCAGCCAGGACATGAATCAGGGCCAAACCCGAATCTGGACAGGACCGCCTACAAGTAGCCCCACTCGACCGAGTCAAAAGCCTTCTCAGCATTGAGGCCACCACGCACGGGATATGAGTATGGAGTCTGCGGAAATTGATGTCAGTACCTCAGCCTGGCATGAAGCCCGTCTGGTCAGGGTGTATTAAGGCTGTAATGACTGTATTTAATTTGTTAGCTAGGATCTTGGATAGTATTTTAGTGTCTACATTAAGGAGGGAAATAGGACGATAAGAAGACACAGAGTAGGGTCCTTTCTTGGTTTGGGAATGACCACTATCACTGCGTAATGCATGGTGTCAGGAAGTGTAGCCACTTCTATGGATTTAGCCAGTAAAGACTGGAGCTTTAATAGGTGCATCTAGTTTATCTGCATAGGATTAGGTGAGAACCGGGATATCTATATTATCTACAGTGGTGTGAAAAAGTGTTTGCCCCCTTCCTCATTTCCTGTTCCTTTGCATGTTTGTCACACTTAAGTGTTTCGGAACATCAAACCAATTTAAACAATAGTCAAGGACAACACAAGTAAACACAAAATGCAATTTGTAAATGAAGGTGTTTATTATTAAAGGTGAAAAAAAATCCAAACCATCATGGCCCTGTGTGAAAAAGTGATCGCCCCCCTTGTTAAAACATACTATAACTGTGGTTGTCCACACCTGAGTTCAATTTCTCTAGCCACACCCAGGCCTGATTATTGCCACACCTGTTCACAATCAAGGCATCACTTAAATAGGAGCTGCTTGACACAGTAAGGTCCACCAGAAGATCCTTAAAAGCTACACATCATGCCGAGACCCAAAGAAATTCAGGAACAATTGAGAAAGAAAGTAATTGAGATCTATCAGTCTGGAAAGGGTTATAAAGCCATTTCCAAAGCTTTGGGAATCCAGCGAACCACAGTGAGAGCCATTATCCACAAATGGCGAAGACATGGAACAGTGGTGAACCTTCCCAGGAGTGGCCGGCCACCCAAAAGTACCCCAAGAGCGCAGCGACGACTCATCCAAGAGGTCACAAAAGACCCCACAACAACGTCCAAGGAACTGCAGGCCTCACTTGCCTCAGTTAAGGTCAGCATTCATGCCTCCACCATCAGGAAAAGACTGGGCAAAAATGGCCTGCATGGCAGAGTTCCAAGAAGAAAACCACTGCTGAGCAAAAAGAACATCAAAGCTCGTCTCAATTTCTCCACAACACATCTTGATGATCCCCAAGACTTTTGGGACAACATTCTGTGGACCGATGAGACAAAAGTGGAACTCTTTGGAAGGTGTATGTCCAAGTATATCTGGCGTAGAAGGAACACTGCATTTCATAAAAAGAACATTATACCAACAGTAAAATATGGTGGTGGTAGTGTGATGGTCTGGGGCTGTTTTGCTGCTTCAGGACCTGGAAGACTTGCCGTGATAAAAGGAACTATGAATTCTGCTGTCTACCAAGAGATCCTGAAGGAGAATGTCCGACCATCTGTTTGTGTACTCAAGCTGAAACGAACTTGGGTTCTGCAGCAGGACAATGATCCTAACCACACCTGCAAGTCCACCACCGAATGGCTGAAGAAAAACAAAATGAAGACTTTGGAGTGGCCTAGCCAAAGTCCTGACCTGAATCCTATTGAGATGTTGTGGTATGACCTTAAAAAGGCCGTTCATGCTCGAAAACCCTCTAATGTAACTGAATTAGGACAATTCTGCAAAGATGAGTGGGACAAAATTCCTCCAGGACGCTGTAAAAGCCTCATTGCACGTTATTGCAAACGCTTGGTTGCAGTTGTTGCTGCTAAGGGTGGCCCAACCAGTTATTAGGTTTAGGGGGCAATCACTTTTTCACACAGGGCCATGATGGTTTGGATTTTTTTTCACCTTTAATAATAAACACCTTCATTTACAAATTGCATTTTGTGTTTACTTGTGTTGTCCTTGACTATTGTTTAAATTGGTTTGATGTTCCGAAACACTTAAGTGTGACAAACATGCAAAGGAACAGGAAATGAGGCAAACACTTTTTCACACCACTGTAAATAAGCTGTTGGTTCATGGAGTTCATAGTCTGCTCAGGAGCTATAAAGCATTTGGTTGTAGGAGGCAAAGCATTGGTTATCTCCACTAGAGTGGAGAGGAGAGTACTGTCAGGGGCAGGGCCGGCGCTACCACTAGGCGGACTAGGCAGCCGCCTAGGGCGCACTGCCGCCTAGGGCGCAGCCATGGCCTGTCACCTCCTCATCCCCGCTGGATGTAACCTATGGATCCGCTGTCCCCGTGTGGCGGGTCTGCAGGAGTGTGTCCGGAGGAGGAGAGGGAATGTCTGTTGCCAGGGATGGTGCAGGGGCGCCGGGAGGGAACTATCACATGTATTACACTGACAGATCCGTCCCCCGGCTCACCAGCTGCAGAGCTGTTCAGCGGCTCAGGGCTCTGATTGATACCGAGGAGTTGGCCCACCTCCTTCATTGTCACTGGTCGGGACTTGTGAGGGGGTGTGGCCAGCAAGGGGATGATCCCACATGTCACTGGGGGACGGGGGACAGGGGGCGGAGCAGCCAGCCTCAGGGATGATCGCAGGTCCTTCTGGGCAGAGCATCATGGAGGTAAAAAAAGGCTCTAAAAATTCTGTTTTGTTTGTTTATGCAACCACTGGACTGGGAGAAATTGGGTTAAAATCTGCTCTGCCCGATATCTCAGTCAAGACACTGCTACAGGAAAGACCAGATATCATCTTGGTCTTTGTCAACTTTATTATTTCTATCTTTAGACTTTTAAACATAAGTAAAAAAGTGACAAAGATCAAGATGATATCTGGTCTTTCCTGTAGCAGTGTCTTGACTGTGATATTGGGCAGAGCAGATTTCAACCCAATTTCACCCAGTCCTCTGCCCTGCTGTCACCCAGTCCTCTGCCCTGCTGTCACCCAGCCCTGCTGTCACCCACCCCTCTGCCCTGCTGTCACCCAGCCCTCTGCCCTGCCGTCACCCAGCCCTGCTGTCACCCAGTCCTCTGCACTGCCGTCACCCAGCCCCCTGTTGTCACTCAGCCCTCTGCCCTGCTGTCACCCAGCCCCCTGCAGACACCCAGTCCCCTGTTGTCACCCAGTCCTCTGCCCTGCTGTCACCCAGCCCTGCTGTCACCCAGTCCTCTCCCCTGCTGTCACCCGGTCCTCTGCCCTGCTGTCACCCAGCCTTGCTGTTCCCCAGTCCTCTGCCCTGCTGTCACCCAGCCCTGTTGTCACCCAGTCCTCTGCCCTGCTGTCACCCAGCCCTGCTGTCACCCAGTCCTCTCCCCTGCTGTCACCCGGTCCTCTGCCCTGCTGTCACCCAGCCTTGCTGTCTCCCAGTCCTCTGCCCTGCTGTCACCCAGCCCTGTTGTCACCCAGTCCTCTGCCCTGCTGTCACCCAGCCCTGCTGTCACCCAGTCCTCTCCCCTGCTGTCACCCAGTCCTCTGCCCTGCTGTCACCCAGCCCTGCTGTCACCCACCCCTCTGCCCTGCTGTCACCCAGCCCTCTGCCCTGCCGTCACCCAGCCCTGCTGTCACCCAGTCCTCTGCACTGCCGTCACCCAGCCCCCTGTTGTCACCCAGCCCTCTGCCCTGCTGTCACCCAGTCCTCTGCCCTGCTGTCACCCAGCCCTGCTGTCACCCAGTCCTCTCCCCTGCTGTCACCCGGTCCTCTGCCCTGCTGTCACCCAGCCTTGCTGTCCCCCAGTCCTCTGCCCTGCTGTCACCCAGCCCTGTTGTCACCCAGTCCTCTGCCCTGCTGTCACCCAGCCCTGCTGTCACCCAGTCCTCTCCCCTGCTGTCACCCAGTCCTCTGCCCTGCTGTCACCCAGCCCTGCTGTCACCCAGTCCTCTGCCCTGCTGTCACCCAGCCCTGCTGTCACCCACCCCTCTGCCCTGCTGTCACCCAGCCCTCTGCCCTGCCATCACCCAGCCCTGCTGCCACCCAGTCCTCTGCACTGCTGTCACCCAGCCCCCTGTTGTCACCCAGCCCTCTGCCCTGCTGTCACCCAGCCCCCTGCAGACATCCAGTCCCCTGTTGTCACCCAGTCCTCTACCCTGCTGTCACCCAGCCCTGCTGTCACCCAGTCCTCTCCCCTGCTGTCACCCGGTCCTCTGCCCTGCTGTCACCCACCCTTGCTGTCCCCCAGTCCTCTGCCCTGCTGTCACCCAGCCGTGCTGTCACCCAGTCCTCTGCCCCGCTGTCACCCAGTCCTCTGCCCTCCTGTCACCCAGCCCTCTGCCCTGCTGTCACCCAGCCCCGCTGTCACCCAGTCCTCTGCCCTGTTGTCACCCAGCCCCCTGTTGTCACCCAGCCCTCTGCCCTGCTGTCACCCAGCCCTCTGCCCTTCTGTCACCCAGTCCTCTGCCCTGCGTTCACCCAGTCCTCTGCTGTCACCCAGTTCCCTGTTGTCGCTCAGTCCTCTGCCCTGCATTCACCCTGTCCTCTGAACTGCTGTCACCTAGCCCTCTGCTGTCACCCAGTCCCCTGTTGTCTCCCATTCGTCTGCCTATCACCCAGTCCCCTGATCTGCGTTCACCCAGTCCTCTGCCTGCTGTCACCCAGCCCCCTGTTGTCACCCAGCCCTCTGCCCTGCTGTCACCCAGCCCTCTGCCCTGCTGTCACCCAGACCTCTGCCCTGCTGTCACCCAGACCTCTGCCCTGCTGTCACCCACTCCTCTGCCCTGTTGTCACCCAGCCCTCTGCCCTGCCGTCACCCAGCCCTGCTGTCACCCAGTCCTCTGCCCTGCTGTCACCCAGCCCCCTGCAGACACCCAGTCCCCTGTTGTCACCCAGTCCTCTGCCCTGCTGTCACCCAGTCTTGCTGTCCCCCAGTCCTCTGCCCTGCTGTCACCCAGTCCTCTGCCCTGCTGTCATCCAGCCCTGCTGTCACCCAGTCCTCTGCCCCGCTGTCACCCAGTCCTCTGCCCCGCTGTCACCCAGTCCTCTGCCCTGCTGTCACCCAGCCCTCTGCCCTGCTGTCACCCAGCCCTGCTGTCACCCAGTCCTCTGCCCTGTTGTCACCCAGCCCTCTGCCCTGCTGTCACCCAGCCCTCTGCCCTTCTGTCACCCAGTCCTCTGCCCTTCTGTCACCCAGTCCTCTGCCCTGCTGTCACCCAGCCCTCTGCCCTGCTGTCACCCAGCCCTGCTGTCACCCAGTCCTCTGCCCTGTTGTCACCCAGCCCCCTGTTGTCACCCAGCCCTCTGCCCTGCTGTCACCCAGCCCTCTGCCCTTCTGTCACCCAGTCCTCTGCCCTGTGTTCACCCAGTCCTCTGCTGTCACCCAGTTCCCTTTTGTCGCTCAGTCCTCTGCCCTGCGTTCACCCTGTCCTCTGAACTGCTGTCACCTAGCCCTCTGCTGTCACCCAGTCCCCTGTTGTCTCCCATTCGTCTTCCTATCACCCAGTCCCCTGATCTGCGTTCACCCAGTCCTCTGCCTGCTGTCACCCAGTCCTTGGCCCTGCTGTCCCCCAGCCCCCTGCTGTCACCCAGCCCTCTGCCCTGCTGTCACCAAGCCCTCTGCCCTGCTGTCACCCAGACCTCTGCCCTGTTGTCACCCAGCCCTCTGCCCTGCTGTCACCCAGCCCTCTGCCCTGCTGTCACCCAGCCCTCTGCCCTGCTGTCACCCAGCCCTCTGCCCTGCTGTCACCCAGTCCTCTGCCCTGCTGTCACCCAGCCCTCTGCTGTCATTCAGTGCCCTTTTGTTGCCCAGTCCTCTGCCCTGCTGTCACCCAGCCCTCTGCTGTCGCCCATTTCTCTAAAAAAAAGAATTTTAAATGTTGTCAACTATGCTCGCTGTGTACAACATTTCAATGGGGGGGGCAACAAACATTACAGGGGGGTATAGATAGGGCCGGTGCTAGACTATTTTGCGCCCATTCTATACCGTATAGAGGTATATAAATTATATTTTAGCGGTTCAGAAGTTTTTTTTTTTTTTTTTGGGGGGGGTGGGGGCGCAAGTAGCTGGTCTCGCCTAGGGCGCAAAATAGTCTAGCACCAGCCCTGGTCAGGGGCAAGGATCAGACCTATGGTCATACTGCCCAACTGCTCCCTGCAAAGACAGGCCAGCAGGCGCCCAGCCCTTTCCTCTTGCTCAAATATTCGTTGGGTCTGATGGAGTAACTTCTTTTGCATCAAGGTCATTCTCCAAAGATCAATCTCTCTGGACAGGGATTGTAGGGAGGCGTAACAGTGGGGGTTTTGGCATCTTACATATAGGGCATCCTGTCTAGTCGCCTCCGCCTCTAGGCCAGTAAGATCTGCTCTACGCCCCCTTCGAACCTCAGCTATGATGGTCTGGTACTATCCCCTGGAGTATGCCTTGAAAGCATCCCATACAGAGAATGCAAAGGCCGAGCCACCGTTGACCCTCCAATACGTCTCCATCTTGCCCCTAAATTTTGACGCCACCTCTGCATCCGAGACCCAAAACCTGAAAATCCTCCACAGTCTGTCTGAGGGGGCGACTGACGGGTCCAGGGTTAGAAAGAGCAGAGCGTGATCCAAAATACCCCGGGGCAAAATTACAATATCGTGAATTCTGGGCAGGACCGAGCCCCCATCATAGGCCAGGTCTATGCGAGAAAAAGTTCTGTGTGAGTGACAAGTAAAGGCACGTGAAATAGATTTAGTGTGTATCTACCACAGGGTGGTCCTGGGGATACACTATAGAAGAAAACCCAATGCCACGTCCTTTATATATCTTGAAAAAAGAGGGGGGTGAAAGGAGGGAGAGAGACACAAAAAAACCTCAACAAAAATTTTTGATTGTATTGGACTTTTTAGGCATAATTGTATAATATATTTAAATACAACAAGGGGGGAGGAGAAGAAAATTTTTGAATAAAAAGATTTTTATTTATAAAAAAAAGGAACAAAAGGGATATATATAAAACATAACAGATCTTATGCCGGCCATACACGATGCGAATTCCGAACGAAAATCCGAGCGAAAGTAAAATCGACCGATTTTCGTATCGTTAGTGTGGTATGCGCGACATGCGATTTTCGTACGACAGGGCAAATTGACAAATCCAACATGTTGTTTTTTTTTTCAAAAATCGTCCAAAAATCGTATCGTTAATGGCAGAGTTGGACGATTTGACATAAGAAAATGAACTGCGCACGATCTCTGGAAAGTTTGAACCAGAAGGAAACCATATAAAACAACGAACGAATGGTCGAACGCAACACGGAATAAAAAAAACCCGTTAAAACATAGTGTTTTAACGTACGATTTTCGTACTTAATTGATGGCACATTCGCATGTTGTTGTGAGTGCCGCTTTCGTTTATCGTTCGACGGGTCGTTCGGAATTCGCATCGTGTATGGCCGGCATTACTGTTCCATATCCTGTCTAATCTAGTAAATTTTAACAATATCTATATGTGTTCCCATACATATCTAGACATATGAGCCCAAAAGAGACATTAACACTTAATATAAAGATTGATTAACATAGACAAGATATTTAGACGGTTAGACGTATTCTGATGCTCTACATGTTTCGCGTTTTAGTTACAACGCTTCCTCAGGAGCTTTAACAATTTTGTTGTATTTAAATATATTATACATTTATGCCTAAAAAGTCCAACACAATCAA
Organism: Lithobates pipiens; assembly: GCF_037356315.1. Lineage (NCBI taxonomy): Eukaryota > Metazoa > Chordata > Amphibia > Anura > Ranidae > Lithobates > Lithobates pipiens. Next base: position 235,903,782 of record NW_027507790.1, read on the forward strand.
CATTTTTTGTTGAGGTTTTTTTGTGTCTCTCTCCCTCCTTCCCCCCCCCTCTTTTTTCAAGTAAAGGCACGTGTTCGGGGGTGTTTCCACCGCCAGATATCACTCAGACCATATGTATCAGCCCAAGTCGCCAAGCCTTGGTGGGTGGTGCCAGTAGCCATGAGTCTGTTCAAACCAGAGTCCGGGACCAAATTAAAATCTCCCAGTAGGACCACATTTTCAGTAGAGAACTCTGCTATTTTATCTGTGATAAGATTCAGCACATGGAAGGAGGCTGGAGGTGGTAGGTAGAGACCCATTATAACCCATGGTAGACAGTGGATTAGTGCATGGATTAGCACGTATCTGTCCTCTGGATCCAGGGCCAGGTCAAGGAGTTTAAAAGGGAGTGTCTTGAGGACCAGTACACTTACTACCCTTGCAAAGTATGTAGAATGGTAGCGGTGTCCCACCCAAGGCTTCTTTAAGCTAAAGGTCTTACTGCCAGTCAGGTGTGTCTCCTGGAGCACACAGATATGAGGGCCATACGTTTTAATAAACTGAAACACCAGGGATCGTTTAATGGTAGAGTTCAGGCCTCATGTGTTCCAGGAGAGTATTTCAAGAGAAGAAATTATAGTGCAGTGGAAGCAATGGAGAATGGAAAGGGGAATTAAGCCTCCTTAAGCTGGATATCCAGATCCGGAAAGGGCAGAAGAGAGATCCAGAGAAGTATGTAGTGTCAGGCAGAGCAACATCAGTAAGTACTGTCAGATATACAAAAACACTCAACTTAGAGCCAGCAACAGTGGCCCAACATATCCAACCATCCCACCCCCCAGCACAGGAGGGGGGTTTGTATCCCCAAAACAATACCAGCTCGCCAGCTGGGCATAGAGGCAAATGTGCAAGAGGCACTCAACCTCTCACTACATAGATGAACAAAAGTACATAACATAATCCGGCAAGGATTGGTGGTGTAGACCACCAGGATCCCCGGGGGCACAAACTTAAATGAACTGTCGGTTGTTACTAAAACGATGACCATGAGACTCACTCTGCGACCTGCAGCTGCAATCACCCAGGTCCCTGGGAACATTGCAGGTGACGGCTCGAGAGCATCCAAACCCCAGAGCTCCGGAGCGGGGGGGGGGGGGCTTACCCCATATACCCACAGACCGTTACATTCCCTGTCAGGAAAAGTCCTAATCTTTTGTAGGGGGAAAGCAGCAGTGTCCAGGGACCCTACAAGCCCCAGGGAACAAAGGAGTGGAGGAGATACCCCAATGTAGGGCAAGGATTAGTCACGGTATAGTATGCTGTATTCCCAGGCAGAGTCTGCAGGGTGTCAGTCCAAATTCAACAGCCAGGGATGGTTCGTGGCCAGGGAATAAAGCAACAAGTGGGGTTTCCAGGTCTCCAGAAGCTCGCTCACGGAAAAAACGCTGCAGCAGAGTCACCGGAGAGAACAACAGGGATGAAAAACAACTGGTCATTGTGGCCATAGTAGTAACCTGATAAGCTCAGGAATGATAATAACACACAGAGTAGGTCGTCATTTCTGGATCATGTGAGCCCATGCCGCAGCTTCCCTAGGTGTGGTAAAGAACTTGGACTCATAATTTGTCAGGGAAGAGCATGCTGTACTTGATCCCCTTCTGCCTCAGCATAACGTGCACACGGTCAAATGATTTGCGTTGGCGCTGTGTCTCCACCAAATAGTTCGGGAAGATGAGGAGCTTAGTGTTCTCAAATTTTAATTCCCCTTGCACTCGTGCAGCATGGAGCACCGCGTCTCAGTCCCGGTAGTGCAGTAGTTTGAATATGAAAGTGCGTGGCGGGCCCCTGGGGGCCTCTAGTGGCTGGCTATTGGTGGGCACGTTCGATAGAGAAGTGTGGGGGCGAATTTAGCTCGGGCAGTAGGGTTTGAAGCAACTGTTCCATGAAAGTCACAGGATCCGACCCCTCAGCTCCCTCAGGAAGGCCCAGGACCCGCAAATTGTTGTGGCGATTCTGATTTTCGGCATCCTCAGCTCTAGATATTTGCCCTTGAGTTTCAGGGCCTGTAAGTTCGCATGGTGGTCTCTCTGTATGTCTTTTGTCTCAGAGACCCGTCTCTCCACCTCCGTCACCCGGTCCTAAAATGTATCCATGTCCCTGCGGATAAGGGCCATTTCGGTTTTCACGTGGTCTATTTTTGCAGTTAGTGTGGACTGACATGTCGTGATGGCCAGCATCAGGGCGTGAAAGGCTGCAGAGCTGGCCTGGATGGTACCGTCAGGCGGGGAGTCATTCTAGGTCTCCATGTCATGTGCCGAACTGGTGGTAGGCCCCGGCATGGGCAAGGAACTCACTGTGGTCGCTGAGTTCTTATTCTGGCTGACACATTTTCCCTTGGGCATCGCGCAGCACACCTGCAGAAAGTCCGGAGAAGGGTGAGTTGTAAATAGTCAATCTGCACCAGGATAGAGACAGGATCATAGGCTGGAGTCGGGAGCTAGTCTAAAACACGTCTGCTCCTAACGATATCTTGCACATGCCCCCCTGTCTTTTCATTTTGGTTATTTTTCCAGCTTGCCTAGCTGCAAGACAAACAGCTATTCTTCAGAGGTTATTTATTTATCATTTATTTAGGTAATTTTGCACAGTTTTTTTTTTCAGTACTCATAGCTGTTACATTCCTGTCTGGAGTGTCAAAGTAATTTCCTGTAGGTCAGAATTGTTACTGCTAATACAGTGAATGGTGTGTGTTTCTAGTTAAAACACGCAGTGGCAGTGCAAAGAGTTAATTGAAGAATTAAATGAATTTGTTTTCACCTGGTGATCCTGCAAGTAAATCTGTTATTTTTCATTAATGGCTTTAAAAGCCAGCGAAGGGCTCTTTGATAAAAGTGATTGGGCAGCTCTAAAACCGCCTGATCACTTTAACAGGGCTCTCAAAGAGACGCCCCTCTGCCAGACAGTGATGGTTCCTCCAGGGAGCCCAAGACTGTGGGAAACAGCTTCCCCGGTGAAAGCAGGAGGAACATTCATTCTCCAATTCCTTGTGCCACTAATGACCCTGGAAGCAGCATACTCTATGTCACCTCCGGGGGTCATAGATGTCTTTCCTCAGCTAACATAGTGAAGGATGCAGCTATTTAAACACAAAACTGCATTGAAGAGCAGGGGAGACATTGTCTTCATAATCTTCATAAAGAGTCACCTGCCCAATGCTATCACATAAGGGCTATTTAACCCCCTTGTTATAACAATAAAATGTAAAACAAATTTAAAAAGGGAAAAACAAAAGTATTCCATTAAAAAATAAAAATACTATATATATTTTTTAAAGACTTTGAAAACTTATGGAGAATTTTGGGTACCATATTTTATTTGGAGATTCCACAGACTTGACCTGTTTGGTATCTACAGTATTTACTCAAAGTCAGTATTAATTTTGACATCAAATTTCAATTTAGTATTAGTCATAGTCTTTTGACTAAAATGCTATTTTCGTTTTAGTCGTATTTTAGTAATAGGAGTTGTTTAAGTTTAAGTTTTAGTCGTATTTTAGTAGACTGAAATCAAATGGGTTTAGTTCAATTTGAATGCATTATTTCTTTAGAACTGCTAACCATTATATACACCTGGAACAAATATCTAATAACATGTTTATTATTTATAGTACTAAGGTTTGAACATGCACTACAGACACAGATTTAGCCGTTGTGATATAAATTCAATTTGGTTTTAGTCATAGTCTTTTGACTAAAATGCCATTTTAGTTTTAGTCGTATTTTAGTCATCTGAATTATTTAATTTTTAGTCGTATTTTAGTAGACTAAAATAGTATTCATTTACTCAACTAAAATATTTTAGTCAACTAAATTAACACTGATGAAGGAGGCATGGTTAAGCTTCCAAAACACCTCCTGAATGCCTCACACAGTGGTTGGATTGACAGCTTCTCTCACTACTCCAGCTGGACACATCATCTTTGGGCGAAAATCTGATTTCTGGATATACCATCACGACCACACAGGGCAGCCTGGCGCCAGTCTCCCTGCATGGACTTCAGGCTCATCTTACTCCCCAACACAGTCCTCTCCTCCAAGGACTACCACACATCTCCCAGCTCATTATAATCCACTGCGTACTGTCATCCACTCTCTCCCCCTCACCCGCTTGTGAGTTCCATTTGTTTAACATGGTATATTACTTAATAAATTGTGCTACACTATGCCGGTTTGTCGCTTTCAACCCTTCCCTGACTAAATTAACACTGCTCGACATAACCCAGATCTTTTAAAATTGACCAAAAAATTTGGTAAATGATTGTGTTTGCTCTCAAAATTAATTTTATTATTTTTTTTCCCCCGAAAAATATATGTTTGATGTAAACACACTTCTAGATTGTAAGCTCTAATGAGCAGGGCCCTCTGATCCCTCCTGTATTGATTTGTATTGTAAGTGTACTGTCTGCCCTCATATTGTAAAGTGCTGCGCAAACTGTTGGCGCTATATAAATCCTGAATAATAATAATAATAATAAACAACTCTAACTTTTTGGATTTCCCCATACTTTGGGTCTCGGTGGCAATTATAACTAGGACAAGGAAGGTGGAGGCTGCAATGTAGCCTCCAACTTGAAGGTGGCACTATGCTGTTTCTTCAGGCTGGGAGGAGCCCATTGAGAACTAACGGTTCCATGCCATCGGCTGCAGGCAGCCATCTTGGGGAGGAGACAGACAACAATAAAAACCTGATAGAAAGCCTAACTCTTCCCTATACTATTTAAAACTTCAGAAACATCTTCTCATCGCATACACTTTAATGATTTAATGATTTTTAAATGAACCTGAATAAATTGATGTCTTTTTTTTTAATCTGCCTGGAGTTTTGCTTTGAGGCAAAACATGACTATAATAACTGAACATATTTGTTGCGCTGCAGTTCCCCTTTAACACTTTATAACATTGCATGGACATTCTGACATTTATAAAATTCAGTGCACACGCAGCTGTTTTTCTTTCTACTTAAATATTTTTTTGGCTTTGTCACAAATAATGTTAAAACCAACATTTTCTGCTATAACATGATCTTATTGTACCAGCGCCAAAGAAAACTCTGCTTTCCGCAATAATAGACGACAGTGTTTTTGTGTAAGATGTCAGTAACGGGGAATATTTATACACATAATTTTTTAAAAGTAGATATTAACTACGCATAACCGATTGTCCATTAAATAGAGCAAAGATTTTTCAAAATGGTTGCCAGACCATTTATTATTTTTATCTGTACTCGTCAGTAGCAATGACAATTTTAGGCAGAAATGTTCACAAAATAATTTAAATACATATACTTTCTTTAAATCATCTTAAAGGGACAGTATCACCGTAATAAAAATACAGAGTGTAAGATTTTGTTTTATAGGCGCTTTCTCATACTTGCATGTCCGTGTCATAAAATTTTTTGTGTAGAGATATATTAATGCCAGAGATTCAAAAAAAGACATTGAGTGCCTTATTTTATAATAATGCAATTATAAATACTCTGCTCTTTTAGAATAAAGATACAGCATAACAGTAATCTATAAAAAAGATCTCTATAATTTATATTAAAAAAAAATACTTATTCACAGTGGTGTAGTGGTTAGCATTCTCACCTAGCAGTAAGTAGGGTTGCTGGTTCAAATCCCAACCATGACACTACCTGCCTGGAGTTTGCATGTTCTCCCTGTGCCTGTGTGGGTTTCCTCCAGGTACCCTGGTTTCCTCCCACACTCCAAAGACATGCAGGTAGGTTAATTGGCTTCTGTCCAAAATTGGCCCTAGTATATGAATGGGAACCTTGGGTTGTGGGCTCCTTGAGGGTAGGGACCGATGTGAGTGTGCAAGGGATAGGGACAATACTATGTAACTAATTATTAATATACCAAAGTGTATCTCAGGGGACAAAATGCAACTCTTTGCATTGGGTGACCCCACTGCAAGGTAGGATTTTTTTCTTCTTTGGGATTCAGCATCAAAGCCCAAACTCATCCAACCAAACACCAGAGGCATGTGTATTATATGTTTTTTTTTTATTATACTTCCCTTTTTCAATGTCTTCAAGACAGTTTTATAATGCGCTGGGTCCCTTCCTATCCCAATCTGTGGACGTTTCTTTGAGATGCAAAAAGCAAACAAAGAATTCCTCCGGGAATTTGGTGGCAAAAGTCACACCAAGCAGAAAAGTTAAATTCTGTTCTCTGTTAACCATGGAAGTGCTTCCTGTGACATGTCATGAGGATAAACACTGCCGTTTTGGTTACTGAAACCCCTTAATTCCCTCGTGAAGACTGAGGAGAAGAATAAATTCAATACCTTCACCATCTCCCCATCCTTTGTAAACAGATGTCCTTCTTCATCCTTTATGGGGCCAATATGGTCTGTCCTCCCTTTTTTACTGTTTACATACTTAAAGAATTTCTTTAATTTTTTTGCTCTCCTCTGCTATATATCAGCCTTTCTCAAACTTTTTACCTTAAAGGAACCCCTATAATATTTTTCAGGTCTCTGGATTAAGGGAACCCTTACTGGAACCAGTTCATTGGGGGTTAATTGGAAAAATGCCTCTAAGCCCTTGTACACATATGGTCGGACATTCCGACAACAAAATCCGTCAGATTTTTTCCAACGGATTTTGTCCGAAACTGGTGTTGCATACACACGGTCGGACAAAGTTGTCAGAAAATCCGATCGTTCAGAACGTGATGATGTTCGTTTGTTATGATGGGACTACGTTCAGGCTAGTAGCCAATAGCTTTGGTCTCATAATTTGATCTGAGCATGCGTGGCCCTTTGTCCGATCGGAATTCTCTACAAACGATCGGACAAAGTCCAATCGGATCATGTTGTCGGAAAATTTTCTATCCAGCTCTCAAACTTTGTTGGTCGGACATTCTGACGGGAAAAGTCAAATGGAGCCCACACACGATCAGATTATCCGACAACACGGTCCGATCAGACATTTTCCGTTGGAATATATCGACCGTGTGCACAAGGGCTTACAGTACATTTGTAGTCAGTAGGAACCACTCACAGTAGTGGTTATGATGCCACCTGTACAGATGGCTAAAAAGATCACTGGAGTCATTCGGCTGGCTTTGCCAAATTGCAGTAGTGGCATCCTGAAGCTATGCAGGCCATCAGGTCACCTAGCCACAGCTCAAGGAAACCTTAACAACCTTTGGAGGAACCCTAGATGAAATTGGCTAGTATATACTGCATTGTTACATTGCAGCTACCCTAAGAAACATGCAGCAATTACACATTAACCACTTGCTTACTGGGCACTTAAACACCCTTCCTGCCCAGACCAATTTTCAGCTTTCGGTGCTCTCACACTTTGAATGACAATTACTCAGTCATGCGACACTGTACCCAAATGAATTTTTTGTCCTTTTTTTCCCACAAATAGAGCTTTCTTTTGGTGGTATTTGATCACCTCTGAGGTTTTTATTTTTTGCGCTATAAATGAAAAAAGACCGAAAATTTTGAAAAAAAAAACATATTTCTTTGTTTCTGTGACAAAATTATGCAAATTATTAATTTTTCTTCATAAATTTTGGCCACAATTTATACTGCTACATATCTTTGGTAAAAATAACCCAAATTAGTGGATATTATTTGGTCTTTGTGAAAGTTAGAGAGTCTACAAGCTGTGGTGCGATTTGCACAAAATTGATCACATCTGATGTACTGGTGGCCTATCACTTCTTGTGACCCGAACAAGTCAGGAAAGTACAAATACCCCCCAAATGACCCCTTTTTGGAAAGTAGACATTGCAAGGTATTTAGTAAGAGGCATAGTGAGCTTTTTGATGTTGTCATTTTTTTCCCACAATTCTTTGCAAAATTAAGATTTTTAATTTTTTTTATTTTTCTCCACAAAATTGTAATTGTAATAGGTTATTTCTCTCACATGGCATGTGTATACCACAAATGACACCCCCAAAAAAATTCTGCTACTCCTCCTGAGTATTACAATACCACATGTGTGGGACTTTTTCACAGCCTGGCCACATAGAGAGGCCCAACATGCAGGGAGCGCCATCATGTGTTCTAGGAACATAAACTACACATCTAACTTGTTGACTACTTATTACACTTTTGAAATACCAGGACAATGACACGTGACACTGATGACAGATGGCACTGATACGTGGCAATGATGACACTTATACGTGGCACCGATGACACGTGGCACTGATGACAGATGGCACTAATATGTGGCACTGATGACAGATGGCACTAATATGTGGCACTGATGACACGTGGCACTAATACGTGGCACTGGTGACAGATGGCACTAATACGTGGCACTAATATGTGCCACCGATGACAGATGGCACTAATACGTGGCACCGATGACGCGTGACACTGATGACAGATGGCACTGATAAGTGGCATTGATGACATGTGACACTGACAACAGATGGCACGTGACACTGAAAGGTGGCACTGATGACAAATGGCACTGATACGTGGCACTGATGACAGATGGCACTAATACGTGGCACTGATGACAGATGGCACTATGTGGCACTGATGACACGTGGCACTGATGACAGATGGCACTTATACGTGGCACTGATGACAGATGGCACTGGGGATAAATGGCACTGACAACAGGTGGCACTGGGGACAGATAGCACTAACAGGTGGCACTGGGGGCAGGTGGCACTGGGGGCAGGTAGCACTGGGGTGGATGGCACTGGGGCGGATGGCACTGGGGGTGGATGGCACTGGGGCAGGATGGCACTGGGGAAGGATGGCACTGGGGCAGGATAGCACTGGGGCAGGATAGCACTGGGGCAGGATGGCACTTTTTTTTTACTTTTTTTTCTTTTCTTTTTTTTTACACTGACGGCCGCTGCAGCCGTTCTTCTCTCCCCTCTCACACTCTGTCTGTGTGAGGAGGGAGAGCGGCGCTGAGAGATGATCTCATATGTTTACATATGAGATCATCTCCCATTGGACACGCCGATCGCACTGTAAATGGCCGCTATGATTGGCCGTTTACAGCGATCTGTGTTTGCCTGTCCCCGGGGGACACGGCAAACACAGAACTTCCGCGATGCGCGCCCGCAGCAGCGCGCATTGCGGAAGTAAACAACAGGACGTTCCAGGGACGGCCACCCGGACGAAAGCGCCTGCTCTATGGCCGTCATTCGGCTATAGGGCGGGCTCGAGGTGGTTAAAAGACTAGCATTAGGGGTCTTTTTCTGGCTGATCGTTATTGTAAAGGAGGTACCTTAATAGCCTAACTGAACTCTAATGTAAAGGAAGCTTTTATTAGGAGCCTATTTATTGATCAGTTATATTAATGATAAGTAAATAGGGGTCCAGCAGGGAGGAAGACCTATTTTTCTCTGCCCAAGTAAAGTTACACTTATGCCGCGTACACACGATCGGACTATCCGGCAGATAGTGGGCTCCAGCGGACTTTTTCTTCCCAAAAGTCTGGCGGACTTTGAAAGAAGACTTGACTAAAAATTGGCCGCCGGACTCAGCTTTTGACTCGGCTTTCGACTCGCCTGTGTTCTAGTCCGCCGGACTTTCCAAATAAACGGACTTGCCCACACACGGACTAAAGTCCGTTCATTTTGAATGTGATTTCATGTACGATGGGACTAGAAAAGGAAGTCAATCTCGCCACCTCCATCGGCAAGATTGACACCTTGCTAGCCCTGTCGCCTGGTATGGATTTCGGCGTAGGGGTCCCCTCAAAATCGATACCAGACCCTTATCTGAGCACGCAGCCCAGCCGGTCAGAAAAGGGGGTGGGGACGAGCGAGCGCAACCCCCTCCTGAGCCGTACCAGGCTGCATGCCCTCAACATGGGGGGGTGAGTGCATTGGAGAAGGGATGGCGCCCTGCGGCCCCCCACCCCAAAACACCTTGTCCCCATGTTGATGAGGACAAGGGCCTCTTCCCGACATCCCTGGCCATTGGTTGTTTGGGTTTGCGGGCGGGGGGCTTATCGGAATCCGGGAGCCCCTTTAATAAGGGGGCCCCTAGATCCCGGCCCCCCACCCTACGTGAATGAGTATGGGGTACATCGTACCCCTACCCATTCACCTGAGGGAAAAAGTGTCACTAAAAAAAATACACTACACAGGTTTTTAAAAAGTTTATTAGGCAGCTCCGGGGGTCTTCTTCCGACTTCGGGGGTCTTCTCGCCGGGCTCCTCCACTTTCTTCTGCTCTTTTGCCGTTCTTTTGCTAGTGGAGGAGCGTGGCTTTCGTTGTTGTCGCCGCCGTCGTCTTCTTCTTCTTCTTTTTTCTTCTTCCTTCTTCTTTTCTTCTGATGTTGAGGTGACCCCGCCCGTTATGACGTCACAGCCCCCGGGGATGCTGGGACTATGACTTCATAAGGGGCGGGGTCACCATGTGACATCCCTCAGTGACCCCACCCCTTATGCCTATATAAGTCGCTGCGTACCGTGTCCACTGCATTACAGTGGGAGAGAGCGTTGTGTCAACATCGGAAGAAAAGAAGAAGGAAGAAGAAGACGGCAGCTACGGTGACGGCGGCAAAAGCCACGCTCCTCCGCTAGCAAAAGAGCGGCAAAAGAGCAGAAGAAGAGGAGCCCGGTGGGAAGAACTGGAAAGTGCAGAGAAGTTGGAAGAAGACCCCCGAAGTCGGAAGAAGACCCCCGGACGACGACGAAGGAGAAAGCCGGGCTCCTCCGCTAGCAAAAGAGCAGCAAAAGAGCAGGAGATAGCGGAGGAGCCCAGCTATCTTCTGCTCTTTTGCCGCTCTTTTGCTAGCGGAGGAGCCCAGCCAGAAGACCCCCGAAGTCGGAAGAAGACCCCCGAAGCTGCCTAATAAACTATTTTAAAAACCTGTGACTAGTGACACTTTTTTCCTCGATGTACCCCATACTCATTCACATAGGGTGGGGGGCCAGGATCTGGGGGCCCCCTTATTAAAGGGGGCTCCCAGATTCTGATAAGCCCCCCACCCACAGACCCCCGACAACCAACGTCCAGGGTTGTCGGGAAGAGGCCCTTGTCCTCATCAACATGGGGACAAGGTGCTTTGGGGTGGGGGGCCCGCAGGGCGCCCCCCTTCCCCAAAGCACCCACCCCCCATGTTGAGGACATGCGGCCTGGTACGGCTCAGGATGGGGGGGCGCTCCATCTGTCTCATCAATATTGGAGTAAGCATGTCCCAAGTATGCCCTCATTACCATAAAATGCGAAAAGCCCTGTCTCCACACCAGTGATAGCGAACCTTGGCACCCCAAATGTTTTGGAACTACATTTCCCATGATGCTCATGCTCTCTGCAGTGTAGTTGAGCATCATGAGAAATGTAGTTCTAAATTATCTGGGGTGCTAATGTTCGCTGTCACTGCACCTTTAACCCTTTGTTAGGACAGACTGTGTTCAAATCTAGCTACAATTGATAATGAAGATAATCACAGATGGGGCTAATTTTAGCAAACATAGATGCCCTGCCCTCCTTATAAACAAAGTAAACTACCTGGGATTTTCCTTGCTAAATGTGTCCAGAATATGTAGGCACGTGTTTTTCTCTTCTCAACTGTAGGTGGCGCTCAGCAGTTGGTGAGTAAATTAGGAGGAACCTGGCTCCTCCTTTGGCTTCCTGGGTCAATGGGAAGCAATCCAGTTGGATGCTGTTGCCCCATGTGACACTGGCAGCCCTCCTGGGTTAGTCGGAGCCTATTTGAGGCCCTGGATCCTGGGTTTGGTGTGCTTTATGTGAGTAGATAGTGCAGGGAGAAGGTACCCAATCTGTTAGGGACAGTGTTAGCGATAGGGAAATGTTCCTGATGAGAAGGGAAATTGTAAGGTCACATCTCATCTGAACATCTTCCCAATTGGGCACAAAATGGTCAGGCCACATTCTGCCCTTCTCTACAGCTGCTGTCATTCTGGCTGGAACCCACTCTGTTTACATTGCTGTAACCATGATTGCACCCAGTTGTACAGTCTTCCCACTGGGATTGTTGTGAACTGTTGCTGCACTGCTACAATACAAGTTTATTATCACACCTGACTGTGTGAATTATTGCCGCTGCACCACAGCTACAAAGAGAACATCTAAAAAAAGTTAAGCTGATATTTTTAAGTTATGCTATGTGAAGGATACAACAAATATACACGGGTTCTTCAAAAAGTTTCCACACTTTTTTTAAATTAATATAAAAAAAAGTGCAGAAACGTTTTGAAGACCCGTTCAGAAATTGCATATTATGCCAACTTTTGCAGACCAAAAGTGGAAATATGCTTTAATCTGTGCACTATTGGACTTGACTGACGCGTGTCACTTTATTTGATTAGTAAAATACTGGATATCAAAGAGTTTCTTCTGGGTCACACATTGCCTTGAAAGAGCACCTGTCAACTATCGTCACCCATACAAATGGCCACTGCCCCCACTTATAACTGGCTTTTGCAGCAAGGAGCATTGGAAGAACAATGTGTGTCAAATAAAACATGTGCTTCCACTGTGACTCTTATGCCCCGCCCATGATCAGACTTTGTTCGAAGGATGTTGGCTCCAATTTGTCTTGCATACACACGCTCACACAAATATTGTCCAACAATTACGAACGTAGTGACATACAAGACGTACGTGATATCTTCATTACGAACGCTAGTTATATCTCCGGCTCGTCCTTGATTCCGAGCATGCGTGGACTTTTTTTCTGAAGGACTTGTGTACACATAATCAGAAAGTCAAACAAAAAACATTTGTTGGTGGAAAATTTGAGAACCTGCTAGCCAACATTTGTTGGTGGAAAGTCCGACAACAAATGTTCGATGGAGCATACACACGGTCAGACTTTCCGCCAAAAAGCTCATATCCAACATTTATTGTTGGAAAATCCAATCGTGTGTACGGGGCATTAGAAGTTAGAGTTAGGGACTACAGAAAATGGGGTCCCTTATTTGACATACAGTTGCCTTCCAGTGCTCCTTGCTGCAAAGGCCAGTTATAGGTGGGGGAAACGGGTTTATTGAAAGACTGCCACCAGGACTAAAATAACGGAACCAAGGGGTGACGGTGTTTCACATGTACATTGTGCTACTTCAAAACCAAAAGAGGGTTTTGAATAAGCACAATGTATGTGTAAAACATCATCACCCCTTGGTCCGTTGTTTTAGTCCTCGCGGCAGTCTGTCTTTCAATAAACCTGTTGGATGGATATTGGTATGCAGCTAATTTTTCTTACTTGGTCTACATGTTCACGGTTGTGAGCCGTAGCTAGCTCCCAGCCCTTCCTTTTTGGTGGATTATTATACTCACCTGGAGCAACGATCTGTTTAGTTTCTCCTTTAGGTGGGGGCAGTGGGCATTTGTTTGTATTGTTAATATAATGGCCAGGCAACACACTAACACCTTTGTTGCCATAGTGCTATGTGCTGGGTGTTCAGTGTGCCCCTGTGCCTTTAAGGAGTGGTGGGTTCCCTCCGGCTCACCTGCCCTCTGCCTATCCATTAAAATGCATGTGCTTCCATTGTGGAGACTCTTAGAAGTTAGAGTTAGGGGCTACAAAAAATGGGGTGCCTTGACAGGGTCTGCAGCTTACGCATGTATTTGCAAATGTATGCAGACTAAACCTCTGTTTTTATCGCATACTCTTGGACAGGACAATTTAGTTGGTCACAGGCTGGTCAGTAAGTTGAGCTTGGAATTTTCTATGGTTCTGTTTGACAACTATCACCACCCAACAAGTAAATTATGAATTTTTGGTGGATTGGCCCTTTAAGTGAGCTGGCGCATTCTATTCCCCAGTCCGAAGGAAGTAGATTAAATATAGCTCACGTTTTACATTTAAAGCCACACATGAGGAAGAGCAGAGCAAAGCGTATCATGACTAGCAATGAAGCTTCACCAGACCGTATAAAAAATTCTCAAATGTTCCTCAGATGATCTCTGATTGCTGCCAGACACTGCCATCGAAGCATGGCCGCCACTGGCTTAAGCGCGCCCTCTCATTGAAATCATCGGACGCTTCCCCCGACAGTCTGCTCCAGCCAGAGTCTATATCTGTGCACTTGGCTGCTTCTTTTCCTCAGGAAAAACAAACACAAACATGTCCAATGTTCTTTGCTTACTTAAATCAGACACTACTGAAAGTGAACCCCAGGGAAGCCATTGCCGTCTACAGCTGCATGCAAAACATATCGATGTCTATCTACGACGGCCTTTCAGGCACAGCGAATGCATTTTACACCCAATGTCTGCTTATGGGGGCTCTTAGCCAGTCGAGCGTACAACAAAGGGAAGTGCGTCACATGTAATAGATCATGAGCATAAGTATGGTTTAAATTTATATGGCCGGAAATAGAAAACATTGCCGGAGAATGGAAGAATACTTCTGAAATTCAGGGCTACGGCATATTTGAGTTGAATTTGGCACATAAAAGTGTCACTAGACCCAATTTTTAGTAGAAGCTGAAGGTTGGGTTCCCAAAAGCTGCGACCTCGGGTTACAGCGAGGGGTCAGGTGCATCCCTGTTCTCTGTTTCAGGTGCAAAATGGACCAGAAGAAGCACCGGACCATTTTCTAGTGCATTCCACAGAGACGTGGGAACCTGCTCCACTGAGAGCCAGTCACAGTCTCCTGCCATGCAAATTGGATGCAGTGAAATCCGCAGTCCACAGTGTGAACCCAGCTGGAGAGCTAAACCAATTGAAGCTTTCCTATATCACTTAGGGACTCTCTTATATTTGTTGAGTGGATTTAAAGATATTTGGCTGAATATATTTTTATACACTGTTTGCAAAGCTCACAACTATCCCTCTTTAGAAACGGAAGTCTCTCTTATTGACCCAAGTATCTTTTTTTATATTTTGTTTCAAATGCTGCTTTAAAGTGGAGTTCCGCTTAAAAAAAAAAAAATTAAAAGTCAGCAGCTACAAATACTGCAGCTGCTGTCCCAGGGTCCAGCGATGCAGGGGATTGAAGCTTGGAGGTTCTCATTAGACCAAAGGAGGTAAAAGACCTTGCTACATAAAAAAGACGTGGCCGTGCGGAGCTCTGCCCACTCGCCGCATCATTCATTCACAGTGTTATGTGAATGGGAACACTACAATGTCCAAACGCCTTTGCGGCTGTTTGCTTGTAGTTCTCACTGAACTACCACGGCACTGTTAAGTACTATGGTAGTTAATTGAGCTTCCTGTCTCAAGTGTAACTGCTTGCTTGTATTGGCTTGTGATGTTTGCCCAGGGTCCAAACAATATTAAAGATGGCCCTGGAGATGGGGAACTTGCATTGTGGGCTCCTTGAGGGTGGGGACCGATGTGAGTGTGCGATGTATGTGTGAAGCGCTGCATAAATTGACGGCGCTATATGGGCACCTTAAATAAATAATAGTGTAATAGATGAGCATCTTGGTGTGACGAGATGTACAGGGATGGGGACAATTGTGCGCGCTCACACTCACTTGAGTTGAATTGGATGGACTGGTGTCTTTATTCAACCTTACTGACTATGTAAGATGCTTTTTCCTCCCAGTAATACCACAGACAAAGGGACATATTTTTCCTTCCAGTGACACCAGAGAACTAGGGACATTTTTTCATTCCAGTGACATCAAAGACATAGGGACATTTTTTTCTTCCTGTTTAACAAGAGATGCAGTGAAATTTTTTTGCTTCCAGTGACACCGACTCAAAGACATTTTTCCTTTCAGTGACACCTCAGACACAGACACAGTTTTTTTTTCTTTCCATTGACACTTTAGACACAGGGACATGTTTTCTTCCAGTGTCACCACAGACCCAAGGAGATTTTTTCCTTGTAGTGTCACTACAGACACAGGGACATTTTTGCTTCCAGTGACACCACAAACACAGGGACATTTTTTCATTCCAGGGAATCCACTGACACAGGGACATTTGGTCTTTCCAGTGATAACACCTGTTTAGGGGCATTTTTTCTTTCCAGTGACATCACCAATGCAAGGACATTTTATCCTTCCACTGACACCACAGACACAGGGACAATTTAGAAACACTCCAACGAAAACTGTAGATTTAAACATATTGACAATGACTTCAAAATTACTTTTACATATTAACCCCTTGACGCCAGCAGCAAGCATATATGAGGCCACTCGGCAGGTGGGCCATAACACTAAGCAGCAGCATATACTGTATCTCATATGACACCGGAGGGGGCTAATTGGGCCCCATTTGTGCATTTTCACTTAGGGGGTGTACCCACTTTTATTGCCAGCGGTTTAGACATTAATGGCTGTGTTGAGTTATTTTGAGGGGACAGCAAATTGACACTGTTATACAAGCTGTACACTCACTACTTTACATTGTAGCAAAGTGTCATTTCTTCCATGTTATCACATGAAAAGATAGAATGAAATATTTACAAAAATGTGTACTTACTTTTGTGAGATACAGTATGCGGCCCTATTAAAACAACTTACCATGCTGAGAGCTCACTCCCTGCACGGAAGCCGGCGGGTACTGGAATGCTCCCAATGCATACTTGCGATCGAGAGGTTTCTGATCACGTGACTGCTGTCACGCAACACTGTACTTAAATTCAATTTATGTCATTTTTTTTCCTCAAATAGAGATTTCTTTTGGTGGTTTATGATCACCTCTGGGTTTTTTCTTTTTTGCGCTATACACAAAAAAAGACCGATAATTTTGAAAAAGAAAAACAATATTTTATACTTTCTGCTATAAAACACATCCAATAAAAAAAATGTTTTTAAATCCAATTCCTTCAAAAATTTAGGCCAATACGTATTCTGTTATATATTTTTGGTAAAAAGAAAAAAATCTCAATAAGCATATGTTAATTGGTATTTTTTTCTATTTAGCACTGTGCTTTTAAATGGTGATTGCGTGGTCATGCAATGCTGTACACAAATTACATTTATATCATATTTTTTTCACAGAAATACAACTTTCTTTTGGTGGTATTTGATTACCAATGGGTTTTTTTATTTTATGCGATATAAACAAAAAAAGTTGAAATTATTTTACTTACTGCTATAAAACATGTCCAATAAAAAAACATAAAAAAAAAGAAAACTTCTTTATAAAGTTTTGCCAAAATGTAAGTAGGCAGCGGGTCTATCGCTTTGCCTACAGCGGCTGCTGTAATCCACAGTACATTGCGAATGGGAAGCAGCTAACTTTTCTTATTTTTCTCATTGCAAGTAAATAATGGATTCCAAGCAGAAGCACTGTGCAATCATGGAGTTCTTGACGAAGGGGGGGAGCCGGCTGTCTGACATCCACAGAAGGCTTCAGAATGTTTACAGGGGTTATACATTGACAAGAGCAATGTGCACAGATGGGTGAAAACATTTAAAGAAGGGGAAACCAGCACTGAAGACAAATCACACCACAGGAGACAATCATTGTTGGACAGACTGCAACCCTCCTTCGTCAAGAACTCCACGAGGGCACATTGCTTCTGTTTGGAATTTATTATTTACCTGCAATGTAAAAGAAGAAGACCTACTATAGAGGAAACGTTACTCAACCAACCTGTGAAATTTGAACAGCCTATGCCATTTAATAAAAAAAAATGATGCCCACTTTTGCATTACTTTTATTACATTATTATGAATGCATCATAAAAGTATAAAATCGTTTTTTTTACAAGAGTGAGAAGAACTTTCACCCAAGACCTTTGGGCCTCCAGTACCACTACTGGAATTATAACCGTGTTAACCCAGTTATGTTGATGGACTCAGTGGGGGATGAGTGGGGGCTAGCAACCACACTGTATACACCAGTCATTGTTACTGTAATCTATCATCTCCTTCTGTAATGAAAATGTATGTGAAGTAACACTGATGGACTGAAGACATCTTGCTGTAAAATGAATTTCCTCGCTATCTACTTCACATCTGGAAAGTGCAGTGACTTTATTCTGAAGGCCATTAATCTTACGTCCTGCCTTTGTTCTGTTCAAACATCACATCACCAGCGAGGCACACAAGTATGCGTGTTCTTACAGCGCTGCATGGGAAACCTGACTAACATCATTTCCATCTCATCTGAATAATCGCTTTTGGGGCAGGAATAACAGAGAGGGCTATTTGTCACGACTCTGACAGCTGGAACTTGTCCTGGAAGAGGGACCCGCTGCTGGGAAGCCGAGCAGGTGTAAGAGATGTTTATATCCTAAAAGTCTCATTTTAATAGTGAGAATGCACATTATAGAACAACAACCAATACCGGTAACTGTCATTGGCGACTTCTCATTCTGTAAATGCTAATTGCCTGGTTGTCATCTGCTCTGTAGCACAAAAAACAATACCTGTTAGTGATGACCTCTCATTCTGCAAATGCTTATTTCTTAACTGCCATCTGCATTATAGTAGAAGACTGTGATATTATGACCCTGGGTCCGTACCCATAAAACCAAACTGCTGACAGAGTATGGTGCCAGTTTGGCCTACTATTCTAGGCACTAGTTCTAGGTATACCAAGCAGGGCCGTTTTTAAGGCAGGGCAAAAGGGGCAGCTGCCCTGGGCCCTGTCATTGTTGTGGGGCCCAAAGCAACTGCCTCATACTTGCTAACTATCTTGGTTTAAATTCCATCGTCCCTTTAGGTTTTAGTCCTGTGCTGTGTCCCAATATCTCAGCGTGAAGTGCTGCTACTAATGCAGCTCTACCCTTTTGTTGTATACAGAGGACTCACCTGCAGACCCTGTGTTTACATGTAAATTACCGGAATTTATATGTAAATAGCGGCAGCATTGATATGTATATCTTGCCCCCCTGAGGTCATATCCACAGTAATCTCTAGCAGCCAATCAACAAGCAGAAATCATATGCTGTAAGCTTTAGCCACTAATCAGTGAGCCGTAATGTGTGCTGTACCCTCTAGCAACCAGTCAGTGAGCAGTAATGATACACTGTAACCTCTGGCAACCAATCGCAATAGCTGCCTGATATGTAAACTGATTTTGAGTCTAGCTTCTATTTATTGTATGTCTCAGAGCAGACGGAGAGCGAAACTGTATGGGGGGCCCCAAGAAAAGTTTTGCCCAATCAATATACCAAGGTAGGGTGGGCAGACTGTGTCATTCAGCCTCTCCATTCCTTGAGCTTGGTGTGCCTTAGATGGCTACGATGGTCAATCCTGTAATTGTTATATGAAAGCTAGCCAGTCCTCCTAGCAGCTTCTTTACTAGTAAGGGAGACCTGGGCATATTCTCAGCAGCCCCTCTGAGGGTGAGCACTACATAGGCAAATGATCCCTCCTCATTAGGATCCTCTTTGGATTCTGTCAGCTGACCAGAGGTCACCCAAAAAGCAGGTTGCCCATTCTTCCTTGGAGCATGACCTTCCAGCTTTGGAAGATCCTGTTGCTACTCTTGAATTGGTCAGTGGTCGTTTGGGGAGCAATATAAGAAACTGGCAGGTTATCCCTCCAGCATTTAAAAATAAAATAAAAACTGAGGTTGGTTTTTGACAATTGGTTGGTAGACACTAGTATGCGGGTCATTATATGTCTTCCATAGGTTGTGGCTGCACAGTTACACTGTCATTATGTAACATTTCATGTTGCATTTGGCCAATTTTCCCAGCTGTTTTCCATCCTGTGAACTGTGTTCAGATGTCACGCATGTAATACAATGAAAAGTTGCTGGACAGAGTCGGAGGGAGCGCGGCTCATGCTGGGAACACGTGGTGAAGGATTTCCAAGTCATGCTAGAAATGCAGGAGTTATAACCTTTGCCATTCAGGTGAATATTATCTGTTTAACAAGCAACGATATAAGGAAACATGAGCCGAGAAGTATATATTAATAAAGTAGAACTCAAAAAGTGAAGGTTTGCTATAGGGAATATCTAGAAATGTTAATTCCACATTTTATCTGGAATTCTCCCTGAAAAATAACAGTACACTTCCTGGTGTGAGTGTGCCTAGGCCAGTGATGGCGAACCTTGGCACCCCGGATGTTTTTTGGAACTACATTTCCCATGGTGCTTGTGCACTCTGCAGTGTAGGTGAGCATCATGGGAAATGTAGTTCCAAAACATCTGGGGTGCCAACTAGCCTAGGCACTACATTCCTACAGTACACCTCCCAAATTTATGAGGTGGGAATGAGGGACACCTATCAGCAAAAGTATGCAGGCATAGGACACACCCCCTGCCACGTCCCCTTAAAGGAGAATTGTACAAAAAAACAAGATTGGTTTAACACACAAGTGCTTATTTTACAACTACTATTCCTTTATATATTTTTTCGGAATTTACAAATGCAGCAATTTAGAAATCAGATGAAAGGTTTAGCACTGGGAAACACTTTTTGATAGATAAAAAGTGCATTTTATATACATCTCAGACCAAAATGAGGGGCAAATGAGGAGGAATGAGGGACAGAAGGTCATTGCTTCAAATCAGGGACAGTCCCTCCAATTCAGGGACAGTTGGGAGCTATGCCTACAGCCTGATATAGCATATATCGTTGAATGATTGCAAACTGTTCTTTGATTGGACGAGGGGGAGAGGTGGGGTGGTAATGTCAAGCTTCCCACCTCATCTAATCAGAGAACGCATTGCATTAATTCAGAAATTGCAAAACATTCCCTGAATGGTGCAGATTTTTTACCAAAAATATTTTTTTTTACCAAAAATATTTTTTTTTACCAAAAATATGTAGAAAAATATGTAGAAGAATACATATTGGCCTAAACTGAGGAAGAAGTGTGTTTTTTGGGGGGATATTTATAATGGCAAAAAGTAAAAATATATTGTTTTTTTTTTCAAAATCGTCGCTCTTTTTTTGTTTATAGCCTAAAAAATAAAAACCACAGAGGTGATCAAATACCACCAATAGAAAGCTCGATTTGTGGTAAAAAAAGGACATCAAACTTGTTTGTGTACAACGTCGCACAACTGTACAATTGTCAGTTAAAGCAGCGCAGTACCGTATCGCAAAAAATGGCCTGGTCAGGAAGTGGGTAAATCCTTCCAGGGGTATTGGAAGGCAACATGCTTTAATATCATATTTCTGGAGTTTTACTTTCCGGTTGATACAGCCAGGTGACCCTAGTTGGAAGTTGCAATTTGACCCAGCAGGGTGTTGAATCATGCCCCCTGGCAGGGGAGTAAGAGCTTGGCTCCAGACCACCTCGTGTAATAAAGATGGAAGTGCTTGATTAACACGTCTGCAAACAAAGCTTTAAAGAAAGCCACTGCTGCCAAGATGACTGATGGGTTGAGCTACCAAGATCAAAGACCAGATGTCATTGAAGATTTGACCAAGTGCGGATATCTGTGATTCATGGACACATGCCACCCCTAGTGGACAATACCACATGCTTCCTGGAGTTTGGACAGGAGGCTAGATGGGTGTAGTGTGTGTGTGTGTGTGTGTGTGTGTGTGTGTGTGTGTGGGGGGGGGGGGGGTCTGAATGCAGTTTAAAAGTGCTGACTGGCAGGAAAAACTTGCTCTTGCCTGATGGCTCTCTTGCCACTTGAGCCCAGCTGACGAGACAACATCTGGAGGACCTATTTTCTTGGCAAATAAATAAGACCCTGGTTTATACAAGCAGTGTGATTACTGTCAATAGCTAACCTTATTATTGTGCTATCACCAGTAACTATACTAGAGCTTTGCCAGACTAGCTAACTATAGGAATAGACAAGTTAATACATATATATGGAATAAATATAGGGAATCCATAACCACCTGATAAATATTTATTTTAGGGGGGTGAAGTGGTTAAACATACAATGCAAAGCATTATGTTATATATGTTTTTTAGGCCACATTCACTCAGGTGTATCTATCTGTACACCCATGGGAAAGGCCGTCTTTGACAAAATCCTATTGGACGCAACGCATCGGGTAGACGGGGCTGTGAGGACATCATGCTGGGCAGAGTGGAGACCTTGGTGGATTCAGGCTGCAGTAGGAACACACAGGCAGACAAAACCTTCTGAAGCTTTACACTTGTAAAGTCGTTGTTTTCTGTTCAGATGTGAATGCAATTACATTCTTTATTTAACCACTTGCCGCCCGCTCTATAGGCAATTGACGGCTGCAAAGTGGTTGCATAATCCTGACCGGACGTCATATGACGTGATCAGGATTATGAGCCACTGCGCACCCCGGGGGCGCGCATCGCGGCGATCGTTGTTGCGGGGTGTCAGTCTGACACCCGGCAACTACGATCTGGGAAAAGATTCTCCGACGGAGACTCTTTACCACGTGATCAGCCGTGTCCAATCACGGCTGATCACAGTGTAAATGGGAAGAGCCGGTGATCGGCTTTCCCTCACTCGCGTCTGTCAGACGCGAGTAGAGGAGAGCCGATCGGCTGCTCCTCTGACAGGGGGGGTCTGTGCTGATCGATTATCAGCACAGCCCCCCCGAGGATGCCCACACTGGACCACCAGGGACGCCACCAGACCACCAGGGAAAAGGTAATCCTCCCTAGACCACCAGGGATGCCAGTCAGCACAATGGGTACCAATCAGTGCCCATAATGGATGCCAATCAGTGCCCACAATGGGCATCACTGATTGGCATGCATTATTGTTTGGCACTGATTGGCATCCATTACTATAGTATAACACCAATGCCGCCTATGAGTGCCCACCTGTGCCGCCTATGAGTGCCCACCTGTGCCGCCTATGAGTGCCCACCTGTGCCGCCTATCCATGCCCACCCATGCCCATCTGTGCCGCCTATCCATGCCCATCTGTGCCGCCCATCCATGCCAATCCGTGCCAGCTATAAGTGCCAATTTGTGCCACCTATCAGTGTCCGTCCGTATCACCCATCCGTGTCGCCCATCCGTGTCGCCCATCCGTGTCGCCCATCAGTGCCGCCTATCAGTGCCACTTCATTGGTGCCACATTGGTGCCCATCAGTGCCGCCTTATCAGTGCCCATCAGTGTAGCCCCATCAGTGCCCATCAGTGAAGGAGAAAACGTACTTATTTACAAAGTTTTGAAACTGAAACAAAAAAAAACATTTTTTTTTTTTTTTTTGGTATATTTTTATTTGTAGCGCAAAAAATAAAAACCGTAGAGGTGATCAAATACCACCAAAAGAAAGCTCTATTTGTGGGAAAAAATGATAAAAATTTCATTTGGGTACAGTGTAGCACGACCGCGCAATTGTCATTCAAAGTGCGACAGTGCTGAAAGCTCAAAATTGGTCTGGGCAGGAAGGTGTTTAAGTGCCCGGTATTGAAGTGGCTAAAGTAGAACTATAAGCAAAACTTTTTATTTTTTATTTTGGCTAGAGTAAGGGAGGGTTATAACCTTGTCAGATTTTTTTTTTGACATGTGTGTTCCATTGCAGCAATTTGCCCTCACTTCCTGTCCCATAGCCAAACAGGAAGTTAGAGGAAATCCCTGCAAATTAAGGGAATTCCTTGGGGACTCCCAGGTCACCAGTACCGGCATCCCTTTTGGAAGATTTCCCCTCTATTACTTTTCTGGGGACAACCCAAAATTTATGATTTTCTTTACTTTCACTTTCAATTATAATGGTAAACAGGGTAAATATAGAGTGTGAATCTCCTCAACAGGGGTACAGACAGCAATAAAGACTGGCAAACCTCCTAAACACTTTCCTCTCTATAAAAAAATAAAACAATGACGTTTTGTCTTTAGTTATACTTTAATATTAAAAGGTTGAATTTACTACACTATGGGCATCCTCGTATACACTATATTGTCAAACGTATTGGGACGCTGGCCTTTACACACACATGAACTTTATTGGCATCCCAGTCTTAGTCCGTAGAGTTCAATATTGAGTTGGCCCACCCTTTGCAGCTATAACAGCTTCAACTCTTATGGGAAGGCTGTCCACAAGGTTTAGGAGTGTGTCCATCAGTGGCGGTTGGTGCTCAAAATTTTTGGGGGGGGTGCAAACAAACTGAAAAAATGTTGAAAAAAAAACGATCAATTGCAGGCACTGTGCCCTCAAACCCTCAAACGCAGCTACTGCGCCCATCAAATGCAGCCACTGTGCCCATCAAACGCAGCCACTGTGCCCATCAAATGCTGCCACTGTGCCATCAAATGCAGCCACTGTGCCATCAAATGCAGCCAATGTGCCTCAAACGCAGCCACTGTGCCCATCAAACGCAGCCACTGTGCCCATCAAATGCAGCCACTGTGCCAATCACTGCCACTGTGCCATCAAATGCTGCCCCTGTGCCATCAAAAGCTGTCAGTGTGCACTCAAACACAGCCACTAAGCCATCAAATGCTGCCACTGTGCCATCAAACGCAGCCACTGGGCCATCAAATCTAGCTACTTTGCCAAACGCTGCCATAGTGCCCATCAAATGCAGCCACAGTGCCATCAAATGCTGCCACTGTGCCCCTCAAATGCTGCCAGTGTGCCCATCAAATGCTGCCAGTATGACCATCATATGCTGCCAGTGTGCCTATCATATGCTGCCAGTGTGCCCAACTGCCCATAAAATGCTGCCAGCGTGCCCAACTGCCCATGAAATGCTGCTAGTGTGCCCAACTGCCCATCATATGCTGCCAGTGTGCTCATCATATGCTGCCAGTGTGCCCATCAAATGCTGCCAGTGTACCCAACTGCCCAAACGCTGCCAGTGTGGCCATTAAATACTGCCAGTGTGCCCCCTACCCACTCACCATTTGCCTGTCACTTACCCTGTGTTTGTGGGGCATAGGGTGACGACGACGAGCGGGTCCTTCGTGCATCTCCTCTGCCTCATCTCCCGGGCTGTACATTCCACATAGCTTCAGACGTTACTTCCGGTTTCCCACTGGCACAGGGAAACCGTAAGTAACCTCTTAACTAGAACAACAAAGCACCCACTCGTAGTGATACTACAGGTGGAAGTTGTTCGGCACGATGGAATGCACCACAGAGCAGGTAAAAATCCTGCAAATGAAGCGCCTCGTCTGTAATCTCATGATTGCATTGATGTGGCGCTTCCTATAGTGCACTGTGTCCGGTGTCTATGGAAATGTTTGACCATTCTTCCAGAAGCATATTTGTGAGTTAGTACCAGGGCTGAGCTCAGCCTTCCCTTCTCAGTGCTCAGCTGTCGGTTAATTGCCAGCACTCATCGTTCCACAGTGCCTCGCCTGGTGATCATTTACTGCTCATCAGCCAGCCCCTTATGCCTATTTAATATGCCTGGTTCATTTCTCCCATGCCTTCATCCTGGTCAACATATTTGAAGATTCTCTGCTGTGTTCCTGTTAAAGACTTGCCTGGCTGCGACTATGCTGATATCTGGCTTCCTGATTTACTGGCTTGCATTGACTATCCACTGATTACTGAACCCTGGCTATGTTTTGACTACCTTTACTATTTGTACCATTTTTACCACTATATTAAAAGGTGTTATTTTTACTGCATTTTCTGTCTGTCTGATTCATGGTATCGGGCAGGTAGGCACTCATGTTGGTTGAGAAGGCCTGGCTCCCAGTCTACGCTCTAATTCATCTGAAAAGTGTTCTACCATGTTGAGGTCAGGACTCTGTGCAGGCCAGTCAGGTTTCTCCTCCCCAAACTCGCTAATCCATGTCTTTATGGACCTTGGTTTTTGCACTGGTCCAAATCATTTGGTGGAGGAGGGATTATGGAGTGGGGTTGTTTTTCAGGAGTTGGGCTTGGCCCCTTAGTTCCAGTGAAAGGAACTCTTAAAGTGTCAGCATACAAAGATATTTTGGACTAGTTCATGCTCCCAACTTTGTGGGAACAGTTTTGGGATGATCCCTTCCTGTTCCAACATGACTGCACACCAGTGCACAAAGCAAGGATCATAAAGACATGGACGTGGAAGTTTGGGGTGGAGGAACTTGGTCTGCACAGAGTCCCGACCTCAACCCGATAGAACACCTTTGGGATGAATTTGAGCGGAGACTGTGAGCCAGGCTTTCTCGTCCACATCAGTGTCTGACCTCACAAATGCGCTTCTGGAAGAATGGTCAAACATTCCCATAGACACACTCCTAAACCTTGTGGACAGCCTTCCCAGAAGAGTGGAAGCTGTTATAGCTGCAGGGTGGGGGGGGGGGGGGGGGGGGCAACTCAATATTCAACCCTACCGACTGAGAAAGGGATGGCATTAAAATTCATGTGCGTGTAAAGGCAGGTGTCCCAATACTTTTGACAATATAGTGTATATATTTGTTTTGAGCTTTAACCCTTGAGAGACGATAGTGAAGAAAGCTACAGATTTTGTGGATGAAAATCTGTGTTTTAAGCCTTCCTGACCTTTTATAGCAATAGAGGTCCATCTAGGAAGGTGAGGGCACACCTATACCATTTGCGCATGGGCAGGGCCAGACTGGGAATAAAAACCAGCCCTGGAAATAATTTCATACCAGCCCTATAGCATTATTATGCCAGCCCAACACCATAACGTCATTATTTTCTTGTTCATAAAAGGGAAAACCATACATTTTAAAGCACATTTAAAGAGCGTATTATATATAAATAGACAAATATGAAAGCACATAGGGCTATATATATGTGTGTATATATATATACACACACACAACAGCAAATTCCAGTTAAAAGTGGAGCAATCATCGAGGGGTGCACCTGGGACTCTGGGAATGTAGTGGTGACCAGACCACCAGACCACCTTCCGCAGAAAGAAGACACTAAGGTAAGGGGGGGGGGGGGGGTTACTGATATGAGGGGGAAACCTTTATATCAGTGCCCCCTTACATTATTGTATTCACTCCCCCCTTAAATCAGTGACCACCCCTCAGACTGGCCTGGCGTCGCTGTCACTGACCTCCTCTCCATGCAGGAATTAATCAGTCGGCTCCAGCTTGGTGGCTATGGTTTTATCCTATAGTCTCCTCTCCACAGTCCACACAAATCTGACTTCTCCCATGACCCCCATCCCGGCGGCACTCTCACTCTTGACTCCTCTCCAGACTCCCCCTCAGAGACTGCAGACATGATATAAGACAAGAGATGGTCAGAGGTTGCGGAGATGATGCAAGAGATGGTTAGAGGCAGCGGGCATAGTACAGGAGATAGAGAATGCAGGCACGGTACAGGAGATATCAGAGGTTGTGGGCATTGTATAGGAGATGTGAAGATATCAGAGGCTGCGTGCATGGTACAGGAGATGATTAGAGACTGAGACAGAGTACATTTTTACTGACAACCTGAAAAATGACAGCTCAGAGATACTAAAGATTGTAAGAGAATGTAAAAATGATACAAGAGATCAATGCGTCCTCACCACTGTGCCCATTAATGCAGCCTGACTGTGTCCATCATTTCAGCCTTCATGCCAGCCCATGCAGCCTCACTTTGCCTGTCCATGTAGCCTCACTATACCCATAATTGCAGCCTCACTGTGCCTATCATTGCAGCCTCACTGTGCCCATCATTGCAGCATCACTGTGCCCATCATTGCAGCATCAAGGTGCCCATCAATGCAGCCTCAAGGTGCCCATCATTGCAGCCTCAAAGTGCTCATCATTGCAGCCTCAAGGTGCCTATCATTGCAGCCTCAATGTGCCCGTCATTGCAGCCTCAAGATGCTCGTCACAGCCTCAATGTACCCGCCATGGCAGCCTCAATGTGCCTGTCATTGCAGCCTCAATATGACAGTCATTGTAGCCTCAATGTGCCCGTCACAGCCTCAAGGTGCCCGTTATTGCAGCCTCAATGTGCCCATCACAGCCTCAATGTGCCCATCATTGCAGCCTCAATGTGCCCGTCATTGCAGCCTCAATGTGCCCGTCATTGCAGCCTCAATGTGCCCATCACAGCCTCAATGTGCCCATCATTGCAGCCTCAATGTGCCCGTCATTGCAGCCTCAATGTGCCCGTCATTGCAGCCTCAATGTACCCCTCATTGCAGCCTCAATGTGCCCATCACAGCCTCAATGTGCCCATCACATCCTCAAAGTGCCCGTCATTGCAGCCTCAATGTGCCCATCACAGCCTTAATGTGCCCATAATTGCAGCCTCAATGTGCCCATCATTGCAGCCTCAATGTGCCCATCATTGCAGCCTCAATGTGCCCATCATTGCAGCCTCAATGTGCCCATCATTGCAGCCTCAATGTACCCGTCATTGCAGCCTCAAGGTGCCCGTCACAGCCTCAATTTGCCCATCACAGCCTCAATTTTCCCATCACAGCCTCAATGTACCTGTCATTGCAGCCTCAAGGTGCCCGTCATTGCAGCCTCATTGTGCATCTCCCGCTGTATCTCGGAGCTGACTCTGTTGTTCGGCCGCGCTGTGACAAAAGTCCCGCCCTCCTTCTACACCAGATCGTGTGATAGAAGCAGTATTCGGTCTATCACACAAGCGGTCTAGGAGGAGGGTGGGACTTTTGTCACAGTCTCCCGCTATGTAAGGGAGGGAGAGAGGGGGAGCTCTGTCTGCAGCCACAGCTCAAATTAGCAGCAGCCCCAGGGCAAGCGGCCTACCGGGAAATGTCCTACGCCAGTCCGGCCCTGCACATGGTGGAATACATTCTGGGATCTTGGTGCACTTGCCACAGTTTGTCAAAGTTTATTGCCACCTTTGGTGAATGTGGAAAGAAAATGGGAAGTTTGTTTTTTTTGGCACAGGAAACTTTTCATGGCGTTTCTTGATGAAAAAAACTTTTCGGAACAGGAAATATGATTTACACATGGACTGAATTTGCTTATTATTTATATTGAGTATAATTGCTAATTACTATAATTTCATACCCCCGGACTTTCTGAGATGGGAAAAAGGGATACTATTAGCAAAAGTATGTAGGCATCCTGCCACACACCAACAGGAGAGTTGTACATAAAAATGATTGGTTAAACCCACATGTGATTTTTTTTTGGAATTTACAAGTGCAGCAATTTAGAAATTGGATGAAGGGTTTAGAACTGGGAAACACTCTTTGATAAATAGTGCATTTTATATACAACTATATAGATCAGGCCAAAATGAGGGACAAATGAGGAGTAAAGAGGGACGGAGAGACTTTTTTTTTGAATGAGAGACAGTCTCTCGAAATCAGGAACCTTTGGGAGCTATGCAATTTGATGCATGGGTCCTTATGCAATTAATATGAAGTGCACATACTGTATATTCACTTTATAGTCATTATATATAATATTTGTATGATTTAATATATTTTTTTGTTTTAATTAACTAGGGCCCCTTAAAACATGGAACCTGGCCATGCCCCTTAAAGTGTGGATACCCCTAAACGCCAGGGTTACAAAACCGTCAGTAAATTATCAGGGGCTGATAATTTGTCATGCTGTGTAACATTTTTAAGTGTAAACTAGGCAAATTACTTGCTGTGGGTATTGTTAGTGTTTCCATATTGTGTTTATACTGTTTAAATATTGGTTGTCTTATTTTTAATATGAGTGCTGTAATTTTTCAAGTTGTCAGTAAAAATGTACTCCATCAGTATATGCTGCGGTAGGTTGGAAACAGTGGTAAACACTTTGCGATTAGATAGTACTTTATACCACTGTAGCACCCTCTAGCTTAGTGTGCTAGATCTAGTTTTTTTTTGTAAGCTGTAGTGTAGGTACATTGGCTGAGAGCAAAGCCTAAGTTGAATCTGGGTCAGGGATGAGTGACTCAGGAAGGATGGATGATTCAGGAAACAGCACCTCTGGTAACTCCTGGTAACACCTCTGGTAACTTTCTGGATCCTTGGAAAAGCTTCCAGAAGTAGAGGGTGGAGTCTAGAAGGGTCTGCCATGCATATTTATAAGGGCCTCAGCCAACCCCCAGCAAATGTGCTGTCAGGGGGCAGACTCACCTCATAAATAAACATGAGTCATGCCAGCAGGGGCAGTCAGGTAAAAGATGGAAAAAGAGGGCTGCGGAGGCTGTCGGTGGCCCCTGAGGGTGCCCCCTAGTCTGGGGGGGGGGCCTCGGGCCTGGGGCTCAAGTGTTAGAGGGACCCTCTACAATACACAGAGAAATCTTTGCCTGGATGCACAGTAGAAGGTGTGAGGACAGCAAGAGAGAGTCAGCACGTCCATAAGAGTCAGTCTGGGAGGACTGGTGAAAGTCAGTCTGGAGGACTATGGTGAGGGCTGGTGAGGGAGGCTGCTGCAGTAGGGAGGGCTGGCCTGAAGAGGTGGTGCTGGGACCAGTGACCACAGGAAGAAGTGCAGTAAATGTGTTAGTGGTGTCACTCTATATCCAACAAGTGTGGGGGCTGCAAGTCCCTGTCTATAAAGGGCCAGTGCTATGGATTTTTACATAGTGACACCACTGGTGATTCTGCAAGCAAGCGCAGTTCTGGAGGAAGGAAAGGAGCTGTATATAGGACTGTATATACTAAGAGTTGTCCCTGAAGATGTTTCAAAGTCAGTTGGGCATCCCATAATACCCCTACTCCCTATCCAAGTTTTATCTCCTTAATAAAAATACAAAAACAAAGTACTGGACTGTTTTCTGGCTCTGGGAAAATGCAGAAGTTCGGCGTGCCTGGCTGTGCAGGGTGGGGGATCCCACTTAACCAGCAGGCTTCTATGTGACCACTTTACTAGTCCACTTCAGCCAATTGGGTTTGACGATGAAGCAACCTGTCGTCTCTACTATATAAGTGACTTAGGAGGTGTCAATAGTAAAGTGATAGAATGCGTGTGCTGCATGTCCTTCCCTGGCTATTTCCAGCTAATTTTTTAGAGTCTATGGCGAATTACTAGAGTTAGTGGTTTTTCTGATCAGCATGACATTTTCTGTTTTAGTTTCACGTAAACAAATCAAATGGAATCCAAATCAAACTGAATCCAAGAGAGTGTCCTGAACACAACAAAAACAACTGTGCTGAGCGCAAACATATGACGAGCAAAGTAATACAATTATAAACACTTCAGAGGTTTTCTTGGAGCCCATTATATCCCCATCGCTCAGGGATATTAGTCTCGCTGGTATTACTGCACAACGTCTCTCACAGCTTCTTATTGAAAACAGACAAACTTTAATCTTTCTTTGAGTCATGTCATTCTTATATGCTGGTGTCATTGTCTTAGGGGGAGGGGAGGACTACAGGCAGGAGTTACCCCAATGAAGATATTTTTAAATGATTATTCCATTCCTAATCCTTTCTTTCTTCTTATTAGTTGGACTAAACAACTAAAGCCCCGTACACACTATCAGAAATTCTGCCAGCAAAAGTCAGATGTGAGCTTTTGGTCAGAAATTCCGATCGTGTGTATGCTCCATCGGACTTTTGCCGGCAGAATTCCAGCCAGCAAAAGATTGAGAGCAGGTTCTCCATTTTTCGGTTGGAAAAAGTTCAGATCCGAAATTGTGATCGTCTTTACAAATTCTGACGCGTAAAATTCCTACACATGCTCGGAAACAATTCAACGCATTTTCGGAAGCATTGAACTTCATTTTCTCGGCTTGTCGTAGTGTTGTACGTCACTGCGTTCTCGAAGGTTCAGAAAACTTTTGTGTGACTGTGTGTATGCAAGGCAAGCATGAGCGGAATTCCGTCGGAAAAACCATCCAAGTTTTGAAAATCCACTCGTGTGTACAGGGCAATCTTTAACGCACGGCAAAAGGGGCAACTGACAGTTGTTTGTTACTTACATAATACTGGTGAGGGAACACACTGGACACCTTTGTTGGACACACATATATATATATATATATATATATATATATATATATATGTGTATTTTTTTTTTTTTTCACAGCAGTCTTAAAAGCGCACTTTTTTTGGAATAAATACACTTTTTTGACTTAAAAAATAAGACAATAGTAAAGTTAGGCCAATTTCTTTTTTATATTGTGAAAGATGATGTTACACTGAGTAAATTAATACCCAACATGTCGCGCTTCAAAATTGCGCCCACTCATGGAATGGCGACAAACTTTTACCCTTAACCACTTAAGCAAGAGCCTCTTTTTGAGATTTGTTAAAAACTGTTTTTTTTTGCTAGAAAAGAGAATAAAATGGCGATCGTTGCAATGCTTTCTGTCACACAGTGTCTGCGCAGCGGTCTTACAAGCGCACTTTTTTGGAAATAAATACACTTTTTTAACCACCTCGCGCCCGCCCTATAGCCGAATGACGGCCGTAGAGCAGGCGCGTTCGTCCGGGCGGTCGTCCCTGGACGTCCTGATGTTTACTTCCGCAATGCGCGCCGCCGCGGGCGCGCATCGCGGAAGTTCTGTGTTCGCCGTGTCCCCCGGGGACAGGCAAACACAGATCGCTGTAAACGGCCAATCACAGCGGCCGTTTACAGCGTGATCGGCGTGTCCAATGGGAGATGATCTAACTGTAAACTGTAAAATATGAGATCATCTCTCAGCGCCGCTCTCCCTCCTCGCACAGACAGTGTGAGAGGGGAGAGATGAACGGCTGCAGCGGCAGCCGTTCTGCCTCTAGTTAAAAAAAAAAAAAATTAAAAAAATAAAATAAAAAGTGCCATCCTCCCCCAGCAGTGCCATCTGCCCCAGTGCCATCCGCCCCAGTGCCAACCACCCCAGTGCTACCTGCCCCCAGTGCCATCCACCCCAGTGCTACCTGCCCCCAGTGCCATCCACCCCAGTGCTACCTGCCCCCAGTGCTACCTGCCCCCAGTGCCACCTGTTGTCAGTGCCACCTGTCGTCAGTGCCACCTGTCATTAGTGCCACGTATAACTGCCATCTGTCATCAGTGCCACGTGTCATCAGTGCCACATAGTGCCATCTGTCATCAGTGCCACGTATTAGTGCCATCTGTCATCAGTGCCACGTATCAGTGCCATTTGTCATCAATGCCACCTGTCAGTGTCACGTGCCATCTGTTGTCAGTGTCACGTGTCATCAATGCCACTTATCAGTGCCATCTGTCATCAGTGTCACGCGTCATCGGTGCCATGTATTAGTGCCATCTGTCATCGGTGGCACGTATCAGTGCCACATATTAGTGCCATCTGTCATCAGTGCCACGTATTAGTGCCACGTGTCTTCAGTGCCACGTATTAGTGCCACGTGTCATCAGTGCCACATATTAGTGCCATCTGTCATCAGTGCCACATATTAGTGCCATCTGTCATCAGTGCCACCTGTCATCAGTGCCACGTATAAGTGTCATCATTGCCACGTATCAGTGCCATCGGTCATCAGTGTCACGTGTCATTGTCCTGGTGCTTCAAAAGTGTAATAAATAGTCAACAAGTTAGATGTGTAATTTATGTTCCTAGAACACATGATGGCGCTACCTGCATGTTGGGCCTCTCTATGTGGCCAGGCTGTGAAAAAGTCCCACACATGTGGTATTGTAATACTCAGGAGGAGTAGCAGAATTTTTGGGGGGGGGGTGTCATTTGTGGTATACACATGCCATGTGAGAGAAATAACCTATTACAATGACAATTTTGTGGAGAAAAAAAAAATGAAAAATCTTAATTTTGCAAAGAATTGTGGGAAAAAAATGACAACATCAAAAAGCTCACCATGCCTCTTACTAAACACCTTGGAATGTCTACTTTCCAAAAAGGGGTCATTTGGGGGGTATTTGTACTTTCCTGACTTGTTCGGGTCACAAGAAGCGAGATAGGCCACCAGTACATCAGATGTGATCAATTTTGTGCGATTCGCACCACACCTTGTAGACTCTCTAACTTTCACAAAGACCAAATAATATCCACTAATTTGGGTTATTTTTACCAAAGATATGTAGCAGTATAAATTGTGGCCAAAATTTATGAAGAAAAATTAATAATTTGCATAATTCTGTCACAGAAACAAAGAAATATGCGTTTTTTTTCCAAATTTTCGGTCTTTTTTCATTTATAGCGCAAAAAATAAAAACCCCAGAGGTGATCAAATACCACCAAAAGAAAGCTCTATTTGTGGGAAAAAAAGGACAAAAAATTCATTTGGGTACAGTGTTGCATGACTGAGTAATTGTCATTCAAAGTGTGAGAGCACCGAAAGCTGAAAATTGGTCTGGGCAGGAAGGGTGTTTAAGTGCCCAGTAAGCAAGTGGTTAAATTAAAAAATAAATAATAATGGGGGTAGTGTGGGAGACGGGGTCATGTGTAATGATAGGGGTAGTATTGGGGAGGAGGTCCTGTGTAATGATGGGGGTAATATGGGGGAGGGGGTCCTGTGTAATGATGGGGGTAATATGGGGGAGGGGGACCTGTGTAATGATGGGGGTAGTATTGGGGAGGGGTCCTGTTTAATAATGGGGTGGTATGATGGAAGGAGCCCAGTGTAATGATGGGGATATTATGGGGGAGGGATCCTGTGTAATAATGGGGTTGGTATGGTGGAGGGGTTTCTGTGTAATGATGGGGATAGTATGGGGGAGGGGTCCTGTGTAATAATGGGGTTGGTGGGGTGGAGGGGATCCTGTGTAATGATGGGGATAGTATGGGCGAGGGGTCCTGTGTAATAATGGGTTTGGTATGGTGGAGGGGGTTCTGTGTAATGATGGGGATAGTATGGGGAGGGGGTCCTGTGTAATGATGGAGGTAGTATGGAGAGTGTTCCTGTGCAATAATGGGAGTAATGTGCGGGGGGTCCTGTGTAATGAATGGGATAGTCATTATGGTCATAAACGATCGTCGATTTGGCCCCATTAACTATTAGAAAATTGAAAGAACACTCCAAAAATTCTTTTTTTTAAACAAAATTCTACTAGTGTATGGCCAGCTTAAATGCCAGAACCACAGTGCAGGGAACTTCAGAAAACAAACATTCCAAAGTCCATTAGTTTTGAACGTGATGGCGTAAACGGGACTAAACAAGGAAGTTCAATAGCCAATAGCTTCCCTTGCATCGTATTTGGCCGTCGGACCAGCACACAGATGAATGGTTTTCCCAATTTTAGTCCATCGGATAGATTTGAAATATGTTCTATTTCTAGGTCCATCTGATTTTTTTTGACGAAAAATGATCGGACTAGCCCACACACGATCAGATTGTCTGGCAAACTAATCCCTTCGGACCTAGTCTGCCGGAAAGTCCGGTCGTGTGTATGCAGCATAAGAGTTATTATGGGAAAAGGGTACCTCCATGGATGCTTTATCACCAAGGCTTGTTTACACAACTACCCAAAAGTTTCAAAATCCAATTGTCATTGGGACAGAAAGTGAGGTGAAATCTTCTGAACAGGGGCACAGACAGCAAAACAAACGTTACAGGAGTGTTAACCCTTCCCTATGCTATCCAGAAAGCTTAAAAATCGTTTTTTTGGATGGAACTACACCTAAAAAAAATGTGCCTGTTCCAACTTACAAACAGATTCAACTCAAGAACAAACCTACAGACCCTATCTTGTTTGTAACCCGGGGACCGTCTGTACAGTGAATATCAAATTAATTATACAGTAAAGTCCCAGAAGCAGGGCTGGACTTACCATTGGGCTTGACTGGGCTAAAGCCCATGGGCCCCATCCAATAGGGGGCCCCGTGGGCCCCCCTGTTTACATTTTAAATACTGTATCTTTAAGTTTTAAACACTAGGTGTATGTGTTATAGCCAAATGGCTACAGCGCAGACTCCAATTGCCGGGAGGACGTCCCTGGACGTTCTCCTGTTTACTTCCCCGGTGCTTGTCCCTTGGACATACCCAATCACAGATCATGCTAAATGGCCAATTACAGTGGCCATTTAGCACTCGATCGCAGTGTCCAATGGGAGATGATCTCATATGTAAACATATGAGATCATCTATCATCGCCAGCTCTCCCTCCTCACACAGAGACAGCGTGTGAGGAGGGAGAGCGAACAGCAGCAGCGTCAAGGTAAAAAAAAAAAAAGGGGGGGGGGGAAATAAAGTGCTCACAGTGCCACATGTCCCCAGTGCCACGTATAAGTGCCATCTGACATCAGTGTCACGTGTCATCAGTGCCACCTATTAGTGTCATCTGTCGGTGCCACATATTAGTGTCATCTGTGTCACGTATTAGTGCCATCTGTCATTAGTGCCACGTGTCATCAGTGCCACACATTAGTGGCATCTGTCATCAGTGTCACGTGTCATCAGTGCCATGTATTAGTGGCTTCTGTCATCAGTGCCACATCAGTGTAAGATGTCATTAGTGCCACGTGTCATTGTCCTGGTGCTCCAGGGCCTTCAAAAGTGTAATAGGTAATCAAGAAGTTAGATGTGTAATTTATGCTCCTAGAACATGTGACGGTGCTCCCTGCATGTTGGGCCTCTCTAAGTGGCCAGGCTGTGGAAAAGTCCCACACATGTATTATCGTAATACTCAGAAGGAGTAGTAGAATGTATTTTGGGGTGTCATTTGTGGAATACACATGCCATGTGAAAGAAATAACCTATTACAATGACAATTATTGAGATTAATTTAACATTTTTAATAGACTTCAGCAATTAATATAAATTATGTAATTTTGTTTAGTTGTTTGTTCAGAATCGTGATCTCTATTTTTATTCTCAGTTTATCCTGAATTGTGTAGCTCTAATACATAGCTTGTGTATGTATCATTTTGTTCTATTTAAAGTAACGTATAGAAGGTAGGGCCCGAAAGTGACCCAAGCCCAGGGGCCCCCACCACCCTAAGTCCTGCCCTGCCCAGAAGTATCCAGCAACAATGATCTCTATGCAATTTAGTCATATACTAGCCCTGTAGAGTAAAGGAGAACAGGACGTCCAAAGAACAGAGGAAAAGAATAAGGGAGGAGATAGAGATCAGACCTCAAGGTTTCCAACTGGATC
This sequence comes from Lithobates pipiens, assembly GCF_037356315.1. Taxonomy (NCBI): domain Eukaryota; kingdom Metazoa; phylum Chordata; class Amphibia; order Anura; family Ranidae; genus Lithobates; species Lithobates pipiens. Next base: position 235,940,404 of record NW_027507790.1, read on the forward strand.
GGAGTCCATTCTAAGCTGAGGATATAAATGGATGGGGACATATCCAGGCAATGGGTCCACAATTGCTGTTTTTTTCTATCTTTCTTTATTTATGCTATAAAATAAAAGTTCACAAAGTTCACTCATTTTCTAATCAGAATTTGAACTTTTTTTTGGGTCTGTAGAATTCCTTTCTTCTGATAATTTATTATATTTTCCATTGTGAATCATTTTTCATGTTTGATGAAATATTCAGTTGTGTGCACCCACTCCCTTTGGGTTTTCTCCCAGTACTAATTGTGTTTATGTATAGTGGAGGAACAAAACAAACAACATTGATCAACAAACCGCACATTGCAATCACGGTGAAAGGTGAGCCATAAATTTCCATCAGACGTTCTCCTCTCCGTCCAGTATATAATTAGGCAGAGATGCAGAGAGAGGAAAGGTATTTTTATGAAAGGCCACGTCAGCGCACTCAGTACATGGCATTGTAGGGCATTAATATATTATTCTGAGAATAGACTTAGGTAAAGTCACTTACATGGTGGTGCTACTCTGTTTCTTTGGATGAACCTTTCTCATTGTGGCCTCCAGTCATCCAATTGAGTATGAATCCATAAGAATGAATAGGACAATGGTGCACATGTGCACAGTACAGAGAAAACAAAATTTTCTCTGCAAAGTTTTGCATTCAGGGGTAAAGTCCTAAAGACCAATTCTAGGCCGTGCCTTGCCTTGCATATGGCAACCCTTATCTCCTGCTTCAAAAAACAATTTTTCCCATTACTCTCTCAACTTTGCAGTGAATCCAGTTGTATCATCTTACTTTCAGGACATGCAATGACCAGGGTGACCCAGTCCTTTGTTCTCTGGGCTGGGAGTCATGATAGTCTATGGGGTGATGTCATGACACCACTGCAAACTTGGGGCATTACAAGTTGCAAAGCACAGTTTTTGCCACCCTCTACCAACAGTGAGCTGCTCTTCCTCTTGGGACATGTAGTCCTAAAGTGGTGGTGCATGTCATTGACGGATGACATGGGTATACTGCCAGTCTCGTTTGGCCTGATCTGAAAAAAAGATGTTTGGGGAGCTACGCCAGTTATATGACAGCAACTTCAATCTATTGCTGGTAAAAGCCAAAAAAAAAAAAAAAACAAGAAAGGTCGACTTGGGAGGGGGGCTTCCAGTGTATTGGTAAGTTAAGCTTTACCATACCACTCTGGATAGTCAAACCAATTTGCTCAAAATCAGCCTTACTAAAGGTTGCTTTATTAAAATGTTTACACCTTTTAAAAAAACCTTTGGCATTTTAAAAATGTTAGTGTTCTTAATGTTTACCATCCTTTGAAAAGCTATCCACTACTGCTGCCTCCTGACTCCTTTTTTTCTTTTTTGAATGGCAATTGTACATTGGGGGGTCATGCTACGACTGTGAACCAATCATTTGGCTCACGGTTGCATCATGTGTCCACTGACCTCAATAGAAAATTCACCAGGGGGTGCCACATGTCACACTCTGCAGCCCTAGTTAAAAATGCCAAGACCAAAGCCGTGAAGCAAAGCATTGCAGCCATGGCATGTGTACAGCCCTGTTAGGCTGTAATGCTAATATTCAGATGGTAGATACTCATCTATTTTTTTTTTTCTTTATGCTTAGTATACATTCCAAATTTAGAAATCCTTTAAAATCTAGACGATATATGCACTATGTTACAGGTGCCTTCTCTCTCTCTCTTTCTCCCACACTGTGCCATGATGCATACAACAAGCTTATTTGAAATGCTATCGATAGACGTGTTAACTAAGCATTAAGAAGAATGAAAAATGAAATATGTTGTTTGTTAAGTTTGTTGAAACATACAATGAATACATTACTATTTTTTGTTTTTGATTCCTATGTGGAACTTGAGTGTTAATGTGTTTATTCATATCATTATAGTATATAGATAATTTGCGCTAAAATCCAAGGCCCTGATGAAGCGGGACTGTCTCACGAAATGCGTAGGTCATATATTCGATTTTTCCAGCTGTGTTAACAATACCCCGGACAACTTACTGTAACTGTTTTTAATTAGTCTTTTATGAATATATATGTAGAATAAAATTTTGTTTATCTTTATACAAATTTCCAGGGTTTATATTTTCATTAGACCCTGTTCTAATATGGTATATGTTCACTTTGGGATGGTACCTTTTGTAGGGTCATAAATGTCTCACACTCATCCCCCATACCCTTTGACTTTATAATATTCAGGTGGGTGGCCAGGGGGCAGTAAAACCACAGTTCAGCTGGCGGTTTTTCTTTTTTCGCCGCCCATGTGCAAAGCACCCTTACAAACAAAATACAGTTTTTTGAAGTGTTTTACCTTAGTTAATAGGTCAAATAATTAATGAATGGACTTGTTAAAAATTGGACAATGTTTTTCTGGTAGAAGGGAGAATCCTGAGTAACCTACCCACCCCCTTACATTTGCTGGTGATATTTCAACCATTTTTTTCACCATAGGATAAGACGTAGGGCATGCAGACAGCACTGTTTCATGCCTGCAGATGTCACTATTACCTGGAGCCCTTGTGGTTTTGGAATGCTTTCAAGACTCTAAATATTCATCTTAAACTTTATATCAGAGATATGCAATTAGCGGACCTCCAGCTGTTGCAGAACTACAAGTCCTATGAGGCATAGCAAGACTCTGACAGCCACAGTCATGACACCCAGAGGCAGAGGCATGATGGGACTTGTAGTTTTGCAACAGCTGGAGGTCCGCTAATTGCATATCACTGCTTTATATCTATATGACATTGGTGTCATAAAATGATAATTACATGATTAAAACATGTGTACTCTTTTTTTTATAGATTCTGCAGGCTATGTTTGTGTAGGGCCACCTATCAGATTAAATCGGTATTAGTACAGGAGAGGAGCCTGTACAACTGTGTGGGGCTAAAGGTAAGGCTTTAGATTTAGCTTTAGACCAGTTGAAAGTGACTGACTAATACTTTCAAGTTGTACTTGTCCATGCTTCTTCCCATCACTGCCTCATCTTTTGGTCCCTCACTATTGTGGACAGCCTCACTTACTAATGGTGAAGTGCAGGAATGGACGAGCCTGTTCATAACTTTGGTCCCCAACATCACTATACTAAGAGCACCCCAAACTTTAGGGCTTCTGAGGGGCTGTACAAGATTTGTCAGGTGTCTCATGTGTCTACTGTACTCTCACTTTAAGCATAGATTTTTTTTAACATATCTGGTTTAATTAATGCTATGGACTTCTTACATTTTTTTTTTTTAATTATCTGTTTACTGATTATAGCTCTTGCCTGAACATGTGATGCTTAGGATGATTCAAACCTACGGATGAGGTTCAGGTTTGCCATACCATGGGTTTCAGACAAATCTCACGGGTTCCAGATTTACAGCCTGTTGAATTTTTCTGCAGATCCACCTGGGAGAATTTTTATTGCACTGCATGGCCTTTGACATTTGGCCAGCAGGCTTAGGAAGATGGATAAAGGGGAGTGAGGAACACATGAACGCCATAGTTTCAGCGACTTGAAAGCTGTTATGGAGGAGAAAGCATTGAAAAAGCTGAAATATTGCATAGGGAAAAATTAGGTTCAGTCTGCAAACTGTACTTAAATTCTGTTTACTAGTTCTTTCGACAATTACTTCCTTTGCTGCCTTTGTTTCTTATCATTGGGAGCTTTTTAGCCTTTCATTTTATTTTGTGGTGAGTTGAGGTGAGTGGCCACCTTTAGCTTTAGTCTCATCCACTTCATGTTTTCAGCAGCTTTACTGTCCATAGCATAAGTTTTTTGTTGAAATGCTTCTCTTTATTCTGTTTCTATTTTCAGTGGATGGTATTTTGGGGGTAGCTTTCTTTTTATTTTATGCACATTTTTCCTGCAAGTCTTCCCTTAATTGGTGGTGTTTTTTTTTACTTTTGAAGTCTTTAAATTTATGTTAATATGGCCTTTCTTTAAATTTGGGGTTCTTAAAGTGGAACATTATCTCGTTATAACCATCTGCTCTTTAAGCTCTAATTTTTCACAGAATGCCACAATTCTTGAAAGGGAAAAAAAAGAAACTACATGCAAAACTAAACTGCCTCACATATCATTCATATTCACTACACCCCCTTTCCCCATAGACAAAATAAAAGTTAGGCATACACCAGTTAGGCCTATTATCCTTGAGTAAACTGCTCTGTGGCTGACCAATTTTTCACTGAGGCATCTTCTGCAAAGTTTTAATTCTTGTGGTAAAGCTCTAGCCTATGATTCTCCTCTCAAGTAAATTTAGGCCTAGCCCTGCTCATTAAATTGCCGCTGACCAATTTTACACTGCTGTTGTCACCTGTGTTCTTGTGGTAAAAGACCTGCCTGTGCACTTTATCTCTAGTACATTTTGACCTAGTCTCCCTTATTAAAAATGTCCTGGTGCTGGCCAGTTTTACATGACTGGTGTAAGGCTGATATGTTAGCTGCCCTGACCACTACCCCCATTTACAAACTCCCCTACTTAATCTTAATTTACCAATGAAACACGCAACACTGTCTGGATTAAATGGCCAACAATGGCCCCTTTATTAATTCCAAACAAAAAAATTGTATAAAAATAACTCTTATTTTATATATAAAAATAAATATAAAACATTTAACATATATTTATAACCAAAAGCATTTTACTGCTACGTCTGAGGTTCCTGAAAGAAGGTACAACTATCTCATTGGCTGACCACCACAACAGCATCCTGACCCCTAGCCACGATCAATCCAGCTCAGTGACAAATGCTGATAGATAGACACCATCACCATTCCGACCTTCAGGACCCCTGGCACCTGTTAGGTTGCTCGTCTTCTGTAAGTAACCCCTGGTAGCCTAGGCTAGGATGGAAGAGCGGAGGTCCCGTTCACCGGTGGACAGACATCACACATACACACGATTGTACGTGAATAATGAATGTGCATATTGGAGCACACACAGCAGTTTTATTTAGTTTGAGCTAAAGCACAGCCCTGTGGTTTAGCCAATCAGGGACTGCCACATAAAATATGCAAGATAGTATATTTTACTACGTCATCATGGTTTTTTTGTACAAGCAATTTCTGCCTAGTAACAAAAAGCTAAATATATACATTTTTATACAGTTTAAAATGTTTCTTAGGTCTGGTGCAAGACAGGCCTGTGGTTTAACGCCATGGAGTTACTTCTGCTCTCAAAAAGGGAAGTAGCTTAACCGCATCCATCTGTTCTGAACAGATATCTAACCTTGTGACAATTCTAAATGCCTTGTACAAGCAAAAACACATATGACCTTAAGCAATAGGTTTCTATGTCATGCTAACAGTAATTTTCCAATACCCAAAATGGATGTCTTCTAACAAGATGGTTCCCTCATTACCTTATAATCCTCCCTTTGATCATTCTGTGATTTACATAATGATCATTCCTTTTCTAATTTAATAGCACAGGCTTCATACTCCGAACCCTTGTGCTCTTGGTTTCTATACCATACCGTTGGATCCTTAACAATGGAAGTGAGTTTCAGATCCTTCGGAGCGACCGTGTTTCCCTTTTTACATAAACATTTGATTATCTTATAACAGGCATATAAAAATAGAATGAAGAGAATCACAGTGACAATTGTCATGGCAGCATTTCGGAGCCAAGATATTAATCCCCCAAAACTAAAACTGCTCGAGAAGGGATCCCAGTTTTTTCCTATGTTCCTTGCCTCTTTCTGTAGTTTATTTACCTCTTCCCTGTGTTGGGCAATAACGTCATAGTAGTCTGGGACTTCGATGCTGGTATTATGAATCCAGGTACAGCACTCATAATCCTCAGTAGTCTCACAGAGGCCAGTAAGGGCTGCACTCATACTTTCTATAGCCAACTCATGTAGTTCTAGTTGCTTCCTAATTGCCCTAGTTTCTAGATTTAGTTTGGTTATGTCATCAGAATTTTCCTCCAGAATCTCATCAATTATGCCAGTGTAATTATTTAATCTTTTCATTAGGTCAATTCCCCACCCTGTCCAGGAAGGGAACCATGCCCAGGCCATATCTTTTTCTAAAAACAATTCTCGTTTATTACGGTGTCTAAGGGGATATCTAGGATGCATGCTGGCTTCAAGGAGGTGACTTCCCTTGTTATCCCCTAATACCCCCATGATAGGAACCAGGGCTGCAAGGTAACACCACCCCTGGGGTTTGGTTGGGATCCAGGGGTGACAGAGTTTGCCGCAGCATATATATATGGTATTTCCTAGAGCTAGGGGTCGTTTATGGAACACGTTCCTAAGAGTATCAGAAAGGCCAGAGAGCACCAGTATTGACATTAATTGGTGTATTGTAGTCTTGGTACTGGAGCTAAGAAAGTCTAAAAAGGTGGCATTTCGGGTGGGATCTGAAGTATGGAAGAAAGAAGGACTGTTAAATGATGTCATTGAAATGTTAAGTTTTGCTTGTTTGCAAACCTCGGCTCCATCTGTGGTGTTTCCCAGTCGGAAACACCAGTCTGGGAAGTGGCTTCTACCTATAATTTGGAAAGTGAGGGTTTTATTTTGAAGGGTCCTAGTAACATTTGTTAGGACGATAGGGGGTGTTCCATTAAGGAGGGGGGTAAAATTCAAGGGGACTGCCATGAGAGGGATTCTAGCTGTACTGGGATGTAGCTTGCTGCAAATCCAGCATTTCTCAAAACCAGATTTTTGAGCATAGCTATATTTGAATTTTAGTAGTAACATCTTGCTAGTCAGTCCCTTAGGTGACTCATTAACGGGTACAATACTTCTACTATGTCTTTGGCCGGGGGTATTATTCATCTTAGGTGGTCCACATATCCCTTTTAATAGACCTAAGTCTTCTGGATGATATATACAGTTGGCTATAAACCATGTGGGCAGGAATACAAATAGTACCAGACTACCCCAAAGGCATACAGCCTTCCCTGACACTGAAGGTAAAAACATTTCTACAAGTTCTTATGCTTGTCCTTCTTCTTCGCTATCATGTAGGGTTTCAAGGGTTAATTGTCCAATGCCTTCCTGAATCTCCTGCAGTTCCGGTCGCTGTTCGAGTGGGTCGGGTTCTCCTTCAATAGGTGGGGGGTCGGGGGTTGTGGGAAGCGGTGGGCACTTTTTCAGCCTGCTGGCGTGGATCCAGGTGTTTCCTTGGTCAGTCAGGACCGCAGTTCTGGACACCTTTTCAACCTTCCAAGGTCCAGAGTAGATTGGTCCGATCCTCTTTTTGTGGGCCAGTTGCTTGACTAGCACTTGATCTCCTGAGATGAAGGGGTGTGTTGGCTCTGTGGAAAGAGGAGAAAAGGTGACAGAAACTTGTTCGTTCATTTCATGAAGCATACTTACCAGGTTTTTCACGTACATTTCCTGTTGGGAATAAATGTCAATATCAGTGTCTTGGTCTAATGGGGGTAATTCTATGTTTGCGGGGACTCCCATCAAAATTTCAAAAGGTGAAAGTTTCGTTCTGGCGTGGGGTGCCGTTCTAATCTGGAATAGCACAGAAGGGAGGTGATCAAGCCATCCCTTCATTGTGCCCCCTGTGGCCTTTTTCAATTTATCCTTTATATTTCTATTCATTCTTTCCACTACCCCTGCGCTTTGAGGGTGATAGGGGATGTGTAGTTTCCATTGCAGCCCTAACAATTTAGCCACAGCCTGGGTAACGGAGGAGCTGAATGCAGGTCCCCTATCTGACCAAATAGATGTTGGTATGCCAAACCTACAAATCCAGTTATTCAGCAAGCATTTTGCTGCTATATTGGCTGTCTCACCTGCACAGGGAGTGGCTTCAACCCAGCCTGAAAATGTATCTATGACAACGCACAGGTATCTTAAGTTCCCCTTTTGTTTTGGCATGTGTGTGAAGTCTACTTGTAAATCTGTAAGGGGACCCATTGGTGGGGGTAGATGACCATGTAGGCCATGCCGTTTGCCCTGCACATTGTTTTGAGCACAGGTAAGGCAACTTGTGGTCAGGAGTTTGACTTGTTTGTTCAAGGCGTTTGTGCAGAAAGATTTGGTGTACATAGTGGCTAAAGGGACGGCACCTATGTGTCCTGGACCATGAAGGTAGGAGAGAATTAGAATACTGCTTGCCTCAGGTCCCTCTTTTGACCACAGACCCTCTGGGTCTTTGGTCAAGCCAGCCTTCACCCAATACAAGACATCTTCCTCAGTGGCTAATGATTGCATTTGTGCCACTACAGATTTAAAGTTAGGACAGGTGAAATTATCCTTAAAGTACATGGACGTGGGGGTGGGCTCCTGGGTGGAGGACTGGGCTGCCTTTCTCGCTTCTCGGTCAGCTAAAGCATTTCCCTTGGAAAGTTTGCTATTATCTGAAGAATGTGCTTTTACTTTAATTATTGCCACCTCTTTTGGGAGCAAAATAGCCCGAAGAAGTGCCTCAATCTGGGTAGCATTGGAAATAGGTTTATTATCCGCTGTTTTAAAACCTCTTTTAGCCCATATTACTCCGAAGTCATGCACCACCCCAAATGCATATCTACTGTCTGTGTAAATGTTCACCTTCTTATCTGTAAATAAAATGCAGGCCCTGGTGAGGGCTTCTAGTTCAGCCACCTGAGCCGAAGAGGGGGGCAGTGGTTTGGCTTCTAATACCTTTTTTGGCAACTGGACTATTGCATATCCTGTTTGGAAGGTGGAATCAGAGGGACGGGAGCAACTACCGTCCACAAAAACATCGTCTGCATTGGTAATTGGTACGTCGGTGAGGTCTGGTCTTGGTGATGTGATAGACTCCACTCGTGTTATACAGTCATGAAACTGGTCTGGGTCTTGTGGTAGGCGTAACATGGAGTGCAAGAGACGGACGGCAGGGTTGTTGGCGGGAACATATTTGAGAGACAGATTGTCTGTGTTCATGAGGGAAATCTCATATCCACTGAGTCTTTGTGAGGTCATGTGTTGGGTGTTCATGTTCTGTATGAGGTGGGTGACAGAATGTGTGGTGTAAAGTGTCATCGGGTGTCCCAAGACCATCTTGTTGGCATCTTGTACGGCCATAGCACAGGCGGCTAAATTCTGAAGGCATGATGGCATGCCTTGAACCTGAAGGGGGAGTTTTTTAGATAGGTAGGAGACAGGGCGGTAGCCTGTTCCATGCTGTTGTGTCAAAACCGCAGCAAAAGAAGTCCCCGAGACTACACAGTATAGTTGAAAAGCTTTACCATAGTCTACCAACCCCAGGGCGGGTGCACATGACAAACTGTGTAGTAAGGCTTTAAAAGCTTTTAGTCTGTCCTCTGTCCAGTCTATCAATTTAGGGGCGGTTGACCCAGTAGCCTCTCGTAGGATACCATCATAGTGAGAACAGTCAGGGATCCATTGGCGGCAATATACAATTGCACCCAAAAATGAGAGTAGGGCGGCCTTGTCTTTTGGCGGACTGAGAGCTTGTAGGGCTGCGGCACGTTTAGGTGACACCAGCCTTGTTCCTTCTCTAAGGATACAACCTAAGTATTCAACCTGGGACTGGCACCATTGCACCTTCTTCCTGGAGGCGAGGTGTCCAGCTCGGGCTAGGTGTCCCAACAGTGATGTTGAATCGACCGCACAATCTTCAGCAGTTCGACTGCACAGGAGCAAGTCGTCCACATACTGTATCAGTACCGACCCTCGCTCAGATGTCCAAGACTTGACAGTCTCATTGAGCACCATTGAGAAGGCGGCTGGGCTGTCTACATACCCTTGCGCTAAACGCGTCCAGGTTAACTGGCCCCCGGCCCAGGAGAAAGCAAACATAGGTTGGGCTTCCTCTGCAATGGGAATGCTAAAGAAAGCATTCGCTAAATCAATTACTGTGTAGCATAGAGAGTCTGCCGGTATGCATGAGAAAATAAAAGTGATGTCTGAGACTAGGGGTGGGAGGGGAATCACTTGTTTGTTTACTGCTCTGAGGTCTTGTACAAGTCTCCACTCCCCACTGGCCTTTTTTACGGGGTAAATGGGCGTGTTCCAGGGACTGATGATTGGTCTCAGGATACCTTTTGATATGTAATCATTAATTTGAGGGGAGATGCCTTTGACTTTCTCTGGGGGTAGGGGATACTGTTTTTGATATTGTATCCCTGCATCTGATCGCATTTGGGGTGCATATGGTGTGCAATTAATAAAGCCCACACTACCTTTGTTTTCTGCCCAAATTGTGTGATGGTCAAGGGAGGAAGGTATCATCAGAAAGAAACTCCTGTGTGCATGTCTTTTTGGGCTGTGTAAGTCACAAAGAGGGGAACTTGCAGTGAGGGAGCCGTCTTTCTCAAACTTAATGGTAATGTTCAACTGGGATAGTAAATCTCTGCCCATGAGGGACACTGGACAGGAAGTCAGGACAGCGAAACTCTGCATACATAGCTCTAGTCCATCCGGGGTAGAGACTGGTAAAGGCGGGGTGACGGAATGAGTGACCGATGTCCCATTTATTCCAATAGAGTGTCCCTCAGTACACAGTGGTGTGTCATACCTCTCATCATTTAATGAGCTAAAAGTGGCACCTGAATCAAGCAGGAAACACACTATGTGGTTGTCTACGCGTAATATAACTTGTGGTAGACTCTTCCATGATAGGTTGTGGCACACCAGACTGAGGGAAGGAACATACTCTAGGCATCTCTATTGGGGGTGTGTTTGTCGGGTAGACGGCCACTGCATAGGGATTCGAGGGGGAGGTCTGTTAGAGGTTGGGGTGTAGGGTGGCTGTGCAAGCGCATGGTTTTGAGATGGTGTTTGGGGAGGTGGCGGATATTGGGGGTACCTTGTAGTGTGAGGGGGGGGGGGCGATTAGCAGCATTGTACCCCCTTCCCCTGCCCCTTGGATAGCTCGCCCTCTGTCTATATGGGCACTGTGATTTCCAATGTCCCTGTTCCCCACAATTAAAACATCCTTGGACAGGTGGGTAGGGCTGCATGGTCATGAGGTGCGGTGGTGAGGATGAGGTTTCAGGTGTGACTAGGGTTTGTGTTTGTGTCAAGGAGGGGAAAATTCCCCCTTTTAGTTCAAAGACTCCTGAAGTCTCTCTGGACCTAGCGTCCTTCATGAATTCATCTGGTGCTTGCTCTGCCCATTTGGGGTTTGTGAATTTGAGCAAGTGCGTCACTTTGGGATCGCCTCCCGACATGATGGTAGTAGTAAATAATTGTGGTGTGGCCCCATCTACAGCTTTCCATAGGGAGTATACTCTGTTACAGTAATCATAGAATTTCTCTTTAGGTCCCTGCTTGGCTAGGATCAGTTCTTGGAGTGCAGATGATCCTTTGTATAATTTGGACCAATGACCTCCCATGCCTTTCCAAAAGGATATCCAATCCTTATTGGTCTGAATATGGGTTGTCCATAGGTCGTCTACAGGGGCTACTTCTGGGCTGTCTGGGTCTACAATGCTAAGAATACTTTTTATGTCATCTTTGTCAAGCCCTGTGCCTGCACTATATTTTGCCAGAAAGGTACCTGCATCTCGTGGATACTTCTTGGGATTGGGACATAGTTATTTTATTTTGGAGAGTGTACCCAAAGGTAATGGTATATGCACCTCGGTGTTCCCCATGGTCATCAAAGGTGCTTTGAGTGAAGCCCCTACTGCTTCTCTCTCAGTTTCCTCTTCTATGGATAATGTCCCTGTTTTACTAATTGGACCTGACTCCTCAGTTTTGGGAATAGCTCTTTTGTATGGCTTCTTGTAGTGGTGGGGGGCAGCGCTATAATCCTATCCTGCGCTTCTTTCAACATTTCCTCCTTCTTCCCTAATTGCTTTCTTAACTTTTCTAGTTCCTTTTGTAAGTCCTCCATCCTATGTACCTCTCTCTCTCTTCCCTCCTGAAATTCCTTCTCCCTTACTTCCAAGTTTTTCTGATACATTTCTAACTCTATTTTCATATCCACTTGTACCTTTTCTGCCTCATTGAGGACTATTTCTTTTTGTGTTAGGCCTTCCATAAGTGTTTCTAACTCAGTTCTCCTTTTCCCTATTCTCTCTTCTTCCTCCTTTTTCTTCTCTTCAAACTCTTTTATTTTTGCCTCTAATTCCTGCATTTCGGGACTACCCACTTCTTCTTGTCCTGTAACTTCTTCCTGTCTCCCCTCTTCCTCTCTGCCCCTACTTATTTGTTCCCATTGGGCCACTTGTTGTGATGTTGCTGTGGTGTGTGTTATGGCGGCTAGGACTACAGGATCCAGTGAAGGATATAATTGAAGGTATGAACCTGGCGTCCCATCCTCGTTTTTTACCATAACATAAGGTGGGGGTGGACATTGAGGCGGGGGAGGGGGAGGTGAGGGGGGTGCAGGGGCTTCAGCCACAGCACTGGGTCCTATATTTGAAGTAAGCTTTGTAGTTTTATTAATATGCTTCTTTTTATATTTGTGTAGACATTTATCCCATGCATGGTAACAATCTTTTATATATTGAATATTTTCCCACTTCCCTGGAGGGTACGAATTTTTGTGGATTTGGCATATTTTACTTACTTCCTGCCAGTCTTCCTCAGTACAAGGACCATATGGCCCTGGGTCATGTATCCCCAATTGCTGACACCTTTCTCGGACTTGTGTCCAAAATGGTTCTACCTGGGGGCCAGGGATCATATTACTGACAAATTCATAGGGTGATGGGGTGGCCATAGCTTGGGTTGCTGCAGAATTCCCCATCTAGTAGTCTGGGCAGTGTGTGTCTAGTGGCAGGACACAGGTGATAACACCCGGTTTGTCCAACAATCCGGTCTCTGGTCTGGGAGTAGGATCCCTGATCTTTTTTGGGGCAGATGGACTTATATAAAACTATGAAGATTCACCCTTAATATACGATAAAGGGTAAATCTTTCCTGGTGGCGGGATATACCCCTCTTACACCAAGTCTGCAAGAGAACCCCCCTGGTCTGGTGGTCAGTAAAATCCACTTGTCATCTATTCTTAGGAAGAGTAGACCTAACGTGCAATGGGGGCAGGCGGATGCTATGTCACTACAAGAGGGCTCCTCATATTCTGCACTTATTTAAACAACAACAATTATTTTCCTTATACTCTATATTAAAACTTATACTCTATATACTTACACACGTACCTAGAGAGAAACAGACATATTCTTAATATACTTTAAGACATGACATAACCGTATTGCAATACATTTATCAATTTATAGTGCACTTTTTTAAAAAAAAAATTTTTCAAATGGGCGTCCACTCCACCAATCCCTTTGTCACGGGTGTAATCTACTACTTCCCGTGTTAAAAATACTATTACCAATAGTTTTAAGTCAGACCAACCTAGTCGGACTCTCCTAAACCTATAAATTCCTTGCGAGCCCTTTTAACCTTCCGAGGGACCAGCCTAGTCCGCCGCGAAGGCACAGTTACTTCTTTTAATTTTAAACTAAGTTCGTAGCGGCCGCCCGGACAGAGTAAGTGTTTACACCATTCACCAATCAGGTAAAAAGAGTAAAGTGACTTACCTGTCGCAAGACGAGACAAACCCCACTTTTCTGGTACCAAAACTGTTAGGTTGCTCGTCTTCTGTAAGTAACCCCTGGTAGCCTAGGCTAGGATGGAAGAGCGGAGGTCCCGTTCACCGGTGGACAGACATCACACATACACACGATTGTACGTGAATAATGAATGTGCATATTGGAGCACACACAGCAGTTTTATTTAGTTTGAGCTAAAGCACAGCCCTGTGGTTTAGCCAATCAGGGACTGCCACATAAAATATGCAAGATAGTATATTTTACTACGTCATCATGGTTTTTTTGTACAAGCAATTTCTGCCTAGTAACAAAAAGCTAAATATATACATTTTTATACAGTTTAAAATGTTTCTTAGGTCTGGTGCAAGACAGGCCTGTGGTTTAACGCCATGGAGTTACTTCTGCTCTCAAAAAGGGAAGTAGCTTAACCGCATCCATCTGTTCTGAACAGATATCTAACCTTGTGACAATTCTAAATGCCTTGTACAAGCAAAAACACATATGACCTTAAGCAATAGGTTTCTATGTCATGCTAACAGTAATTTTCCAATACCCAAAATGGATGTCTTCTAACAAGATGGTTCCCTCATTACCTTATAGCACCAGTACCTGAAACAACAGAAAACACTGAAAAAACACAACACATCCATACAGCTGCCTATAGGGAGGGAGGGAAAAATACTAAGCTTGTGTGTTACCTCTTACATGCTGTGTCCGAATGATAAGCCCCACAGACTTCCATGTGATTTGCCTCTAATTTTGAGTTTGCAGAATTTCCCGAACCTTTGGCGGATCTAACGTATGCAGAATTGTCCATCACTATTAACAACTCACCGACCACCCCGCATACGTAACACGGATCTCTGTCTTCTCATAGCCAAAGCACCCCCCCCCCCCGATCTTAACCCCTTCCCTCCCATTAGTACAGTGACAGTGCATCTTTTTAGCACTGATTACTGTATTGGTGTCACCAGTCCCCAAAAAAAGTGTCACTTAGTGTCAGATTTGTCCGCCACAATGTTGCAGTCCCACTTAAAACCACTGATATTACTAGTAAAAAAAAAATCCATAAATCCATCCTATAATTTGCAGACGTTATAACTTTTTTTTTACCACAACCATGTAGCAGAACACATATTGGTCTAAACTGATGAAGAAATTAGATTTTTTACATTTTCTATTAATAGCGCAAAAAATAAAAAACCACAGAGGCTATCAAATACCACCAAAAGAAAGCTCTATTTGTGGGGAAAAAAAAGGACATCAATTTTATTTGGGTACAGTGTCGCACTACTGTACAATCGGTTAAGTAACTTAGTGCCTTATCTCAAAAAATGGCCTGGTCATGAAGGGGCGTAAACCTGGAGCTGAAGTAGTTAAAGGCTAAGTTCACCTTTTTTATTTATTTTATTTTTATTTTTTTCTAAATTCCAGCTCCCCTATGTAATATAGCATTAATGCACTTCTTTTGCAAAAATAAAACAGCTTTCCGTTTATTCTACACACTATTTTAATGGATGTTTCAAAACACTGCTTGATTACTTCCGCCTTACTGCCAGGACATACTGTAGGTCATGACACAGGAAGGAGTTGACCAGCTGATCTCATTAGCACACACCCTGCATCATCTACCCTCAGCTGGTCAAGTCCTTCCTGTGTCATGACCTAAAGTCTGTCCTGAAAGTAAGGCAGAAGTAATCAAGTAGTGTTTGGAAACAGCCAGAAAGACAGTGAGGTAAGTGTGTGTAGAATAAATGGAAAGCAGTTTTATTTTTGAAAAAGAAGTTGCTATATTGGTACATAAGGGAGCTGGAATTTATAGAAAAAAAAAAAAAAAAAAAGTGAACTTAGCTTTTAAGTCCAAATACATAAATACTTCATTACCCCAACCCCTACCTTTTGAAATCTGTTTATAGAAGCAGCACCACATCCTAACTTGGCCTCTGCTTACACAAACCTTCCCCTCATTAGCCCTTGACAGGCTCTGTTTACCACACTGAAAGCATTTTAATATGTTTGCTTAACAATATATATCTGCTCTTGGCCGGCCAATAATCGCCTGACCATTAAATAGTCTTATTTTAAGTGCCTTTGAGTAAGACAAATGACAGCCGATAAAGTTTTCTTCAGATGGCGGGTGGTGTTATCAATCGGCCTGAACTTTTGTTGTTGTAATCTAATTGTGAGAAAAAGAGGCTTCCTCTGAAGTCCTCATATCAGAGGGCAGGGAGTGACAGGACCACATAGACTTTTGGCTGCGATTTACCCCGAAACGTGCGTCTTCGCTGGAACATTGTCTTGGTTCATTAAGTGATCCTCCTTAAATAGTCCGATATGATAAATTATACCAGCAGATATCTAAATAATGTGATAAGCTGCACATGTCTAATTGCAATGGATACAGACATTTTTTGGCATAGAAATGATGCTTAGAGTAAACACGGGTTATATTTAGTTGGCCTGCAGGCAGTTTGATTTGTCATCATGGACATACATATTTCCAGCTCATCTTGACCGAGAAATCATTCTGCATTCTCTTCTGGTTTGAGGTGTATGGGACAAATATACATGGAAGCAGACATTTTAAGCCAAGCAGCAATGAGCTGACAGTTAATTAGAGATGAGTGATTTGATGTCCTAAACCAAGATTAGACCCAAATCAGGCAGATTCATGGATACCTAAATGTCAGTGAAAGTTGCCTGATCTGTTGGCACATAATTTACCTGTCACTGATCCATCAGATTGATAAGGAATTTCCACTGACCTCTGGTAAAACTGCCTCACTTATTGTCCTTTGGATTGTTAAAGAGGAACTTTACTTTCTTAATCAACATTATGCTTTTCTGGCTATACTTCTCCTGTGGGTCACAGGAGTGCAGTTAATTAAAGCGGTAGTAAGCGGCAGGGGCGGACTGACAACTCATGGGGCCCCTGGGCAATAGGA
Organism: Lithobates pipiens; assembly: GCF_037356315.1. Taxonomy (NCBI): domain Eukaryota; kingdom Metazoa; phylum Chordata; class Amphibia; order Anura; family Ranidae; genus Lithobates; species Lithobates pipiens. The sequence continues at coordinate 235,956,837 of NW_027507790.1, forward strand.
GATTATGGGGCCACACAGTATACACAAACTCACACACACAGTATACAATCAAACAGTATATACAAACATGTTTCTATTGGCTGAGAAGGTACTGGAGAGGTGGGGCAGCTATAATCTCTGGATTTTTAGACCAAAAGGATGTCGGTAAGGGACATTTCAGAGGCAGATGTAAAAAATAAATAAATAATAATAATAATAAAAAAAAAAAAAGATTTTTACATACTTTCCCTGGTTTTACTGAGGCTGGCAACGCTGATGGGGCCCCCTAGTGGCACGGGGCACTCGGGCAGTGCCCGAGTGGTCCAATGGCGAGTCCGCCCCTGGTAAGCGGTAGCAGTAGTAAAATCCTCTGGAAGGCAATGTCATAATGTGCTGGTATGCATTGCCTTAGAACAAATCCTTCCAGCACCATACAGTCACCGCTGAGAGGGCTGACATCTTCCCCTGGTCTTCTTCCGGGTTTGCGTCCTCCAGCTACATGAGTGGCCGGGGGCACAATGATGTCACTCCCACACATGCGTGCAGTTTCTGAAGGTTCGGCACTGTATGCTGAACCTTCAGAGCGAATGTGCCAGTAATATCACTGGCTGCATGCACTATGAATATCTCCTAAACTGTGCAATTTCAGGAGATATTCACAGTACCTACAGTTAAGCCTTACTATAGGTTTGCCTTTAGGTACATGTGGTACAATAGAGTTAACTACCACTTTAAGATAAAGCCTGTTGTTGGCTGATATCCTAGAGCCGGTCCAGCCTCTGAAAAGATCCTGACCAGATACAATTTAGCTCTGCTTTAATATGTAGGCCTTCCAAAGGTCAAATAGTGAGTGAGGCCTATCATAGGCAAGAACTTAATGTAATGGATAAATAACAAAAAAAAAAAAAAAAAAAAAAAACACACACATTACAGTGAATGTCACTTCAAAAAACATTAAATTCATCTCTCCAATGCATGCACATCTCCATTGTAGGGGTGCCCCCGTGGGGGTCGCTGCGTGTAGTAGTTCCACATATCACCCTGCTTGGCCAGGCATTCACTTCAGACACATTTTGTCAGTCAATGAACAATCCTTTAGCTTGTTTTATGTTGTTTTTAATTAGGGGGATTAAACTTAGATTGGGGAAAAGGGTCATGGGACGCCCATATAATGAATCCTGCTTCTTTGAAAAAAGATGGTTGAATCTATATTGAGAGTCTCCAAAGTCCACACGCCTCCAGCACACTACTAGCGAGACCTGGAGAAGAAAATGGACAGAAGGGTTGCATGACTAGGGGAGGAGCAGGGTCAGGGAATGGTCAGCTTGGTCAGTGCGGAGGGTAGGAGTGGAGACCTTACATGATTGGAAGCAGATGTTGAAAGGGGCAGGGTCCAGAGGCGAAGGTCTTGCAGAGGAGTGTTGTCTGTAGCATTCCAAGGAGTCAGGAGAAGTCCCCCTACCTGCAGGTAGAGAGAGAAAAATTAGTGACTTGGAGGCCTTGTTGACACAGGTCAGGACCGCAGTGGCTGCAGCGGCAGCTATCAGACGTGCTGGGGGGGGGGGGGGGGGTTGGGAGTGTCTCCCTCACCTGCCTCTTCTCGTCTGGGCCGGAAACGGGCTAGGAAGGTTCGCCCTCATGAGCGCCTCAGTCCATCCCCTGTCCCCCGGGTCCAGCGTCTACATAGGAGCCCCTGTAATAGGGACCCTCCACGGCCTGCTACTGGACTTCCTGATTCCAGTCTTGGCGGGGGCCCTGGGAGGAATCCTTGTCGTCGACGGAACTTGAGGGGGGGGAGGAGGCATCCTGCTCTTACTCCCCCTCCTCCCCCTCTCATCAGATGCCGGAGCTTGCAGCTACTCCTGAGGTGCAGAGGGGGGGGTGGCTCAGCATGGTCTGCCCTAGATATGGGGTCTGCACTGAGGGAGTTACGCTATCTTTCCCTACCAGTCACCGCCACGGGGATCCGGAGCAGTCGGCTCTCTGTGGATGCAGCACAGAGAGGAGCTCGGCAAGGCTAAAGCTCAGCCACAAGCAGCAGGAGGGATCGGCTGCACCCTGTTCCTCACACTGGAAGTCGAACACCCAAAAAAAGAGGAGTTTGTTGGCAGCTCAATGAGGGTTGATGTAGTTTTGGCGCGGCGTGTAATTTCTGCCATGAGTGCTACGGTTGCGGGGACTCCCACAGTTATGCCAAATGTTTTAAGAAAAAAGTCCCAACCCAGGGAGTCTGCTTCAAAAAAGGAGGACACTGGTAAGCCTTCCTGCGGCGGTACTGTATCTAGGTAGATATCCATGGAGGGATGCGGCAAGTTTCTTGGCTGAGGGTTTTGCACATGGTTTTTGTATTTCGTGTTCTGCCCCATCTCCACAGCCTTGGAATCTGAAAGCAAAATGGCAATTTTCCAAGGTTTTTTCTGACAAGTTGGCTAAAGAGGTGGAACTTGGGAGAATGGCTGGATCATTTGACCATCCGCCCATTCTGTCTTTGCATGTGTCTTCCTTGGAGGTTGACCCCAAAAAGGAACCCAAAAAATTGTTAATACAACATTTGTCGTATTCGAAGGGTGCGTCCGTGAATGATGCCATTTCTCCGTACCTGCCTTTAGTGTCTTACACCCCCTTTAATGCCGCAGTCGGTTGGGTGCAATGTTATGGCCAAGGTTTGCTGTTGGCGAAGACAGATATCTAATTTGCCTTCCACCCAGAGAGAGAACATTTGCTGGGTTAGTTTTTTCTTGACAGTTGTCTCCAGATGGGCTGTTCCATTTGCTGCGCATATTTTCAGGTCTTTAGTGGTGGTACGGGAGGAGACTCCTTTGCATTGCCCCCCAGATTCCTCAGCTTGTTCTGTACTGTTACACACGCTTTGGAATCCATTGTGACGGTTCGGGATTTCTCTGGCGCTTAAAAAAATGGAAGGTCCTGCCACGGTCATACAATTCTTAGGTATTGTCATTGACACGTGTCTCATGGAATGTCACTTGCCGATTGACAAACTGGAAGATCTGTGTCGGAGGGTTGCCGAGGTCAAGGCGGCAAAGAAGGTTAGGCTTAAACAATCAGGCAGTCTCTATTGAGTAAGCTTAATTTTGCCTGAGACATCATGCCTATGGGACGCATCTTTAGTCGTCACCTATGTGCCGCCACTTCAGGGGTACTACTGCTGTATCACTTCATCAGGCTCTCGCGTGAGCATAAGGAGATCTGGGAGTTTGGGGTGAGTTTATGGCCTCCTATAATGGCAGGTCTTTATGGATGGCTCTGGTCATGTCGGCTTCTGACCTTGACCTTTACACAGCCCTCCCATTCCTGAAGATACGAAGAGAAAACATAAACCATACATCCTACACTTTCATTCTACCTAAACACTGCACAAACCTCCACTGGAAGGGGGTTAGCATCCTTCCAGCAAAGGACATCAGCAACACAACATATATATACACATTTCTGTTTGGTTTGTTCTGTCAAAAGGGAACTATTAACCTAAAAACAGAACAACCACAAAATATATACACCACAACTTCAGAACAGTTCTTCTTTAATATCAATAAAAAGGTCTCTGATTCAGGTAAATAAGATAGGAATGTGGGTCTTTAAATGAGGAGGGGTCCCTCCCTGGACAAACAGGCTCCAAAATAGGTGGGCAGGAACAGTACCCCCAAAGTTTCCATGATCAGGCAGTCCCTCTATCAGGCATGCAGGGTGGCAGGCATAGTCTGTTCCTGCAAGTCAGGGAAAAAGAAAGAAGGGACCCAGGCTACCCCTCTCACGGTTCAATTACTTGGGTTTCAGACATAAAACCGTGGGTCCTCCAGTCTTTTCCAGTCCTTCTCACTGCTGTGCTTGGGGACAGAATGACTTTCTGCAAACCTTACCGCCTTCCAAATAAGCACCCGATCATTGTAGATGGTCCTATCAAGCCACCACTCCTTGATCTCCAGGAACCCGGCCCAGGATCCACTGCCTGGCACCTGACATGGCTTGGGGACCCGCAAATACAGCCAGAGAATGTCATCCTCCAATCCACCCTGGGAGCTCTCAATGTCCTTCATGATCTGAGCTGGGACTTATGGGAAGTCCAAGCCCCACTCCCGGGCAACTCTCTTCTGCACCATCCTCTGGACCGGGGGAACTTAGGCAGCTCCTGCGGGTTCTCCTTTCCGGGCATGACCTAGGCAGTAAGGGCCCGACTGACCCACTGCCGCTGAGAAAGTTCCCTGGTCTGGGTAGTGATGGGCTTGGATTCTGATAATTGCCTACTGGTGATTGAGGTCCGTACAGCTGACTTAGGTCCCACAGCTAATTCTGGTCCACCTTCTGCCTCAAGGACCTGGGATTCCCGGGTTCCCATTCCTCTTCCAAGCTCTCACAGGGTGACGACCACTCCGCCAACTGCTCGAGGGAGCCAAACTCAACTTGTACTATGGGAAAACCCCAATCTAGGACCCGCCCCTCACTTACCTCGTACAGCTCACCTGGAGGTGCACCTCCCTCTAGCATGAGCTCCTTCCGGACGGGTACCGCAAGGTACTTAGAGCTGGCCGGCCCTTCAGGGATTTCATCCCGCTCCTGCACACTAGTACTTGCAGTTACCAGGCCCCTGGCCAGGCCACAGGTCATGGCGATTTCCTTCCTGATGTCCTCAGTATTCACGGAGGGGTCGCCAGGCTGCAACACCTCTCTGCCTCTGGCTGGCGATCTTTGGCCCTCTCCAGCCTTCTGAATCTTCAGCAGCTGCGGTGTGCAAAGTCCTGAAAGCAGGTTGACATAGTACTGTGGCTCCTACTGAACGGGTCCAAGTCTGGTAAGTGGCTCCTCACCGGGCCCAAGCAGTCACCTCTGCTATATCAATCGCCCCCAAGGTGAGCCCTCCATGTAGCTCTAACTGGACGCCAGTATCCACCAGCGCCTGCTCCTGCACATTAGGTAATCACTGCAATGTGGGCATCAGCCGATTGCCCTCCATCAACTTCAGCTGCCTCGTGGTGACTGCTGCTAGTGGGAAGTGTTGGTTTCCTCCAGGGTGTGGCTCCACCCTCCAACTCTCTGTCTGCCTGGCGCCTGAGGAACTGATAAGCAAGCTCCATTCTGCTTTAACCCCTTGTAGGACAAGCTGGAGTTAGCAGGCATGCTGATGCTAGCATTATTTGCCCAGACATGTTGCTTAATGTGGAAAGCCAAAGTAACTAGATACGGATAGCAGGTGAATTGTCCAGTGGTAGCCTATGGCAACAATAAAGTCAATAGTTAATGCCTCCCTTTAAAGTACTGACTTAATATAGTCCAACTCACAGGCACCCCCCAGGCTGCTTCCTATCACCCGCGGTAACAGTAGACATTCTCAGTCACACTTTACTGTCTTTAAAGCGGAGAGATCCGCCGTTTCTTTTTACACTTACCCATCCAGTGCGCCTGCAATGTCGGCACCCAAAGCCGATCAGTCGCTCAGCTCTCGGGTGCTGCCGCCGTCATCTTGGGTATGGGAACGCGGAAGTGGTTCCCTACTGCACATGTGCGAGTTGCGCTGCGCAATAAGGACGGTCCCTGGTGTTTCCGTTTCGCAGGAAGTGGCATAAATACCCGCAGATTCTGCGGATATCTATGCCCGGAAGTGGGTGCAGATATCTGTATCATACAGGTATCTGTATCCCCCTCCCCCCCTGAAAGATGCCAATTGGGGCACCAGAGGGGGGGGGGGTTCCGATGAGCAGAAGTTCCACTTGGAACTCTGCTTCAAGCAGGATTTTGGAGCAAAATGCAAGTTTCCTGTAATCCAGTGGGAAATGCCTATGCCATACAGAGCGATGTACATATTTGTAATCCATGGGCACGATCGTCCATCATGGTTGCCACAGGTGAGGGCACTTATTATACCGTCACCGAATTGCAGGATTGGTACAAGTGTCCACCCCAGCACTGTTTCGGGGTAACTCGGTGGCAGGAACAGCAATATTGACAATCCTGGATGGTTGTTATTGACAATGGCACTTGTTAAAGCTGAATAGCAGGCAAACACACAAGTCATTTCCCTTAATTGAATCCTCTGTGTGACAGGACAAGCAAAGTCCCCGCTTCTGCATTGCTACAGCCAGCAGGTTAATCGTGACAGTGGATCTCCGTGGGACCTCCAAAATGTAGCAGGGCGCCCATGGGGGTCGCTGCATGCAGTCAGGGCCGTCTTTAATATGGATTGGACCCTGGGCAAAAGTTTTCTTGCAATTTCACTCTCCACCTGCACTGAGACATACAATAAATAGCAGCTAGACTTAAAATAAGTTTACTGTATCAGATCAGGTAGCAATTGCGAATGGTTGCCAGTGGTTACAGAATATCATTACTGCTTACTGACTGGTTGCTAGAGGTTACGGCACACATTACAGGTCACTGATTAGTTGCTAGAGGTTAAAGCAAATTATTTCTGCTTGTTAATTGGTTGCTAGAGATTACTGTACAGTAATACTGCTCACTTATTGGTTGCTAGAGGTTACAGCACATCATCTCCACATTGCAGGGGGACATGATATTCACATGAATGTCAACTTTATTTATATACCAATGCTGCCTGCTGCAGAGAGAGAGAGAGTATATATATATATATATATATATATATAGTGTGACATTGGGGGATGTTTAACTCAGTGGTAGATGCCTTTTCAGTAAGTTCACAGCGAACCGGAACTATAGTTTAAGGGCATGGTAGCCCACTTTTATTAAAGGAGAACAAAACAAAGTTCATACATGCACTTGGTTGCCCACACTGGGGGTTCTTTTCCTAAAAACAATAACTGAAAAATGCAGAGCCACCTGGCTCTCTTCAGCAGTGCTGCCACTTTGGATTTACGCTTCAGCCCTGTTGGCCATATAACAGGGTTCCCATACAACTACTGTACCTCTTTTCAGCTTTCTTGCTGCTCAGGCCTTCGATTTCAGGCTCTCATCTGTCTCCTTAGATACACACAGCTTCAACGCACACACTGTCTATCTAGAAAGCAGCCCCTCACTGCTCTGATCCTCAGACTTGTGTCTCTGGCTTTCACTAGTGCGCATCTGCACTTCTGGAGACCTCCTGTCTCTCTGGGTGGAGGCCACAACCTTAATCCTGACTCTGCTATAAGCCCAGGACCCACCTGCTCAATCAACCAGCCAGACTCCTGGCTGTTCCCAAAACCCGGTCCCAGGATTGGAGATTCCTTCCCACCCATAACGCTATGGAATCTCCAGGCTCCAGGTCCCCAACTGGATTTTACAAACTTTGGAGGAAATTGATTAAACAGATTCCTCCACACTAAATACCCCTGGAGCCCCTCAACCTGCCTATTTGAGAACCCTGGGCGACAATTACTAGGACAGGGAACTGTACTGTCACAATATATATATATATATTAATACTGTAGCAACCTGCCTACCTAAGGTAGAGGGCGCTACACCGTAATTTGTCTTTTTAAAAATGCTGCAAATGAATAAAAATACCAGTTGAATCTGCTAGAAATCCAATGAACTCCTGAGTTATTTTACCCTATGTTTGCGCTGCACTAAACGGGGGAGATGTTCCAATACAAGAGCAAGCTGTTTTTTTTTTTTAATCAAAAAGGGTTTTATTAATGAAATAAAACACAAAACAAAAAGCAGTACTGAAAAGATAATACCAAGACATCCACACAGATACACAATAAGCAATTGTAAACACAGTTTGTACCTAAAGATAAGCACATACAAAGTAGCGAGAAAGAAAATACTGCCCAAACTTAGCCTCCTCCGATTTAGTATAGCATCCATCCCAATAAAGACCCCCAGGGAAGCCCCCCTCCTTTGGTATCTCATAGAAAGTTGCATAGTTACATCCAAGGAAAATAAAACATGAAATGGACCTAACCAATGAGTAATCTGTCTAACACCAGTTCCAACGGGCTTAAACCTGGGGTATCCAACAGTCGAGGGTAATTGAATAGACTGCTTGCTCTTGAACAGTTAATGGTTGCTAAGTAGTGCCCGACTTTTTTAAATTAAGACCTTGCTTTAGGAGGTCTAAACAAAGTGTCAGCTATCTGTGTAGTATAGTAAAGCATATGTAATGTAATGCCGCGTACACACGACTGGACTTTCCGGCAGACTTGGTCCGGTAACAGTCCATTGGACAATCCGATCGTGTGTGGGCTAATCCGAAAAAAAAAAATCAGACAGACCTAGAAATAAAACATGTTTCAAATCTATCCGATGGACTAAAAATCGGGTAAACCGTTCGTCTGTGTGCTGGTCAGACGGACCAAATACAATGCAAGGGCAGCTATTGGCTACTGGCTATTGAACTTCCTTGTGTAGTCCCGTTTATGTCATCACGTTCAAAATGAATGGACTTTCGAACTGACTTAGTCTGTTCGTGTGGGGCCAAGTCCGTTTGTTCGGAAAGTCCGTTGGAACTTCGCCGAAAGTCTGTCGGACCTAGTCTGCCGGAAAATCAAGTTCTGTGTACGCGGCATAAGAGTTTACATTTTTTTAAATATACTTTGTCCTGGGGTTTACGTGTGTCTGTGAAACGCTCAACTGTGGTACAATAATTGAAGTAATGAAAGCATATTGACGTTAAATACAAGGACTGTGGCTTATTGTATATGGCAAATAGGCTTAGTAAATATTTAAAGTGTTAATTCACTTTTACACAAAAAAAATGCAAAGGTGAACAAACACCGCACAGCCCCCTCACCCCTCCGATCCACGCTGGAAATAGGACGGACCAGAGCAATTTACTGTGCAGGTGCTGACCAATCAGCACTCCTCTGGTTTGTCTGCACTGGGATTTCAAATCCCTGGACTGTTGGACTAGTTGCATGGGCACTGACAGCTCGGTATTTTTGCAGATAAGTGCAGAAGGTGAACGGGGTGGGGGGATGTACAATGTTAGTTCACCTTTACATTTTTCTGGAAAGATTAACTAATACTCTAAGGCCGCGTACACACGGGCGGATTGTCTGCCCAACTAAGTTCGTCAGACAATCCGCCAGAGAGTCCGTCCAACATTTGAATGAACGGACTTGACCACACACGATGAACAGACAGTCCGCTGAAAGCTTGCGCGATGACGTGTACAGCACGTACGACGGGACTAGAAATACGACGTCCAATACACTGCAATGCAACCTTCGGCCGTGTAAATCCTTTCTGAGCATGTGCCATACTTAGTCCGTCCAACTTGCCTACACACGAGCGGACTGTCCGCTGAAACCAAGTTTGGACGGACAAAACCAAGTTTGGACGGACAAAATTACGGAAATGCCGAAAGACTAAGTCCGTCAGATTGTCCGCTGAAAAAGTCAGCTGAAGCCCACACATGAGCGGATTGTCCGCTGAAACACGGTTCAGCGGACTAAGTTGGGCAGACAATCCGCCCGTGTGTACGCGGCCTAAGGCCGCGTACACACGGGCGGATTGTCTGCCCAACTAAGTTCGTCAGACAATCCGACAGACAGTCCGTCCAACATTTGAATGAACGGACTTGACCACACACGATGAACAGACAGTCCGCTGAAAGCTTGCGCGATGACGTGTACAGCACGTACGACAGGACTAGAAAAACGACGTCCAATACACTGCAATGCAACCTTCGGCCGTGTAAATCCTTTCTGAGCATGCACCATACTTAGTCCGTCCAACTTGCCTACACACGAGCGGACTGTCCGCTGAAACCAAGTTTGGACGGACAAAACCAAGTTTGGACGGACAAAATTACGGAAATTACGAAAGACTAAGTCCGTCAGACTGTCCGCTGAAAAAGTCCGCTGAAGCCCACACACGAGCGGACTGTCCGCTGAAACCAAGTTTGGACGGACAAAACCAAGTTTGGACGGACAAAATTACGGAAATTCCGAAAGACTAAGTCCGTCAGACTGTCCGCTGAAAAAGTCAGCTGAAGCCCACACACGAGCGGATTGTCCGTTGAAACATGGTTCAGCGGACTAAGTTGGGCAGACAATCCGCCCGTGTGTACGCGGCCTTAGTTTACTGTTTTAGGATGCTCCTACTGTAAGATGGCATTTGGTTGCAGCCACTGTTTGCAACACCACACTATGCATATTTGTGTGCCTTAGGTCTTCCTAGCTGCACTGCATGGACTAAATAGGCACCAAAAATCAAATAGGCTGTAGTAACTAAGGATGGGCACAGGTGTGTTGCAAAACCTGGGTTTGGACCAAACGCAGAAAAAATCTGTCACTCCCACCCACTGCTGCTCGAACAACTGTGGCCATGGCATGCCCATAGCATACACATACTGTACACTGTCAAGATCCAAACCTGCAACCTCTGCTTTGTCTGGTAGTATCTCTTCTTACTGAGCCACCTGAGGTGCTGGACGGCTCCTTACAAGATTCCTTAGGCAACTTTGCCTTGTGTCTTGTTTCTCTTGAACCTTGAAACCTTGGCTCCTCTAATAAACCTCCTACTTATGCCTTTGCATTTCCTGTTTGACAGATTAATGCGCACTCTCCCTCCAACTAATATCTTGATCTTGTCATTCTTGCTGCCATTAGTATCTTCACTATCACTAGCTACTGACCGTTGGCTTGTTTGCTGACTACACTTCTGCTTGATCCCTACCTGCTATATCTGTTACTGGATCCCAGCTTGTTTACCTTCTGATGGGGCAATCCTGTGAACCGCAACCTGGTACTAACACACAGCAATCTCCACCATCAGAAGCTCCGGTGAATACCGGTTTGTGCTTAGACCCTTCACCTTGGGCAAGGCTGTGTCATCCGCCGGGTGACCTGCTTGTATACCTATCTGGTATACAAGCAGGGGAATACCGGTTAGTGCTTAGACCCTTCACCTTGGGCAAGGCTGTGTCATCCGCCGGGTGACCTGCTTGTATACCGATCAGTGGGAGCCTCTCTATTGCTATAGCTACTGATCTCTGAGCCTGACCCCTGATCTTGATACACAAAGAGGGAATGCTCATCGCATCCATGACTTAATATGGTGACACATGAGTGACCAGACACAGGTAATTGGACAGCAGTGGGAGGAAGTGACAACTTTTTCTGGGATTGGTCCAAATCCAAGTTCAAAACTCACATTTTTCTGGATTAGTTTGAACCTAAGTTTAGATGAAACCTGTGCCCATCCCAAGAAATACCAAAGGATCTCCCAACTTCCCAACTTTGACAGCGATCAACAGTAAGAAAAGAAAATCTCTCTGATTGTTTGGGACTGCCTGCTGCCAGCCCTGACCTCCAGCTTGTCTCCCACTCCACATCTGCCTGATGATTTGGTACTTCACTTTTGTTGGTCATCCTATGCAGGATGAACCTGGGGTTTACCGTCTTCGGGGGAAGCCTGTCTCACAAGTCCCACAACCCCTGCAAGGGGGCCCTTGGGAAGGTCGGACTTCTTTTGGTTCTCGCATACCCAGGCAAGGTATGGGAGACACCTCCAAATCTGGTGAATGACACCTATGTTATCTATGTAACATTTATATATAGAATAATGTACTGAGGCACGCACAGGACTTTCAAGGTTAGTGCCACAGTACTGTCTCCATTCACAGTATGTGAGTGCACCTAGACAAATCTCTAATTCTCTTTTTCTCTTTCTGTAGACTCTATAAATTAAACAGAACACCAGCATGTGCCTGTGTAGCTTAGCTCCATGTATACAAAGTTCAAACCTAAAATAATGTTCTCCTCTTGTAGATCAACAGCACACAGTGTATTGAGAACCATACAGTATATAGGAGTGTGGGCTCAAATATCTCTGCTAATTAATCTGACCTACAGGATATTAAAAAAGTGTCTGTACATGATTGTGTTGGGGGGAAGAGCACGTTCTCTGTGGCTTCGCATGCAAAGGTTCACACAATTCCAATTAACAGCCAATTGGCACTAATCAGAAATGATGGGAACAACAGCAGAAGGCTTGGCATGGAGCAATGTTTATTAAATATTCTTTTATTCCTTTCCACTGAAAACATAAGAGCTTTAGCAGAGAGATAAATTTTCCTTCCTCGCTCTCAATATCAAACAGATTTTAATGGCTTATTCGCATTGCTCAGATGTTTTAATTTGCGTAGACTGTTTTATTTTTCTTGTAGGCATTAATAGAAAAACCCCGTAGCATTGCAAAGTGAAACCACATTTTATCACTGTCCAAACAAGCAGTGCGGATTTAGTAGAAAAACAGAGTATTTTGTAGGTTAAGCTCTGACTGTGCTCTAAAGGTCTCAGCTGCTATGAGTGTTTTTGAGTTTCTGCAATTTACTGAAGTTTTATACAACAGCTGCACGCAAATACATAATACTCTCTTTTAGTTCACTTATGTATGACTTTAAAGTCACTAAGTTTTCCTTCGGCTCAGCCAATGTCGTGACCTGACATTTATCGTAATATACAGTTGCACCATGACAGCTGAAAGGTAAAATTGGGCTTGCAGTTGGAGTGACTCCTCTGCAGGTTTTTGAGCTGGAAGGAAGAGGATTAGGTGTTCTTTCAGGAAGGACAATACTCTGGGTGTGGAACACCACTGTGTTGATATTAAAGAGGAGCTCCAGTCTGGATTGACTATACAAATACTGTAGCTGCTGACTTTTAATATAAGGATGCTTACCTGTCCAGGGATCTCTCGATGTCGGCACTCCAAGTTCGATTTGTCAATCTGCTTTGGGTGCAGGCACCAGCATTGTGTAAGTAGGGGTAAGTAGGGTTTCATACTGTGCATACACGAATTGCGCTGCGTTTTCTGGACAGTCCCACCATCTTCTGGGACCTGTGTGTGCAGGGCTGGCCCTACCATGGGTCGCAGTGGGTCCATTGGACACAGGCAGCACTTTGAGAGGGGCAGCAAATTGAACCACGGACACCTCTCCTCTTCTATTTAGCCAGCAAATTGACAACCAAGAATTTTTTTCCATCAGTTTTGGGTGTCATGATGACAACTGCCCCCCCGGGCCACTCCGCCTGCCCCTATACTACCCTATACTGCCCTATCCTATCTATATACTACCCCAGCCTGTCCATATACTACCCTAGCCTGTCCATATACTGCCCTGGCCTGTCTATATTCTACCCTAGTGTGCCCACTTACTACCCTAGCCTGTTCATATACTACCCTAACCTGTTCATATACTATCCTAGCCTGTCTATATACTACCCAAGCCTGCCCCTATACTGCCCTAGCCTGCCCCTATACTGCCCTAGCCTGCCCCTATACTACCCTAGCCCGCCCCTTGGAATTGAAAATAATGGTATGTCATATGTAGCATATAGACAAAGTGCTGTTGCATGTAAATCTGACTTCCTGATAAATTAAATTTTAGTTTTAATTATCATGATATAAATTAATGGATATTGGGGGGGGGGGGGGGCGGGGCAGCATTTCATTCTTGTAACCGGGCAGCACAATGTCTTGGGCTAGCCCTGCGTGTGTCCCAGAAGGCAGCAGGGGAAATAAGGAGGGGTGCAGTAGTCGCACACGTACTCATTGATGGCCCTCTGCTGCATGTGCAGCCACCGCAGCATGGCCAACGTTGAGTTCCACCTGGTGGGCATGTCACATATAAGGCGGTTCTTGGGCAGGTTCAACTCCTTTTGGAGCTCAGCCAGCCGAGTACTGGCATTAAATGATCGGCAGAAATGCACACAGACTTTTTACCTGCGTACTTGCGTAGCCCCTTTAACACCTACGGAGCACTGCTGGTTCCGAGGACAAAGCACTGGAAGAGGCCATGGAGGAAGAAGAAGAGGAGGGGGGGGGAGGAGAGAGGTGTGTCACAACCAGTAGTAGCATTTTGGAGGCGTGGTGGCGGAACAACCTCCAACACTACTGCACCTTGTCCTGCATCCTTCCCAGCTGCCAGAAGAGTGACCCAATGGGCCGTGAAAGATAGGTAACGTCCCTGTCCATGCCTGCTGGACCATGAGTCAGCGGTAATATGCACCTTACTGCTGACTACCCTGTCCAGTGAGGCATGGACATTGCCTTCCACATGCCGGTAGAGAGCCGGAATTGCCTTCCGTGAGAAAAAGTGGCGTTTGGGGACCTGCCGCTGAGGAACCGCACATTGCACAAACTCACGGAAGGGGGCCGAGTCTACCAACTGAAAAGGCAGCAGCTGAAGTGCTAGCAATTTAGCCAAGCTAGCATTCAACTGCTGGGCATGTGGATGGCTGGGAGTAAACTTCTTTCGACGGTCCAGCAGCTGGGGCAGGGAAATTTGCCTGGTACAATCGGACGTCGGTGTACTGCTAGCAGAGTGCCCGCAAGTACTTGGCTGTGACACACCTAATTCTACACCTTCATTCCTCTCAGTGCAGGTTTCAGAGAGGACTGAAGGTCTAGTGGCGTTGAAGATCCGAGCTGATGAGGAGCAAGGAGAGGTCCGCTTTGTTCTTTGGTGTGGGTCTTTAAGGTACGCTTGCCAATGAGCTGCATGGCAGGTCAACATATGTCTGGTCAAGCATGTGGTGCCCAAGTGGCTGATGTTTTGGCCACGTGAGATACGCTTGAGACATATGTTGCAGATAGCAGCGGTGCGATCTGATGCACTCGTCTCAAAAAAGGCCCACACCAAAGAACTTTTGGAATAACGGGCAGAGGCAGCGCCCTGCACAGGCAGAGCTCTGCAGTGTGATTCAGTCGGTGTGCTGCCCCTAAGCTGGCCCCCAGAGGGCATCCTGCCTCGTTGGAGATGTGCCTCCTCCTCCTCCTCTCAGGCACCCACGTGGAGTCAGTGACCTCATCATCCCCTCCCTCTTCATCACTGGAGCAAACCTGGCAGTATGCTGCAGCTGGTGGAACATGACTGCCAGATTGCTGTCCTTCTTGAGCATCCCCTCTCTGCGCTCACGATACTGCCTTCCTCTAGCTGGGTATCATCATCAGAGCCTTCAAAACGCTGGGCATCTTCCTGGAGCATGTACCCAACACTGTGCTCAAACAGTTTGGGGGACTCCTCAGGAGGACATGGTGGGTCTAGGGAAGGAGTGACTGATGATATTGAGATGAGGGAAGAGGACGCGTTGGCAGCTGCTTTTCTAGTACCCTGAGCCTGGGTGAGAGAGGATGAGGAAGATGAGGAGGGCTTGGTCATCCACTCTACCAAGTCTTCAGCATGATGCGGTTCAACACGTCCAGCTGCCGAAAATAAGGACAACCGTGTCCCATGGCCATGTGCTGATGACAATGCACCACGTCCACGACCAGCACTGTTGTCTCTAGACACAGAGCCTGCTTGCCCTCTTTTTTTGGCTCGTGATTGTCTGCCTCTCCTTGTTGTTTTTCCAGACATAGTAATGGCCTGCAGGGAGATGACAAAACCAGCAATTGGGTAGCTTTAGGTGCACACTGAGCAGATGACACAGTACATCGACTGTAATTACTGCAGCTGCCTGCCTGTGTTACAGAAACAGAACAACACCAGCAATAAGGGTTATCTTCAGGTGTATACTGTGCTGGAGGCACACATCACCCACTTTAACTGCTGCAGATGCCTGTATTACAGAACATCAGCAATAAGGAGTATCTTCAGGTGTATACTGTGCTGGAGGCACACAACACCCACTTTAACTGCTGCAGATGCCTGTATTACAGATCACCAGCAATAAAGGGTAGCTTCAGGTGTATACTGTGCTGGAGGCACACAACACCCACTTTAACAGCGCTAGGTTCACAAGAAAAGAACACACTGTTCCTGCCTATCCTGCTCTCTCCCTGAACGCCGCAACACACTACACAAGGCCGCCACGCTGGCGGCCTTATATAGTGTGGGGCGTGTACTAACTGTGTTATGGCTCTCCTCGCTGCCGGCCCTGTGATTGGCTAAGCATGCGAGGGCACAGTGCATGCTTGGCCAATCATCAGCCAGCAATGCACTGCGATGGCGCAGTGCATTGTGGGCAGTGAGTGCCACACGAACATGGCACGAACGGCCCATAACGTTTGGAATTAGCTGAACGGGCGAACAGCCGGTGTTCGAGTCAAACATGCGAACCAAGATCATCCCTATATTAGTGCCACTCTCTTCATCATTGGGATTGCCCAGTGCTACAGAAGAGGTGAAAAGAAAAAGTTTGCACAGGACTGACCTGAAGACATTCAAAAGATAAGTCTAAGAAAAAATTTGACAAACACTTTTCTGCTGCAGGGGATGGGTAACAGTCACGTTAAAGTCAACATTTAGACTTTATACACCACTGTAAACTCAAGGGGAGAGGGTTAGGGTATAGTACACTTAAAGAACCCAGAAAATTCCAGGAAGAATCATATTTACAGCCTTCACAGGTCAAGAGGCCTTTTGACCAGAATGCCCGACTGGGAATTCTGTGATTCTCAAGCAGCTGTAGCACAGACACCAGACTCCCAGATAAGTCCAAACTAAATTCTAGCTTCTCAGACAAACTCCCTGGTTCTCCTTCTCAGGATTGGCATCACTACTTCTGGGAGAGCTACCTCCAGTAAGGCAGTGCAAGCCTAGGCCCCAGATTCAGGCCTTGTCTCGTGAACATATGGGTGCCCCCCCTTAGGCAGCAGGCCTAGGTGGATTAGACTTCCAGCACACACTCTCCACCAGGTTGGAGACTGGGGAAAAAAACCTCAGAAGGTCACACCCAAATATTTATACACTCTCCCAGTCTCCACCACCGGCAACAAATCGCCAAGGGGGCATAAATATTATTTTTCCAGCATTATTGGATCTTCTTGCTTAGAGAAAACCAAGCGATTAACAACCTATTAATTCAGCTTAGGCTGGTTACAGTCTAGCAACACTAAATTTGAAGCGTCACTCCAGCTTAGGGCAGGGTGGCTACATGGGTTTCACACATAATTACATAGTTACATAGTTAGTCAGGTTGAAAAAAGACACAAGTCCATCTAGTTCAACCATAAAAACAAATGAATGAATTAAAAAATAATATCATACAATCCCATATACCCAATCCTATACCCACAGTTGATCTAGAGGAAGGCGAAAACCCCCAGCAAAGCATGATCCAATTTTGCTACAGCAGGGGGAAAAATTCCTTCCTGATCCCCTGAGATACAATCAAATTTTCCCTGGATCAACATTACCTATCAATGTTAGTACCCAGTTATATTATGTATATTTAGAAAAGAATACAGGCCTTTCTTAAAGCAATCTACTGAGCTGGCCAAAACCATCTCTGGAGGGAGTCTAATCCACATTTTCACAGCTCTTACTGTGAAGAAACCTTTCCGTATTTGGAGATAAAAAAGAACTTAAAGAACACAAAGAGATACATACAGACCATTTATGATTAGGCACTTTGTGCAAAACATGTCAAGGTCCCCCTGTTGAAGTCTTTTTACCTATGCATACCTGTATTTACAATAAACCTAGGGTAAAGCAAGAGTACTCAGTGGTTTGATTAAATTGGAGCTTGTTAAAAAAAGTACAGAACACTGGAGTAGGACTAGGAGAGCAAGAAGAGAACACGGTACTTATGACATTTTCAAGTGGAATGAGGAAAAAATATTAACATATGATTTAGAGACATTTAGAGAAGGAAAGGTGTACAATTTCAACAGGCTTAAAATAGCCAAAAATATTACCATGTCTTGGGGATGATCATTTAATGCCACATCAGCATATATACCAACACCGCAACAAGGAAAGTGTCTTTTCAAAAGAAGAAAATAGGGACTTTTAAGGCCTTGTCCTTAAAAAATAGCATTGCATTTCCATATAAAACGTCATATGAAACAGTCTTACATTTTATTTAATAACCAGTTAAAAAGTAGATGTTGGACCAATGTTGAACCAACATACTCCAATTACAAGCAATACAGCACATAACATTAAAAACAATACAGATGCATACATGACAGATTGGATGCTGATATAATCAACTGGTCTGTACCAATGCATTTTGCAGTCAACAACTGCTTCATCAGGGTCACCACGGAAGCATCTGGAAAGTTAAAGTGTTTTACACTACAAACATATTTACATGTTACTTTCCCAAATTAGGTCACCATAAGTGTAAGTAGGCTTACCATAACATCTAGAATGTCTATAAGAACCGCTGAATCTCAAGGAGATATCATATGAGAGTCTGAGGGCTGCACCCCAGCCTTAAGGCATAAGGGTGGCACACCAAGTACTGAACCACCCAGCAGGGAAGAGAAGGCAACAACCAACCATGCAGTCACAGTTGCAAAAATAGTATAATTAATAAAATAACATAAGTATTCCAATACAGGGCCCTCCATCACCAAAAATAAGTAAAGTAGGGTGCAAATGAAGTAAATTCAGCCATACCCACACATATACCAACCAACCACAGGATCCAAGAATTACATCAGCCACCCTAACCACTCAGCCCCACACACAAAGACCACAACCCAATCCTGTTACCTCAAAATTACAAACCATAAAACACTCATCCCACAAGGACACATACAATACAACCAAAGCCTCACACCACCAACCATACACTCTTAAAATAATCCCCTTTGAAACAGCTGTTGGGTTTCCACAGACCCTATACTAACAGGAGCAGATCTAGCAGCAGTATAGTTTGCTGGCTCGTAGATGCTTTTCAGAAAGTGGTGGTTCCATTTTGTGCTATGGCAGTACCTCAGCAGGATACAGCCCACCCCTATGGAATTCACACATTAAATCAACACATTACAGTAACAGACCATCCTAGCACTGTGCAAACGGTGTGTGTTCTAGAAACCCAACTTAACAATACATTGGTGGTGTTTTTGACATTTTATTGCTGCAGATACTTGGTTCTCCAGCCATAGAATAATGTTTGCCACGTGTAGATTTCACGTCTTCTTTTTCTTGAGTCTAATTCAAGACACATCAAGGGCTTTATCATATTTTGAAGCAGTTATTCGTAGTAGTTGGAACCTGAATCCAAGGTCATGGAGACCAATTGCACTGACTTGGCTGGCTCGCATTTTGAAATCTTGACAATTTAACATCATTAGTGCAGATTGTTGGGCCGCTAGTAATAGCTGCATCTGTGTCATTATGTAAGGAAAATGTCAGTTAAAAGTACAGTGGAATGAATTTACGCTAATAAGTCCAACATGCATGGTAATGATTGTTAAAAACACCATGCCTTGTGCAACAAATTGGGCAAAAAACATAAAACGTCTCAAGTGTTGAAGAAACAGCAATAGAAGTTTATGGAACGCAATAGGCAAAATCTTGTTACATTTTATCGCTATAGATTTCTATTTGGCTCTGTTTTTTGTTTTGCTCTTTGTAATTTTGCTCTATCTGTGTTTTCTCGCAATTAATAAAACAGGGAATATTTGTGTTGTAAGAAATATTTCCAAAGCTCTGTAAGGTTCTAAAAATATTTTTTGGAAGCTGTAACTGGAACGAAGGTAAGTAACAAGAGCCCGTTACAGGTCACCGCTACGTTTTCTGCCAAAGCGTTCAATATTTATGAGTTTTTTTTGCCGTACTATTAACATAAAAAGGGTTCTGTAGTAAGAAAGCATTTTTTTACAAAAGTTGAAAAATCTTTGATATATAGAAGAGCTAAATATAAAGCAGGGTATGGTAATAAATTGAAGAGCTGTTGAGATCACTTACTTAAAGTGTATGTAAACCCTAAAATAATAATAAGTCTAAAATAATTTTGGAGCTATAGATGCGATTTAAGGAATAAACTAGCAGTGCCTAAGGGTTTAACGTCTACTTGTAGGTTTTCAGTAATGATTGCCTATTACTGTTTCCCCCTAGGCATAAATGAGCAATTAACCCGCAACCCCTCTGCAAAGGATAATTTTTGTTATTTGCATGGAGTTGGGCGTTAACTACTTGCCACCCGTAGGACATCCATGGACATCCTCGGTTTGCAGTGGTTATACCGGGATGATGCCTGCATCTACAGGCATCATCCCACTCGATCACTCCTGCGGGTGGCAGAAAGGGGTCCCATCTCCCTCCCGCCGCCGGTTTTCCTGGACTGTAGTGTCCAGATGCGGAGCCTGGGAGCGATGCGACCAACGGCATGGCTGCACAGATCAGAGAGAGAGGAACTGATATTGTTCCTCTCTCTCTGTGACCCCAGAAACTGGGAGCAACAAGTATGGTGTCACTTCAGGTTCCACCTCTTTGTTTCCCTGGCCGTTAGTGGCCAGGAAAGTAGCCAATTAGACTTATCTGTATCTGATCGGCTGCATGGGAGGCCAGAGGAGAGATCTAGGGTCTAATAGACCCCAGATCTCTCCAGAAAGAGGACCTGTCACGGCCCATATTGTCACAAGGGATGTTGTTCATCTCTTATGATAGCAATAAAGTTAATCCAAAAAATATAAAAAAAAGTGTAAAAAATAAAGTTTTGGATAAAATAAATAATAATAATAATAATAAAATGTTAAACCTGGTCATCAAGTACCCCTAACAGGCCATGTTTTGGTAATTTCTCTTAGATAAAATAGCTGTCCAAAACACCAACCAATTGACTCTGATTTAAAGCACCTGTGCAAAATAAATGAAAACCTGCAAACATGGCCTGTTGGGGGTACTTGAGGACAGGGTTGAGAACTACTGCTGTACACAGCCTGCGCAGAGAGCAGAGCTGTGGCAGGGGCAGAGTAAGCTCCACCCACTACAGGCTGCCTGCAGAAAACTACAGAAGGGGGCGGAGACAAGACCAGTCTCCCTGCACAAGGAGAGAGAGCAGCAGTGACCAGTCTTTATTACAGAAGCTCCTGCAGGAAAAAGTCTTGCACTAGATTACTGTACAGATCTGGAATAAATACACAAAGCACACCAAGATTCAAGGAAGAATACACATGACAAATGTATGTAGGCAATATTTGCTTATCCCAGAGGCCAGCTTTAACACAGGTCTAATGTTTAATGGAGAGCATTAAGAATAACTGATATTACTTTTTTGCATACATCAGCTAAAACAGTTCAAAACCTACAATATTTCTCATTTATCTTCTGTATGTTAATAAGTGTTGAAGACTTTTGATATTCCCTAGATGATGTCTGTGAAGCTTGGCTAATAGAAAAATTAAAAATTCCTCTAAGCACTGGGCAAAGATCATGTCTCAGGATCCAGAAGAGAAGACTTTAACTGGCGAGAGGTTTTGGAGAAAGAGAAAGAGCTGCGTGATTTTTGGAAAAATAATTATACGGTAGAATGTTTGGCAGATTATTTGTTAAATAAGCAGAAAGTGTTACATGAAAGAAAATTATGGCATGGTAATTTTCATGCTTTACACATGCCAGTGAAATCCTAATAGAAGTTGGAGGAAAATGGATCTGTTTTTGTTCTATGAAAAAGAATACCATATTTTCTTGAAGACTACTGATTACGACACACACATATATATATATACTGTATATAGATATATTTTAGATGTCTATATAGATAGATCTAGCTATCTTTATATATATATATATATATATATATATATATATATATATAAAATATAGTATCTCACAAAAGTGAGTAACATTTTTGTAAATATTTGACTATATCTTTTCATGTGACAACACTGAAGAAATGACACTTTGCTACAATGTAAAGTAGTGAGAGTACAGCTTGTATAACAGTGTACATTTGCTGTCCCCTCAAAATAACTCAACACAGCCATTAATGTCTAAACCACTGGCAACATAAGTGAGTACACCCCTAAGTGAAAATGTCCAAATTGGGACCAATTAGCCATTTTCCCTCCCTGCTGTCATGTGACTCGTTAGTGTTACAAGGTCTCTAGATTAAGGCTTACCTGTAGGTCCAAGAAATATCTCCTAAACCTACATGGTTTAGGAGATATTTGCCAAAAGACAGGCACTGCTGTCTACGGCGCATGCGCTGAGCGCGCCGCTGTCAACGGCGATATGCCGTGAGTGGCGGCTCCCATGCGCATGGGCGAAAGTGACATCATCGCAGCTTCGCAGAATGACAGCGGCGTAGCAGCAAGACCCACCGAGAAGATGGATGCTCCGGACTACAGGGGACAGCGGTGACTTCGCTGGCTCCTGTGTCAGGTAAGTGACACATAATGGACTACTATGCGATGCATATTAGTCCATTATGCTTTACCTTTGCAGGGAGTCAAAGAGGAAGTAAACCCATCAGGGTTTACTTCCTCTTTAACTATTTTAATCATTATGTTGCTAGCATAAGTAAATAAATAGGAAAATATACAGTATTATATCCCAAGACTTCCTGCTCTCTAGCTCTCTTGTCTCCTCCTCCCATGCTCATCTCCAGGACTTCTCCAGAGCCTCTCCCATCTTCTGGAACTCTCTACCGCAATCTGTCTGGCTTTTTCCTACTCTGGGCACTTTTAGGCGATCCATGAAAACTCACCTCTTCAGAGACACTTATCACGCCTCCAACTAACAAATGAACTTTTAACTCTTCCATCAGCTCATCCCTCACAGTTATTACCCTTTGTACCACTTGCCTAACCCTATTAGATTGTAAGCTCTTATGAGCAAGGCCTTCCTAACATTCTTGTATTTTATCTGTATTGTTACATAGTTACATAGTTAGTAAGGTTGAATAAAGACACCAGTCCATCCAGTTCAACCTGAGTGTCTACAATTGTCCCTATCCCTGTACATTGCACACTCACATTGGTCCCTACCCTCAAGGGGCCCACAATCCAAGGCCCCCATTCATATACTAGGGCCAATTTTGGACAGAGGCCAATTAACCTACCTGCATGTCTTTGGAGTGTGGGAGGAAACCGGAGTTCCCAGGGGAAACCCACGCAGGCACAGGAAGAACATGCAAACTCCAGGCAGGTAGTGTCATGGTTGGGATTTGAACCAGCGACCCTTTTTACTGCTAACCACTACACCACTGTGTCTCCCTTTAGATCAGGGGTCTCCAAACTTTCTAAACATTAGAGGGGCCGGACTGTGGCCATCTGGAGTAGAAAATGCCCCAAAGTCAAATGTATAAGTCAAGTCATATAGTTAAGTATGTAAATAATGGTTCAGGTTTGGTGATCAGTGGGGGTACAAGAAAATGACATAGCACCCGTAGCCAGTAGGAGGAGAAATAGTGTCCCATAATTGATTTTGGTGGGAGGAATTGTGTCCCATCATTGGTGTCATTAGGAGGAATAGTACCCCATCATAGATATTAGTAGGAGGAATCGTGCCCCATTCTTGCTTTCAGTGGGAGGAATTATGTCCCACTGTTGGTGTCAGTGGAGGAAATACTGCCTCATTGCCCAAAGGGTGGAGCACAAGAGCTGAAATTCCACATAGTACGTCACTACGTTTGCGTTTGTTGGCCAACAATTGTGTACCGTTAGTATGCAAGACAAGTTCCTGGCATACTCCCTTTGGACAAAAGTCTGATGCTTTGTCTGCCAAAAATCTGATCGTGTGTACGAGGCTTTACTCTGGAGGAGCTCCAGAGATCACAGACGCTCTCTATCCAATCTGACAGAGCTTGAGCTATTTTGCAAAGAAGAATGGGCAATAATTTCACTCTCTAGATGTGCAAAGCTGGTAGAGACATCCCTAAAAAGACTTGCAGCTGTAATTGCAGTGAAAGGGGGTTCTACAAAGTATTGACTCAGGGGGGCGTCATACAAATGCATGCCATACTTTTCACATATTTATTTGTAAAACATTTTGTAAAACATTTATCATTTTCCTTACACTTGACAATTATGTGCCACTTTTTGTTGGTTTACCACATAAAATCCCAATAAAATACATTTATGTTTTTGGTTGTAGCATGACAAAATGTGGAAAATTTCAAGGGGTATGAACACTTTTTCAAGGAACTGTAGATAGGAAAGTATATTATATTTAGTGGTTTTAAACATTTTTGTTTTAAATTTTTTTCAGTTACTTCATGTTTTTTTTTGCGTAGGCAAATGATGTCATACATCCCAGGAGTCTTCAGGGTGAGAGGAGAGGAGGAGGGTTTTTCTCAGCTAAGCACACTCTGCATGCATGTTTGAGCTAAGGGCAGATGGATTCCAGGAAGTAAATGCTACATGAATCATTTGCCCTTACTCAAGAAGGCCATGGCCAAAAATGATATGGGGTTGTTTTTAACCACTTCTGACCAGGAAGGATTTACCCCCTTTCTGACAAGTGCACTTTTTGCAATTCGGCACTGCGTTGTTTTAACTGACAATTGCGCGGTCGGGCAACATTGTACCCAAACAAAAGGGACGTCCTTTTTTTTCCCACAAATAGAGATTTATTTTGTTGGTATTTGATCACCTCTTCGGTTTTATTTTTTTGTGCTATAAACAAAAAAGAGTGACAATTTTGAAAAAAAAGCATTATTTTTTAATTTTTTCTATAATAAATATCCCCCAAAAATATATATAAAACATTTTTTTCCTCAGTTCAGGCTGATATGTATTCTTCTACATATTTTTGGTAAAAAAATAAAAATCGCAATAAGCGTATATTGATTTGTTTGCGCAAAAGTTATAGCGTCTACAAAATAGGGGATAGATTTATGTCATTATTATTATTATGATTATTATACACGATTTATATAGCGCCAACAGTTTACGCAGCACTTTACAATGTATGGGGGAGGGGCAACACAATTACAGTACAGTTCAATACAAAAGGTACAGGAGGGCCCTGCTCGTAGAGCTTACATTCTAAAGGGAGGGGGTGGTAGTACAAAAGGTAATAGCGGCAGAGAATGATTTGATGGGGGTGGCTCGGGGACAGTTGTTAGGTGGGTGTGGGATAGGCTTCCCTAAATAAATGAGCTTTCAGGGATCATCTAAAGGTGGACAGGGTAGGGGCTGATCGGACAGACTGGGGCAGGGAGTTCCAGAGGATGGGAGATGCTCTGGAGAAGTCCTGAAGGCGAGCATGAGAGGAGGTAACAAGGGAGCTAGAGAGCAGGAGGTCCTGGGATTTTTATTATTATTTTTTAGTAGTAATGGCGGCAATCTGCGATTTTTTTTATTTTTTTTATTGGGACTGCAACATTATGGCAGACACATCGGACATTTTTGACACTATTTTGGGACCATTGTCATTTATACAGCGATC
The DNA here is from genome assembly GCF_037356315.1 of Lithobates pipiens. Taxonomy (NCBI): domain Eukaryota; kingdom Metazoa; phylum Chordata; class Amphibia; order Anura; family Ranidae; genus Lithobates; species Lithobates pipiens. The sequence continues at coordinate 235,981,807 of NW_027507790.1, forward strand.
AGTGCTATACAAATGCATTGATTACTGTGTAAATGACCCTGGCGGTGAAGGGGTTAACCACTAGGGGGCGATGAAGGGGTTAAGTGTGTCCTTGGGAGTGATTCTAACTGTGGGGGGGTGGGCTACAACACACATGACAGCGATCACTGCTCTCGATGACAGAGAGCCGTGTTCTCTGTTCTGTCACTGGGCAGAACAGGGAAATGCTTTGTTTACAAAAGCATCTCCCCGTCAGGGCTCAAGTCCTGCGGGAACAGATGGGAACGGAGTTCCTGTACTTTTTCCACAACAGGAACTCAGTTCCCTTTAGTAGCCACGTCCTGCAAGACTTTGAAGTATGTGAGCTGTGTGGCAGGTGCTACACCAGCAGCCGCCGACACAGCTCGCAATAGTAAGTGCTGCACACCTGACCATTCAGGCATTGCCAGTAGGGGGCACCATGACCGCTTCCGCTTCGATCTACCTGTCAATCACAGCTAGCTGATGGGTAGATCAGGTCCCTGCTGCTATGAGATTGTATTTAGTCAGACCTCTCATGATGCGCTCCTCCCCGCCGGCCCCTCCTTATTTTCTGTCTCCTCATCCTCCCCCCCAGGTCTCCTGCATACTTGCTCTGTGTGTCCCACTGAATCCCCCCCTCCTCTATCTTCAGTGCCATATGATGAGAGACCCCAGAGGAGGAGCACAGCTATTCTGCTCACAGGACATGCAGGGAGAGAGGTGAGCTGAGGGAGGAACATTAGTTTGGGGTGGTAAGCTGAGCACAATACCTGGCAAAGTTTAATGCCCGGAGGGAAGTTTATGTAGAAATATGTGAAGGGTTGGAATAGCAGCGAGTGTGTGTTGGAGCCCCTGCAGAGTTTGCAGCCCCCCCAAGCTAACATACATCTCCTAAGCAGGAACACATCACTATCTCCCCAAGCATTCTGTCCAGATAATGTGCAGTTCATTTATGACCTTTCCATTTAACCCTGTGTTATCCAAACTCTGTTCAATGAAAAGTGTAAACTCACCACATAAACACTCTATATACAAAATAAAATTCCCCAATAAAGATCAGAACACGATGTTCACATTTGCATGGAAGCACAATTGAATGAATGCTGATTATTCAGATAATTACCGTATTTATGTTTATTGACGATTGTTTTTTTTTAAAAATGTACTAACAGTTAAGCTTCATACGCACAATATGAAAATTGGATGAGAAATACCACTTTTGAAGTGTTCGTGCATATGAGTGTATCATTTTTTTTTTTTTTTTTTGGTGGGGGGAGTGGATCTTGGGTGGAGGTTCCCACACTTTTTTCCCCAGGACTTGACCCCTGCTCGGCGGACATCGAATCCGCAGGACCCATGGTAACGGAGAACACGTCCTCCCTTTGCCTTGGATTCTACCTCTCCGTGACACGATCACAGGCACTCGGCGGACATCGAATCCGCAGGACCCATGGTAACGGAGAACACAGCGGGCATGCGTGCGCCCGCATCGGCGCTTCTTAAAGGGGACGTACCTGTACGCCCTTTTGCCCATCAGTGCCATTCTGCTGACGTATATCAGCGTGCGCTTGTCAGGAAGCAGTTAAAGTGATTTCTCAACAAAATGAAAGCATAGTGACATGGATGGATGGGGGAGTTTGCTTTGAATATTAAAAATGAATTAAATAGTGTTTTTGGTTTGTGGTGCTCAGATGCAGTGAAGATCCGCTTTACGGATGACCGTTCTGTAATCCATATACTTTTGGACTGTGTTTTCACATGCTATTGCCATACAGATATTATTTAAATTCATTCCAGGTCCTCCCACTGAGTTGAACCATAACTTGCTGAAACCTACACCTTTGTAAGGGCTCATCGCAATTAAAATGATAACCATTCCATAACTGGCCAAGACTAATATGTCATCGTATTTGTAATTTGTTGGTCACAGAGCGAAAATCACCGCACATTAAATATATTCTTTCCCAGTCGGCCCGTAAATATAACACTTCTCGTGTTTACATCTTGTTCCTTTTCCATTTTATCACTATAAAAGTCTGCTCAGCTATTTGGAGCCTATAAATCTGGAGTAAATAATCAAACAAAAAAGGAGAAATAGCTGAAAGCTTATATTTTTATTGGATTAAAATGAACATATTCCGCCTTGAAGAATCCCATTTATAAACGTCCTCCCTTTTGCCTTGGATTTAGGAACGGAGTTATGAAACACGACTCGGAATCCTTCTCCCCCTAACACTCTCTGGTCATGTACCGTGTCTGCATTGAGTTTATGAGCTCATAGATTTGTGGACACGGACCCCTGGGGAAGAGCTGATTAATGAACTGTACAGGAGTGACGGTAATATCACTTTCTGAAGGACAGGTAATAAAACTGTTTTCCTTAAAAACGGACACAGTAGAACATGCTGGTAGACAGCGAACTCACTGCAACGTGCATGAAGTGTCAGTGTGTTTATTTAAAGCTTTTTCCAACCATGGCCCAAATTATGGCCACCTCCCAATGGGTGTGATGGAGCGTTACCAATCTGTCTTACCCACTCATTACTAGGCCAGCTTTGAGGTTTAGGTTCTGTGATAGTTTGACTGACAATTACTCGATCATGCAAGATTGTATCCAAATAAATTTAATAAAATTGTTGTTGAACAGATAGAGCTTTCTTTTGGTGGAATTTAATAACCACCTTTTTATAATTTAATATTTAACCACTTGCCGATTGTGCTATAGCTGAATGAAGGCTACAGCGTGGCTGGACAGTTCTGGGAGAGCGTCATATGCCATCCTCCCATGATCACACACGCCGTGTGCGCACTGTGGCAGGGCCGTCTTTAATATTATTTGGACCCTGGGCAAAACTTTTCTTGGGGGGCCCACTCTCCACCTGCTCTGGGACATACAATAAATAGCAGCTAGACTCAAAATCAGTTTACTGAATCAGATCAGGCAGCTATTGCGTTTGGTTGCCAGAGGTTTCAGTGTATCATTACCGCTCACTGACTGGTTGCTGGAGGTTACAGAGTACATAACAGCTCACTGGTTAGTTGCTAGAGGTTACAGCACATGATTTCTGCTTGTTGATTGGTTGCTAGAGATTACTGTGGATATGACCTCAAGGGGGCATGATATACATATCAATGCTGCCAGCCACCTCTATTTACATATGAATGCCAGTAATTTACATGTAAACACAGGTTCTCCAGGTGACTCATCTGGGACACAGCACAGGACTAAAACCTCAAGGGGCAAAGGAATTTAAACCAGCATAGTTGGCAAGTATGAAGCAGCTGCTTTGGGCCCCACAACAATGACAGGGCCCAGGGCAGCTGCCCCTTTTGCCCCGCCTTAAAAATGGCCCTGCACTGCGGAGCGCTCTGTGATCGCTGTGTCCTTGGGACAGATCTGATCACAGATCGGGGTAAAGAGCATGTGTCCAATCACAGCTGATCACGATGTAAACACAATCCAGTTATTGGCATTCCTTTCCTTGTACTGTGAGCGTGAAGAAAGCAGAGTCAATAACAGGTTTGTGTAAAAAGCACATCTACACTGATGATCAGGGCACTGATTATCAGTGTACTGATTATCAATGCAGTCCCAACAGTGCCCACTAGTGCTGCCAATCAGTGCCCACCAGTACTGCCAATCAGTGCCACCATCAGTGTCACCTATCAGTGCCGCCTACCAGTATATAGCAGGGGTCCCCAAACTTTTTAGTACAAGGACCACATCATATATTTTAAAAAATTTTGCAGGTTGACAAAAAGAAAATCAGTTTTACAAACAAATTTATAAATAAACACACTCTAATACCCTGTACACACGGTCAGACTTTCCGACACACAAAGTTTGAGAGCAGGATCTAAATTTTTCCAACAACAAAATCCGATCATTTAAATTCCGATCGTGTGTAGACAATTCTGATGGACAAAGTGCCATGTATGCTCAGAATAATTTACGAGACGAAAGCTATTGGATACTGCCCTCTTTATAGTCCCATTGTACGTGTTCTATGTCACCGCGTTCTGAACGATTGGATTTTCCCACAACTTTGTGCGACCGTGTGTATGCAAGACAAGTTTGGGGCAAAATCCGATGGATTTTTGTTCTCGGAATGTCCGACCGCGTGTATGGGGCATAAGAGTAACTTCATATCAGAAACCCCCCCTATTCAATTTATAAGTTCTGCCCTCATATCAGAAGACACCTATCACATCAGAAGTCCCCTCTTCATATCAGAAGAACCCTATCACACCAGAGTTCTCCTCTTCATATCAGAAGACCCCTATGATATCAGAAGTGCCCTATTACATCAGAAGTCCCCTCTTCATATCAGAAGCTCCCCCTTCACATCAGAAGCCACCCCATCTCAGCAAAGTCACCCTTTTATATCAGAAGTCCCCCCCCCCTCATCAATTCAAAGCTTCCCCTACATCAGAACCCCCGCTTAGATTAGGGTGTCTGTCATACTTCCCCCATACAACAGGATCCCCTTCAGAATGGGAGACCAACCTGTCTGAATCTTCAGTGTGTGCACTGAGTCTGAGGATACACCACTGACCCTAGCTGTGGGCAAGACAAAATCTTGTAGCAGGCCTATGGGCCTTAGGGTTAGGATAAGGGTTATGGGCCCTAGTTTGGAGACCCCTGCTCTATAGTAAAAGAGAGTCTAGCTGGAAATCACAACTTCAGTAATACAGCACAGAGCACAAATGGCTATTTGTGCTTATCCTCATGAACAACATCCCTCTCAGTGAAGTCAAAGGTAACTGTAGTAGCACAGGTGAATAGCTGGAGGGATTTCAGGACAAAGGACGAAGCATAACTCCACTGGTACTGCTGTACCTTGATAGCAATTGGGAGGGTGAGAGGTTATTCTGCTCTCCCCAGTAGCTGAGTCTTCCCAGAGAGGCTATCAGGGACATGCAGTCAGGGGAGGCAGGTGTGGCAGAACTTCACCTGCCATGAACATAAAAAAATAAAAATAATTATAGCCTAAGTCCTACCACACCACTGATAAAAAATCTGGAGCTCCTACAACCTATGGCTCTGGAGATATGGGGCTCCTTGCGCTGCCTGTCAGATAAATGGGGAGTACTCGGAATGGTCAGGGGTGGGTAGTGGGGTCCCCCAAGGTTCTGTGCTGGGACCAATCCTATTTAATTTGTTCATAAACTCTGTATTTGTGGACGATACTAAGCTAAGCAGGGCAATAACTTCTCCATAGGATGTGGAAACCTTGCAAAAAGATCTGAACAAATTAATGGGGTGGGCAACTACATGGCAAATGAGGTTCAATGTAGAAAAATGTAAAATAATGCATTTGGGTGGCAACAATAAGAATGCAATCTATACACTGGGGGAGAACCTCTGGGGGAATCTATGATGGAAAAGGACTTGGGGGTCCTGGTAGATGATAGGCTCAGCAATGGCATGCAATGCCAAGCTCCTGCTAACAAAGCAAACAGAATATTGGCATTCATTAAAAAGGGGATCAACTCCAGAGATAAAACAATAATTCTCCCGTTCTACAAGACTCTGGTCCGGCCGCACCTGGAGTATGCTGTCCAGATCTGGGCACCAGTCCTCAGGAAGGATGTACTGGAAATGGAGCGAGTACAAGGAAGGGCAACAAAAGGGTCTGGAGAATATTAGTTATGAGGAAATGTTGCGAGCACTGAACTTATTCTCTCTGGAGAAGAGATGCTTGAGAGGGGATATGATTTCAATATACAAATACCATACCGGTGACCCCACAATAGGGGTAAAACTTTTTTGCAAAAGGGAGTTTAACAAGACTCGTGGCCACTCATTAAAATTAGAAGAAAAGAGGTTTAACCTTAAACTACGTAGAGGGTTCTTTACTGTAAGAATGGCAAGGATGTGGAATTCCCATCCACAGGCGGTGGTCTCAGTCAGGGGCATTGATAGTTTCAAGAAACTATTAGATAAGCACCTGAACGACCGCAACATACAGGGATATACAATGTAATACTGACATATACTGACATATAATCATACACATAGGTTGGACTTGATGGACTTGTGTCTTTTTTCAACCTCACCTACTATGTAACTATGTAAGCTACATACAGAGCAGCTGGTTTAAATACAAGCTGGCACACTCTGCTTGCAGCAGACAGAGAGGATGAGCTCACAGAGCCTCTCCTCACTTCTTGTCAGAGGCACTGAGCTCAATGGACAGCTTGGAGTCTTGGGCCAATGGCAAAGTACCATTAGCCCCAGCTCTCCAATAACAATGCTGCAGTGGAGGCATGCCTCTCACTGTAGTGTCATAGAAGGTGCATGTGTCTAAAAGACAAATACTCCACATATGTTTATGTTTTAGATTTACCCACAATCCCATGTTTTTCTCTCACAGTTAAGAGGGAGAATGAGAATCTGCTGCTGCTGAAAAGGTACAAGCTAAATTATATATTATTATGCTATATGTTATAACATAATCATTTTTTACTTGTACTCAGAGTCTCTTGTAGACTCTACTAGGAAAAGGTATGAGGGGAAACGGGAAAAGTGACCTGGGGTGTGCCGTAGTCACATCGTCACTATGCCTAAAGGGGGAATACCCAAGTATAAGTAAAAGAGAAGAAATGGAAAGAAAAACAAAAAAGAAGGGAGGGACACGAGAGAACCGCCGACAGGCAATGGAGGATAGAGGGCGGATTTAAATAGAGCCAGACTCCTCCTACAAATACAGGCTGACCTGCGGTTAGCCTTCCTAATTGTACTCAGAGTCTCTAGTAGACCGTATTAGGAAAAGATATGAGAGGAAATGGGAAAAGTGACCTGGGATGTGCCGTAGTCACATGGTCAGTATGCCTAAAGAGGGAAAAAAAAGACAGTTAAATTGAGCTAGAAAACAATTCATTGAAAGTAATCGTATGTAAAATTAACCAGCCAAATGCATGAAAGCCCACGACATCTCAACATGTGGATCAGGGATATATCTGGAGAAGCATGCTGAATTCCACCTACTTCACTTTGTGATCACATGAACGGGGACCCCTTGGCAAGAAGCAGCGGAAGCCACATTTATCCTGAAAGAATAGCTGGAATAAGCTTTGAGGTCCAAACCTAGGTTTGGCAGCAAGGTGCGAAAACATTTCATGAACTGTGCTGAGTAGAGGGGAGCACCAGGGAGTAGAATTCTTGCCAAATATGTCTTGATAGTGCTGTAGGGTAGCTTGAGCTATGAGTGGCAGAAGGAAACGAAAACCAGTAGATATTGAATGTTTGTGATGATCACTCACAGGATACTGAGACTGGAAAGCCTGGAAGGTATTCCGGGCCGCATCATAAGCCTTTCTGGTGTTAATTGATAAGGACTTGTAGATCAAAACTGCCACATCAGCCCAGTGGTAACCTAGTCCATTAGTGACAGCGAGAACTGCGGGGACATTGTGACACAGGCGTCTGTGTCTGGGACCTGTTGGAAAATAGCGCGTAGTTAAAACGGGACAGAGCATCCGCTGCTGTATTTCATACACCACTGATGAACCTACAGTGTATGTGGAAATGGAACTGAAGGGACAACCAAATCAGCCTACATACAAAAGACATGATGAGTAAAGAACTGGCTCTGCCTTTGTTAACAATTTCTGAGGTAGCCTTAACCTGTCCAAAAGCGACCCCCCCCCCAGCCTGCGCTGCCGACACTATGGGGCAAATCTCGAATAAAACTGATGTCTCCGCAAACCCTGGAATAGCCAAGATCTTGACTGGCCATAGCCCAGCTAGCCAGTGAGTGCCAAAAATAGCCACATAGCCTTTGGTGTCTGTTGTATCAGTCAAGACTTGAGTAAAAAAGAACTTACTCTGCAGGGATGGCGATTCCGTTCCAATGTTAGAGGAATTTGTCACACATACCTAAGCCGGATAGAGCAGTGAAATCTAACTTGACCCAAGAGTCATAGTCAGGGGCTGAAGGTAACAAAGCCAACAAACGAGAAATGAACAACCTACCCTGGGGAATGATCCTGATGGCAAAATTTAGCATGCCTGACAGTGACTGCAATTCTACCCAGGAACAGGTTTGGGAAATCGTGAACACACTCTGGTCTCTGATTCTGTCTAATTTGTCTGCAGGCAGACTGTCCTACATAGCCTGAGTATCCAGCGTGATCCCCAGGAACGTAAGGGCAGTCACCGGGCCTTCCATTTTTCTTGTCACCAGTGGGATGTTGAGAGCAGAGAAAACGGATGTCAGCTTCTGTAGATCAGGGGTCCTGTTTGGAACTTTCGATGAGGGGGAAATCACCCAGAGAGTGGATGACTTCTTGACAGCATTCTATATGGGTGAGTATCCAGCTGAGTGCCTGCATGAAAGTATCAAACAGCCAAGGGCTGCTTCTGGACCCAAAGGTAAGTTTAGTAGAAAAATAATACAGACCCCTCCACTTTATCCCATGCTACTGCCAGAGTGACGGCAGAATTGGGAGAAGTTTGAAAGCATCCGCTATGTCAGCTGAATAAGCTGGGGCCAGGAGTAAACTCTGGAATGTCCTGGATGTACCTGGTAGGACACCAGGGTAATGTAAATAGCACTTGTATTTTTACCTAAAGCTAAAGGTACAGGGCATGGTACCAAGGGGAACTTGCTGATGTCCCTAGAACAGTTGGAGCCTCTGGGGCCGGACTCTGCTGGTTTTCCAAAACCTCAACCCTGGCCAGCAGCTCCTGACAGGAGTTGCCAGTGAGCTTAGGGTGGTGTGAATCTGTGGGATGAGGGAACAGATCATAGGGTAACCTGCTCAACATTAGAGCCTGAAGCATAGGGGAATAATAACCTGAATAGCTCCGCTTTGCAAGCAGAAGCCGGGCATGAAATACCCCTGTATCATAGTTCCGCCATGAGCCTTGGGGCAGTCCAGGTTCTTAAGGAGGGCATACTATCATGTTCAGAACCCTTAGCCAGAGCAGGAGGGATGTAGGCAAAGTCTTTGATATCCGCTGCCTGTGACATGACCTATACAATCGAGAACAACGCCGTCATAAGCAAGAGTTATAACCAAATGTACCTCAAACTTACCCTTAGGAAAGGAAAATCTCTTTACTTTTTTTTTACTTTTACTTTTTTTCCTGACGAAGTATACGTTGCGCAAGACTTAAAACATGTCAGTCTCAAGAAACAAGCAAGGCTGAGTTACCTGAGGCATACCAGGCAAATTAAAAACATAAACAGAGGCCTATGAAACCTGAAGATATGTCAGGCAATTAATGAGAGTAGTGAGATGTCATGACGTATGAAGTCGTAGCATAAGCCATGAGAAACTGATGAGAAACTGATGAGCCACCGCACAAGCCAATTAGAAACGATTATCTCAATCCGTTGGTACCCATAAAAGTGATAGGAAAACTTGCAGTGGAGTGTTGCCGTAAGATCTAAAACGTGAAGATATGAACACGACATGTATGAGATGATAATGAAAAATGGAATGTACGTTTGTGCAGGGCTAAAACCTGTCAGTCTTGGGATTTAGACAAAAGCTGAATCACCTGAGGCGTAGCAGGCAAATTAACTCAAAGTCTGGCCCAGGAAATCTGAAAATGTGTTAGCCAAATGATCTGAGTAGTGAAAACACCCCGACAAATGTATATTAATTGAGGAAACATATGGCGAGACCTACCACTGTACAAGCCAATTAGAAATGACCATCTTAACACGCTGGTAACCCGTATGCTGTATGAGAGACGGATGAGGAGACTTGCCCCCGCACAAGCCAATTAGAAACGATCATCTCAACCCGTTGGTACCTATAAACATGATAGGTAACTGCTGCAGTGGTGAATGCCGTGACCTAACACATGAAGGCAAAATCATGAACCATGTATGAGATGACAATAAAAATCCGGTATGTGGTGAACTAAAAATACCGACACATAAGACAGAAATACACATTAAAAGTAACCATATCTTACCTTTGACATAGATACCTCTCGCATTTGATGGGACACAAGCTGCATTAGATGGGACACAGGCTGCATTTGGTGGGACACAGGCTGCATTTGGTGGGACACAGGCTGCATTTGGTGGGACACAGGCTGCCTTTTATGTGACACAGGCTGCATTTGATGTGGCTGTATTTGATGTGACACAGGCTGCATGTAAGGAGGGACTCCGCTGGGGGCACCTGATGTAAGGACAGACTTTGCTGAGGATGCCTGATGGAATCTGATGGCAGGCGATGTGGCTAGTGACACGCTCAGGGCTCCCACTAATTCTGCATTATGGTGAGTTGAATGATTTCATTTTAGATTCCAATGTAATAATAGAAATAATGTGCTTCAATCATCCTGACACCATAACAACCATGGTGCCGGGATGATTGAAGTGCTAACACCAGGTGTTTGGAGTATCTTTATCTGCTGATTGTTAAACTCTCTAGAATACACATATTTCTATTGTTGTGTAAGATCTGGGCCTGCTGTCCATCCCTCTCTCCCTCTCCCTCCATCCCTCGTTCATCTCAGACGCTAACCACACCACCTTAAAGCCACGCCCACTATTTCACTGAAACCACGCCAAGTGGGAGGAGTGAGAGGAGTCAAAAAGGAAGGGCGGGGTCTGGCGCCCCCCATCCTAAAACTTCACCAGCCGCCATTGCATGTAACAGGTGAAGAGATTATACTCTACTGTGATGCAACACATGCCTCCTGGCTGTACGAGCCCTCCTGGAAACAAGTGCCACCGGGGACCCGCCCATAGACCCCAGCTGCCCTGAGTGACACACACCCAGCCACAACCTCCCCACTATGAAGGAACCCCCAAACAACCCCCTCACCCTCACTAAGACCCATGCCATACATGACGATAATGCCCAAACCTTACTTGCCTGGCTCTGCCCCCAGCCCCCCATGGCCAGCACCAAGGCCCGCGATAGTCTAGATGGGCTGCCCCCCAATTGCTATCTGTATCCTGCACGTCACAGCGGGGAGAAGCAGAGACTGCTACAGCCACAGGTCCACCCAGTAGAAATGAAAATGCGGAAGTGATGTTAGAAAGGTTGTGCCAGAAATGATGCTTGTCGACTGTACACGAGAGAACCGTTGGCAGGCAATGAAGGATAGAGGGCGGGTTTAAATACAGCCCAACCCCTCCTACAAATACAGGCTGTCCGCAGGCCAGCCTTCTCATTTATCTATTTACTGTGAAATTACTGGTTGGAAGTTATAACTTCAAACTTTAGTAATTTGTTTGTTAAGCCACCTGCTTGAGTAATAATTACAGTTTTTGAAAATATAATAAATTACCTTAAAAACAATATATAATAATTATTTGTGTATTACTTATGGTAATTAACCCCTTGTCACCCAGGCCAATTCTGACACTTCTCTTCTACATGTAATAATCATAATTTTTTTGCTAGAAAATTACTCAAAACCCCCAAACATTATATATATTGTTTTTAACAGACACCCTAGGGAATAAAATGGTGGCAACTTTTTATGTCACTTGGTATTTGCGCAGCAATTTTTCAAGCGGGTTTTTTTGTGTAAAAATTAATCTTAAAAAACAAAAGATAACCCAAATTTTTTTCTATAATGTGAAAGATGATGTTACGCCAAGTCATGCTTTAAAATTGTGCACAGTTAGACCTTATGCTTTCTCAGGCCTACACCAGATCCTGTCACTGTCACTGGCGTCTTAATGACCATCTCTTACAGTCTGAAGTTTTGCATTCTATTCTAGCAAAAAGTTTAGTAGATTTTTTCCAGTTTAACATAGGGTAGGTTTTCCGATTTTCCGACACACAAGGCCATATTTTGTGGTGGTTGCATAGCTGAAAGCTCTCGGTTGAAGAAAGTTAGAAATGGACTTACACAGTCCTTAACATCCGCTCTGGTAAGCATGGAGCGGAGGCTATTATGTGTCCCCACGGTGATGAAGCTGCATAAGGTCACTTCCCTCAGAGAACAAATCAAATTAATACAGCTTGGCAGGGCAGCCAGATCCTTACTCTGGACAAAACAAAAATTTGACGAATATTCAAACAAACCCCATGGAATGTTAGTCAACAAATTACATCCATTCAATTCATTCCCTGACTTCCTTCTACAGGCGGACGATCTAGAGTGCACTGCCCCCGTGAGATGTCACGAATTTTTGGCAAATTTTACCATAAACTATATAACTGTCTGACCCCGGAGAATCACTTTAATTTCACCCAGGAAAAATTTGAGACTTTTTTCTCTAACATAAAGCTTCCAAAATTATCTTCAGCAGATTTAGCTAGCTTGAATACAGCTATAACGGCTGAGGAACTTTTGACTATAATTAAGGATCTTCCCTTACATAAATCACCTGGCCCTGATGGCCTGCCATATTTCGACTAAAAAACTTTCTTTGACATTTTGTCGCCGCACATGTTGACCTTATATGGCTCCCTGCTTAAGGGCACATCCCCACATCCACATTTCTCCCACTCCTACATTTCAGTCATCCCAAAGCCTGGTAAGGACCCCTCTATTCCAGATAACTACAAGCCCATAGCCCTTTTAAATTCAGATTATAAAATATTTAACAAAATTCTTGCATCCAGACTGTCCAGGCTTGTTCCCAAACTAATCTGTAGAGACCAGGTGGGTTTTGTCCCTGGCAGGCACACGGGGGACAACACCCGACATACAATAGATCTGATAGATCTCTTGGGCAGGTCTCCTTGCTTGGCATTGATTCTAAGTTTAGATGCGCAAAAGGCCTTTGACAGGCTGAGTTGGCCTTATATGTTTGCCACCTTAAAAACATATGGTTTTAATGGCCCTTTTCTAAAAGCTTTAAAGGCCCTTTATTCAGCAGTCACAGCCCAAGTGCAAATGTCATCCTTCCTGTCGCCTGGCTTCCCCATGACAAACGGAACTCTGCAGGGCTGTCCCTTATCGCCATTACTTTTTATTTTATGTCTAGAACCCCTGGCCGAGTCCATTTGCACTCATCTGGACATTCGAGGGGTGGTGATGCGACGGTCACTATGCTCACTATTACTAACCCATTGATATCTCTTCCTTCATTGCACAAATTATTGTCCTCTTTTAGTGCCATTTCTGGTTATAAGGTAAAAACTTCCAAAACTGAAGCCCTCCCCATACATGTCCCATCATCCCCATTATCTCAGCTTAAAGAATCATACCCTTAGAAATGTGCAATACCTCCCTCAAATATTTAGGCGTCCTTCTCACCCCTTCTTATTCTTCCCTTTATCCTGCTAATTTTCCCCCTCTGGTTTTAGACATTAACAAATCCCTGTTGGCCTGGACAAAATATCCCCTGTCCCTGTTAGGTAGGATTAATGTCCTAAAAATGTCTATTTTACCTAGATTACTCTACCACTTTGAAACATTACCAGTTGCCATGCCTTCCTCTCAACTAAAAGCACTTCAGAGGATCTTTCTAAAGTTCATATGGGGCGGTAGGGCTCACCGTATAGCGAGTTTGGTGGCATTTGCTCCAAGATCCATGGGGGGTTTGGGAGCCCCGGACATTATTAAATATTATTATGCCTCACATTTGAGGGCTATTGTTTCATGGTCCTCTCTACACGCACCGAATCAATGGACTGCCATTGAAAAGGGAGTGTTATACCCAATTCACCCATGCTCTTTAGTTTGGGGTACCCTTCCATCCCTGGATCCCATTTTTAAATGCCAATGTACTGCTCCAATGACCTTTACTTTAACCATTTGGCGTAAATGTCTCTAAAGCTACCCTCTTGTCTCACCTTGCCCTCCCCTTGTGAATGTGTTGTTTAACCCAATCATACCAGACAGTATGTCTCTGCGCAGGGTATTCCCATGGCTTAATGCCCCTCTTTTTCAACTCTGGAATTTGGTTCATCCCATCACTCGGAGATTGCATACTTTTGATACTCTATGTGAGAAATTTGATATACCCTCCCAACTTTTTCATTTTTATTTACAGGGTAGACATTTCTTTCACTCCAAATTTTCATCCCTGACTCTTGATAAACCTACCTCCTTTGAATATTTATGTGCTCAGGGTCCTCACCAACTGAATTTAATATCCTCCATCCACCGTATCCTCCATGAGTCGATCCCTCTTACTGAGACCACACACCACTACATGAGAAAATGGTCTCATTTATTAGGTAGACCTATCACGGTCCAGGTATGGGATAGGATTTGGTCCTCTACTTTTAAGTCCTCCAAATGTGTAACCCAAAGGGTAACATCCATTAAGATGCTCATGTTTTGGTATAAAACCCCTGATGTCATTCACAAATACGATTCCTCAGTCTCGTCTCACTGCTGGCGTTGCGGAACCGACACGGGTTCTTTATTTCATATTTTCTGGCAATGTTCTCTGGTTCAACCCTTTTGTCATGATGTGAGGCTACCAATACAGAAAGTGGTGGAAGTGTCCCTTCCATTAGATCCCTTCAATTGTCTATTGGGGCTTCCTTTTTTAGGCTAGCTGCCAAAAGGCTTATTCCATTGTGCTGGTTGTCCAACACACCTCCTCCGTGGTCCAGATTTCTTCACCTGGTATCTGAGATTTGGAGGATGGAATATTTAACGGCCTCTGTACCTGATTCCATTTCCAAATTTGATAAAGTTTGGGAACCTTGGGATTGATCAGAATATGGGACCCCTATGCCAACGGTCAAATCTAAATTAGTTTTGAGTTTTATTATTTACCAAGGAGTTGTTTACTTTATATATTTTTGATAAGCTGTGCAGATCAACCCTGTGCTCTGTATTCATGGACATTGTTTATCTGTACCTAATATTTCTATCATTTTCTCTGATATCATTATGTTTTCATTATCAGTGAATTGTGCATTATGTAACAATTTTATATCTGTTGTTTTATAACCCAATAAAAAAATACATTTTTGAAAAAAAAAAATTGCGCACAGTTGTGGAATGTCGCCAAACTTCAGTACTTAAAAATCTCCATAGGTGATGCTTTAAATTTTTTTTTTACAGATTCCATGTTTAGAGTTACAGAGGAGGTCTAGTGCTAGAATTACTGCTCTCACTCTAACGTTCGTTTGATCTCACCTCACATCCCTGAAGGTCTGCCCACATGCCGGTTTTAAAAGTGGCAGGCCTCCCACCTGGCTGCAGATCACTTGTCTAGCTACTTCTGCCTCATCCACTTTGACATCTCTGAGATGCAAAGGGAGGGAAGCAGAGAAATGTATCTTCCCTGGCTGTTTTCTGGAACCCAGGAGTTGTGTTATAGGAAAAGGAATTAAAGAGGAATTAAACCCTGATGGGTTTTACTTCCTCTTTTGCTCCCTGTAGAGCCTGCAAATTAAAAGCATAATGGGCTAGTATGCACAGCATACTAGCCCATTATCTGACACCTGCAAAAGAGTCCAGCGATGTCCCCTGTGTAGGCAGCGTCCATCTTCAAGCCCCTCTTCCTTCCGGCCACGGACTCCGGCTATGATTCGCCAGAGTCGCGTGACGTCACTCCTGTGCACGTGCACAGTAATGGCACACGCTAGGGAAGAAATGGCACAGAGTTTCCTTATTCAAGGCTTACCTATAGGTAGAAGTTCCAAAAACAGGGTTTACAACCACTTTAAAGGGGCCTGCTCCTGTACTTGAACATGGTATGTCAATTAGTACTCCATTACAGGACTTTTAAACAGAATCTTCTAAGACTGGAGGATTGTCCTGGAACAAAGAAAACAATGTGTAAAGAATTGTAAGTACTTGTAGGCATTTCTTTATATTTACACTTAGGACATAGTGTGTGGATAGGTGTTGAAGTTCAGGGATGCATAACAAGTCCGGCGGGAAGACAATCCGACCGGGCACGCTCACGCTCAAAAAACATTTATAGGGACACTTTTTTGTCTGTAGGCAGAGTCTTATTATAACTAGGGGCGGGGTGTAGAGAGAAAAGGAAAGTGCGGTGTACGTAGCGCTCTGCGGTGGCAAATGGGCATGGTTTAAACTAACAAGTGGCCCAGATCCTACACCACAATAGAAATATGTGTATGCCAGAAAGTTTAACAATCAGCAGGTAAAGATACTCCAAACACGTGTTGTTGGCGCTTCAATCATCCTGGCACCATGGTTGTTATGGTGTCAGGATGATTGAAGTGCATTATTTTTATTATTACATTGTAATATAAAATGAAATAGTTCAACTCACCATAATGCAGAATCAGTGGGAACCCTGAGCATGTCACTTGTCATGTCGCTTGCCAGCAGATGCCATTAGGTGCCCTCAGCAGATTCCCTCCTTACATCAGGCGTCCCCGGCAGAGCACCTCCTTACATCAGGTGTCCCCAGAGGAGTCCCTGCTTACATCAGGCTTCCCCAACAGATTCCCTACTTACATCAGGCGTCCCCAGCGGAGGCCCTTCTTACATAAGGCGTCCTCAGTGGAATGCCTCCTTACATAAGGCATCCCCAGCGGAGTGCCTTCTTACATCAGGCGTCCCCAGCGGAGTGCCTCCTTACATCAGGCATCCCCAGCGGAGTGCCTCCTTACATCAGGCGTCCCCTTCGGAGTGCCTCCTTACATCAGGCGTCCCCAGCAGAGGCCCTCCTTACATAAGGCGTCCTCAGTGGAATGCCTCCTTACATCAGGCGTCACCAGCAGAGTGCCTCTTTACATCAGGTGTCCCCAGCGGAGTGCCTCCTTACATCAGGCGTCCCAAGCGGAGTGCCTCCTTTCATCAGGTGTCCCCAGCGGAATGCCTCCTTACAAAGTTACATAGTAGGTGAGGTTGAAAAAAGACACAAGTCCAACCTATGAGTGTGATTATATGTCAGTATTACATGGTATATCCCTGTATGTTGCGGTCGTTCAGGCGCTTATCTAATAGTTTCTTGAAACTATCAATGCCCCTGGCTGAGACTCCCGCCTGTGGAAGGGAATTCTACATCCTTGCCACTCTTACAGTAAAGAACCCTCTACGTAGTTTAACGTTAAACCTCTTTTCTTCTAAATTTAATGAGTGGCCACATGTCTTGTTAAACTCCCTTCTGCGAAAACGTTTTATCCCTATTGTGGGGTCACCAGTATGATATTTGTATATTGAAATCATATCCCCTCTCGAGCGTCTCTCCTCCAGAGAGAATAAGTTCAGTGCTCACAATCTTTTCTCATAACTAATATTCTCCAGACCCTTTATTAGCTTTGTTGCCCTTCTTTGTAGTCGCTCCATTTTCAGTACATCCTTCCTGAGGACTGGTGCCCAGAACTGGACAGCATACTCCAGGTGCTACCGGACCAGTCTTGTAGAGCGGCAGAATTATCGTTTTATCTCTGGAATTAATCCCCTTTTTAATGCATGCCGATATTCTGTTTGCTTTGATAGCAGCAGCTTGGCATTGCATGTCATTGCTGAGCCTATCATCTACTAGGACCCCCAGGTCCTTTTCCATCCTTGATTCCCCCAGAGGTTCCCCCCCTAGTGTATAGATTGCATTCATATTTTTGCCACCCAAATGCATTATTTTATATTTTTCTACATTGAACCTCAATTGCCATGTAATTGCCCACACCATTAATTTGTTCAGATCTTTTTGCAAGGTTTCCACATCCTGCGGAGAAGTTATTGCCCTGTTTAGCTTAGTAGTGTGCCCCCAGTGGAGTGTCTCCTTACATCAGGTGTCCCCATTGGAGTGCCTCCTTACATCAGGCATCCCCAGCAGAGTCCCTTCTTACATCAGGTGTCCCCAGCGGAGTGCCTCCTTACATCAGGCGTCCCCAGCGGAGTCCCTCTTTACATCAGGTGTCCTCAGAGGAGTGTTTCCTTACATCAAGTGTCCCCAGTGCAGTAGAGTCCCTTGGCTCTGCCTCTCACAGACCGATGTTATGCCAAAATCGGTTTCCCCCAGAGAGCCTTTTCCCCCTGGCTCACGGCTGGAGATCGTAACTTCGCCCCTCCGGCCTACTGGACTTTAGCTCCTCCTAACCCCCGCCCCTCCAGCCCTCTGCACTGCAGCTCCTTCCACTCTCCCTCGCAATGTTATTCAGCTGTCTGATCGAGATGGCCTCCGATCGGGACGAGGGTCCCAAAATCTTCATTGTCCTGGGAAAATCGGGACTGTTGGCAAGTATGGATATACAGCGATGAGTAGTAGCAATAGGTCACAGGTGTGCCAACAGCATCTGTTTCCAGGGGAATAATGTGGCCTGGCCGGTTCTTACCCAAGCGAGGAGGCACCCAGGAAGGATAGTATGTCCCTGCACTTTCTCTACTTGTCTGCAACCTTTCCCTAATGCTAAGCACCTCCCCAACATATGGGTGACCTGTCCCTACACAATCTACATCTTAAATAGATTCTACCTGACCCAAGACGACCGCCAAAGTTACATTGGATGCCAGCATCCAATCAGATGCTGCCTTTCTGTGACTGAGGTGATCATAGAGGAACGAGGGTCCTCCAGCTGCATTGTCACTACGAATGAGCGCCACCTGCAGTGGAGAAAATAGACTGCACCTGCCTACAAGTGTAACACCTAATATACCCATATAAGTTTTGCTTTATCCTGGCGAGTAAATACAAGTCTAAAGCGTATATCATATTCACCATACATTCAGCAAGTGTAAGCAAACATTCGCAAATAATGTAAATGTGTTAATAAACGTCCTTTTTGGCACTCTTCAACTCCAGTCAGGTAGTGTAGAGCACAGTGCTAGCTGTAGCTTTACGCAAGCATTTAGCGGACATTTAGCAAGCATCATCATCACCGAAGCTTTATGAATACCTGCCAAAGCATTATGCTTGTTTAAAATGTATGTGTTTTTTTTTTTACTGCCTGACCAGTTCACGTTAAGCTTGTGTTCTGCTGAAAGACATGACGTTTCTCCTTTGTGTGTCCAATGTATAAATCTACAGCATGATTTACTCATTTACGCATTCTCCTGGTTTTTATCATCACGGACATGATGGAACTATATTTATTAAGTCTGTGTTTACCCCAGCAATGGATGACCTGAGAAAACACTGCACTTGTACTCTCCCCTCTGGGATGCTGGAAATTCATGGTCAGAATTAGGCCGTCCTGACAGAGACACCGCAGTGATACTGAGGATCAAACATCACAGGGAAGCTGCCTTTTGTCTTATGTGCAGACGCTGAGAAAGCCTTTCAAGGGATCTGCCTCTGACATGATGTGAAATATGAATTTAACTCTTATTCTTCCAAGAGAACTGTTAATGGGGGCCTAAGGGCCATAACCTCAATTGCTATAATGCAGTGGTGGCTGATGCTCAAAAAAAATTTTTTGGGGGGGAGCAAAAACATTTTGAAAAAAAATCAATTGCAGCCACTGTGCCATCAAATCCTGCCACTGTGCCCTCAAATGCTGCCACTGTGCCATCAATTGCAGCCACTGTGCCATCAATTGCAGCCACTGTGCCATCAAATGCTGCCACTGTGTCTATTAAACGCTGACACTGTGTCATAAAATGCTGCTACTGTGCCCTCAAACACTGCCACTGTGCCATAAAACGCTGCCACTGTGCCTTAAAAAACTGCTGCCACTGTGCCATCAATTGCAGCCACTGTGCCAAACGCTGCCACTGTGCCCATTAAACACTGCCACTGTACCATCAAATGCTGCCACTGTGCCAAATGCTGTCACTGTGCCCCTCAAACGCTGCCACTGTGCCCATCAAATGCTGCCACTGTGCCCATCAAATGCTGCCACTGTGCCCATCAAACGCTAGAAGTGTGCCCATCAAATGCCAGTGTGCCTTTGAATGCCCCCAGTGTGACCCTGTGTGCTCGTCGTCTGCCGGGAAATTAACCTGTCTAGGTAGGGCAGTGAGTGACGGTGACAAGCGGGGTCCTCCATGTATCTCCTGCCATCCTCATCTCCTGTCCTCTCCTGATAGACATCCAATAGTGGCGCCTGTCGTTTCAGGTGACAGGTAACAGATCCGAGCACCTGATTGGTGTAGAGGCAGTTTAGTGTTAGGAAAGCAAATAGTCATTCATTTTACTAACACAGCTGAGTGACCTTTTTTGATGCCTATGGCTCTAATCAGTTGCTTCAAAAACACCCCCCACCACTGTAATTCAGGCGTCCAGTGCCCAAAAAGGGCCCGGGCGCCTGAATAGGGGGTGGCAATGGTGGCCATAGATAGATTCATGCAATGCATGAATCTATCTATTGGTGATAGAGGGGGTGGCTGGAGAGAGGGGGTGGTGTCTGTGTGCCCTTAATGCAAGGGTTACTTGCCACCAGTTGCCCTTCCCAACCCCTACCCTGCCCGCCCCTAATTCTGCCCCTAAACACGCCCTCATAAATTATCTCATGAAATGACACTTAAATGTTTTTATGCAGAATTAAGTTATAAAAGTAAATATTAACAACAACTTTATCCGTGGCCACCAATGCAACCTGCGTCTGCCAATGCAGCCTCTCCCCACTAATGCAGCATGTGCCACCAATGCAGCCTGTGTCACCAATGCAGCCTGTGTCACCAATGCAGCCCGTGTCCCCAATGCAGCCTACCTGTGCAGGGTAAAAGAGAGGAGAGCCACCGCCCATATGATCAGAGTGCTGGGGAACATAAGAGCTTTCATTTCAATAGCTGTGTGTTCCCCACTGTGTGTCGTCACATACAGCCCCTCCCACTTGTCCGGTAAACGTTGATAGACAGATCACCTGTCCCGGGACTGGACATGTGATCTGTCTGTCAAAGTGCAGGACAAAGAGAAGGGGCTGTATATGACGAAAAAGCGAGTGGAATTTTTGAGGGCTGCATTATGGCATAACCTACCTCAAGACCTCTAAAAAGTAGTAATGTTAGCAAAGTTTACTACTGCTTTGTATATCACAGGATCCCAGGAGCCTCTCATGGGGCCCCTATTGACCCAGTGGCCCTTGGGAGGTGCCCAAGTGCATAGTTGCCAACATTTCAAAAATATTTTCAGGGACACTTTTTTTTTTACCAGTTTAGAGTAGCTGACATCCCTTATGTTCCTCTATACATCACAACAGTAATCACAACATTAAATGAGTACTAATAATGGGCAGAACAAATGAGGACTGAGAAGATTTCCTTTAGTTAAACTAACAAAAGTGTGCCCATTCTAGAGCTGGTAACATTGAGTATATTCAATATAATTTTAAAGAACTGTTTTTGTGGGTAAGAGGCATAGGGGAGGAGTATGGATGGTATAAAAGTGGTAAGTATGTGCAGGTGAGGGAGAGGAATGTGGAGGGTATAACAGTGGACAATATGTACAGGAGAGGAGTGTGGAGGGTATGATGGGGGCAGTATGTACAGGAGAGGAGTGTGGAGGGTATGATAAGAGCACTATGTACAGGAGAGGAGTCTGGGAGGTATTATGGGGGCAGTATGTACAGGGGAGGAGTGTGGAGGGTATTACAACAGGAGAGGCGTGTGGAGGGTATGACAGTAGTGAGTAGTATGTACAGGAGAGTAGTGTGGAGGATATGGCAGTGGGCACTATGTACAGGAGATGAGTGTGGAGGGTTGACAGTGGACACTATGTACAGGAGAGCAGTGTGGAGGGTATGCCAGTGAGCAGCATGTACAGGAGAGGAGTGTGGAGGGGATAACAGTGGGCAGTATGTATAGGAGAGGAGTGTGTAGGGCATAATAGTGGGCAGTATGTACAGGAGAGGAGTGTGGAGGGTATTATGGGGCAGTATGTACAAGAGAAGAGTGTGAAGAGAAAGACAGTTGGCAGTATGTACAGGAGAGGAGTGTGTAGGGGATAATAGTGGGCAGTATGCACAGGAGAGGAGTGTGGAGGATATTATAGGGCAGTATGTACAAGAGAGGAGTGTGAAGAGAAAGACAGTTGGCAGTATGTACAGGAGGAGAGTGTGGAGGGTATGATGGGGGCAGTATGTACAGGAGAGGAATGTGTGACAGTGAGCAGTATGTATAGGAGAGGAGTGTGGAGGGCTTGACAGCGGGCACTTTGTACCGGTAAGGAGGATGAAGGAATCGGGAAAGGAAAAATGTAAAGGTTTGTGGAAGGATGTTTAGGGACTGCGTAGTGGTTAAGCGGGCCATACATGGATTGAAATTAAGCCAATTAAACAGAGACCAGCCATAGTCAATCTATGTATAGGCTAGCTGGTTGTACACAAGTCAATCTGTTAATCGACTTGAGTACAACCAGTCTGTCAGGTTTTTCCCAAAACAGTCAGTGCTACCAGCTATAGTTAGCAACACTGATGATTGTATTGTGTGGATATGGAAGGCTCCCCACTGGCAGAACACAATAACACTGCAGGAGTGATTCCCCCATCCACAGGTCAGCAGGTGAGAGGGTGTGTGGGGACAGGCTGGGGAGAGAGCTCTGTCAGCAGGGGGGTGTGAGGTGGTCACGGAGGGATATCAATGAGCGGGTGGGGGGAGTAACTAGGAGTGATATCTTTTGGAGTAGGTTTTGTCATCTGCAGGTTGGGAAATGGTCACCTGTGATATAAGTGGAAGGGAGGTGGCCAACATGGGAAGTGGCTGGGGAGTGACCTGGTTATTGTGCGAGTGTGAAATAGATGATGTGCTTCAAGTTTCTTTCACATTTGCGGTAATGCTTACTGCCCTCTGAAAAGTGATCTGTGGTCGATTGCTTTGCAAAGAGTGGCATAGCAGCAGCTGACAGGCGTTCATGAGGCGCTACTGCCTCCTTGTTTTTTTTTTTTTTTTATATATTGCTGAATAGTAGTTTTACATTGTTGGACTATGCTGCTACTGTGAGCGAGTTTGGCTTGCAGTTGCAGAGTGGCCCCATTGAAATCAATAGGCGAGTTTGACAGGCGGTGCTGCCTGTCAAACTCTGAAGGCTTAGTTAAAGATGCTGCAGCTAAAGAAATTCCCCCCCCCAAAAAAAGCCATAAAAAGAAGTAAAGCATCACAGCTACGGAATTTGTACAGCCCTGTCCAAATGTATTTTTAAGATTTGGGTCAGAGAAGTGCAGTGAGGTCAGTGGCTGATGAGGCACTGGCTAGTATCAGAGCCAGATACACACAGGTTACATACGCCACGATCGTTAGAGCGAGAGCAATAATTCTGGCACTAGACCTCCTCTATATCTCTAAACATGTAACCTGTAAAAAAATTTAAAGTGTCACCTATGGAGATTTTTAAGTACTGAAGTTGGCGCCATTCCACAAGTGTGCCTTATTGTAAAGTGTGACATGTTAGGTATCTATTTACTCATCTTTCATAGTATACAAAAAAATCTAGCTAACTTTTGTGTTTTTTATTTATTTTTTATTCATGAAACGGTTTCTTTCCAAAAAGAAAAAACGCTTGAAAAATTTCTGCGCAAATAATACCATGTAACATAAAAAGTTGCAACGGCCGTCATTTTATTCCCTAGGGCAGGGGTCTCAAACTGGCAGTTCTCCAGCTGTTGTGAAACTACAAGTCCCATACATAAACCCATGTATTTCCTTCTAATTAAGAGGGCTGGGCTGAAAGGGAGCATGTGTCTTTTATTGGACAGCTGGGGCCAATGGTACTTTACCATTGGTCCAAGACTCCAAGCTGTCCATTGAGCTCAGTGCCACTGACAAGAAGTAAGGAGAGGCACTGTGAGCTCATCCTCTCAGTCTGCTACAAACAGAGTGTGCCAGCTTGTATTTAAACTGTCCGCTCTGTATGTAGCTTCTGACAGGCTGCGTAAGGAGGCTCTGATTTCTGCAACCATAAGTCCCAGGAGCCCCAAATTTTGAGCAGTGGTGGGGTAGGTCTACGACCCTCGAAACACGGTCATTTGTTTATTTTTTTTGGACAAATGTGTCTATCCTAGGGTAAGGGGCCTGGAACTGCAGCTTCATTAGCCCCTATCCTAATCCGGCCCTGCTGCTAGTGTATGTGGCTCCTAGAATTCAATTTGGAACCCGAGATTAAAGTCAGATTTCTGAGTTTCAAAGCCATATTTATGAGATATAAATTCAGAATTTTGAGTTTCAAAGTAGAACTATAGGCAAAAAAATGTTTTTCCCTTTTGGAAATAGCGAGGAAAACCCTGTAAATTAAGGGAATTCCTTGGGGGTCATTCCCCAGGTCACCAGAACTAGTGTCCCCATTGGAAGATTTCCCCTCTATGACTTTTCTGGTGACAACCCAAAATTTGGGATTCTCTTTAACTTTCACTTTCGAAAATGGTAAACAGGACAAATAGAGAGGGTGACTCTCCTTAAAGGATAACTTTTTTGAAAAAAAGAATAAATGCAATTTTTTTACAGGTAATAAAATGTCCATTAATTATTATTATTTTTCTTGGAGCCTGTAAAGCATGAGCCTCTTGGCTGCTTCTCTGATTAATCCTCTCCTTGCCCGGCCTGTCAGTTTAGGTGGACAGCCATGTCTCGGTAGGTTTGCAGTTGTGCCATGTTCAAAGCTTGTTATTTTTTTTTATAACTTAACCCTGCTTTAAACTCCTCTGCAACTTTATCCCTGACCTGTCTGGTGTGTTCCTTGGCCTTCACGATGCTGTTTGTTCAATAAGGTTTTCCAACAAACCTCTAAGCCCTTGTACACACGGTCTGAGATTCCGTCGGAATGTTTCCTATCGGACTGTTTTGTCGGATATTCCGACTGTGTGTGGTCTTCATCGGACTGTTTCCGTCGGAATTTCCAACTTGCCGGTAACATTTTCTGACAAAATGCTCCTATCGGACATACTCCGATCATGTGTAGCCTACTCCGAGGGACAAAGTGCCACGCATGCTCAGATCAAATTCCTAATCCAAAGCTATTGGCTACTAGCCTGAACGTAGTCCCGTCGTAACGAAATAACGTCATCACGTTATGTATAATCGGATTTTCCAACAACTTAGTCCGACCGTGTGTATGCAACATCACTTCCGGACCTCTTCCGGAATCAATCCGTTGGAATTACTTCGACGGATTTGGTTGTCAGAATCTCCGACCGTGTGTACAAGGGCTAAGGGCTTCCCAGAACAGTTGTATTTATACTGAGATTAAGTTACACACAAGTGGACTCTATTTACTAACTAAGTAACTTCTGAAGACCACCACTAGATTTTAGTTAGGGGTATCAGAGTAAAGGGGCTGAATACAAATGCAATTTGCAGGTATTTATTTGTAAAAACAATTGAAAACCATTTATCATTTTCCTTCCACTTCACAATTATGTGCCACTTTGTGTTGGTCTATCACATAAAATCCCAATAAAATACATTTACGTTTTTGGTTGTAACATGACAAAATGTGGAACACAATTTACTTTTTCAAGGCATTGTAATTGAGCAGGCTTTAAGGATAAGTAAAAATAACAGATAAGTGCAAAAAGTGCCAATAACCATAACCCATAAAAAAAAATTTTTTTATTATTAACAAGGGTTAAATAATCCCCAAATCCATCCACACTAATCTCTGTTGTATTTCTGAGGATCCCCTGACAATAGACATAGAACAGATGTATCTGGGGGGGATCGCCCTGGAGCACAGCCTTTGTGAGGAGGTGCCGTCTTTGCTGAGTAGTATACTTAGTCTGACAGAAGAGGGGAGATAACATTAAGTAGACACCAGTATACTATACAAAGCACTTAATGCTGATTTACACATTAGGAGACAAATGCTATTGCTTGACTCAATGTAGAATTTTGTGGCTGGCAGGGCAGTGACAAATGAGATTTACTTAGCAACTATGACTTTATTCTTCTGGGAAAACTCTGAGGCCCCCCTCCATTTTATCTTGTTCCACTGAGATGCTTTATGTTTAACCACTTTCAGACCCCGGACCATTTTGCAGGCCAATGACATGACCACTTTTTGCGATTCGGCACTGCGCCACTTTAACTGACAATTGCGCGGTCGTGCGACGTGGCTCCCAAACAAAATAGAGCTTTCTTTTGATGGTATTTGATCACCCCTACGGTTTTTATTTTTTGCGCTATAAACAAAAAAAGAGTGACAATTTTGAAAAAAACGCACTTTTTTTACTTTTTGCTATAATAAATATCCCCCAAAAATATATAGTTTAGGCCGATAGGTATTCTTCTACATATTTTTATTCTGTTCTTTATTTAAAGCTGGAAGCCCAACTCCAAGCAAAAAAAAATGTTTCCCCGTGCTACTGCTCGTTTTTGTCTAGGGGATTGGAGAACAGAAATGAGAACAGAAATATACTTACCTAATACTCCAATCCTCCCTGAACAAGACTTGTCCCTCTGACTCCTGCACACCCCCCCAACCCCCCCCCCCCCACCCCCATTGGTCTAGTGTAGTGATGGTGAACCTTGGCACCCCAGAAGTTTTGGAACTACATTTCCTATGATGCTCATGCACTCTGCAGTGTAGTTGAGCATCATGGTAAATGTAGTTCCAAAACATCTGGGATGCCAAGGTTCACCATCATTGCATGCCAAGCCTTATGGTAATGCATAATAAAATGGGCACTTTGCCAGTAGTGTGAAACCAGCCTCAGGTGGCCAAGTGAACACACCAGTATTAATAGCACTACCGGGGATTTCAAAAAATGTCCGATAAAGTGAAGTTCCAACGTTAATTAAAAAAAAAATGTTGTAAACAATTCATAAGTTCATATAATGTACATGTACTACTCACTTATTTTTTCCTGAATATCCCCCGATATCCGGTTTTGTATAAAAAAAGCAGTTAGTTACAGTGCCTTGCGAAAGTATTCGGCCCCCTTGAACTTT
This sequence comes from Lithobates pipiens, assembly GCF_037356315.1. Taxonomy (NCBI): domain Eukaryota; kingdom Metazoa; phylum Chordata; class Amphibia; order Anura; family Ranidae; genus Lithobates; species Lithobates pipiens. Next base: position 236,008,442 of record NW_027507790.1, read on the forward strand.
TCAACCTTTTGCCACATTTCAGGCTTCAAACATAAAGATATAAAATTTTTATTTTTTTTGAAGAATCACCAACAAGTGGGACACAATTGTGAAGTGGAACGAAATCTATTGGATTTTTGAAACTTTTTTAACTAATAAAAAAAGGAAAAGTGGGGCGTGCAAAATTATTCGGCCCCTTTGCTTTAATACTTTGTAGAGCTACCTTTTGCTGCGATTACAGCTGCAAGTCGCTTGGGGTATGTCTCTATCAGTTTTGCACATCGAGAGACTGAAATTCTTGCCCATTCTTCCTTGCAAAACAGCTCGAGCTCAGTGAGGTTGGATGGAGAGCGTTTGTGAACAGCAGTTTTCAGCTCTTTCCACAGATTCTCGATTGGATTCAGGTCTGGACTTTGACTTGGCCATTCTAACACCTGGATACGTTTATTTGTGAACCATTCCTTTGTAGATTTTGCTGTATGTTTGGGATCATTGTCTTGTTGGAAGATAAATCTCCGTCCCAGTTTCAGGTCTTTTGCAGACTCCAACAGGTTTTCATCCAGAATGGTCCTGTATTTGGCTGCATCCATCTTCCCCTCAATTTTAACCATCTTCCCTGTCCCTGCTGAAGAAAAGCAGGCCCAAACCATGATGCTGCCACCACCATGTTTGACAGTGGGGATGGTGTGTTGAGGGTGATGAGCTGTGTTGCTTTTACGCCAAACATATCCTTTTGCATTTTGGGCAAAAAGTTTGATTTTGGTTTCATCTGACCAGAGCACCTTCTTCCACATGTTTGGTGTGTCTCCCAGGTGGCTTGTGGCAAACTTTAGACAAGACTTTTTATGGATATCTTTGAGAAATGGCTTTCTTCTTGCCACTTTTCCATAAAGGCCAGATTTGTGCAGTGTACGATTGTTGTCCTATGGACAGACTCTCCCACCTCAGCTGTAGTTTACATCCAGAGTGATCATGGGCCTCTTGGCTGCATCTCTGATCAGTCTTCTCCTAGTCTGAGCTGAAAGTTTAGAGGGACGGCCAGGTCTTGGTAGATTTGCAGTGGTCTGATACTCCTTCCATTTCAAAATGATCGCTTGCACAGTGCTCCTTGGGATGTTTAAAGCTTGGGAAATCTTTTTGTATCCAAATCCGGCTTTAAACTTCTCCACAACAGTATTACGGACCTGCCTGGTGTGTTCCTTGGTCTTCATGATGCTCTCTGCGCTTTCAACAGAACCCTGAGACTATCACAGAGCAGGTGCATTTATACAGAGACTTGATTATACACAGGTGGGTTCTATTTATCACCATCAGTCATTTAGGACAACATTGGATCATTCAGAGATCCTCGCTAAACTTCTGGAGTGAGTTTGCTGCACTGAAAGTAAAGGGGCCGAATAATTTTGCACGCACCACTTTTCAGTTTTTTATTTGCTAATAAAGTTTAACCACCTCGCGCCCGCCCTATAGCCGAATGACGGCCGTAGAGCAGGCGCGTTCGTCCGGGTGGTCGTCCCTGGACGTTCTGATGTTTACTTCCGCAATGCGCGCCGCCGCGGGCGCGCATCGCGGAAGTTCTGTGTTCGCCGTGTCCCCCCGGGGACAGGCAAACACAGATTGCTGTAAACGGCCAATCACAGCGGCCGTTTACAGCGTGATCGGCATGTCCAATGGGAGATGATCTCATATGTAAACATATGAGATCATCTCTCAGCGCCGTTCTCCCTCCTCGCACAGACAGTGTGAGAGGGGAGAGATGAACGGCTGCAGCGACAGCCGTTCTGCCTCTAGTAAAAAAAAAAGTAAAAAAATAAAATAAAAAGTGCCATCCTCCCCCAGCAGTGCCATCCGCCCCCAGCAGTGCCATCCGCCCCAGTGCCATCCGCCCCAGTGCCATCTGCCCCAGTGCCATCCGCCCCAGTGCCATCCACCCCAGTGCTACCTGCCCCCAGTGCCATCCACCCCAGTGCTACCTGCCCCCAGTGCCATCCACCCCAGTGCTACCTGCCCCCAGTGCTACCTGCCCCCATTGCTACCTGCCCCCAGTGCCACCTGTTGTCAGTGCCACCTGTCGTCAGTGCCATCTGTCATCAGTGCCACGTATAAGTGCCATCTGTCATCAGTGCCACGTGTCATCAGTGCCACATAGTGCCATCTGTCATCAGTGCCACGTATTAGTGCCATCTGTCATCAGTGCCACGTATCAGTGCCATTTGTCATCAATGCCACCTGTCAGTGTCACGTGCCATCTGTTGTCAGTGTCAAGTGTCATCAATGCCACTTATCAGTGCCATCTGTCATCAGTGTCACGCGTCATCGGTGCCATGTATTAGTGCCATCTGTCATCGGTGGCACGTATTAGTGCCACGTATTAGTGCCATCTGTCATCAGTGCCACGTATTAGTGCCATGTGTCTTCAGTGCCACGTATTAGTGCCACGTGTCATCAGTGCCACGTATAAGTGCCACATATTAGTGCCATCTGTCATCAGTGCCACATATTAGTGCCATCTGTCATCAGTGCCACGTATAAGTGTCATCATTGCCACGTATCAGTGCCATCTGTCATCAGTGTCACGTGTCATTGTCCTGGTGCTTCAAAAGTGTAATAAATAGTCAACAAGTTAGATGTGTAATTTATGTTCCTAGAACACATGATGGTGTTACCTGCATGTTGGGCCTCTCTATGTGGCCAGGCTGTGAAAAAGTCCCACACATGTGGTATTGTAATACTCAGGAGGAGTAGCAGAATTTTTTGGGGGGTGTCATTTGTGGTATACACATGCCATGTGAGAGAAATAACCTATTACAATGACAATTTTGTGGAGAAAAAAAAAATGAAAAATCTTAATTTTGCAAAGAATTGTGGGAAAAAAATGACAACATCAAAAAGCTCACTATGCCTCTTACTAAATACCTTGGAATGTCTACTTTCCAAAAAGGGGTCATTTGCGGGGTATTTGTACTTTCCTGACTTGTTCGGGTCACAAGAAGTGAGATAGGCCACCAGTACATCAGATGTGATCAATTTTGTGCGATTCGCACCACACCTTGTAGACTCTCTAACTTTCACAAAGACCAAATAATATCCACTAATTTGGGTTATTTTTACCAAAGATATGTAGCAGTATAAATTGTGGCCAAAATTTATGAAGAAAAATTAATAATTTGCATAATTCTGTCACAGAAACAAAGAAATATGCTTTTTTTTTCAAAATTTTCAGTCTTTTTTCATTTATAGCGCAAAAAATAAAAACCCCAGAGGTGATCAAATACCACCAAAAGAAAGCTCTATTTGTGGGAAAAAAAGGACAAAAAATTAATTTGGGTACAGTGTTGCATGACTGAGTAATTGTCATTCAAATTGTGAGAGCACCGAAAGCTGAAAATTGGTCTGGGCAGGAAGGGTGTTTAAGTGCTCAGTAAGCAAGTGGTTAATCCAATAGATTTCGTTCCACTTCACAATTGTGTCCCACTTGTTGTTGATTCTTCACAAAAAATTAAAATTTTATATCTTTATGTTTGAAGCCTGAAATGTGGCAAAAGGTTGAAAAGTTCAAGGGGGCCGAAAACTTTCGCAAGGCACTGTATATAATGTGTTCCTGGCAGTTTTCATCTTGCCTGTGAGCATGTGAAACCCACAAGCAGACAGTTCAGGGATACAACGATGCTGAGCTACCAGCATGCACTGCCCATTCCCGTGCCTGCGCATTATTTACTGTGCGCAGCGCCGTCAACTTCTGACGTTGCCATCACAGCAGGCGGTGTTGTCGGAAGTGCTCGCCACATTGTGATGGCAACGAAGATAAACAAAAACACGTCATTGCGTCATTTCTGGTTTCGGAAGATCATGAGAATTAGCGGCGGCTAGCCACACTAACTCCTGGGAATAATGATTCATAGCTCCCAGGAGACAGTGCGTCACCCCAGGAGACAGTGCACCGCTGGATATGACGGCGATACCCGCGGGTGGCTGACACAGGAAACGCCACAGAAATAAAGGCTATACAGGTAACCCATAGGAAAAAATAAATAAAAAAATTCCATTTGGCAATGTATATAATGCGAGAATCCTATTAAGGTGAACTTCTAAAATTGTGTGGAACTCCGCTTTAACTCTCATTAAATTTGATTAGGACAATGTTACCATTATACTGTTTCCAAGATCCTCTCATCCATCGGTGCTCAAGGCCTATAGATAATGTGTCAGTGCATTTAATGGGCAGAGCTAACATTAGTTCAGCTTTCGGTTATGATTTGTGTAGAGGGGGCATTGCTAAAAACGGGGTATTTTTACAGAGTAGCCGTTTGTATATGGAAGAATACAAAATAACAGGTAAACCAAACAACTTAATAGCCACAAAATATATAAATTGGCTTTGTATGTAATCAAAAGTATTTGCAAAATACCTTGTAAAAGTAGCACTGACATAAAATCGTCCCATCAATTTATCTTTGGGTAGAGAAGCTCACTTATTCCACTCCTGGCAGGCAGACATTCCCAATTTCACAGAAGAAGACTGGGATAAAGGGGTTCAGCAGTATGTACCCACAGTTATTTTGGCGAAAGATAGATTTATACAGCTTAAATTCCTTCATAAGGCTTACTATACCCCTCCAGCACCTCTCCAGAAACTATCCTACACGATCTGAGACATGTCCCAAATGTTCACAAGAGGTGGGGACATATTTTTATTTAATATGAGAATGTCCTCCTATTCAAGACTTCTGGAGGCAGTGGTTTGGCATGTTTGAGAAAATCTGGGATGTGTGGATTATGGCTAGATCCCTGAATTTTTAACTCACTGCTATGGTATCTAAATAGTTGGGGTTCCATAGTCTTAATGTTGCCTTCCTTACTCTGATGTTTATTTTCTGGTCTCTAGAACTATATGGCTCCTCCTAGTTGTCCACCCTGCCTTGTACTCCCTCACACTCGATATCCTATCCTTGAGCAATCACTCTTCTCAGCCTTTTCTTCTCTTTCTCCTTTTTTTCCTTCTCTCCCCTTCCTTCCTTCCTGACGAGTCACCCTGCACAATAAGGGATAGCAGCAGTGATTGGTCATTATTACAGGAAGCTGCTGCACAGAGGGAAAGTCTCACACTGGATTGCTACACAGATCTGGAAGAAATACACAAATCACATCAAGATTCAATTAGGAATACACATAGAACTTGTATTTAGACTATTTAGCTTATCCTAGAGTTCAGCTTTAATGTGCTAGTCTCCCCTAAATAAAAGCAGCATTAAACAGTCTGCTAGGAGTCTCATATCAGCTGTCTTGTGATATATCAAATTTCTTAGTCCCAGAATTCTTGAATTCCTGGGCAATACCAAAGAATGGGAGATGGTGGCCTTTGTTTTTTTGCATTTGGGACAATGTGTTATGGTGTCTGCTTTGGCACAGAAAAAGCTGTCTATGCCCAATGCATGATTTAAATTTGTTATTCTCTGTGTTTTTTGTTTGTCATCAATGTATTAATGATTTGATATTGCTGCACCAGTATCTTTGTTATGTTGTCTGTGGAAAACCTTGGCCCCATTTTACTTTGTTCAACTTTAGGAGAAGCTTAGAGTATACCATGTTATATCCTTAGTTTGTGGAAGGGTATTGGTATGAATGTGTATGGGTGGATGACTTTGGGGAATTTCACCAGGCTCCAGTTTTGACAAGTTAAAAATGCATGGTAGTCTGAAGTTGTGGGAATATAAAATGACTGAAGATTGGTAAATACTGGGATATCACTGTGTCATGGATAATGATATTGTTTCAAAGTTCTGGTGGGAGTTTAGGTATTGGGAAATGGTGAATGGCAGCTAGGTGCTATGGGTGGGCCATTTCTGATTCCAAATGATAAAATAATAACTCTTGAGGTCATTTGGGTCCAATCTAGAGTCATGAAATAAGCTAGTTATGCTGTAGGTTCGTAAATTGGCTAGGTTTCCTTTGTAGAGGTATAGTCTCTTCAGCAATATGGGTGGTCTTTCCTTTTTCCACAGCAAAATGGTTAAGGCTTGGTTTGGTGGCGTATATGAGTGTGTTTCAGTAGAAGTGGTACTGGTATCATTTGTTATGGATATAAAAATCTAGCAAAATTTTTTTTTTTGCTAGGTGTATCCTCCCAATGACTTACATAGGGAGGGCGGTCCAGGTCTCCAGCTCTTTTGAGATTGTGGTGGGGGTTAGATTGTACAAAGCAGATTATGTTTTTCCAACACTGATTCCCAGGTACGTTATATATTCTTTTGCCATTGAGACGCTCAGTGCTTGGCTTCATGTTGTTTGGAAAAATAGGAAGTATTTCAGTTTTTTACAACATTATAGGTAATCCTTAAAATTTACCATTGATGGTGAATATTTTCTGTATTGTTGGAATGTCTTTCTTGGGTTGGAAGTCATGACTGCTGAGAAGCATAGGCATGTCTTAAACCATTATTGAGACATAACCTTGCCCCCCAAAAAGACACAGAGAATACTTTAAATTGGAAGTAGGGCAAGGCCACAGCTTTGTTGAACTTACAAAATAGTTATACTGTGAGCATCCATAAAATTAACACGGATAGTCTAAGAGGCCTGTCTCCACCATCAGTGCGAGACAGGCATTAAACTGACCCCAGAATTAAACGAGAGAGCATAGCCCATAAAGCAATATCAATCGCTGGCAAGCTAAACCTCCAATAAAGCTCACAATGGGCAGGTGGGTGGGCAACTCTTGTGTCGTCAGAATCTCGAGAAGAGTAGTGGGACGTGCCCTGCGTAGCCTTTTTTAGAGTTCAGGCAACACCCAGTCACCTCATGCTTCTGTAACCAATCCCAAAGGAAAACAAAAAGAAGTGGGATTGGGACTTTACCTGAACAGAAGGCGGCGAAGACAGCGGTGATAGAAGACCGGGCCACCGCTTGTAAAAGAGCTAGAAGAAGGCGCGGAGGCCCGCCAAGAAGAACCGAAGAGGGGGACAAGACCCCCAAAGAAGGGAACAAGACCCCCAAAGTTGGAAGAAGACCCCCGGATGGCGGTGAAGAAGAAAGCCGGGCTCCTCCGCTAGTAAAAGAGCTAGCAAAAGAGCAGAAGATAGCGGCGAGAGTCCGGCGAGAAGACCCCCCAAGATGGAAGAAGACCCCCGGAGCTGTGCAATAAACTATTTTTAACCCTTGTGTGTTGTGTTTTATTTACATTTTTTTCACAGGTTAATGGGTAGGGGTACGTTGTACCCCATACTCATTCACATAGGGTGGGGGGCCTGGATCCCCTTCTTAAAGCCCCCTGCCCGCAGACTCCGACAACCAATGGCCAGGGTATTTGGGAAGAGGCCCTTGTCCTCATCAACATGGGGGACCCCCAAAAGCACCCCCCAAAGCACCCCCCATTTTGAGGGCACGGGGCCTGGTACAGCTCAGGAGGGGGGGGGGGCGTTTACTCGTCCCCACCCCCTTTCCTGACCGGCCGGGTAGCATGCTAGGATAAGGGTCTGATATGGACCTAGGGGGGAACCCTACACATTTTTTCAATGTAGGGCTTCCCTTTAAGTCCATACCAGGTGACGGAGCCAGCGAAGCTTCCTTCGCTAGTCCCGGCTACCTGGAGCCACGCTCAAAATGAACGGACTTTTCTCCGTGCGGGAAAAGTCAGTTCATTTCAAAAGTATGACGGACTAGCACACACATGGCCGTATTGTCCACTGCAAGTCCGGTGGACAAATTTTGGTGCAAAACTACTTTCTAAGTCCGCCGGACTTTTGGGTAAAAAAAAGTCCGCCGGAGCCCACACACGGACGGATTGTCCGGCGGACTCGAGTCCGTCTGACTTTTACACCAGATTGTTTGATCGTGTGTATGCATACACATATGTGTATATGTTGAAGAATGTATGTAGGTGTATGTATGTATCTATATGTGTGTGTATGTATGTTGGTGTATGTATATGTGTATGTATATATGTGTGTGTTTAGGGTATGTGGAAGTGATAAAAATAATCCCCAATTACCTAAACTGAAAATAAGTATAACACAAAAATATCTATTCCTCATGGTGATGGCATGTGGAGTGAGATGCCGGCTAGCCCCAGGCCAGATATACCCCTGGTCCTGGGCGGATCCCCGCCAACATCATGTACACCACGTGGCAGCCAAGGAGAGGAGCATTGGACCCCCATCAAACCTGCGGGCATCCGCACCCCTCCGCTAAAAGGTGGGATGGAGGAAGTATGCTCTCGCACCGTGGCGTCATATGACGCAGAGCACGGGGTGCGCTTACATGACGTCGATGAGCCAAAGTCCGCCCTCGCCCCCATCATATGGAAGAGACAAGCGGGGGAAGGACCTGAGCCCATCGCAACCCCGGATCATGAGACGCAGTCAGCCAAACTCACCGTCCATGACCTGGAAGGTTAATAAAGTGGAGTGCATAAGAGCACCCCTTGATCAAATGATCTCTATATCAACTCTTATGGGGCAGTGGCATATTAATTGATGGTCAACTGGAAATATTAATAAAAAATGAATAAAAAAAATCCCAAAGGAGCCACTTAAATTCCCTGTTTAGGTAGATGCCCACATAGATGCCAAGCTTTTAGCAGTCAAGGCTACCTTTCCTTTGATGGGGCCAAGGGGCCTTCAGTGTTAATATGCCATCTACATGCAGGACAGTGAGGACATGGGTGTTGTGTATTTGGACCGCTGCAAGATCTGCAGTAGTTTCTAAGTATCTTCATAGCAGCTGGATTGTTAGATAGAATAGCTAGGGTGGTAGGTCCCCTACACCCACCCTACTCTTGTCACATGTCTTTTTGGAATGAAAATCATTTTTATTCAGAGGCAGCTCTTCTGAACACCTCTCTCCTGGCACAAGAAAAGCAGAGTTAAACACACACTTAAAGACATTTTATGCAAAAAAATGTAGGTGCGTTCAAGTGCATTAGAAGTTTGATTGTTCATTCATTTCATTGGCCATAAACACATTTATGCACATTCAGAGATTTTTCTGCCAGAACACTCCTCTCTTGAACGCACTGGCACTGTTTTTTTTCTGCCTTTAAATTCTCCTGTCCGTAAATGCCTATGTGTGCAAGGACGTATAGACTGGAGGGGCGTTTAGAGGCAGGAAAAAAAGTGCCATTTGTGATGCCTAGTGTGCATGAGGTCTAAAGGGACAGTTGGTTGTCTAGCGCTACCCTACTCAACACACTAAGGGCAGCATATTTAAAGGGGCTCTGACAACCTTGCTAATTCATGTGACTGCAGACAATATATAGGAGTAGGGGAGCAGGGCAGCCAGAAGCTGCAAGAGCCGATTATCACAGGTAGAGGAAATTGATCAAGTTGGGTTTCTTACCCAGTTCAATCAATGTTCCTCTTTGCTTTTACTTTCCCCACATACACATGTAGAGATTGTTGGCAGGCCAGTACCAGACATCCTAAAGAGCCTTTAACGCATATCTTACATAATACCAGGAATGAATTCTACTGTTTCCATTGTTTGTGAATGTCCTATGACATGTCTCTCATATTTTTTTATTTTTTTGCTCAGCTGCTTAATCAGTTACAAATGTTAGAACATTCTTGTAGTCCATTTACATCACTTGAATGTAATGGCATAAGTGAAATCGTAAAAACATTTGACATAATTTAATTTAATTTTAATTCCAGTATCCAGAGCCTTTGTGCCTACATTCCAAAAGAAATAGCTTTTAAGTCTTTGTTACTGTAACAAAGGACATGATCTGGTGCAATAGAAGTTTATCCAGTACACGTGTTTTTTTTCAGAAATAAAGGGCTATCACTCTATCTATCTGTCCATCTATCTATCTATCTATCTATCTATCTATCTATCTATCTATCTATCTATCTAGATCCTGCCTCTGGGCCTTTGGACATAGTTTAGTGCTTTTTGCATTTTCTGGTTCATTCTGCTTTATCCTGCCAAGCTTCCCTGTGGATTCTACAGTGAACTAACATTCCTTAACCACTTCAGCCCCGGAAGATTTTATCCCCTTCCTGACCAGAGCACTTTTTGCGATTCGGCACTGCGTTTAACTGACAATTGCGTGGTCGTGCGACGTTGTACCCAAACAAAATTTACGTCCTTTTTTTTCCACAAATAGAGCTTTCTTTTGCTGGTATTTGATCACATCTGCAGTTTTTATTTTTTGCACTATAAAAAAAAAAAAGAGTGACAATTTTGAAAAAGAAACAATATTTTTTACTTTTTGCTATAATAAATATCCCCCAAAAATATATAAAAAAAACTATTTTTTTTTCCTCAGTTTAGGCTGATATATATTCTTCTACATATTTTTGGTAAAAAAAAAAATCACAATAAGTGTATATTGATTGGTTTGCTCAAAAGTTATAATGTCTACAAAATAGGGGATAGTTCATGGCATTTTTATTATTCATTATTTTATTTTTGTAGTAATGGAGGCAATCAGCAATTTTTATCATGACTGTGACATTATGGTGGACACATTGGACCCTTTTGACACTATTTTGGGACCATTGTCATTTATACAGCGATCAGTGCTAGAAAATTGCACTGATTACTGTGTAAATTACACTGGCAGGGAAGTGGTTAAACACTAGGGGGTGATCAAGGAGTTAAGTGTGTCCTAGGGAGTGATTCTAACTGTTGAGGGGAGGGGCTACCTAGGACATGACAGCGATCCCTGCTCCCAATGACAGGGAGCAGTAGATATCTGTTATGACACAAGGCAGAATGGGGAAATGACTTGTTTACATAGGCATCTCCCTGTTCTACCTCTCCACACCGCAATTGCGGGCCACCGGAGAACATCAAGTTCCCGCAACCCGTGGGCATGCTCCCGCGTTGTGTGGGCCCGAAAGGCAGCAAATTTAAAGGGACATACCTGTACGTCCATTTGCCTGCCTGTGCCATTCTGCCGACGTACATCTGTGTGTGGCGGTCGGCAAGTGGTTAAAGGGTTGGTCCACCCTAAAAGTAACATTTAGTTATAGGTGGAGCCTGGTAGTTTGATGTTGGGACAGTTCCCGTTTGTTTTTACCGTTGGTTATTTGTTGACGGGACACACTGGACACCTTTGCTGCCATTGTGCTATTTGCTGTGTGTCCAGGGTGCCCCTGTGCCTTTAAGGCTCCCTCCAAGCCTACCTGCCCTTAATCTATGAATTATATATGTGCTCCTACTATGGAGGCTCTCAAAATGTATAGAGTTAGGACTGCAGTTAATAACGGGTGCCGTGATGTGGCCTCTGCAGCATACGCTTGTATTTGCAAATGTGTACAAACTAGACCCCTGTTTTTAATGTGAACTGTTAAACAGGACAATTTGGTATGTTACAAGCTGGCGAGTAAGTCGAGCTGGGAATTTTTCTTTGTTGTTGTTTGACACACGTCGCCATTCCATCTGCTCCTTGCTGGTTAAAGGTTGGGGCAGTTGCCATCTGTTTGTGCTGTTGGTATTTTGAGTGAGCCCTTGGCTTCTTGACCTCCAGTAGGTCTCCTTGCCTAATAATTACCATTTCTTTACACATGTGGGGTTCTTGATCATCTTCTGTAGGCCCAGTGCCTCCTGTTACCTTTTTCAGAAGATAAAATACAGTAGAAATAAGTGCTAATGCAAAAATAACCCAATACAGGCTGGATCTTTAATTAAAAGTTTTAAAAGAAGAGTGGAAGCCCCTCCTAATGCTCGCGGCAGGTTTGCAGACTCAAGGGTAGCGATCACACAAATTGAACCTCCAAGAGATATAAGAAATTGTCAGGTATCTTAACTATCTAGAATCTTAAATGGCTCCCTCTATGCCTATCTACACCCTTCTCCAGTAGCTCCTCTGTTCAAAATCTTTGTGCTGCATGTTGTGTAAGCAGCTCAGGGTGCTGACAGAACTAAGAAAGGCAATGGATCTTTGGACTTTCTGGTTCCCAGTGTTAATTTCGTCAACGAAAACATTTTCATCAAAGTTGAAAATGAAATGAAAAGTACAGCTCATTTTTGTCTGCTGACGAAAACTATGATGTAAATTAAATCCATTTTCATTAACAAATGAAAACGGGATGAAAATGTGAGGCAGGGACTTTGACCCTCATGAACTAACTTCTGGTTTTCACAGAGATCCACCTGCTTCCACTCCCAGCAAGCAAGCTAGTTGAAGCGACTGTGTGCACCGTGATGACTGCCAGAGACCAGAGCAGCACTGTCATTACAGACAGGCTTCCCAAGTCCCGATGAGACTGTCCCACTCCCGCGTCCTGACTCAAGAGACAACCACCCATGTCCAGAGCAGCAGAGAGCAGAGAAGACTGTGAGTGTGTAGTACATTACAATTACAGCAGGCCTGAGGCCTCCCCTCAGACCACCATCCATTCAGAGCACTGTGTGTGCATTACATGCCTCCTCTGACCACTGGCAGTGGCATCCAGGGCACTGTGCATTACAAGCCATCCTTCAGACCTGACCTGAGACCACCATCCAGCACTGTGTGCGCAGCATTACAGGCCTCCTCTGACCACCAGCATCTAGAGAACTGTGCATTACAGGCCATCCTTCAGAGTGACGACTGTCTAGAGCACTGTGTATGCGTTACAATCCTCCTCTGACCACTGGTATCCAGAGCACTGTGCATTACAGGCCATCCAAGTCAGACTGGCTGGGACCAGACCACCATCCAGCACTGGATACAGGCCTCCTCTGACCACCGGCAACCACATCACTGTGCAGCATTACAGGCCTTTCGAGCCACCGTCCAGATCACTGTGCAGCATTACAGGCCTCCTCAGACCACAGTCTAGAGAGCACCCTGCAGCATTACTGGCCTACTCAGACCACCGTCCAGAGCATTGTGCATTACAGGCTTCCTCCTCACTGTCCACGTCCAGACCTCACCGAGGTAAGTCAGACTCAGTCACTCCTCCTATTTTCCCATCCCCATTGCTGCAGAAAGTATACAAGAAATGTCGGCATCTGTGGTTGATGGAGAGAGAAGAGAAGATCTATGGGTGTATTTAACATTTGATCTTAAGGACAACAAGACCCTTTGCAAACCGCGTGAAGCGACACTCGCTGGTAAAAATACAACAAACTTGAATTGTCATTTGCAGACAACTAACTCATCCTGAAATTCATACAAAGGTAAGCACAGCACTTAACTCCACTTTTCTTGGGAACAGTCTTATCTATGTACATTGCAGGGATTTTTTTTATCAAACTTTCTTGCAGTCAGATTTCATACCTTTTGTTATTCTGAAGTAATAACTGTTTGTTTGTCTGTCTATGTTGTGCACTTTAGTCACTGAATTTTAATGGCAGTGATTTGATTTCATAATATCTATCAGCTGCTGATTTCCCTGAACTGAAGTATATCATCAAAATATATATAGAATGATGTGATCATTGGGAGGGGCTGGGACACTGTCAATTTTCGCAAGGCACATGGCGCCTAAAGGCCTAAGGCTGGCCCTGGGAAGGGCCATACATGTAGTATCATGCCAGTGCACCACACCAAACTATTTGAACTGCTCTTTTAGGTGCTTCAAAATACAAGATGGACTCCAAGGAACAACAGGCCAGGAAGGAGGCCATAGCAAGATGGATTGGGCACAATGGATTACCAGTCAGAACAATTGAAAATAAGGACTTTGTTATCATGATGGAGACAGTAGATAGGAAGCTGTTTTAAAGAAAATTAAAATAAGCAATCTGATTGACAAACAGTATGAAAATGAAAAACAAAAATTGAAAAAGACTGGCTGCTGCCTGGACCGTATCTATTTGCACTGATTGGCAGACCAAAAAATGACTCTCAGCTTCATTCCTTGCTAAGTGCATGCTACTTTTGTGTTGAACAACATAAACACGAACACATATTGTTGGCCCTTGAACAAGTAGCCCACCCACACACTGCACAGTCAATCAAATCACGTGTGGACAAATGCTTGCAAGAGTGGGACATACCAAAGAGGAAGATCCTTACAGTGATAACAGACAATGGGAACAATATAATGGCAGCATTTAAACAAACTGCAGCAGCAGAAGAACCACCCGGCTCTAGTGAGGAAGACTCACCCCTGATGGAAAATGGCTGAGTCTGAAATTGACGATCTGCGGTGAGCCATTTTTATTCTTTTTACATAATGCCATGGTTGACACCAGATGATTGATATGGGGGTGCTATCTGCTCTACTCTACTGGTGCATCTTAGTTATTTTTCCACTTTATTTGTAGTCTTGTGTAAAAGTATTCCCATAAAATTTTAAGTGTTAAAATAATAGAATGGAACAGTAACCTTTTCTATACTTTATGCCTATTTGGCTGTGTTCCACTTGCTAGGTACCAACAGATCAATATGGACCGGACACTATTTGTGGTGCATACCTTGCAACTTGTGGTCCACATGGTGCAGAAGGAGGCAAGTGTGAAGAGAATACTGGATAAAACAAGATCAATAGTGAACCTTTTTCTGCAAGTCTTCAATTGCAGCACAGAAGATATTGGAGCATTGTGGCCTTACTCTTGAGTCGGTCTGCCAAATCGCAAACAACATGGCATGGGAAAGTTTGCTCCCTATGGAATGGCAAAAGCTCACATCATTGCATGACCTACTGCTGCCTTTTGCAGAGCATACTAAAACCCTCCAGAGTGACAACATGTCCCTGGCTGTCCCTGCCCTCTTTTATTTGCTCAGCTACCTTGAGCACTTTAAACAGAACACTAGCTTCCAAGACCTTGCCACAATTACACAGAGAATCAAAGGAAGTGTGAACCAGTGTTTTGCTTCACTTTTAGATCCAACTGATGAAATGTTCTTGCCACTTATGCCACGTACACACGATCGGAATTCCGGACAGAAAAAGACAGATGAGAGCATTTCATCGGAAAATGCGATCGTGTGTATGTATGCTCCATCGGAATTTAGCTATCTGAATTTCCGCCAGCCAAAAATTGATAGCATGTTCTCAATTTTCCAGACGGAAAAACTTTCTATCTGTAATTCTGATCGTGTGTATGCAATTCTGACACGCCAAAAATCACACATGCTCAGATTCAACTACGAGACAGAAGCTATTGGCTACTGGCTATTGAACTTCCTTTTTCTAGTCACGTTGTATGTGTTGTACATCACCGCGTTATAAATGATCGGAATTTGATGTGACCGTGTGGACAGCTTGAGCCGAATTCCGTCGGGAAAACCATCTGAGCTTTTTCCGACAAGAATTCCGGTCGTGTGTACGCGGCATTACAGCAGCTGCTTGTTTTGTCAACCCTACTGTCTGTGAAACCCTTGTTGATGTGGCGGATGAGAATATTCATGAACTGCTTAAAAAGGCAGAGGAGTATGCCGTTAGAAAATCCACATTGCCACACACACGACATGGGGAATTGTCTGAAGAAGATGATGTGGAACCATCACAGGAAGTGGAAGAAGTACCGCCACTGGTGCCATCCACATCTAAGCAGCCAGTCGTTCAGTTTCTTTCTAAATGCCGCAGAAGACCCAGGCAGAGGATCTCCCCAAACAGCATAGAACAGCAGATCAGAAAATATAAGGAAGAGCTTTTGCACCAAGTTGCCACTGTCAGTGAGGACACCGCAACAGATTTTTGTCTGTCAAGGAATGACACTTTTTATCTCCAGCTAAAACCTTTTGCATTAGATATGCCAGCTTCTCAAGCCTTTGCAGAGAGGGTATTCAGTGTCGCAGGTGACCTCTCTGGGGGCCGCCAGAATAGAGTAAGGGTCATGTTGGCACAAAGTGCATGCCTTAAAATGAATCAAAACAAATAGAAGTGTTTTATTCTTCATGTATTTCTATTTCTAACATAAGAAGCACACCTAATACTTGTAGGTTGTGCTTATTGCGAAAGGAAGAATCAATAGTTCAACAACAGTTTTAATTGTCAATAAAATTCATAGAAAAATGCACAGGCTACAAATGCCATTAGTATGTGGAACAATAACAACCACCACTTTTTATCAACTCCTCTCTCTCTTAGCTTTTTCACAATAGAGGTAAATATAACACTAATGAAAAAGAAAAACAGATCAGGAATGGGCAAAAATGTCAGCCTTACATCGGGGTCCTACCCCAGTAGTATTTTTAGTGTGATTTATACCTCTATTATCATTGCGAATGCTGAGAGAGAGAGGAGAGAGTAGTTGATAAGAAGTGGTATTATCAACACACTAATGGCATTATTATAGACCGTGCACTTTATCTTTGAATGTATCTGAGAATTAGAACCGTTGATATAATAAACTGACAGTTAACTGATTCTTATTGTAGAAATAAGCATTACCCTCAAGTATTTTGGTTTATTATGTTGTGCCTGTGCCAAACTGGCAGTGGCAGTGCCTGTGCAGTGTGCTGTCTGTGTGTGCTATGCTTGGTCTTGTACATGTACAGCTGTGTCCAAAAGTTTTGAGAATGATACCAATTAAAATTTTTAAAAAATTTGCTGCGGTTATGAGAAAGTGTTTCTTATGTATAACGGTTGTTGATAACCTATATATTGTTCTGTTCTTGCAAAGAAATAAAGAATTAAAAAATAAAATAAAAAATTTGCTGCTTCAGTGTTTTTACATCTTTTTGTCAGATGTTACTATGGTATACTGACGTATAATTACAAGCATTTCATAAGTGTCAAAGGCTTTTATTGACAGTGACATTAAGTTTATGCAAAGAGTCAGTATTTTCAGTGTTGAGTTGACTCTTCTTTTTCAAGACCTCTGCAATTCACCCTGGCATGTTGTCATTGTCAATCAACTTCTGCGCCACATCCTGACTGATGGCAGCCCATTCTTGCATAATCAATGCTTGGAGTTTGTCAGAATTTGGGGGTTTTTTTTGTTCACTCACCCGCCTCTTGAGGATTAAACACAAGTTCTCAATGGGATTAAAGCGGAGCTCAGTCAATTTTATTTTTGTTTTAACCAGTTGCCGACCGCCGCACGACGATGTACGTCGATAGCATGGCACGGGCAGGCATATTGGCGTACATGTACGTCCCTTGCCTCCCGCGGGTCGGGGGCCCGATCGGGCCCCCGCCCGGTGCCTGCGGCGGTCGGTATTCGTGCGGGAGCGATCCCGGACGAGGGGACGGCCATTCGTTCATGGCCACCCCCTCGCGATCGCTCCCGACGAATAGGAATCCCCCGTGACATCACTTCCTCTCCTGTAATGTAAACACAGGAGAGGAAGTGATGTATTCTCTCCTCCGTGTCGGTATTTTTCGTTCCGACACGGAGGAGAGTGGATCGGTGAGTTGCACCAACACTCTACACACACAGTAGAACATGCCAGGCACACTCACACCCCCCGATCACCCCCCCAATTACCCCTGCCCCCCAGTCACAGTGACACCAATGTCATTTTTTTTTTTTTTTTTTTTTTTTTGCATTGGTGTCATTTGTGACTGTAATAACTGTTAGGGCAGTTAGAGTTAGCCCCCTTTAGTTCTAATGTACCCCCCTAACCCCCCCAATAAAGGTTTAACCCCGTGATCACCCCCCGTCGCCAGTGTCACTAAGGCTGGGTTCACATTGCAGCGGTTTATGAGAACGAATGTGATTCGCACCGCACTGCAGTGCAAATCACATCCGATCTCTGTGCGATTCGAGTTCAGCCATTCGCCGCACCCGCCGCACCCGCCACACCCGCCGCACCCACCGCAAATTCGCACGGGACCCTTTTTTTGGCCCGCAGCAGAATCGGATCGCATGGGTGTTCACACCATGCGATCCGAGTTTGCAGATCGCACTGCGATATGCGAACTGATCTGGGGGTGTCAGTAACATTTCACTGACACTCCCAGCAGTTCGCATAGGGCAGTGTGAACTGCCGCCGGGAGGCATGCGATGCGGGAACCCGCCGCGGATTTGCGGCGTTTCCGCATCGCTCCAGTGTGAACCCAGCCTAATAAGCGATCATTTTTCTGATCGCCGTATTAGTGTCACAGGTGACGCTAGTTAGGCAGGTAGGTATTTAGGTTCGCCGCAGCTTTTTATAGCGCCAGGGACCCCCATATACTACCGCATAAAGCCCCCTGATTGCCCCCTAGTTAACCCTTTCACCAGTGATCACCATATAACTGTTACAGGTGACGCTGGTTGGTTAGTTATTTTTTATAGTTTCAGGGCACCCGCCATTTATTACCTAATAAAGGTTTAACCCCCTGATCACCCGGCGGGTGTCATTTGTGACTAATAACTGTTAGGGCAGTTAGGGTTAGCCCCCTTTAGTTCTAAGGTACCCCCCTAACCCCCCCAATAAAGGTTTAACCCCGTGATCACCCCCCGTCGCCAGTGTCACTAAGGCTGGGTTCACATTGCAGCGGTTTATGAGAACGGATGTGATTCGCACCGCACTGCAGTGCAAATCACATCCGATCTCTGTGCGATTCGAGTTCAGCCATTCGCCGCACCCGCCGCACCCGCCACACCCGCCGCACCCGCCGCAAATTCGCACGGGACCCTTTTTTTGGCCCGCAGCAGAATCGGATCGCATGGGTGTTCACACCATGCGATCCGAGTTTGCAGATCGCACTGCGATATGCGAACTGATCTGGGGGTGTCAGTAACATTTCACTGACACTCCCAGCAGTTCGCATAGGGCAGTGTGAACTGCCGCCGGGAGGCATGCGATGCGGGAACCCGCCGCGCATTCGTGGCGTTCCCGCATCGCTCCAGTGTGAACCCAGCCTAATAAGCGATCGTTTTTCTGATCGCTGTATTAGTGTCACAGGTGACGCTAGTTAGGCAGGTAGGTATTTAGGTTCGCCGCAGCTTTTTATAGTGCCAGGGACCCCCATATACTACCGCATAAAGCCCCCTGATTGCCCCCTAGTTAACCCTTTCACCAGTGATCACCATATAACTGTTACAGGTGACGCTGGTTGGTTAGTTATTTTTTTATAGTTTCAGGGCACCCGCCATTTATTACCTAGTCTCACTAGTGTACCCCTAAATTTAGGGGTGTCTACTTTCCAAAATGGGGTCATTTGGGGGGGGTTTGTGCCATCTTGGCATTTTATGGCCTTCAAAACTGTAACGCCCTTAGAAAGCCTGAAGGCGGTGCTTGGTTTTCGGGGCCCCGTACGCGGCTAGGCTCCCAAAAAGTCCCACATATGTGGTATCCCCGTACTCAGGAGAAGCAGCAGAATTTATTTTGGGGTGTCATTTCACATATGCCCATGGCATGCGTGAGCAATATATCATTTAGTGACAACTTTGTGAAAAAAAAAAAAAAAAAAAAAAGTTTGTAATTTTCCCGCAACTTGTGGCAAAATATAAAATATTCCATGGACTCAACATGCCTCTCAGCAAATAGCTTGGGGTGTCTACTTTCTAAAATGGGGTCATTTGTGGGGGTTTTGTGCCATCTTGGCATTTTATGGCCTTCAAAACTGTAATAGGTAGTGAGAAGTGAACTCAAAAATTTACGCCCTTAGAAAGCCTGAAGGCGGTGCTTGGTTTTCGGGGCCCCGTACGCGGCTAGGCTCCCAAAAAGTCCCACATATGTGGTATCCCCGTACTCAGGAGAAGCAGCAGAATTTATTTTGGGGTGTCATTTCACATATGCCCATGGCATGTGTGAGCAATATATCATTTAGTGACAACTTTGTGAAAAAAAAAAAAAAAAAAAAAAAGTTTGTAATTTTCCCGCAACTTGTGGCAAAATATAAAATATTCCATGAACTCAACATGCCTCTCAGCAAATAGCTTGGGGTGTCTACTTTCTAAAATGGGGTCATTTGTGGGGGTTTTGTGCCATCTTGGCATTTTATGGCCTTCAAAACTGTAATAGGTAGTGAGAAGTGAACTCAAAAATGTACGCCCTTAGAAAGCCTGAAGGCGGTGCTTGGTTTTCGGGGCCCCGTACGCGGCTAGGCTCCCAAAAAGTCCCACATATGTGGTATCCCCGTACTCAGGAGAAGCAGCAGAATTTATTTTGGGGTGTTATTTCACATACGCCCATAGCATGTGTGAGCAATATATCATTTAGTGACAACTTTGTGTAAAAAAAAAAAAAATTTTTTTTTTTGTCATTATTCAATCGCTTGAGGCAAAAAAATTAAATATTCAATGGGCTCAACATGCCTCTTATCAATTTCCTTAGGGGGTCTACTTTCCAAAATGGGGTCATTTGGGGGGGTTTTGTACTGCCCTGCCATTTTAGCACCTCAAGAAATGAGATAGGCAGTCGTAAACTAAAAGCTGCGTAAATTGCAGAAAACGTACCTTAGTTTGTAGATGTGACAACTTTTGCGCAAACCAATAAATATACAATTATTGACTTTTTTTTTACCAAAGACATGTGGCTGAATACATTTTGGCCTAAATGTATGACTAAAATTGAGTTTATTGGATTTTTCTAATAACAAAAAGTAGAAAATATCATTTTTTTTCAAAATTTGCGGTCTTTTTACATTTATATCGCAAAAAATAAAAATCGCAGAGGCAATCAAATACCATCAAAAGAAAGCTCTATTTGTGGGAAGAAAAGGACGCAAATTTTGTTTGGGTACAACATTGCATGACCGCGCAATTACCAGTTAAAGCAGCGCAGTGCCAAAGTGTAAAAAGACCTCTGGTCATTTACCAGCAAAATGGTCCGGTCTGAAAGTGGTTAAAGTCAGCAGCTACAAATACTGCAGCTGCTGACTTTTAAAATAAGGACACTTACCTGTCCAAGGCGCCCGCGATGTCGGCACCCGAAGCTGATCCATCCCTCGGCTCTTGGATGCTGCCGCCGTCATCTTCGGTAAGGGAATCAGGAAGTGGAGCCTTGTGGCTTCGCTTCCGGGCTCCCAACTGCACACGTGCTACTTGCGCTGCACATTCCCACTGGTCCTTGCTCTCTCCTGGGACCTGTGTGTCTCCCAGAAGACAGGGGGGGGGGGGGGACAGAGAAGGTGCTGGAAGTGGTGTAGATACCGTGGGTGACTCGGGTATCTATGCCCGGAAGTGGGATCAAAATACCTGTATTAGACAGGTATCTGCTCCACCCTCCACCCTGAAAGGTGCCAAATGTGACACCAGAGAGGGGGAGAATTCCAAAAAGCAGAAGTTAAATTTTTGGGTGGAACTCCACTTTAAGGTCTGGGGAGTTTCCTGGCCATGGATGGACCCAAAACTTCCATGTTTTGTTCCCCAAGCCAGTTAGTTATCACTTTTGCCTTATGGCAAGGTGCTCCATCATGTTGGAAAAGGTATTGTTCATCACCAAACTGCTCTTGGATGATTAAGAGAAATTGTTCTCAGAGGATGTTTTTGTACCATTCTTTATTCATGGCTGTGTTCTTAGGCAGAATTGTGAGTGAGCCCACTCGCTTGGCTGAGAAGCAACCCCACACATGAATGGTCTCAGGATGCTTTACTGTTGGCATGAGCATGATACAGGACTGATGGTGTAACGCTCACCTTTTCTTCTCTGGACAAGGTTTTTTTATGGAAGCCCCAAACAGAAAGGGGATTCATCAGAGAAAATGACTTTACTCCAGTCATCAGCAGTCCAATCCCTGTACCTTTTGCAGAATATCAGTCTGTCCCTGATATTTTTCCTTGAGTGAGATAGTGGCCTGGCCTCTTTGCTGCCCTTCTTGACACCAGGCCAAGCTGCTGAAATGTTTTGTTATGTTCTGTTCAGTTTCTTGAACTGTTAAAGTTCATGTAAATGATTGTGCACTGCATGGTGACATCACCACGATCACGCAAAGAGATTTTATTTTTTTTTGTATTTTTTGTTATTTTTTACGTTACTCTTTTGTCAAAAAAGCAATATTCTTGACTAAATGGTTTTACTTAAATAAAGATGTTCTATAACGACTAAATCTGTGTCTGTAGTGCATGTTCAAACCTTAGTACCATAAATAATAACATATTCAATTTTTCACTCTAGCAGTAGTATATAATGAGTTTGGAAATTGTAGAGAAATGCTTAAATACTGCATTACAAGTTAAATACACCCATTAGATTTTAGATTGCTAAAATGAGTTTTAGTTGACTAAAATGATTTTAGTCTACTAAAATGTACTGAAGCTTTAGTCAACTAAATACGACTAAAACACTTACAGAAGACTAAAATGGGACTAAAACTAAAATGCCACGTTAGTCGTAAGACTAAAACAAAATCAAATATAACCCTGTTTGTTCCATTGTTTCTATATCTATCCAACCTGCTGAACTTTTCTTCATCAAACAACATTCTGCAGCTACCAATGTGCTAGGTACTGACCTGTGATTTGGAGGGAATCAGTGAGCTTGACTTGGATTCACCTACCCAGAATAATATTATGCATGTACACATTGCAGATACTGCAGGAATCATGGTCAAGTTCCCTGCTTACCTGTCCCACCCATGAATTTGCCCACCCATGCTAGCACCGTTCGTTCCCAAGAGGCAACCATATAGGCAGGGCAGGACTTAGGGTGGTGGGGGCCCCTGGGCTTGAGTCACTTTTGGGCCCTACCTTCTATACATTACCGTATTTATGGGCGTATAACACGCGCCGGCGTATAACACGCACCCCAAGTTTAGGAGGGAAGTTTAAGGAAAAAAACGTACATTTAAACACCCATCAATGCAGCCTTATCCAGTGTCATTTGCAGCCTTGTCATTGCAGTCTTGAAGTTTAAAAATGGCCCCACCAAGATACAGAGTCAGGTGTATCTTGGTGGCTCTCCTGTCCTCATGACGGCTCTTAGCAGCTCTTGGCAGCTCTCGGGTCCTCTTGGTGGCTCTCGGGTCCTCTTGGCGGCTCTCAGGTCCTCTTGCAGTCCCGAGCGGAGCCGAGAGTAGCCGAGTGTACTCGGCTCGGCTCACAGTCATGCCCATTCCCTTTGTCCATCAAAGGGTGGGACTGGGCGCGACCGTGAGCAGAGCGGAGCGGAGCCGAGTACACTCGGCTATGTATCTCGGCGGGGCCCCCTATTGGGCGGGGCCCATGGGCTTGAGCCCAGTCAAGCCCAATGGTAAGTCCTGCCCTGCATATAGGGTTCTTTGGCGTTCTAGTCTTCCTGTACATCTAGATGTACAGGAAGACATGTAGGTCACCCTGTAGATCCCTCCTACAACCTGCTACCAACCGTGGACGATTCCGAGACCCTATGATAACAAAGAAATTTGAAGCATACATATCTGCAGTAGGAGCCGGTTAAAAAAAAATCATTTTTAACCTGAAACAAGTTTACAAAAAGTTATGTTCACTTCCTGAAGGGAAAAAAAAGAAAGTCTGCGAGGCTTTCTTCTTAGAAAAAGACACTTTTTGAACACACACATCTGTCATGTTATGTACAGGGCAGGCCAGAGCATTGCAGATCTTTGATCATAAAGTGTATCTATGGTCAAAATGTAAAAAATTATATTTTACTTCCATAATATATTTCAGCTATGTGTAGTTTACCTCTATTAATCTCAATGATCTTTAATTCTGTTGTAAAGATCCCCTCCTAATTTTCTTCCATGAATTCTGTGACACATAGTCACTATGCTCTGTATGTAGGCACTGCTGTGTCACACATTTAATAGAGCCTGCCTTCTGAACAACCGAGGTGCTGAGAGAAGGAGTTTTAGAAGGTGGGGTCAGTACAGAGATTACCACCTGCAGGCAACAAGGCACCATGGGATTTGTAGTCCTAAGCCCCCGTACACACGGTCGGAGATTCCGGCAACCAAATCCGTTGGATTAATTCCGACGGATTAATTCCGACGGATTAATTCCGACGGATTAATTCCGGAAAAGGTCCGGAAGTGATGTTGCATACACACAGTCGGACTAAGTTGTTGGAAAATCGGATTGTACATAACGTGATGATGTTATTTCGTTACGACGGGACTACGTTCAGGCTAGTAGCCAATAGCTTTGGTCTAGGAATTTTATCTGAGCATGCGTGGCACTTTGTCCATCGGAGTAGGCTACACATGATCGGAGTTTGTCCGATCGGAGCATTTTGTCTGAAAATTTTACCGGCAAGTTGGAAAAGTTGGTCCGTCTGATATTCTGACGGAAACAGTCCGATGCAGACCACACACAGTCGGAATATCCGACAAAACGGTCTGATAGGAAACATTCCGTCTGAATCTCCGACCGTGTGTACAAGGGCTTAGACATGGAAAGTAAACAGCAGAAGAGAACCTGCAAAGCATGCATCCTATCTAGAAAGTTGTTTAAAGAGATGGCCAGCAGACAGGTAGAATTCACAACATGAAAGGAGGTTTTTCAGGTAAGCTTATATTACATTGTCAATAATGACTATTGTTTGTTTTGCTATTACACTGATGATGTTATCAAATGAAAGTGTATGCTTTGACCATAGAGCTCCTTTAACGCTCCTGCTCTTGGGGCACTGGGACAAAACAGGGGTTATAGCAGTGTTGTGACTGGGCCACTGCTTCTCGGACTACAGAATCCCCCTGTGGCGGAATGCCTGGCACCCAGCTTGGGTGCTTCCACCAAACAGTGTCTCCTGCTCTCCAAACCATTCCAGCAGACCAAGAGCTAATACTAGCCCTTTTTCCCCAAACATCATACACAGCCAACATGTTGAAGTAAAACTAGAGGAACGACTATTTATTGAACAGAAATACAGTTTTTATTATACACTTCAAAAGTAGGTCAGTAACCACATGAGCAATAAAAACCAAATATTACCCAAAATATCACACAATTGTTAGATAATGTGGTAGAGTTGACACAAGGCTAATCCCATCACGTAGGAACCTCCAGTAGTTAGCCAACAGACAGAAACAACAGGTGACTCAAATAACTCAATTAACAATGGGAATTCACACATAGACAATGTTTTGATTAAGTAGGGATCCCAGACTGTCCAGCAACAGTCTACAACAGTCTACGAGACAAAACAATGTTGAAGCAGTCTGAAAAAGTTGAATTAATGTATCTTCATTGATTTCTTGAGGGATATTGTTGATAAATATTTCTGTCCCAAGGAGCCTCTCCAACCCAGTCAGCAGGAGGACCACCATATTCCATCTGACCATTAATCTGTACAGGATTCATATTACACCTTTTCATCCACTCCAGAAGGGGGAAGCCATCCCCGCTGGGAGAAGACAGCAATTATTGCTGCATCTATAGCAGCCATTAGCGATAATCACAAGTACATTTAGCAGGCTGATTGTACCGAAGATCAATCAGCATGGTACATTCAGCCTGCCCATGTGGTCTGAATATCAACCAGTTCCCGCCGAACCAGCCAAGATTCAAACCGTCTATGGCTGGCCTATGGCTACATTCACACCAGGTGATTAGCAAAACATGTAAATTCCAGCTTCAAGAACATGAAGATTCCAGCCACCGGAATGACAGGTGTGTGCAAAAAGCCACTCTGCCTATACAATGCAATGACAGGTTTACGGCGTTAACACAGCCAGTGATTACCTGTCCCTAACCGTTTTCACTGGCTGTGTAAACAGTCACAGGTAACTGTGGCAGCCATCAGCCTGTTATTACATTGTATGTTCCAACTGATTGCAGCTCATTGTACACACTTGTCACCTGCAGATCCTTGGCGCTGGAATGTGCAGGTGCGCCATCCAAAGTACTGGTAAGCTACCATATATTAAATGAAAACTTAAACATAATATTGCAAGTATAAGGCACACAATGATGAGGTAGGCAATTTTTGTTAGTATGAAAATGGAAAATGCTAAATTTAAAAAAATGAAACAAAATAAAACAAAAATAAAAACCCCATTTGCATAGGTAAAAATATGTGTGTTTGAAGAATTAGCAGCTATATTGTCAAAAGTATTGGGACACCTGTCTTTACACACACACATATGAACTTTAATAGCATTCCAGTTTTATGCCACGTACACACGATCAGAATTTCGGCTAGAAAAAGACCGATGAGAGCTTTTCATCGGAAAATGTGACCGTGTGTATGCTCCATTAGAATTTAGCTGGCCGAATTCCCGCCAGCACAAATTTGAGAGCAGGTTCTCAATTTTTCCGATCATGTGTATGCAATTCCGATGCACAAAAACTCACGCATGCTCAGATTGAACTACGAGATGGAAGCTATTGGCTACTGGGTATTGAACTTTCTTTTTCTAGTCCCGTCGTACGCCACCGTGTTCTTGACGGTCGGAATTTGGTGTGACCGCGTGTATGCAAGACAGCTTGAGTGAAATCCTGTTGAAATTCCATCGGGAAAACCATCAGAGCCTTTTCCGACCAAAATTCCGATTGTGTGTATGTGGCATTAGTCCGTAGGGTTCAATATTGAGATGGCCCACCCTTTGCACCTGTAACAGTTTCAGCTCTTATGGGAAGGCTGTCCACAAGGTTTAGGAGTGTGTCTATGGGAATGTTTGACCATTCTTCTATAAGTGCATTTATGAGGTCAGACGCTGATGTGGACTAGAAGGCCTGGCTCGCAGTCTCTGCTCTAATTCATCCCAAAGCTTTTCTATCGGGTTGAGGTCAGGACTCTGTTTTAGGCCAGTCAAGTTCCTCCACCACAAACGCATTCATGTCTTTATACCATGAATATGGTTCCTTTAGAGAATGTGGGAATGTGATGTCATAGTGATGAATGTGTGCAATAATGATTTTTCTATTCTGGCTGTTATTTACTTCCAGGATGCTGACCCAGTACAACTTTTCCATGCCGACCCAGTCTCCTGACCTCGTGGCTAATAATGGCTTTTTGATGGGGTTCGTACACCGGTATATATAAGCATAAAACAAGGCCACTGTTTCTATGTTAAGAGATGGCTCCATAATTGACCGTTGTTCCTAGTCATGAATTAGGACCACCGTCTCTACAAAAAGTTATGGCTCTTTTATCAAGTAAAGTATATCAGAAAATGTCATAGTTGCAATGAAATACATTGATTAAAAAAATATGGCAACAGGGACAAGTTCTTTCTAAGGCCAACTACTCTGTCTTGTTAGTGCCTTGACCACTTTTGTATACAGTATACAAGCAACATGCCCAATTCAAGCATGACTTTTGACCAAATACTGGTTGGATATGACAAATAAGTCCAGAGTGAGGTCCCTTAGCTTCAATTTTTCTTTGCGAAAGTTCTACCTATATTTGTAACTGCTAGTAAAGTTTTATTACTTTACACACACTTCTACTATGGTGCAACAGCTTGCAATCCCTCTCTGGTAGAATCTACCAATGGGCAAGGGAAATTAATACATTTTCTGCAGATTCTCTATTTTGTGTTCTTGAACATGCCGACTTAATCACCGCCACCTCATCATTTATCAGTGTTTGTAGAGACAATCCCCATCTTTGTGACCAGTAAAACACCTTCCTGAAGAGTCCAGTGGGAATTCTTTACCTTTTGGTGCACTGATACTGCATTCTTCATTTGGTAGAGTGTCCGGGAAGCAGATGAGCTTTAGATGAGCCGTAGAACTATAGAACAGCTGATAGCTGGTGTCTCTTGGAGTGCTGAAAATACAATGGAGCTGTGGGGCTTTGTGTCTCTCTCGCTCATTTCTCACAGCCTTAATCATCAAGTGTCTGCATGGACTCTCATTGCCCTGAAAAATAAAATGGATGGGCGTCTTCCTTCTTAAATCTTAAAACAACATGTCACGCAAAAGAGATTAAACTGAATTGTTTTGATAGAAAGGAACATGTTTTAGAAGAGTTGGAGCTACAGAAATGGGTAGAGTAGAAATTTTTTTTGCAGTTTAGTCAGATGTACCCATCAGGACGAATGTAATAATAGGAAACCAAGGCATTGTTCCATGGTCCACCAGGGAAGGGGAATTAGCAGATGACTTGGTCATGAGGGTCCTTTGACACTTTTGTGCTTTGTACCTTATTGCAATTATATATTGTGGCAGACAGGTTAGTCTATTACATATGCAGGCTCTACTTACTTCTTAGTGCACGATGACTGTGCTTGACAACTCCCTTCAGGGTAAGACTACTGGCTGACCTGACTGAAAACAAGAGACCTTCTCATGAGCATCTCAGTGGTCTCTAACTGCTTGCGAACCGCCCACCATCAAATTCTGGGACGCCCTCATATGACGGCCTCCCAGAACAGCCTATCTTGAGCGCCTGCCGGGGCACGCAGCATGGTGATCGCAACCGTGCTGTGTTGCTAGGACCCCGTTCTCTGTAAAGAGCCATGTCCGTGGCTCTTTAACCATGTGATTGGCTGTGTCATCAGTGCCCTGATTACAATAAAGCAATACAGTGTCACCTATTGGTGCCCCCCACTGCCCACAATTACCACAATCAGCATCCATTAGTGATGCCAGTCAGTGCCGGCAATCAGTGCCACCTATCAGTGCTGCCCATCAATGCCCATCACTGCTGTCGATCAATGCCCATCAGTGTTGCCCATCAGTGCCACCCATCAATGCCCATCAGTGCCCATCTGTACCAACTATCAGTGCCCACCAGTGCTGCCAATTAGTGCCCACCAGTGCCGCCTATTATTGGCCATCACTGCCACCTAACAGTGCCCATCAGTGCTTCCTATCAGTGCTCATCAGTGACACATATCACTGCCACCTATCAGTGCCCATAAGTGCAGCATATTAGTGCCTCCTCATCAGTGCCACCTCATAAATGCCCATTAGTGCCACCTCATCAGTGCCCATAAGTGCCACCTCATCAATTCCCACCAGTTCAGCCTATTAGTGCCCATCACTGCCGCCTCATCAGTGCACATCAGTGAAGGCAAAACATTACTTAGTTACAAACTTTACTGACAGAAAAAAAGTAAAAAACATTTTTTTTTTCAAAATTTTTGGTCTTTTTTTTATTTTGTAAAAAATAAAAAATAAAACCCAGCAGCGATTAAATACCACCAAAAGAAAGCTCTATTTGTGTGAAGAAAATGATCAAAAATTTGTTTGGATACAGTGTAGCATGACCGCGCAATTGTCATTTAAAATGCGACAGCGTTAAAAGCTTGGCAGGAGGGGGTGTAAGTGCCCTGTAGGCAAGTGGTTAAAGTGCACCTGTCATATGGGATATATGCAGGTTTGCATTGTTAACCTCTCTTGATAATGCCAGTTCCCTGGAGATACTCGAGCTTCAATATTGATCCTTTTGCTGCCAGAGCAATTTTTAGACGCATGTTAAAATATAAATTTTAGGCCTAAAGATTATGCTGTAGATAAAATCCCCAATCGGTTTATATATTTTTTTTTTATATTTTTTGAAAAGCAGGGACCCTGGAAAAAAAAGGGGAATTACATTTTTTTTATCTCATACGACATTATGGTTTATCAACATGCTAAGTCCTAGAATTATTGCTGTACTCCGACGTGTGTGGCAATATGTAACATGTGTATTGCAATTGGTGTTTCCATGAGTAGATTCCACCGTCTGAATTTACATATGTATGTAAGTACATGTACGTGGAGGGGGGTTCATAATTTTCTGGGATTTTTTTTAGGTCCTTAGTTGTACCTTTCATTTCTTATGATTCTTTTTTTATGGCCATCACTTATGGGACCAATAGCCCCCTATGTGATAGCAGACTTTATGCCGCGTACACACGACCGGACTTTTCGATGGACTAGGTCCGAAGGAACGAATCCACCGGACAATTCGATTGTGTATGTGCTGCATCAGACCTTTGCTGTCTAAAAATCAGACGGACTTTAGATTTAAAACATGTTTCAAATTTTTCAGACGAACTTGTGGCCGGTCGAAAAATCCGTTCGTCTGTATGCTAGTCCGACGGACAAAAACCGACACTAGGGCAGCTATTGGCTACTGGCTATGAACTTCCTTATTCTAGTCCGGTCATACGTCATCACGTTCGAATCCGTCGGACTTTGGTGTGCTTGTGTGTGGCCAAGTCCGTTCATCGGAAAGTCTGACATAACTCGTCGCGAAGACCCTCGGACCTAGTCCATCGAAAAGTCGGGTCGTTTGTACGCAGCATTAGAGTGACAAGTTCTCTTTAATGATTAGATCCATTCACTCCACTAAAAAGAATTACGTGTAGATCCCACTCTTTTATCTTCTTTTCCAGCCACAGCAGCCTGGGTAACGTGTCAGTAAAAAATATAAGTGACAAAATCCCCCAATGCTTAGGGGTTCTTACAAGCAGATCTTCGCTGGTCTCATTCCCTTCTACCTGGCGATACCAGCCATGTGTGTCCTGGGCCCCCAGGTGGGATAAACATAGAAACATAGAAAAGTGACGACAGAAAAAGACAGAGTATTCCATTGAGTGTGCCCATTTTTATTTATTTTTTGTTTTTGTTTTTTTTCGTTTGACCCAAGCATGTTTGAATCGATATACTGTTGACTGTCTCACTATGCCTGCTGGTAGTTTATTCCAAGCATCAACTACCCTTTCAGGAAAATAATACTTTCCAAGATTAGTTTTGAACTTTCCTCCAGTTAGTTTGAGGTCACATCCCTGTGTTTTTGATTTTGGTTTCATATTGAAGAAACTGCCTTCCTGAACCTTATTCACCCTCGTGATGTATTTAAAGGTTTCAATCATGTCTCCTCTTTCCCTTCTTTCTTCAGGACTGTACATATTAAAGCGGAGTTCTACCCATAAAATGTACTTTACTAAAATTAACAGCATAATCCTTCAGCAACAACATTTGGACATTTTTTATTTTTTTTTTACTCGCCCCTTATGCACTGTTGCTATGAGATCCCTTATATTCTGCCCCTTTATCTCCACGGTGATTCACGTCATTTCCCTCGGTGCCTGTGCTCGCTAGTGCTCCTGGGAGATGTGCGTCATTCTTTCCCAGCAGTCAGTGGGCAGCGCTGAGGGCTATCATTGCGTTATTTTGATCCTAGAAGTGGCGCGAATAAAGGTCTATATCTTCTGCTTATCTTGGTTGCCATCACAATGGGGCACTTCCTTCCCGAACGGGCGGTGCATGCTGGTTATTCAGTAGCACCGTATCCTGGAAGTTTACCCGTGTGGGCTTCACCTGCCCACAAGCAAGATGGGAATGCCCAAGCAGGAGGAATATGAGGTTTGTTTTTTGATAAAATAGGAACAATAGTGGCACAATTTTCCAGGCTAATGAGTGCATCATTAGCATACTATGATTGTAACAGAGATGGATTTAAAAAAAAATTGATATATGTCGTTGGAACTCCGCTTTAAGTTCCTGAAGTTGCTGTTGATATTATATTATCCCCCAAGCCTTTCACTGTTTTTGTTACCCGTCTCTGGGCTTGTTCTATTTTATCAATATATTTCTGTAAGTGAGGTCTCCAGAACTGGACTCAGTTTTCTAAATGAGGTCTAATTAAAGATCTATATAGAAGAATCAGAACCTCCTTCCTCTTGCTGGTGACCCCTCTATTGATATAAAGCTCTATATAGATGTAGCGTCGGTACTCCTGAAGAGTGCGTGCTATGTCTGTAAATTTAGTTTTTCTCAAGACTATAGTTAAGTCTTGGGGTTAATTGTGCTAAATTGTGGTTTTGGCATCAGTTTGGCTGGCCTGTATTAATGTTCTGCCTGGTCATAGGTGCAGGTAACACCTTTGACAGGCATTGGAACGCAGTCTGGTTGGACGCATTCCGTACCAATCTCTCTCTCGGACCCAATCAGTGGGTGCGTTATCTCGCTGTGTATTCCCGGGAGAGGGTACTTAAGGTGCTGAAGTCACGTGGTTCTGGGTTCCGGTCCAGAAGTATGTTCTAACTCCATGGTCCTGGTCCTCCTGACCAGCTCCCAGAGGCCCTCATGGCCTGGGGTGCGGATCCATCTGTTTCCGAGCCTCGGAACAGGCTAGTCCAAGGCACAGTAACTGGAAGGAGGATTCTAAGGTGTTCTGGTGCCATCTCGGGTTTTGGAGAGGCCCAGCAACTCGTCATGCAACCAGGGGAGGACTCTTCAGAAGAGGGCCACACACGAGGCTGGCTGCTCGGTAAGAGCCTGGAAACTGAGCTGTAAGGACACTAAATTTAATCCGCATTTCTTACGGTATCGCCGGACCAGCTGCAAGATACTGTTACCGCAAGAAAGTTCCTAACTTTATCCTTCAGCTGCAACTACGTTCCTGTGAGAGACTTTTTGTGTTTATCTAAAGTTCTACAACCAAGTCTGTGGCAGAGACTTTGCTAAGCTAAAATCTCTTGTTGGCTGCTAGATCCACAAACAAGGATTTATTCAACAGTTGAAGCATCCAGTTGTGAGTGGCTATTCCCTGGATCATCTAAAGAGAGACATTTACTGAGTGTCAGCAGTTCCAAAATGCCTGAGCTTCTATACCCTTACCCTCTATTCCCAACTGAGACACTGTGTTTCTGTTCAACGTTTTAAGCAAATAAGAATTCCAAAAGGAATTCAAGTACTGGTCTCTGCAGTTATTGGGCTATCAACCCTGGGAACCCCTAGACAAGAACGACGAGCTACAAGGAAGAGGAGGTAAACGGTAAACCCAAACAAACCAGCCGCTCCTTCGGGGGTCAGTGCTACATAGAGGAATCACAACTTCCTTTCTCCTGCTGGTGACCCCTCTAGTGATATTAATATCTACATAGAGGAATCAGAACCTCCTTCCTCTTGCTGGTGACTCCTCAAGTGATAACTAAAGATCTATAGAGAGTAATCAGGACCTCCTTCCTCCTGCTGGCGACTCCTCTAGTGATATAAAGATCTATATAGAGGAATCAGAACCTCCTTCCTCTTGCTGGTGACCCCTCTAGTGATAACTAAAGATCTATAGAGAGTAATCAGGACCTCCTTCCTCCTGCTGGTGATCCCTCTAGTGATGCATTCTAGAATTTCATTTTCTTTTTCCACTTTCTAGTCACATTTTGCAATCATCTGAAAGAGGTACGCCCAAATCTTTGTGCTGGCTAACACTGTTCCCCCTAAGTTGTACTATCTCAGGGGATTATTTTTCCCTAGGTGCATTATTTTATATTCAGAACTGCAGTGTCCACTGCTTTAACCAATCTTCCAGCAATGCCAAACCATGTTCCAAGTTACAGACATCTGCAGGGATATCAACCCTATTGCACACCATTGTGTCATCAGCAAAAATACATATAAACCTTTTTTTTTTTTTTTTTTTTTATTGAATTTTCAGTGTCATACAAAATCGCCCATGCAGGGGCCAAACATTTCCCACACAGGGGTAAACTTCCAAATGCGGCAACAGGCCACAACAAAGCACATTACAAAACATATACCCTGCCTCTGATGCGGCAACCGACCGCAACAGGGCAAATTAACACAAACATAAACTTGCCTATCTATACCCCACTGTGGGGAGAGGATATTGTAGGATAATTCGTGCTAAGTATTAAAATGACCGGATAAAGTGTCATAAGAGCAGGTGGGTCAGCCTATAACTATACTACATCCATACCGAACTATGGGTTATTTACTACATCTGTTGCCGTTGTGTTATCATCCAGCCAGCAGTTCCACACCTTCTCAAATTTCTTTGGGCAACCCCTGTTCAAGTAGGTGGCCCTATAGAGGGGTAAGCTAGCGTTCATCAGGTTTTTCCAGAATTTAATAGAGGGGGGAGACGATTGTTTCCAGGTCATGGTGATGGCCTTGCGTGCATAGTAGAGCAACAGGGATATGAGTGTTTTCCTAGCCCTGAGGATCGACATTTGTTCCACCAGCCCCAGCAGGCAATATTTAGGATCGCAAGGAATATTAACCTCAGTGGTCTTAACTATCACCAGGAGAACCTCTTTCCAAAAGCATACAATCGCTGGGCAAGCCCAGAAAATGTGAATGAAGTCTCCCGGCTGATAGGAGCAGCGCCAGCACTCCGGGGAGTGCGTCGGCGACATCTTGTGCAGTCTGTGGGGCGTGTAGTGGACTCTGTGTACAATTTTGTATTGGACCAATTTGTCCCTGGCTGAAACCAAAGGGGAGAACGGAAAATCCCAAATCTCCCTCCAGTCATCGTCATCCAACTCCGGTATGTCCACCACCCATTTCCTGCGGAGGGAGGACAGCTTGGGGACGGCAGCAACCAGTAGGGACCTGTAAATCTGAGACATGGGTTTCTCCAGGTCTTTTACCCGAAGGATGGACTCAAGCTCAGAGTACTCCAGTACGACCGGTTGTCCCAAAAATTGACAGCGATAAGCACTTGAAGATAACGGAAGTGGGCCCATGTAGGCACATTAAATTTGTCACGCAGGATATGAAAGGGAGCAAGTTCCCCGTTGAGAACGACATGTTCGAGCGTCAGTATCTTACACTTGGCCCAGGCCTGAGGGTCCGGGATGGTATTAAACTGCGGAAGGCCAGGATTCAGCCACAGGGGGGTGTGAGGAGACCAGGAGTTCGGCAGGGACGCCCTCAGTGCCTCTCCCGCCCTCCATGCCCTTAAAGTGGTGCGCATAGAAGGGGTGAGGCAGTGAGGCGTTTTTGGGCCCCTGAAAACCAACCCCCTTAAGGCCTCCAGAGACCCCACTATAGCTGCCTCCAAGACCGTCGCAGCATTGGTCAGGTCCGGCTGCAGCCACCAGTGGACGGTAACAAGCTGGGTAGCTAGGAAATATTTGTGACAGTCGGGAAGAGCTAACCCTCCACTGCCCACAGGCCTGGTGAGCGTGGTGTATTTGAATCTGGGGGACTTGGGTCCCCAGATGAAGGAGAGAAAAAGTTGTTTCAGAGAGTTAAAGAAGGCTTTAGTCAGCCATTGTGGGGAGTTCCTAAATATGTATGTAAGTTTGGGAAGGACCTTCATTTTAAGAAGGTTTATGCGCCCAATAAGAGAGAGGGGAAGATTGCCCCACGCCTTTAATTTGGGCTTGATTTCTATCAAAACAGGTTCAAGATTGAGCCGGACAAAGTCCTTGGTCTCTCTTGAAATGACAATACCCAAATAGGTAAACCTATCCACCCATTGAAGCGTGGTGGAGGATGGTGAGGTCCTGGTCCCCTCGTCCACCGGAAAGAGCTGAGATTTATGCCAATTCACCCTCAACCCAGTGAAGGCAGAGAAGGCATCCATGATTCCAAGTGCGCCCCGCAGAGAGTCACCAGGATCATTTAAAAAAAGCAGAAGATCATCCGCATAGAGGGCCACTCTCTCCTCCAGCCAGCCCACCCGAAGACCACGGACCTCGACCGAACTCCGAAGAGCCTCAGCAATAGGTTCCATGGCTAGGGCGAACAAGGCCGGGGAGAGAGGGCACCCCTGCCTGGTGCCCCGCTGCAGGGGGAACGAGGGTGACAGGGAACCATTCAGTTTAAAGCATGCCGTAGGACCGGTGTAAAGTGTACGTATCCAGGCAATAAACCGCAATGGAAAACCCATTCTTCTAAGGACCTCCCACAGATACACCCATTCCACTGTATCAAATGCTTTCTCCATATCAAGGGTGGCAATAGTCCTAGTACCTTGATTATCATGGGGGGCGTGAATGTTAGAAAACAATCTGCGGATATTGATGTCAGTGGACCTACCTGGCATAAAGCCTGTTTGATCGGAGTCATTTAGAGATTTGATTACTGTATTGAGTCTAGTGGCCAAAATCTTAGTCAATATTTTTAAATCACAGTTCAGGAGTGCTATCGGCCTGTAAGAGGCACATTGCTTAGGATCATTATTAGGTTTCGGAATGAGAACAATATGAGCTTCTCTCATAGAAGCCGGTAGGGAGCCCTGTTGAAGACAGGCTCGATACATCTGAGCCAGCCTGGGGGCAAGCAGCTCCGCGTGGGCTCTGTAATACTCTATAGGAAGTCCATCCGGCCCCGGGGTCTTCCCCGCTGGGAAAGACCTGATGGCTGTCAGGACCTCTTCTGGTGTGATCTCCGAGACAAGGAGTAGTCGCTCCGTGTCAGAGAGCCATCCCAGTGCTAGCGTATCTAACAACAAGGTCATTGGTGTGGGGTCAAAGCTGTCAGGGAGTGAGGAGACATACAGAGAGGAGTAAAACCTGGTGAAGGCAGTCAAAATATCCTCCGGAGAGGTAACCAGTGACCCTTCTGCTGTGAGTATTTCTGGTATAACCGCTACAGGCCTGTCCTGCTGCGCCAGCATAGCCACATATAAACCTTTAGTTATACTTTTGTATTAGATCACTATGTGGAACTGTACATAGTTGGATCTGTGAAACATGGCGGTGTTTGGGGGTCCCATGGGGGGATGAATGTTTTGGGGAGTCCATGAAAGCGATACAGCCAATGGATCATGTCTACCAGTAAGCTGACACTTGGCTTGTGATATTTAATATATATATATATATATATATATATATATATATATATATATATATATATATATATATACAGTATCTCACAAAAGTGAGTACACCCCTCAATTTCTTTTTCATGTGACAAGACTGAAGAAATTACACTTTGCTACAATGTAAAGTAGTGAGTGTACAGCTTGTATAACAGTGTAAATTTGCTGTCCCCTGAAAATAACTGTAGCGATACCCCCTAAGGAGCCACTTAATGTATGTTTCATTCTGTACTCTGCCTATCAACCCCAAGAACGGTCTCAATCCCTCCGTTACACCTGCTTGATAATATTAGTGCGAAACCCGGCAATAGAGAGAAAAAACAGTAATGATAAACCATGAAGTATATTCACCAAGGCCCTGGGTTCCTTCACTTTACCAGCTGTGGTAGTAAATAGAGACTCACACACAATATCAATGAACCACTCACAAAGTTTACTAAAATGGATATTAAACACAATGAACAATGTTATTAGACAGAAACAATAAATGACAGTTGGTAACAATCAGTATAGATATGAGAATGGTGGATTCAATAATCACAGTAGGGATCATATGTAGACAGGTGTGCAATGGCACAAGTGTTCAATATGCTCCAAAGCCTATATTAAACACCTTCCCACTGAGGCCTCAATACACACACCTAATTGCAATATAATTTTTCCTACATTCAATAATACAATGTAATATTTAACCTGTACTCAAGGGCTCCCCCTAGTAGGGATGAGCCGATGTTTGAGTCGAATGTAAGTTCGACTCGAACATTGGGTGTTCGCCGAATAACAAACAATTTGGGGTGTTCGCGGCAAAATCGAAAGCCGTGGAACACCCTATAAAAGTCTATGGGAAAAATCAAAAGTGCTAATTTTAAAGGCTCATATGCATGGTATTGTCTTAAAAAGTGTTTGGAGACCCGGGTCCTTCCCCAGGGGACATGTATCAATGCAGAAAAAAGTTTTAAAAACTGACGTTTTTCGGGAGCAGTGATTTTAATAATGCTTATTAATGATATCTTCAGTTAGCCTGTAGTTTAAAGTGCAGTATTTGTAATCCAACAGGGCAGAAGAGAACAAGCAAACTGTAGAGTAAATGGTACGTTGATAACTGTGTTATAACAGCCATTCATGTTTAAACCACTGATAACAAAAGTGAGTACACCCCTAAGTGAAAATGTCTAAATTGGGCCCAAAGTGTCAATATTTTGTGTGGCCATCATTATTTTCCAGCACTGCCTTAACCATCTTGGGAGTTCACCAGAGCTTCACAGGTTGCCATTGGAGTCCTCTTCCACTCTTCCATGATGACATTATGGAGCTGGTGGATGTTAGAGACCTTGCGCTCCTCCACCTTCCGTTTGAGGATACCCCACAGATGCTCAATATAGTTTAGGTGTGGAGACATGCTTGGCCAGTCCATCACCTTTACCCTCAGCTTCTTTAGCAATGTAGTGGGGTGGAGGTGTGTTTGGGCTCATTGTGTCGGAATACTGCCCTGCAGTCCAGTCTCCGTAGGGAGGGGATCATGCTCGGCTTCAGTATGTCACAGTACATGTTGGCATTCATGGTTCTCTCAATGAACTGTAGCTTCTCAGTGCTGGCAGCACTCTAACAGCCCCAGACCATGACACTCCCGCCACCTTGACTGTAGGCAAGACACACGTATCTTTGTACTCCACACCTGGTTGCCACCACACACCCTTGACACCATCTGAACCAAATACATTTATCTTGGGCTCATCAGATCACAGGATATGGTTCCAGTAATCCATGTCCTTAGTCTGCTTGTCTTCAGCAAACTGTGAGCTTTTTTGTGCATCATCTTTAGAAAAGGTTTCCTTCTGGGATGATAGCCATGCAGACCAATTTGATGCAGTGTGTGGCGTATGGTCTGAGCACTGACAGGCTGACCCCCCACCCCTTCAACCTCTTCAGCAATGCTGGCAGCACTCATACGTCTATTTCCCAAAGACAACCTCTGGATATGACGCTGAGCATGTGCACTCAACCTCTTTATTGAGTGCACGAGGCCCGTTTTGATCGGAACCTGTCCTGTTAAACCGCTGTATAGTCTTGGCCACCATGCTGCAGCTCAGTTTCAGGGTCTTGTCAATTTTCTTAAAGCCTAGGCCATCTTTATGTAGAGCAACAATTATTATTTTCAGATCCTCAGAGAGTTCTTTGCCATGAGGTGCCATGTTGAATTTCCAGTGACCAGTATGAGAGAATGAAAGTGAAAACACCAAATTTAACACACCTGCTCCCCATTCACACCTGAGACCTTGTAACACTAATGTGTCACATGAGGGAAAATGGCTAATTGGGCACAATGTGGACATTTTCACCTAGGAGACAGCACATTTACACTGTTATACAAGCTGTACACTCACTACTTTACGTTGTAGCAAAGTGTCATTTCTTCAGTGTTGTCAAATGAAAAGATATAATAAAATATATACAAAAATGTGAGGGGTGTACTCACTTTTGAGATGCTGTGAATAGCGTAACCTGTATCAGCTCCATCTAGTGGCAATAATATGGTATTTTCCTAGTAGTAGTTTATGATGATAACTTTTCTTTAGAAATAAACAACCATCTGTACAGGTTGCCTTTGATATGGCCTCATGATCACGGGTGTAGGAGTTTATGCTGAAAATATGCTAGATTTTTTTCTGTAAGAACTTGGCAGAAAAAAATGCCTCTAAGTACTTGCGATTGTGTGCGTATGGCGTTAAGTGTAAATGCATTCTACTGGTCAGATTATTAATTAATTCTGGCCAATAAATTATGCTCATAAATTTCTCCAAGAAAGCACCTTTGGTGCATTTTGTTTTATGTCTCTAAACTCTGCTCTTGAAATACAGATCTAAACCATAAAAAGAAAAGAAAACAGAACAAAACGCTGGAATGCCTGTAAAAGCTGTGTTTTTTAAGCCCATGTGCATGAGCCCTAAAATATATACATATTAATTTGACCGATATTCCGCATCTGTTTATTGGCGATCATTTTTATCAAATTCTGCCATTGGTGGTCGGTATATTGAATTCCGCGTGTACATAGAATCCATCAATGTGCCTTAGTGAATAAAACTGATGCTCCAATCCTATCTTTGCCATTATAAAAAAGCCAACCAACCTCTCCATGACCCCCTTAGAAGGACTAGTGGGGGCCCTATCTTTTCATTTGCGGCCAATGTTAATTGTCATTGAGGAAAAGCAGGCAATCTCAGGCCCGGCTTCATGGCTGAGTGCCTGGATGAGATAAGGGTTGTGTTACTTATGAACCTGCTAATCAGGAATAAGTTAATTTTTATGGACAGATCAGAAAGCAGTTAATAGGAAATGTAACGTGTCTGCTCCTGGAATTGAGTAGCTAATAATTACATCCTGAGAAATTTTGAGAAGGTTTATTCAGGGAGCACCTCTGAACTAAATTTAACTTCTGAAGGGAAACGCAGTTTTTTGGAATGCAACCAGGGGCTGTATGGTGGTTTTGTACACATTTTCTTTTTTAATTATGGATAGGGCTATAAAATTCAGTTTTTAGAAAATATATTGTGACGATCAGGAAAATAACATAGGTCAAATTTTAGGTTCTGATTCATGTTTTCCTGTTGTCTACAGAGCTCAGTAGCTCAAGCTGA
This sequence comes from Lithobates pipiens, assembly GCF_037356315.1. Classification (NCBI taxonomy): domain Eukaryota; kingdom Metazoa; phylum Chordata; class Amphibia; order Anura; family Ranidae; genus Lithobates; species Lithobates pipiens. The sequence goes on from NW_027507790.1 coordinate 236,048,204, forward strand.
AATTTACACCACAGAGATGAATAGGTTACAATGGTGGCACCTGCCCCTGTCTTCCCAATTAATTTTTCCATCTGAGGTTTCAGAAGACAAAGTGCCTGAAGTGAAAGGAGACTCTTCTGTTTCAAATGTCGCCAAGACAAAAAAAAAAGCCAAACCTGGAAGAAGACTGTCATGGCAGAATAACCTTCTAGTCTCGCAGTCTGTTTTTCCAAAAAAAAACAAGGGAAGGGGGGAAAGACAGAAGAGCCTAATTTTTAACTCTTATATGGAGGTAAAGTTAGAAATATGTTGCAAGAATAAAGCGCAGGTTACTTACATCTGGGTAGGTTGCAGTAAACCAGTGGCATGGTGTACAATCTGACCTCACTTATGGAGAAAGTTTCTGTCTCTATACAGACTGTTATCTATGGTGGTGGTTGCACCCAATGCATTGGGGGAATCAAACTTTCATCCCTCTGGGTGGGCTTTATATGGGATTTTTTATATAGTGGACTTTGTACGGGACATTATATGTGGTGTTCTTTATATGGACTTTATATATAGTGGACTTTGTACTGTACAGGACTTTATATATGGTGGGCTTTATATGGTACTTTATATATGGTGGGCTTTATACCGGACTTTATTATATGATGGACTTCATAAAGTAGTTTATATATGGTGGACATCATATGGGACTTTATATATGGTGGACTTTATTTAGGGCTTTATATATGGTGGTCTGTATATGGGACTTTATATATTGTGGACTCTGTACAGGACTTTATATATGGTAGACTTTATATAGGACTTTATATGACGTATATGGTGGACATAATACAGGACTTTATATCTGTTGGACTTTATACATGGAGCACTTTCTATGGGACTTTATATATGGTTGACTTCGTATGGGACTTTAAATATGGTGGACTTTATATATGGTGGACATTGTGTGGGACTTTATATATGGTGGACTTTTTATGGGACTTTACATATAGTTGAGCTAATAAAGTACTTTATGTATTGCAGACATCATATGGACTTTATATATATTTATATATGGTGGACTTTATATAGGACTTTATATCTGGTGGATTTTAGGACTTTATAATATGTATATGGTGGACATCATACAGGACTTTATATATGTTGGACTTTATATGGTACTTTGTATATGGTAGACTTTATATGGGAGTTAAATATATGGTGCACGCTATATATGAGACTTTATATAAGGTGAACTTCATAAAGGACTTTATATATTGTTGACTTCATACGGGATTTTAAATATGGTGGACTTTATATATGTAGACCTTTTATGGGACTTTATATATGGTGGACTTCATGTGGGATTTTATATATGGTACACACATAATATTCCTATGTATGTTCATACCATCATTCATTTGAAAATCTACTTGTGTATAGCCAGCCTAATCCCGTGAGGGGATTTTCTTTGCATTGAAGAGGTTTCCTCTTACTTCCTGTTGCATCTACAGGACAGGAAGAGAAGAACAATCACTCTCTTGGGACACCAATAGAAAAAAAAAAAAAACTTGACAGGGATTTTCATCATTCCCTACTCTATCCAAAATTGAAAACACTTTTCAGTGCAGTGGTCCTCTGTGTAGGGTCTCACCAGTTTATCTGACTTTAGAGTAAAAGATATATTGAGACTTCTGTGGATGTGGATTGGACAGGATTGTGTTTTTCCCAGACAACGCTTGACAAGCAGCACAGCCCCGTACGGCGTCCACATGGAGAGCTGCCATTCAGTAGAAAGCGTGTGTCATTTCATTCCAAATGCTAAAAATGGAGACCATGGAAAGCTGCGAGTAGATCCAACGTATTAAAATACCCAAATGTGTTTTCATCAGACTGAAGAACAATAAACGCTGAGAGTAACTGACGGGAAAGTTCTGGGTTTCATCTCCAGCCAACGATGAAGGCATGGCTTGTGGAGTAATGGTATTGTTGGGCCACTTGGCACTCACAACTAAAAGGCTGCAGTTAATGAGTGAGTAAGTGAACCTGTCTATGTGGGGCTAAATCAGGTTCACGTTTAACCACTTGAAAGTTTTACCCCCTTCATGACCAGAGCAATTGCAGCTTCATGAAATGCTGTGCGCTATTGAAATTTTTATAATTTTGTTCACACAAATAGAGATTTCCTTTGGTGGTATTTCATCATCACTAGGTTCTTTATTTATTTTTGTGATATAAATGAAAAAAGACCAAACATTTAAGAAAAGCAAACAAAACAAAAAATTTTTTTCCACTTTCTGTCATAAAACATATCCAATAAAATCAAATTTCTTCATAAATGTAAGCCTTTACTCTTGTTTTCAAATCATAATAAAATTGTTGAAGAAGGAAAAAAAATAAAATAATGTAGGCCAAAATATATTCTGCTACATATCTTTGGTAAAAAGAATCCCAATAATTGTATATTAATTGTTTTTTATGAAAATAATAGCATCTACAAACTATGATATATATAGATATAGATCTATATCTATAGATATAGATCTGTATCTATATCTATACATTATATATATATATACATATATATATATATATATATATATGTGTGTATCTCTATATATCTCAATATTGATCAATCCTGATGTTCGGATCGCCACAAATAATCCCTGGAATTTGCCTAATATAATTATTTCCTATGATCGTCAGTGCCATCTAGTGGCCATAACGCAGTATTTCCTTGATTGGGATATTTCAGGAAAATACAGTATTATGGCCACTAGATGGAGTTGACGATTCTAGGAGGTAGGCATATTACACAAATGACGGCAATTATTTGTAAAAGCAGCGGGACTGCTTGAGACGTTGCCCGGGGATTTTTTATTGGACACTGTTTATAAAATAAGATCTTATTATTGGAATAGAAAATAATAAATATAATATATAATAGACACAAACTCTGCACAAACACATTATTTATTGGTAAAATATATTTTATTTATTAAGCACTGGGCAAAACTTCAGACAACTGTTATTAGGAAGAGGCAACATAATGATAGTTAATGTTTTGGTTCACAAACACTTTAATATTTTACTAAACCCGCAACAGTTACATCAGTCTGTATATGCAGTAAAGCATGCTTGTTATACTCACTGTGGAACCTAAGGGGTTAATCCTCTGAATTGAGTAAAAAGGCTGTTTTATGCTGTCTTCTCTGATCCTCCCCTTCTTCCACAGTCTCCAATCCATCTCCTGATAGTACAGAGCCTTGGAGGCACTCTGTGCATGCACAGTTTGGTGCGTATTGTTAGAGTTTTTTTTTTTTTTTAATGGGAGGGTGCATGTGATCAGCACAGGGCCAATCAGCACTCTCAACACAGAAAGGCACACAGAAAGCCATAGGACAATCAGGGGAGAAAGAAAACTCCTTCTACAAGCTTTAACCAGACACCGATAGAAGTCACAAGACTGCTATATACAGTTGATGAGAAAAGGTATTTAGCAGTTTATAATTACCAGAATAATTGCATTTCCATGTTCTGTGTACTGTGGGAGACCAGATATAGTGAATGCAGGGTCCTGGGTTTAGTAGCACGTGAAGTCTTAGTTTACAATTGCAAATTGGGGGGGGGGGGGGGGTAATAACATGCAGGTGGGACATGTTTTTACCACCCCCCTTCCAATCACACTGCCTAAGCTGCAAAGCAGTAAGGGAGTATATGCATGATGTAGCCAGCATGATTTGCATCGCAGCTTGGCAAAAATGATTCCCACTGTTGCGTAGTGGGCGGTACAGTCCACTGAGTTCGACCAATTCTAGTGACTGGGCCCATGCTGCGACCACCCCACAAATGCATGCATTTGCTGTGCAGCAGTAATGGGTTTTTAGGGGTGAAAACAGGCAGTGAGGAGGTGACATAATGCCTCCATACCACCTGCCAAACACCCTCTAAAATGTGATCCATTGCAGATTGCCAACACAAATGTAAATGAGCTTTAAAAGAGATGTGAAGAAAAGAAAGGCTGTTCCATATGAAATGTAATGAAGCATATTGCTGGCGTAGAATAGTCATTTTAATTGGGCCCCTGGTCTAATGGAACCCTGGTCTAATGGGCCCCTGGTCTAATGGGTCCCTGGTCTAATGGGTCCCTGGTCTAATGGGCCCCTGCTCTAATGGGCCCCTGCTCTAATGGGCCCCTGCTCTAATGGGCCCCCGCTCTAATGGGCCCCTTCTCTAATGGGCCCCTGGTCTAATGGGCCCCTGGTCTAATGGGCCCCTGGTCTAATGGGCCCCTGGTCTAATGGGCTCCTGGCCTAATGGCCTACTGGTCTAATGGCCTACTGGTCCAATGGGTCCCTGGTCCAATGGGCCCCTAGTCTAATGGGCTCCTGGTCCAATGGGCCCCTGGTCTAATTGGTCCCTGGTCTAATGGGCCCTGGTCTAATGGGCTCCTGCTCTAATGGGCTCCTGCTCTAATGGGCTCCTGCTCTAATGGACCCCTGGTCTAATGGACCCCTGGTCTAATGGGCTCCTGGTCTAATGGGCTCCTGGTCTAATGGCCTACTGGTCTAATGGCCTACTGGTCTAATGGGCTCCTGGTCTAATGGGCCCCTGGTCTAATGGGCCCCTGGTCAAATAGGTCTCTGATCTAATGGGCCCCTGGTCTAATGGGCCCCTGGTCTAATGGGCCCCTGGTCTAATGGGCTCCTGGTCTAATGGGCTCCTGGTCTAATGGGCTCCTGGTCTAATGGGCTCCTGGTCCAATGGGTCCCTGGTCCAATGGGCTCCTGGTCCAATGGGCTCCTGGTCCAATGGGCCCCTGGTCCAATGGGCCCCTGATCCAATGGGCTCCTGGTCCAATGGGCTCTTGGTATAATGGGCCCCTGGTCTAATGGGCCCCTGGTCTAATGGGCCCCTGGTCTAATGGGCGCCTGGTCTAATGGGCGCCTGGTCTAATGGGCGCCTGGTCTAATGGGCCCCTGGTCTAATGGGCCCCTGGTCTAATGGGCGTCTGGTCTAATGAGCCCCTGGTCTAATGGGCGCCTGGTCTAATGGGCGCCTGGTCTAATGGGCGCCTGGTCTAATGAGCCCCTGGTCTAATGGGCAGCTGGTCTAATGGGCTCCTGGTCTAATGGGCTCCTGGTCTAATGGGCAGCTGGTCTAATGGGCTCCTGGTCTAATGGGCTCCTGGTCTAATGGGCTGCTGGTCTAATGGGCTGCTGGACTAATGGGCTGCTGGACTAATGGGCTGCTGGTCTAATGGGCTGCTGGACTAATGGGCTGCTGGTCTAATGGGCTGCTGGTCTAATGGGCTGCTGGACTAATGGGCTGCTGGTCTCACTCCCCCCTGGTCTAATGGGCCCCTGGTCTAATGGGCAGCTGGTCTAATGGGCACCCTGTCTAATGGACCTGAGAGCAGCTAGCCTAAGTTGGCACTCTATAAATGAATACAGCGATGGAATCTGTCTATGGCAGGCCTTGTATTACATGGATAAACATGTCTCAAGGTCTTACTTGAAGAGCTCCCCTTCCACTTGATGTTTACTCAGAGTGTGAGTACAAAGTGGGATAAGTGTCACACTGACATGACGGGTGAATTGATGGGAAGGAATAATCTAAACACAACACTAAGAGACGGCCTATCTATTACAACAATGGGGCTGACAACTGAGTGACATGAACTCCGCACAGCCTGCCATTCACACAGTCCAGGAAAATGAGCATTTCTCCCCTGAACCGTGTAACATTTCATGTATCTTTTATTACTTTACAGTATATCTGTTTACCCACATTTAATAAAATCCAGCTTAGGGCAGGTTTACACCAGAATGCGATTTCACTAGCACCACATTCAAAACGCACCGCACTTGCGAACTACAGAGGGTATCAGTGTTATCTTAACGACACACCAAATGCAGGTCACAAACGCAGTGCGTTTTCCTGCCCCAGATTGCATGGTACTATATTGTACTATGTGATCCGGTTGGTGTGTTTTTTGTTTTTTTTAAAGTAGTACATGCACTACTTTTGGTGCGGTCCGGTGCGATTTCACAGTACCGGGTTGGACCCCTTTTGCCTTCAGAACTACTTTAATTCTTGTTTTATTGGATGAGATCTGGTGAGTGTGGAGGCCATTGGAGAGAAAAAAAGCTCAAACCTGTAAATCAGGCATTTTTGAGCTGCAGTGTGCATGAGCCCAGGGCTACTGTTAGAAATCACAGGGACCCATACAATGTACCTGACAGGGTCCCCCTCCCCCCAGGCGGAAGTGACTGAGGACATAGATTTATCAGTCCCTTTCTCAGCAGCCTCAGCTACACAGATGAATTAAATGGAAGCACTCTGAGGCTTTTTTGCTCATTCACAAACTGAAGCATAGTAAACACAGTTTACTATGCTTCAACGATGAATGGATACAGGAGCGATTGGTACCAATCATTTACTTTGTTCCTTCAGGAAAGGAGCCAAGGGCCAATATATTATATATTTACCATCCCCTTTCCCCCACTCTCAAGCCTGAAACATCCCCCAGTGTGCCCAAAGCAGCGGCCAGCAGGAGAGGAATGCAGTGCTGCGGGAGAAAGGGGCACACAGAGGGCCCAGACACCAGATGGAAGGGGTACATGTGCTAGAATCAATCCCTCTGCAGAGGGAGAAACAGGAGGAGAAGCAGGCAGTGCTGCAGGGGAGGCAGAAGAGGATTGGTGTCTGCAGTAATTCAATACAGCCGGCCCTCCTGCTCAGCAGGTGCCTGGGCCCCCCTATTGAACTGATGGGGCCTGGGCCCAGCACAGGAGGGCTGGCTGTACTGCCTTATCACCGGCTCTGCATGAGCCCTTAAATTATCCACCTACCTGACATCTGTTATGTCTGTGATCTCTGAATGAACATACTACATGTCCCATCAGACACTGTGGCAGAGTGGTTGGCAGCAGGGCTTTGACATGGCAGCACTGAAAGATCATTCATTACTTTCTTCCTTTTAGGCTTCAGGAGGGGAGGAGCTACAGCAGAAATGACAGAAAAGAACAATTTCTTAACATCCAAGGCTTGGATTTTAATGAGGACAATGGACAGAAGGACCCCTGGGGGATTTCATTTTTTTTTCTCCTTTGATAGATCTCCTTTAACCACTTGCCGACCGCTGCATGCCGATATACGTCGGCACAATGGCAGCGGTGGGCAAATGGGCGTAACTGTATGTCCCCTTTAATTGGTGGGGTTAGTGTTTCCCAGAGCTAAACCTTTCATCCAAATTATAAATGGCTGCATTTGTAAACTGTAGAAGCCAATATAAAGGAATAGTAGTGGTAAAAAAAAGCCCCTTGTGGACTTAATTAACATTTTGTTTTGTTAATTCTCCTTTAAGGGGGTGTGGCAGGGGGTGTGTCCTATGCCTACATACATTTACTAGTAGGTGTCCCTCATTCCCATCTCAAATTGTTGGGAGGTATTCCCCCCACAGTTGGAATCACTCACTAGGACACACGTAACCCCTTTATCGCCCCCTAGTGTTTAATCCCTTCCCTGCCAGTGTCATTTACACAGCAATCTGTGAATTTTTATAGCTCTGATCGCTGTATAAATGACAATGGTCCCAAAATAGTGTCAAAAGCATCCGATGTGTCCGCCATTATGTCAGTCATGATAAAAATCTCTGATCACTACCATTACTAATAAAAAAAAAAATAATAATAAAAATGCAATAAAACTATCCACTATTTTGTAGATGTTATAATTTTTGCCTAAACCAATCAATATAAGCTTATTGCGATTTTTTTTTTACCAAAAATATGTAGAAGAATACGTATCAACCTAAAATGAGGGAAAAAAAAAACATTTTTATATATATTTTTGGGGGATATTTATTATAGAAAAAGTAAAAAAAATTGCTTTTTTTTTTTCAAAATTGTCGCTTTTTTTTGTTCATAGCGCAAAAAATAAAAACCACAGAGTTGATCAAATACCACCAAAAGAAAGCTCTATTTGTGGGGAAAAGGATGTCAATTTTGTTTTGGTGTAACGTCACACGACCGCGCAAATGTCAGTTAAAGCGACACAGTGCCGAGTCACAAAAAGTGCTCTGGTCAGGAAGGGGGTAAAATCTTCCGGGGCTGAAGCGGTTAAAGCTTGTTTGTTAAGTATATGCTGCAAGTCACCAGTGAACTGCTGGCAGCAGTTTCTGAAATCCTAGTGTAGTGCTGCCCTCTTAAGGGTCGCAAGATAAACCAATACCCCTCTGGTTGCCCTGACCCTGGGAGTCCTCTGCCACCTCGGACACCTCTGCCACCCCGAGTTCATCCATTTTTTTTTCTTTAGATAACAGCAGCAATAATGAAATACACCAGGATTAGTTAAATCAGAGATATTTTACTCAATGAAATGAATGGAGAAAGAATCAAAGAACGAATCTGACTTTAACTCCAAAGAGGTTATCTTACAAAGGTTATTCTTGATAAGAAAAAAATTATCGCCGTTATGATTCAAATACTCAACAATGCACGTTATATTTCCTATACCCAAATAAGTATATATAATGTCTATGTGAATAAGCTACAGGAGAGCAAAGGAATGAATCTTATGAGTGTCAGACCCCTCTCTACCGCTCCTTGAAGATAAACAAATACAACTCCAGCAAACAGTAACTATAGTGCAATTCATCCTGCTCTAATGGTGCGCACACACGATCGGAATTTCGGCCAGCAAAAGACCGATGAGAGCTTTTCAACGAAAAATGCGACCGTGTGTGTGCTCCATCGGAATTTAGCTGGCTGAATTCCTGCCAGCAAAAATTTGAGAGCATGTTCTCAATTTTTTGTCGATGGAAATTCTAATCATGTGTATGCAATTCCGATGTGCAAAAACTCACACATGCTCAGATTCAACTACGAGACGGAAGCTATTGGCTCCTAGGTATTGAACATCCTTTTTCTAGTCCCGCCGTACGTGTTGTATGTCACCGCGTTCTTGGCGGTCAGAATTTGGTGTGGCTGTGTGTAGGCAAGACAGCTTGAGCGGAATTCCGTCGGGAAAACCATCAGACCTTTTACCGACAATAATTTTGATCGCGTGTACACAGCATTACAGAGAGTTCTTGGTGAAACTCAGCTTTGATATTTTCAGTAAAAACTATTTCCTGAAGTGGGGAGGGAAATAAAAGTAGTCCAGTGTTGCTGCGTGGCAATCCGGTTAATCTTCAGCTAGCGCTCAGATATTTAACCACTTCAACCCCCGGAAGATCTGGCTGCCGAATGACCGGGCCATTTTTTGCGATTCGGCACAGCGTTGCTTTAACTGACAATTGCGCGGTCGTGCGACGCTGCACCCAAGCAAAATTGACATCCTTTTTACTGTCAATTTGCAAAGGAATCGGATCTCATGGGTGTGAACACCTATGCAATCCAATTCTGGTGCGGAACAAAAAAAAAAGGTCCAGTGTGAGTTTGGTCCGAATGCGATGCAAATTCAGCCACACAATCTGTATGGCTGAGTTCGCATCACACAGACATTGCGTGTGATCGGCATTGGGAACCGAGCCTAATGGTCTCTTTGCCGGGCCTGTCAGTTTAGGCGGACAGCCATGTCTTGGTAGGTTAGAAGTTGTGTCATACTCTTTCCATTTTTGCATGATGGTCCGTGAGATGATCAAAGCTTTTGATATTCTTTTATAACCTAACCCTGCTTTAACCACTTTCAGACCGGAACATTTTGCTGGCTTAAAACCAGAGCACTTTTTGCGATTCGCCACTGCGTCGCTTTAACTGACAATTGCGCGGTAGTGCGATGCTGCACCCAAACGTCCTTTTTTTCCCACAAATAGAGCTTTCTTTTGGTGGTATTTGATCATCTCTGCGGTTTTTATTTTTTGCACTATAAACAAAAGAAGAGCGACAATTTAAAAAAAAAATATATTTTTTTCCTCAATTTAGGCCAATATGTATTCTTCTACATATTTTTGGTAAAAAAAAAAAATCACAATAAGCGTATATTGATTGGTTTGCGCAAAAGTTATAGCATCTACAAAACGGGATAGTATTATGGCATTTTTCTTATACATTTTTTTTTATTAAACAAAGACAAAAAAAGATTGACAATTTTGAAAAAAAAACACAATATTTTGTACTTTTTGCTATAATAAATATCCCCATTTTTTTAAAAAACAAATTTTTTTCTCAGTTTAGGTTGATATGTATTCTACATATTTCTGGTAATAAAAATCGCAATAAGAGTATATTGTTTGGTTTGCGCAAAAGTTATAGCGTCTACAAAATAGGGGATAGATTTATAGCATTTTTATTTTCGTTTTTTACTAGTTTTTTAACTAGTAATGGCGGCGATCTGCAATTTTTATCGGGACTGCGACACATCGGACACTTTTGACACATTTTTGGGACCATTGGTATTTATACAGCAATCAGTGCTATAAAAATGCACTGATTACTGTGTAATTGACACTGGCAGGGAAGGGATTAAACACTAGGGGGGTGATCAAGGGGATGAGTGTGTCCTAGGTTTGTGGGATCGTGCCGACCTGCCGCAGTATAATGACGGCGGCTGGCCCTCAAGTGGTTAAAGAGGAAGTAAACCCTGATGGGTTTTACTTCCTCTTTTTTCCCCTGCAAAGTAAAAGCATAATGGGCTAGTATGCAACACATACTAGCCCATTATGCTGCACTTACCTACAAATGAAGCCGCCATGTCCCACAGGTCCCTGCCGGTGGCCGCATCAATCTTCACCCCTCCTTCTGGGGCCATGGACTCCAGCTCTATGACTGGCCGGAGTCGTGTGACGTCACTCGCGCATGCGCGCGGGAGCCGACGACCATGGCCGAGGCCCTTTTGAAGCGTCACGATCGTGCCCTTTATTCAGTGTGCATGTGCAGATTACATTGGTGCAAGCATATATGGTAAATATCTCCTAAACGGTGCAGGTTTAGGAGATATTTCCAATGCCTACAGGTAAGCCTTACTATAGGGCTTATCTGTAGGGAAAAGTGGTGTGTAAGGGTTTACTACCCCTTTAATTGCATGCAAAGCATATTGATTGGTAAGGCAGAATAGCTGATCCAATAGATGGTGTATAACCAGTAGACAATATTCCTGTGCAAGTCAGGGTTGTAATTGAATTCACAGTGATCACTGACATAAAGATGTTAAACTCTGTGGAACTACAAGCAACAGCAGAACAATGAATAACATGGATGTCTGTGTATAGTGTCTATGTTATGCTGGAACAGACCTTTGAACTGAAGATTGTAAGAAGTGCAGGGAACAATGATGTCTATACACAGTGTCTATCAGACTGGGCAACTTCCCGCTCACCACACTGGAACAGAAGAAGATGATGATGATGAGGGTGATGATCTCTCAGGTGTTTTGCTCAAGGGATGACCTCTGGCCTCTGTGGCACCGCACCGCGGCTCACACAGATCTGATGTCCCCGCAGGTGTCCTTCCAGATATTCGCTGGGTAAATCTGCCACAGCAGGCCACAAGACAGCTGCACTCACTGTTATCACAGACTCCCTGCATGCAGATCCATGCCAGTCCCAAGAGAGCGTGCTAGGCCCCAGCCTTGTCTCTTATAGTCTCTCCCAGCAGTCTGCTCTTCTCCATCAGCCTGCTGGTAATTGTCATTTCACATAATACAGCCAGAGGGCGAATCCTCTCCATATGGACTACATAGGGTTGCCATCTGTCTGGGATTCACCTGGACAGTCTGGGTTTTCGAATCGTGTATCCGGGATTCAGACTGCCTAAAATCTGGACACAATATGCATAATGGACTGTAGCTCCCCAAGTAGCCAAGTACCGCAACCGCCGAGTACATAGGGGTGCTCATGGGCCCCATCCCCATACATGGAGAGAAAAGGAGAAAGGGCTTGATCTGCTCCTCCTCCTCCCAAACCTACCCTTCTGTCTGCCCACCCACGCTCCAATCTCCGGCGTTCTGTGCCTCAGCAAAGGGATGTGTGTTCTGGAAATTTGAAGCTTCGGAACCGGCAGCTACATCATGGATGAAAGGTGTCTACACCTTTCATCCATGACGGGATCCCCCAAAACCTGAGCCTCCATCCTCGGGTGACTGAGCTCACCATCCAATGTCTGTGACTGAAGTCTCCCTCACTTCTCTCTTCTGCCTCCGAGCAAGTGAGTACACTAAGGTAAGAGGGACTTAGATGTAAGGGGTGACCTGTGGACTCTGATGTCAGGGGGGCTTTGGGAATCCTAATTTAAGGGGGAATGCTGAGAACTCAGAGGGAGGTTTTGGGTTCATCAGAGTTCTCCTTCACATAAGAGTCCACAGCGTTCCCCCTTAAAAAAAAAAAAAAAAAAAATGTTTGCCATGCTCCACTAAAGTGTTCGGGTTTGGCTTGAAGAAAAAGGTGGCAACCCTAGGACTACATATCCCAAGATGCCTTGCTCTACCTTTGGTTAAGAGAGTCACAGGACAGCCAAACTGGAACACTAGGGGGAAACAACTGTCTCTGAACAATACCACACAGCGTCTTCTGATTGCAGGAAAATGTAAGCACCCAGCTCCTGGCTACACTAGAATAGCCTGTAATGTAGCGATCTCTACCAGGCACTGGGTACCAGGTACACTTTAAATTCCATGCTCCCTGCTGGCCTCTATGAAATATGAAGAGCATTACTCCAAGCCTTTTGTCTGCGTTCCATGCGATTGTGTCATTAAAAAATATTTGCGATTCCAAGAAGTTATCCAACACAAAACAGCCATGTGTACAAATTAACTTATGTTTCTGGCACGCTGATCCTTTCTAACGCTCGCTGGGAAAACAGATCACGCTGGCTAATGCCAGGAAGAAAAATATCTTAATAGTATTAAAGATATGGCAATAGGAAAAGGGCAATCTCAGTTAAGCCGCTGAATATGAAGCAATCATTGATTAAAGTAAAGGCGTTTTTGTTTTGTTTTTTATATAAAAATGTTATTAAAAATGTTGTAAAGAAAAACATTAATAGATAGTGACAGGTTACTAAGGGTTACAGTACATGCAAACCCGACCTGAGTGACATTTAGTCATTATGTAATAGGAACTAGGGTTTCAACAATACTGTTTTTTTTATCGGCGAGTACCACTACCCACACTTTCGGTGAGGTACTCACCGATACCGAGTACTGATGCTTTGCGGTGCGATTTGCGTCAATACAAAAAAAAAAATTGGTGCAAGTCGCACTGCAAAGAATCGCATGTGATTTCCCCCACTGCTCCTGGGTGTGGATATAGAAAGGGAAAAGCTCCATCTAGTGGGCAGTTTAAAAAAAAATTAGAGCTCACAGTACATATCTGGTCACTGGAAATATAATCTAGATACGTGTCCTGGTACGCAGATAATAGCAAATTGGGGCCACTGGAGGTGCTCACAGTACTGGAAGAGAAGTTCTGGGAACCCCTGGGTATAGGGTGGAAGCAGGGGCGGCCCGTCCATTAAGGGCGCATGGGCTCCCCCTCCCCCCGTCCATCGCTGCCCCCCCCCCCCCCCCCATGCGTTCGGCCCATTTCAGGACACTGGCGCATGGATTTCAATGTGGGGGGGGGCTGTTTTTTTGAAGCACTGATTAGAGCAAGAGACTCTAATGGGCTTCAATATAGGGTGGGCTCGGGTGGCAGAGAGTGCACTCCAATCCCACCCAGGTGTGTTACAACGGCGAATGAATATTCGCTGTTGTAACATTGATCCTCTTCACGGCCACCCGATTGACTGAAAGGATGCCTAAGAGGAGGAGGGGAGGAGCTGGAAGCTGCCATGGAGGAGAAGCACAGTGGGAGTATTTGATGGGCACATTGGGAGCATTTGATGGGCACATTGGGAGCATTTGATGGGCACAGTGGGAACATTTAATGGGCACAGTGGGAGGATTTGATGGGCACAGTTGGAGCCTTTGATGGGCACAGTTGGAGCATTTGATGGGCACAGTTGGAGCATTTGATGGGCACAGTTGGAGCATTTGATGGGCACAGTTGGAGCATTTGATGGGCATAGTGGAAACATTTAATGGGCACAGTGGAAGGATTTGATGGGCACAGTTGGAGCATTTGATGGGCACAGTTGGAGCATTTGATGGGCACAGTTGGAGCATTTGATGGGCATAGTGGAAACATTTAATGGGCACAGTGTGAGCATTTGATGGGCACAGTAGGAGCATTTGATGGCACAATGGCAGCAACTGCTGGACACATTGGCTGCGTTTGATGGTACAGTGAGGCTGCAATTGATGGGTTTTTTTTTCCAGTTTGTTTGCGCCCCCCCCCCCCTCCCAAAAAAAAATTGAGCACCAGCCGTCACGGGGTTTCAGTATCTGGAGTATTTGGGCGAGTACTGATACGTGCGCAAATGCTTGGTATCGGCACCAATACCGGTATCGGTGTATCCCTAATAGAAATAGTTGCCATATTAGTAAATACTGTTCTCACCCTTAGTTACATGTTAGGGGTGTAGTTATAAAAGATTTGCACAGCAATTTAACCAATAAAATGCGCATGGGGCAAACAAATGAATGTTAATAGGCTATTTCCTGTGCTGCTCTATAGTATTTAATTAATTTAAAATAGAAAATCCTGTATCTGGCCACTAGATGGCATTAAGTATCTTAGAAACTCATTGAAGCCATCTAGTGGCCAACGGTGGTATTTGTCATTATAAAACAATTAAAAACATTTGACCAGTACTGGATATATCCAAATAACATTTGTTTATTGCTTCCTTTGCACAGAATGAATGTACATGCATTTTCACTGGGTGAATTGCTATGCAAAGGTTTTATAAATACAACACTAGGCCTCAATCACACTGGAACTTCCACTGCATTTATATGTGTGACTCTGTCCCAAGTGAGTGTATCACAATATGATTTTAGAGAACCTTTTTAAGCCATGCTGTGGTCTGGTGCCTTGCCTTTTCTTGTGCTTTATGTTGTATGTTACTGTGCTTTGCATTTGCCATTTTTGTATGTAGCACAGGTGCATTGGACAGGCCATTAGGAATGAATAGCTCCGTATTGCACAAATGCATGTTACCGCTCCACAACAAAATGAATACGCCCTTACCCTTTGTTTCCTTGAAAAAGCAGCCACAGCCTGAGTAGAAAAGCCTGTCCTCTGTCAGCATGCTGCAGAGAAAGACTCTTGCTCTCTGTGTGGGAAAAGTGGTCTCTCTGAAGAGGTTCTGACACTACTGCTGAGCCAGACCTATAGCAATCAGTAAAAACTCATGCTGCTTGCTGATTGGAGAACTCTAACTCCGACTCAGCAAGTAAAGTGTTAGTCCTCTGCAGAGAGACCACTGCTTCCATACAGAAAACGAGGGTCCTTCTCTGCTGTATGCTGTTTTAAACGCAATTTAAAATAATTTGCCTGCAAAGCACCTCCACAAACAATAAAAAAAAGCTCTTCTCCTGTCCAATCACAAAACAAAGCCTAAGGATGTGTGTTTTGTGAATGGTCAGGAGGAAAGGGAGGCGGAGCTATAACGATAACACTGACAGTGCATACATCCCAGAGCACTGGAAACACAGCCGGAGCTCTACTTCTTCCGGTATGTAATATAGAAGGTTTGTCTAATGTAGAAGAAAGCCTGGATGGGGGGGGCAGTGGAATGTAGAACTGGTTGAAGCCGGACACGTTTATTGCGCCGGCGTTGGGCTTTAAAGGGATAAATCGCGGTGAAAGGTGAATGAATTGCAGAGACGTGCGAATTATGTTATGTTTTTACTTTACATAGACATGTGCTTTAGGACTCTGTTCACTTCTCACTTTGCGTTTTGCTGCGATTCTTCTGTATTTTCTTGCGTGGCAGTTGCTGCAAAATCGCACCGCATCTGTGGTGGCGCTAACCACTTGTCAACCACCTAATTGGGAATGTACATTATCACTTTGACATTAAATAGCTAGCCGCCATAACCCTGGTATTGTTTTTTTACCTTAGGCTGTCTTTCAGATAAAAGATGTCACAGTGGCGGATTCGCCGCAAGATCCCTTTTATAGGCAGCAGGAGAGGTGCCCCCCCCCCTCCCGCCACTTCCCGAGCTTACCAGAGCTGTCAGTAAGCCGGAACCAATCCGATGGGGCCGATGGCTAGGCAGGAAGTCGAGTGAGGGCAAGATAGCCCGCCCCCCCCCCCGCCCCGCTGGGCTCTTTGCCCTTGGAGGACCTGAGTGACCTTCAACGTCACTTCGCTTTCTAAGGCAGAAAGACAGGATTTTCTTTTCTCTAAGGGCCAGTTCACACCATTGAAACGCAGTCCGGATGCGTTCCAGATGATTTTCTGCATGTGCATTTTTGATACGTTCCAGTGCCTTTTTTTATGCTTTTTGGTGCATTTTTTCCCTTCTCTTTTTTCTTAACCCTTTCATGACTAAGGCTTGATTCACACTAACGCGTTTTTTGACGCATTTTGCAGAAATGCAGGGACATTTTTTTAACATGGGTTCCTATGGAACATGTTCACATCAATGCATTTTTGTGCCTCTGCGTTTTTGGAAAGGGTCAGGGACTTTTTTTCATGCAAAATGCAGCGTTTTGCATGTAACAGAAGTCAATGGACCCGCATCAAAAACGCAAGTACCTAATTTCGTTTTTTTTTTCACTTTTTTTCACTGTATATAGCTGGTTGCTAAGCAACCACAGTGTAAAAAAAAAGAAAAGAAAAAAAACGCAAAACGCGGCAAATCACGGTAAAAGACGCGTGTCCAAAAACGTGACAAGCACCACAAAAAGCACTGCAAAAACGCTCAAAAGCAACATGCATAGATGTGAATCGAGCCTAAGCCTCTTTGTGACATTTGGTGTTTACAAGTTAAAATCCCTATTTTTTTTGCTAGAAAATTACTTAGAGCCCCCAAACATTATATATATTTTTTTAGCAGAGAAACTAAAGAATAAAATGGCGATTGTTGCAATATTTTATGTCACACGGTATTTGTGCAGCAGTGTTTTAAACGCAATTTTTTGGGAAAAGGGACACTTTCACAAATTTAAAAAAAACAAAACAGTAAAGTTATCCCAATTTTTTTGTATAATGTGAAAGATGATGTTACGCCGAGTAAATAGATACCAAACATGTCACACTTTATAATTACACGCACTCGTGGAATGGCGCCAAACTTTGGTACCTAAAAATCTCCATAGGCGACACTTTAATTTTTTTTTTACAGTTACCAGGTTAGAGTTACAGAGGAGGTCTAGTGCTAGAATTATTGCTCTCGCTCTGACAATCGCGGAGACTCACATGTGTGATTTGAACACCGTTTTCATATGCGTGCACGACTTCCCTATGCGTTTTCTTTGCTGCGCGAGCTTGCGGTGACGGGGGCAGTTTGAATTTTTTATTATTTATTTATTTATTTATTTTTTACATTATTAAATTGTGTTTTTCAAAAAAAGTAAATTTTAATCCCTTTTATTGCTGTCACAAGGAATGTAAACATTCCTTGTGACAGTAATAGGTGGTGACAGGTACTCTTTATGGAGGGATCGGAGGTCTAAAAGACCCCAAATTCCTCCTTTGCACTTCAAAGTATTCAGATCTGAATACTGAATATTTTTTAAAATCTGGCGCCATTGGCAGCCGAGTAAACAGGAAGTGACGTTGTGACGTCGCTTCCGTGTTTACATCAAGGAGACTGGAAGTAAGCCATTTCCGGCTTCAGTCCAGTGTGGCACTTGCCGCCGAAAGTGGCGGATCGTTGACTGGCTCTCCCGTGCCATGGGCGGCCCAGGAAGAGCGGCGGGAGGTGACGGGGTGGTCCCGTCCCGCTCCTCCAGGATAACAACCAAGAGGCTTTTAGCCGCATCGGTTGTTATCTTCGGAAAGCCGATCGCCCGCTCTAAACAACAGAACCAGGATGATGCCTCCAGCTGCGGGCATCATCCCGGTATAACCCCCGAAACCCAAGTATGCACATTTGCGTACGCTCAACGGGAATGGGTTAAATAAGGACACTGTGTTACAGTGCGTTTTTGATGCAATTTACAGCGTTCCAGTCCAGTCCAGTGCTGGAAAATGCAGCATGTCCTACTTTTTTTCTGGAACTGGAACGCACTGGAACTGCAGGCTCTGGTGTGAACTTTGCCTTTGAAAACCATATAGCTTTTTTATAGCGTTTTTGATGCAGAAAAAAACCTGCACTGGACTGCATGTGGTGTAAATTTGCCCTTAAAGGTAGATAAAGGTAGATAGAGATCTGAGGTCTTTTTGACCCCAGATAAAGCGGTCCTGTCGTCCTTATTTCTATTACAAGGGATGTTTACATTCCTTCTAATAGGAATACAAGTGATAAAATAAAAAATACAAATAAAAAAATAAAAAGTTAAATAAATAATAATTATAATTAATAAATAAGAAAAAAAAAATTTAACGCACCCCCATCCCTCTGAGCTTGCGCGCAGAAGCAAACACACATGTAAGCTGCGCCCACATATGTAAACACTATGTAAACAGTGTTCAAACAACACATGTGAGGCATCACTGCAATTTTTATCGCCCCCTAGTGTTTAACCCCTTCCCTGCCAGTGACATTTATACAGTAATCGGTCCATTTTTATAGCACTGATCGCTGTATAAATGCCAATGGTCCCAAAATAGTGTCAAAAGTGTCCGATGTGTCCGCCATAATGTCGCAATCATGATAAAAATCACAGAGTGCCGTCATTACTAATTAAAAAAAAAAAAAGAATAATCAAATAAAACTATTCCCTATTTTGTAGACGCTATAACTTTTGCGCAAACTAAACTAAACAAACTTTTGCGCAAAATAAACGCTTATTGCAATTTTTTTACCAAAAATACGTAGGAGAATACATATCGGCCTAAACTGTGAAATAATTTAGTTTTTTTTATATATTTTTAGGGGATATTTATTATAGCAAAATAATGCTTTTTTTTTCAAAATTGATGCTCTTGTTTTGTTTATAGCGCAAGAAATTAAAAACACAGAGGTGATCAAATACCACCAAAAGAAAACTCTATTTGTAGGAAAAAATGGATGTCAATTTTGTTTTGGTGTAACATCGCACGATAGAGCAATTGTCAGTTAAAGTGACGCAGTGCCGAATTGTAAAAAGTGCTCTGGTCAGGAAGGGGTTAAAATCTTCCGGGGCTGAAGCGGTTAAAACAGAATATATCATCTTAAATTCTACTAGTGTATGACCAGCTTTGGAGCCTTGCAGCACTGGGGTCCTTGGTTACAGTCCCGGCCACGACACTGTCTGCATGGAGTTTGCATGCTCATGGGAGTTTCCTCCCCCCACTCCAAAGACACAGCAGTAGATGAAATGGGTCCAATCTAAATTGGCCCTAGTATGTGTGTGCGGGTCTAAGGCTCCATTCCCACCAATACGTTTTTTCATACTTTTTGCAACGCAGGACATTAATTTTAACATGGGTTCCTATGGAACATGTTGACATCAATGCATTTTTGTGCCTCTGCGTTTTTGAAAAGGGTCAAGGACTTTTTAAATGCAAAACGCTGCTTTTTTTTGTTGCTTTTTTTGGTTCAATAGACTTCAATGGAGAAGCTGCAGAGAAGCACATAGTGTGTTTTTACCGCAATTTTGCCACGATTTGCATTTATTAAACTTCCCAACAAACCCCCCCCCCCCCCCAAAAGGATAGCAAAGCGCAACAAAATTGCGGTAAAAACGCAGAAAGCACAGCATAAATCACTGCAGAAAC
Organism: Lithobates pipiens; assembly: GCF_037356315.1. Classification (NCBI taxonomy): domain Eukaryota; kingdom Metazoa; phylum Chordata; class Amphibia; order Anura; family Ranidae; genus Lithobates; species Lithobates pipiens. The sequence goes on from NW_027507790.1 coordinate 236,067,868, forward strand.
GCTCCAAAGCAAGATGCATCAATGTGAATCAAGCCTAAGCCCTCGTTTACATTGAAGCAAAATCGCATGACAAATCGCAGCCTATTGCCGGCAATGGCACTGTCCCAATCGGTGCAATGTTGACTTTTCAGCGCCGCGCCGATTTGCAAAAGTAGTGCCTGCGCTACTTTTTCCGATTTTTGGCTGCAACTTAAATACCCATCTGTGTATAAAGCCGCACCCGTGGTCGCATGGAACACGCAGCTTTGAAATCATGCGATTTCAGATGATTTCAAAGCCGCCTTCAATGTGAATGTAGTCTTAGGCTGCATTCACACCTGTGCATTTCGGGAATGTGCACAGGAATGCAAGCATTCCAGGAACATGTGAAAAGCATGCTACAAACACACGCCGTGCTTGCTGTGCCAATAATTCCTAATGTCACCCTAAAACATGGTCAGTAGAAATGCGCGGCACAAAAACCCTTTGAAGCTCAACACTTGAAACGGTGCAGGAACTTCTTTGTCCCACAATTAAGTGGTGTGCTTGCCCCAGGCAGTCTCACCCGCTGTCTTCCGCCCCAGACGCCGGCATTTTCACTATGGGCAGTGGACAGCCGCGAATGGTGGATACGGTTTTCTGGGACCTGACGGTGTCCCAGAAGACTGCAGGCGGGAAGAAGGAGAACTGAACGAAAGTGAGAAGCCAGTACCTGTCACAATCAGGTACCTGCTCCTCCCCCGCTCCTCAAAAGTGCCAATTGTTCAAGAGAAGTGGGGAACCTGTCCCTAAAGCGGAACTTCTTTTGGGTGGAGCTCTGCTTTAAACACTTTTTTAATTTCATTTGTATATGGAACCCCGCTGACTACGGCCGGGTTCACATATATAGTGCGGTTATCAGTCTAGAATCCGGTGTGTTTCTGTTCACTGATTCATGTCCGATTTTTTTTTTTCCCCCTGAATTCGCACCTGAACAATACCCAAAAACAGGACACCTTTTCAAAACCGCACCACGACTGCCCTCCACGTGTCAACCGGGTCCTTTCAAAGACGGTCACAATCACATGTTACGCGAATTCGATGCGGCTAAAAACGCGTCCAATTTGCATATATGTGAACCCAGCCTGAAGCCGCGTACACACGGGCGGACTGTCTGGCCAACTAAGTCCGTCAGACAATCCGACAGACAGTCCGTCCTACTTTCGAATGAACGGACTTGACCACACATGATGAACAGACAGTCCGCTGAAAGCTTGCGCGATGACGTGTACAGCACGTACGACGGGACTAGAAATACGACGTCCAATACACTGCAATGCAACCTTTCGCCGTGTAAATCCTTTCTGAGCATGCGCCATACTTAGTCCGTCGAACTAGCCTACTCACGAGCGGACTGTCCGCTGAAACCAAAGTTGGACGGACTGTATTACGGAAATTCCGAAAGACTTAGTCCGCCAGACTGTCCGCTGAAAAAGTCCGCTGAAGCCCACACACAAGCGGAAATGTGTTTCGGCGGACTAAGTTGGACGGACAGTCCTCTCGTGTGTACGCGGCTTTAGGCTACTTTCACACTGAGACATTGAAATGACTAACTCAAGAGATCAAGGCACCCACATCCCAAATATGAGAACTGAAAAGGAAATGGAAAGGGGGACTTTAATGGTGAAACAAGTGTATATATAGAATATAGTTTCATAAAAAAATATTTTTTATTAGTATAAAAATATAAAAAGGAGTAAACTATGTTAACTCAGAACTAAAGACATACATAAAAAAAATCATCACAAAATGATAAGAACAATGATATGTATACAGAGCTATATGTAGCTACAGTATATAAATGCCTGTTGGGCTCTACATGTTTCACTATAGTGCTTCTTCAGGAGCTGTAAGGCAAATATTGGCTACAAAAAAATACAAATACAATAAGAATAAATAATTTTTTTTGTAGATTTTTGTAGCCAATATATGCCTTACAGCTCCTGAAGAAGCACTATAGCGAAACATGTACAACCCAACAGGCATTTATATAGCTACATATAGCTCTGTATACATATCATTGTTTGTATCAATTTATGATGATTTTATTTGCATGTTTTTATTTTGTGAGAGTTAAAGGATATGTAAACGGTTTTTTTTTGTTGATTTTTTCAAAACAAACATGTCATACACACCTCCTCTGTGCAGTTGGTTTTGCACAGTGTGGCCCGGATCCTCCTCTTCTGGGGTCCCTCAGTGGCGCCCCCTGGCTCCTCCTCTTCTCAAGTGCCCCGTCGGAGAGGTCCCCCCCCTTTGGGGCACCCGTGCGGGCATGCTCCCGTGTCCTGCCGCTGCGTCCATTGACACAGACAGCAGGACTCCTGCATCTTTGGATTTGATTGACAGCAGTGTGACCCAATGGCTGCACTGCTATCAAGCTATCCAATCAGGAATGTTTTTGAGACTCTTTTGTGAATTTTCAATCGATTATAATGGGGTGCGTTAGAATTTAAAGGGATACATTTTTCTTGAGCTTTTCTGGTGCTTTTTGTTATCGCAAAAGCGCTTTGTACAAGTCACCTGTACATATCATGGACAGGCTGTGGCTGTATGATGGCGACCGCACATCCGAAGATTTACATGCATGCAGGGACGGATGGCTCCCCTGGTTGTATGTTTACCAGCACCTGTGGATGCCTCCCGGGCGCAGAGATACGCTTGTTTTTTGGTGCTCTCTGCACCCATGTGAATGAGCCCCTAGATTCACCTCCAGAAAGGCGACAGATGAGCAAGGTACTTCCAAATAATTTGGGCCCATTCACACTGTTACGGTCCAATTAGGCCAATGTGCCAACACACGTTAAGGCAGCATATTCAAAATGAATGGACTGCCAACGCACTACAAACGGGTCATGCCCCATTTGTCGCAGGGCGCCACCCGTTGAGGTTTGTTCATTGTCTATCTAGGTTACTATAATGTGATCATGTGAATGAGCCCCTTAAAGTTTATGTACAGCCCATTCTTCTATTTTTTTTAACATTCTGGATGTTGGGGGAGGATTAGAACCCGTCAGGTTTTTATTGCAGTCTGTGCCCCCCCCCCCCCATTGGGTAGATTCTGTTTATTGTCACAGACAGAAAGTGAGGGGGGAATCCAAAAATTTAACTCCCCCTCCAATGTGGAGACCTGTCCAAAAAGGGGACTTCCTTTCACTTCCTGTTATGTCACAGGACAAAAGGTGAAGGCAAATGGCCTTAATGGATCATGGCAAAATAAAAAAAAAAAAGGAAGGGGATTTTAATAGATAAATAAATATTAGGATTTTAATTAATAGGGTTTTAATTAATATACACAAATAAATAAAGTTTAAAAAAAAATAAAGAGAGTTTAAATAAATAATTCGTTTTTTTTAAATAAATACATAAAAAAAGTTTTAAATGAATAATTAGTTAATTAATTAGTTCAATTATAAAAGTTATATATCTATATCTATATCTATATATATATATATATATATATATATATATATATATATATATATATATATATATATATAGCGAGTTTTAATAAATAAAGGGGGGTTTAATAAATGAATGAATAAATTAATTAATTATTAAAGGATTCTTTTAAATAAAAAGAGTTTTAATAAATACATAAAGAGGGGTTCAATAAATGAATGAATGAATAAATTAATTAATTAATAAAGGGTTTTTAAAATAAATAAATAGAGTTTAAATAAAGGGGAGGGGGTTCAATAAATACATTCATTAATTAAGGGTGTTTTAAAACACATAAATAAAGGGAGTTTTAACAAATGTACACGATCAGAATTTTGGTCGGAAAAAGCTCTGATGGTTTTCCCGATGGAATTTCGCTGAAGCCGTCTTGCATACACACTGTCACAGCAAATTCCGACCGTCAAGAACGCGGTGACATACAACACCTACGACGGGTCTAGAAAAAGGAAGTTCAAAAGCCAGTAGCCAATAGCTTCCGCCTCGTAGTTGAATCTGAGCATGCGTGAGTTTTTGTGCGTCGGAATTGCATACACACGAAAGTATTTTCAGATAGGAACTTTTTCCGACTCAAAAATTGAGAACATGCTCTTAATATTTTGCTGCCCGAAATTCGGCCAGCAAAAGTCTGATGGAGCATACACACGGTCACATTTTCCTACCAAAAGCTCTCATCGGTCTTTTGCAATCGAGTGTACGCGGCATAAGGGTTTTTTTTTTTAAATAAAAATAAACAGGGTTTTTTTTTTTTTATAAATAAACTCAACGATGGGGTGGGGGCGGATTAACCATTCCCTACTCTATTCAAAACGTAAAAAAATGTTTTGGCTATATAAAATTCTTGTATAGAGAAACATTCTCTGGCTAGAAGGGCTCATTGCTCAAAAGCAGGGATATCCACTAAATGGAGAATGTTTGTTTTTCCATATGATACACAATTGTGACAATATGGGACATCAAATATTTAGAAATGTAAAAAAAAAAAAAAAAAAAAAAAACTATAATGACTATTGCTACTTGGGAGATGCTACAGAAGAAATAGGGGTGCTGCTGAAGTTGTAATCTCTATTTTTCTGGCTGTCATGTTAATCTGTGGGCTTTTATTTTTATTTTTTTTTACCTGTACAAGTGCAGGCATTCTATTCTAGTCTGTCAGGGGTTCCAAGTTCACTTACTTGCTCTAGACCAGTAACTCAGAAATTCCTGATAGCCAGGCAACCAGCATTTTCAGAAGCAGGTCAGAACTCCTCTGATTGGTGGTTGTGATGTTTCATGCAGGGAGTCCAGGCAGATAGTGACTCGTCTATCAGGGGGCCAGATGAAGAGGTTCAGCCACCCCCCATGACATACCAGACACAGCCCCTCCCCCCTCATCACTGGATCTCTGTGCACTAAAAACATCCCAGAAACTCAACAATCCAAAACTGTCACATGAAAGCATGAAATCAATCCCACCTTGAAGGAAAAGCCAGGACCAGAGCAGAGAGGACAGGCTGATCAATGGGGCAGAGACATAACACATGCAACGTTGTGCCACAAGCCCTGGGAGTACTTACTGTATGTTAAAAGTCACCTTCAGGAGGAAAAGTCAAAGCTGAGCCAACCTTAACCCAGTGCCACCAACCTGCTTGCAGCAGAAGTCCAAGGTGATCTGCCATAGGAATCAGGAGGGATCTACAACAAAGGAGACAGATCCAACAGGGGGTCTCTGGAAGAAGGGGAAGGGATCTGGTACAAGTGATCAACAGCTTGTCTAGGAGAAGCAGAAGGAATCTACCTACTGCAAGTGATCCAACAAGTGTTCTTCTGCAAGAGTTAGAAGGACCTACTGCCAAGGAACTGGTTCACAGAGGTGGCCTGCATTATACAAAGGATCCAGTAGGTGACCTTCAAGAACCAGAAGGGATCTCATGCAAAGGATCCAATAGGTGGCCCTCAATAACTAAGGGGATCTCGTGCAAAGGTTCAAGACTAAATAGGTGACCTACAAGGAAGCCAGAGCAAAGGATCCAGATCAATCAAGTGACCTGCAAGAATAGAAAGAAATCTAGTGCAAGGGAACCAGATCCGGTAGGTGATCTGCGACAATCAAGAGATCTCAAGCAAAGGATCCAGACTGCAAAGGTAATCGGAAGGTTCAGAAGGAAACAAATCTAAGGGATCTACGTCCAGATAAGGGATCTATATTTAAAAGAGACTAGTGGAAGAGATCCAGACTGAAAAGGTGATCTGAATTGTCAGAAGGAATCACATGTAAGGGATCTGGATCTGATAGGTGATCTGCGACAATCAAATAGGGATCCGTGCCAAATAAGAGATCTACAGCCATCAGGAGGAAGCCAATGCAAAGAATCCAGATTGAATAGAAAGAAATCGAATGCAAAATCTTTTTCAAGGGATCAGGATCCGACAATTAAAAGGGATCGAGGATGAATAGGTGATCTTCAGGAGACAGAAGGATCCAGATTGAGCAGGTTATTTGCAAGAATCAGAAGGAATCTCATTGAAGGGATACGGACTAAGTAGGTGATCTTCAAGAATCTCATTCAAGGGATCTAGATCCGATACTGAGACAATCAAACGGGAAAGGATCCGGACTGTACAGGCGATCTGCAGGATTTAGGACTCCAGTGCAAAGGATCCGGGTCGTCTACTAAGCTGATCTGTGTGAATCAAAAGGAATCTCGTGCAAGGGATCCAGAGTGAATAGACAATCTGTAGTAATCAGAAGGAATCCACAGAAGAGATCCAGGCGGCACTCATCCTCCGTGTGACTTCCAGCAGTAGCCGCTCTCCTCTCCTCTCCTGTGTGATCTGAGCGCTCCGCCTCCAGCCCGATACACCGGCCGATCCTCCTCTGCCTGTCCGACTCCAGCGCTGCCCCGACCCCGGACAGGTCTGCCCAGCGACCTCCCGAGCGCCCCCTGCAGCGCGTCCCAGCGCAGGACCTTCACCCAGCCGGCAGGAACAGAGCAGGGGCCAATGTGTGAGAGAGGGGCCCGGAGGATCTGCCTGTGCCTGGGCTGCCTCTTGCTGCTTCTGCCCCTGGGACTGGCCTGGACCTACCGAGAGGAGGTGGAGAGTGACAGGTGAGTTCCTGATCTCTGACAGGTCACATTGCAGGAGCTGCAGGTGAGGGGCCCCCTGGGGTCCTTTACCTGTCATCTTCATCATAAACCCCCCTGCTGATTATAACTCAGGGAACACAGGGCTTTGTAGGTCTAGATCGCAGATACTGCAGGGTTCCTGCACTGAAGAAGTGCAATCAGGAGCTGCAGAGCCCTGGAAATGTGTTCTGTATGTTCTGCATTATATGTTCCTCATCTACACCCATGACAGGTTCCTGCACTGTAGGAGTGCTATCACAGCCCTTATCTGCAGACCCCTGGGAATGTGTTCTGTATTTTCTGTATTATATGTTCCTCATCTAGTGTTATGGTACCATTCAATTTCATTATAGCCTCAAGCCAAAACTTTTTACACCTATGACAGTTTCCTGCACTGTAGGAGTGCTATCACAGCCCTCAGCTGTAGACCCCAAAAATGTGTTCTATATTATGTGCTCCTCATCTACACCTATGACAGATTCCTGCACTGAAGAAGTGCATTCAGACAACTGCAGACCCCTGGAAATGTGTTTTGTCATTTCTATACCGTATGTTCCTCATCTGCACCTATGACAGGTTCCTGCACTGTAGGAGTGCTATGACAGCCCTTAGCTGCAGACCCCAAAAAATGTGTTCTGCATTTTCCGTATTATATGTTCCTCATCTACACCTATGGCAGGTTAATTAAGTTCCATATGAATATGATAATTGAAAAAAATCAACATTTTTTTATCTACTTTTTTGTATTTCAAGTGTTATGGTACTATTAAATTCCATTATAGCCTCAAGCCAAAACTTTTTACACCTATAACAGGTTCCTACACTGTAGGAGTGCTATCACAGCCCTCAGCTGCAAACCCCTGGAAATGGGTTCTGCATTTTCTGTATTATATGTTCCTCATCTACACCTATAACAGTTCCTGCACTGTAGGAGTGCTATCCATAGTTGTGTGCAGCCTATTGCATTAGGGGTGCACCCCAAAGCTCAAACACACCTGTGTGTGTGTGTGTATGTAATATATCAACTGATGGTGTCAGTAGAGCAGTGGATGGTGTCAGCAGGGCAAATATTGGTGTCAGTAGTTTCTATTTGTATTATTTTACTTTGTATTATATTTTATAATTTTTGTTTTTTCATTTTTATTTTTACAATTTTTTTAGGAGCCCTGTTAGGGAGCTTTGGTGAAATATCAAGGGTCAAAACAGGTGGAATGTGCACCACATGGGGTGATTAGGGTGTGCCCAGGCACACATTGCACACCCTGTGCACATGCCTATGGTGCTATCACAGCCCTCAGCTACAGACCCCTGGAAATGTGTTCTGTATTTTCTGTATTGTATGTTCCTCATCTACACCTATGGCAGTTTAATTGACTTTTTATATACTTTTTGTATTCCAAGTGTTCTGGTACCATTAAATTCCAATATAGCCTCAAGCCAAAACTTTTTACACCATGACAGGTTCCTGCACTGTAGGAGTGCTATCACAGCCCCCTCAGCTGCAGACCCCCAAAAATGTGTTCTGCATTTTCTGTATTATATGTTCCACATCTACACCCATGACAGGTTCCTGCACTGTAGGAGTGCTATCACAGCCCTTAGCTGCAGACCCCTGGGAATGTGTTCTGTATTTTCTGTATTATATGTTCCTCATCTAGTGTTATGGTACCATTCAATTTCATTATAGCCTCAAGCCAAAACTTTTTACACCTATGACAGTTTCCTGCACTGTAGGAGTGCTATCACAGCCCTCAGCTGCAGACCCCCAAAAATGCGTTCTATATTATGTGCTCCTTATCTACACCTATGACAGATTCCCGCAGTGAAGAAGTGCATTCAGACAGCTGAAGACACCAGGAAATGTGTTTTGTCATTTCTGTACCGTATGTTCCTCATCTACACCTATGACAGGTTCCTGCACTGTAGGAGTGCTATCACAGCCCTCAGCTGCAGACCCCTGGAAATGTGTTCTGCATTCTCTGTATTATATGTTTCTCATCTACACCTATGACAGGTTCCTGGGAGTCCACCGCTCCAAAGTAATCACCTCTCCTAAGAACAGCTGTCTCCGCAATCAGGCAGGGTGCTGATTCTGTTTGCAACAGTGATAATGGAAAAATAGAACGCTGGATAGCCACACTCCAAAAAAGTTCACCTTTATTAAAAAAAATTATATCAAAGCATCACAGGGCAATACAGACTAATTGCACATCACTGACGCGTTTCACACCAGATATGGTGCTTAGTCATAGCTATGACTAAGTATCACATCTGGTGTGAAACACGTCAAAGGCTGTGCAGTTACTGTATTGCCCTGTGATGCTTTGATATTCATGTTTTAATAAAGGTGAACTTTTTTGGAGTGCCGCTATCCAGCGTTCTATTTTTCCATTATGACAGGGTCCTGCACTGTAGGAGTGCTAGCATAGCCCTCAGCTGCAGACCCCTGGAAATGTGTTGTGTATTTCCTTTATTGTGTGTTCCTCCCCTGTGGCAGGTTCCTGGGTTCTGCTGCTGTGTTGGGATACAGGAATACATTTAGAATACATTGTAAATTGTTACAATGTTACAAATCTTGCCAAGATAAATTGGCTGAGAATTTTCTGTTTTAAATATTTATAAACATCTGATTTTTGTTGGAGAAGTATTTGTGCTTATTTTGATGATTTTATCTCAGCAATTCCTCCAATTCTGTTACAGAGATTTGTCACTAAGAAGATCATATGGGATCGCTACCAATTACATTTTTAAGGTGGTTGTAAAGTCTGAAGGTTTTTTACCATGATACATTCTATGCATGCAGGTAAAAAACAGTGGTGGCTGGTGCGTTAAATTTTTTTTTTGGGGGGGGGGGCAGCAAACCAATGCCGCCACCCTCCTCCCGCACAGGAGACGGATGGTAAGGAAAGACTCCCTGGCCAATCAGGTCTCAGGACCCACTTCTTGATTGGCCAATGGCCTGGAGGAGAATCAGAAAGACAATAGCAATATTAATTTGCTATTGTCACACAACTGGATGGGCTCCGGGCTCCGAACCCGCCCTTTTTATAAACCAATTAGAGCCCAGCAGTGAGAGCCATTGGTGAACACAGCCAATGAAGAGAGAGCGGGGCCGAACCGCGGCTCTATGTGTCTTATGGTTGCACAGAGCAGGGCTCAGGAGTGAGCATGCACCAGTGCCCCCATAGCACGCAGCTTGCAATTGGGGGCACTGGTCATGGGGTTAGAGCCAGTAGCTCCAGGGGGGTGACCCAAAAAGGAGGGGAATGGGGTTGGAGCATTGTGTTGCATGGCAAAGTGTGCTGCTAAAAAAAAAATGTGAGGCTCAACGCCTGAAAAAGAGCTTCTTTGGCGCATTAGTCACCCATAAGGAAGCCCAATTTAAGTGTATAGGCTGGTCCACACATGCCGTGTAAAAAATAAAACATAAATGCGTAACAAAGTGCGGAAAATGCAAATTCATGTGACACACATGTGGGAATGGGGCCTTAGTGGATAAACGTTATTTTTCGTTTTGAATAGAGTACAGTGAGAGGAAAAAGTATTTGATCCCCCTGCTGATTTTGTACATGTGCCCACTGACAAAAAAAATGATCAGTCTATAATTTTAGACCACACTGGAGGAGCTTAGGAGCTACAGCGCTAAAAATAACGCTTGAAAAAAGCCTCAGCTGCAAACCCAATGTGAAAGCCTGAGGGCCTTCACACTGGGCGCTGCGCTGGCAGGGCGTCACAAAAAGTCCTGCCAGCAGCTTCTTTGCCGCAGTGGAGGAGCAGTGAATACACCGCTCCTCCACTGCTCCTCCACCGCTCCTCCCTATTGAAATCAATGGGGCAGCGCCACCATACTGCCAGCAAAGCTCTGTTTTTCGGGTGGATTTAATTCCTTTTCGGACGCTAGTGGGGGAACATGCCCCGCTAGAGGCAGAATAGCGCCGCTAAAACGTCGGTAAAGCAGCACTAAACATATCGCCGCTTTACCGCTGACGCCTTGGGTGGCTCGGTGTGAAAGGGGTCTTAATGGTAGGTTTGTTTTAACAGTGAGAGACCGAATAGCAACAACAATATTCAGAAAAACACATTTCAAAAACGTTATACATTTATTTGCATTTTAATGAGTGAAATAAGTATTTGATCCCCTCTCAATCAGCAAGATTTCTGGCTCCCAGGCATCTTCTATACAGGTAACGAACTGAGATTAGGAGCACTCTCTTTAAAGGGAGTGCTCCCAATCTCAGCTTGTTGCCTGTATGAAAGACACCCGTCGACAGAAGCAATCAATCAATCAGATTCCAATCTCTCCACCATTTCCAAAACCAAAGATGTCAGGGACAAGATTGTAGAACTACACAAGGCTGGAATAAGCTACAAGACCATCGGCAAGCAGCTTGGTGGGAGGGTGACAACAGTTGCTGCGATTATTCGCAAATGGAAGAAACACAAAATATCTGTCGATCTCCCTCAGTCTGGGGCTCCATACAAGATCTCACCTCGTGGAGTTTCAATGATCATGAGAATGTTGGGGAATCGGCCCATAACCACACGGGAGAATCTTGTCAATGATCTCAAGGCAGCTGGGACCATAGTCACCAAAAAAACAATTGGTAACACACTATTCTGCGAAGGACTGAAATCCTGCAGCGCCCACAAGGTCCCCCTGCTCTGGAAAGCACATGTACAGGCCTGTCTGAAGTTTGCTAATGAACATCTGAATGATTCAGAGGAGAACTGGGTGAAAGTTTTGTAGTCCGATGAGACCAAAGTCAAGCTCTTTGGCATCAACTCAACTCGCCGTGTTTGGAGGAGGAGGAATGCTGCCCATGACCCCAAGAACACCATCGCCACCTTCAAACATGGAGGTGGAAACATTATGTTTTGGGGATGTTTTTCTGCTAAGGGGACAGGACAACTTTACCGCATCAAAGACGGGGCCATGTACCATCAAATCTTGGGTGAGAACCTCCTTCCCTCAGCCAGGGCATTGGAAATCTAGCATGACAATGACCCAAAACACACAGATAAGGCAACAAATGAGTGGCTCCAGAAGAAGCACATTAGGGTTCTGGAGTAGCCTAGCCAGTCTTAAGACACTAATCCCATAGAAAATATGTGGAGGGGGGGCTGAAGGTTTGAGTTACCAAACGTCGGCCTCGAAACCTTAATGATTTGGAGAGGATCTGCAAAGAGGAGTGGGACAAAATCATTCCTGAAATGTGTGCAAACCTGGTGCCCAACTACAAGAAACGTCTGACCTCTGTGATTGCCAACAAGTACTAAGTCATGTTCTGCGAAGGAGCCAAATACTTATTTCACTCATTAAAATGCAAATCGATTTATAACTTTATTGAAATGCGTTTTTCTGGATTTTTTTTGTTGGTATTCTGTCTCTCACTGTTAAAGCAAACTTACCACTAAAATTATAGACTGATCATTTCATGGTCAGTGGGCAAATGTACAAAATCAGCAGGGGGTCAAATACATTTTTTCCTCACTACAGAGGGGTTAGAACACCTGTCAGGTTTTTATTGCTGTCTCTTAGGCCAGGTTCACATATAAGTGGCTGCGGTTTGCAGTCTGGAATGCGGTGCGTTTCTGTTCACTGGTTCAGGTACAAAGGCAAAACTTTTAAAGGCAAAACTGTTTTTCATTTTGGATAGAGTAAGGGAAGGTTATAACCCCTGTCATTTTTAATTTTTTTTGCCATCTGTGCAAGAAAGTCCCTAAATACTTGTTGATCCTGCTGATGAAGTCGACCTAATGCAGCTCTTTTAATGGGGTGGCAACAATGCTGCACTGCTCCTGAATTCATGCAGAGCTGCCACTCCTATGTAGGTTGTTCATTCTTCCCCTACAGTGGGATGAGATGTTCCAGGGGGGTGTGGCTATCAGCATGGTCACTGCTTATTCACAAGTATCTTATCAATCATCACCTGGCCACATCTAGTCCCGTCCACTGGATTTTCAATTTGTCAGCACTGCCTCTGTTGGTGAAACCCTCCCACTGTGAGCTGCAGTGCCTGATAGGGGAGTGTGTGAGATACAGATCAAGGAGGGTTTAGATCAGTCAGAGAAAGTAAAGGAAGCTTTTGGTTACTTTGTGACGTATGTGACGCACAGATCTATCTCAGTGTTTCTGAAACTTTTTTGTCTTGCGGCGCACCAAAAAGATGTAACAATTTTCACGGCACGCCTGAAAAGATTTAAAAAATTTTTTGTGTCGAAGAAATTATTTATTTTTACATATACAGTGGAACCTTGATTTATGAGTAACGCGGTTAATGAGCGTTTTGAAAGACGAGCAACTTTTTTTTTTTTTTATTCTGACTCAGTTTGCGAGTGTTGTCTCGCAAAACGTGCAGACTTCAAGCTAATGGGTGGTGCAGTACCTCATTTGGCCAGAGGTGTTGGGGCGTCGGGGACACTCGGAACAGTTTGGAGCCATTCGGAGCACTCGGAAATACTCGGAATGACTCAGAAATACTCGGAAATACTCAGTTCCCAAGTGTTTCCGAGCCTCTCTGAGTTCAGCCGATTTGTTCCCGAGTATTTATGAGGCTCTCCAAGGCCCACCCCCACCTCTGGCCACATGTGGTATTGCATGTAATAGAAGTCAATGCGGAACAAATTATCTTCGTTTCCATTGACTTCTATGGGGAAATTCGCTTTGATATGCAAGTGCTTTGGATTACAAGCATTCTCCTGGAACGGATTATGCTTGTAATCCAAGGTTCCACTGTATATTTACTTTTCAAATTTAATGTGAAGGATGTGCCTGCGTTCTTCTTTGTACATTCGCTTCCTACCTTACTTTTCATTTAACAGTTTCTCTTTCCCCGACTTGATTAAAGGGGTTGTAGTGCAGCAGCCCCCTCCCCCCCGAGCCCCCCTTTTACTTACCTGAACCAGAGTGTTGCAGAGACGGGCACGAGCACAACAGCCCCAGCCAATGTCTCAAATCCACATTCAATAGATTGATAGCAGCGGGAGCCATTGGCTCCCCCTGCTGTCAGTGAAATCCAGTGACACGGGAGCCAGAGGGCGGGGCCGAGTCCTGCTGTCTGTGTCAATAGACGCAGCAGCAGGACTTGGGAGCACGCCTGTATGAGTGCCCCCTTGGAATGCGGGTCTCCGAGGGGGGCACTCAAGAAGAGGAGTGCAGCTGGGGGACCCCAGAAGACGAGGATTGGGCCCAATTGCACAGAGGAGTTAAGTATAACATGTTGGTTATTTAAAAAAAAAAGAAACCTTTATAACCCCTTTAAGTATTTCTCCATCGCTAAACAATGAAGACAATTTATTTATAAGCATCAAAGTTGGAATGGAAATGGAACAGTCCATATTATTATAATAAAATTAGAGCGATCAAGTTCTTCCGAGATCTCGCCCAAGTCTCGCGTTCCGAAAGGAACCAATGAATGACAGACTGACAGAGACTGCGTTTTTATATATGTTACTTTTTTTTTACTTTTGCGACATTGATTTACCATTTAATTTTTCCATACATTCAAGGTTTCAAAACGCTAGAAATTTTAAATATTCTTCAATACTCCCAGGTCGCACCTGCATATCTCACGCGGCACGCAGTTTGAGAGTCACTGCTGTAACTGGATGTGATACTTGTCAGACTGTCACACAGGAGCCTTTAGGCGAAATTTAAAGGAAAACTTTAGTAGTTTTAATGTATTTCAGATGTGAGCAGATCAGCATAAAACGAGCCCACACAGGGAAAAGTAATAGGCTCATTTTAATTTTGCTTCCCCCAGCAGCACATACTCACCTTGTGCACCATTCAGCCGCTGGGGACAAAAGGAAAGCCTTGTGCAAGCTGTGAGTCGCTGTGATAAATTGGGCTATGGACTCCCTGTACGACAGCGCTGATTGGTAAAGCATTGTCACATGGGTGAGTCACTCCTCCATACCCAGAAGCAGGTATTACCTTCAACTAATGGTGAGGAATGGAGCAGAGGAGGATTAAAGCAATCATTCTGCTTTGCCCTAGTTGGCCAAGGCACAGATTTGCTTTTTTTTTTCAGTTTTTGTTCCATTGGTCTGATTTTCCGTCACTTATCACTTCACTATCCCAAATAACAAGAAGTGGAAAGAAATCTCTCTAAACAGGGGCATAAAAAATGGGGGGGGGGGTCTGTACTGGAGGCAGATCTGTATTGGTGGGGGGATCAGTACTGGGGGAGATCTCTACTGAAGGAGATCTCTACTGAAGGAGATCTGTACTGTGAAGGGGGGAATATTTACTGGATGAGATTTTTACTGTTGGGAAATCTGCACTGGGGGATCTGTACTGGGGGGCAGATCTGTACTGGGGCGAATTCGATTGGGAAGGAAGGCTATATGGGGGGGGGGCTGTACTGGTGGAGATCTGTACTTAGAGGATCGGTACTGGGGAGAATCTGTACTGGGGGGGGGATCTGTACTGGGGAGGGGGGATCTGTACTCGGGGGACTGCAATCGAAGAGTAATCTGTACTGGAGGGAATCTTTACTTGTGGGGGAGATCTGTACTGGAAAGAAGAAGAAGTACTGGGGGGGGGGGGACTTTTAACTGGGGGGGATCTATACTGGATTGGGATCTGTTCTGGAGGAGAGATCTGTACTGGGTGGATCTGTACTGGGAGGGAGATTTGTACTTGGGGGTCTCTGCACTGGAAGGGAGATTTGTTTTCTGAAGGATTGATCTGTACTGGGGGGGGAGGGGGAGAGATCTGTACTGGGGGGAGATCTGTACTGGGTGAATCTGCACTGGGAGGGAGATTTGTACTTGGGGGTCTCTGCACTGGAAGGGAGATTTGTTTTCTGAAGGATTGATCTGTACTGGCGGGGGAGGGGGAGAGATCTGTACTGGGGGGAGATCTGTACTGGGTGAATCTGCACTGGGAGGGAGATTTGTACTTGGGGGTCACTGCAATGGAAGGGAGATTTGTTTTCTGGGGGGGGATTGATCTGTACGGGGGAGGGGGCAGAGATCTGTACTTGTGGGGGAGAGCAGTACTAGGGAGATCTATACTGGGGTGATTGATGCTTTGAGAGTGAGGTAATTGTGTGCTCTGTATACTGACCTTTGCATTATACGTTGCTGATCCCTATTAGACTCTTGCTTGTGGCACAACATTAAAGAATTAGTTTTTGGGTACAAGGACTGTGCCATATATTACTGTGTATACATCAAGTAGGCAAAAGATGTAAGCCCCTCCCACTGTTAGCGCAATTATGTCACACCCACAATTCACCTCTAGGTCCCCAAGGCTGAATCCCTCCTGGGATAGAAAAAAGAATCTACAATCCTGTCTGTCTCCAAATTGAGGGGAGCCCCCCAGTTGTGACCAGAAGAGGTGTCCCTACTGGACACACGTTCACCTACCTTCTCTGATTCCTCCTTCTCTCTCTCTCTCTCTCTCTCTCCACCATCATAATGACATTTTTATATAAAAACCGTCCCGCCTTCATTACCTTCCTTATTTTAGACAGAATGGTATCATCACCAGGCCTCTATGCTTTTCTATGCAATGATATATACGGTATTTATTGATTTATAGTTATAAAACCTCTCACATTGATTAATAAATTAGCCTAAACATCTTTCCCTGCATCATGTATAAGATTTCTCTTCTGTTCATCCACAGGGAAGTTTGTTCGGAGAATAAGATTACCACCACAAAGTACCCATGCCTGAAGACTACGGGAGAGCTGACGACATGCTTTCGGTGAGTGCTGCGGTTCATTTCCCTCGCATTGATAAGCGGCGGTGTGATGCTGTGATGTACCAGATGTACCAGCAGCGTGTCAGAGCTGTGCCGGCAGAGATACTGACATGCTCCATTATCTTGCTGATTACAGCTTGTCTGGCTTGTGTTGAGTTATGGTCGATGTGTCCTGCAGGCTGCGAAGCCTAGAGATACCTTTTAGATACGCTGGAGATAAAAGATTACTTTGAAGAAGCATGACTTTGTATGGCACCTGTCCTTTCTGTCTATATTCTATCTTCTGATCCATGGTGGAATGCCTTCATTTGGCAAAAGTTGAAAAGTTCTGACCTACAATGTCATTTTCTGTCATTGGTAAAACATGTCACACATAAATATGATCACTTTCCATTTAACTCTAAGATCTGCGAAGCATTTAAAGTGGAACCCCTGAAGTGGGGCCCCTTCACACTGCAAGGGTTAAATCAGCCATTCTCAACCAGAGCTCAGTGGAACCCTAAAGTTCCTGCAGAGGTTGGAAAGGATTTAATTGAAGTGGTACTTAACTCCTTCCTCCACCAACCCCATGTTATTGTTTTTTTTTTTTACTCTTACCTGTAGTGCTACATTGCACTGTTCAGGTAACCTACACCAGGTCCCACGCCACCAACTTTATCAGTGGCGGCTGGTGCTCAAAATTTCTTTGGGTGGGGAGCAAAAAAAATGTTGAAAAAAAAATCATCAATTGCAGCCACTGTGCCCATCAAATGCAGCCACTGTGCCCATCAAATGCAGCCACTGTGCCCATCAAATGCAGCCACTGTGCCCATCAAATGCAGCCACTGTGCCAGTCAAATGCTGCCACTGTGCCAGTCAAACGTTGCCACTGTGCCATCAATTGCAGCCACTGTGCTCATGAAATGTTGCCACTGTGCACATCAAACGCAGCCACTGTGCCCATCAATTGCAGCCACTGTGCCCATCAAACGCTGCCACTGTGCACATCAAACGCTGCCACTGTGCACATCAAACGCTGCCACTGTCCCCATTAAATGCTGCCAGTGTGCCCATCATATGCTACCAGTGTGCCCATGAATGCCCCCAGTGTGACCCCCGCCCACTCGCTGTCTGCCTAGCACTTATCCTGTCTTAGTGGGGCAGCAGGTGATGGCAAAAAGCGGAGTCCTTCATGCGTCTCCTGCTGTCCTCTTCTCCTGAAAGGCATCCAATAGCAGCGCTTGTTGTTTTAGCCAATAAGGTGACAGGTAACAGACCCAGGCACCTCATTGGTGGAGAGGTGGCTCAGTGTTAGGAAAGCGAACATTAATTTGCTTTCCTAACATAGCTGAGTGAACTGCGAGCGCCAAGCATGGTGCCTGCTGTTTACCATTTTTGATGCCTATTAGAGCCTATGGCTTTAATCAGGTGCTTAAAAAAATACCCCATCGCTGTAATTCCAGCACCCGGCGCCCAAAAAGGAGCCAGACGCCTGAATAGGGGGTAGCATTGGCGGCCATGGATAGTTTTATGCAATGCATGAATCTATCCATTGGGCATAGAGGGCTGGCTGGAGAGAGGGGGTGGCGCCCGTGCGCCCTTATGGACACACCGCCACTGATTCTTGATCCTCTTTCAGACGCAGGCAGCCAGCTACTGATGATGCACTGGGCCAACTTTCTGGTTGGCTCCAGACCACTCTATGTGCCCAATCCTGAAGCCTTTGTGTGGTGTATCCCAGTTGATTGCAAGAGCAGGACCATGCCATTCTGAGAATCAACCCCCGTTTGGAAGTTAAGCACCACTTTAAACTGTGGCTGATGGATCTGCAATTTGATGGTACCGGAATAATACTGGGACAAACACCACTTGGCAGAGCCAGGAGCTTGACATGAATGATCCTTCTAACTTTGAGTAAGGGGGGGATTCTTCCAAATAGTCACCAGTGCAAAGCCGTTCATAGACAGTTTGAATCTCGGCCGGTTCAATCAATCAACTTAAGTACAACCAGCCTGCCACTATCAATGATAACTGTATGTTCTCCCGGCAGGACGGCTCCACCCTTCCCCACCCCTACACAATAGTTTCAGGAGAGGGATTACCCCATCAACACTGACTGTGGTGATGGTGGAATAATCCAGTTTTCTAAAGAAAATCCCACCATCTATGGTTGGCTTAAGATGGGCCTTTTTTTTTTCCCCATTGACCACCAACGAATTTGTTTTAGCAGGAGTTCCCCAAAACATGAAAATTGTTTCAAAGGTTCCTCTGGGGTGAAAAAGCTGGGAATGGCTGAGTTAAATGCCTGTTAAGTATAGGAGTAGAAGAATAGACAATAATACTTGCCATATTAATCGTTCTCCTGGCAACTGATGTTCTCTTCTTTCTGGCAATTGGTCTTGCAACGTATGTAATGCAACCTGCGGCCAAAGCATCTTGGGATGGCTGGACACACAGTTTAAGGGAGCAAGCTGGAGCTCATTCCTCTACCCCTAGACTCAGTGAGCATTTAATCTTTGCAGTGTATGGGAGAGCACTGTAAGCATATTTTTTTTGCCTGCGTAGAGTGGGGCTGTAATGTAAATGTGGACTGGCAAATAGGCTCTGCCCATTCAGCATCTTCTACTAGTCCACCCCTTGGGGCACTTATATTCATATTAACCATCCATCCCAGACATTGCAAATATAATGTGCTTTTGGGTATTGGGGGGCATGTGACCTTCTCCTAAGGTGCAATTCTCAGACCAAGTCATTTACCAGGCCTGAACACTGTTGAGGAGCATGGCGTCCTCAACCAGATGTAAGTTTTGACATCATTTGACATGGAGGGAAAACAAGAGCTTTAATTAATCAGAGGAAGGAGTGGCAGAGAAGGACAGGGAAGTGCGTATAAGTCAGTGATGGCGAACCTTGGCACCCCAGATGTTTTGAAACTACATTTCCCATGATGCTCCACTACACTGCAGAATGCTAGAGCATCATGGGAAATGTAGTTCCAAAACATCTGGGGTGCCAAGGTTCGCCATCACTGGTATAAGTGGTTCAGGGGATGGATATTTTACATTTGGATTGATGCTTGAAGAATAAATCACCCATTGGCTTCTTGGTGACTCCAATGGTCAAATATTAGTTCCTTGCACTCTCTGCAGTCACTAAGAGGGGGGCTCCAGTTGACTGCTGGGATCTACTTTT
The DNA here is from genome assembly GCF_037356315.1 of Lithobates pipiens. Lineage (NCBI taxonomy): Eukaryota > Metazoa > Chordata > Amphibia > Anura > Ranidae > Lithobates > Lithobates pipiens. The sequence continues at coordinate 236,087,335 of NW_027507790.1, forward strand.
ATTGTACATTATGGTGAGTGCAGCAGAAATAAGAGGACTGCAGGAAAACAGTTGTATACGTGATTTAAAGACATTTATAAGAGAATTGTTGGCCCTGACAAAATTTGTGCATGTGCTGGTTCATGTTAGTGCGATTTTGATTTGTGTCACGCAGAATCGCATGACAAGGAAAATCACATTATATTCAATGGTGCCCATTCTCATCAATGTGGCTCAGCATGGTCCAATGAACCATGGTAAAAAGGGTTCCTGTGCTACTATTTACAGTGTGATTTGGCCCCATAGAATGTGCAAAAACATAGTCAAGTTGCACTACATAATCGCATTGAAAATTGCTGCAAAATTGCACCTCAGTACCAAGCCTTATTCTGTTGAGCCACTCTTGTAATTTACACATCCCTAACACAATGAAATCAACATCATCGCACTGCTGATTTATTGTCCAGCGAGTCAAAAGAGGACATAGACAGAAAACCAAATGTGGGAAACGTTGGGGTCTTCCTGGCTGGGTCACATTATGCTGGTCACAAAACAGACTAACAAATCCTTTGGCAGACAAACATTTCAGCATTGCATTTGGCTGTTTGTCTGGAGTTCTTGTTTGTGAAATCCAGAGAGGTAGGAGAAGCCACAGTCCGATGACTCGGAGTCCGGGGAAAGGGCTGTGTTGGAGAGCGACCGTTCTGATTAGTCAGCTATTGGCACCGCATAGTTCACGTTTTTTACAACAAGCTACTGTTACATCCTTTGTGGATTTCTAGAACCTTTCAATGTTAAAATGTTGATTTGCTACATCTGTTACTTTACTTTGTAATTTGTTACACTTCTGCACTGAGCATTGTAATGATTACATTGTGTTACGTTATATTCAATGACTCATAGTGCACAGATCAGCTGACTTCATCTGATCCAATCATCCCTGGCAGCCGTTTGCCACCAGAACATTCTATTTATTTACAGAAAGTTTGTGTGTAATGTTCACCAGCAACAGGATCACTAAGAGACCACTTACTTTTTTTTTTGTGAAGTTGCTCCCTCCGGGACTGTTCAAATCATGGTTTTGCGCTAAAACACGCGTCACAGCTTGGAGTAAATGGACTGGAGTCTTTATTCAACCTTACCAATTATGAAACATTGAGGGGGATTTGGAATCTGGAGCAGCTGTGCATGGCAACTTATCAGCCTCCATATTTTATTTTCAAAGCTGAACAAGTTGAAGATAGAATCTGATTGGTTAATAAGCACAGCTGCTCCAGATTCTGTCTGCTCCGGTTTTAGTGAATTCCCTCTGTTAAATGTGCAAATCCCTATTTTGTAGCAGTGTACCATATTACATTGCTTCAATGCATACACATAAAAAGGTGCATTGGGGGCCATTCAGAATGAATTGCTCCAGTACACTTGACATGCATTGCCATGTAAAAACATGGCGGGAGCAGACCCCTACTGGGTGCACCAATGAGATTTCACTCTTTCTGGGCTCCCTTGACAGCTAGTGAAATTCTACAAACTTCCAGACCAGTTAGAGAGTGAGTCCACATGGGACTTGCTTCATCTTACTGTGCCACCAGTGGCAGAATTGCCTGTCTGCACTGAGGGGGGTCTATACTGATAGAGGAGGGTCTGCACTGGAGGTAGGGGTCTATACTGATGGAGAGGGGTCTATACTGATGGAGAGGGGTCTATACTGAGGGGGGTCTGTACTGAGGGAGGGGGTTCTGTACTGAGGCGGGACTATATTTGGTGGAGGGTGGTGACACCAATTTTTTCAGCACTGGGTGACACCAACCCTAGTGGTACCACTGTCTGTCTGCACCGGATTGGGGTCTATACTGATGGAGGGGGGTCTATACTTATGGATGGGGTCTGCACTGAAGGGGGGTCTATACTGATGGAGGGGGGGTCTGTACTGAGGGAGGGGGAACCATACTGCAGGAAGGGGGCTGTACTTGATGGGGGAGGGTCTATACTGAGAGAGGAGGGTCTGTAGTTAGTGCAGGGGGGGTCTTTGTTGAGGGAGGGGGGTCTGTACTGAGGGGGGACTATATTTGGTGGAGGGGGGGTGACACCAATTTTTTCAGCACCGGATGACACCAACCCTAGTGGCACCACTGCCTGCCTTCACTGGATTGGGGTTTATACTGATGGGGGGCTACATTGAGGGGGGTCTATACTGAGGAGGGAGGTCTATACTGATGGAGGGGGATCTATATTGCAGGAAGGGGTCTATACTTAGTTGGGGGGGTCTATACTGAGAGAGGGGGGTCTGTAGTTAGTAGAGGGGGGTCTGTACTGAGGGGGGCTATACTTGGTGGAGGGGGGTGACACAATTTTTTTCCGCACCGGGTGACATCAACCCTAGTGACACCACTGTCTCTCTGCACCACATTGTATGTATTGAAAGTAGGAAAGAACAGAAGTACCATGCGATCTGGTTGCAGTGCCTTTTCTAAAGTAGTGCATGCACTGCTTTTGGTGCAGTCCAGTACAATTCAGCTCATTCAAAATGAATGGGCTCAAATCGCACCGCACCATATGTGAATTGCAACTGAAAGTGCAGTGTGCTGTGAGAACCAGCTCTTAATTGGAAACCTTAGCCTGGGACGATGCATACAACCACCTAGATAACATTAACTTCTCATCAAAAACCTCCATCACATCAGAGGCCCCCATCATGTCAAAGGTCCCCCTATCATGTCAGTTTCCCCCCATCACATTAAAGTTCCCCCTACACATCAGAGGCCCTCCATTACCGCAGAGTCCCTTCATCACATCAAAGTTCCCCCTTTACATCAGAGGCACCCTGTCATCACAGAGTGACTGCATCCCCTGCACTCTGGGGATCTAAGGTCATTGGCGCCATTAAGTCTGATGCAGGGACCATAACCCTGCTATGGGACGCTGAGGGTGCTGAGGAACAGTCCAATGCCAGAGAGTAGGGGAGTGGAGGATTAGGTAAGTAAAAGTGCCTTTTCTGTCTCATAAACAGAAACAAGTATTTAACACTTGCAATGTGGGTGCAACCCCACAGGGGACAGGAAGTGCAGGACATTACACCAATGGAGACACATACAACAGTAAAAAACTGACACAGGTTCTGACACATCTGCATACTTTTTTTTGGTTTAGACACTCAGAGAGTATTGAAGCAGGAAGTTCAGACAACAACCATTTTCAGATGCTCAGTAGTGGTAGCCTCCGTGTTTCTTTCATGACCAGTATACTTTAAATAATGCAATGTCTTCCACCGATGTAATTTTTAAGCGATTATTATACTTGTCTTAATGAAGCAGAATGAAACAACCAGTTGAGTCTTAAACCCATCATTACTAAAGAAAATGTGGTTCCTTTAAGCCCCCTCTCGTATCTCTATAAACATCCTCCTGCAGACGATCGTTTATGAAGGATAATTGCGCACGTGAGCAACGTTGTATTGTATAAATCATCTTAGTCCCTGGTTTCTTTTTATTAGGTGTTATTTAGAAACACGGAAAGCAAAAAAGCCACAGGACCTGACATTTCCACTGCGAGAAAGAGATAAAAGCTTGCTTGTGCATGATTTTCAGAGTTTTTGCGGTGATGGGTGGTGTAGAATTACCAATCTCAAGATTCTGCATTTCCCCTAATTGATAGATTCTGCCATATGATCTGTACTTATGTTACATCAGACATTGTTATTTGTTATTGGGCTGTCAATGTTGTTAGAGCATTCCAGCCGTTACTTTAAAAAAGAAAAAAGTAATTGAATAGATATGTTATCAATTCTTATTGCTTGTATGCTTGTGATTTTCTCCTTTTTATTAACCATTCTCAACCAGGGCTCTGTGGAACCCTAAGGTTTCTCCAGAGGTTGCTGGGGGTTCTTTGAGGATTAACAGAAATTCAACCTTTATAGGGATGCCTTAAAATCACAGAGACAACACCACTTAACAGTCAGTGGCATGAGACCAATAATTTTTTTTAGTCATCTGTAAAGCCTCATACACACGGTCGGACTTTGTACAAACTTTTCCGTGGACTTTTGTACAAAGGGCGTGGTCCACAAGTTTGTATTGCATACACACGGTTGGACTTTTTGACAACAAACACGAACGTAATGAAGTCACAACGTACTGACGCCGCTTCAAAAGAGGACGTTCAATGACTCCAGCGCCACCTTTGGTGAACTTCTGTATTGTAGTCTGATCTTTTGCATTGGTTCTGAGCATGCGTGTTTGTACCTTGTACAAAAGTCCGATGCTTTTGCATACACACGGTCGGACTTTGCTCCATTGGACTTTTGTTGCCAGAAAGTTTGTCCGTTCGCACAGCCAACAAAAGTCTGATGAAGACAGAAAAAGTTTGTCCGATGGAGCGTATACACAGTCGGATGTTGCTCCAAAACAGCTAATTTGCATGTTTGTTGCCAAAAAGTCCGACCGTGTGTACGGGCCTTAAGGATGGTATTTCTTCTGCAGGCCACCAATGTAAGGAACATTTGTCCCACAGACCACCAATATAAAAGTTATTTATACCACTGACCATCAGTGTAAGGGGCAGTCTTCTCAATGACCATCAATGTAAGGGACAGTCTTCTCACTGACCACTAATGCCGCGTACACACGATCGGAATTCTCATCGGGAAAAGCTCTGATGGTTTTCCCGACGGAATTCCGCTCAAGCTGTCTTGCCTACACACGGTCACACCAAATTCCGATCGTTTAGAACGCGGTGACGTACAACACGTACGACAGGACTGGAAAAAGGAAGTTCAGTAGCCAATAGCTTCCGTCTCATAGTTGAATCTGAGCATGCGTGATTTTTGGCGTGTTGGAATTGCATACACACGATCGGAAATTCCGATAGAAAGTTTTTCTGTCGGGAAAATTGAGAACATGCTATCAATTTTTGGCTGGCGGAAATTCGGACAGATAAATTCCGATGGAGCATACACACGGTCGCATTTTCTGATGAAAAGCTCTCATCGGTCTTTTTCTGGCCGGAATTCTGATCGTATGTACGTGGCATAAGGGTCATTCATACTACTGACCATCAATGTTAGGGACATTATTTTCAATGACTGCCAAAGAAAGTGATATTCTTCTTACTGACCATCAGTGTAAGGGACATTCTTCTCAATGACCATCAGTGTAAGGGACATTCTTCTCACTGTCCGCCAATGTAAGGGACATTCTTCTCACTGACCTTGACCACCAATGTAAGGGTCACTGACCACCGATTTAAGGGTCATTCATACCATTGACCATCAATGTAAGGGGCATTCTTTTCAATGACTTCCAATGTAAGTGACATTCTGCCTACTGACCATCAATGTAAGGGACATTCTGCCCACTGACCACCATTGTCTTCTCACTGACCATCAATGGAAGGGACAAAAGATCTGAGGTCTAATAGACACCAGATTTCTCAGTAAAGGGCACCTGTCACAAGGGATGTTGTTCATCCCTTGTGATAGCAATACGGTTGATCCAAAGAGACAGTGAGACCAATTTAAGGGTCATACCACTGACCATCAATGTAAGGGGCATTCTTTTCAATGACCATCATTGTAAGGGACATTCTGCCCACTGACCATCATTGTAAGGGACATTCTTTTCAAAGACTGCCAATGTAAGGGACATTCTTCTCACTGACCACCAATTTAAGGAGAATTCTTCCCATGGACTATCAATGTAAGGGACTTTGTTCTCACCGACCATCAATATAAGAAGTCTTCTCACTGACTGCCAATGTATGGGTCATTCCTCACACTAAATACCAATGTAAAGGGAATTCTTCTCACTGACTCACTGAATGTATGTAGCATTCTTCTCATTGGACACCAATGTAAGGGTCATTCTTTCCACTGACCACCAATGTAAGAATCATTCTAATTACTGATCTTCAATGTAACGGGCTTTCTTCCCACTGACCACCAATCTAAGGGATGTTTTTCCCACTGACCACCAATGCATTCCTGCTCCCACTTAACATAGATGTAAGGAGGAACCTCTACAATTGGCCATAATGTAAGGGTGCTTTTCTGATTGCAATATGGTTGATCCAAAGAGACGGTGTAAAAACATTTTAATCAATAATAAAATAAAAAATGCAAATTTTTACATGTAAATAATATTTATTTTACTATTTATTCCGAATAGAATCCAAGGAAATAAAAATATGTTTATCCAAGTTTGCTACAAAAGTAAAGCCCTATCTGTCCCAAAAAAAGCAATGTATAATACATTAGGTTCAATTACAAACACTAAAAGGTATAATGTGCTAAACAAAGACATCGCCATAATAAAATAAATAAAATAACACATTCTGGAACTCAAAGGGATTTAAGGAAAATAAGGCACGGGGACTCAATTGGTTAAGCAATCTGCATATTAATGAGCAATTAGAGTTGTACAATGTATGGTTATAAAAAGAAACAAATGGGCGCACTATTTTTATCATTAGCACAAATTTATTTGTTTATAAAAACATTTCACCATATAAATCCTCTTGGGTCTCGCCTGTCTGGGAGAATGTAATAGAACGACTTGTCTTCAACAACCTCTTGAGATACATTCCTCTTCTTCCACAGAAAGCTGCTTCATAAAACTTTGTTTGAAACCTAGAAGTGGCATAAGTGTCTGACTTAGAATTGTCTATACACCGCTGTGTGGAAGATGTCGGGATATGTAGTATACAAAGTTTATGACAAAGTTAATAAGTCTAGTAGAATTCTAGCACTTTCCTTATCTCCCTTCATGGCTCAGTGATAACCTCGATGGGGCGTATATAAAGGAGAAGGCTTTCATCCCCAGAGAAGTTTTATTGCAGGGAAATGGACTGTTTGCCTGCAGATAGGGCCGTTTCTACAACTTACTGAGTCAGCACCGGGGACAGGGTGTCAGGCCTTTCATGGAAAACCTTTTTTACTTTATATGTTAATTTAATGGCTAAAAGCCTGAAGTCAGCAGAGCATACATTCTCCTCTCCTGTCCCCTTCCCTATCCTTCCCCCTTTCTTTCGCTTTCTTTCTGTACCCTTCCCCCCTTCCTTTTTTCTTTTTATTCTCTTCCATTCCCTTCCCCACTTCCTTTTTCTTTCTCTTAGCTCCCCCCCCCCTTTTCTTTTTTTTTTCTCCTCCCTTCCCTTTCCCCTTTCTTTTTCCATTCACCCCCCCTTCTTTTTTTCTTTTCTTTCTCCTCCCTTCCCTTTCCCCTTCCTTTTTCTTTTCACCCCACTTCTTTTTTTCTTTTCTTTCTCCTAGCTTCCCTTTCCCCTTTCTTTTTCTTTTCATCCCCTCTTCTTTTTCTTTTCTTTCTTTTCTCTCCCTTTTCCCCCTTCTTTTTTCTTTTCTTTTTCTTCCCTTCCCTTTCCTTCTATTCCTCCCTTTCCTTTTTCTTTTCTTTTTCTTCCCTGCCCTTTCCCCCCCCTTCCTTTTTTTTCCTTTCTCTTCCCTTCCCTCTTTCCTTTTCATTATCCTGCCTTTCCTTTCCCCCTTCCCTTTTCTTTCTGTTACCCCCCCCCCCTCTTTTTTCTTTTTTCTCTTCCCTTCCTGTTCCCCCTTCCATTTATTTTCTTTTTCTTCCCTTCCCTTTCCCCCTTCCTTTTTCTTCCCTTCCCTTTCCCCTCTTCCTTTTTGCTTTCTTTCTCTTCCCCTCTGTTTCCCTTTTCTTTCTCTTTTCTTCCCCCTCCCGTTTTACTTTTCTTTCTCCTCCCCTCCCTTTTCTTTTCCTTCCTTTCCCTTCCCCCTCCCGTTTTTACTTTTCTTTCTCGTCCCCTCCATTTCCCTTTTTTTTTCCTTCCCTTTCCCCCTTTCTTTTTCTTCTCTTCTCTTTCCCTCCTTCCTTTTTTCTTTTTGTTCACTTGCCTTCCCCCTTTCATTTTTCTATTCTTCCTCTCCCCCTTTTTCTTTTTCTGTTTCTATTCCTTTCTTTTTTTCCTTTCTCTTTAATGTTCTTTCCTTCCTTTTCTTTACCTTCTATTGCATTCCTCCGTTTTTGTATTTTATATTTTTTTCTTTATCCTTTCCCTGTCTTTTATATTCTCTTTATTTTGTATTTTTCTTTATGCTTTCCCTTTCTTTCTCTTCCCTTTCTTTCTTTCCCCTTTCCTTTTTACCTTCCCCCTTTTCTTTCTCTTCCCTTACTTTTCTTTTCCTTCTCTTCCCTTACTTTTCTTTTCCTTCTCTTTCCTTTCTTCCTTCTTAATTTTCCTTTCTTACCTTCCACTTTTTTTTATTTACAGTGTGACAGTATAAATCAGTAGATTCTCGCCAGCAGTATTTAATGCTGGCTGCACACAATAAGGACAAGAGCAGCTGTCAGTGTCAGTTGGCAGATTTGTGCTCTGTACAAATCAATAGCTGGTGCCACCACTGTTCACGTGCCACCACTCGGATGAGCAAACAGAGCCTCCGACCTACCTTGGACAAGACAGTGTACATCCAGGATCTGGGTTTCTGAAGTTTTGGCTGCAAACAAACTGGCTGCAGTTAACTGGCCATAGCACAGAATGTTGCTGCGTCCAATGCAGCAGACTACGCAACCCTGGCTATCCATGCAAAGGTAGTCCAACTAAATTATATTTAGAATTTGTAGAACAAAAGTTGCTCAAGATGCCATGTTTGCTACCCACTTTCAAAGAAAGCAAAACAACCCTTAATACACTTCTGTGGCACAAAAACAGAAAATGCTGTCAGGTACAAACAGTACCAAGCGGTGCATGAACATACTACATGCATCCAAGCTCTATTGTTATGGGCAAATCCCAAACCTTTTTGTAAGGCAAAGTTCTGGTACACCTTGGCAGTGTCAAAGCTTATGCACTCCTTCTGGCTTCTTGTATATTCTTATTGGATTGTGAAGAAGCCCATCATAAGGCGGCAGGGCATAGGGCGGCACAGTGGTGTAGTGGTTAGCACTCTCACCTAGCAGGAAAAAGGGTCGCTGGTTTGAATCCAACCACGACACTACCTACCTGGAGTTTGCATGTTCTCCATGTGCCTGCGTGGGTTTCCTCCAGGTACTCCGGTTTCCTTCCACACTCCAAAGACATGCAGGTAGGTTAATTGGCTTCTGTCCCAAATTGGCCCTAGTATATGAATGGGGACCTTGGATTGTGGGATCCTTGAGGGTAGGGACTGATGTGAGTGTGCAATGTACAGGGATAGGGCCAATTGTAGACACTCACTCTGGATGGACTGGTGTTTTTATTCAACCTTACTAACTATGTAATTATGTAACTATAATGGTGGGCCAATAGGAACATGTTGAGACAATAAGGAACACCAAGCTTTGACACTACCAGGACTTGTCAGAGCTTTGATCAGAATTTCCTGAGATTGCGCTTTAGCGGCGTGCACTTTAGACCTGAGCACCTTGCAGACATGGTGAAAAGGACTTTACTTGCTCTGCAGTTGGTTTGCATATAGCACTGATGTATAAATTGTCAGAGAATCCTAGTTTTGGGGCAGTTGTGTTCCCTGCCTCATGAACATTGGATTAGCAACCAAAACTACCAAAGGAGGTCAGATCAGCAGACTGTCATCTAATGTCATTAGCAACCATTTCAAATAGGGTTCCATGGGAATCTAGGGTTCCTCCAGAGATTGAAAGGGAGTATTTGATCTGTGGCTGATTGACTTCCTATTTGATAGTGTCTGCATAGTTCTAGGGTCAACGCCACTTGGTAGAACCATTTACATGAAGCCAATGATCTCTTTAGCCATCCATAGCGGTTGCATTCTTCCCAATGACTACCAACGCAAGGGACTTTTTTTAATTGACCACCAGTGAAGTTCTCAAGGCGTTCTTTGAGACCTGAGAATTATTTCAAAGGTTCCTCTGTAGTCAAAAGTTTGAGAAAGGCTGGTCTATTACCACATTTAATTGGCTGATTAATTATGCGTTCATGTGACAAAAGGTGTACAAATCCCCTAGGTTCAGTCCGACTTCTGTGAAAAACCATCCACCTTCTCCCAGCGGAGACTTAGAAGGCACTACTGTGCTGTTCCAGAAGTGCCCGGAGGCGATCGCAATTAACCCCTGTGATCTGAAAGCTTATTTAAGTTCTCACAGATGACATTGTACATGCAACCTGATCCCCAGCTGACATCTGATAAGAAACAAGGCATAATCTAGCATGTTCAGTTTATGTTTTGTTGAGCTGATCCCTTGCTTTAACAATATGGTTATGTTCACCAGTAATAAAGAGGATTTTTTTTAAACATAATCGCATATTTCAGCTGCCGTGGGTTTGGATTGGAAATGGACACCAATGACCTGGGACAATCGAAGTAATCTGCATCTATGATTTCTGAATAGGCAAACCATGAAATGTGTTAAGGCTCATGCACACTTTGCACGCTCAGGCGTGCTTTTACAAGCGTTTGAGATTTTTCTTCTCTGCCTTTAAACGCGCCTCCATGTTAGCCCATGTTTCCCCGCACACTTTAGGCATTTACAGGAGTTTAGGGACAGGTGTGTTTAGAAGCAAAAAAATAAAAATACCCCACCAAGGTTGGATTTAGGAGAGGAGCTTTTGAGCACAAAAAACTCAAAAGCACCTAAACGCACATAAACACGCGTGAACGCTAGGCATGTTCACACGTTAATACGTTCTAATGGCCAGAATAAATGAACATTCTGCCCAGTGGATGTTCAGATACATGTGGACAGGGGTGGACAGGCTACGGCACACATTCCATGAATTTACTAATAAATGTGTGTTTCCTATAGAATGTAAGCTCTGAACAGCCTCCATTTAAACCATAGAGGGCATAAAAATGTGATTTGCTCCGATGTCTTTGGGTCCGTCCAGGTGCTGTACGCAATATTAGGCTTTCTTCATTACTGTGCAATTTGTAGTGCATTTGCTGAAGCAAAACAACACACTACAATCCATTTTACATTGTTTTCTATGGGGCGCGTTCATATCTATGCATTTTCCTGCAGTGCATTTTTGGAAGAAGTGCAAGCACTTCTTTTGGTGCAGGAAAAGTGGGATTTTGGCTCTGTAGGCTTCAATGGGCGTGCATGAAAAACATATAAAAAATGCATGTACAAGCATTTTTGTGGTGCGTATTTCGTTGGGTTTTGTGTTTAAAAACCGGTCTCCTTTTCCTGCAAAAAAAACCCCCCATGAAACAAGAAACACACCAAAAAATTGCATTAAGAAGCACATGCACAGGTATGAACCTACCCTTCATGCGCACTGTAGTCTATTGAAGCTTTTTTCTCTTACAGGTGTTTAGCAGAAGCAAAAAGTGGTAAAAAGGCACATTTTTTAATATGTATTTATGTGCGTTTATGTGTGTGCCCAAGTCTGGCATTAGAATGAATTAATGTGAGAACTCATCTAGCGGTAATGCACTATTAGGCGTGTTTAGGCGCTTTTGATCGTCTTGTTTATGCTCAAAAGCCCCTCTCCTGAATGCACAAGTCATTTTTTTTCTGCCTCTAAACACTCCTGCCTGTAAACTCCTCTACACTTCTATGTGTGGAGACATAAGTTAACATGAAAGGACATTTAGAGGCAGAAAAAAAGAAAAGCGCAGACACCTGTTAAGGCCCATACACACGATCAGACTTTTTGACAACAAACATGCAAATTAGCTGTTTTAAGGCAACATCCGACCGCGTATACGCTCCTTCGGACAAACTTTTTCGGTTTTCATCTGACTTTTGTTGGCTGTGTGAACAGACAAACTTTCCAGCAACAAAAGTCCGATAGAGAAAAGTCCGATCGTGTGTACAGAAAACCATCAGACTTTTGTACAAAGTACAAACACGCATGCTCAGAACCAATGCAAAAGATCAGACAACAATACAGAAGTTGACCAAAGGTGGCAGTAAAGAGGAGAAAGTTGACTGAAAAAGTCCTGCCGTGTGTATGCAACACAAGTTCACGGCCGACGCCCTTTGTACAAAAATCCACGGGACAAGTTTGTACACAGTCCGATCGTGTGTATAGCATATAAAAGGTGCCTTGAATAAATGTCAAACCTTAAAATTACATGTGCCCTTGAATTTGCAAACAATTATGGTACCCCAAATTGTCCATAGGTGACACTTTAAAAGCCTTTACAGGTTATAAGTTTAGAGATAGCCTTGATGCTCTATTTGAATCGCGGGCGCAATCTCTCATGATTCTGCCCACAATTCCAAACCATGGAAAAACGTGGTGCGCGTTTGTGATACCATCACTTCTTAAAGAGAAACTAAAGCCTCTTAAAAAAAAAAAAATGCATAGCATACTAGCTCATTATGAATTACTTACCTGAGATGGAAGCCCCGGCATCGGTCCTCATTCGCCTCCTCCGATGCTGCCATCTATCCCGGAGTGACTTCCAGGTATCGCGGCTCTGGTGCTGTGACTGGCCGGAGCCGCGATGACATCAATCCCACGCTTGGGCGCTGGTGCCGCCACTAACGGCATGATCGCAGTTAGAAACAGCACGCTCAGTGCGCCTGAGCGTTCCTGAATTATGTTTCAGCTAGAAAGCTGAACACGAAGAGGAACTTGATCTTTCAGAATGACAACGACCCAAAGCATACATCGAAATCAACAAAGGAACGGCTTCACCGGTGGAAGATTGAGGTTTTGGAATGGCCCAGCCAATCCCATTGAAAATCTGTGGGGTGATCTGAAGAAGGCTGTGCACAGGAGGTTCCCTCGGAATCTGACAGACTTGGAGTGTTTTTGCAAAGAGTGGGCAAATATAAACTATAAACTTGTACAGTTTATAGGTCACATTAAAGCGGAGCTCCACCCTAAAGTGGAACTTCCGCTCATCAGATCCCCCCCCCCCCCCCGTGCCACAATTGTCCCCTGTCAGGGGGAAGGGGGGTGCAGATACCTGGATAATACAGGTATCTGCACTGACCACCGACTTCCGGGCATAGATAGCCACAGGATATCCGCAGATACATCATTCCCCCCCCCATTGTGTTCCCAGAACCCATCGGGGACCAGTGAAGACGCGTGACACGACTTGCGCATGCGCAATAGGGAACTGGGCAGTGAAGCCACAATGCTTCACTACCTGATTCCCTCACAGAGGATGGTGGCGGGGGCAGACGAGCCATTGCTAATCTTCTGCTGCCAACATCGGGGGCTCCCTGGACAGGTAAGTGCCCATTTATTAAAAATCAGAAGCTGCAGTATTTGTAGCTGCTGTCTTTTAATAATTTTTTTAAGGTGGAGCTCTGCTTGAAAGGTGGAAAATGTTCTGAAATGATTTACCTTTGTCTCATTTTTTTACATCAAAGAAACCTGATATTTTAACAGGGGTGTGCAGACTTTTTATATCCACGATATATATAATGTATGTGTGTGTGTGTGTGTGTGTATATATATGTGTGTGTATATATATATATATATATATATATATATATATATATATATATATATATATATATATATATATATAAAAAATGTTTTTTGTTCTAAATGGGCATTCTACTACTAATAGATGATTTGAAATGTTGAAATGCACCAACTGTGTATTTCCTGTATCTGTATCACCTGTTGTAAAACCTTAATAAGATTGAACTAAAAAGATAGAAAAGCTTTTTCTGAAATATTCACCTTCAACGTGAGATTTCCACCAAACCCAGCCTGTGATTTGATAGTGAAGGAGAAGCAGCATAGTGATGAGCTCTTATCTGTGCCACTCTGCTCTAGCCTCCTATCAGCATGCCCCTTTGTCAGCAGATGAACTGATTGGCCCCTTGTGCATTTGCTCTTTGCGTAGCATTTTCCACTCCACCCCTTGATATACAGGGAGTGCACCCACAGTTAAAAATGTTTGCAGCCAGACTTAGTGGAGGGAGATTTCTGCAGCATATTTGGCAAGTACAGAATCACAGTATATATAAAATAAAATAACATGCAAAGTGGTTGGAGGGAAGCTTCAAAATGGCAAAGATGTTTTTATTACACATTATGTGAGCAGACTGCAGTTCCTTTGTTAAATAAAATGGTGTTAAAATAAGACAGGATGCTCATTCAATACATTTTAGAATAAGCAATACGCTCAAAATTATATAAAAAAAAAAAAAAAACTCTCTTTGAAGGAACAATCCTCACAGCTTTTTATTAGAATACGTGTTTATGGCACCCTGGCCTTGTAGCCTAGCACAATCCTGGAAGATATCACACTATAGTACATGGTGTTGATGTTGCCTCGAGCTGTATACATCGTTCCAGCCAGTAATGTGTTTATATATTGGACTTTAATTAGTGGGAGCCACGTGCACGCTACTCGCCGGGATGTCAGAGCGGGATACGGTTACATTGGTCCATTTTGTTTAGTTTAACGACTTGGACATCTTTATCATGAACTATACTTTGTGTATACAATTTAATGTGTACAAATGATGTTGTTTGACTCCAGGCCCATATGAAGACACAAATGAATGCAACTCTGTGTTAATGAATACATCATTTCATGTATTTTTCTATACAAGCAGTGTATGTACCTGAGTATAACTTGACCTCTTGCAGCCACAATACAACTTTTTTGACCATACTTCTCTTATGGATCACAGGAGTGCAGTTCGTTCTGCACTAATGTGACCCATTTTCATCCCTGAAAAACAACCCCCTCACCCAAATCCCCCCCGTCCACCAAATGATTTGGATCAGTGCACAAAACAAGTACTAAACACATGGATGCGCGGGTTTGGGGTGGAGAAACTTGACTGGTCCTGACCTCAACCCGATAGAAAACCTTTGGGTTGAATTAGAGTGGAGACTGCGAGCCAGGCCTTCTCATCCAACATCAGTGCCTGACCTCACAAATGCGCTTCTGGAAGAATGGTCAAAGATTCCCATAGACACACTCCTAAACCTTGTGAACAGCCTTCCCAGAAGAGATGAAGCAGTTATAGCTGCAAAGGGTGGGCCAACTCAATATTGAAGTGAATGGGACTGTCGCTGAGTCAACAGCAGGTCAGAGGAGGAGCCGCTGTGGGACAGAGATGACAGATGCTCTTTAAAAATTATGCTTTAAATTAAGCCTTTTTTTTTTTTTTTTTACTAGTGATTTAAACCAAATCCACCCTGCAAGTGTCCCAATACTTTTGGCAATATAGTTTCTGTGTGTGTGTATATGTGTATATATATATATATATATATATATATATATATATATATATATATATATATATATACATGCACACATATACACAGGAATTTTTTTCTCAGAGAATAGGTGCAGGAACTCGTGGGGCCCTAATTGCACTAAGAGTAGGAGGGCCTTAAATGGCCATTAAATACCATGGGCTTTCTACAGGGTTAAGGGTTCAGGTGTGCACTACATACAGAGTGGAGAGTTCAGGAGTGCGCTACGCACAGAGTGCAGAGTTCAGGAGTGCGCTATCTACAGAGTTCAGGGGCTCACTACATGCAGAGTGCAGGGTTCTTGAGTGCGCTATGTACAGAGTAGAGGGTTCAGGAGTGCACTACATACAGAGTTCACAGTTCAGGAGTGCACTACATACAGAGTCCAGGGTTCAGGAGTACACTACATAAAGAGTGCAGGGTTCAGGGGTGCACTACATACAGAGTGCAGAGTTCAGGATGCGCTACCTACAGAGTTCAGGAGTGCACTACATACAGAGTGCAGGGTTCAGGAGGGCACTACATACAGAGTGCAGAGTTCAAGATGCGCTACGTACAGAGTGCAGGGTTCAGGAGTGCATTATGTACAGAGTGCAGGGTTCAGGGGTGCGATACATACAGAGTGCAGGGTTCAGGAGTGTGCTATGTACAGAGTGCAGAGTTCAGGAGTGAGCTAAATACAGAGTCCAGGGTTCAGTGGTGCGATACGATCAGAGGGCAGGGTTCAGGGGTGCACTATCTAAGAGTGCAGGGTTCAGGAGTGCGCTACGTACAGAGTGCAGGGTACAGGGGTGCGCTACGCACAGAGTGCAGAGTTCAGGGGTGCACCACGTACAGAGTGCAGGGTTCAGGGGTGCACCACGTACAGAGTGCAGGGTTCAGGGGTGCGATACGTACAGAGTGCAGAGTTCAGGGGTGCACAGTGGACAGAGAGCAGGGTTCAGGGGTGAAGTAAAAGTTACTAGTGCCTGAAAAGTGCAGCACCAGAGCCTTCTGAACTTGGTGATTAGGGTGTGCCCTAATGTGCACCCCATGTGCACGCCTTTGCCCCCAAAGTTAAAGTGTGTGGCACACTTATAGATTGGATCAGCAGCACATTCAATATATTATATAGTCACATATTATTTTTTGGAGCTAACAGTAAGGTTGTACATAAAGGTATTTAATATTACATTTTTCTTTTTATCTGCTAGCGCTCATTACCTGCATAGACATTTTTTTTCTTTGAACTAAACCTTTAAAGTGAACTTGTTGCCCAAAGTGAACAAAGCACATGTGCATGTTACATCACATCTAATCAGTTATTGTTGATGACCTCATATCTTACAGTATGCCATCCTATACGTGACCTCCCCCATCTGAATGTGGGGGGGATAGGGGGGGAAACTGTTGCCAGATCTGTTGACACAATATTTAAATAGAAATTTCTGGAACCCAATTAATATCCTGACATACACACATGACAGGCAGTGTTTGCCGGTGAAATTCTTCCATATCTGCACTCTATAAACACAAGTGTGTAGTATCTTCCTCCCAGGCCTTGTCTTATATTTATCGGTGTTCCTTATCATCGTGTTTAAAGAGCGATGTGGTTAGTGAGACCTGCACGCTCCACAGAGATAACCCCTGGATCCTTCACAGGGCAAAACCCAAAACCAGAACTCATGTGAGTCAGGGAATGGCGGCTCTTATCAGAGTCTTCATACACAGGCATGATAACATTACCCCAGATGTAATCCTATACTTTTGTATTATCAACCGCTACCAACACCTCCCCTCTTACCCCAACTAAATATACCAGAAAAAAACATGACTCAAATTGTTGGAGTAAAATTGGCCATTTCGGCCCCTTTATTAAATAGTAACAAATATAACAAACATTCCTTAAAGCGGTGTTCCACCAGCAATTGTTGTTTTTTTTTAAGTCAGCAGCTACAAACAATGTAGCTGCTGACTTTTAATAAGGACGCTTACCGGTCCAGGGAGCCCGCAATGTCTGCCCTCCGAGGCCGATCCGTCCATCGGATCGAGTGCAGGCGCCGGCATTCTAATTAAGGGAAACCAACAGTGGAGCCTTGAGGCTTCACTGCCCATTTCCTACTGCACATGCGCAAGTCGCGCAGAGCTTTGTGAATGGCCGGCTGTCTTCTGGGACACACACATGTCCCAGAAGATATCGTGGGGGGGGGGGGGGCTCGCCGAAGAAGAGGATATGACATCCTGCGCCGCGGACCTGGTGGATCAGAAGTACAAGCTATACTTCATAAAAAGGTGAGTTAGAACAAAAAAAAAAAAAAATGGAACTAGCCAAAAACGAGGGGTAGAGAGGTGGTCTTTCATTTAAGAACTCCTCTCAAAAGTAGGTGGAATCTCGCTTTAATAAATGAAAACAAAATACTACAATACCCATCAAATGAAGGTTGTTGATCCTTGGAGGCACCAAATATCTACTACCACGGTCCACAGTCGTACCACACCGGCTTCAAGACGATCCACATTATGCAGATACCACCATTGTAATTACCAGTTAATCCACCATAACTGGCATTCCACCAGGGACGCTATACCTTTAATGGGTCCCTAATAACATCATCACAGCAGGTTATTTTAAAATGCCTCCAAAGTTCCCAACCGCACTGGCCTGAAAAAAACATACATATGACAAACCATAAGGATGTAGGGCGGGCGTTAAATCTTCTCCTCCTTGTGTCTAACTGCCCCCCCCAGATCTCCGTCTCCTTGTATATCCAGAAAACGTACCCCTGCGGACCCCCCCGCCCCCTGCTGGTCGACCAGTGACCTCCTTATACTTACTGGTGTACGGGGCATTAGGTGTTAATCCTCTGCATTGTGTAAAAATGCTGTTTGATCCTGTCTTATCTGATCCTCCCCTTCTTCCACTGTCCCCAATCCATCTCTTGATAGTAGAGAACCTTGGGGACACTCTGTAAATGCTCAGTTTGATGTGTACTGATAGAGAAGTTTTTTTTTTTTTTTTTTTTGCATATGATTAGCACTGAGCAAATCAGAAATGCCCAGAGGGGCAAGGATCTTGCAGCCTCATAGGACAGTCAGAGGAGGATGAAAACTCCTCTTACTAGCTTTAACCAGACACTGATAGAAGTCACAAGACTGCTATATACTGCTAAGAAAGGGTATTTAGTAGTTTATATTTACTAAAATAATTGCATTTCCATGTTCTGTGTACTGTGGGAGGCCAGATATAGCGAATGCAGGCTCCTGGGTTTAGTAACACGTTAGGTGTGAATTCATACTTGAGAATGCACCAGTACAGCAATTAGTATTGAGCCATTTAACTCCTCACACACAATGCCCCATGCTGTGAGAATGTTAATTAACATTTCAGTGGAGAACAAGGAATGCACACCTGTGCACGCTCCTAGTACTTAGAGACTGCTGTCAAACTGAGAAATAATTCATAAGGTTATATTGAATTTAACTAACACTGCTAATTTTGGTCTGGACATCTCAGCTTAAATGTCCTCAGGTCACAAAGGTCTTTTTTGAAAAAAATAAATGTTTTTTGTTTTTTTTAAAGGAAGAGGGGTGGGGGGGGGGGTAAAATCAAATGCAGATTGAAACCACCAGACTGTATAAGTGGGTGTTTCCTTGCGGGAAGTCATCATTTAATAATCAGCCATTTTTGCACTGAAACCATGTCATTTAAACTAGTTGATTTGGGCTGATTGGGACACCATGAAAACAGAATGATACGGGGGGTCAGAGTAGTAAATGGGCTGAACTGTGGGCAGATCCATGTCAGAAAACCACAATATGTAATTATCCGGCCTCATTAGAACTCCCGCCAGTCTAGAGACCGTCTTGTCTACAAACTTCCCCACTGATGGCATTTGGATCATCTTCTTCATTATCATCATCATTGTGCCAGAGTATAATTATGAAACACAGCCATGCTCTTTGTTCCCAGATGGCACAGATTGTACATTCTCGGCATCATTAGGGTAACTGAACTGCTGGTGACCTAGGGCTTAGCACACTTGCCTTGCAGCGCTAGGGCTGTGGACTCATTTCCCACCAAGGACCTTAATAAAGCTCACCATACATGGCTGGATTTTCATTTAAACCTTCTTATGGAAATTATGGAAAATTGTTTATCAGAACATTCTTTCTTGAATTTATTCAACTAATTTAATTTGAAAGTTTTAGAAATTTTGTCAAGACCTGCTATTTGAATGGAACTCTAGACGATAAACAGACTGCATTACAATATATTAATTTTTTTTCCTGAACGAAACATCACGTTTACAGTTATGCCCCGTACACACGATTGGACTTTCCGACAACAAAACCGTGGAATTTTGTTCGAAGGTTGTTGGCTCCAACTTGTCTTGCATACACACGGTCACACAAATGTTGGCCAACAATTACGAACGTGGGAACATAGTGACGTACAAGACGTGCGGTGAGCCTATAAAGAGGAAGTTCAATAGTCATGTGATCGCTCCATTAGGAACGCTAGTTTTACAAGATTCCGAGCATGCGTGAACTTTTGTGTGACGGCCTTGTGCACACATGATCGCAAAGTCCGACAACAAAGTTTTGTTGGCGCAAAATTTGAGAACCTGCTAGCCAACATTTGTTGGAGGAAAGTCTGCCAACAAATGTTTAATGGAGCATACACACGGTCGGACTTTCAGCCAACAAGCTCACAGCCAACATTTCCCTTCGGCAAGTCCGATCACGTGCACGCGGCATTAGAATTTTCTTTGTTCAAGAAACATTTTCCATCCTGGTACTTCGAATTTTCATGTCACTGTGGTCTAAAATGTACATCAATTTGAGCTTACTAACCACTGGAGAATCCCACGAATATTCCACAAATGAAAAAATTCAAACAAAGTTTCTTGGTCTACCCAGGGCTTTTTTTCTCAGAGAAAGGGTGCGGGAACTCAACCATGCCCGCCACACACACATACCTGCCAAATGGCATCAAATAGTAGCTCATCTTCTCCCCCTCCTTAAAAGCTCCACCATCTGTCACATGTCTTAGCTTTGTTGCAATATTAAGCTGAAGCACCTATCTGGCTGTAGTACCTCCCAGCATACTATACTATACTACAGTCACTTGCAAGGGAGATCATGCAGTAGGGCATCAACAGTTGGTCACCAGGGAAAAAATTGAGACCACCTAGGGTGCACCTGTTCTGTATCTCCCTTGTCCCTGTCTAGCACTTAGTGGGATCTGTGCAGGAGATCTGACCTGTGGGAGCTACTGGGGGATAAGCTATCACTTGTAAACGCAGAAGGAACAGAAAAGCTGAACCAGAGGTAGTGGAACTGTGTTCCCCCTAGTTCCTGCTGAAAAAAAGCCCTGGGTCTACCTGACCTTGGATTGGTATCAAGGGATCCCCAAAATTTTCACTTCTCAATAAATGATTGAACAGTACTGACTGGCATATTTATGGCTCGGGAATTTTTTTTATATCCTTTTCCATCTTTAGAAAATTCCATTACCTTGTTACGCTGATCTTTTGACCGTTCTTTTCTCCATGGCTTAGTATCTTATCTGCTCAGTATATCCACGTGAGAGCTAACAAACTCGTTGATTATTTATACACAGACACTATTTGCAATTTAAAAAGGTACAGATGTGGGAAACTAACCTTTAATTGTCATTTTATCCTGTGTGTGTCTGCACAGTGGGGAAAATAATTATTTGATCCCCTGCAGATTGTGTAAGTTTTCCCACTTATAAAGAAATGAAGGGTCTATTATTGTTTTCATAGGTATATTTTAAATGATAGAGACAGAATATCAACCAAAAATCCAGAAAAAACACATGTTTCAAATGTTATAAATTGAGTTGCAGTTCAAATGAGTAAAACAAGTATTTGATCCCCATGCAAAACATGACTTAGTACTCGGCGACGAAATCCTTGTTGGCAAGCACAGAGGTCAGTCGTTTCTAGTAGTGGGTTTTCAGGTTTGCCCACATCTCAGGAGGGATTTTGGTCCACTCTTTTTTACAGATCTTCTCTAAATCCTTAAGGATTCTTGGCTGTCATTTGGCAACACGAAGTTTCAGCTTCCTAAATTTTCTATAGGATTAAGGTCTGGAGACTGGCTAGGCCACTCCACGACCTTTATGTGCTTTTTCTTGAGCCACTTCTTTGTTGCCTTAGCAGTATGTTTTGGGAAATTGTCATGCTGGAAGACCCGTCCATGACTGATCTTCAGTGTTCCGGCTGAGGATGGTTCTCATGCAGATTTTACAATACATGGCCCCGTCCATTGGCCCATCAATGCGGAAAAGTCGGACTGTACCTTTAACAGAGAAACAGCCCCAAAGCATCATGTTTCCACCTCCATGCTTGACTGCAGGGATGGTGTTCTTAGGTTCATAGTCAGCAGTTAATGCCAAAGAGTTCAAATTTGGTCTCATCTGACCACAGCACTTTCTCCCATTTCTTCTCTGATTAATATAGGTGTTCATTGGCAAGCTTCAGATGATCCTGTACATGTGCCTTCTTCAGGAGAGGGACCTTGTGGGCGCTGCAGGATTTCAATCCATGGTGGTGTATTGTGTTACCAATGGCTTGTTTGGTGAATGTGGTGCGCAAGGACTCTAACATCCACCAGCTCTGTGATGTCATCATGGAGGGGTGGAAGAGGACTCCAGTGGCAACCTGTGAAGCTCTGGTGAACTCCATGCCCAAGAGGGTTAAGGCAGTGCTAGAAAATAATGGTGGCCACACAAAATATTGTCACATTGTGCCCAATTTGGACATTTTCACTTAGGGGTCTACTCACTTTTGTTGCCAGCGGTTTAGACATTAATGGCTGTGTGTTGAGTTATTTTGAGGGGACAGAAAATTGACACTGTTATACAAGCTGTACACTCAATACTTTACATTGTAACAAAGTGTAATTTTTCCAGTGTTGTCAAATGAAAAGATATAATAAAATATTTACAAAAATGTGAGGGGTGTACTCACTTTTGTGAGATACTGTAATTATTTAAAAAAAATTTTTGCCAGACTTACAGCTTAACTGCAATGAGCAGTGTGGCAGGGCGTGAGTGGCAAATGAGCCTCTATCATTCAGCTTTTCAGATCTGCACCCCCCCCGGCGTTATGTCGCTGCGTGCGGTTTCAGAAAAACGGAGACGTCCTATTAGCTGGACAGAGCTGTCCCATATTGCGGCTCATCATCTGTCAGTCTGGGCTGCAGCTCTTCATGATCATCTGGACATTCCTGCAGCTTCGGTTTCAGCAGAAGATTATAATGAATTGGTGGAGCGACTGCTGAGTGTCAGCCATGTAATATGTTCCTGTGACGGCTGAGTATCAGGTTCAGGATACCTATGACATGCCTGAGGCTAAGCTGTTCCCTGAGATTAATGGAGCTTTTCTTCTAATTTGTTGCTTTGTTCTTTTTTTTTTTATCTCTTCTGGGACATCAGTCACACTTTAAAAGAGACAGAAGCCTTGTAGAAATCACTTTTACTTTTTAAACTTTTGCTTTTTTTTTTTTAAATTAATTAGCAGTGGAAAATCAATACGTTTTGACATCCCATGCATAAGCCCTTTAAAACTGATAGTAGAATTGCAATACATCAATAAACTTAGTAATAGTTTCTTGCATTTATCTTTTATCTTTTCTGCCGTCTCTGTAGTCTGGTTTCCCCCCAAACGTAAAACTTGGACGCTATTTTTTAAAATAAAGTCACTGGCGGCTGGCTCCTTCTTCCTTATTCTGTGTTCATCCACTGGTGACGTCTGTTGCTGATCTCATGCATGAGCCTCACAAGATCTACCGTGATCTGATATGTTTACACCCATGCAATGCGATTCTGGCAATCACACTGTGTTTTGCAATCTGTTTTGGGGTGTCGTTAATCTAACATTTCCTTGCCAATGAAGTATATATAACGTGGGTGCAGGCGTGTAGGCATACCCCTGATGACGTCATTTATGACGAAACGCTCGTCGGGACGCTACGCACACACGCTCTACGCATGCGCAAATGCTTTTGCTGCACGTTTTATGGACTTTTTACCTGTAAGGAATTCCTTTTCATTTGTACTGGAGACTTGTTTTGAGCCAGAATTTTTGTATGCAGCATTTGCCATTAAACATACCCGAAGAGACAATATCACACTATTGGAGTCTTTGCTTCCCTGCCTTTCTGCATTTCCTGGTATTGAGACTATCTGATCATCGCCAAGTGTCTGTAGAGGCTTCTGGAGACTCTCAGGACATCGGGACATTTTTTCAGTGCATCTTTGATCCAACAAAGCACTTTGTGACCCCCCCCCCCCCGAATAAGGGTGGTCGCAGGCTTTCTGGTAAGCCTTTTATCTTACTGTGGTGATGGGTATCACACTGTCGAGCATTTGATCATTGCTCCATATCTCACATGGGATCCCCTCTTTTGCATTCCAGCCATATATGAACTTTTCACATTTGCACTGTTATTTGATATTATTATTATACATGTTTTATATAGCGCCAACAGTTTGCGCAGCGCTTTACAACATGAGGGCAGACATTACAGTTACATTACAATTTGGTACAAGAGGAATCAGAGGGCCCTGCTCTTTAGAGCTTATCACATTTGGCACTTTATATATTGTTGCACTTTACAGTATAATGCGTGTTTTTTTATGTATTGTGTTGGTTATACATGCATTTTTCTGTATTACTATTGCACATTAGCTACAGCTGGTATTGCACATTTGCACTTTACAGATATCACAAGCTACACATCCATTGTGTCATCTCGAATCGCATAATTTTTAGCACTGCACTTTACAATGGGTTAAAGTGTTCAGCTGCTGTCTTATTTTCACTTTTAGTCACTAAACACGGATAGAATTTCTATACATAAATCGACACCCGTGGCAGAGTGCATGGATTCTGTGCGATTGATTTGTAGTGCGCGATGTGATGCGGGGAAACGCAGCGAATCTTGTGCATTTCCCGCATCGCATCAGTGTGAACCAGCTTCAGCTCTGTTCCTGTGTGTTATATGAAGGGGGGGGGGGGTGTGTCCCTTTCCTCCAATCAGCTCTCAGAGCTCTCCTCACTGGTGTAACTTCAGCTCTCCGTCCCCTGCTTTTCAGAACTGAGAGATCCTGTGTAAATTCTGCACTTTGAATGGATGTAAAGGAAAGACAGCTGTAGATAAACAGATACAACTTATGTTAAAGGATTTGTTTAATCTCTGTGTATCACCTGAGGCCATTCACTTCACTTGGTATATGGTTTACAACCACTTTAAGTCCACCTAAATCTGCTAGTACATCTAACACTCCCCAGACTGACAGTGATGCTATACTAAGGTGTCTTTCCTCCACCTCTAGTGGAGACACCATAGGAAGTGTGTTACTGGCTGGATCACCATGTGAAAATAAAGGTAAAAATGCCCCAAAAAAAGAAAATGTATTTAGCAACCCCCTTTAACCACTTGATGACCAGCCACCACAGTTTTACGGCGGTAGAATGGCACAGCTGGGTGAAACAACGTTATGCAACGTCGCTTTGCCTTGTGGCCACTAGGGGGCGTCCGCTGCTCGCCCCTAGAGCCGATGCGAGTGTGCGACCGCCAGGCTTCCGCGATCGCTAGTAACACACCATATGAACAGCGATCTGTCATCTCCCATAGACAGTCCCATCCCCCCTTCAGTTAGAACACAGAGAGGGAACACAACCCCTTGATCACCCCTTCCCTGCCAGTGACATTTCTACAGCAATACAGCATTTTTATAGCACTGATCACTGTATAAATGTCAATGGTCCCAAAAATGTGTCAAAAGTGTCCGATCTGTCCGCCATAATGTCGCAGTCCTGATAAAAATCACAGATTGCTGCCATTACTAGTAAAAAAAATAATAATAATAATAAAAATGCTATAAATCTATCCCCCATTTTGTAGACGCTATAACTTTTGCGCAAACCAATCCATATATGCTTATTGTGATTTTTATTACCAAAAATATGTAGAAGAAAACATATTGGCCTAAACTGAGAAAAAAATAGCTTTTTAAGAAAAATGGGGATATTATAGAAAAAAGTACAAAATATTGTGTTTTTTTATTCAAAATTTTCACTTTTTTTGTTTATAGAGCAAAAAATATAAACCGCAGAGATGATCAAATACCACCAAAAGAAAGCTCTATTTGTGGGGGAAAAAGGGATGTCAATGTTGTTTGGGTACAGTGCCGCACAACTGTGCAAATGTCAGTTAAAGCGATGCAGTGCCGAATCACAATAAATAGCCTGGTCATTCAGCAGCCAAATCTTCTAGGGCTGAAGCAGTTAAAGTGTTACTAAACCCACAACAGTAAAACCAGTCAGTAAATGCAGTAAAGCATGCTTGTTATTCTCACTATTAACCTAAGGGGTTAATCCTCTGCATTGTGCAAAAAGGCCGTTGGATCCTCTCTTCTCTGATCCTCCCCTTTTTTCCACTGTCCCCAATCCATCTGCTGATAGAACAGCACGTTTGGAGTCACTCTGCACATGCTCAGTTTGGTGTGTATTGCTAGAGTTTTTTTTTTGGAAGGTGTATGTGATCAGCACAGGGCCAATCAGCACTGTCCAGACAGTTTTTCCAAAAGGTGGCATTAGCCTTTAAGAAGGAAGTTCTTGTGTTTGGAATGTCTGTTCTAATCATTACATCATTATGCTGTGAGTACACGTCTTCCCATTAATGTATTGGATTCTTCAGCTATCATCACCCCATACTTCACTCATAAGCTCCAATAAGCCGTCAGACTGACAGCGGCACAGGGAGTGGGATAATCAAAGCTCGCTGCTGTCTGTACGGTGATTTATGTCCCCCCCACTTTAAAAGCTTTTAAACCTCCTAATAGCTAATTGATAAGACTTGCCCCCTTTAAAGTGACAGCTCAGAGGTAATGTCTGATACAGATGCCCCAATGATGGATGGCCGTACTGTATCATACAAACATTTGTTTAGCCGTGTCATTTCGTAGCTGATAAAGTCTGGATGAAACACTGAAATAGCAGATAGCGGGGCACTCTAATCCCATCGCTATCTGGAAATTGAATGCATTTACTTTACAGGTAAGTATCACATTAATGGGATTATAATTGCAAGATTAGGAGGGGAATGCTGCATACAATGAAAGCTGGCACAAAAAGTGTTCTGTTCTACATGGCCCTGTGCACATAAGCATTGCCGTCATGCTTCATCCTACCACAGTGAATGGCGTTCCTGATTGGCTTCCTTACTTCAAATGCCTAGGCAAAAATTACAACAAAAATACATATACAGTACATCTCTGTAATACATGCACCTTTTCCCTGCAGTCCTAGGCTCCACAGTTGAACACCATGGGGTAGGTAATTTGGGCATCTAGTTACCTTGCACAATTCACAGTTCCATAACTCCCAACTGACAGTGGTGTCACTAGGGTTGGTGTCAACCCCCCTCTATCCTGCCCAGCGCCCTGCAGGCAGCGCATGGTCATGGGGAGCACCCTGAAACTGCCCCTTAAATCATAGTTTAAGGTGGTATAGGGCAGGTTGGGGTGGTATAGTGTCAGTTTGGGGTGGTATAGGGGCAGGTTGGGGTAGCATAGGACAGGTTGGGGTGATATAGTGCCATGTTGAGGTGGTATTGTGCCACATTGGGGTGGCATAGGATAGGTTGGGGTGGTATAGTGCCAGGTTGGGGTGGTATAGGGCAGGCTATGGTGGTATAGGGCAGGTTTGGTGTTATAGGACAGGTTAGGGTGGTATAGTGGCAGATTAAGGTGGCATAGGGCAAGTTGGGGTGGTATAGGGCAGGTTAGGGTGGCATAGGGCAGGCTGTGGTGGTATAGGGCAGGTTGGGGTGGCATAGGACAAGTTGGGGTGGTATAGTGCCAGTTTGGGGTGGTATATGGGCAGGTTGGGTGGCATAGTACCAGGTTGAGGTGGTATAAGGCAGGTTGGGATGGGATATGGCAGGTTGGGGTGGCATAGGGCAGGTCAGGACTGTGCAGTGATAGTGTGCACTGTGCAGTAATTTACAGAATCATTCCTGCAGATGAGGACCTGGGCAGAGCTGCTGAGTCCTCGCCTCTATCTCCTTCAGCTGCGGGATCAGCCAAAGTGAAGGAGTCTGTGGGGGGAGTGGAGGAGCCACACCCTCAGCTCCTCACACCAACTCCGGCCTCGGGACTGATTTTGGAGATCCCAGAGGGGTCGAGTGACAGCTTAACCTGACGGGGGAGTGTTATAGGCAGCCTCGCCCCCCCCCCCCCCCGCATGGCTTGCAATATAATTATATAATACAGTGTGTAGCGGTGGCCCTGGTGTCACCCAGTGCAGCCCGTCCACCCCCATAGCAATGCCACTGCCAACTGTCTCTGATTTAGAGGGACTGTCCCTTGTTCCTCCTTGTTTGTCTCTCATTTTGGTCTAATCTATATAGTTGTATATAAAATGTACTACTTATCTATCAAACAGTGTTCTTAAAGTGCTAAACTTTTTTATCCGATTTCTAAATTGCTGCATTTG
This sequence comes from Lithobates pipiens, assembly GCF_037356315.1. Taxonomy (NCBI): domain Eukaryota; kingdom Metazoa; phylum Chordata; class Amphibia; order Anura; family Ranidae; genus Lithobates; species Lithobates pipiens. The sequence goes on from NW_027507790.1 coordinate 236,114,949, forward strand.
TAAATTCCAAAAAACAATTTAAAGGAATAGTAGTGGTAAAACAAGCACTTGGGGGTGCCAACATACTTTTGCTAATAGGTATCCCGCATTCTCATCTCAGAAAGTTGGGAGGTAGCACACAGTCTCAAGGATCAGCTTAGAGTGGGATTTCAGTCATTTTTTTCATCTTTCCATCTATTAAATCTTCTGTCCTTGTTGTCGTTTTAACTTTGGATAGTAAAAAGTTTTTTCTGCCAGTAAATACCTTATGCAGCTCACTTACTCTTTTTGTCTGGTTAAAAGCCTAGGCTTATGACATCACGCACAGCTCTCTCTCTCTCACTCTCAGGCCGCATACACACGGGCGGATTGTCTGCCCAACTAAGTTCGTCAGACAATCCGACAGACAGTCCATCCAAATTTTGAATGAACGGACTTGACCACACACGATGAACAAACAGTCCGCTGAAAGCGTGCGCAATGACGTGTACAGCACGTACGACGGGACTAGAAAAACGACGTCCAATACACTGCAATGCAACCTTCGGCCGTGTAAATCCTTTCTGAGCATGCGCCATACTTAGTCCGTCCAACTTGCCTACACACGAGCGGACTGTTCGCTGAAACCAAGTTTGGACGGACAAAACCAAGTTTGGACGGACAAAATTACGGAAATTCCGTAAGACTTTGTTCGTCAGACTGTCCGCTGAAAAAGTCCGCTGAAGCCCACACACGAACGGATTGTCCGCTGAAACACGTTTCAGCGGACTAAGTTGGACAGACAATCCGCCCGTGTGTACGCGGCCTCACTCTCCTGAGAGTTTGTCAGGAAGGGAGGGGGAATGAGTCATAAGAGGGCCAATGAGAGCGGCAGAGCTGGAGGCGTGCCTCTGTGTAAATCCAGCACATGAACAGGCAGCAGCTTCAGCTGCCCACAGTTAAAATGCTTGCAGTCAGACTCAGTGGAGGGAGATTTATGCAGCATATTTGGTACAGAATCACAGTATATATAAAATATGCAAAGTGGTTGGAGGGAAGCTTCCTCTTTAAGGTCACTATTCACAATTTCCCAGGACAGCTGCCACCTTCCTCTGGGCACAACCCAGTGAGTGAGATGGTGCCTCTCCCTGATGCGAAACCCTGATGGTGAAGTTCTGCAGTTAGTCCAAAGTTTCCAAGGCCTCTTAGAGCAGTTGTACAGTCCATGGGCTGCTTGATAGCAGTGGTCCTGAATCTCTGAAACCCTCCTGGGGAGAAGGAACCCCCGCTCTTCAGTGTCTCAGCCTTTTTGTTCTCAAATCCACAAGTCTCGCCGGCCGCTGCAGTGGCTCTGCCATCTTCCACTCTGGTCATACAGTGATCGTGCTTCCTGGATCTGTGCCCAGCCTTTCCCCTCCCTGATGTAGCCCGGCTTTGGTTATGATCACCCTTCCTAGCTGTTGGAACATGTTTTCAGGCTTTCCCCTTTTTTGGTCTGCATCTCCCTCTGTCCACAGCCCTTACGGAAGGGACGGCCATTTCTCCACCACCTTTGGTTCCATCGCTGGCACTATCACAGTGGGTTTGGCCATTCTGACAATTTTTCCCATTTGTACTGTGTATTGGTTACATGTTTTATCAGCAATAAACTGTTTTAAATTTCTCATGGATTCCACCTCCAATTGATTCTTTGCCACCTCCTGGATCTGCGTTTTTCCAATTCTGTGGTACCTGTAGGTAAAAATGGTAGTAAAGGGTTTACAACCGCTTGAAAGTCGAATTTAAAAATACAACTGAAACCTTTTTGTGATATTTGCTTAGGAAAAAATCTGCTAATTCTCCTAGAAATCTTGTGTTCAGACTTTTCCAGAGTCTGTTCTCTATGTGATAGATTTCTAGATCCTCAGTAATAATACCTTTTATAAGCTTTGCAAGGTATTTACAGAATGTATTAGGAGGAATTACACAATCACCCTGTGCAAACACAATTTTCTTTTGATTACAGCTGCTTGATGAGAGGCCGTTTCCTTAAATAAGCCATCATGCATTTAACTAGATGGTTACATGCCTGAGTGCTTCTACATTACTGCAAATCCATTATAAATTGTGGAGTGGTATGGAGGGTTTAGGAGGTCTTATTTAAAATCTTGACGATTGCATTCAGTGTAACAGTTGCAGAAAAATGCAGCTCGCTGTTGATATATAATCCCTGTAGCTAATCTTTTTTTTTTTTCAGAAAAAAGTGCTTTTACGTTTCAATATTTAGTGAAATTTCGTCAACTAATGCCGCGTACACACGACCAGACTTTTCAACATCAAAAGTCCGACGGAACAATTCCGGCAGACTATTCGATCGTGTGTGGGCTGCAGCGGAATTTTGATTCGCAAAAGTCTGACAGACTTTAGAAATGGAACATGTTTCAAATTTTTCCGCCAGAACCCCGCCGGACCCAGTTCCTACCAAGGAATCCGCTCGTGTGTATGCTAGTCCGACAGACAAAAACTGACGCTAGGGTAGCTATTGGCTACTGGCAATGAACTTCCTTATTCTAGTCCAGTCATACGTCATCACGTTCGAATCCGTCGGACTTTGGTGTGATTGTGTGTGGCCAAGTCCGTTCATTCGAAAATTCCGTCAGAACTCCGTCAGAACTCCATCGAAAGTCTGTCGGACCTAAGTCCGGTCGTGTGTATGCGGCATAGCACTAACTAGCATGTTACAGAAATAATGTTATAGCATATTTCAGATGCAAGTTTTCCATCCAAACATTTTCCATTCTTTGACTCATTTAGATCAGCCTTTCTCAGCCAGAGTTCCATGGAACTCTAGGGTTCCTCGGAACTCTAGGGTTCCTCCAGAACAGCCTTTCTCAACCAGAGTTCCATGGAACTCTAGGGTTCCTCCAGAGCAGCCTTTCTCTACCAGGGTACCATGAATCTCTAGGGTTCTCTAGAGGTGACTAGGGGTTCCTTGAAAAAGGAGCAATTTCTGCCTCTGTTAAGTTCCCACTGACCAGTGGTGGCCCCTCCATAGGGGGCGCATGGGTGCCACCCCCCTATCCATGCATCTGGCCCCTAATCTACATGTAGGGTGTCGGATACATGGATTCCAATGGGGGAGGGGGTTTTGAAGCACGTGATTAAAGTCAGAGGCTCTAATAGGCTTCAGGATACAGTGGGCTCAGGGTGCAGAGCACTGTGCACCGAGCCCACCCAATTGTGTGATCATACTAATTCTTCTCCCAGCCAATCAGGACCCATTTCCTGATTGGCTGAAAGGAGATGCTACACTGGCCACCGGGAGGAGGGAGGAGATGCAGGGGAAGCTAGCTGGCCACCCATCTGTTACCTGGGGTAAGTGTTGCGGCCAAATGACCGACCGGAGGGGCAGGTGGCTGACTGTGCACTGTTTTCCGCCCCCCCCCCCAAACAAAACTGACACCGTTGATCTTTTTAGATATCTATAAGGAGGTAATTCTTCCCAATTACCACAAGTGTAAGGAGCATTCTTCCCACTGACCATCACACTAATGTGTCATGAGCTATAGTAATAGTAATTATTGTCAGACATTCCATGAGACCGGAAAGTAATTTCAAAGGTTCCTTCATGTTAACCACATGAATAGGCCCAGAGCCTATTTTTCAAACTTGTTATTTACAAGTTTAAATCATTTTTTTTGCTGGAAAATTACTTAGAACCCACAAACATTATATATATATATATATATTTTTTTTTGAACATCCTAGAGAATAAAATGGCAGTCACTGCAATACTTTCTGTGACACGGTATTTGCACAGCGTTCTTTGGAAAAAATACACTTTTTTGAATAACAAAATAAGACAAAAGTAAAGTTGGCCCAATTTTTTATATTGTAAAAATGTTACACCGAGTAAATTGATACCCAACATGTCACGCTTCAAAGTTGCGCCCGCTTGTGGAATGGCGACAAACTTTTACCTTTAAAAATCTCCATACGTTTAAAAAATTCTACAGGTGGCATGTTTTGCGTTACAGAGTATGTCTAGGACTAGAAATATTGCTCTCGCTGTAACGATCGTGGCGATACCTCATGTGTGTGGTATGAACACCGTTTTCAATATGCGGGCGCTACTTAAGTATGCGTTCACTTCTGCACGCAAGCTCAGCAGGACAGGCCGCGTTCAAAAATGTTTCAATTTTTTTCTTATTTATTTTTACACTGTTCTTTAAAAAAAAAAAAAAATAAGTGTAACTTTTATTCCTATTACAAGGAACGTAAACATCCCTTGTAGTAGTAAAAAAGCATGATAGGACCACTTAAATATGAAATCTGGGGTCAAAAAGACCTCAAATCTCATATTTACACTAAAATGCAATAAAAAAAAAAAAAGTAATATGAAAGAAAAAAAAAAAAAACATTTTGCTTTAAGAGCTATGGGCAGAAGTGACATTTTGAGGTTGCTTCCGCCCTGCATTGGTATGGAGCCGGGTGGGGGCCATCTTCCCCTCACTCAGTTCCATACCTAACAGGAGACAGGACCCGACGGCTCTGGTAAGCGGCGGAGGCCACTAGAGTGCAGCAGGAGGGGGGGCGTCTCCTCCCACTGCTAAAAGTGATCTTGTGGCAAATCCACTGCTGAGACCACTTCTATCTTGAAGTGGACCACCTGCTGAAGAAGAGGATAGCGGGGTTATGGTAGCTAGCTGCTCCCATAACAAGCATATCCCTCTTAAAAGCACCGACGTATAGCGACGGTGGGCAGTCCATAAGTGGTTAAAAAGTTTGGGAAATGCTGATTTCGATTATTGTTTGTTAGGCTGCATGCACACCTAAGTGTAGCGCCAGCTTTTTTCTGGCGTTTTTTCGCATGTTTTTAATGCGCAATTTTGACCTGTTTTTTTTACATTTTTTTTAGCTTTGGCATTTTTTATTATCCAATAGCGAAAGCTATCATCTGTTGCACAATTTTTTGCTTGTTTTTTTAGCTTTTCCATCAACTTTTATTTATTTATTATTATTATTCATTTATTATTATTTTATTTTGTTGTTGTTAGAATAAGAGGTTAGAGTTAAGGTTAAGTTAGGGTTAGAGGTTGAGGTTGGGGTTAGGGTTTGAATTAAGGGTTATTATTTTATTTATTGTCTTATTATTATTTATTTATTTTGTTAGGGTGTTAATACTAAAACTACTACTGCTAATAATAATAAATGAATAAATAAATGTAAAATAAATACACAATAAAAAATAAAAAATAATCATAAATAAATAATAAATGAATACAATACATGAATACTATGTAATAATAAATAAATAACCCCTAACCTTAACCCCTAACCCTTAAAAAAAACGAAAAAAACAAACAAAAAAAATAAACACCATAATGCAAAATAGAAAAAAAAAATATTATTTATATTTTTATTATTCATTAATTCTTTTTGTTCGGGTTTGGGTGTTTATTTATTATTAGTAGTATTATTATGATTACTACTACTACTACTACTAATAAAAATAATAATAATAATAAATTGCGTTTCCATTCATTTCTATGGGATTAAAAATGCGCCAAAAACATGCAAATCTGCCCAATTTGAACTCCAAAAAAAAGCTCCAGAATTTTTTTGAGCTTCAGGCGATTTGGAGTGGAGATATGAACAATCTCCATAGAGAATAATAGTTTTTTTTTCTCCTCCAGCATTTTGGAGCTTTGAGCTCCAAGCTATAAAATGCTGAGGTGTGAATGGGGCCCCAAGGTTTGGTTAGAATGTAACTCTAACCTTTTCACCTTTGAAATTAAAACCCTGTGTGAGCATATATTAGTGCAACTTTGTTAGCAATGACTAGCATGTTACAGAAAAAAAATTTTTTATAAAATGTGTGACATTTCAGATGCATGGTTTTTATTCTGTAAAAAAGGGGAATCTAATCGATTTCAATTATTTAATTCATTTAGATCAGCCTTTCTCAACCAGGATTCATGAGTTCCTCCAAAGATTGTTAGGGATTCCTTGAGCAAGGAGCAATTTATGACTCTTAGATTTGTATCCATTGGCACTAATGATCTTTTTATCTTTCTGTAAGGGGGATTATTCCCAAAGACCTCACACAAAAGGAACATTCTTCTCCTTGACCATCCCACTAAAGTACCATGAGCTGTAGATATAATAACTAAAAGCTGGGGTTCCCTAAAGAGCATATATTTTTATTTACATGTTCTATAAAATAATTTTTATCTCTTATTATTTTAGTTCTCTGTATAATTCTATATCCCCAATGTTCTCTGATTCTGGAGCTTTGCTTGCCTTTATCCAGCACTATTCCTCCCACTGATACGAGACACTATTCTGCCAATGGACATCAACAATGGGGTGCCATTTTTCCCACTGACAATAACATTGGTGCACTTTTCCTCCTAATGATACCAATGATGGGGTACTATTCATTCTAATGATAACTATGATGGGGCAATATTCCTCCTAATGGTACCAATGATGGGGCACTATTTTCCCCCTAATACCAAATGTGGCAATGTTTAATACCACTGATGCCAGGAAAATGGTCACTCCCGCTAGCTACAGTCTATGAAGGACAATAAACTGGGACTCTATTTAAAAAGTTAGGAGACCCCTGTTCCAAAGAATCACATACCATATTATTTTTGATAAGCCAAGTGGCAGTGGTTTCACCATAAACTAAGAATTCTGGGCTCTCCTCACGTTCTGTGTCCAACCTTTGTGATTCAAATACTTTGTTTATTAAGCAGCAATGTCACAAGTTTGGGTACTCTTTTCTCCTAACCTGTTGGGTTGAATGTTAAATACCCATTTGAACCTGCTAGAAGTCTAGGGCAGGGCTTTTTTTCAGCAGGAACTAGGGGGAACTCGGTTCCATACCTCTGGCTCAGGTCTTCTGCTCCCGACTCACCACTATCACTTGGTAACACTGAAGTCCAGCTTCTGTAATTTACAAGTGATAACTTATCACCCAGTAGCTCCCACAGATCAGATCCCACTGAGTGCTGGACAGGGACAAGGAAGATACAGAACAGGTGCCCAGGTTTCAGTGCAGTCATGGGCAGGCTTGGGTGCGTGGTAGGCTGCACCCTCTGTGGTCTCCATTTTTTCCCTGGTGACCAGTTGTTGATGCTCCTGCTGCATAATCTCCCTTGCAAGTGACTGTAGTATATTACAGTACGCTGGGAGGTACTACAGCTGGATAGGTGTTTCAGCTTAATATTGCAACAAAGGTAAGACATATGACAGATGGTGGAGCTTTTAAGGAGGGGGAGAAGATGGGGGCAGTGGAGGAAGGGGGTTGTATGCAGAGGGAAGAGCTACTATTTGATGCTATTTGGCAGGTATGTGAGTGTGACGGGCATGGTTGAGTTCCTGCACCTATTCTATGAGAAAGAAAGCCCTGGTCTAGGGTATCCTATTGTCTCTGCGCATCATCCCCAGCACCCGATGTGAACACGTAAATGATTCAGTGTAGTATTGTTCCAGTTTACAGAGCATATCATTGAAGCATATTGGCAATTTTTGCTGGCTGTGGAGAGATTTTACAGCAAAAATATGAAATAAAGTCATAAGGAGCCAACAGAAGACTGAAAAGTAAAGATTCGTAGAATAATGAAGGTTATGAAAGCAAAGCTCAGAGCAAAATGTTTTTGAAGTGGAGAAGGGTTAGAACATCTCTCAGTTTTTGTTAGCTATGGCAAGTTCAAATTAGAAGCACTAGATCCCAAATGAAGTAAATCTCACAGAGAAGTGTCTATAAAGTATATGTTTTGGAGTATAACTCTAGTATAGTAAAAAGAGCTCACATCACAATGGCTTAAAGTCCTACAGTTTTGCAAGACTGCAAATATTAGCTGCTGGTGATATTTTGGCAATTAGAATGAAAACAACCTACTAGAATCTCTCAGGGTCCAAGGCTACCTCTTTGTCATAAAGCCCCAATGAAGGGGGACAGGATCTCTACATGTGTTGGCTTCTTCTTGCAGATTAAATTAATGATTTAAATGAATTAAATAAATAAGCTTGGACTTCAATATGTTGATCTGCCACTCTCTTTTCCTATTTTCAGAATTTTATTTTTATTTGTGTCCCTTTTGAGGAGATTTCCCCTTACTTTCCGTCATGGCAAACCAACAGAAAGAAAATGAAAAATATACAGTAATTTCATAGACTACATCAGGGTTTCTTAACCAGGGTTCCATAGAGGTTGCTAGGGGTATCTTGAGCATTGAGCAATTTCTGCCTCTCTGATAACTCACACCATAGATCAGGGTTTCTCAACCAGGGTTCCATGGATCCCAAGGGTTCCTCCAATGGTTGCTAGGGGTTCCTTGAGCAATGACCAATTTTTCCCTCTCAGACAAGTTCCCAATGACACCAATGATCTTTTTAGCTATCTGTAGGGGGGAAATTCTTCCCCAAGACCATAGATGTAAGGAGCACACTTCCACTGACCATTAAACCAATGTATCATGAGTTGTAGATATAGCCATTTTTAACAGGGGGTGCCTGAGACTGAAAGTGTTTTTTTTTCAAGGGTTTCTCTGTGTTGAAAAAGTTAAAGTCTGCCATAGATCTTTTTAGCTATCTATGTCTTCCCACTGAACGTCACACTAATGTATCATGAGTTGTAGATATAGTCATTTTTAGCAGGGGTTCCCTGAGACCAAAAAGTTATTTCAAGGGTTCCTCTGTGTTGAAAAGGTTGAGAAAGGCTGGACTACATGAAAAAAGATAACCATGGCTCCAACACCAAGATGGCCCCCTGATTGCAAGTAAAGAATTGGGCTACCTCTGCAGAGCTAGGAAACAATATTGACTCTGTCTGTGTTTTTATATTATTGTTTCTTTCTCTTACTTTTAGATGTGATATGCACTGTAGGTGACACTTTTACGGCCTGGGACTGTACCTCAGGTATGGTGCCTAACTGTTGGGCTAATATTTTTAATCCATTAAATTATGTGAGGTTTAAAGTTTTCATGTTTTTATTCCACCAAGCATACTTTGAGGCCTCCCTGTGATTGATAATCAATCAGTGAATGGTATGGTGGTAAAAGTAATGGTCAGCCTAGTCTGCAGTGCCTTCAATCATGAACCCTCAATGGGAGATGAAGAATTGTACAGCCTGAACAATCCAACCATTCATTTGTTCACAGCTTTTGTGTTGTGACTTGTATAATTTTTGTGTAAATCCACAGAGAAGTCAGTCTCCCACTGATAAAGTCAGAGCAGCCCTCAGCCAGAGCTGAACAAGGCACGAAGGATTCTGGGAGAAGTCTTGGGGTAGCTGTAAGAGACATACCGACAACATCTTCTCTGTTTTTACTGTTATATAAATACATGTCATTCTTCCTTACTGGAAATAAGTGATAATGAAACACAAACCAGGTCTTCACCCTCTCACTCAGCCCTCCCCTTGGAAAATTCCATCCCTTTCAGGCTGCAAAGAGGCGCGAGTTGAGTAGGGTGGTACAACATGCTATCCATGTTTAATCTAAATTTTATTATGCTGGTATTAGGACCATATGAGTCCAGCCCAGTTGTGGTGGGAATACATTGTTTAGCAAGATATCACTGCCAGATGCTAGATCTGCTTTGGGTCATATGTTCTTCACTGTCTTATCCTTGTGATAATTTGGCACCTACAGAACGATGCACATGAATGCCTTTCTTACGAGATAATGATGGGCGGGTAGTGTCTGATCATTCAGAAAATAATGGGCAGCGTCAGGTAGGTAGTTGTAGAACAAAGTATCATTCTTGAACGCTGACCTAACATAACATTCCTCAGAAAACGAACTGACTAGTATTCTCTAGGGACAACCTTTGTGCTTCGATCTGACAGTATCAGCTAAAGAAAAAGAGCATTCGTAGTCTTTCAAGGGTTTACCAAATCTAAACAAGGCTTGGAAAAATGGCACTGCATTGCTTTGGTTACCGGGGTTGGATTATTTTATTATTATTCTACAGTATTTATATAGCGCCAACAGTTTGCGCAGTGCTTTACAAAATGAAGGCAGAGAGTACAATTACAATACAATTCAATACAGGAGAAATCAGAGGGCCCTGGTTGTTGGAGCTTACAATCTAAAAAGGGAGGGTCAAGGGATACAAAAGGTAATAACTGTTGGGGATGAGCTGAAGGAGAAAGTAAAAGTACAGTTGTTAGGTGGAGGCTGGATAGGCTTCTATGAAGAGAAGGGTTTTCATGGATCGTCTACAAGTGGACAGAGTAGGAGATAATTAGGCAGATTGGGGTAGGAAGTTTCATAGGAAGGGAGAGGCTTGGGAGAAGTGCTGGAGGTGACCATGGGAGGGGGTGACAAGGGAGATAGAGAGCAGGAGGTCTTGTAAGGAATGAACAGAGTGATTTGGTTGGTAGTTTATAGACCAGGTTAGTGATGTAATTGGGGGCTGAGTGGATGGGTTTGTAAGTTGTTGTTAGTATTTTGAATTTAATTCTTTGGGCGAGCAGAAGCCAATGGAGGGATTGGCAGATAGGGGTGGTAGACACTGAATCTGAAGTCGCATTCCAGAAAGCATTACATGCTGAGAAAATTACACTAATTAATTAGATAGTGGTAACCTAACTTGGTTGATGTCTGGCCTCATTCATTCAACTAAATTGAGACACTTAGACTCCCCAAAGCCTGCTCATTTTGCTTTTAGTAGAGTTGAGTAGAGGGATTTCAGCAACATTATTTTGGCAACAGAAACTCTCGATTTCACTTAATAAACTGATGAGGCAAAATTTCTTTACATGATGTGGTTTATTTGGGGTTGTATTTTTGGTAGTTCAGTTTAATTTCATGTGGCGTTCTTAGTATGTGTGCATTTTGTGTATATTTTATCATTATTTATATTCAGTCATTTATTATTTCATGCAATTGTCTGATCTTTCTTCTTTTTTTTTTTATCCTTTGTATTTCTTGTGTTTTTGTTTCTCTTTTCTTTGTAAAGCGCTTTGAAAAGCTACCTTTAGCCCAGGTTCACATTGGATTGATTTGACATGTCAAATCGCATGCCAAACCTTTGGCTATTGCCGATAATGGCACCGATCACAAATCGGCGCCTCACCAATTCCCAAAAGTAGTACCTGTACTACTTTTGGTGACTTCGGGGGGGCGATTTGTGTAGACATCTGTGCCGGAACCCATACAGATATCTGTCAAATCGCCCCTGACTAGACTGCATTGCAGGGTTGAAATCGTGCGATTTCGGCTGAACTTGCATGATTTCTAACTCGCAGCAATGTGAACCTAGGCTTAAAGATTCTATATATAAAGTTTATTATTATTGTTTGGTATTGAGGGCTCTGTTAGAGACATTTTTCCTAACTAGAAAAATCCCCAAAAAATCTATCTGTGCTGTTTATGTTTATATGCAATTTTTTTTTTCTTTTAGATAGAGTTGGGAAGGATTTTTAAGATTACTGCTATCTAGTTCTCTTTATGTGACAGATTCCTTAACTAGGTATTCAGCAGTTTCAAGGGCAAAAAAAAAAGGTTTTATCTGTGTTGCTATTGCAGATTTTTCCTCACTTTGTATCTATCACTGTCCTGGGACAGTAAGCGAGTGGAGATCTGGGTGCTGAAAAAGATGGAAAGGTTCAGAACTCCAGACAGCAGTAAAAACTTTAATTTTGCTTTCCTGGTTGTCTTCGGTGCATTACACCGAAAATGTGAAATGCCACTAAAATCTCTAGATTTTCACTGAAATAGCGTGGAAATTAAAACTCTCGATTTTGCTCATTCCGCTTCTTAAGAATATTCATATTTCACTTCAGAAACCCACCATAAATCAAATATTCACGTTTAGACCTGAATAGTCCCCTGCAGTTGACGTAGTTATGACAGTTATATACTGTATATTATATACGAAGAAGAAGAAAAAGAAGTTATACAGCTTTCTCATGAAAGGTATGTGTGATAGATATAATCAGGCGTGTTAAAATTTTTACCAAACTGGAAATAATTTATTTTGCAAAAAAAAATGTTTTTTTAATCTTAGAAAAAGTAAAGCAAGACATGCAAATCTGCTTGATAAATAAGGTATTTAGTAAATTGAAGGCATTTGAGGGAAAAAAAATGAACAGACATACAAACTTTGGAAACCTGACCATAAGACATTATATGGCTAGTGTAGTGGTGCCCCCGTGGGGTCACTGCTTGTTTCAGCTCCACACATCATCCTGCTTGGTCAGACATCCATTTCAGGTACACTTTCTCCAGTCAATGAACAGTCTCTTGCTTGTTTTTGTTGTTCTTATTAGGGGATTCAATTTGGATGGGGAAAAGGGACATGGGATGCCCAAATTAAGAATCTTTCTTAGTTAAAATAAAGGTAGTTGAATCTAAATTGACAGTCTCTCCTACTGCACATCTCCTCCAGCATACTACTTGAGATTATTTGCTTTCCTCTACTGTCCAATTCTAGATTCCTGTCATTGTTAGCACATGGCTAGGCCTCACTCTGAAAAAGTCTTAGCATTTTCTGCAGTCCCCTCTGTGGTCAAAACCATTTTAGATGAAAAGGATAGTAGCTAACTGATACTTGGTGGACTACTAATCCCAGAAAGTCCAGTGCAAATCCTGCCAACCCTCCTGGCTGCAGCGACTTGACTTCAACAACACCACAGTCTCAACCCTCTGGCTCCACATAGAAATCTTGGCATGTCTCTCCCAGAGCTTCTCACTGTGCTTCTCACTCACAGACCCCAGCATGGATCCCTCCTTAATGACTTGATCAGCAGTGCTCCCAACTGTTCTCCTCCTGCTCCAGCTCCTGTTCCAGAACACCTCTCAATGACCGTGTAGAGAGAGGCTCCCAGACTGAGTTAACCCCCCCCAGAAAGGGGGTTCCCTCAAAGGCCACAACAGGCTAACACTCCATCATCTGAGTTCTTCCACTGACAACTCCTCCCACAACAGGCTGACCATGGGTATATATAGGAGGCCTACCCCCTGCCAGTCCTAGTTGGGGATTGGTCAGGGCTCCCAAGTATACCCCATGTCACTCTCTGCCCTGCCTCTTTTCCAGAACCCTCTGGAAACAAAGGAGGCACCAGAGAGATAAAGTACATGTCAGTCACCTGCTGCTACACTAAACCACTCCCCAGTCCCAGATCAAAAACATACAGGCCTAGCTCACAGCTAGGCCTACCTAAATTTACCTGCACTGACAGTACACACAAAACCCACTACTCTCGCAGCCTACCTACCTAAGGTAGAGGGTGCTACACTAGAAACCCAGTTTGTTTCTGTTTGAACATTTTTTATTTCTTTTTTCCAATAATTTTTATTGTTTTCTGGATAATTTGTACAAACAAGAGGTTATCATACAGAATGTGTCAAATAACGCTTATATTGGAAGAATGGTAAATACAGAATGTGCAGTCCTTCTGATAATAATTTGTACTCTTAGCGTAATAGTGATTGTTAAGCATTAATGAACAGTTGGACCATTTTACAGTTTAACATTTTAACAATTCTAGATTCCTTGTCAAAACCAATTCTAACTGAGTAATTTAGAGTGTTTTAGAGTATGATAAAGTATAATAAAATAAGATATAAAATAGGAATAACATAAAAACAAAAAATATAAAAATAAAGAATAAAAAACAAAAAATCTAAAAAAAAAAGGGAAGGAAAAGTAATGGCTGAAACTGTTGTACCTAAGTGTAAGAAAGTGTCTTAATTTTGTAAAATGCACTTGTTTGTGTACTTGTATTGTACACATATCTTAAAAGATTATAAAAAAAAATATTGGAAAATAAAAAAAGCTACACTTTAATTGGAATACAACTTTTGAAGGGGAAATACTTGTGCACACTTGCACATTATGGAAATTTCTGCTGATCTACATCTGCTGGTGCCATCTTTTCATTGATAACCACCATCTCCAACTACTGGTGTCTTCTTCCATTATCGATAGAATATCCAGTGATAGAGAAACTCTTGCGTATGTGTGATAAAGCTGCACCATCCCAACATTACACTTCAATTATGAGCATCTGAAAAATGCTACAAATGTACTCTGATCTGTGTATACACACCAGGCAATTTTTAGAGAGAGAAAATTTTCTTGTAAATTTTTTTCTACCAAAAAATTGTACATGCTAGCCAGTTTTTATTTTCTGGGTTCAGTTCACTAAAACTAATTTTGTAGACACCCTTTCATTTTATTCATTTTTTTTGTACAGTTAACTGTTATATGACAGGTCCCCTTTTTTGTCTGGAATTTCTTGGTATCTACATATCTACAAGATTGCCCTGCAGGTTATCATACTGAGATGAGAACATAATACAGTTCACACAATAACATGTAGACCACTTTCACGTAACAGCCATGTGATAATCAGGAATAAATTGTTAAACTTTGGAAAACATCAGACAAAAGCTGTTTTTTATCAGTGAAAATATGGAACGTTGTGGTAAGCACGATAGTCTCCATGCTGTAATGTATTTGTTCAAGCTGAGATATTTATTATTGCCGAACCTGCCGTAATCCCTTCAAATTTCATACATGACCGTTGTCGGAAGGGGAGCCTACTTGTATTGATTAAAGTTGTTGGCATTGTAGTGAACTGAGGAAATGTTATGTTTGAAGTCAATGTAAGGTCTGCTCGGAAGCCAATTTGTAAGCAGGATGGGTTATGTGGTTAGTTAATGCAAGGTTTTATTTATTTAGGCAAGAACAGTTGGAAAGATTGATCCAGTGGCCAAGCTTGGATTAGAGTCAGAGCATCTTAGATTATTGTCCAGGCCTGGATTTTATAAGGGAGACTGGCAAGCTTTTACTAATTCACTCTTCTGGCAATAGTAAGTCTTATTTGGACCCAAAGCATCATATGAACAATATTTTTGATACTTTAAAATGACCGTCATTTTGATCATATTGCAATGCTTCAGTCATTTTTTAAGGGGTAACAAGCAACCACTCTTATTTGGTTCTTTGGGTAAGCTGCTTGTTTCAGTCTAGCCCATGGGCCGAAATTCGGGCCATTGATAGCCTTATTGGGCCCTCGGGTCCAGTTCTTCTCACTGACACCAGAAAGGAGCCACCGTTCCTTATACTAACACCAATATTGGGGAACCGTTCCTCTCACTGAAACCAACAACGGGACATTTTTCCTTCCATTGGCACCAATGATCAGGCACTATTCCTTCAACTAATACCAATAATGGAGCACTATTTTTCCAACTAATACCAATAATAGAGCACTATTCCTCCAACTAATACCAATAATGGGGCACTATTCCTCCAACTAATACCAATAATAGGGCACTATTCCTCCAACTAATACCATTTATGGGTCACTATTCCTTCAACTAGTACTAATGATGGGGCACTATTCCTTCAGCTAATACCAATAATGAAGCACTATTCCTCCAACTAATACCTTTGGATGGGCACTACTATTCCTCCAACAAATACCAATGATGGGACACTATTCCTTTAACTAATACCATTGATGGGGCACTGTTCCCTCAACTAATAGCAATGATTGCTCATTCTACTTACTACAGGCGCTATGCAATTTTTTTTGTCCCACTGGCCACTCCAGCCCCTCTGAAGTCTGAAGGACAGTAAATTGGCCCTTTGGAAAGTTTGGAGTAGGGGAACAATAAAAGAAGATTTATTTTCCTGATCCTTGGCTAATCCCTGATGCTATACTGGCCCTTGTAGCATCTTCTCCCCCACGCTGCAGCAGTTTATGGTCTTGAAATCATTCCTTATTTATTCACAGATATCAGTAAAACCCGACAGGGATTCTAATCCATCCCTGCTGTATTCAAGTTTAAACATGATGTTTATTTGTACAAAATATTAAAGCAGATCTTCAGCCTTTATAAAAGGTATGCTCCACTCAATCCTGCCCCCCTTCCCCTACACAAATATCCTGTTTTTTTTTAAATATTCTTTAAGGCTGCATTCACACATGAGCGTTTTGTTTTCACGCAGAAAATCGCACTAGTGTGGGAAGAGAATGGATTTGAAAAAAGCGGGAGGGGGAAGGGGATAGGCAGATAGTAGACAGTACCTCTCACCCAGGGGAGTAGAACTAAGTCCAAGAGGTCAGATTGTGAGGCCTCCTGGAGATATGCCTCAGTATATACAAAATGGTGCTAGGGTCTCCAGGTCTCACGAAAGGTTTCCTCCCGGTTGTGTAAGGTAGCAGTGAGATCTTCCATATCCCTCAGTTTGTTTACTTTAGAGAACCATAGGGCTTTGGATGGGGGGGTCTCCGATCTCCAACAGAGGGGATGCATGCCTTAGCCGCATTCAGTAACTGAATTATAAGGGAGGCCTTGTATTTCTTGATCGGTCACAGCAAGAGGTGGAGCAAACAAGCCGTGGGATTTCCATCTAGATCGACATTTGTCAGATGTTTGATAGTGCCTCCCGCCAGAATGATCCGAGCCTGGGACAGTCCCAGAAAATTTGTAACATTGTTCCCTCTGCATTGCCACATCGCCAACACAGATTAGGGACTTGAGGGAAGAAACGATGCTGGGTGGTGGAGCACTCTGTACCATTGAGTCAGAATTTTGTAACAGGTCTTTTGGACTGTTTTTGGACTGGTAGCTATAGAGGAATTCTGGGCAAAATTAAGGATCTTCTCATTCTGGATGTAGGTGAAATTAATATTCAGGTCCGATTCCCACCTGGAAAGGAACAGAGGGACAAAACCTTCCACTGGTCAAATCAGTAAGGTATAGATCGTCAAAAGACTATGGCGGACCAGCTCCCCCCTGTGACAAATGTTTTCCAGTTCCGTGAGCTGACGAGATATGCCTGGGATCCGTGACCACCTGCGAAGACAATTACGCAGCTGGAGACCACTCCAAAAATCCAACGGGGGATCTGCAGCAGACACCCCGGCAGAGGAAGAGAGTTGGCCATCCATACCCAAGAAGTCATAAAGCTTGGTAGCCAGCATGCACGGAATCTCCAGAAGAGGGACACTGCGGCTTCAGATACCCACACTGCAGATGGCCACGCTGTACAGGACCAGAATAAACTAATTTAAACATGCTTCACAAACACAAAACAGGGTACAGGATACTTTAATGTAAATGAACGAGCCTTGACTATACTAGAGGTATTTTTATATTTCTAGTGAATGAACTTTCCCAAACGAAAGCCACGTCCATTGTTAGAAATTCCTTTGTTCGAGAAAAAAAAAATCTGATTTTTTCATCAAGGCTGTCAAAAAGAAGGTTGATTACAAAATCAAAGAACATTCATGAAATGAAACATTTCTAAGGAAATTCTAATAGTGTGCAGCCAGCATTAGTCCCTAATGCATATTTTGGACTTCAGGGCTGTTTAATGTGATAAGCCTTGGACCCAGTGCCCCCTCTGTGTGATTCCAATCTTTTATCTGATTACTAAAGCCGATAGCAAGTGCTTAGTTCACTGATTTCTGAGATATGATCTTGTTTTCAATAGCTGCCATGTTTGAGTTTGTAATGTTTATGCCATACCATGTAGATATTATAGAGAAGAATCACACAGACAGCACTTAGGGAGGAGAAACATTTCCTAACCAACTGGAATTTTTTTTTTTTATTGGGCGGTGGGTTCAAAATAACCGGTCCAACTACAATACAGTCTTAAAGGAGGCTGCCAAATGTAAGAGAGCTTGTGATTTGCTCACTGTTGGCGCCATATCACCAAGCTCCCATAGAACACACCAGCTGGTTTTTAGCCTTTCGCCATATTGTGCCAGCTCCTTGCCAGAGGCCTTCCCATGACATACTATCATGCTAATATATGCATCTTTGTTGTGTACCTATGGCTTTTTTCTATTGCACACCAGCATTTTCTTGTTATATGTCAGTTTTTAAAATGTATTAATAAATGTGTTCTATCTTTTATATATACTTTTTGTCTACAGATGATTTTACTTTTCCATTTTCGGCCGCTATAATCCCATTATATTGGGGAATCTTTCTTGCATATTTCTACTAGGGATGATTGCCCATGCCCCTACAACCATATTCCCTCACCTCTATGTTCCCATGACATCCCCGGCCATTGGCCTTTATATTCACAAGAAAGGAATGTCCTCACAAATGTTATAATTTCTGCCCTTTACTGTTTTTTTTTCATAGATGGCAGTGAAAAATCACATCGCGCAGGCATACTAACAGTGGTCACATGGCATACTTTGCCAAACAGGGTCACTTGCCTGGCACAGGGGGTATCTTTATGCATGATAAAAACGATGTACACTTGAACAAATAACTGGACTCCATGCATGCACTTAAATAGTGGAAATGCTGTAGCAGTCAATATGTGAAAGCTGCACATTGCCCATCACTGATAAGCCATCTTCCCTTAGTAAATCTCTCTCTCACTTTCCAGGGTCATCAGTACTCACTGAGAGTGCTATGACTTGCCCATTAGGTTCTATGCATCCAGCTCATGACTCCTTTCTTACTGTTCCAGAAACAGGACTGCTGCAGCTTCTTCCCAAGTTCCTGTACACTTCTGCCAGGACCTCCAGGGGAATAGCACTTGAAGGTGGGGTGGGTGCTACGCTGAGCCTTTACTTGTGCTGTAAAACCGTGTACACTTGAAGAAATGACTGGACTCTATACATGCACTTAACTGTACACAACACTCTCAGCAATTTTTCCATTCTTCATAGCATCTCTGGAAGTCTTCAAGTGGGATGGTGTTCAGAGCGTGCGTAGTGGCTATTTGGGGCGTTATCCACACTACCAAAATGGTGCCCTTTCTGATGTTCAAATCCAGAGTCACGATTTCATAAACAATTGACTTGGTAATTCCCATTTCCTCTGCAATCATTGGTCACAGGTAAGAACAGACCTCACTGCATCCACATTCTGTTCTATTTTTGACCAGTGGTTCACTATCACAATGATTGCAGAGGAAACAGGAATTACTAAGTCAATTGTTCATGAAATCATGACTCAGCATTTGAACATGAGAAAGGACACCATTTTTATAGTGTGGATAACGTCCAAATAGCCACTACGCAGGGTCTGAACTCCATCCCACTTGAAGACTTCCAGAGATGCTAAGATGAATGCAAAAATCCCAGGTACATACACTTTGAAGGAGACAATGGGGTTGATTTTCTAAAGGCAAAAAGATTGTGCACTTTGCAAAGTGCAGTTGCACTCTACAAAGGCAGTCGCTCCAGATCTTAGTAAATGAGGTAAAGCTTCATTTTTCAAAGGATACCCAATCGCGAACAAGGAAAATAAAAAGAAAACAACATTTTTGCTTGCATGTAATTGGATGATGGAAGTCAGCAGAGCTCCTCCTCATTTACTAAGCTCTGGAGCAACTGCTTTTGTAGGAGTGCAACTGCTGTTTGGAAACTGCACAATCTATTTTCCTTTAGTAAATCAACCCCAATGCTCAATTGTAAAATGTTTCAATAAAAGAATGTTTAACATATCATTCTCGTTACTTTCTGGACACACCTCGTACAGCTCAATTACAGAGTGTGACCTTGAAGCTGTCAGAATTATACTGCTAAATGGCTCTAATATACTGGAACAGAGCTTTCCTTATTCTTTTTCGATTATACTGTATGTTCCTCAAATCGCTGGTTTTATGGATACTTTCTAGGCAATCTTTGTGTTTATTTAAAAAGATGAAATCCACTAGGAACATTTCAAGTTGTTTGAAGTAGCTTATTGAGACATTTACATATGATCTCAACCTGTGTTTTCACCCATACTGGAGAATTTATCAGCCAGCCATGCTACATCATTTTGATCCAAGTTTCTTATATACCAAGGGTTGCTTAATTTGCAGTTGGTCTTGAGTATGGGAATTTTTGACTTTAGCTGCCCCCTTATTCTAATGCATTGCGTGGAGCAAGTAGGACAGCTATTCACATGTGTATATATACACAAAAATATATGGTATGTTCCATATTTCATTTTTTTTTTACTGTCGCCATTTTCTTACTGAATTAAAGTGTTCCTAAACCCACAACAGTAAAATCATTCTGTATATGCCGTAAAGCATGCTTGTTATACTCCCCATTGAACCTAAGCATTGTTTAAAAAGCTTTTTGATCCTGTCTCCTCTGATCCTCTACTTCTTCCACTGTCCCCAATCTATCTCCTGATAGCCCCGGGGGCACTTTGCACATGCTCAGTTTGGTGTGTATTACTAGAGAGTTCTATTTTTTTTCTTTGGAGGGTGCATGTGATTAGCACAGGGCCAATCAGCATTGTCCAGGCAGAGGCTCAAGGATCCTGCAGCTTCATAGGACAATTAGGGGAAAATTAAATCTCCTCCTACAAGTTTTAACTGGTGCTTGGACGGACAGAAATCACAAGACTGCTATATACTGCTGATGAGAAAAGGTATTAATGTTTATGTTTACTAAAATAATTGCATTTCCATGTCCTGTGTACTGCAGTAAACCAGATATAGTGAATACAGGGTCCTGGGTTTAGTAACACTTTAAATGCAAAAAGCTAAAATGAAAAATAGCCCCCAAAACAGAGAAAATCTATTTTGTTAGGCACACCATATCTTAGCTGGTGTATGTTTTACCGCTTGCCACCCACCATATAGCAAAATGACGGCGGCAAAGTGGTTTCAATATCCTGACCAGACATCATATGACATCTCCAGGATATTAAGCCGCTGCGCGCCCTCGGGGGCACGCATCACAGTGATCGTTGTTGTGGTGTGTCAGTCTGACACACCTCAACACCGATCTAGGTAAAGAGTCTCTGATGGAGACTCTTTACCACGTGATCAGCCGTGTCCAATCAGTGCAGTGCTGCCGGACCAGAGTCTTGTAAAGTGGGAGAATTATCACTTTATCCCTGCAGGTAATTAATTTTTTAGTGCATGCCAATATTCAGTTTGCTTTGTTAGCAGCAGCTTGGCAATGCATGCCATTGCTGTGCCTATCATCTACTAGGACCCCGGGTCCTTTTCCATCCTAGATTCCCCCAGAGGTTCTCCCCCCAGTGTATAGATTGCATTCATATTTTTGCCACCCAAATGCATTATTTTAAAGTTTTCTACATTAAACCTCATTTGCCATGTAGTTGCCCACCCCATTAATTTGTTCAGATTTTCTTGCAAGGTTTCTAAAAAGTTATTGCCCTGATTAGCTTAGTATCATCCGCAAATACAGAGATTGGACAGTTTACCCCATCCTCCAGGTCCTTTAAACAGGATTGGTCCCAGCACAGAACCCTGGGGGACCCCACTTCCCACCCCTGACCATTCTGAGTGTTCCCCTTTTATCACCACCCTCTGAATTCGCCCTTGTAGCCATGTTTCAATCCATGTACTCACCCTATGGCAGTGATGGCGAACCTTGGCACCCCAGATGTTTTGGAACTACATTTCCCATGATACTCATGCACTCTGCAGTGTGGTTGAGCATCATGGGAAATGTAGTTCCAAAACATCTGGAGTGCCAAGGTTCGCCATAACTGCCCTATGATCCATGCTAATGGACCTTATTTTGTACAGTAAACGTTTATGGGGAACTGTTTCAAATGCTTTTGCAAAATTCAGATACACCATGTCTACGGGCCTTCCTTTATCTAGATAGCAACTTACCTCCTCATAGAAGGTTAGTAGATTGTAGAGCTGCACAATTAATTGTTAAAAAATCATGATCTTGATTCAACCCCTCTGACGATCTCTATTGGAGAGTTTGCCAATTCTTTCATATAACAAGTGGAGAGACTTATCTGCTCACTCAACTGTCAAAAGAAAACATCCGGGCAGTTGGCCATGTTTTTAACTAAAACATTGTAACTAACAATCTTCCTTCTTATATCAAAGGGAAACTTCTGTGTGTAAAGAAAAAAATCCAGGCAGTCTGCCAAGTTTTTAAACAATTGTAAATGCAGGAAGTTTAACCACTTAAAGTCTAAATCTTTTTTTGACACTTGTTTCTTAAGTTAAAATCAATATGTTTTGCTAGAAAATTACTTGGATCCCCCAAACATTATATATATTTTAGCAGAGACCCTAGTGAATAAAATGTCAATTGCTGCAATAATTTATGCCACACTGTATTTGCCCAGTAGTCTTTCAAATGCAATTTTTGGGGAAAAAATATACTTCAATGAATAAAAAAAAAGAAACACTAAAGTTAGCCCATTTTTTATATTTTAATGTGAAAGGTGATGTTACGCCGTGAGAATCGTGAGAGAATCGTGATCTATCTTCTAAGCAAAAAAGTTGTAATTTTTATTTTAGCAAGAATTGTGTAGCTCTAATAGATTGGTTTGGCAAGAACGATTCTTCATGAATCCATGCTGATTACTGCTAATGATACTGTTTTCATTACTAAAATCTTGTATATAGTCCCTTATCATCCCCTCCAAGAGCTTGCATACTATTCATGTTAGGCTAACTGGTCTGTAATTCCCAGCGGAATGCATTTTGGTCCCTTTTTAAATATTGGTGCTACATTGGCTTTTCTCCAATCCGCTGGTACCATTCCAGTCAGTAGACTGTCAGTTAAAATTAGCAACAATGGTCTTGCAATTACTAGACAGAGTTCCCTAAGTACCCTCGGGTGCAAGCCATTCGGTCCTGGTGATTTATTAATGTTACGTTTCCCAAGTCTAATTCTAATTCTGTCCTCTGTTAGCCATGATGGTGCTTCCTGTGATGTGTCATGAGGATAAACACTGCAGTTTTGGTTACTAAAGCCCCCTGATTCTCTCGTGAAAACTGAGGAGAATAATAAATTCAATACCTTCGCCATCTCCCCACCCTTTGTAAGCAGATGTCCTTCCTCATTCTTTATGGGGCCAATATGGTCTGTCCTCCCTTTTTTTGCTGTTTATACACTTAAAGAATTTCTTGGGATTGTTTTTGCTCTCCTCCGCTATGTGTCTTTCATGTTTTATCTTTGGCGTCCTAATTGCACCCTTACATTTCTTGTTGCATTCTTTATAAAGTCTGGATGCTGATGATGATCCCTTAACCTTGTATTTTTTGAAAGCCTTCTCCTTTGCTTTTATATGCATTTTTACATTGGAGTTAAGCCATCCAGGACTTTTGTTTGCTCTTTTAAATGTAATACCCAATGGGATGCACTGGCTAATGCCCTTATTTAATATGTTCTTAAAGCAAACCCATCTCTCCTCCATTGTTTTTTCTTCCTACGATTCTAGCAAGGTTCGTAGTTTAGGGAAGTTTGCTCTTTTGAAATTAAGTGTCTTTGTATTCCCCTTGTGTTTCCTATTTGTGTTATTTATACTGAAGCCAATTGACCTGTGATCACTGTTTCCTAAATTGCCCCGTACGTCTACCATCTGACCCATGAAATGTCTTGCAAGACATTTAGGAACTGGCAAGCCTTAGAGAAATGCGTGTTTCCCTCCACCCAGTCTATGTCTGGATAATTAAAATCCCCCATTATGACTCTTCCCATTCTTGCTGCTAATCACCTTGTACCACGTTGGATGATCAATAGAGAAACTGAAGAACACTATAACAGCGATGAAAGAGTGAAAGATTCCAATAAGTAGGAACATAATCTATTGAGGAGAAATATTGTTCATGTGTTTGAGTTACCATTTGTAAATTCAGTACCTTGCAAATCGCAGTCCTCCCCTGCCCATGCCTTGATTATCTATCACAGCTATTCAGTTGGTCACAACTCAGTCTGTGCAAGGATATTTATTTTACACACGTCTAGGGCAGCAAGCACTTGTAGGTCTTAGGTATACTGATCACATGCCAAACACAAAGAAGTCGCACATGCTCTGGACGTCATACTGCTGTCTGTTAATTAGATGAAGCAGCAAGTACATTTGGGCTTCTGCCAATCTCACAGCAGGAATGTAATTGTACACTGCACCACATTTTTGTCATTCTGATCCCTACTGTAACCAGAAGAAGTGCACTTTTACTAGTTCTGTAGCAGGTGTCTACTCTGTCTCCTTCCTTCAGTGCTCTTTGCAATTGTCAGGTTCTTTGGATTTTAGATAAAGTTTATCCTTGTGGAGCTATTGCTAGCCTTTGCTGAGGAGCGCCCACTACAATGATTCTGGCAACAGGCAGCTCCACAATGGCATCCTAGATATGAAGGCATCATGCACTGGACCCTAAACTTAAGAATGCATAATGTAATCTACAGCAGGGGACTTCAGACTTTCTAAACAAAGGACCAGTTCACTAACCTGCATACCTCGGGCGGGGGGGGGGGGGGGCAGTGGTCAATTCATTGGTGTCAGTAGAGAGAATAGTGCCCCATTATTGTTGTCGGTGGGAGGAATAGTGCCCCATCACCCCATCATTAGTGTCGTTGAGAGAAATAGTGTCCCGTGATTGGTATCAGTGGGAGGAATAATGCCCCATCATGTGTATCAATAGGAGGAATAATGCCCCACCATTGTTGTCAGGGGGAGGAATAGTGCCCCATCATTTGTATCAGTGGGAGAAATAGTGCCCCATCAATGGTGTCAGTAGGAGCAGTAATGCCCCATCATTGTCAGTGGGAGGAATAGTGCCCCATCAATGGTATCAGTGGCAGTAATAGTGCCCCATCATTGGTGTCAGTAGCAGGAATAATGTCCCATCATTGGTATCAGTGGTAGGAATAGTGCCCCATCATTGTCAATCGGAGGAATAGTGCCTCATCATTGGTGTCATTGTGAGGAATAGTGCCCCATCATTGGTGTCAGTGGGAGCAATAGTGTCCCGTCATTGGTGTTAGTGCAGTTAGTGCCTTATCATTGGTATCAGTGTTAGGAAAAGTTCCCCTTCATTGGCAATAGTGGGAAGAATGGTACCCCATTATGGAGTCCATGGAAGTGCAAATTCATTTTATTTACCGGTAGTTATTACAGGTACTTATATAGCACTGTCAATTTATGCAGCACTTTACATATTACATTTATATATTAGATTATAGATTCACATCAATCCCAGCCCTCAAGAAGCTTTTAATCTGAGGTCTCTAATTCACATTCATACATACACATACTAGGGCCAGTTTACACAAGAACCAATTAGCCTACCAGCATGTCTATGGAGTGTGGGAGGAAATGGGAGTCTCCAGATGAAAAACTCACGCAGGCACAGGGAGAACTTACAAACTCCATTCAGGCAGTGCCATGGTTGGCGTTCTAACCAATGACCTTAGTGCTACCAGGCAGAAATGCTAACCACTTAGCCACCATGCTGCCCATCATTGGCATCAGTGGATGGAATAGTGTCCTATCATTTTAGTGTGAGAAATAGAATCCCATTCTTAGTGTCAGTGGAAGAAATAGTGCCTCAAAGGTCTTCTAAAAGCAAACAAAGGGCTTCAGGAATGAATTCACAGGGTTCTCAAGAGCCACCAAGAGAAGAACAGATAAGAGAGCAACAATAGCCATACATGTTAGGCTTTATCTTGTTCAAGTAGTTCTTGTAGTTACTCCACTGAGAGCAGCACTGATAAGTTCTGAGAACAGCAAACTGTGACAGTGGAGTTGATTTACTAAAACTTGAAAGTGCAAAATCTGGTGCAGCTCTGCAAAGAAACCAATCAGCTTCCAGGTTTTATTGCCAAAGCTTAATTGAACAAGCTGAAGTTAGAAACTGATTGGCTATCATGCACAGCTGCACCAAATTTTGCACTCTCCATTTTAGTAAATCAATCCTCTTAGCCCTTGTACACACGGTCGGAGATTCCGACGCAATGTGTCCTATCGGACCGTTTTGTCGGATATTCCGACTGTGTGTGGTCTGCATCGGACTGTTTCCGTCGGAATATCCGACGGACCAAGTTTTCCAACTTACCGGTAAAATTTTCCGACAAAATGCTCCGATCGGACATACTCCGATCATGTGTGGCCTACTCCGACGGACAAAGTGCCACGCATGCTCAGATCAAATTCCTAGACCAAAGCTATTGGCTACTAGCCTGAACTTAGTCCCGTCTAACGAAATAACGTCATCACGTTATGTACAATCGGATTTTCCGACAACTTAGTCTGACTGTGTGTATGCAACATCACTTCCGGACCTCTTCCGGAATTAATCCGTTGGAATTACTCCGACGGATTTGGTATGTGTACAAGGGCTTAGTTTGTCATTTACTTGGGGTAGAATACCAGATATGCCAAGAAGGGTTGCCAAACAACTTACCAAATAATTTTTTATTAACACAACTCTTCCCCAATGATTATGATAATGTACCAGTCAAAACTTTAATGGCCCAATGTCCAACATATATCATTTAATGGCACACTTACAGCATGGGATCACACAACAAGAGTCCACAAGAGAGAAGCCAGTTGATGGTTCATTTGGTCACCCTCTATTTGGTGCGCTTATTCACCTTTTAACAAAATAAATATAGATGTTCATGCGCTTTAAGAAAATAATCATTTTCTTGGGTTGTTTTTTTCTGTAATTATGTATGGAAGTCTTTACCGTCATATAAATAGCCTAACTCTTTGCAGACAGGTTGGTATTTTTATTGCCCACTTTAGGTAACACTTCCAGGTCAGAGGTCACAGATTCCACATTCCAGTGAATTCTATATTGATATCAGCCTCTGAGAGGCAGAGAGCCTGGTTTATGTTTTAAGGGTTCTGGTATGGAAATATTTATCATTACACAGTTATCACCTTTTTTGGGGTCTCTCCAAACAGCCTTTCTGCTTGGTGGGATTAACAATGCGTTATAACTTGCAGCTGAGCTGGAGGAAAATCGAACCTGTTATATAAGCCATTTTATGGTAACGACATTTTATCTAAATATCAGTGTGCTTGTGTCACATTGTGTCTACTCTTGAAATAAAGGCCCATAGTGGCTACTCTGCTGAGTTACATAGTAGGTGAGGTTGACAAAAGACACAAGTCCATCAAGTCCAACCTATGTGTGCGATTATATTTCAGTATTACATTGTATATCCCTGTATGTTGTGGTCGTTCAGGTACTTATCTAATAGTTTCTTGAAACTATCAATGCCCCCAGCTGAGACCAACTGTGGAAGGGAATTCCACATCCTTTCCGCTCTTACAGTAAAAAACCCTCTATGTAGTTTAAGGTTAAAACTCTTTTTCTCTCATTTTAATGCGTGGCCACGTGTCTTGTTAAACTCCCTTCTGCAATTTTTTTTTATCCCTATTGTGGCGTCACCAGTACGGTATTTATAAATTGAAATTATACCTATACTGTGTTCAGAATGCTGCAGGACAGCTGCTCAGCCTGGGACCTGGAAGCTAGTGGAGATCACTGGCATACCGGTGCCTAACCCAATGATTTCCAACTTCTAGAGCAGGGGTCTCAAACTGGCGACCCTCCAGATGTTACAAAACAAAAAAAGTCCCATAAGGCATTGCAAGGCTGACAATTACAAGCATGACTTCCACAGGCAGAGGCATTATGAGACTTGTAGTTTCGCAACAGCTGGAGGGCCGCCAGTTTAAGACCTCTGTTCTAGAGAGATCCCACAGGTATGGTATATACAGTAACATTGATCAAACCCTGATGTTACTATCAAGGCAATGGTACTATATAAAAATGCTATACCATGATTTCTTCTTTAAATTGTTTGTCTTGAGAAACAAAAATATTCAGTACATTCCTAATACATGCACATGTAGCCACATTTTTCACTTTAATAAAGGTACAATTAGAAGGATCACCAGGTGAAAACTGAGGCCAAAAGGCCAAAAAAAACCCCAAAAAACAATGGCAGTCATCATATCTAACTGGTAAGTTGCAATATGTTACATTTCTGTTCTTACACTTTAACCACTTGCCGACCATTATATAGCCGAATGGCGCTACAGTGCAGCAGGCTAGTTCTGGGACACTGTTACATGACGGCGTGCCTTATTTCCGCCCGCCATGCACCCGCTGCGGGATGCGGGTGGCGTGCTCTCTGATTGCAGTGTCCATAGAACACTGCAGATCACTTATTGAGGTAAAGAGCCAATCAGTGGCTCTTTACTATGTGATCAGCTGTGTCCAAACACAGCCGATCATGGATGTCAAAGGAAGCCGGTTGTTGGCACTCCTTTCCTCATGCTGACATTCTCAAAAGGGGACATCTACACTGATACTCAGGTGGCTGATTATCAATGTCCTGGTTATCAGTGCAGTCCCCACAGTGCCCACCAGTACAGCCTATTAGTGCCCATAAGTCCTTCCTCATCAGTGCCCATCAGTACAGCCTATTAGTGCCCATAAGTCCTGCCTCATCAGTGCCCATAAGTGAAGGAGAAAAATTACCTGTTTGCAAACTTTTATAACAAACTATAAAATTATTATTATTTTTTTCAAAATGTTCAGCCTTTATTCATTTAATTAGCAAAAAAATAAATTTTATTTGGGTACAGTGTTGCATGGCCACGCAATTGTCACTAGAGTTAGAATTTGGATGAAAGTTTTAGCACTGGGAAACACTTTTTGAATGATTAAAAAGTGCATTGTGTGTACAATTATATAGATCAGACCAAAATGAGGGGCAAATGAGGAGGAATGAGGAACAGAGGCACATTGCTCCAAATCAGGGATAGTCCCTCGAAATCAGGGACAGTTGGGAGCTATAGATAGATAGATAGATAGATAGATAAATAGAAGAATAGAAATCTTTAGCCACGTCAGTGCAGTGATATCTCCAGCCAGTCTCTTGCTCTGTTATCAGATTTATGCAATCAGCGTCCGAGCATTTCCCCTTGTTTATTTTTAGGCTAGAATTGTATGACTGCTCCACTCTGCACTTTGACCGTCAAACAATCTGATATCATTATGGCTAAAACTGGATACGCGTTGCTTAAGAGTTATTGCAGAACAGTCTGACAGTTTCTATGTTTGCTTGGAGTAAAATAGGCCACAGCTTATCTGCTTTACTGGAACTATAGTTCTGGAATGACTGGTAAGACATTGATTGAGCAGCAAATGCTCTGCAGGAAGCATTGCAGTTATTTCAAAGTCAAAAGTTTCACTCTTTCCCTAAGGCTGGATTCTCCACATCCAATTCGCAATAGCAGGAGATTTTGACCGGCTCTCTATAGAGCCGGTTCACATATCTCCGCTGCGATTTTGCACAGTAGTTCTGTGCATCTTTTGTTACGTTTCAGGTCCAAATTCAGCCTAAGACTCATGATGAAATCGGACCTGAAATGGTGAACCAGGACGCACCGGACCCCTGCTGGGAGTCGCATGCGGTGATGGTGGGAACCCAGCCTAAATCTGAGTGCTACACAATTCAATGCAGACAGATTTTGCAAGCTGATGTGTTTGATTGTGGGTGGGCTCCCACCTCCTGATATTTGTTTTTGGGCAGTGGCACTGCCTTTTTTTTCACTTTCTGAAGCCATCAGTAGGGATATCAGTGGGTAAGACTTTCACATGGCTCAGCCATTGGTGTTCCCAGAACATGTACTAATTGTTGACAGCGCAGGTTTTAGCTCTGGTTGTCCTTGTGCAATGCCATGTCTAAATAAAGTAGTGGTGGAGGACTGGATTTCAAGACTTGAAAAGGAAGTAAACCCCAGACTTTTTTCCTTTTTTTTTTTTTCACATTTACACCCAACAATGTATTGATAAAAAGGTTCAGTGTACACTGGACCTTTTGATTATTTTGTATTGTATCCAACACTATTGTGTTAGCAGCTACCTTTTTAACTTTATGCTTTATAGCGCAACACATTTTTTTTTTTTAATTAAAAAAAAAAAAAGTTTAATGCATTGATAAGCCTAATGTCGTGTACACACGGTTGGACTTTCCGGGCAGAAAAAGTCAGACAGAATCATTTCACCAGCTATTCCAAATGTGTGTGGGCTTCAGCTGACTTTTTTTTTTTCAAAAATTCTGACGGACCTAGAAACAGAACATGTTTTAAATCTTTCAGACGGAAAAAATTCCTATCGAGAAAACTGTTTGTCTGTATGCTGTTCCGAAGCGACCAAAAAGGATGCAAGGGCAGCTATTGGCTACTGGCTATTGAACTTCCTTTTTCTCGTCCCGTCGTACGTGTTTTATGTAACAGAGTTCTAACCAATCCGACTGTGGTGTGATCGTGTGTAGGCAAGTCTGTTTCAGCAGAACTCCATCAGAAAAAAACGCCAGAGTTTATTCTGATGGAAAATCCGGTCGTGTTTACGCAGCATTACTCTTTAAAAGGTGGCAAGACGAGGTCTGGAAGTACCTTTTTTATCTTTTATAAAATGTTTCCTCTTCCTGGTATCGATCTCGCCACCTTTACTAATGATTGCTGGCTCGGGTGCGGACGTAATTTCCGCCCTTCATGACGAAATCTCGCGCATGCGCGATCGCGTTTAAACCAAGCCTCTATCTACAACATCTGCTTCCTAGTAATGTCTCTGTGCTGCTATAGTTCACTCCCCCTGCATGACGTCTTATACAGTCACAAGGGGAGAAACAGGAAGGAGAGGAGGAGGGCACAGTATCGTAAGGCTTCCTCTGTGCCGTTCTCAAGTGAAGATAGTGAAACGACACACATAGCGTGCCGTTAAAGAAGCTATGGACTGCGCATGTGCCAGTGATGTCACTACAGTTTTCAGGACGGATTATGAATACACAGAAACAGTAAGTAAAATTTCACAAGCAGCGATCAGCTGCCAGTACTATGCAGATTGTAATGAGCTAAAGTGGTAAGTTTACAACCACCGGGGACCGAGCGGCGGTCGGCCGTCATTGACCGCGAGCATCCGCGGCCGCCTAAAGTGGTTGTAAATCCTT
The DNA here is from genome assembly GCF_037356315.1 of Lithobates pipiens. Lineage (NCBI taxonomy): Eukaryota > Metazoa > Chordata > Amphibia > Anura > Ranidae > Lithobates > Lithobates pipiens. The sequence continues at coordinate 236,145,599 of NW_027507790.1, forward strand.
ACATGTACCCAGTGAAGTGACTGGCTCCAGGTGATATACAGAGATGAAACAAATGTGTGCTGTCTTTCCTTTACAGCCACTCCAAGTGTAGAATTTATACAGGATCTCTCGGCTGTGAAAAGCAGAGGGCGGAGAGCTAAAGTTACATCAGTGAGGAGAGCGCTGATAGCTGATTGGAGGGAAGGGACACACCCACCTTCACACAGCACACAGGAACAGAGCTGAGGCTGTCAATCGCAGTCTGTGCCCTCGCCTGTCACCATTTTACTGAAAACTTGTCAGAGGTGACTCGTGCTCAAAGCAAAAGAACAAGACAGCAGACAGAAATGACACTAAATGACACTTAGTTCTCTGGATTGAGACAAGTACACACTATAGAGGAATATGCTTTGTTCATATTTCATGTCTGAGGTTTACAACCACTTTAATTTTAGTTTAGTTTTTTGTGTATTTTTTTTTTAAGACAATTGTGATGTATTAAAATAGAACTAAGCCCTCCTATAGCTTTCAGCCAAGGAGGCTGCCATCTTGGCCTCTGATCTTCAACTGCCATAGTGCTGCACATGTGATCAATTATGACACCAGCCATTGGATTGTTTGGCAGTTTGGTTGGGAGCACAAGCAAACAGGCCCGTACACAAGATCCAAAAATTGGACATCAGATCATCAGTTTTTTGGAGAGTTTTTTGTGCATGCTAGTTGCATATCAAAAATGGAGAGGTTACTAAAGTGCTAAAAAATTTCGTACAGAGAAAAAAAAGCGGTCATGTGTTATAGTGTATTTCTATTATATTTTCGGACCACAACTGTACCGATTAAATGAAAATTGTATGAACTGGTATCGTACCAGAAAAAAACGTTTGTGTTTGTCCGATTGGATAATATCTGATGAACTGTCGTGATCGGCTCCCGAAAGCTCTGTACCAACGATCTGATTATCGTACGAAAGCTGTATTTTTTGTCCAATTTTCGGATCATTTGTACAGGCCATTAGCCAGCACATGTCAGGAATGTAACTGTTTTTTTAAACTGTCAAATTTTGTTCCGCTTTGAGCCTGGGTTCACACATATGCGATGCGGGAACCAGCGCGATTCCTGTGCAGGTTCCCGCATCGCATTTCTCTCGCAGGCAGTTCACACTGCCCTATGCGAACCGCTGTGGGTGTCAATAAAAAGTAAATGACACCCCCAGATAAGTTTGCAAATCACAGTGCAAACTGTAAAATGGTGCAGGAATTGGTGTGAACACCCATGCGATTCGATTCCAGTGCGGACCAAAGAAAAGGTCCTGCACCATTTTGGTCTGAATGCGAAGCAAATTCTGTACGGCTGAATTTGCATCGCACAGACATCACATGCGATCTGCACAACAATGCGGTGTGAATCACGTGATGTCTGACATCGCAATAGTGTGAACCCAGCCTAAAACTTTTCACTCATAAAATTGACTTCTCATCTGCTCCTCTACCCCTCCCTCTTACACAATAGCAGACTGTGTTTTAATGTTAAGTAGTGGACATACCTTTTCATTTGGTGCGGCCAGCTACTTCTTTATTCTCCCCTAGGTGAGGAGAACATAACCATTGCTCTGTGCTGCTTACTGGGATGTCCCCCTCACACATCCCAGGAGACAAGTGTTTCACTTACAGAAGACGTAGCACAGACTATGGTAGAACTGCTGTATGGGAGAAGGACAAACGTGCGGACATGACATGGGTCTGTCAGGTCCCAAATACATGGCGGAGACTGTGCATGTGCAGACACACCACAGATCTTTGCCAAGTCCCAAACAGTTGTTTCCAGATTGGCTCACACAATTGTAATTGTGCATTCCCAGCATTGTAACCATGTGTCCACAGAACTGTGACTGCACACTATGCAAGAAGGGCCAATAGAAACAAAATAAAAATAAGGCAGCTGGGGCAAGACTGGGTTCAGGCATTCAAGTCTGTTTTTATCTGTCATCATTAGCAAGTTAAAGAGGAACTGCAGTCTGCTCACATCATTTGTAATACAAACATCTTTGCCATTCTGAAGCTTCGCTCCAACCACTTTGCATATTATTTTATATATACTGTGATTCTGTACTTGCCAAAATGCTGCAGAAATCGCCACTGAGTCTGGCTGCAACCATTTTACCTGTGGGCAGCTGAAGCTGCTGCCTGTTCACTTCCTGGATTTACACACACACACAGAGGCACACACACAAATATATATATATATATATACACACACACACACATATACAGACAGACAAACATATATATATATACAAACATATATACACAGACACACACACATATACAGACAGACAAACATATATATACAAACATATATACACAGACACACACACACACACACACATATATATACACACACATATATACAGACAGACACACTCACACTTCTGTTTGTTTGCACATTTCAACTCTGTGGATGAATAGATATGGATTTCTACAGTCTCCTGTTATCTCCACCCTCATCCAACCCCCTCCAGATCTGCAGCCCTGCAACTCTCATTGGCCCTCTTATGACTCACCCCCTCCCTTGCTGGCAAACTCTCAGAGAGAGAGAGAGAGAGAGAGAGAGAGAGAGAGCGCTGTACATGATGTCATAAGCCTAGAAACAGACCAGACAACAAACAAGAAGTGGTCTATATAAGGTATTTACTGGCAGGAAGAAAAATGTTTTACTATCCAAAGTTAAAACAACAACAAGGGCAGAAGATTTAATAGATGGAAAGATGAAAAAATGACTGAAGAGACACTTTCAGGCAATCCTGTCATATTACCAAATATAGAGATGAGAGGTCCCTGTAGCAGAGGAGGTACTCGCCTCTCTATTGGCCTTTGTCTCCTCTCTGGCCTTTGATGCATCATTGCAGCCTCTGTCAATGACTTTGGCTTTTGACACTTCCAGGAGTGTCAAATACTTGTGTTCCCTGCTCTGCGGCATGGCTCCACCCCCCAACCCCTAGGTCAGTGAATCCTGTAGTGATGTATGGGTTGCAACCATGGGCACAAAAAAGAAAAATATGGAAATAATGACACCGCTCGAATGAGTGGTGGGTAAGGTACTATTTTATTTTTTATTATTTTTAGGTTTAGTTACATTTAAAATTTTTTTTTTTTTTTACCTTTTTTGTTTTTTTTTCACTTTTCACTGTATTCTTCAAGACCACAGTGATTATTTAAAAATGTATAGGTTGCTGTTCATGATCTCCAAACATCTACTGTAGCTGCAGACTCCTGATTGTCTCTCCTGGGAGCCACATCTATCTCAGAGAGTAACTTTACTTTTGTAAAAACAAAACAATCCCCTCTGGGTGATCAATGTACATTGCAGGGACTTTAACAAACTCTGTTGCAGTTCTGAAGAAATAGCTCTTTGTTTTACCATGTTCTTTGCAGACGGATTCTGAATAGAAGGGTCTGGTTCATTATAATCACCTGGTGCATTCTCTGACGTGGAATGTTGCAGGGTCTGCATCTCTTTAGAAGTATTTAACCCTCAGGAGTATTTATTTCAGGTACTTATATAGCGCCGTCAATTTACTCAGCGCTTTACATATACATTGTACATTCACATCAGTCATTGCCCTCAAGGAGCTTACAATCTAAGGTCCCTAACCAGGGGCGGACTGACCATTCAGCCACTCAGGCACTGCCCGAGGGCCCCGGGCCACTAGGGGGCCCCATTAGGGTTGCCAGCCTCAGTAAAACCAGGGACAGTATGTAAAAATTTGTGTTTTTTTACATCTGTCTCTGAGATGTCCATTACCGACATCCTATTGGTCTAAAAATCCAGAGATTATAGCTGTCCCACCTCTCCAGTACCTTCTCAGCCAATAGAAACATATCTGTGTATACTGTATGTACATGTATGTGTAACCTGTGTGATTGTATACTGTGTGTGTGTGTGTGTGTGTGTTTGTGTATACTCTGTGGCCCCATAATCTCCTATTGCCCGGGGGCCCATGAGTTGTCAGTCAGCCCCTGTCCCTAACACACATTCATACATACTAGGGCCAATTTAGACAGGATCCAATTTACCTACCAGCATGTCTTTTTTAGCGTGTGGGAGGAAACTGGAGTATCCAGAGGAAACCCATGTAGGCACGAGGAGAACATGCAGACTCCAGGCAGATGGTGTTGTGGCCGAGATTCAAACCAGCAACCCTTTTTGCTGCTAGGTGAAAATGCTAGCCATTACCAAAACTGAAATTCCTATTGCAGAGTATGCCTAAAATGTGACTTAGTGCAGAATTTTGGAAAAATCAATCACACAAGCAGGAAATGGCATTTCTGGGGCATTCCGTACACCAATTGCGTGCAATACGCCTCCAGGATGCCATATTGTATTGAATTATACAGAAAGTTACAGCGCTGCAGATTGAAAAGGAAATTAAATTTTTAATAACACTAAATCACAATGTGGCTTGTGTAGCAATTGTATATGTTATATTATATATGTATTATTTATTTCTTTATTTTCTTGCTATTTTTTTTTTTCTCCATGAAATTGAAGTTACCCTTTACCATCTTTTAAAACCAACCTGTTCTTTGTCCATGCAGGGTAAAGCACCAGGCTTGTTATTATTCCCCCTATCATCAGAGTCATATAAGCACATGCGGATTATCAGAGATCGTTTTTTTGTTTTTTTTGTTTTTTTACATTCTTTTTTCTTGTTTTAAGTTGAAAAGTTGAGATTCCCTTAACTCGTCTTTTCATTTGATGTGTATAGTTGCAGTGAGCAGTTACATTCAGAAGTACAGTAAAAAGTATAGTAAAGGTTGACATCAGATACTGCCGCCTTCAAATACCACGGGGAACCGGAGAAATAAGTGCGAAATATGAATAGAATAAACTTAATAATAAATTCTATGAGAGAACAAGTCCGCTGACAGACAGAGAATTCCCTGCTTCATGTACAAGAAATGAAATTATGTTTTTACATATACTTCTATTTCATATTATACAGTATATATATTTGTATACTGTATATATATATATATATATATATATATATATATATATATATATATGTAAAAAAAAAAAATATATATATATATATATATATATATATATATATATATTTATTTTCATGTGACAACACTGAAGAAATGACACTTTGCTACAAAGTAAAGTAGTGAGTGTACAGCTTGTATAACAGTGTAAATTTGTTGTCCCCTCAAAATAACTCAACACACAGCCATTAATGTCTAAACCGTTGGCAACAAAAGTGAGTACACCCCTAAGTGAAAATGTCCAAATTGGACTCAATTTGCCATTTTCCCTCCCCGGTGTCATGTTAGTGTTACAAGGTCTCAGCGGTGAATGGGGAACAGGTGTGTTAAATTTGGTGTTATCACTCTCACTCTCTCATACTGGTCACTGGAAGTTCAACATGGCACCTCATGGCAAAGAACTCTCTGAGGATCTGAAAAAAAGAATTGTTGCTCCACATAAAGATGGTCTAGGCTATAAGAAGATTGTCAAAACCCTGAAACTGAGCTGCAGCACGGTGGCCAAGACCATACAGTGGTTTAACAGGACAGGTTCCACTCAGAACAGGCCTCGCCATGGTCAACCAAAGAGGTTGAATGCACATGCTCAACGTCATATCCAGAGGTTGTCTTTGGGAAATAGATGTATAAGTGCTGCCAGCATTGCTGCAGAGGTTGAAGGGGTGGGGGCCATACGCCGCACACTGCATCAAATTGGTCTACGTGGGTATCATCCTAGAAGAAAGCCTCTTCTAAAGATGATGCACGAGAAAGCCCGCAGTTTGCTGAAGACAAGCAGACTAAGGACATGAATTACTGGAACCATGTCCTGTGGTCTGATGAGACCAAGATAAACGTATTTGATTCAGATGCTGTCAAGCGTGTGTGGAGGTAACCTGGTGAGGAGTACAAAGACAAGTGTGTTTTGCCTACAGTCAAGCATGGTGGTGGGAGTGTCATGGTCTGGGGCTGCATGAGTGCTGCCGGAACTGGGGAGCTACAGTTCATTGAGGGAGCCATGAATGCCAACATGTACTGTGATATACTGAAGCCGAGCATGATCCCCTCCCTTCGGAGGCTGAGCTGCAGGGCAGTATTCCAATATGATAACAACCCCACACCTCCAAGACGATCACTGCCTTGCTAAAGAAGCTGAGGGTAAAGGTGATTGACTGGCCAAGCATGTCTCCAGACCTAAACCCTATTGAGCATCTGTGGGACATCCTCAAACAGAAGATGGAGGAGTGAAAGGTCTCTAACATCCACCAGCTCTGTGATGTCATCATGGAAGAGTAGAAGAGGACTCCGGTGGCAACCTGTGAAGCTCTGGTGAACTCCATGCCCAAGAGGGTTAAGGCAGTGCTGGAAAAAAATGGTGACCATACAAAATATTAACTGTTTGGGCCCAATTTGGAAATTTTCACTTAGGGGTGTACTCACACTTGTTGCCAATGTTTTATACATGAAAGGCTGTGTGTTGAGTTATTTTGAGGGGACAGCAAATTTACGCTGTTATACAAGCTGTACACTCACTACTTTACATTGTAGCAAACGTCATTTCTTCAGTGTTGTCACATGAAAAGATAGAAGAAAATATTTACATAAATGTGAGGGGTGTACTCACTTTTGTGAGATACTGTATGTGTATATATCTATCTATCTATGTATATATATTTATATATAAAAATAATATATTTATATATACAGTATCTTTAAAAAAATCTTTATTATGTGCAATTTATGTTAATAAGGGATGAATGAGGTCTGATTTTGGTCTAACCTCATCAGATAACCTAAAAATGTCCTGCAGCTGTTTAAGCTAGTGTATGTCAATTTATTTATTTTTCTGTATTGAAGATTGTGTTTGGGCTTACAGCTTAATTCACTTGTATGTAAAAATCTTCAATAAATCCCTTTATTATAAACAAAAAATAAAAAATAAAAAAAAGGGATGTGGTGCCTCATTACCCACCAATTCAACACGTTAGTATGTATAAATAAAACAAACTATAAATCATATCTTGGAGGAGCTATGATAAAAGAATAGATTACATTGCATACAAAAAAACACATTGTTGTCTCCGACACCTACTGTATAAAGTCTGAGAAATGTGAAGTAGATAAATAGGTGTGGCGTATGTAAAGTCATCATAACTCACTGAGTGTGGTTTAGTTATAATAGGCATGTCAGGATGGTAAAACTGGAAATGGTTTTCATTAGCATTATGATAAACCACATTTTTTCCTACGTTTGGGAACAAAGACAGCGTATAACTAAATCTTCAGTCTCCTTTTTCTGGGATTTATTAATGACACTAAAACTGTTGCCGACACAAAGCATGGTGAAGCTATTTACAAATGAAATCTGGGTTGCGTTTATTTTTTTTTTTATTTTATTGGCTTATTTAAAACATTGCAAAAATAAAAAAAGAAGAAAGCTGATAATTTTCCAGACAAAAGGTAAAATAAATAATTTATAAATATTAATAATATTTATAAATGTTTTATAAATATTAATATTTATACATGTTTTCACACAACTTTCTCCCAGAATTCTCTTGTTTCTTCAATTGAATCTAATTGGAAATGTTTGTGAGTTTTTGGAGGAACACTTTATAAGAATAGACCTTTATATGTGGACCTGGTTTGCACAATAAGCACTAAACAAAATACGTTGTAGCAATATTATTACAGTACTTATAAATAGAGCCTGCAAACAGTCATTAAAGGCTTCATTCATACAGTAGACGCTGTCAGCCCCCTGAAAACTTTTTGTATAGTAATTAAAGCCTCATTCCAGGCATGCAAAAAAAAATATATATATATTTCCCTTGCAGTGGGGCCCCCACACTCTTAGCCCTTGTACACACGGTCATACATTCCGACAACAAAATCCGTCGGATTTTGTCCGACGGATTTTGTCCGAAACTTATGTTGCATACACACGGTCGGACAAAGTTGTCAGAAAATCTGATCGTACGTAACGCGATGACGTTATTTCGTTACGACGGGACTACGTTCAGGCTAGTAGCCAATAACTTTGGTCTAGGAATTTGATCTGAGCATGCGTGGCACTTTGTCCGATCGGAATTCTCTACACACAATCGGACAAAGTCCGATCGGATCATGATGTCGGAAAGTTTTATAGCCCAGCTCTAAAACTTTGTCCGTCGGATATTCCGACGGAAACAGTCCAATGGAACCCACACACAGTCGGATTATCCAACAACACGGTCCGATCGGACATTTTCCGTCGGAATGTCCGAGTGTGTGTACAAGTGCTAAGGGTTAAACACTTTGTGCATTTAATAGCAATAGTATTCACACTGCTGCGCTACAGTTTGACAGGTGTTAGACATGTGCAATTAATTTCGTTCCGAATTCGTTTTTTAACAAATTTCGACAAATTCGTAAATTCTAAAATATCTGAATTAACCAAAAACCCAAATTTTTTCGAATATTCGTAAATTCAAATGTTTTAAAATTCCGAATTTACAAATTTATGCATTTTTGAATTTTCAGACTTTGAATTTTCAAATTTACAAATTCACAAAATTTGAAAATTCAAAAATCTGAAAAACCGAAAAATTCTGAATTTCTAAAATCCAAAAATTCGACAATACAAAAATAAATGAAAAATTCAAAAGAAGACCCACAAGACCAAAAATACGAAAATCTGAACTAACTCATAATAACTTCACTATTAAATTATAGGTATTAGAATTTCCTTTCAAATTTAGCTGAAGTGAACATAACTACCCTGTTTCTCCGAAAATAAGACCTAGCGTGATTGTCGGTGTTGGCTGCAATATAAGCCCTACCCCCCAAATAAGCCCTACCCTCTTTCCCTGAAAATAGGCCTTACCCTCTTTCCCTGAAAATAGGCCCTACCCTCTTTCCCTGAAAATAAGCCTTACCCTGCAATAAGACCTACAAGGTGAACTGTCCGGCATTACTGTAATATGCCTATGTACTGTATACAGTGTACTGTACAATGTGTCCTCCCCTCCCTCCACATACCTCTTTCTGCTGTCTCCTGTCCCTGGCGCCGATGTAAACAGTGAGAGGGGAGAGCTGTGCTCCTCCCCTCTCAGCTGTGCCAGGAAATCTAGCACAGTGCTCACACAGGGAATTGTTTTCTCCTGTGTGATAGCAATAAAGTTAAAGCGGTTGTACAGTCATTTTTGGGACTTTTACCTACAGGAAAGCCTATAATAAGGCTTACCTGTAGGTAAAAAAAATATACAGGTTTAGGAGATATTCCCCTCGCAATGTGCCGCTGACTGCAGCGGCGCATGCGCACAAGGGATTCTCGGCTGAAAGCCCGGCAGACGCCGGACCCTGCCGGGAAGAAATCTCCCACGCGCATGCGCGGGAGTGACGATATCGCGGCTCCGGCCACTCACAGCGCCGGAGCCGCGATACCCGGAAGAAACGCAGAGGGAACATGTCAGCTCCCTCGGCGTGGATCGTGCCAGATGTCGGGGCCTTGTTCTAAGGTAAGTATTTCATAATGAGCTAGTATGCGGTGCATACTAGCTCATTATGCCTTTTCCTTTGCAGGTGGGAAAAAAACACAACAGCCGGTTTACAACCGCTTTAAGTGAAAACAAATTGATAAAAAATAAATAAAAAAATAATAAGAAATAATAATTCAATTAATAAAATAAAAAAGTAATTAAAAAAGTAAAGAATAAGAAAAATAATATTAAAAATAAGAAAATTATCCAAAAATAATAAAAGTAAACGACAAGCTACAAAAAAAAGTGATAAAGTAAAAATAAAAAATATTTTAACTAACCGTGCCTTAAAAAAGGTACTGTTCCGACTTACAAACAAATTCGACTTAAGAGCAACCCTACAGTCCCTATCTTGTTAGTATCCCGGGGACCCCTTGTATTGAGACATCTCAATGAATGAATGTGTTACAGCTTATATATGGTTCAACATACCAATAGAAAGTGGGGAGGAGGGAGTGGTTAGTAAATTATGTATTTGTATAGAAATATATAGTTATATGGTTATATAAGTCAGTGACCCCTTAAGATATGTTATCATGAGTTAACACGGGTCAACAGGCCAACTGGTTATGAGTCATAAGTCATGCAGCATCCTGTCCCACACAAACCAACCCACAATGATATATATATATATATATATATATATATATATATATATATATATATATATATATATATAAATATATATTACAGTGCTTGTGCTTGCATCTTTCTAAGCATTTTGTTATAGTTGCAAATTTAAGCTATCTTGTATACTGAAATAGCAGAGCATATCAAACCTATCAGTCACAATGGTTTGGGCATATTACTACAGGCCCCTTTTAGGGAGAGACCTGGACATGGCAGGAGGCTGGGTGAAGTAGACCTGTATGCAGGAGGAGCTGGCTGTAGGCAATCTGTCCCTTGAGGAGGTGGGGCTCAGGTAGATTGCATAATGTCTTATAGGCCAGGCTGGAGATACCTGTATGAGGCAGCTTTCCTGAAGGGTCCGGGGAGAGATGTACTTAGCTTGGAGGTGTCTACAGAGAATACAGTCCTGTGAGTACTGGAGACCCTCGGCAGAGGGGAGACTGTAAGAAGATTACTGTTGAGATGCTGCGCGTTCTTTTACTTGTGACTACTCCGGACTGTCCACTATATGTGGTTGATTGTGAATGTCAATTGAATGTATGTCCTAGGGATGTGACCTTTCCCTGAACAAAACCAGTAAAGTACAGTGAACCTATTTATTGCATAGACATTCTTTTTTCAGGATGTAGCGGTTTATGGCCGGGAATGTCATGCATGAGCAGGGAGCAGGACAAGACGTGGTTGAGAGGTCGGCCTCAGTGTCAGGGCTGGGCTGAGCCCTTCCTTCTCTGAGCTGGCCACTCAGTTGTTGGCTAATTGCCAGCTTCTATCTCTCCACATTTGCTCGGCTGTTGATGATATCCTGCTTGTCAGTCCTGCCTACTTAAAGAGGAAGTAAACCCTTCCAAACAACTTGGACCTATAGGTAAGCCTAGATTAAGGCTTACCTGTAGGTCCAAGCAATATCTCCTAAACCTATATGGTTTAGGAGATATTTGCCCGAAAATGGGCACCGCTGTCTACGGCGCATGCGCCGTAGACAGCGGCGCGCAGGCGCACTAAATGCGGCAAATCCAAGAATGGATTTGCCAAATTTGTCGACTCCCGTGCGCATGCGCGGGAGTGACGTCATCGCGGCTTCGCCGTATGACAGCGGCGGAGCTGCGAGGCGCGACTCCCATGCGCATGCGCGGGAGTGACGTCATCGCGGTTGCGCCGCTGTGATTCGTCGGAGCTGCGAGACGCCACAAGCAACATGGATGCGGCGGACTACAGGGGACAGCGGCGACTTCGCTGGCTCCTGTGTCAGGTAAGTGACACATAATGAGCTACTATGCGATGCATAGTAGTCCATTATGCTTTACCTTTGCAGGGAAAAAAAGAGGAAGTAAACCCATCAGGGTTTACTTCCTCTTTAAGCCATCCAGGCCAGAGGATCTCTGCCTTCGCCTTGGTCAACATCACAAGAAACATCTCCTGCATTCCTGTTTAAAGACTGTGTTTGCTGACATCCCTTCTGGCTCCAGATCCTGCTTGCTGTTCCACTACATTGATCCCTGACTTCTGGCTTGGCTGACTATCCATTCCGGTTACTGAACTTTGGTTATGTTTTGACTACGTTTGTTCTTTTTACTTTTATTATTAAACAAGTATGATTTAAAGTGGAGGGCCATCCTAAAAAACAAAATGACATTAAAATGTTAAAAAAAAAAGGAAAAATAAAAAAATATATATTTTTTTTAAACTTACCAGGAATGCCTGTTGCTAGGCAGATCGTCCTAATCTGCCTCTTCCTACTCCGCGGTGATCTTCAGTCTTCTCTCCTTCTCACGTTTTCTGGGGAATGGGACGCGGTGTGTTCGGGGAACTGTGTGTACCCCATTCACAAAGCGCTGCGTGACTCGCACATGCGCAGTAGGAAATGGGCGGTGAAGCCGCAAGGCTCTAATGCCTGTTTCCCTTAGATCGAATGGTGGTGCCGGGACCCGAGAGCCGAGGGAGGGGGTCGGCCTCAGGCGGCCAGTATCGCAGGCACCCTAGACAGGTAAATGTGCTTATTAAAAGTCAGCAGCCACAGTGTTTGAAAAAAAATTCAGCTTACCCACCCCTTTAACTGTACTGTACTTCTGTCTCGGTCTGATTTCATGGTTTCTCAGCAGGTGGCACGGTGTTCTAGTAGAACTGGAGCAGGGAAAGGGCCTCGTGCTTGGGTGCCAAAATCAGCCAGCCACGAAGCTCCTCTTACAATCTGACATCAGTGGAGTTGAAGCATGTCAGTGGAGTTGAAGCATGTCTTTTTCACAAAATTTTTATAGTGACCTCAAAAAGCAGAGGTTTTCCATTTCGTGCTGGCTATATGTTGAGCAATGAAAACTTGACAGAGGCTCTAACCCTTCCAATCTCTAAAACAAGCTAAATTTAAAAACAATTTTGGCTTGAGTTGGGCATTAATCTTGACGTGGAAGTTAGTTTAAAAAAAAAAAAAAACTTCATTGCAGATGTTCCCTTTGTAGCTAAATAACATGTCTGTTGTCAGTACAGAGCAAAGCACTGTGGGAAAAAATCTTTTGAAGTTTATTCCATTTTGCTTCAGTCTTACACAGTGTTTTCATCCTAATTTATAGAGCCTGACCACAACGCCACATCCCCTCCATGATTTACTCCAATCCGATATGGTCCATATTATCTACATATTAAACATAATGGTTATATGTTTCTAAGTAAATGTTAATTTGCCACATAGCATCTGTTTTGCAGCCGCTGAAACGTCGGAACATGATTACGTTTAATCGTACATAGTTGAGATGTCAACTGGGCTTTCTCAGTATAATTTATGCAGCCATGAGAATTTAATAAAATGATGGCAGTTTCGGGCTGGATTTTTATTGCTTTCATAGTTGAGAACAGATTTTACATTTGGCTAAATAAACCTTATTTCTCTATCCAGTATGGGGAAGGTTGGAGGCAGTAATCACTGTATTGATTAAATATACACTTGTGGGGGATACCCAGAGTCCAGAATGGACCATGATAACAAAAGGGACTTGTTTAAAGATTATTATATATGTGCATATGCAATGAGAAGGTCCATGTAACTGGCAGCTGACTTTTGACAATGGTTACATGTTAAATGAAAGGACGGACATTTTTTAAATACATATACAGTATATCTGCATGCACCGCCCTGGTCATATTACATATTTTGAAATTTTAGGTGAAAACACATGGCTACAGACCCTGAGGGGAATATTCCGAAATATTAGATAATTCTTCAAAATAATATACGGTTACCATGTATTTTTTTGGACCTGAAACTGAAGTCAGGTGAAGTCAGGTGAGCAATTTCAGGCCACATAGTCATCTCCAGCTTGTTGACTGGACAATGAAGAACGAGAAGCACTCTAATGAGGTCATCCCTGTATTCTCCTGGCTCCTAAACAGGTTTTGTGTGAATGGTTCAAATGCAAAAGGAAGTGATTGATGAGAAAGCCCATATAGACAAGCCCTTAGACCTGTCATTCTCAAACGGGGTTCTTCCAGAGGTTGTAGGGGTTCCTTGAGTTGTGATTGATGGATCTCCCATCTGATGGTGCCTGCATAGTTCATGAAGCCTGGGTCACTTGGCACCAATGATCTTTTTATCTTACTGTAAAACACCATCAATGTAAGGTGCATGTTTCGCACTGACCTGAAGTGATCTGGTTTTAGCAGGGTTCCCCCAAGACCTGAAAATTATTTCTTCTTAATTAGGTTTCTTCTAGGATATAAAAAAAAGGCTGAGAAAGCCTTTGTTACAACAAGGGGTTAAATGCATTTTTAATGGCAATAGACTTTTTGCCTAATACATTGTGCTGCAGATTTTTAGTGTGTTAGGTGTACCATGGCCTTGCTGGCAAAACATAAATCTGGTCCTTCCGGTAATGATTTAGACAGTTTAGGGGTAGAGAGACAAAACTATCTCTTTACCCCTCAGCTCACTCCATCAGTCTCTTCGCGTATCATTAATCTACTGACAGATATAGCAGCCTGGATGTCACACGGTCACACCCCTTCCTCAAACTCAATCTATCCAAAACCAAGCTCATACTAGTACTATCCACCCCCACGTGCCCCTTCCCCTGACTTCTCTGTCAAGATCAATGGCACAGTTAACCCATCCCCGCATGTCAGGGTGCTAGGTGTTGTCCTGGATTCTGAACTCTCCTTTTGGCCCCACATCCAATCACTTTCCAACGTTTGCACCTCAGCCTCGGCAACATCTCCAAAATACGCCCATTCCTTACCAGTGACACCACAAACCTCCTAATCCACTCCCTGGTTATGGCTCGCCTCAACTACTGCAACTCCCTCACCTATGGCTTACCTTTAGATAAGTTATACCCCCTTCAGTCCATCAGGAACATATTGGCCCCATGAAGGATGATGAAGTTACAAAAGACAAAGAGAAGGCAAAGGTTTTAAATGCATTATTCTGTAATGTTAGTAACACGTTACAGGAAGCGCTTTCATGGCTAACAGAAGCCAGTATCAGAAATAGACTTAAAAAACGTAACATAAAAAAGTCACCAGGACCCGTGGACTTACACCCAGGGATCCTTAAAGGAGAAATATAGCCAAAGCTTGTTTGGCTGTACTTCTCCTGTGGATCACAGGAGTGCAGTTAATTTTGCACTCCTGTGACCCATTTTCAGCAGAGAGCGGTCTGAAGTCCGCTCTTTGCTGACATCACGAATGTCAGTCCAGGTACCAGTCCAGAAGTCTGGATCTACCAGGTGCCTGGACCGACACCCCACTCAGCCTCTCAGCGAGCCGATGAGAGCCTTAGCTGGCCGCCCTCACCCCCTCCACAGCCCAGCACTCCAATGAGCGAGGATGGGAGCAGAGAGCTGTGACTGACAGTCTGCAGCTCTCTGCTAAGGAAGCTGTCAGAACCGAGTGATCGGCGGTGTTCGATCATTCGGTTCTCAGTGCAGAGGCACGTGGGGGACAGATGCAGCATCGGACTGATGCTTCATCCACCTAGGTAAGTATGATTCTCAAAAAAAGCCAAAACCCATACTTCTCTTTTAAGGAACTCAGTCAGATGATATCTAGAACATTGTTCCTAATTTTTATGGACAGTTTACTGACTGGAATGGTACCAGCTGATTGGAGAAAAGCCAATGTGGTACTAATATTTAAACAAGGGCAGAGAACTATCCCTGGAAAATACAGGCCAGTTAGCCTAACATTAATAGTCTGCAAGCTATTGGAGGGGATGGTAAGGGATTATATCATACAGTAGCAGTAATCAGCAGGATTTCAAGAAGAATCATTCTTGCCAGACCAATCTATTATCATTCTATTAAGAAGTGAGCTGCCATCTAGATAAAGGAAGGCCTGTGGATGTAGTGTACAGTTCCCCACAAATGTTTACTTTACAAACTGAGGTCTGTAGGCATGGACCAAAGGGTGAGTACCTGGATGAAAACTGGCTATGGGATGGCTCCAAAGGGTGGTCATAAATAGCGAATAATTGGAATGGTCCCATGTGGTAAGTGGGGTCCCTCCAGGATCTGTCTTGGGACCAATTTTTTTTAACTTATTCATAAACGATATAAAGGATGGGATAAACAGCTCAATCTCAATATTTGCAGCTGAATCAAAGGTAAGCAAGACCATAACTTCTGTGCAGGATGCGGAAACCTTACAGGAAGACCTAAATAAAATAATGGGCTGGGCATCTACATGGCAAATGAGGTTTAATGTTAAAAAATGCAAAGTAGAATTTGGGTGCTAAAAATATGAACGCAAGTTGCTCGCTGGGGGGGGGGGGTGAAACCTCTGGGGGACTTTAGGATGGAAAAGGACCTGGGGGTTCTAATAGATGATAGCTTCAGCAATGGCATGCAATGCCAAACTGCTGCAAGCAAACCCTACAGAATATTGGCATGCATCAAAAAGGGGATTCACTTCAGAGATAAAACAATAATTCTCTCGCTATACAAGACTCTGATCCAGCCGCATCTTGAGTATGCTGTCCAGTTCTGGGCACCAGTCCTAAAGAAGGATGTGCTGGAAATGGAGAGAGTCCAGAGAAGAGCAACAAAGCTAATAAAGGGACTGGAGGATCTTAGCTATGGGGAAAGACTACAAGCATTGAACTTATTCTCTCTGGAGAGGAAACGCTTGAGAAGGTATATGATCTCAATGTACAAATACCTAGCTGAAGACCTTAGCACAAGGAAAAAACTTTTCAGTGAAAGAGTTTAAAAAGACACGTGGGCATTCACTAAAATTAGAAGAGAGGAGGTTTAACCTTAAACTGCGTAGATGTTCTTTACTGTCGGGGTGGTAAGGATGTGGAATTCTTTTCCACAAGCAGTGGCATCAGGAGGGAGTATCGATAGTTTCAAAAAACTATTAGATAGGCGCCTTAAAGAGGAAGTAAACCCTCTCTAAAAAAAAAAAAAACTCCCTGCAGGACAAAGGCATAATGAGCTAGTATGCATAGCATACTAGCTCATTATGAATTACTTACCTGAGATCAAAGCCCCTGAAGCGACCCTTGTTCACTTCTTCCGTTGCCGCCATGAGACCCGGAGTGACTTCTGGGTATCGCTGCTCCGGCGCTGTGACTGGCGGGAGCAGTGATGATATCACTCCGGCGCATGCGCGCGGGAGCCGTCAGTGACGCCATGATCGCCTTCACTAATGGCATGCTCAGTGCGCCTGCACCGATGTCTACGGTGCATGCGCCATAGACATCGGTGCTCTTTTTTAGGAAAATATCTCCTTAACCATGTAGTTTAAGGAGATATTTCTTGCACCTACAGGTAAGCCTTAATCTAGGTTTACCTGTAGGTTAAAGTGGTCTGTAATGGTTTAAAACCACTTTAACAATCACAACATACAGGGATATACTGTACATTGTACTATTGAAATAAACAAAAGTACACTCACACACCACAGGTTGAACTGCATGAACTGTTTTTTATTTTTATTTTAGCCTTACCAACTATGTAACTATGGGGTTTATTTACGAAAGCTAGAGACAGGGCCGTTTTTAAGGCAGGGCAAAAGGGGCAGCTGCCCTGGGCCCTGTCATTGTTGTGGGGCCCAAAGCAGCTGCCTCATACTTGCCAAATATCCTGGTTTAAATGCCCTTGTCCCTTGAGGTTTTAGTCCTGTGCTGTGTCTCAATATCTCAGTGTGAAGTGCTGCTACTAATGCTGCCCAGCTCTGCCCTATTGTGGTGTACAGATGATTTACATGTAAATTGCCGGAATTCATATGTAAATAGCGGTGGCATTCATATGTAAATAGCCGCAGCCGGCGGCATTTGTATGTATATAATGCCCCCCTGAGGTCATACACACAGTAATCTCTAGCAACTAATCAACAAGCAGAAATCATGTTCTGTACCTCTAGCAACTAATCAGTGAGCCGTAATGTGTGCTGTACCTTTGGCGACTAGTCAGTGAGTGGTAATGATACACTGTAACCACTGGCAACCAATTGCAATAGCTGCCTGATCTGATTTTGTAAACTGAATTTGAGTCTAGTTGCTATTTATTGTATGTCTCAGAGCAGGTGGAGAGCAAAACTGCATGGGGGGAAGAAAATTTCTGCCCAGGGTCCAATCAATATTAAAGATGGCCCTGACTAGAGAGTGCAAAAATAGTCACAATTCTGCAGAGAAACCAATCAGCTTCCAGGTTTTATTGCCAATGCTTAATTAAACAAGCTGAGGTTAGAAACTGATGGGTTTCTATACAGAAATGTGACTAATTGTGCACTCTTTAGTAAATAAACCCCCATGCAACTATGAATTCTGCTGCCAGACTCATCACCTTACAAACCGCTCAGCGTACCCCTCTCTGCCAATCCCTCTATTGGCTGCCACTCACCCAACGTATTCAATTCAAAATAGTAACAATAACTTACAAAGCCATCCACAACTCAGTCCCCAGCTACATCAATAACCTGGTCTCAAAATACCAACCAAATTGTTCTCTTCGTTCTCTCAAGACCTCCTGCCCTCTAGTTCCCTTGTCACCTCCTCCAGGACTTCTCCCAAGAGACATCCTTTGAAATTCCCAACCCCAATCTGTCCAACTATCTCTAACTCTATCCACTATAAGGTGATCTCTGAAAAGTTTTCTCTTCAGAGAAGCCTATCCTTACCACATCTAACAACTGTACTTTTATTTTCTTCATCAGCTCATTCGCCACATTTTCCACCTTTTGTATAACTTGATCGTCCCTTTTTAGATTGTAAGATCTAACGAGCAGGGCCCTCTGATTCCTCCTGTATTGAATTGTATTGTAACTCTACTGTCTGCCCTCACGTTGTAAAGTGCTGTGCAATCTGTTGGCACTATATAAATCTTGTATAATAAATAATAATGGCATGCAGTTTCCTGCTTTTTAACTACTTAAGGCTGGTCCAGCCTTGTTTTGAGATTTTGGTGTTTACATGTTTAACCACTTCCCAACTGGCGCACGCCGATGTATGTCAGCAGAATGGCACGGGCAGGCATATTGTCGTACAGGTACGTCCATTCCTATATGCCGCCCTGCCATCGTGTGCGCGCTGCCGGCGGGGCGCTCACATGCTGGTCGGGACCCTCGTGAGTCCGGTCGCGGGTCCCGCGGACGCGATTGCTGTGGAGATACCCACGATCGTCTCACGGGGAGGCTGAACAGGGAGATGCCGTTGTAAACAGCACCTCCCCGTTCTGCCTAGCAACAAGTGACACTGATCTCTGTTCCATGTGATTGGAGCAGAGATCAGTGTTCACTAACACAAAGCCCAGCCCCCCACAGTTAGTAACATGCCCCTAGGAACACTTAAACATTCCTTGTAATAGAAAAAAAACATGGCAGGTCCTCTGAATATGAGATCTGGGGTCAAAAAGGCCTCAGATCTCATATTTAGACTAAAATGCAATAAAAAAATAATTTAAAAAAATTGTCCCTTTAAGAGCTATGGGCGGAAGTGACGTTTTGACGTCGCTTCCGCCCAGCAATTGTATGGAGACAGGTGGGGGCCATCTTCCCCTCACTCGTCTCCATACTGAGCCAGCAGGAGAATGCGATCGCCTCCGCTGCTTCCGACAGCTCCAGTAATCGACAGAAGGCATTGAATCACGGCGGGAGGGGGGGTGCCCTCTCCCACCACCGATAAAAGTGATCTTGCGGTGAATCCACCGCAGAGACCACTTTTATCTTGTTGCGGACCACCCGCTGAAGAAGGGGATAACGGGGTTATGGCAGCTAAGTGCTGCCATAACAATGATATCCTCCTTCAAACAGCCTCCGGCGAGCGGTCCGTAAGTGGTTAAGTTATTACCTCCTTGCTTTATATCCCTTTCCCTTCTTTCACTTCCTAACATTTCCTATACCTGGCAAACAAACAAGTCCACTCTACATGAAGGGCTTTAAAGTGGTAGAAAACTCCTCTTTTGAACTTGTATCTACAGGTACATTGGGGAAAAATAATTATTTAAACTCCTGCAGATTTTGTAAGTTTGCCCATTTACAAAGAAATAAAGGGTTTATCATTTTTATCACAGGTATATTGTAGCCTCCCTGGCGGTATGATTACGGTATGTCAGAAAGTGGTACAATTGTTTTGCATAGAAAATTAGAAATTTGCATAGAAATTAGGCGTTTTATATTGTAGGCCTGTAATTCTTAGGAATAACAGACTTAAATCTGTCCAAGCAAGAATCCAGTAGACATCCCGAGTATGATAAAGTTTGAAACACAAAATCATAAATTATAATATAATAAATAACTATAAATAATTATAAAAAATTATAATAATATAATAATTACAATAAAATGAATTTCTCCACGATTCACTATTGCTCAATTCTGCAAGTTTTCTCATTTACGATCGCTGTTTTCTAGCTGGTCTAAAACCACTTTTGACGTAAAGGGACACTTTTTGGTTGCTATGGACATTCTCAAGTTTCCAGGCAGAAAGAGCAGTATATATAATATAAAAGTGCATGAAGGGCACTGGACAAAGCACGAGGGAAAAAAGGGATGTGAAATGATTTCTTACAGTTAATGTAATCTACAAGATTATTATGTATGTATTATGAATTTTGTAATTTTTTAATTTGTTGCCGGGCTCCACCCCGTGCATCGCGGTGCTCGCAGGGAGTGGAGCCCGGGACACACATAAGCATCGGGTGGAGGACAGAGCCCGCGGACACAATGGGGGGACATTGCAGGATCCTGGTGACAAGGTAAGTAACTTGCACCAGGATCCTGAAATGCAATCGGGGTTACCGCTAATGGTACTGAAATTTAACCCTGAGCCACACTTCCGATTGCCGCCAAGGAGGTTAAATGATAGAGACAGAATATCAACCAAAAATCCCCCCCAAAAAACATGATACAAATGTTATAAATTGAGTTGCAGCTCGGTGAGTAAAATAACTATTTGATCCCCAAGCAAAACATGACTTAGTACTTGGTGGAGAAACCCTTGTTGGCAAGCACAGAGGTAAGACGTATAATATAGCCTATTGATATAGCCTATATATCCTATATAAAACCTTGAGGCATTAAAACCACTTTAAGTTATTAGTGTAGTTGTTATTTAGACGGACTTGTTTATTTTGTCATCCTAACTATGTAACTGGAACTATGTTTATTTTCCATTTTTGAGCAGAGTAGAGAATGGCTAAAATCCCTGTAACGTTCTTTTTACCCCTTTTTACATCTGGGTCCTATTGGGTTGATTTCCCTTCACTTTCCATCTTGTACACACAGAAAGTGAGAGGTGGGGGTAATGACCTCCTAGATCAGTGGTTCTCAACCTGGGGGTCGGGACCCCCTCTGGGGTCGAATGACGATTTGCCAGGGGTCACAGAATCCTAGGTGGTTCCTGAAGCCCGCAAGGCTCTCCCAGCATTCTTGCGGCCGCACAGCAGGGCTGTCCCTGGAGCCCATGGACTGGTGAGGAATTTGAAGTGGGAGGGGCTGGAGGAGGCCATATCTCCTCATAGGGGTAACCGCTGCGAGACCCCACGAAGTCGGAGACACAGTGAGTAACTCTACCTGTGATTAGAGTTGCCATTAAAAGTCTCCACTACAGTTCTCAGATCAGCAGATGACCTTGATCAAGAGTACCTAAGATGGCTGATCAGAACTCCCCCTAGCACTGCCACTCATCCCAACTCCCCACCATCGCTGCCACTCATCCCAACTCCCCACCATTACTGCCACTCATCCCATCTCCCCACCATCACTGCCACTCATCCCAACTCCCCACCATCGCTGCCACTCATCCCAACTCCCCACCATCGCTGCCACTCATCCCAACTCCCCACCATCGCTGCCACTCATCCCAACTCCCCACCATCGCTGCCACTCCTCCCAACTCCCCACCATCATTGCCACTCATGCCAACTCCCCACCATCACTGCCACTCATTCCTTCTCCCCACCATTGCTGCCACTCCTCCCAGCTCCCCACCATCACTGCCACTCATCCCAACTCCCCACCATCACTGCCACTCATCCCAAATCCCCACCATCACTGCCACTCATCCCAACTCCCCACCATTACTGCCACTGATCCCATTCCCCCCACCAAGGAATAAGAGAAGGAATAAAAAAACATGTATAGGACGAGGAAAAGAGGGGAAGTAACAAAGAAAAAAGGAGAGAAAGAATAAGAGAAAGAACAAGAAATACGGCTAGAGAGAGGGGTGGGGGAAAAAACAAAGAAATAGGATGGAGAGAGATACAAGGGAAAGAAAGGAGAACAAGGAGAAAGAGTGGTGCATCGTAAAATGCACCATAAGGGGTTTTAATGCTGTACGAGTGGAAGGGACTCAGGGAGCGCTAAATGTCCGTGGGTTATCTTGCCTTGGGTGCTGACAACCCATGCTACGAAAATAATTTTACTGTTAGGGGTCCCCACAACTTGGGAAATGTTATCAAGGGGTCACGGCACTAACAGGGTTGAGAACCCCTGTCCTAGACAGTTGTCACCAGAACTACTGGAATATTTTTGTTTTGTCATTTCCATCACTTTCACTCCAGGTGACAATGGTCTAAGTAGGAAGCTGGGCCTGCATATGCAATAAACAAGTATAACTGGCCCCATGTACATAACAAACTATATAGAGAAGAACTTTTTTTTTTTTTTTATAAAAGATTATTACACATTGATAAAATTTACATCACGTTGCACTCTTCTTCATATATGCAGTATTAAACATTTAACAAAAGAGTAATACATTCCCTTTAATACTGTGAGTCATAGTTAAAAAAGCATTTTCCTTTTAGTAAACTGTCTTCCGGAACTCTGAAGAACTTGACTCAGCCAGTCCTCTGAGACTAAATTAGATAACTTAGATGTTTTCTTTAATTATCTGTTGCCCTTGAAAATTCCACAGTGGAAACAATGTGAATAGTAAAAAAGTTTGGAACTTCTCCAGCTAGGGCCAGCCACAAACAGAGAAATCATTGATTTTAGCCGGAGATGAGAGATTTTTCCTTGTTGAAGCTGATGTACACCTCAAACCTTCGGCACTTTTTTATTTCTAGTGGGTGATATAATATTATTTTGGGGCCAAAGCAGAAAATGTGGTTGTTAAACTTTCCACAGGGGTAGTGGAATGGTCATTGAAGGAAAAATGCTGGAAACATGTAAAATAATTTCTTGGAATGTTATAGAATCAAGGAAACTGTGCTAAAGTCACTTTTACCAGTGGGACTGCAACCTCTTGCCAGTTGCTTTCTGCTTTCTTCCCGAGCATCAATTTTAGAAGACTGGAGCAGGGCAATGTGTTTTTGAATAAATAAGGGTGTGCATTACAATGCCCCGTACACACGATCGGACTTTCCGACAACAAAACCGTTTTGTCCAAAGGGTGTTGGTTCCAACTTGTCTTGCATACACACGGTCACACAAATGTTGGCCAACAATTACGAACATAGTGACGTAGTAGACATACTACGAGGTTTTCCAGCTCTTTAGAGCCACCCTTTGGGCTCCTTCTGCTAATTTTGTGTTAGTAGTTTGGTGAGTGTTGATTCACGCTTTTCTTTTTGCGCTTTTCATTTATCGCTTTTCAGTTAGTTTCTGAACAGCCGTTTGTCAACAAGACATGTTGCAGAATCGGAGGAGATAACGTGTTATTTATTATTGGCCTTGGAGTTATTGCTTTGACATTATTTTTTGGTTGAATAATGATTTGATTTGGTATATTTCTATATTTTTGGATGCATAGAATGCAATTTTTGGTTTAGTTCTATTGGCAGATAGCATGTCTATTTTTTTTTTCTTTTTAATGCACAATAAAAAAAAATTGTGTAGAAAAATACTTGGCTATGTGTTTTACTTCAAATGACAGTTTGGGAGTAGGCAGTTACATAAAAAAAAAATACAATGTAAAATTAACAAGGGACACCAACATACTTGTATCTTTGATCTTAAAGACTACTTGATAATGGTGTTGTGGTAACTTGCCCAAAAAAATAAAAATAAAGCATAATAATATTATTCTTGATATCACTAGAAAAAAAAGCCTTGGAAATGTGTTTGCAATAACTCCATCAGTATCACCAGCAAAGCAGCTTCATTATTATCCCATTAAAGTAGAAGAGAATTGTGTGCTGCATTTGGAGATTTCATAATTTGCTTGTTAATTCTCCATTTCAAACGTTACAAGACCGACCGCTTCTGCTTCTGAGCATGCGTGGACTTTTGTGCAATGGACTTGTGTACACACGATCGGACAATCCGACAACAAACATTTGTTGGTGGAAAATTTGAGAACATGCTAGCCAGCATTTTTTGGCGGAAAGTCCGACAACAAATGTCAGATGGTTGGATTTTTCTGCCAACAAGCTCACATCCAGCATTTGTTGTTGGAAAATCTGATCGTGTGTACGGGGCATAAGACTACTGGGTTGAGCTGGATATCTATGGCTTGCAGAAAATTCAGAATTTGGCATTCTAATGCAGGCCATACACGGTCGAATTTCGAACAAATTTTCTTTTCAAAATCAGAAAATTCGTTTTTTTTGTGATCCGATGATGCCACCATTGATTTTCGAAATTCGGCCGACAAAGCCTTCAATTTCACCTCATGTTGCTACAGAAAATAATTTTCTTGGCTGGGAATCTTCTTTTCTCTCCGTAAATTTTCTTTTATCTCTGTACATTTTCTTTTATCTCCGTACATTTTCTTTTCTTATTACGTTTCTCGCACGATTCTCCCATCATTGATTAGAAAATCATTTGTTTTTCTAAAAATTTCCAACATGTCCGATCCCTCAAATTTTATTTCCGCTGCAGCCCACTAATGGTGCGAAATTCATATGAAAATTCTTAGATACGATTTTCGAAAGAAAATTCTTTCGAAATTCGAACCGTGTATGGCCGGCATTAGGTCCCTTTCACACAGGGCAGATCCGTTTTGACAGACTCTCCTTGCACAGCGGGGATCTGCCACTCCATATCGCTGAATGGAGGGTCCGATCAGGTCCACCTGAAAAATGGACAGGTGGACCTGATCGAACAGCCTGTGTGAAAGGGGCCTTAGAGAGTTATCACAGACTGTACACTGCAGGAGAAATCATCATTCGGCCTACTTCTGTCCACAGGTAAAACCCACGCATGTACTGCATGTTGCAGAAACATGCACATTTTCCATGAGTTACTGGAATGTGATGTGTATGCATAGGTGTGCACAGCCAATTGCATTAGGATGTACACCTCAAATCTCAAACACATAAGTGTGAGTGTAAGTGTATATATTCTGACAATGTCAGTAGGGCAGTGGATGGTGTCAGTAGTTTTTATTTTTATTATTTTATGTTTTATTATTTTTTACAATTTTATTTTTTTATAAACTTTTTAGGATCCCCCTTAGGGGGCTTTGGTGAAATATCAGGGTTTTCAGGAGGAATCTGTGCCACACAAGTTGATTAGGGTGTGCCCAGGCACAACAGGCGCTTATGGGTGTATGTATTTATTTGATTTAAAACAGTATACCCCGCTTTCACATTTTTCTCTACAGGTAAGCCTATACCACTATACAAGGCTTACTTGTAGGTAAAATGAATATCTCCTAAGCCTGCACGGTTTTAAGATTATCACCTTGCATGCAGCCTCTGACATCAGCAGCGCATGCGCTTTGAAGGTCTGGGGGATGCTGCTGGAAAATTAAAGGGCCCTTCAGAAAAGAGGACTTCCGTGTGCATGCACGGGAGTGACATCATTGTGAATCCAACCACTTACAGCGCTGGAGCCATGAACCCAAAAGAAAAGCTGAGGGAACATGTCGACGCCCTCAGCGGTGACTGGGAGGTGATGCCGGCGCTTTGTTCTAAGGCAGCCTTTCTCAACCTTTTCAACACAGAGGAACCCTTGAAATAGTTCTCTGGTCTCGGGGGAACCCTGCTAAAATTTAGAAATCTACAGCTCATGATACATAAGTGTGATGGTCAGTGGGAAGAATGGTCCTTACACTTGTGGTCATTGGAAAGAATTACCTCTTTACAGATAGCTAAAAAGATCAATGGTGTGAGTGGGATCTTATCTGAGAGGCAGAAATTGCCCAATGCTGAAGGAACCCCTAGCAACCTCTGGAGGTACCCTAGGGTTCCACGAAACCCTGGTTAAGAATCTCTGTTCTAAGGTAAGTATGTCATAATCAGCTAGTATGCTGTGCCTTACAGGTTTTTTTGTTTTGTTTTATTTTTGTGGGTATACAACCGCTTTAAACTAAGGGCCTTTTCAAACTATTGCTATGTGTTAATACATGTTATGCAGCCTGTGTATTTGAATGGGCTGCCTAAGGCACCATAAAAGGTGCATGTACCATTACTGGCAACACAACGCAATGCACATCCATCAGCAAGGTGCATTGGAGCGCCATTGAGAATGAATATATTACCATCTCAGAGGCACAGCAGAAAGTAAAGGAAATTTTCTCTAGAGCTGGCCATATACTAGAAGACATTTGAACAAACTTTCGTATGATTATTCATACAAAAATTCTCAGTATATTTGATAACTTGACGAATGTCATTTAAAAGAGCTTCATAGTTTTGTTTGCTTTTAACATTAAATTTTGGAATGAATGTAATTTCCTGAACATAAATAACATACACTGTTAAAAATTCCTTCATTTGAGTAAAAAATTCCATCCTTCAAATTTTCCCATCACTATGGTAGAAAATGAACATTGATTTTGACGATTAGAAAATCAAACAAATGTTCTTAATTTCAGACAAAACTCTGCTTGTTATATACAATAGGGTAACCGCGCTTCACTAATTGGACTTTATTAAATATCAATCAAATTATTAAATAGGTGCAAAAAATGAATTTAAAGTGAAAAAGATCTTGTGAACAAATAAATAAATGAAATAAATCAAAAGTTTATCAAATTCTAAAGTCACTCATGGATGATCTCATATAAAGTGCAAATAATGAATAAATAGATACTGTAATATAAAATGAAAATCCGAAAAAAAAATCATCCATAAAAGAGTTCATGAAACTTCTAATACAAAGTGCAAATGCTCAGAAAATAAATTAATTAATGTGAAAGTCCAAAACAGTTCATCAATAAAAAAGTTCATAAATGTGCAAGGAGTCAATCTTCTCTCATACAGTCCTAAATCGTCAAGAAACGCATATGTGCTAAAATAGATCCTGTAGTGCAAATAGAACTTGTGCAAAAAATAGGGAAGTTCAGCAGCCAGTGTCCTCCACTTTCAAAGGAAATCGGATACTCACCCCATATAATGCTACTGAAAAAACTTCACAGCATACTCAATCCAATAGTGATCTCATAAAATCGTGCCCGATCAGCATTCAGATGATCTGACATGGATCTCCACTTTCCATCAGCTAGGATCAATCTCCAGAATCACACCGATACTCCACCATGCTCACCATAGAAGGAAAAGAGGAAGGTGCCACACTGTATAAAACCATAAATAGAAATGTGGATTGGGCCCTTAGGACTTGGAAATTAAGTGTGCACAATTGGCTGATAAAATTGACAAATGTAAGTACAGTAAAGTATTTATTACAGAAATAGTCACACATAAAAAAGTAACATACAAAGGCAAAGCCGATAAAATATTGCACATAGTTAAAGATTGCATTTAAAGTACATGAGTATACATGACATCTATAACACCCGATGTGTTTCGTGAGATGTGGCTCGCTCTTCAGGGGTGGATGCATGTGGGATATATCTGGAAAGGAATAATCAAAAAGTAATGTAATACATGAATAAGTGATGGACAAATGATAAGAGAGGCCTCACAGAAAAAGGAAAGACCCCATACTCACCAATAGGGTTGGGCGAACGGTTCAGCCCGAGCATAAGTTCAGGCTGAACTTTGGTTGCTCAGATGTTCGGCGAACACCGAAGTTTATGCTGTGTTCGGGACAAATTCGAAAGCCGCCGGAACACCGTTAAAGTCTATGGGACACTAACATGAAAAATCAAAAGTGCTCATTTTAAAGATGTATATGCAAGTTATTGTCATAAAAAGTGTTTGGGGAACCGGGTACTCCCCCAGGGAACATGTATCAATGCAAATTTTTTTTTTTTAAATGTCAGTTTTTTCGGGAGCAGTGATTTTTTTAATGCTTAAAGTGAAACAATAAAAATGAAATATTCCTTTAAATATCATGCCTGGGGGTTGTCTATAGTATGTCTTTAAAGTGGCACATTTTTTCCATATTTAGAGCAGTACCACAGCAAAATGACATTTCTAAAGGAAAAATTGTCATTTAAAACTGATCGTGGCTGTAATGAATTGTCGGTCCTGGCAATATAGATAAAACTCATTGAAAAAAAGGGCATGGGTTCCCCCCGCAATCCATTACCAGGCCATTTGGTATGAATATTAAGGGGAACCCCGAACCATTTTTTTTTTTTTAATTACGTGGGTGTCCCCCCAAAACCAATACCAAGCCCTTCAGGTCTGGTATGTAAATTAAGGTAAACTCTGTACCAAATTAAAAATGAAAAATGGCGTAGCCCCCCCCCCAAAATCCATACCAGACCCTTTAGGTCTGGTATAGATTTTTAAGGGGAACCCTGCGCCAAAATTAAAAAAAAATGGCATAAACGCCTCCCCCCCAATCCATACCAGACCCTTATCCGAGCATGCAACCTGGCAGGTCACAGGAAAAGAGGGGGGAAACATTGGGAGGGTGCTTTGGGGCCTTATCCCCACAGCCCTTCCCAGGTCGTTGTGGGGGTGTGCGTATGGGGGCTTATCAGAAGCTGGAAGCCCCCTTTAACAAAGGGACCCCCAGATCCTGGCACCCCCCCATGTGAATTGGTAACGGGGTACATTTTACAAAAAAAGTGTCAAAAATTGTAAAAAAATAAGAGACAGCTTGGGACAAGTCCTTTATTAAAAACAAAATGTAAATTCGCGCTGCCCGATGAACCGAGAAAGAAAAAAAAATCTGCAACAGTTCCGCCTCCATGGGAGGCTCCCGCCGATTGACGCTTCTTTTGGGTGACAGTTGTTATATAGCGGGGCTACCCGGTGACATAAACAGGTGACCCCGCCCCCCCTCTGATGCCACAGGGGCTTCTCATACACACTATTAGATTTTCTGCATATTTTTCTTTTCAGATTTACCAAAGTCATATAATATGAGGTCAAACCTTAAGCCCTTGTACACACGGTTGGACATTCCAACGGAAAATATCCCGATCCATTAATGAAGTGTAGGTTTCAGATAAGGAAGGTAGTGTCAAGCCATTCAAGAAGGTGTCCAGGCTCTGAGTGGAGGTAATCATCTTTGTTTAGTTGGACCATTAGCCAGAAAAACCTGAGAAGACAGGGCATCAAAATATTTAGGGCAGGATGAGGATGAAAAATTGGCTTCCTGAAAGGGGCTTCATTTTGTTTTTTTAAGGTAATTAAAAACCTTCATTCTTTTTTGGGGAGAGTTTATACCCTGAACATTCAGGGGCAACCAGTTCAGTGTCATGGCATCAAAGAGGCATACCAAAATACTATGCTGCCCGCACGTCCCGCAGACTTAGGAAAGAGGATAGAAGGGAAGAGAAGAAAAGAAACAAGTAGGAAAGAAAAGAGAAGAAGCAAACCATAGGACATGAAAATGTTGAGGAATACTCGGAACACAGTAAACAAAGTAAAGCTTAAATGCATCAATGTATGGGACAAAAGGCTCAGAAGGAAGTCGGAAGTTGGCCAAGACAGTAGTGCTGGCACATAGGGGGAGCAGTGGTCCGTCAGTACCACTCGACATACTACATCAACTATGAAGCACAAAGGAATCTCAAACAGTAAAAGAATATATGAATGTATGTAAAAATAGGTCCCTCAGTCACCCAGGGCCACCATCTCCAATTGGGGCCACCGAAAATATCATCTGAACCCTGTTAAACCATTAGGCCATTAAGTAGAAATATAACATTTTCACAATAAAATAGCCACACTTATCAATGAAATAAGAATAGAAAGGCACTGACTAGGTCGATCCCACCTCCAGGTGAAGCAACTGCAAGCCATTTGGGATGATCGTCTAACATATAGTAAATAAGCAACCCTATCCAGAAACCAAATGCCCTCCCTACCGTGTAGCATTCAGGAATCTCCTGAAGCAGTAATGGCAGGAGGTGGCCAGATGATCGGACACAAACTGCCCCACTTAAACCACCACAGAAAAGTCAACAGCAATACACAATACTAGAAACCTAATTCGTTGTGCAATGTAGGACACAGTACCCCATGGTCACCATTTCACAAATGGGGCGGCCCATGACAGGGTAGCATCCCACAACCCCATATCAGGGTTCGGAGCAAGGGCTTAGGTGGGCAGGGAAAAAACACCATAGGGTCCAATGCGGCCCTTCGGCAGTTCTGTAACAGTAGAATGAGTTCCACCGAGTGGAGCATAGGAAATTGTTTTAGAGGGCAATAGAAATGCACCAAAACAGCCTGGGAATCATCGAGCTGGCAGCAATACGCGGAAGTCAAGAAAGTGAGCCAGCTACCATCAGCCCGTAGGGACATTCTTAAAACATTGGGCCTGTAAATCTCGCAGGGCCTGGGAGCAGGGTTGAGACTTTTGTGAAGAAGGCAGAGAAGACCTGGGTCGGGAGGATGAAGATGCTGAGGTAAGTCGAACTGTAATTCTTGAAAATAGTGTTGTAGGTCAGACAGAGTGGAGGCTTGGAACTGATGACCCCGATGCGAGAAGGAGAGTTTAAAGGAGAACCCCAAACTGTATTTGATTCCTCTGGTTTGCAGAACCCGAAAATAAGGCTCCAAGTTCCGATGCCTTGCGATGGTTACCAGTGAGAGGTCTGCAAACAGCTGGAGAGGGTTGCCTTGGAAGGAAAGGTCTTGCTGCTCCCTTGCAGACTGCAGGAGTCTCTCCTTAGTGTGGTAGTAGTGGAATTTAATAATTATGTCTCTTGGCGGGCCCTTTGACGGTTGGGGGGCAAGGGATCACTGGATACAGTCAAATTCCAGTCCTTCAAGAGGGATTTCAGAAGCCAGTTCCTGAAAAAAGGCAGTTGCTGTACCCTGCAGGTCAGTAATAGCTTCAGGGACACCCCAGAGGTGAAGGTTATCCCTGCGGGCCCTATTCTCAGCATCTTCTAGTTTATCTCTCATAGCCACCAGTGCAGTTGACATTTTATCCACTTACTGTTCATGGCCTTCAAGTACAGTGGTGGCTAAGTTCATGCGCTGCTCTAACTGATTTTTGTGGTGGCCTATCATTTTAAGACTTTTCACTAGGTCAGAGGAAAGCTTGCGTAACTTAGCCAGCATAGTGTCAGAGTCATTCGGTAATGGACTTATGAAATCCGTAGGCAATTCATGGAAACTGTCAGCAGGGGATGCCGGATCTGCTACGGAGAGCTATGTGGAGTCATCAGACTCCGGAGGCTTAGGCACCATCTTGCTTTTGCCCTTGCCTGCAGCTGGGGAGGCTTTGGGGTTCTGACAGTTCCTCTGGCGCTGCTTGGATAAGCAGTACATAACCGCTAGAAGCCTGAGGTGTTCCGGAGCCACAGGAGGTGGGTGAGAGGTGGTGAAGTGCAGGCTGTGCTTTGTTCGGCGAGGTGGACCGTTCCAATGGCGCGGAGCAAGTGAATCAAGCAGCCATCTTCCTTGCACACGTTTCAGTGTCTGTCTGCATTGGGAAATGCAAAACTCTACTAGTGTATGGCCAGCTTTAGATATTTTTTTAAAGTATGCCCACTGGGAGATTTTCTCCTCTTTCAGTTTGGTGACAAAAACAAAATTTTGGCTTGTCCTCATTTTCAGTCCCTGTGACAGTGAATTTCAGGACAAATAGAGAGGGTGAATCTCCAGAGTTAGGAAACAGAGCAATAAAAAAACACATTTGTAATGCCTCTAAAATTTATTTCCATATGAAAATGGCTTTAGATACACTTTAATTCTTAGCACACATGTATTACAGCAAAACTGCATTGGCTCTTAGAACTGGCCTTTCTTCTGCCTTGAGCAGTGGATTACAGATAGCTGATCAAGCCAGATTAAGGTGCTCAAAAAGGAACCCCAACCAGAGCTTGAGTTGAGTTTTTTTTTTTTATTTATCTAGAGTTGGGCTTTAAGAAGGCACCCCAACCAGAGCCATAGGATTGGATCAGATTCTGGGAGTTGAGTTGGGTTCAAGCCATGCAGGTTTCAGTGGACAAGCCTAGTGGACTGAAACTGGGAATTTTAGCATACTATTTAAAATTTAAAGCACAGTAGAGAATTAACAAAAAACATAAAATCAGCTTATCTAGTAGGTGACAGGCCCGGGTATGTGTTACACTCCACCGCAGCCTGTATGACTCTCAAGTGGCTTACGATTAGAAATACACAGAGCTCTTTCAGCATCTGTTTTTTCTCTTTCATATCCCGTGCCTTCATTTCAGGAAATTTCCTTTGAAAAATGGTTCTTACATAACACTCTGACATACGGCTGTTTTCTGCCAGAAAAGGGGAAAAAAAGCTAATTATTTTTTCACTGATTGTGGGTCATTTTGATGAATGACCCAAAAACATAGAGCTTGGAGTCCAAAACAAACAAAAAATACAGTAAGGACTCCGGGGAAACGCAAACACCCTTCTTATTGAATTTAGCCTTGAACGAGCATTTCTGAGTTAATTGACTTGTGCATTGGTTGAAAGTGTGGCTACATTGTATGCTCAGGTCTGTCTTAATTATGGTGGACATATGTGTCTAAGACGTACTTAGTAATAACAGTTTTTAAAGAAAACATTTGGAAATAATATTTTTTTTGTAGAGGTCTAGAATATGAAGTTAATAGAACTCAGCCCTGCTAATATAATAGTTGTATTCCTAAAGATTTAACATGTATTAAATCTAAAGGGTACCTTTTATTACCAACATGACCCAAGCAGGAGTCTTTAATGCGTTCTTGGAATGGGCAGTTTTGCATAGCACTTTAAGTAGTTAAAGCTGAAGTTTAGGTATGGATTGAACCGATATACGTATATATATATAGAGATACATCTCAAAAAAATGTGAATATCATCAAAAACTTAATTTATTTCAGTAATTCAATTCAAAAAGTGAAAGTCATATATTATATACTGTAGATTCAATATACACAGAATGATATATTTCAAGCATTTCTTTCTTGTATTCTTGATGATTGTGGCTTACAGCTAGTGAAACTACAAAATTTAGTATCTCAGAAAATTAGAATATTACAAAAGACCAATAAAAAAAAAGGATTTTTAACCACTTATGGACCGCCCGCCATCGTTTTACGTCACTACTTTGAAGAGAAATACCGTTATGGTAGCAGCTAGCTACCATAAACCCAGTATCCTCTTCTTCAGCGTGCGGTCCGCTTCAAGATAAAAGTGGTCTCTGCGTTATAATCCTTGCAATGTACATAGATCAACCAGATGGGAATGTTTTTTTCACAACAAAAGTGGAGTTACACTTTAATTACTGAAATAAATAAACTTTTTGGTGATGTTAACATTTTTGGAGATGCACCTGCATATACTATACCTTTGAGGACACCATGGATGCTGAAAATCACTGTACTGGGCACCGCAACTACAGTGATCTCCATTAGCTTTCAGGTTCAATGCCAAACAGCTGACCTGCTCTATAGTGAACATAAGTGGAAGCACACTCAGTATAGGCAACATTCAGAGAACACTTTGCTTTTTCTCAATGAATGCAAAGTGTTCTCTGATTGGATGAGGTGGTGATTGTGACACCATCACTCCACCTCTCCACTTTGTTGAATCAGAGAACTCTTTGCATTAATTTAGAAAATGTAATTGTTCCCTGCATGACACTGTGCCAAGGGCAGCTATTTAGATCAGGACCAGGAAGCTAGTGGATCACTGTACTAGAGGTGCCAACTACAGTGATTTCCAGCAGGATCCCACAGATATGGCACATGCATACTTACATTGGCCCTAATTGGACCAATGTAACTATGTAAAAATTGCCATACCTAAGCTTTAGCTATATGTAAACTAAAACTAGATGGATTTAGAGTGGAGTTCCACACATTTTAACAATATATTTACATCCACATGCCCATCCATAGTGCATTTCTAAATGCCATTTTTTTTTTATTAATGTCTAACTATCTTTTTTTGACTTCCGGTCTGGCCGCCTAGGCAATATAGCCATAAGGCGATTCCCTTGAACTCCTGGGATATCGGCGTCATCTATCCCAGGAGTCCATGGGAATCGCCTAATACTAAAATCTAGCGTTATTTGAAGACCGGAAATGACCAGGTTGTCCTCTGATTGACAGCTTGCCATGACAACAGGGTGGGAAACTTCTGCAGCCGCCGCCATTGCTATGGTAACCTGTCATGAAGAAACTGTGCCTCGCAGTGTCAATACTGCGCAGGAGCGAGATTGGGTGGTGCGTGCTGGGTAGTCAGCTTCACCGAATCCCAGAAATAATGTCAAGAGGCCTTCAGATATCCACAAGCTCGATGGCCCCTTCTGAGACCAGGTTAGATTTTATTGGTTTCAAAGAAAAAAGAAGGAACACTTTAGTAACATTATGCCAATCCTAAATAAGACGTGATAACAATGATGGGGGAGCATTTAAAAAAAAATGTTCATGGGGACTGAAGCTCCGCTTTAAGCATGTTAAAGCACTGTAGGGTTGATTTACTAAAACTGGAGAGTGCAAAATCTGGTGCAGCTGTGCATGGTAGCCAATCAGCTTCTAACTTCAGCTTGTTCCATTAAGCTTTGACAAAATAAAAACTGAAAGGCTGATGGGTTTCTATGCAGAGCTGCACCAGATTTTGCATTCTCCAGTTTTAGTAAAGCAATCCTACTGTGCCATAAACAATAGCCATGGGCTTTTTTCCCCTAAAAGGTTGCTTTCACTATTTTTCATCGTTCCTTACATCTCAGTGCTGTTTATCTCCTCCAGCCTCCTTCAGCTGTCTGTATGCACTCATTCCAGCTTCAGCTGCACATCATTGTTCTGGACTGGCTTCCTGATATTGACAAGGGTGGACCATATATATGAAATGTGTGTTGGCGCAGGCACCTGTAGTCTAGGCGTGCATCTGTCTGGATGATCCTCTGATGAAGTCACGTGAGTACATGGGCGTCCGCAGGTAGGGGCAAGGGGGGTCAAGTGCCCCCCCCTGGAATCAGGGATGAGATCTTAAATTCAACACAGTTCCATCCCTATCAGGGTGCGGGCAGCCCACACCCATGTGCAACCCGCCAGTGGGGTGACACCATCAAGGTTCTGCCAAGCCCCCCTATCAGTGTAGCGTGACTGCAGGCTCTTTTCCGTGCCCAGTCCAGCAGAGAACTCGGCAGCGGTGCTATCAGGTTTACCCCCTCCTTTCTCCTGTCAGGGAGAAGAGACGACGGCTCTCACCAGGTTCCTCGCCCAGCTTCCTGCCCGCTCTGTTCCTTCCCTATTGGCCTTAACTGTTCCTGCCCGCTCTGTTCCTTCCCTATTGGCCATAACTGAGGGACAATCAAAAGAGACTAGGAGAGGAGAGAATCATAGGACATGTAGTCCCAAAGATTGGTGGCCCCATTTTCCACACGGAGGAGGATACAGCTTGATCGAGAGATTGAGAGACTGTAGCCTGAGAAAAAAGCTGAGGGAGAGGGTGCTACAGGAAAAAGAACAAGGATTGTGCTGGGCAGAAGCCAGAGAGAGAGAGCCACGCTGCCCAGCGCCACCAGAGAGAGAACTACACTGCCCCATGCCACCAGAGAGAGCCATGCTGTCCAGCACCACCAGAGAGAGCCATGCTGCCCAGCTCCACCAGAGAGAGAAAGACTGAGTCACTGCCAGGGTACATACATGCTACACTACTGACCAGAGTCGTCCCCATGGCGCGTGAGCGATCTTCCAGCTGGAGGGATCACTGGTGTTGTTTCGCTGGGTCTGGTAAGAGGGCCTGTTGGCCATTATCCATTACCTATCTTAGGGATTGTACTAAGTCTGCAGTCTCTGACCATGATAATCTGATACTGACATTGTCAAAAAGGGGCAGCGCATGGGTGACCCTAAAATTATGCCCCCCCCCCTGAAAAAAGTTCTGCGGACGCCCATGCGTGAGTAGTGGAGCAACGCGTTAGAGCTGAGCCGGGGTGACATCAGCGCCACTGTCGGGAGCCAACTAGGGAGAGTGGTGAGCTAGAAGCTGATGGGGATTTACTTTAAGCCTGCTATGTGCTTTTATTTGTTGGTCCATCTCTTACTGAATAAAGGTGTGGATTGTTTTAAATACTACACTATAGTGGTTTTCTCTTTGTAGTTATGAGTATTGCAGTGCCCTTTACGTGTACTGTGAAGATTTAAAGAAACATCGCTTTGGTTTCCAGTAAAGGGGCAGAAAGAGCTTAAGGATATCTGTGAGCCATTCATTTATACCCCCATGAGTTGGGGAGAAGTGTTTTGACCTCTATTAATTTATAGGTCAAATAACTAGGGTGAAGGCACACCCTGCACACGTGGTATATGACTGGTTTACTGGTATACGATTTGCAGTTCTGGGATTTGGGTCCTAATTTCTTGGGATAAAGTTTGTGAGGATAATGTTGTGCTTGCAGCACAGGTTTTCTGGTCCCAAAAAGTCCCTTTTAGTGAGGTGAAGACTTTATTTCATATTTACTGTTACTGCACCAGAATCCTGGACCACATTCCTTTTGAGAAGACCTCTTTCACTTTTGATTTTTCTGGACTATTGTTCACATTAGCTTTCAAGCTTTATTGCATGGACATTCTTTTGACACTGTTTTACTACGTTCTCTAAAAAGATTGTTAATTTGTGATTTTATTTATATCAGTATTTGTTTTCATTTTATTTTCAGCAGCAATTCACTATTTCTGTTTTATATACTTTTCACATTTTGATATTTACTTTTGCTTTGAAAATTACTCAACCGATTCTTAGAAAGTCACTGAAAGTGCAGCTAGTGAGGACAGGACTTCTGACCTACATACTTCTTCCGGATTAGTAACGCGTGTTAAACTCTTAGTAGTGTCATAGTGGTGCCTGTTGAGCTTTATGGATGAGCACAGGAAGATTTTTCAGTTGGAGCCTGCACAGTGTTATAGGGAACTGTTCTCAGATTTTGGACATTTTGTCCCCTGGGCCCTGACCCTTGCTCTGTTTTCACAAAAATTACCAACTTCGCTTTCCTGTTAACATTGTTTGCAAAAAGGTCCAATTTTTAATATACTAGCCTGGGGGGATCCTGCTTCTGGTTGATGTAGCAGAAATTAAAATTACAGCTTGGCGATTTGAATTTGTCCTCTCTAAATCTTACTTTTTGTGCTGCACCCAGTGGTATTAACATTTGAGGCAGTATAGGCCCAGGGACAAATACCCGGGTGACAAGCAGTTTGTGTCTTGGGCCTTCGTCCCTGGAAGCATATTGCCCTAAATGTTATTAGCGATAGGTGCATTGTCCAGCCGCAGCAGGTTTTAGGCTGTCATTGAGTTTTGCAGGATGCCGACAGCAGGGCTGAACGTGTGCCTGTGCTTTCTACCCACAACTTAACACTGGAGTCTCATGTACCAGGACTAAATTCCCACACAGGCATGAGGTCTTCATGTCTAGCTGGCAACAGTTCCTCCCCAGCCCCTTCTTCAGCTACCTTATGTCTAAGCCCTTGTACACGCCGTCGGACATTCCAACGGAAAATGTCCAATCGGGCCATGTTGTCGGTTAATCCGACTGTGTGTGGACTCCATCGGATTGTTTCCGTCTGAATATCTGACGGACAAAGTTTTAGAGCTGGGCTATAAAACTTTCCAACAACATGATCCGATCGGACTTTGTCCGATTCTGTGTAGAGAATTCCGATCGGACAAAGTGCCACGCATGCTCAGATCAAATTCCTAGACCAAAGCTATTGGCTACTAGCCTGAACGTAGTCCCGTCGTAATGAAATAATGTCATCACGTTAGGTACGATCGGATTTTCCGACAACTTTGTCCAGCCGTGTGTATGCAACACAAGTTTCGGACAAAATCCGTCGGACAAAATCCAACGGATTTTGTTGTCGGAATGTCTGACCGTGTATAAAAGGGCTAACACAAGCCAAATTTTCTTTTACTTTTATTTCATTTTGGATAAAGTGGGGAAGACTTAAAGAAGAATTCCAGGTATGAATATTTTTACCAGCTTGGAATAATGGAAGTATGTATATCCTATACCTGGCCGATCCCCGTGGAAGCTGCAAATCACTGAAGTAGACACTGTTACTTCAGTAATCTCCATTTGCTGGTCCAAATAAAGTCACTCGGCATGGCCATCATTTAGAGATTGCTTTGCATTTTCTCAAGGAATGATTGGATGATTTGTAAAGGTGGGGCAATGAAATCACAATCTATACCTTGTCCAATCAGAGAAAGTATTGCATTCATTGAGAAAATGGAAAACATTCTCTGAATGTCACTGTGACAAACCAGAGAAATCTTATGCTCACTAATCTGACGGGCAGCTGCTCAGCACGGCACCCGGAAGCTAGTGGAAATCATTGTAGTATAAGTGTTTACTACAGATAATTCCATCTTACAGAGTTCCTGGCCAGGTATGATACATGAATAGTTACATTGGCCCAAGCTGAACCACTGAAACGATGTAAAAATAATCATAATTGAAATTCTTCCTTAACATTTATTCAGATTTTCATTTATAAATATATCCAGAAGCCAGTATACAAAGGTTCGATGAAGAAAATCTACTGGAATTTCTTGCCAAAGAAACTAAGGTTTCATGGGCACGATGGTCCCCTTTATCAAAGTACCTGAACACCCACAAAGGATGTATTGTCTGTTACCTTGATAAAGCACACCATCACATTTCTGAAACATTGACTTCTTTGACATGGAATTCCAATAAGTATTCTGGATTAAACCTTGATGTGCTGGCAGCAGCATTCATAATGGACTGAAAGGGGGATAACCTATGTAAAGGTATTCCACTGAGAAGGGAGTTGCAGTAGTTGACGAGAAAGTGAACTAGGAGCTTTGTGGTGTCATTGGTTAGAAAGGAGTGTATTTTGGAGATGCTGCGGAGGTTGAGGCGGCGGGATTTGGACAGTGATTGGATGTGGGGCAGAAAGGATAATTCAGAGTCCAGGATCACACTTAGAACCTTGGCATGGAGAGGCTAGTGATGTCATGTGTTATTGTGTGGGCCACCAAGTCTTGGGTATCAGTGTTTCACAGAACATGGAGAGGTCCATCAAGTCTCCTAACTTTCTGAGAGTAGAAAAAAGAAAATTCTATCAAATACTTACCATAATTTTCCTTTCCTGGTGGCAACCCATGGCAGTTTACTCTGGCATGTGATAATATGCTGCCATGTTGGCACCAGGATAACAGAAAATAGTTTCAAATACTTAATGTAATTTAAATTTCCTGGCGCCAACCCATGGCAGCATACTACCACATGTATGCTGCAATGTTGACGCTAGGAAAGTAGGATAAGGATGCCTCCAGCACAGAGCGTGTATGCAATGTGAAGACCTGTGCTTCAATGCCAATTAACTAGAAGAATTAAAATAAAAATAAAAAAAAGTTGTTTGAACCCACTAATGCTTTAATTAACCATTACTTTTCCCTTTTACTGACAATAAATTCAATAATATAGAAGTTTGATAAAAGGTTTAGTGCAGTATACAATATTGGTTGTTAAATAGTTCATTTACTTCTATACATTAGACCAAGAAGAGGGACATCAAAGGGGGTGAAAGGGAAGTTGGTCCAAAAGACGTACAGTCCCTCCAAATGAGGTACATTTGGGAGCTATGATCATGGTTAATACATAGTCTACACATGGCTGATTTAACTTTTTTGAAGTGAAATCTTTTGTCAGATCAGCAGTAAGTCATATCAAATTCCTGCTGTCAGACATTTCATAATACCCGCAGCATTACCACCTTTCTTCACTGTGTGGGAAATCCTTGGATATGTCAGTGGAAACAGCAGCCATTTTGCCTCTGTCCCACACAACTGACAGGCGCTTCCTGCTGCATTCCATGTGTCATTGCTATGGTTCATGGTACTTATCAGCAGTAGTAGTAATAACATGACCTGGGTCTCACCGTGTCACTTTGTGACAAAAAAAGTATTTGTAGAAAAAAAAAAAACATTTAAACCAATTTTTTGACACAGAAACTTTAAAGGTAACAATGTTTTTTTTTCTATTCTTAACTAGAAATTCACCACATTTTTTTTAAATTTCTCTGACAGTGAAAACTGGGAGTTTTTAGCAAAATGTCATCATTGTGGCAAATTAAGTTAAAGAGGAACCTCAGTCCCTGTAATGCTGGCCCCACAGTATGTACTCTGCCATCTTTGAGAAAACCAACACATGCTCAGATTTACCAAAGCACTTTGCCAGGTCCCAAAGGTCCCTTCATGACATCAATGCAAGGGTGGAATTAAGCAAAATGCCATTCTTGCCTCCTAGGCAAAAAAGAGCACACACAAAAAAAAAGGTTAAAATACGTTGTTTTTTTTTTGGGGGGGGGGGGGCGGGGTAAAGATCCACTTTAATGTGGAAAAATTAAGATGTTTTTAAATGCAACAGACTTTAAATGGCTCCTGAGGGTTACCGAAAGCTTTTTTCAGCTACCCTGGGACCCTAACCAAACTTACAAGGAGATGGAGAATGCCTACCAACCTTACAGGTAGACGAGGAACCCTAACCAACTCTACAGAGAAATAAGGAACCTTTACCAACTTTTCAGGGAGATGACGAACCCTAACCAACCCTTCAGAGATATGAGGAAACCCAACCAACTTTACAGGGAGCTGAGGAACCCCAACCAACTTTCCAGGGAGCTGAGAAACCCTAACCAACTTTAGAGAGAGATGAGGAACCCCAACCAACTTTCCAGGGAGCTGAGAAACCCTAACCAACTTTACAGAGAGATGAGGAACCCCAACCAACCTTACAGAAAGATGAGGAGCCCCAACCAACCTTACAGGGAGATGAGGAACCCCAACCAATCCTACAGAGAGATGAGAAACCCCAACCAACCCTACAGGGAGATGAGGAATCCTAATTAACCCTACAGAGAGATGAGGAACCCCAACCAACTTTACAGGGCGATGAGGAACCCCAACCAACCTTACAGACAAGGCTGGGACAAGGGGTGGGCAGGAGTGATGGCTGCTCTAGGTGCAGTGGGGA
This sequence comes from Lithobates pipiens, assembly GCF_037356315.1. Taxonomy (NCBI): domain Eukaryota; kingdom Metazoa; phylum Chordata; class Amphibia; order Anura; family Ranidae; genus Lithobates; species Lithobates pipiens. Next base: position 236,186,391 of record NW_027507790.1, read on the forward strand.
TTTGGGGATTTTGCTATAAATGCCGATTTTGAGGGGGGGGGGGTGGTTGTGTTAGGAAGGGGGATTTGGAAGGGGGGGGTTTATGCTTAGAGGGAAAAATGTAGGGGTAGAGGATTTGTGCTAGGGTAGGGGATTTGAGGAGAGTAAGGATTTGTTCTAGGAGAGGGGGATTTGGGGAGGGAGAGTACTGAAAGGGGGGGGGGATTTTTGCTTGGGGAGAGATTTGACTTACAAAGGGAATTTATGCTTAGGTGGTAAGTGTGAAGATTAGTGCTCAGGGGAGGGGATTTTTGCTGACACATAAAATTCATACATTTTGAGGAGGGGGGTGCCATTTGGCATCTTTGCCCTGGGCACTAGAAGACCTCATCCCTGCACTGCTTACAGGTAGATGCAGCATTCCAACCACCCTTACAGGGAGATGAGAAACCCCAGCCAACCCTATAGAGAGATGAGGAACCCCAACCAACCTTACAGGCAGGGCTGGACTGGGACAAAAATTTGGCCCTGGACTTAACCCAGAGTGGCACACTTTAATTTTGCAAACATGCACAAAAACAGTATATAATATAAATAATATGTATACTTATTGAGTTTGAGATGGATCTGAGATGGTGAGGCCTTTGTATGGGGCATCAGAGCGACCCAGGGGAAAATTGACACCTTGTCCCCCGGTAGGGTGATCACATTTAGACCCGGGGGGGGGGGGGGATGTAGTCTCAGGGTTGACGGGGAATTCAGCGGCGGGGGTGATTTGTTGGGTGAATGGCTGGTGCTGGCAAGTAAAATATCCCCACATCATGCTTAATATGGTGTCAGGATGATCAAATCACATTATTTCGATTGCTACATTGTAATATATAATGAAATAGTTCAACTCACCAGAATGCAGAATGAGTAGGAACCATTGCCTGTTACCAGATGCAGCATGTCATTTGCCACCGCCGCCTGCCACCAGATGTTGTGTGTCACTTGCCACCATCGCTTGCCAACGTATGCAGTGTGTCACATGCCACGTCATCTGCTGCCGGAGAGAGGGGGAAGGGAGAGGGAGCCGGGAGAGAGAGAGGGGGGACATGAGAGAGAGAAAGAGGGGACATGGAGAGAGAGGTGACATGGAGAGAGAGAGAAAGGGGGCGGGGAGAGAGAGAGAGGGGGACATGGAGAGAGAGGATGTGGAGAGAGAGAGGGGACATGGAGAGAGAGGGGGGCATGGAGAGAGGGGGACATGGAGAGAGAGAGAGGGACATGGAGAGAGAGAGAGGGACATGGAGAGAGAGAGGGACATGGAGAGAGAGGGGGGACCTGGAGAGAGAGAGAGAGGGGGACATGGAGAGAGAGGGACATGGAGAGAGAGAGGGACATGGAGAGAGAGGGACATGGAGAGAGAGAGGGACATGGAGAGAGAGTGAGGGGGACATAGAGAGAGAGAGAGAGGGACATAGAGAGAGAGAGAGAGGGACATGGAGAGAGAGAGAGGAAGACATGGAGAGAGAGGTCCTATGGTTGGGCCGGCCCTGGGCAGTACAGCAGTGCTCAAAATAATGGCTGTGCGGGCCATGCATCCATTATTTTAACAGGCTGTCTGTCACTGAAACCAACCGGCCCACTGAGCCATCGGCCCACCGGGAATCTCCCGGTAGTCCCGATGGCCAGTACATGCCTGCTTACAGGGAGATAAGGAACCCCAAGCAACCTTACATGAAGATGAGGAAGCCAAAACCTAGATGATCTCCTGGCTCTGTAAGCCCACCTCATATTATAACTATTTAAGCAATGGCTTACAGAGAAAACATTTTAGCTTTTAGCTGGTGTGGCAGAAGTCACTTGATTTTCTTAAAATGTATGAATTTTGAAGTTAGATAAAAAAAAATTACATTTGCCCAGAGTTGTTACCTGTTCTGTTAGCTCAAAACTTTTCAACAGCATGTTCTGCAGGTTGCAGCTGCGGATCCCCGTTTTAATAAAACACATTCTTGCTTAGTAGAAGGCTGTGATGTGATGCTGAGTAGTGTTCAGGATCATTCTCACCTCCAGCTTTCTCACCCAGCTATCAGACCACTGTCTGCACATTGTCAAGATCAAGTGGCTTTTCCTGCTCACTGCAACTCTGTACCCTGTGATGGAGATAATCGGCTTAACACAAACATCTTCATAGCCAGGCGTTTACAGCTACAGAGACCTCGTTCATATCTACAGCCTGTCAGACACATACTTTCCACCTCTTTTTTGTCAAGAGGGAAAAAAGGGCTTTTTAACTGGGTTTTCCAGTGTAGGATTTCTAATCACAGATGGCTGTCCCATCTTGAAGCTGATAATAACTAACTGATGGACACTTCCTTTTGAAATTCTTCATTGCTTTTGGTTTATTGGAATTTATTTTTATTTTTTTATTTTTTTGCGCCCAGCATGTGGCTTCTTTTTAAACATTCTGACAAAAATTCCAACTGTTCTTATGACATTAAACTAAATTTAATTAAAATAAATTAATTTAAACTCTTAATTCAGTTCAGAGCATACCAACATTCCCATTACAATACCGAAATCCAAAAACGAATAATGTAAAAATGTAATATATTGTAGCTTACCAATTTTTAAAAGTGGTGGCTGCATTTTTTTTTACTTTCTTTCCTTTATTATATTAACACACATCCTATCTAAGGCCTGATTCACACCTATGGATTTTTAGTGCTTTTTGCATTTTGCAGATTTGCACTACAGAACGTGTTCCATAGGAAACCATGGTAAATGGACTGTAGTGCAAATCTGCAAAATGCACTAAAACTGCATAGGTGTGAATCCAGCCTTAGGGTGTCTTCATTTTGGTTGGTGGAGCATCGGTGACATCTTTAGTCTGGATTCACACCTATGTAGTTTTAGTGCTTTTTGCATTTTGCAGATTTGCACTACAGTCCATTTAGCATGGTTTCCTATGGAACACGTTCTGTCGTGCAAATCTGCAAAATGTAAAAAGCACAATAAATGCATAGGTGTGAATCCAGCCTTAGGCCGCGTACACACGGGCGGACTGTCTGACGGACTTGGTCCGCTGAAACGTGTTTCAGCGGACAATCCGCTCGTGTGTGGGCTTCAGCGGACTTTTTCAGTGGACAGTCTGGCGGACTAAGTCTTTCGGAATTTCCGTAATATTGTCCGTCCAAACTTGGTTTCAGCGGACAGTCCGCTCGTGAGTAGGCAAGTTGGACGGACTAAGTATGGCGCATGCTCAGAAAGGTTGCATTGCAGTGTATTGGACGTCGTATTTCTAGTCCCGTCGTACGTGCCATACACGTCATCGCGCAAGCTTTCAGCGGACTGTCTGTTCGTCGTGTGTGGTCAAGTCCGTTCATTCAAAAGTAGGACGGACTGTCTGTCGGATTGTCTGACGGACTTAGTTGGACGGATAGTCCGCCCGTGTGTACGCGGCCTTAGTCAGAAGTATTGTCAGCCTGGTTAGAGAGTAGTGTTAAATACACTTTTTATCGGATCAGATTTATAAGGGCTTGACAAAAAATGTAATCCTTTTGGGATAAAGGTTTTACATAAATAAATAAAATTTGTCCATTGTAAGTACCACGTGGTAAATGGTTTTGTCTTTTAGGTACACATATAGTACGAGTATGTGGGTTTTTTTTTTTTTTTAAACTTCCTTTTATTCATATATAAGTATAAAAAAAATGATTTCTTTAAAAGTTAAGTTCACCTGTAGGAGCATGTTATGTGTTACACCCATATTTAGGGTATAACATGTAGCATGCTCCTATGCACCCGCCTCACGCCACCAGAGATTTTCTCTTTGTGATCCTCTGGGATCCTCTCCCCGCACACGGTGTCATATTTTGGAAACTGCACTGCTCTGCATTATTCATTCACAGCCCCATCATTCATTCACAGGATTCTGTGAATAAATAGACTACAAGTCATCATCCACTGTGGCAGACAGATGAGTGGTATCAATGACCTGCTGATCAGCACACTCATAGTTTGTTCGCACTGCCTACAACTCAGGGAATGTCTGCCCGTTCAGAGGTACGGGCAGAAAACTCTAGGTAGTGTGTAGGAGCCTGACATTGCACTTACGATCCACTGCATTTATTATTTTATTTATTTGTTTATTTATTTGCAAAGCTTAAAGTGTTTGTGAACCCATTTATATGAGACTATGCCAGCCCCTCTATTAGAGGCTGGCATAGCACACTATGTAAGTTGTTTTTAAAAAACGAGCGTTGTTAATACCGAATTTGAGCTGTCTTCAGGCTGGTCACATGACTCGTGGCCGCTTTATGTCTCTGATGGATGTCTTCTATGGGAGGGACCTGGCATCTCCCTCTGTCGTCAGCCGGGGAGATCATGTGGCTGCTCATCTCCTCCCACAGAAGCTCTGTCTCGTAGCTGTAAAGCGGCCATGAGTCATGTGACCGGCCTGAAGAAAGCTCAAAATCGGTATTTAGAATGCTCGTTTTTAAAAACAACTTACATAGTGTGCTATGCCAGCCTCTAATAGAGGGGCTGGCAGTGACAATTTTAATTATTTTTATTTTTTTTCAAGAATAGCAGCAGGGGAGGGGGGCAAAGACAGACATGGAGAGGAAACTGACAGGCAAGAAGGAGGGGGTTAGAAGGAGAGAGGAGAGCAGAGGGGACAGCAGAGGGGACAGCAGCGTATGATGCAGGGACGTACTCTGACCACAGTGGTCAGGGCGGCGCAGTCCTGATTTTCGAGGTCAGCTCAGAGAGGGCACTCAGGAAGTGGCAGATTCAGGGCTGGGTTTTTTACAGTTTAGAAGAGGGCAGATTACACAACACAAGCACTGTGCTGTGTAGTCTGCTTTAAGGGACCAGGATCTGCATTTTTTTTTTTGGTGGGGTAACAAACACTTTAACTTATGCCGCGTACACACGAGCGGACTGTATGGCGTACTTAGTCCGTCATAAAATCCGACGGACAGTCCGTCATACTTTCGACTGAACGGACTTGACCACACACGGATGCACAAACAGTCCGTCGAAAGCTTGCGCGATGACGTGTACAGCACGTACGACGGGACTAGAAATAGGAAGTCCAATACACAGCAAAGCACCCTTCCGCCGTGTAAATCCTTTCTGAGCATGCGCCATTCTTAGTCCGTCGAACTAGCCTACTGACGAGCGGATTGTCCGCTGAAACCAAAGTACGACGGACAGAATTTCGAAAAATCCAAAATACTTAGTACGCCAGACTGCACGCTGAAAAAGTCCGCTGAAGCCCACACACGAGCGGACTGTCCGCTGAAATGTGTTTCGACGGACTAAGTACGCCATACAGTCCGCCCGTGTGTACGCGGAATTAGCCTTTAAAATAAACAAATAATAAGCTGAGTACATTGCACATCCGTCAATGTTTCCCCTTGTATTTTATTCATACATGAATGATACAGATTTTCCGATTTACCAAAATAAATGGATAAATACTTTGCAAAGTGTTTCATGGACCTTCTTCAGGATGGATGAGCATCCTAAAATTGTATAGCCAGCCAATGAATATCCAATGTCAAAACCATACTCAAATATTGTTTGTTTTTTGTTTGTATTTGTCAATTTATTTGTACCCTGGGATTCTTGTAGGGGGTGCATATGGTGTGGAAGATATTTAAAGATTTAAAGGGAACTTCTCCTTTTAAGCGGTCTTGTATCTAAGAATAACGGCCAGCTACACCAATACTGTATTCTTCTACAAAATTCACCTCTGATCAACAAGGCACTAATATTAATAACAATGCAGGGCTTACATACAAGAGGTTGTGCGGACAGGCCTGTGCTGACAGAATTTCCCAGGATATGACTCCCTGGAGGGTCCTCTTTTTTGATCCTGCCATAAATTGAATCCCCCTCCCCTTTATTTATATATATATATATATATATATATATATATATATATTTTTTTTTTTTTTTTTTTTTTTTCCCCCTCTATCTTGAGTGTTATCACTAAAAAACGAAAACATTTTTTACTTGAACATAAGTCTGCATTTTCATCTTCTAAGGAATACATTTTTTCTTTGAAGCAATAAGGTCTTAATATTTTATGTAGAATTTTTTCTACACACTTCTTTTTGGCTCAATAAATTAACCTTTTTATATTGCCTTTTTTTTCCTCTCCCCCTTCTCATGTTGGCTAAAAACAGGTGTAGTCACTAACCACTTGAATAATTGGTGGTATCAATTAAATATGCAAATTTTTTGTGACACTAACCTGATGGGCCAATGGAGTTTGCATATGTGTATGTGAGTATATATATATATATATATATATATATATATATTTTGCCATATCTGTTTTAAACCAGCTATGACTAAGGCAATTGCCGAAACGCGTCAGTTTATTGTTTTACTGTCACTCTGATGTACCAATAAACGACACTTCAAGGATAACAGTGTTGCCGGCTCTTCTTACTACTGTTCCCTGCTGTATGGTATACTTTCCACTGGTCCAGGCCAGGGTACTGGGTATGTGAGTCTCCACCACTGGCCTTCTTTGAGGTAGTCTACCCAGAACCTGAACCATCTCTCTTCACAAGAAACATATCCTCTGTTTATAAACCTAGTCTCTCACTACTGACGGGTCCTAGTCCCTGTCTTGTACTCCCCGCATTGTACTGTATGACAGGGACATAGCTAGAGCTACTGTATGTATAGCCCATCTGCATCCAAGAGGGCCACCCAAATCTTGGGAGAACTCTGTGTCTTTTGCTAGACACAGGCTTCCACAAGATGGAACCAGGAATCAGCAGCAGGGGACACATTGGTCCTAGCATCTGTAGTAAATGGCAGCCATGTGGCCACTACTACTATAAGACAAAACAGGAAGTGACTGAGCGATCACTAGCTAGAGACATCACTTCCTGCATTGCCACTGTGGGACAATCCAATTGCTTACATTCCATCTCCTCTAAGGTAGGTGGAGCCATACAATAGTGGTGATCATTAATGTGTCGGCCTCAAGTACTGTTGAATGTCTGGGTTGTAGTTCCTAAATCTTTAAAGAGTAACTTCATCCAAAAGGGATATTTAGTTATAGCAGGAGTCTGGTGGGCTGCCAAACATCAAATCTCCCTACAATCTGAAATCTTCTCAATCTTCTCAAACTCCCAACTCTGTTCTTGTCCGTCTTGGACCTTTTGGTGTTCCCACCCACTTTTGTGTGTTGCAGCTTCTCCTTTTACTTTCTCCATAATATGTAATAATCTTCAATAGGTATAGAGAGAACTCCTTTAAATGATCACAACACATATAGAGACCCAGGAACTAAGCGCAGAGATTCCACTAGAAGAATCCCAGAGGGATATAAGGAACTATCAGATGGTCTGCGTTAAAGACAAGGCTGGGGGGCCGAATCTGGCCCTCTGGGTCATATCATGTGGCCCTTGCACCTCTCCTGAAACTGCGGCACCCCCTCATCTTCACTCCCACCTTGTCTCAGCAGTCAGCAGCAAAGAGGAGGACAGAACTCCTCCTACAGATCCTGCACTTCTCCATCTTCCCCTCGTCTCTTCCTCCCCTGGTCTCAGGATTCAGCTCTCCAGCCCTCCTCTGGTCCTCCTCCAGACCCTCACTTTCTACTTCCCAGCTTCACTTCCAGCTTCTTCCCAGCTGCAGCAGCACATAGTAAGGGGGATGCACTATAATGTAAGGGAGGGTGGGGGAGTCTTGACTTCTGATGGTGGTGGGGGGTCTTGACATCTGATGTAAGGGGAGGTGAGGTGCTCTGGACATCTAGTCTTACAGATACAACCGGTCCTTTGAGGGCGACCATATTGCTGATGCGGCCCATGATAAAATCAACTTTGATACCCCTGGTCTAAGTGTTCCTTGTCTACCATAATTTGGAAAATCGGTTCTGGGTGGACTGTTGTTAACATTAACATGGATGATTATTTGGAGCACCTTAGGGTGCAATGCTGGTGGTAGAAAAGGGTTTTCTGTAGGAGAGATGGCCAAAGCATCCAGTGTGCAAGAAGCCCTAAACTTGAACTGTAGCAAATAACACAAAAACATTACCGAGATTAGGGTTGGCTGATAGAATCATTTGATACTAGATGAATATCTGAGATTGACACAGCGTGCGTGGCCTGCAGGTGATCCACATTCTTTAGTTGCTATGACTTTGTTTTTATTTCCATTCAAGGTAATATGAACCAGGGGATATTTAACCAGAGGGGTTCTAAGACTTGCTATGTCTTTCTATTTCTTCTAGCATGTAGAATACAGAGAAATCATGGTATCGGTAACACGACCATACGGCACTAATTACAGAAGCTACAGGAACTGTAAATTTTAAGGAACATTCCAGTCAAATATGAACATTTTGCATTTAAACTGACTCAGGGGGATGAAGCCAACCTGCTGAATGGCTCTGATTGTCATCCGGGAGCTCAACTTCCACACCTGGCTGCTTTACTAGCTAAATGTCTATTGGCTTCAAATAACCTCATCTTCCAAATGGCCTTGAATCTAAAAAATCTATGTAAGCCCCAACATTGAACTTTTCTTGTTTGCCTCCTTTTGGTCTGTGAAATATACCTTTAAAGCCCCCCTCCCCCCCAGCAAAGTCAGCAGCTACGCATACTGTACACATACTGTAGCTGCTGATTTTTAATATTAGGACACTTACCAGTCCTGGAGTCCAGCGATGTCGGCACCCCAGCTGATGTTTCCAATGACTCTCGGGTGCTGCCGCCACCATTGCCTGTAAGGGAAACCGGCAGTGAAGCCTTGCGGCTTCACAGCCAATACCCTACTGTGCGAAGCACACTCCGCTTTCTGAATGGCCCGGCGGCATACCATCCCAACTTTTTGAGATGGGAATGAGGGACGCCTATCAGCAAAAGTATGCAGGCATAGGACATACCCCTTGACACTCCCCCTTAAAGGAGGATTATACAAAAAAACAAGATTGGTTAAACCCACAAGTGCTTTTTTTACCACTTCTATTCCTTTATATTGGCTTTTGGAATTTACAAATGCAGCAATTTTGGAAATCAGATGAAAGGCTTAGCATTGGAAAACACTTTTTGATAGATTAAAAGTGCATTTTATATACAGCTATATAGATCAGACCAAAATGAGGGACAAATGAGGAGGAAAGGGGGACAGAGGGATATTGCTCCAAATCAGGGACAGTTCCTCGAAATCTGGAACAGTTGGGAGCTATTTAAGCAGGCAGCACAGTGGCTAAGTGGTTAGCACTTCCGTCTAGCCACACTGGGGTTGTTAGTTTGAATCCCAACCATGGCACTACCTGCCTGGAGTTTGCCTGATCTCCCTGTGCCTGTGTGGAGTTCCGCTAATGCCGTGTACACACGATCAGACTATCCGGCGGACTTAGTCCGGCAGACAACCCGCTGGACTTTGCAGCGGAGGTCCGTCGGACTTTCCGAACTAGTGGACCTGCCCACACACGCTCACACACGAGACCGGACTTTTCTGGCGGACTAGGTCCGGCAGACAAGCCGCCGGACTATGGCGGGGGTCCGCCAGACTTTTGAAATGAACTTGCCCACACACGGAGTAAAGTCCGTTCATTTTGAACGTGGCTCCAGGTACACAGAACTAGCGAAGGAAGTCAATGTTGCCACCTCCATCGGCGAGATTGACACCTCGCTAACCCCGTCACCTGGTATGGATTTAAAGGGGAACCCCTACGCCAAAAAAACGGCGTGGGGGTCCCCCCAAGGTCCATACCAGACCCTTATCCGAGCACGCAGCCTGGCCGGTCAGGAAAGGGGGTGGGGATGAGTGAGCTGTACCAGGCCACATGCCCTCAACATGGGGGGGTGCTTTGGGGAAGGGGGGCCCTGTGGCCCCCCCACCCCAAAGCACCTTATCCCCATGTTGATGAGGACAAGGGCCTCTTCCGGACAACCCTGGCCGTTGGTTGTCGGGGTCTGCGGGCGGGGGCTTATCAGAATCCGGGAGCCCTCTTTAGTAAGGGGGCCCCCAGATTCCGGCCCCCTACCCTATGTGAATGAGTATGGGGTACAATGTTCCCCTACCCATTCACCTGGGGAAAAAAGTGTACATAAAAAAAACACAACACAGGTTTTTAAAATACTTTATTAGACAGCTCTGGGGCTCTTCTTTCGTCTTCGAGGGTCTTCTCGCCGGACTTCTCCGATATCTTCTGCTCTTTTGCTAGCTCTTTTATTAGCGGAGGAGCCCGGCTTTCTCCTTCGTGGCCGCCGCTGTCCGGGGGTCTTCTTCCGACTTCGGGGGTCTTCTTCGGACTTTGGGGGTCTTATCCCGCTCTTTGGTTCTTCTTGCCCGGCTTCCGTTTTCTTCTTCCAGCTCTTTTACTAGCGTTGGCCCGGTCTTCTGTCGCTGTCGCCGCCTTCTGCTTCTTCTTCTTCTTTTTCCTGCTTCTTCCTGCTTCTTCCTTATTCTCTTCTTCCGATGTTGACACAAAGCTCTCTCTGGCCGCAATGGCAGGAACGCGTTTGCGGCGACTTATATAGGGATAAGGGGAGGGGTCACCAGGTGAAGTCACGCGATGACCCCACCCCTTATGATGTCACAGTCCCGGAGGATGCCGAGTCCGGCGGACAATTTTGAGTCAAGACTTCTTTCCGCTGTACATTTGGGAAGAAAAACACATGGGCGGATTGTCCACCGGATAATCCGATCGTGTGTACGCAGCATAACACTGTAGTTACACAAACTACAGCAAACATATTTTCTTTTGGGATGAAGACTTGACATAAATAAATAAAAGCGGATCGTTGTAAGCACCCCTGTCAGTGGTAAATTATTTGTCTCCGCGTTCTATTTGCTACATTTGTAGGGGAGCTTATTCTGTTGAAAAACAGACTTATGCCGCATACACACGGTCGGACTTTCCAAGGGCAAATGTGCAATCGGAGCTTGTTGTCAAAAATTCGGACCATGCGTAGGCTCCATCGGACAGTTTCCATCGGAATTTTCCAACAACAAAATACGTTTGCGCAAAACTTATGTAGACAATTCCGACGCAAAAGTGCCATGCATGCTCGGAATCAAGCAGAAGAGCAGCACTGGCTATTGAACTTTTTCTCGACGCGTCGTACGCTTTGTACGTCACCACGTTGTTGACGTTCAGAATTCCCAACCAACTTTGTGTGACCATGTCTATGCAAGACAAGTTTGAGCCAACATCCGTCTGAAAAAAAACATGGGATTTTGTTGTCGGAATGTCCGATCGTGTGTACGATCGGACATGTCCAATCGTGGGGCATTACTGGCCAGATCACAAGGTGAAAATGAAGGAAAGAAAGCCTACAAAAAAAAAGAAAGAAAACGAATGCCATCACTTTTAGTAATTGGTAGGCTTCAATATAATAAATGTTTGCTTGCGGGTATAATATAACTTTATGGTTCTTTTGGCTTTTATTGCAGATATTTTTGTATCTCTTATCTATCATGTTGCCTAATATAAAAAAAAAAATATGATATCTATTTTTCCTGTTCTCCTGAGTACGGCTCCTCTGATGTTCTGTGAATAGCTGTTTGTTTATGACAATCGATCACTTACATAAACAGCATCTTGTCAGCCGGGCTCGTGGAAGTAAATCCTTTAATCCCAGCCCTGGAGGACTGACTACTGTATTACAGGGAACCGAGGGGAGAGGTATAATCCTTCCTCCTAATATTAAACAAAACCATCCATGTTGCGCACATCGCTCACGGGTTTTATATGCTTGTGACGGAAGTCTTCTACATGTCGTCAGTATATAATACGTATATGAGATTATCGCAACCACGCTTGGTTTATCGGCTCATCGAGGATTCCTGGCATGGTGGTATTATCTCATATCAATGAGGATTACCATTATAGAACACTCAATATTATCAAAGATCCCATCTGAAGGTAACACCAAGGACCCACCAGGTCTTTTTTGGCACTTTTTGTCAAACTGCTTATAACCCTCAAACATATGTATGTATTTGCGCAGCAGTTTTACAAAAGCAATTTTTCTGGAAAAAACGACACTTTAATGAATAATAATAAAAAATAAAAAAAAAACACAATATATATCCCATTTTTTTTAGTAAAGTATGAAAGATGATGTTACGCCGAGTAAATAAATACCTAACATGTCACTCTTTAAAACTGGGCACGCTCATGGAATCGTGACAATTTCAGGTACTTAAAAATCTCCATAGGTGACGCTTTAAACATTTTTTTTTTTACTAGTAATGGCGGCGATCAGGGATTTTTAGGGGGACTGCAACATTGTGGCGGCCAGCTAGGAAACTGTTGACACTTTTTTGGGACCAGTGACATTTATACAGTGATCAGAGCTCAAAAATATGTAGTGATTACTGTATAAATGACAATGGCAGGGAAGAGGTTAACTCTAGGAGGCGATCAAGGGGTTAAATGTGTTCCCTGGGGGGTATTTCTAACTGTGGGGGGAGGGGACTGACTGGAGGAGGAGAGGGATTGATGTTCTTGATCACTGGAAACAGACCATCAGGCCGCGTACACACGGGCGGACTGTTCGCCCAACTTTGTCCGCTGAACAGTGTTTCAGCGGACAATCCGCTCGTGTGTGGGCTTCAGCGGACAGTTTCAGCGGACAGTCTGACGAACAAAGTTTTTCGGAATTCCCGTAAGACAGTCCGCTGAAACTTGGTTTCGGCGGACAGTCCGCTCGTGTGTAGGCTTGTTCGACAAACTAAGTTTCGCGCATGCTCAGAAAGGATTTACACGGCGAAGGTTGCATTGCAGTGTATTGGACGTCGAATTTCTCGTCCCGTCGTACGTGCCGTTCACGTCATCGCGCACGCTTTCAGCGGACTGTTCGTTCATCATGTGTGGTCAAGTCCGTCCATGCAAATTTTGAGCGGACTGTTTGTCGTATTGTTTGACGAACAAAGTTGGGCGAACAGTCCGCCCGTGTGTACGCGGCCTCACTCTCTACTCCCCTGTCAAATCTGTTTGTTTACATTGTCAGATCCCCATTCTGGAGCAATTGCGGGTGGCCAGTGGATATCGTGGGCACTGGGCAGGCGCACCCCCTCTGTGTGGCATGCCCCCGCCCACCTGCTATAGCTGTTAAAGGAACCAACGTACAGGTAAGGCAATTTTCAGGAAGGAGCCGACCTGCCCCAGTATAATGATGGGGGTTGGTCGGCAAGCAGTTAAGGTGGATCTTTACCCCCCCCCAAAAAAAAAATTACAAGGCAGCACTTCTGCCTTTTCCACTTACGCATGAATTACATTGTGCCTGATTTAAGCGTGTGTAGATGTGCTAAAGGGCTCTGCCCAGCCTTCAGTAGCTGCCAGAGACCTTTGTCACATCTGCACATGCGCTGCACATGTGTGCGACACGGCGTGATTAGGAAGATGCAGGACTTTGTGTTAGTTCTTGCACGCGCCTTGAAAAATTGGCGCATGCTCAAGCTGGAACAAGAGTTTTCTTCCTAATTCTGCGCAGATCTGCTGCAGGGCTCAAAAGCACAGGCAGAGTATATCGACACATTTGCGCATGGGGAGGACCATCAAAAATGGAGGTGGGGCCCACAGTAATGGTACTGAAGTTCCCTTTTACGTACATGTAAGTAACTATGTAAGTTTTACTGTTAAAGTGGTTGTAAACCCTTTACAACCACTTTATACTGCAGACAAGCCTATAATAAGGCTTACCTATAGCTACACCGTTTATCTAGTAAACCTGCACAGTTTAGGATATATCCTCTGTATTTGCATGTGACATCATCGGCACATGCGCACTTAAAGAGGGAGTCCACTGGAAAAAAAAAAAATATTAAAAGCCAGAAGCTATAAATACTACAGCTTCTGACTTTTAATAAATGGACACTCACCTGTCCCAGGGTCCAGCGATGTCGGCAGCCGAGACTGATCGATCGCTCGGTGAGGGAATCAGGAAGCACTGCGGCTTCACTTCCCGGTTCCCTTCTGCGCATGTGCGAGTCACGCAGCGCAATGGGAATGGTCCGCGCTGTCTCTGAGACCCGTGTGTGTCCCAGCAGACAGCGTGGCGGGACAGGAAGAAGCATAGCCTCCCGTGGGAGTCTATGCCCGGAAGTGGGTGCAAATACCTATCTTAGACAGGTATCTGCACCCCCCCCCCCCCCCCAAAAGGTGCCAACTGTGACACCGGAAGGGGGGAGGGTTTCCGATGAGCGGAAGTTCCACTTTAGGGTGGAACTCCGCTTTAAGCAAACTGAAGCAACGCCACGTACGTGGCGTTGCTTCAGTTGTACTGTGCTGTTACCGGCGGCTCCTGCGCGCATGCGCAGGAGTGACGTAATCGCGGCTCCGGCCAATCACAACTCCGGATCGGCGATACCCAGAAGTAACCCCCCCAAGGAGATATCCGCCGCCAGAGTGGTGAACGTGGACCTCTGCGGGGCTTCAATCTCAGGTAAGTGATTCATAATGAGTTGGTATCCTATGCTATACTAGCTCATTATGCCTTTGTCTTGCAGGTTTTTTTTGTTTTTTACAGGGTTTACAACCACTTTAATTTTGCTTGGATGCTGATTACACTTTAGCTGCATTGTATATAGTATATACTGTACAGTGCAGCAGATAACAGATCATTAATCCCCCATCCCAGTGAAATGTCTGCACAGAGCCTAATGAGCTGCCAATTAGTGGCGGATAGGAGGTCAGCCTGGAGCCGTTCTCTCTCCAGCAATCAGTGAACCAGAGGACATTGCACCGCTTCCCTCTGAAGAGGATCTCCAGCTCTGCTCATCTGTCACAACTTGCATACCAAAAGAGTGCTGGAATTCCACCTACTGTAAACAGTTCTGCTCAGCCTCTGGACCAGAGCCGATCCTTCACCGGGAACGATGAAGATATGGATTGTGCATCCCTCCCTCCGCAGGGTAGACCAAAAATGTACCTTCGTATATATGGGAGATCTGTTAATATCATCCATCCACATGTGTGTAAATGTTTTAGCTGCATGTCAGAACTAAGTCATATATTATAAAACTCTGGTTCACTTCCCTACCTGTGACATACTGATTGTGTAGTCATCATATTCTAACTGGGGTTTGAAGTCTAACTTTGGCTTTAGAAAAAAAAAAATCTGAAAATGAATTGCTTTACACCTGCAAAAATAAAAAGGCGAGCTCTTGCTGCAATACTCACCTCTGCTACCATGGTTGCCACCTGCCCAGGATTCACCCAGACAGTCCAGGTTTTGAATGATTTATCCAGGTTTCAGGCCACTTGAAACCCGGACACATTATTCAGATCCATAGGTGTGAGCACAGGGTGTGCTGGGCGTTCCTGGGCACACCCTAATCAGCCCATGTGATGCACATTCCCCCTACTGTGTGGGCCCCCCTCCCCATCCCCTGTGAACCCCCCCCGTGACTTTGGTGAGCAGAAACCCCCTTAGCTTAGCTCCCCTTTACATCAGAGTCCACAGTGTCCCCCCCCCCAAAAATATAAAAGGTTGCTGTGCGCCGCTTAATTGGTCGTGTTTTTCTTGAAGAAAAGGTGGCAACCCTATTTGCTACGCCACTGTCCCCATCAGACTCACTGCTCTGTAATCCAGAGCCGATCCTTTTCTAGGTGGAATTATGCCCAGCATTGATCAACTGCTTCCTGTGAGCCCAGGTCATCAAGGACCTGCACCCAGTGGTATGTCATCAAGCTGCCCTGGAGTACGAGCTTGCCATAAGATAGAATGGGGAGTGTTCTACTCATGGGACAAGTGGCTCAGTGGCTTTGTTAGTGATATCTCACTGGATAGGGGACAGGTGAGTATAAAGCCCCGTACACACGATCAGAATTTTCTGATGGGAAATGTTCGATGTCAGGCTGCTGTCGGTAAATCCGTCTGTGTGTACGCTCCATCGGACAATTATTCTCGGACTTTCTGCCAACAAATGTTGGATAGCAGGTTTTCAAACTTTCTGCCAACAAATGTGTGTTGTTAGATTTTCCAAGCGTGTGTACACAAGTCCAAAGTACAAACACGCATGCTCGGAAGCAAAAGCGGGCGGTCTTGTAAACTAGGGTCTCTATTGGAGAATTAACATTCGTGATGTGGAAAATTATGAAATCTCAAAATGCAGCGCACATTCTCTTCTTCTTTAATGGGATGATTTTCAAAGGCTTTTTTTTCTGGTGATATCAAGAATAATATTATTATGCTTTTTTTTTTTGCTTTTTTTTATTACACCATTATCTCGTAGTTTTTAAGATGAAAGACATAACTATGTTGGTGTCCCTTGTTAATTTTACATTGTATTTTTTTTAAAATGTAACTGCCTACTCCCGAACTGTCATTCGAAGTAAAAAACATAGCCAAGTATTATTCTACACATTTCTTTATTGTGCATTAAAAAAAGAAAACAAATAAAATTAGACATGCTATCTGCCAATCGAACTTAACCAAAAAGCGCATTCTATGCATCCAAAAATATAGAAAATATACCAAATCAAATCATTATTCAACCATAAAATAATGTCAAAGCAATAACTCCAAGGCCAATAATAAATAAGATGTTATCTCCTCTGATTCCACAACGTGTCTGGTTGATGAACGGCCGTTCGGAAACAAACTGAAAAGCGCGAATCAACACTCACCAAACTTTTACTAATGCAAATTAGCAGAAGGAGCCCAAAGGGTGGCGCTAAAGAGCTGAAAACCACTTAGTACGTCACTACGTTCATAATTGTTGGCCAACATTTGTGTGGCCGGTGTGTATGCAAGACAAGTTTGGGCCAACGGCCTTCGGACAAAATTTCACGGTTTTGTTGGTGGAAAGTCCGATCATGTGTACAAGGCTTAAGACTTACTAGGAGGGGGGACTGAAGACCATATAACAACATAAGGCTAGTTATATATATATATATATATATATATATATATATATATATATAGATAGATAGATAGATAGATTTCTCTCATTTAGTACAATGTCTAATAGTGTTCTGAAACTCTTATTTCAGAATATATATCCATGTATGAGGACCAGGATCTGAGCCCATGTCCTCTACAGCAGCCTGCAGTAGCTCTTCTTGCTGAGCCACCCAGACAGATCCCTTTCTGACCTCTTATACTGTGTACACATGATCAGAGTTTGCGTCGGAAAAATCTTGGATGGTTTTTTCCGACAGAATTCTGCTCAAGCTTGGCTTGCATTCTCTGAACTTTCGACCGTCAAGAACGCGATGTCGTACAACGCTACGACGAGCCGAGAAAATAAAGTTCAATGCTTCCAAGCATGCGTCAAATTGTTTTCAAGCATGCGTAGGAAATTTGCACATCGGAATTGCTACAGACGATCGTTATTTCTGATCTGAACTTTTTCCGTCGGAAAAATAGAGAACCTGCACTCAATCTTTTGCTGGCGGGAATTCTGGAGCATACACACAGTCGCAATTTCTGACCAAAACCTCACATCGGACTTTTGCTGGCAGAATTTCCGATCGCGTGTGTGGGGCATCTTGAACTCTTTGCTAGACATGTGCATGACAAAAAAATGTGTTTCGTTTTGTTTTGTTAATCTAGTTATTTTGTTTAGTTAAATCCGGTTGAATCATTCAATTCATTTTCGGGATCCGTATTTGGAATTTACTGATTTTTTTCGATTCAAGACGATCTAATCGATACATTTTTGAATCGGTCGAAACGAAAATGCTAGAAAATGACTTAGAACCCCCAAACATTATAAAAAAAATTTTCTAACATCCTAGAGAATAAATTGCCGGTCATTGCAAAACTTTCTGTCGCAACGTATTTGCGCAGGGGTCTTACAAACGCACTTTTTTTTATAAAAAAAATACACGTTTTTGAATTACAAAATAAGTTAGCACAATTTTTTTTCATATTGTGAAAGATGATGTTACGCTGAGTAAATTGATACCCAACATGTCACGCTTCAAAATTGCGCCCACTTGTGGAATGGTGACAAACTTTTACCCTTAAAAATCTCCATGGGCGACATTTAAAAAATTCTACCGGTTGCATGTTTTGCGCTACAGAGGA
The DNA here is from genome assembly GCF_037356315.1 of Lithobates pipiens. Lineage (NCBI taxonomy): Eukaryota > Metazoa > Chordata > Amphibia > Anura > Ranidae > Lithobates > Lithobates pipiens. The sequence goes on from NW_027507790.1 coordinate 236,204,381, forward strand.
GGTCTAGGGTTATTGCTTTACCGATCGTGGCGATACCTCACATGTGTAGTTTGAACACCGTTTTCATATGCGGGCGCTACTCACGTATGCATTTGCTTCTGCACGCAAGCTCAGCGGGATGGGGCGCGTTTAAAAATAATTTTTTTCTTATTTATTTTACCTTTTACTTTTTTTTTTTTTTACACTGTTTTAAAAAAAAATCTGTCACTTTTATTCCTATTACAAGGAATGTAAACATGCCTTCCAATAGAAAAAAAGCATGACAGGACCTCTTAAATATGAGATCTGAGGGTCAAAAAGACCTCCGATCTCATATTTACACTAAAACGCAATAAAAAAAAATAAAACATTTTGTAATTAAAAAAAAGTAAAAAAATAAAATGCCCCTTTAAGAGCTATGGGCGGAAGCGACGTCATGACGTTGCTTCCGCCCTGTAGTGTTATGGAGACGGATGGGGGCCATCTTCCCCTCACTCGTCTCCATGTCAGCCCAGGGGACAGACGCGATTGCCTCCACCGCTGCTGACGGCTACGGTAAGCGGCGGAGGGCCCATCTCCCGCCATAGATAAAAGTGATCTCATGGCGAATCTGCCGCAGAGACCACTTTTATCTTGTACCGGACCGCTGGCCGAACACGGGGATGCTGGGGTTATGGCAGATAGCTGCTGCCATAACAACGATATCCGTCCCCAAAGTAGGGATGTACATCAGCGTGTGGTGGTCCGGAATCGGCTAATAACACACGGTCTTTGATTTCAGAAATATGTGTAGTGAGAATTCAAGTAAAGTTCAATGCTGAAATTCAAGCTATGTATGGCTAACACAAGTATGAGATCTTAAAGGAGACAATCTTAGCCTGGACTATAGAGTTGTTTTTTTAAAACATGTTTATGATAATACTGTATTGAGTATTTATATTATAAGTCTATAAGTCTATGAGACTCTGTCGATCCCGGCCCCTTACCATGTGATCAGCTGTCAGCCAATGACATTGACGTGATGTAAACAGAAGCTCGGTAATCGGTATTTTTTTCCTCATGCTAACAGCATGAGGGTAAAAAAAAGCCGATCACCGGCTCCTGTCAGAGGGACACCGGCCCACCAGTGTCAGCTGCCAGTGCTCACTGTGCCACCTAACAGTGCAACCTATCGGTACCTAGCAGTGCCATCTACCAGTGCCCACTGTGCCACCTACCAGTTCCACCTATCAGTACCCACCAGTGCCACCTACCAGTGCCTACAGTGCCACCTATCAGTGCCCACAGTGCCACCCATCAATTCCCACCAGTGCTGCCAATCAATGCCCATCAGCATATCAAAATCAGTGCCACAGATCAGTGCTGCCTATCAGTGCCTACCAGTGCCCATAAGTGATCATCAGTGCCACCTACCAGTGTCGCTTATCAGTGCCACCTATCAGTGCCCTTCAGTGCCACCTATCAGTGCCAACAATCAGTGCCCATCAGTGCTGCCTATCAGTGCCACCTATCAGTGATCATTAGTGCCGCCTTATCAGTGACTATCAGTGCTGCCTATCAGTGCCCATCAGTCTCGCCTATCAGTGCCCATCGGCGCAGCCTCATCAATGCACATGCGTGAAGGAGAAAAATTACCTGTTTTCAAAAATTTATAACAAACTATGAAACAGTTTTGTTTTGTTTTTCAACATTTTTGGTCCTTTTTTGTTTTATTTAGCAAAAAATTAAAAAAACAGCAGTAATTAAATACCACCAAAGAAAAGCTCTATCTGTGTGAAAAAAATGATAAACATTTAATTTGAGTACAGTGCTACATGTCCGTGCAATCGTCATTCAAAGTATAAAAGCGCTGAAAGCTGAAAATTGGTCTGGGTAGGAAGGGGGTTTAAATGCCCAGTAAACAAGTGGTTAAACTGGTATGGCTTTGTTTATAAAAAAAAAGCCATGTGATACTAATGTCAATGAGTTGACATGGTAATCACGTAATTGGTAACCTTTTTAATTTGTTTTTGATCATAAGTGGAAATTCTGAGCTCTATGACAGCCAGTTAGGACAGTGCAGATCTGTGTACTCCTAGCTGTAAAAGGATAATATGTATTAACTACCTCCCACCCACCATATAGACAAATGACGGCAGGCCGGATGCTCTGTTGTTCTGGGACCGACATCATATGACGTCATCCCAGTCTCACTGCGCTTGTGGCAGGACATGGTGCGACCCCAATCTCACCAACGATGACGCTCTTTACCCATGCGATCAGCTGCGTCCAATCACAGCTGATCACATGTAAACAAGAAAATTCAGTTAATCGGCTCGCCTCACACTGACAGAGTGTGAGGACAGGAGAGCCGGTCAGTGGCATTTCCTCGCAGGGGCGACCTCTACAGATAATCAGGGCACTGAACATCAGTGCAGCCCCAGCAGTGCCCAGCAGTGATTCCAGTCTGTGCCCATCAGTGATTCCAATCTGTGCCCATCAGTGAGGCCAATCTGTGCCCATCAGTGATTCAAATATGCTGTGCACATCGGTGAGGCTAATCTGTGCCTATCAGTGATTCAAATCTGTGCCCATCAGTGATTCAAATAGGTGCCCATCAGTGATTCAAATCTGTGCCCATCAGTGATTCAAATATGTGCCAATCAGCGATTCAAATATGTGCCAATCAGCGATTCAAATATGTGCCAATCAGTGAGGCCCATCTGTTCACATCAGTGATTCAAATATGTGCCAATCAGTGATTCAGATGTGTGCCAATCAGTGAGGCCAATCTGTGGCCATCAGTGATGCAAGTCAGTGCTGCCCATCAGTGTCACATATCTGTGCCACCTATCATTGCCCATAAGTGCTGCCTAACAATGCCATCTGTGAGAACTAATCAGTGATGCAAGTCAGTGCTGCTCATCAGTGTCACCTATCTGTGCCACCTATCATTGCCCATAAGTGCTGCCTAACAGTGCCATCTGTCAGTGCTAATCAGTGATGCAATTCAGTGCTGCCCATCAGTGTCACCTATCTGTGCCACCTATTATTGCCCATAAGTGCTGAAGAACAGTGCCATCTGTTAGTGTTAAACAGTGCCATCTGTCAGTGCCTATCAGTGCCGAATATTAGTGCCTCCTCATCAGTGCCACCTCATCTGTGCACATTAGTGCCAACTCATCAGTGCCACCTCATCTGTGCCCATAAGTGCAGCCTCACCAGCACACATCATTGAAGGAGAAAAATTACTTATTTCCAAAATTTTCTGACAGAAACTAAGAAAAACTTTTTTTTTTGTAAAGTTTCGGTCTTTGTTTTGTTTTTTAAGCAAAAAATAAAAAACCCAGCGGTGATGAAATACCAGCAAAAGAAAGCTCTATTTGTGTGAAAAAAAATATAAAAATGTCATATGGGTGCAGCATTACATGATCGCGCAATTGTCATTCAGAATGTGACAGCGCTGAAAGCTGTAAATTGGTCTGGGCAGAAGGGGGTGAAAGTGCCCGGTATTGAAGCGGTTAATGTTCCATTTGCACCAGGCACTGCGTAGGTGAAGGTTCATCATTTGTAGAAGGAATGGGGTCATCATGCCCCTGGTAGTTTCTGTTATATGCTTGAAATAGATCTTAATATTTTCCTTAAGTGGAAGGTAAACACGACATACGTTTTTCCATTTGTTTGAAATTATTTATAAACAGCTCCTGGATGCATAGGCCAGACTCTTGCAGAATGTGGACATGCTGATCAGATGAGCAGATCCTCCCGCTTGCCCCAAACAGAAATGTTGTTTTCTAAAATAATTCTTTGTTCTAAGATTTTGCTTACTTGTAATAAGATGATCTTTCCAAATAGCCTAAAGTACCAAGCCAAGAGACCGTCACTGCGGTGCAGAGGTTGGCTGTCCTCCCTATGGTTTCTAAGCAGGATAGATCACACATTTCAGGCATTTACTCATGAATATTATCATTTTATGACTTTCTTGGCCTGATCTGGATAGGAAGATATGACTGAGACATCTGGGTTATAATAAAAACATGGCGCACAAAAAAAAAGGACATTCAGTTTATGGACTGTGGACCTATTCTCAAAGAATGAAGATTTGCTTTTCTATAGATAACATGGAGAAAGGTTCATTTTAGGGTACCTAAAAGTACCCAGAAAAATCTTCTTTTGGACTTGGTCCAGACAGGGCTAGGCACTCATGCTCCTGTAGCTTCATAGGTGCATGTCGGCATTGTGAGATCACCTAAAGCCCTGGTGCCCAACCTATGGCCCAATGGCACTTGTGGCCTTCAGTCTCATGTCTTGTGTCAACAGTCTGTCTCCTGGTACATGTCCCCAGTCCCCAACAATTCCTGTCTGCAGTCTCTGACCTTGTCTTGTAACAAGCATGATTTGACCATCTCATGTTGCCTCTTTGCAGTCTTTGACAGCTTAGTACTGTATCACAATCGTTGAATTTTATGTGCAGCCCTTTTAGCGATGTTAGGGGCTGCACTTGAAGCCCACTTTCTCAGGAAAGATGACCACTGCTGACCAAAGGAATATCCTGCACACCCCTACCTTTGAAGACTACTGTTCCTTAGAGATTCATTGGGGGTTATTTACTAAAGGCAAATACACCTTGCATTGCAAGTGCACTTGGAAGTGCAGTCACTCTAAATCTAAGGGGTAGATCTGAAATGAGTGGAAGCTCTGCTGATTTTATCATCCAATCATGTACAAGCTAAAATGCTGTTTTTTTATTTTCCTTGCATGTCCCTCTCGGATTTACAGCGACTTTACTTCCAAGTGCACTTTCAGTGCAAAGTGGATTTGCCTTTCGTAAATAACCCCCACTGTGTCCTTCTCAAGGCTGCTGATAGAAATCATGGGGCCCCGTACAGCCTACCTGTCAACTTCAGCCCAACCCCTGGTCCCTCCTTCAGCCCCACCCCTGGCCACACCCCTGGCCCCTCCCCAGACCCCGCCTTGAAACAAAGTGCAGGTATTGGTGGCGATCAGTGACTTAACACTGGGACATGCTAATGCCATAATATGCTGCAGACAGTGCTAATTCCATAACACATGTGCTGCCTGCAGTGACAAAAGTGCCACCCATGCTGCCAATTCCATAATGCATGTGTTGCCTCCAGAGACAATGCCACGCATGCTGCCAATGCAATTTGCAGCATGGGTGGCACTGTCTCTGCAGGCAGCACATGCGTGATGGCATTGGCTGCATGGATGGCACTATCTCTGCAGGCAACACATGCGTTATAGCATTGGCAGCATGGGTGGCACTATCTCTTCAGGCAACACATGCGTTATGGCATTGGCAGCATGGGTGGCATTGTCTCTGCAGGCAGCACATGCGTTATGGCATTTGCAGCATGGGTGGCACTGCCAATTCCATAATGCATGTGCTGCCTGCAGAAACCACCCATGCTACCAATGCCATAATGTGTAGGTGCTGCAGAGACAGATACAGTGTGTCAATCAATCATCATCAGTAGATCTCTTGCACAATGCATCACCCTCAAGCAAGCACTAAGCACACACCTGTGTCAGCCCCCACCACTCTGACCCTGCTGCTCCCTGGAATCTGGAGTCACAATGGGGATAGGGGTTGGCAGTTTAGTGGCGGTTGGTTTACTTCCTTCGCTGCTCATCGTTCTTCTGAGAGTCTGTTGGAGAGGAAGCTGTACCTGAGGACCTGCAATATAAGCATCACCCTGCTCCTACTTTGTTTTTGTTTTTTTAACCCGTGCCTTTTCCACATCTCCTTCTGCTTTTTGGTTGTTGGTCAAGGAAGTAATTCTGACATAAGGAAGCACAACCATGCCTCTACCTACTGTAGATAGCTGCCTCCATACAGAGACACAATGCAGAAAGAGCATACCTCCCAACTGTCCCTGATTTGAAGGGACTGTCCCTGATATGGAGCAATGTCCCTCTGTCCCTCTTTCCTCCTCATCTGTCCCTCATTCTGGTCTGATCTATATAGTTGTATATAAAATGCACCATTTAGCATTCAAAAAGCGTTTCCCAGTGCTAAACCTTTTATCCAATTTCTAAATTGCTGCATTTGTAAATTTTAAAAGCCAATATAAAGGAATAGTAGTGGTAAAAAAATACCCTTGTGGATTTAATTAACCTTTTTTTTGGTTAATTCTCTTTTAAGGGGATGTGGCTGGGGGCGTGTCCTATACCTATATACATTTTCTAGTGGGTGTCCCTCATTCCCATCTCAAAATGTTGGGATGTATGGCTATGGTAAGTCAGTAATGGGAAGTAGATCTGCTGCAGGGAGCCTACAGGGAATACAGATGACTAGCCCTTTGCCTCCACTTGTCTTGCAGGCAAGGTTCACACTACTGCAATCCAATTTTTAGTGCAATTATGTAGTGCAACTTGGTTGTGTTTTGGATGACATTTGCATATTCAAAATTGTGCTGGAATCGCACCAAAATAGTTCAGGACAAATTTCCAAAAATCACACCACACTGATGTGACTAGGCAAATTGACAACAAATACCTTCTGATGTGCTACCATAGACAACCCAGGATTTGTACACAGGACAAGGACAGTTCTGAACAGCCGACCCAATCAATTATTTTTTGTTTTTGCACTGGATTGCTCAAGTATTTGTTCTTTGAAAACTTTCCTTTAAGATGTTTCAAGTCACTTGATACTAAGTTGCCAGCAGGACTGCAGAACCACCATGCGGAATATTATACATTCTGGCTATTCATCTTGGATAGGAATGGGCAGTATGACAATTATAAATGTCTGTAAAGCAAATTTGTACAAAGGGTCCATTCAGCTGGGAGTTAAAGTGGTGTTGCCACCAAAAAAAAAAAGTGTTTAAAATTCTTAAAAAAATAAATAATAATTGAAAATTAAATTTTTTTTTTACTTACCTCTAAATACCTGTTGCTAGGGGGTCCCTCGTAGTCTGCCTTCTTCCTTGCCCGGGCTGGTGACATCACTTCCCCTAGCGCCGCACAGTCATCTGGGACCTGTCACGTGTCCCAGATGACTGTGTAACTTATCACGGTGCCCTGCGCCGCTCGCACATGCGCAGCCGGGTGCCCACAGTACGAATGACGGTGCCGCGAGCAGAGCGGGGAACGAGGGGGTCGCTGGACCCTGGGACAGGTAAGTGTCCGATTATTAAAAGTCAGCAGCTGCAGTATTTGTAGCTACTGGTTTTTGAATTTTTTTTTTTTAGGGGCACCCCACTTTAAAGTCGTAAAGGCAGAAGCTTTTTTCACCTTAATGCACTCTATGCATTAAGGTAAAAAAATCTTTGTGGACCAGCCCCGTAATACTTACCTGAGCACCATCTCAATCTAGCAATGTGCAGGAGAGCCCTGTCTCTCCGTGGACTCTCCCTACTCATTGGCTAAGACAATGGCTCCTGCTGCTGTCAATCACAGCCAGTAAGCTAATGAGGTGAGAGAGGGGGCAGGGCTGAGCTGCGATTCCATATGTGAATGGACACACAGAGCAGCGGCACGGGAGCGAGCTAGATTAAGCTGCTTGTTACGGGGGCACTTGGCAGGAGGGAGGGGCCAGGAGCACCGGTGGGGGACCCGAGAAAAGTAGGATCAGGGCTGCTCTGTGCTAAACCATTACCCACAGAAGGTAAGTATGACATATTTGTTATTTTCATTAAAAATATGCCTTTAATATAACTTTAAAGGTTTGCTGCATTCAGTAAAACGCAGTGTTGGATTCAGAATCACAAGTAATTTTAACTGGACAATCTAGAAAATGAGTTATCTCTGGGCTGAACAAACACAATATTCCTGTGTGCTGAGCTAGTACAAATACTGGCTGCTGATTAAGGACACAGCTTCAATGCCAAAGTGATAACAGACTGTGTTTAATTTGCAAGGAGAAACATCCTGTATTGAGGAAGAGTATTGTTTATTAATGCTATTCTGGACATAAAAATAACCACACCAATCACATTAATAAAGGCCCACTCTGGGCTGCTGTAAAATGCTTGTTTTGTCTACAGCAGTGGTCTCTATACTATGGATGTGGCCCTTTGCCTGCCTATATCTGGTCCTTGGGGCATTATTCCTCCCAATTGTTAAAATGCAGTTGGCTTGGACAACTCAACTGAATTTCTGGTCATTATGGTACTTTAATACAATATCCTATATGCACTATTCCTCCCACTGACACCAATGACAGGGCACTATTCCTCCCACTGACAACAATGACGGGGCACTATTCCTCCCACTGACACCAATGACGGGGCACTATTCCTCCCACTGACACCAATGATGGGGAACTGCAAAGGCTGACACCAGTGGTTACCCGCCAACTTAAGGAGCTATGTGCGCATTACCCCTGTGGAATATAATGCAAAAAATAGGAGAACAATGCTCCATAACGTTTTTTATGCCACTATTAGACTACTGTTCCTTTTCCGTGTCTCCGTAATTGTGAGAATATATCCCAATAAAGCATTATTGGTTGATCTGCAACATATGGAGCATTTTCCCCTATTTTTTGCATTATATTCCATCATCTGTGATCATTGACGGGTTGGAGTTCGAGACCCCGGATGAGCCGAAGATAATCCTTGGCCGCGAGTCTACATCCTTACGGTGTGCCCTTTGGACCAGGACTTCGATTCTACATCCAACGGGAAAAACGTAAGCGTATTTGACTCACTGCCATATGGTATGTGCGTCCACCATTGTTGGTAAGAGTACCTTATTATGTGTCTATAGTACCTTGTGATCCAAGCAACGTATCGCTCCTTAGTTATCATCTCTGAGACATCATTGATACATTTCTATCTACATTCGAGTTCTCCAAGAGAGACTTTCACAAATTAGTTTCACCACTGTTCAGTGGACTTTTATATTGAATATTGTGCACTATTGCATGTTTTGATTTTATATTTGTTTGGGTACATGTCCTTCATGACCCTAAGTGTTTAAGCGCTACACATACGTTTTCCCAAATTTGTCTGACTTTGTTTGAGTGTTAGCTGCTACGGAAAGTAATTTTTCTATTCTATATTGGTTTTGGTTTAGCGCAGTATTATTTTCCTTTATTTAACAAATATTCTCCTTACCAACTCCAAAGACCAATAGAATGGTCTCAGCAAGCCTAGGGAATTCGGTCTCCCAAAAACCAATGTGGCAATATAGCTGATCCTGGATCGGTAACACTCAGAGAATGCAAACAATGAAAACTCCCATTGTGTAGTATTTGGATACAAATTTAATAAATTTAAATAAATTGCACTTACAAGAACATCACGTTAAAGCGCAATATAAAACTATCGGTGTTCTATAACGCTCTCCCTGCTCGCTGTCCTCCGCAAAGCTACACCTCCAACGAGGCAAACGTGATGACGTCAAAGCACCTTCCTGCATCCTTAGAACTGAAACATATAGAGAAGAAAGGAGGGCATGCCGACCTTGTGCATTACCAAAGATAGAATTTATTAAAAAGTGACAGCAGGGATCAGGGGCGTTGCTAGGTCTACAAAGGATCTCGGGCTAGAGCCCATAGCAGCGTAGTAAAGAAAGTCATACTCTTGGGCGGGCATACACATGTACAGTAAAATACATGTGTTTGTATATATCCCCAGAGAGCCCCCCCCCACTTACATCAAGGACCCCAGAGAGCCCCACTTACATCAGGGACCCCAGAGAGCCCCACTTACATCAGGGACCCTAGAGAGCGCCCCTTAAATCAGAGTCCCCAGAGAGCCTCTCCCTTAAATCAGGATCCCCAGAGAGCCCCCTCCCCTTGGGGACCCCTGCAGAGACTCTGGGCTATGTGCCCCAGATTCAGGACTATAGCCCCAAAAGCCACCCCCTAGCGCCACCACTGGCAGTGATCATACTCACATACAGACATGATAAAAAAGGCTTGCCAATACACCACCAAATGGAACAGTGTCTCTACACACCTGTAACCTGGACTGGTTCACCACTTTGGCTCTAAGGAAGAGGGTCCTCCCTCGAAATGCGTAAGCCGTTTGCAATGCCATCTGGTCCCCCCTAAAATCTGGTTATAACCTAACCCTGACTTGTACTTCTCAACAACATTGTCCCTTACTTGTCTGGAGAGTTCCTTGGTCTTCATGGCAGTGTTTCGTTAGTGGTGCCTCTTGCTTTGGTGTTGCAGCCTTTGGGGCCTTTAAAAAAGGTGTGTATATGTAAGGACAGGTCATGTGACACTTAGATTGCACACAGGTGGACATCATTTCGCTAATTATGTGACTTGTGAAGGTAATTGGTTACACCAGAGCTTTTTATGGGCTTTATAACAAAGGGGGTGAATACATACGTACATGCCAATTATCATTTTTTTATTTCGGAAAAATAGTTTTATGTATATATTTCTCTAATTTTACTTCGCCAGCTTAGACTATTGTGTTCTGATCCATCACATATAATTCAGATTAAAAAAACATTGAACTAAAGGCTGTAATGTAACAAAATTGGTAAAAAGCCAAGGGGGGTGAATACATTTGCGAGGCACTGGGGGTTATTTACGAAAGGCAAATCCACTTTGCACTGAAAGTGCACTTGGAAGTGCAGTCGCTGTAAATCTAAGGGGTAGATCTGAAATGAGGGGAAGCTCCGCTGATTTTACCATCCAATCATGTGCAAGCTAAAATGCTGTTTTTAATTTTCCTTGCATGTCCCCCTCGGATCTATACAGCGACTTTGCTTTCAAGTGAACTTGCAGTGCAAAGTGTATTTTCCTTTAGTAAATAACCCCCATTGTATATACTTCTGATGAGGAAAGGTATTTAGCAGTTTATATTTACTAAAATAACTGAATTTCCATGTTCTGTGTGCTGTGGGAGACGGAGACCAGATATTGTGAATGCAGGGTCCTGGGTTTATTAACGCTTCCTGGTTCTGGTTCATACCGTGTGGCTTTGTGTAATCACAAAACTTCAGCACAATTTCAATGCCGCAGAGCAGTGCGATTTGGATCTCCAAATTCACTGAGGCTTGCAAACTTATTTAACAAAAGTCAATGGAGGTCGCAATAAAATAGCAGAAAAATAGTGCAGGAAACTTTTTCAAAGTTGCTGCGACTTGAGTCACAATGATTTGAACGGTTCCATTGCCAAAAGTAGGGTGCAACTTGTCATGCGATTTTGAACTTTCAAATCGCATGACAAATCACATTGGTGTGAATGAGGGTTTTTAAGAAAACATATTGGAATGTTTTCTTTGTTTTTAAAGTGCCCACGGCTGTGGCTGCATGGGGTTAAACATCCAGTAAACTGACACATTTTTGATATTGTCCTGAGAAATGGAATCATAGAATAGTTTAGGGGTTAGGGTCTAATTCTAGCCTTACGAAATCAGTTTAGGGGATGAGGTCCAATTCCTGCATAATTATCGGCACTATCAAAGGCTCTGGTAATATGTGTCAGACTGCATTTCATTATCTCCGTAGCAGTGACTGCGGAATGACTTCTGGTGTAAGCCAGATTGAAAGTGACTGAGAAAATTGGATTGCCTGCCGTAATTGTGGACTGTGTACATTTTCCAGGTTTTGGGCCTGTGGGCGGAACGTAGAAGGGGGCACTGGTGGGATATGTATTCAAGATTTTTATTTTCCCTTCTGCAGATTTGAAGCTGAAGGTTAGGTATGGATATTTATATACAGTATAGTTATATCAGTCCAGCTTGGACCAAAGTACGTATATACTAGGGTTGCACAGATACCACTTTTTCAAGACCGGGTACAAGTACCGATACTTTTTTTTCCTTTTATAGTTAATTGACTGTATTCATTATTCACTAATTAATTTATCACGTAATTCAATTATGTGTTGTTATTAGTGCTGCATCTATTTTGTTTTTATATTTGTGTAAGAAGTACTTGGTACTGGACTTTTTTGGTGCTGGCTGCTAATCGATTAGTTGGCCGATTATTGTTTCGATTAATCGGTTAATAACCTTAAAAAAAAAAAAAAAATGGGTCAAATTGATGTTCATTTTCAACCACAGTGACGGGAAAGTTTGGAAATAATAGAAAACTTCTTAGTCAAAGGAATTTTCAGACTGTGTATGTGGTTTTCGTTCAGAAATTACATTCATTTTAAAAACAAAATGTTAAAAACAAGTGAAAATTTCAAACAAAATTCTTTCATTCAGCGAATGTACAAAGATTTTTTGTCTGAATATTACACACACCTATGCAGTTTGCTTTTGATCTGTTTCTGCGGTGCTTTTTGCTGTGCGTTTTGATTTTTGCGCACGTGATTTTACTGCAATTTGCATTTGTGCATTTTTTTTTTGGGCAGATTAAAAAACACAAATTGCTGCAAAGATGTGTTACATGCTTTTCTGCAGCTTCTCATTTGAAGTATATTGAACCAATAAAGCACCATTTTGCGTTAAAAGTCCCTGACCCTTTCAGATGTGAACGTGTCCCATAGGAAACCACGTAAATGAACTGTAGTGCATTTCTGCAAAAAGCACCAAAAAACACAGAGATGTGAACCAGGTCTAAGATGTTTAGTAACATAATGGGGTTAAAAAAATAAATAAAATAAGCCCTTTTATAGTAGAAAAAAGCAGATAATCACTACTGTAAGCGTTTTTTTTTTTACTGTAGAACAGTGAGAGTAATATTTACAGTAGCGATTATTTGCTCTTTGTACTATAAAGGGCTCATTTTAGTTTTTTTTTAACCCCATTATGTTACTGGCCGATTAATCGATTATGAAAATAGTAATCGATTAATTTCATAATCGATTAGTTGTCGATTAATCGATTAGTTGTTTCAGCCCTAATTATATATCTCACCTTGGTTATAGCGCAGAGTTTGCCGGAGGGCTTTTTGAGAAATCTTTTTTTCAAGTACTCGCCGATTCTGATTAACGATACTTTTTTTAATGTCGTGCAACGGTGGCACTAATATGCCGCACTGATGGGCACTGATGAGGCATGGAGTGTGTCAGTAGTTTTTTATTTTTATTTTTTTTATTTTTATTTTTTACAATAAATTTTTTTATTATTTTTTACAATTAATTTTTTTGTTGTTCTTTACAATTTATGTATTTTTTGTTATTATTTTTTTTTACAATGCCTTCTTTTTGTGTGTGTGTGTGTGGGGGGGGGGGGGGGGTGATAGGGGGAGTGGACAGTGTCAGTGTTTTTTATTATTTTACAATTTCGCCTTTAAATATTTATTTATTACAATTCTTTTTTTTTTTTTATCAGCCCTGCTGGGGGGGGGGGGGGGGGAGGGGCTTTGGTGAGATATCAGGGGTCTAAACATCTCCCCTTTGAGACAGGGATAGGGACTAAGGACACAGATTACCCAGTCCCTTTCTCTGCAGCCTCAGCTGCACTGAAAATGAATGGAGAAGAGACAGAGGCTCCTCTCCATTCATAAACTGTTAACGGAGGCATCATCAACACAGTTTATGATGTTTCAGTTATCAATGGACAGAGTCATTGATCACTCTGTTCATTCAGAAAAGGAAGGAGCCGGTAAATGACAGATTTACAGACTACTTCCTCCGCTCTCCATCCTGAGAGATCTGGGATAGGGGGGGAGGGCATGGGGTGTCGGGGAGCCGGGGAGGATGACACCAGACAGAAGGAGGAGGACCTAGAGGAGGACAGTCGAGGGTGATCGGTGCAGCAGTGGGGGCAGTTAAAAGCACTGATCTCCCTGTATAATTTTCAAAAAAGCCCCTGACAGCCGCTCGAGGGAGAAGAGGAGAAGCTACTGTCAAAAAAGCTATACAGGGAGATCGGTGCTTTTAACTGCCACCACTGCCACACCGATCATCTGTGAGGCTGCCCTGCCTCCCTGCTGAGCTTGTGCCTGAACCGATACTACAGGTATCGGATTAGGCATCTGAGCATTTGCGTGAGCACTGATACTCATGCAAATGCTTGGTATTGGCACCGATACCAATACTAGTATCGGTGTCGGTGCATCCCTAGTATATACCATACATGGTCATTCCCTGTGGAGGTTGGAAATCACTGTAGTAGGCAAGGCTGCTACTGTGATTGCCGAGTGGCTGCTCTGCTGCTTAGTGAATTCTGATCGGTAGAGAAGGGGGCAGTGACCTCATAATCCCCACTTCGTCCAATTTAGAAAATTCTTTGCACTCATTGAGAAAATGCAAATCTGTTCTCTAAATGGCACCTGTACGGAGTGAGCAACATTTTGTGTGCACTAAGCAGCGGGACAGCCACATGGCAGGGAAGCAGGAGCTGGTGGTGACGAGTATAGTAGCAATACCTGCTACAGTGATTTTCAGCTTTCACGGGGATCGGCCTGATATGGCACATACATACTTACATTCGTCCAAGCTGGAATATAATTATGTATAAATATCCATACCTAAATTTCAGCTTCAAATCTGCAGAGGGGAACAAAATCATAAACACATATCCAACCAGTGCCCCTTTTGTTCCAAGCTGGACCAATGTAACAATGCAAAAATACCTATACCCGAATTTTACAATTTAAAGTTTATCTCTAGCAAAACTTTTTTTTTTTATGGCTTTTATAGATGATTATAGCCAATAAATAAAGATCTATATCGAGGAATCAAGACCTCCTTCCTCCTGCTGGTGATCCCTATAGTGACATAGAGATCTATGTAGTGGAAACTGGACTTCCTTCCTTCTGTTAGTGATCTCTCTAGTGATAACTGAAGATCTATATAGAGGAATCAGGACCTCCTTCCTTCTGCTGGTGACCCCTCTAGTGATAAATAAAGATCTATGTAGTGGAAACTGGACTTCCTTCCTTCTGCTGGTGATCTCTCTACTGATCTATATAGAAGAATCGAGACCTCCTTCCTCCTGCTGGTGATCTCTCTATTAATAACTAAAGATCTATATAGAGGAATTAGGACCTCCTTCCTCCTACTGGTGATCTCTCTATTGATAACTAAAGATCTATATAGAGGAATCAGGACCTCCTTATTCCTGCTGGTGATCCCTTTACTTATAATTAAAGATCTATATAGGGGAATCAGCACCTGTTTCCTCCTGCTGGTGACCCTTCTAGTGATAAAAATAGATCTATATATTATAGAGAAATCAGGGCCTCCTTCCTTCTGCTGGTGACCCCTCTAGAGATAATTAAAGATCTATATAGGGGAATCAAGAGCTCCCTCCTCCTGCTGGTGATCCCTTTAGTGATAACTAAAGGTCTATAGCCACTCGCTGTCCATGGAAATGCTGACACTTCCCACATACAAGTAAAAATCAGCATTTTTTTAACAGAAAATGCTTTACAACATTTTATTTTTTTTAATGACATTTGGGCAGCGATTTATCAAATGCAAATTTTCAGGACTTTCAAGTTTTTCTTTCCTGTGTTCATTCTTGGGAGATTTTTCTTAATTTCCTGTTGTGTAGACAGACCAAGCAAGAGAAAATCTAGAGGATCTATCCAAAATGGAAATCCACACTTAGAAAGTTGTTATCCCTATTAAAAGGTTTCCCCTCACCTCTTTATTTACTGGAGCCTGGAGGAAAAACCCCATATTAAGCTGGCCATACATCAGCATCATTTTGGTCAAAAATTTTGGAACCATTTTTGGAACGTTTGCTCAACTTTCTAATAGTTGGTGGAGATAAATGAATGTTTGGATGTTTTTTTTTAACAGATGCTATTTAAACTGTGAATGTGTTGTTTGTTTTTGTTTGGGAAGGAAAAATCATACATATTGTTATGAAACCTCCTTAAAATATAATCAAAGGAAAACTATTTTTTTTTAGTTTTGGATGGAGTGGAGAGGGATTAGAACACCTGTCAGTTTTCATTACTGTCTGTGCCCCCGTTAGGGAGATTCATCCTCTCTATTTGTCCTGTTTACCATTATCATCGAAAGAAAATCCCCAATTTTGGGTTGTCCCCAGAAAAGTAAGGCCGCGTACACACGGGCGGACTGTCTGGCCAACTAAGTCCGTCAGACAATCCGACAGACAGTCCGTCCTACTTTTGAATGAACGGACTTGACCACACACGACGAACAGACAGTCCGCTGAAAGCTTGCGCGATGACGTGTACGGCACGTACGACGGGACTAGAAATACGACGTCCAATACACTGCAATGCAACCTTCGGCCGTGTAAATCCTTTCTGAGCATGCGCCATACTTAGTCCGTCGAACTAGCCTACTCACGAGCGGACTGTCCGCTGAAACCAAGTTTGGACGGACAATATTACGGAAATTCCTAAAGACTTAGTCCGCCAGACTGTCCGCTGAAAAAGTCCGCTGAAGCCCACACACGAGCGGATTGTCCGCTGAAACACGTTTCAGCGGACCAAGTCCGTCAGACAGTCCGCCCGTGTGTACGCGGCCTAAGAAAGGGGAAATCTTCCAATGGGGACACCAGTTCTGGTGACCTGCCCCCAAGGAATTCACTTTATTTAGTTCTACTTTAATATGTCTGACATTCCAAGTGGAGGGTTTGAATACAATTTTAAGTGCTTTTGTACAAATGATGTTGACTCGATGATGGCAAGATGGAATGATTTGATTAACAACTTTTCCAGAGTTCCCGTAAAAATGTTAAAACTAATGCCGCGTACACACGAGTGGACTGTATGGCTTACTTAGTTCGTCATACAATCCGACAGACAGTCCGTCGTACTTTCCACTGAACGGACTTGACCACACACGGATGCACAAACAGTCCGTCGAAAGCTTGCGCGATGAAGTGTACAGCACGTACGACGGGAGTAGAAATAGGAAGTCCAATACACAGCAAAGCACCCTTCCGCCGTGTAAATCCTTTCTGGGCATGCGCCATTCTTAGTCCGTCGAACTAGCATACTGACGAGCGGATTGTCCGCTGAAACCAAAGTACGACGGACAGAATTTCGAAAAATCCGAAATTCTTAGTACGCCGGACTGCACGCTGAAAAAGTCCGCTGAAGCCCACACACGAGCGGACTTTCCGCTGAAATGTGTTTCGACGGACTAAGTACGCCATACAGTCCGCCCGTGTGTACGCAGCATAAGTTCTACAGTAGTATGGTCAACTTAAAGAAAAATTCCAGGTATGAATATTTTTACATAATTGGGTCCAGCTTGGACCAATGTAATATGTATATACCATATACTATTATAGATTCCCCCTAGAAGTTGGAATTCACTTTAGTAGGCACTACTACTAAAGAGATCTCCAACAACTTCTGGGTGCTGTGCTGCTTACTAAACACTGGAGGTTTTCCATTCACTATAGGTGCCATTCAGAGAACGCTTTGCATTTTCTCAGTGAATGCAAATTTTTCTCTGATTGAATAAGGTGGAGAGATGGGTGTGGTGTGATGCCCTCCACCTCATCCAATCAGAGAATGCTTTGCATTTATTAAGAAAATGCTAAATGTTTTCTGACTGGCGCCCGTGCCTAGCAGGCAACCTCCTGTGTCCAGTAAGCCGCTGGAACCCGCTCAACACGGGACCCGGATGTCACTGGAGTAGCGATGCCTATCATAGTGATTTACAACTTCCAGGGGGATCCCACAGGTGTGCTATATGCATCGTTACAATGTTCCATCTGGACCAATGTAATTATGTAAAAATATGTATATCTGGAATTCTTTTTGAAATTAGGTATAAAGCAAACTTGTTATTTTTACAGAATGAGCAAAGTAGAGGCATTCTTTTTTACAGCTATGATTTGTTTGGATGTAAAGAATTTCCAGCAGACAGACACATTTTCTTGCAATTAAATACACCTGATCCCTGGCAAAGCAATAGGGCTGAAAGATGATGTGCAGACACCAATGCATTGCCTAAAGCTGGCCATATACATATAGATAGACATACCTTGGGATTATACTGTATAAATCTAAGCCCTTGTACACACGTTCGGACATTCCGACGGAAAATGTCCGATCAGACCGTGTTGTCGGATAATCCGACCGTGTGTGGGCTTCATCGGACTGTTTCCGTCGGAATATCCGACCGACAAAGTTTTAGAGCTGGGCTGTAAAACTTTCCGACAACATGATTCGATCGGACTTTGTCCGATCGTTTGTAGAGAATTCCGATTGGACAAAGTGCCACGCATGCTCAGATCAAATTCCTAGACCAAAGCTATTGGCTACTAGCCTGAACGTAGTCCAGTCGTAACTAAATAACGTCATCATGTTACGAACGATCAGATTTTCTGACAACTTTGTCCGACCATGTGTATGCGACACCAGTTTCGGACAAAATCCGACGGATTTTGTTGTCAGAATGTCCGACCGGGTGTACAAGGACTAACAGATTCCTTTATTAAGGCTTCACATGGCAGATGGATGAATCTCCTGCTATAGCTATTTTACTCTGTCAAAATACCCAAACAACAACTGCAACTGACTGGTTACAACCACTATTCAGATGGCAATTTTTTTGTCCATCTCCTTTGATTTTTTGGCCAGAATTTCACTGCTTGCATGTTCAGGCTTATTAATTGCACAGCTACTTGGACTACTTAACCTTCACTAACCCTATTAGCACTGAATGTGAACTGCATAAAGTACCACTGAAAGATAAGCCATCATTATCAGATTGCATCCTGACACGGGTTAAAGGTCACTTTATACAATCCTCCTTTGCCATTCACCTTTTTATTACACTCTGGTTAGCGTTCCTCCTTTTTTTTTATCATTTGAACACACACCTATTTCTAAGTGAACAATTTTATGTCTATTTGTTCAAAAATATATGACTGTATACCTTTTTTATTTTAACTTATAGCTGTACTTATAGTTGTAGCCTTAAAACCAAAGTGCCATTATGCTATGTGTGAAATCTGCTTTTCTGTTAATAAATGTGAATAAATCCACAAGAAATTGATTACTAAGTATTTGGTATGGAAATAGGAGCCACCACGGTTCACACCTATTATGGTTCCCACCCTTCCATTTGCTATTTAGGGCAGTGGCTATTGACCTGTGAGGTATCGGGGGCTCAAATGCAGGCTCTAATGTCAAAGACTGTAGGCTTACTAAAGGGAAAAACAAATCGTGGGGGTGTTTTGCATGGGTGTTTAGCGACTGGAGAGATGCTGTAGAAGACAGAGACTAGGGATATGATACAGGTGTTGTTGGAGGCTGGAGACATGTTAAAGAAGACAGTTGGAGACTAAAGACATTATACAGGTCTGGTTGTAGACTGGAGACATGTTAATGGAAACAGATAGAGACTAGGGACATGATACAGGTGTGGTTGGAAACTGGAGACATGTTGTAAGAGACCAAGACTAGGACCTGATACAGGTGTGGCTGAAGACTGGAGACCCGCTGTAGGAGACGGAGACTAGAGATATGATATAGGTGTAGTTGGAGGCTGCAGACATGCTGAAGAAGACAGTTGGAGACTAAAGACATTATACAGGTGTGGTTGGAGACTGAAGACATGTTGAAGGAGACAGAGACTAGGAACATGATACAGGTGTGGTTGGAGACTGGAGACATGCTGTAGGAGACAGAGACTAGGAACGTGATACAGGTGTGGTTGGAGACTGGAGACATGCTGTAGGAGACAGAGACTAGGAACATGATACAGGTGTGGTTGGAGACTGGAGACATGCTGTAGGAGACAGAGACTAGGAACGTGGTACAGGTGTGGTTGGAGACTGGAGACATGCTGTAGGAGACAGAGACTAGGAACGTGATACAGGTGTGGTTGGAGACTGGAGACATGCTGTAGGAGACAGAGACTAGGAACGTGATACAGGTGTGGTTGGAGATTGGAGAGATACTGTAGGAGACAGAGACTAGGAACGTGATACAGGTGTGGTTGGAGACTGGAGACATGCTGTAGGAGACAGAGACTAGGAACATGATACAGGTGTGGTTGGAGACTGGAGACATGCTGTAGGAGACAGAGACTAGGAACGTGGTACAGGTGTGGTTGGAGACTGGAGACATGCTGTAGGAGACAGAGACTAGGAACGTGGTACAGGTGTGGTTGGAGACTGGAGACATACTGTAGGAGACAGAGACTAGGAACATGATACAGGTGTGGTTGGAGACTGGAGACATGCTGTAGGAGACAGAGACTAGGAACGTGGTACAGGTGTGGTTGGAGACTGGAGACATGCTGTAGGAGACAGAGACTAGGAACGTGATACAGGTGTGGTTGGAGATTGGAGACATACTGTAGGAGACAGAGACTAGGAACATGATACAGGTGTGGTTGGAGATTGGAGACATGTTGTAGGAGACAGAGACTATGGATATGATATAGGTGTGATTGGAGAGTGGAGACATTCTGTAGGAGACTGAGACTAGGAACACGATACAGGTGTGGTTGGAGACTGGAGACATGCTATAGGTGACAGTTAGAGATTAGGGACATGATACAGGTATGGTTGGAGACTGGAGACATGCTATAGGAGACAGTTAGAGATTAGGGACATGATACAGGTATGGTTGGAGACTGGAGACATGCTATAGGAGACAGTTAGAGATTAGGGACATGATACAGGTATGGTTGGAGACTGGAGACACGCTGTAAAAAAAAACAAAGACTGGAGACATGATACAGGTGTGGTTGGAGACTGAGGTCCAATGGCCATTAGCAGAAATTGAAAAATATAATGTCTACATGTCACCCTAGGATAACATTTAAATACTGGCGATTGGCTGCTGAGGCAGGAGCACTGTCAAATGGGAAAGGACACATGGTCCCCCATACCATAAAGTCCTCCTATGTAAGCCCTTGTACACACGATCAGAGATTCCGACGGAATGTGTCCGATCGGAGCGTTTTGTCGGATATTCCGACTGTGTGTGGTCTGCATTGGACTGTTTCCGTCGGACCAAATTTTCCAACTTGCCGGAAATATTTTCCGACAAAATGCTCCGATCGGACATACTCCGATCATGTGTAGAGAATTCCGATCGGACAAAGTGCCACGCATGCTCAGATCAAATTCCTACATCAAAGCTATTGGCTACTAGCCTGAACGTAGTCCCATCGTAACTAAATAACGTCATCACGTTCTGAAAGATCGGATTTTCCAACAACTTTGTCCGACCGTGTGTATGCAACAGTTTCGGACAAGATCCGTCGGATTTTTGGTTGTCGGAATCTCCGACCGTGTGTACAAGGGCTTAGACTTGTTGAGAAAGAAAAGAAGTATGGATAGGTAAGTTTACCTTGCTGGGGAGTGGGGGAGAACACTATCAGGAGAGACTGTCACTCTTCCCTGAATTGGCAATGTACAGGGTCTCTTTAAGAAAATACAGTTTTCACTTTTTTTAGTGCCACTGATCCAAAAATTGTGCAATAAATGTTGACTCTTGTAGTCTCCGTTGGAGGCGCATGTAACAGGGTGACAACACAGGAAAGCAATTGGGGGGACAAGGACACAGCATTTTCAGATTTCACCCTATACCAGGAAGTGCCCGGGCAAGGACTTTCATGGCAGGATTACTAGGTCTTATTTAAATGAATTAAAAAGACTAAAAAAAAAAAAGTTTACGTTGAACACATTACAGCTTATATGCCATTTTAACAACTAAGTGTAGATCCACTTTAAGCAGAAAACTCACATTTTACGAATTTACGTTTTTTTTTTTGGAAATTGGTTTGAGGATATGTTGTGTGGGTAGTTTAGATGCAAGCAGCCCTCATCTAAGTACTTTTATTCACTGACTCATCAGGTATTAAATCATCAGACTTGTAGCTGTTATCAGTGTCCACACTTGGCATTAGATTTTTCTGTTATCCGAAACATCCTCGTCCCATCTGTTTCTGCCTATGTATACATGTTGCCCTGTTAGAATGTCTTCTAGCATTAGATTTAGAACACTAAGTTTGATTTAGGAAGCCCTCAGTGATGCGGGTGAGTCATTCATCATTGCTGCACACTCCCTTCTGCGCCTCCTTCACACTGACCATAACCTGTACCTCTTCCCCCTCCTGCAACCTCCTCCTGCTCTGGAATTCAAAGTAATGTAAAGCCAGGCTCCCCTGTGCAAAGGAGATGCTGGTGTATTTACAGAACCTACCTTACAGATGTCCTCAGATGGGGCTCCCCACAGGGCTGCACTCTACGATATTATATTTCCATAGATAAGAGAGGAAAAGTAATGGAAAATGCTGTTGTGGTTTGCAGTAATCTATACTGGAATGAAAAAAACTGGCGAAGTTTGATTCGCTGGAGCTTCAGTATACTCATTGGGAAGTTCACGAGCCCCGAAGCTTGCAGTGAACCCCGTCAAAGTCTATGGGAGGCAGATTTTTTTTGTCTGCCT
Organism: Lithobates pipiens; assembly: GCF_037356315.1. Lineage (NCBI taxonomy): Eukaryota > Metazoa > Chordata > Amphibia > Anura > Ranidae > Lithobates > Lithobates pipiens. Next base: position 236,226,576 of record NW_027507790.1, read on the forward strand.
GTTATCAAGGCTTATTTTCAGGCTATTTAAAAAAAATGGTATAGGGAGATGGGCATTGCCATGGGAGACAAGTATAAATGCAAAAACATTTTAAAAAATATCATTCAGAGCAGGGGCGGACTGACAACTAATGGGGCCTCTGGGCAATCAGAGATTATGGGGCCACACAGTAGACACAAACACACACACACACACAGTATACAATCACACAGTATACACAGACATGGTTCTATTGGCTGAGAAGGTACTGGAGAGGTGGGGCAGCTATAATCTCAGGATTTTTAGACCAAAAGGATGTCGGTAAGGGACATTTCAGAAACAGATGTAAAAAAATAAAACACTATTTTTTACATACTGTCCCTGGTTTACTGAGGCTGGCAACCCTGATGGGGTCCTCTAGTGGCATGGGGCCCTCGGGCAGTGCCCGAGTGGCCCAATGGTCAGTCCGCCCCTGATTCAGAGGGAAGAGGGCCTTTTCATGCCACTTAAAGAGAAATATTGAAACTACACAAATCCTTTCAGTAGCACACTAGGGAGATATATTGAAGCTATATGTGAAGTTATGAAACAGTAAGACAAACCCTTCCTTAAAATAATGAAAAAAAGGGTGTGGGGGTTAACCTTAAAGGTTATGTAAAGGTAAAAAAAAATGTCATGCTTACCTCCTCTGTGCAGTTGGTTTCCCACAGAGTGGCCCTGATCCTCCTCTTCTTGGCTCCCTCAGCGGTGATCCCGTCTGCCCCTCTTCTCAAGTGCCCCATTGGAGAGCCACTCTACCTTGGGGCACTCAAGGCACATAATGCATTAAGGTGAAAAACCTTGAGGGTTTACAACCCGTTTAAACTTCCCACCAGGTCTTATCGAAAAGGCGAGCGTGCAGTTCTTTTTTCAGACCACATGCTTTTCAAAATTAAAAGGGGGCAGCAAAGTCTTTCCCACTGCAAGGCACCTTGTCCCCATTCCCCCACAACCTGTACATCAAAAGGGATGCCCCACAGTGGCAGCCCTTCCATACAGGGAGCAGGGGCGCCGCCCCCCTAATCCATGCGCCCGGCCCCTAATCTACATATAGGGCGCCTGATGCTCAGATTTCACTGGGGTCTTTTTTAAGCACGTGATTAGAGCCAGAGGCTTCAAAAAAGGGGGGAGGAGAAGAGGAAGGGGTGGTCAACCGTATCAAAGGCAGCCCACTCCATTGCTTGACAATGGCGAATTAATATTCGCTATTGCCTTCCTGATTCTACTCCTCGGCAATCAGGAAGCAAGTCTTAAGACCCGATTGGCCAAGAGGAGAAGCGATCGTATTGGCCGCCGAGGGAAGGAGGAGGGAAGGACACAAGGGTGAAGCTGCCGAGGAGGAGGAGATGGGGTAAGTGCAGGACAGGTGGGGGGGTTGAGCGACCGGAGAGTGTCTTGTTTGCCACCCCCCCAAAATATACAGCATCAGCCACCACTGGATGCTGGGGTTTGTGAGGGAGACTTCTGGAACATACTTTTATAATAAGTGAGCCATAGATATCCGCTGCCCCTATGAGAATGTGAGCACACACCAAAGTCCTTTATTTAAAACAATAAATAAATAATGCCTGACATAAATCTATCCTCAGTCACGTTCTCCAGTGCCGTAGCTCCAGGGTCAGTCACAATGATCAGTTGCCACAACGGCCTGCCACCCAACAATGGTGATACATCAGCACGGCAAGCCACATGTTGAAGCTTATAAGAGATTTTAGTGACTTGTTTGCATCTACTTTTAAGAGTAACTCCACTTTTGTTAAGGAAAAAAAAAACATTCCCCTCTGGGTGATCTATGTACATCGCAAGGATTTTAACAAACTTTGTTGCAGATTCCTACCTTTTTGTTATTCTGAATAAATCCCTGTGTGTTCCTCTGTGCTCATGTGCGGAGTGAGTCTAATGGGGTGGTTTCGTAATTATCAGACAGCTGCTGCAGAATCAGGGCTCTAATGAAGGAAGTGGCAGGGTCTGCATCCCTTTAGACGTTACTTCCTTTTTGTTGCAGGGGATGCCAAAAATCTGACTTGTATCTTAATGCAGTCTTCTGGGAAAATTAGTGAGCCAATCATGCAAGCAGGAAATTATGTTTCTAGGGGACACATTCTATGCACAGAACACCTCCAAGTAGCCATATTGTATTGTGCTTTAGAGAAAATTACAGCGGCTGCAGATTGAAGAGGAAAGGTAATTTTTAATAACATTCAATTACAATATGACTTGTGTCACAATTGTATATGCTATATATATTTTTTTTTTTTGGAGTTACTCTTTAAATCATATAGAGAGTGTAAACCAAGTTGGCTGTCTATTTTAATTATGAGCGTGTAATACGGGAACATGCGATGGTGCATAGGTGGTTACCAAACAGGAAGGTCCATCCAAGCCTATAGACCACATTCTTAAGCCCCATACACACAATCGGTCTTTCCGACGCTGTTGTCGGTAAATCCGTCCGTGTATACGCTCTATTGGACAACTGTTGTCGGACTTTCCGCCAACAAATGTTGGATAGCAGGTTCTCAAATTTTCCACCAACAAATGTATGTTGTCAGATTTTCCGAGTGTGTGTACACAAGTCCATCGGACAAAAATCCACAAATACGCATGCTCGGAAGCAAGGACGAGCCAGAAGCGGTCGGTCTTGTAAACTAGCCTTCGTAATGGAGAATTAACATTCGTGACGTGGAAAATTATGAAATCTTGAAATGCAGCGCACAATTCTCTTCTTCTTTAATGGGATAATAATGAAGCTGCTTTGCTGGTGATACTGATGGAGTTATTGCAAGCTAATTTTCAAATGCTTTTTTTTCTACTGACATCAAGAATAATATTATTATGTTTTTATTTTTTTTATTTGGGCAAGTTACCACAACACCATTATCTCGTAGTTTTTAAGAACAAAGATACAACTATGTTGGTGTCTCTTGTCAATTTTCCATTGTATTTTTTTAAATGTAACTGCCACTTCCAAACTGTCATTTGAAGTAAAACACATAGGCCTCTTTCACACGGGGCGGATCAGTAATGATCTGCCCCGTGAAGATCCGCTCGCTCAGCGGGGATCGCTCCGTTGTCCCCGCTGAGCCGGCTGCGGACAGGGCGGTCTCTGCACACTGTGCGGGGACCGCCCTGTCAGCTCTCCGCTCTCCTCTATGGGGATCGGATGAGCACGGACCGTCTGTCCGTGTTCGTCCGATCCGCTCTGCAGACGGATAGAAAAATAGGATTTTCCTCCGTCTGCAGAATCGGACTGTTGAGGAGGCGGAGGAAATCGGGTGTCTGCGGATGTTCATCCGCAGACACCCGCTATCCCATAGGGATGAATGTATGTCCGTATTTCATCCGCAAACGGATGGATGAAATACGGACATATCGTCCGCATGTGTGAAAGGGGCCTTAGCCAAGTATTATTCTACACTATTTGTTTATTGTGCATTAAAAAAAGAAAACAAATAAAATTAGACATGCTATCTGCCAATAGAACGTAACCAAAAAGTGAATTTTCTGCATCCAAAAATATAGAAAATATACCAAATCAAATCATTATTATTCAACCAAAAAAATTATGTCAAAGCAATAACTCCAAGGCCAATAATAAATAACACGTTATCTCCTCCAATTCCGCAAGATGTCTGGTTGACGAACGGCCATTCAGAAATGAACTGAAAAGCACGAAATGAAAAGTGAGAACTGAAAAGCACTAAATGAAAAATGCGAAAAGAAAAGTGTGAATCAACACTCACCAAACTTCCACTAACACATAACTAGCGGAAGGAGCCCAAAGGGTGGTGCTAAAGAGCTGAAAAAACACGTACGTCTAGTACCTCACTAGGTTCGTAATTGTTGGCCAACAATTGTGTGGCCGTGTGTATGCAAGACAAGTTTGGGCCAAAATTCCACGGTTTTGTTGGCCAACAATCCGATCGTGTGTTCGAGGCATTACTCATAAACATCGACTTAATTCACAGTGATGAGGTTAATAGCTTGAATATACCATGTGATAAGAATTTAGAAACCAAAAAAAATTCTAGTTAACCTTTTGGCTCTTAGCGGGAGTCAGAGGTCTGTTGCAACAAGCAGTTTTACGCAGTTCAGAATTAAAACATGTAACAGAATATTCACTTTTAATTTATTTGCATTTTTTTATTTGTATGTTGGCTGAGCATTGCTCAATAATGTGATTGTATGTTCTTTTCCAATGAAATCAGTTCAAGTATCTGAATTCATGAGCTATTACATCATAAGGCTGTAAATAACTTTATTTCAATAATGCTGTCTTTCCTGCCGTCACTTGTCTTGAAGCCCTTCTGCCTACCTGTACATATCTGGATCTTCCGAAGCAACTCACTTCTAGAATGTCTAAATAAGAGAAACCTGATAAAAGAGATTATTTTGTTATGCCATTGCTAGGCACTCAACCTCGAAAAAAGCAATGACTGATGTATCAGGAGTCAGGACTGCTTCTATTAAAGTGTTTCTACTCTTGCAGAGCAAATTAACAGGTTTTATAGGGTGCCCTCACACTGGCAGTTTTAACAATGCCCAGACACGGTTGACCCCCTTGGTCCGGTTCGCTTGTTTTGTATGAGTGCGCCAAGCCACGCACGGCATGGGTTAAGTGTACCATGCCCAGGATAAATGGGTGGCTTTTTAGCAGCGGTTCACTTCAGTCTGTCTAATGTGTACACCTTTCTTGTAATAGTGAAGCTTGATCACACTCCATCGCCACTCTATTGGACCTTTTAAAGTGGTAATAAATGCAAGCTCTAACTATTGGTAAAAATGTTCCCTCCATCCTCCTCCTATCTACTGTATCTTGCAAGCCCTGCATAACGAAGATCGGTGTACTTACCTTTTTTAATCCGGTCTGGTCACATGATTCGTCATCTCTGGCTCCCTGCGTAAAAGGGCGCTTGAAAACAGCTGTGAATTCCCAGAGTCATGATGTCACCCATAGGCTCCCCGTAGCCCAGCCACTGTCAGTACTCCCTCCACTCCCCTGCAGAAGCTGCTCTCTGCCAAAGGGAAGCTGGAGCTGTGAGATCACACGATTGGACTGGGCCGAATTTTAAATAGGTAAGTACACAGATCTTTTTTTCTACAGAGTGTGCAAAAAAAATAGGAAAAGGGCTGAGGGAAAAATTTTAAGAGTAGTTATGCCGCATACACACGATCGGACTTTCGACAGCAAAGGTCGGACGGAACGAATCCGTCGGACAATTCGATCATGTGTGTGGGCTCCATCGGACCTTTGCTGTCCAAAAATCTGACGGACTTTAGAAATAGAACATGTTTCAAATTTTTCGGCCAGAACTCCGCCGGACCCAGTTCCTATCGAGAAATCCGTTGGTGTGTATGCTAGTCCGACGGGCAAAAAAGGAAGCTAGGGCAGCTATTGGCTACTGGCTATGAACTTCCTTATTCTAGTCAGGTTGTGCGTCATCATGTTCAAATCCATCGGACTTTGGTGTGATTGTGTGTGGCCAAGTCCGTTCATTTGGAAAGTCCTTCGGAACTCCGCCAAAAGTCCGTCGGGAAGACCGTCGGACCTAGTCCGTCGAAAAGTCCGGTCCTGTGTAAGATCCTAGGGAATACAGAGCAGCAGGAAATAAGGTGTTTTTCGGGATTCACAGATTCCTTCCTCAAGGTGACACAGACCACAAGAGTGGTTTTGCACGGTGCCATCAGCTTCGTTCATTACAAGCACCCATAAGTTGCACTGCTAGTTGCAGTGCTTGCAAGTGCAGCCAGTATGACTTCTCATGCAATTTTGCTTGTTCTGCATTACATAGGAATCTTCCCGACAGGACTGTGACGTCACAACCAATGATGCAGAAGATTGACCTAAGATAATTATAAATCTTACCTTATCTAACTTTTTTCTTACAGGAATTTTATGAATGTACAAGATAGTAATAGTAATTTATACCGTGGGATGAGACCCTGGCAGCATAAGCATTTGCTTTTCAATCCAAAGCCCACATTAATGTGATAGATGCCCTTACTGACCAATATAGAGGTGAGAGGGATGATACCCCAAAGGAAACAACCTTGACACCACAGCACTGAGAGATACTTGAGAAACCAAACGGACAGTAGTGGGTAGTAGCTCTCAATGAAGACTGTTGTGCAATGTCCTCTTGAGATTGGGGAATCTTGAAATAGGATGAAGAAAACAAAAGGGCCCAAAGGCCTAGTGCATTACCATCAATACTTTATTAGGGAATAAAAACCAATGAGTGCATACTGAGAAAAGTCAATGATTACACCACTGTTGTACTTAAACCCAGGTAACAATATGGTCTTCCAGGTGATGGAACTCCATCTCCTGGAAGACCATATTGCTACATGGGGTTATGTAACACTTTTTGGCTTTTGTGAGTATGCGCTCATTGGTTTTCATTTTCTAATAAAGTGTTGATGGTAATGCACCAGGCCAGGGGTCTCCAAACTTTCTAAACAATGGGCCAGTTTACTAGGGGGGGCCTGACTGTGGCCACTGGAAGTAGACAGTGTCTCTCCATCAGAGGGAGTAAACAATGCCCCATGGTATCAGTGACAGGAATTGTGTCCCATCATTGGTGTCATTGAGTGGGAAGAATTATGCCCCATCATTGGTGTTACTAGCAGGAAGGAACTGTGCCCCATCATTGGTGTTATTGATATGCATTTTGCCCCTTGGTTGATGTCAGTGGGGAAAATGACGCTCCATTGTTGTTGTCAGAGGTTGAAATACTGCCCCGAGTGTCTGATAAAAGCAAGAAAAGGGACAAATTCAGCCCCGTTTGGAGATCACTGCACTTGCACCCTTTTGTTTTGTTTTGTTCAGGTGAGAGGGATGGGTCAACTTCAGTTAAAAAATGCAGAGTAATAATATTACTTATCTAGCTGCCATTGATTTCTAATAATCCAGTTCAAGATAAGTCTATCTATTGTGATTAGGCCATTCCTATATTATATTTAGTACCAGCAAAGTTTATGTGCTGATCCTTACTGAGAAACCCTACTGAAGATTTATGTCTAATTGAAGCCTAACACTGAATCTGCATCAAATGACTTGTTATATGATCGAAGAAATGTGGTCAAGAGAAACTTCAAAATAGAGAAATCGTCCAGTGTATCCTCAATACTTGAGGCTTGCAGATACCTTGAACAGACTGCTAACAGATGTGTTAAAACCTGCTGGAAAAAATGAAAGTAATTGGAAGCGGTGTAGGTCTATCATGAGAAGAAGCTATTAATATGCGGTATGGCAGGACCAGATGGGGCTGTGATCGTTCTATTTTGCGGCTCCATATTTCTAATATTGGGAAGGTTCGTCAGAGTTAATGCTCAGGTGAGTAATAGGCATTTAAGTGAAATAATATGAAGCTTAAAGTTAATAATCTGTAGCATCCAGCCAAGGAAAGGCCCGTAGCACGCGGAGGAAGAAAGATCAGACAAGGCGTTCTGGAACTCATCAGGATGGGTGTAAATTGTGTGGAGCGGAGCGGTATTATAACTGAATTTTAGCAGAAACTTCATAGAAGACATCTGGAAAGCATCTCCATCCAGCGTACTTGTATGTATTATCTGTATCAGATCCTGATCCTCCATGTGATCCTTCCCGCTTTAAAGGGATCACGGGTCTTTAGTGTGTAGGAGAAATCAGCAGCTAAGTCTGTACCAGATACAGTATCATCTGTCTCCAAATTAGCAAGGGTTTTGCTGTGGTTGTAGCTGGGACCCCAAGAGGAAGGTGATACAGTTGGCCACACCTAACTATTTTCTGTAGGCTTCAAAGGAATACCCAGTAAAACAAACAAAACTCAGAAATGTTAAAGAGTACCTGTATAGAACTAAAAGCAACTAAAGTGATTCTAGAGGAAGTAAAAAATGAAAGCCAATATTGACTCGAAAGGAGCTTAGGTTTCAAAAAAGAAGGGAGAGAAGCAGGATGATACTGGGATAAAACTTTGGAGGACCATCACCCTAAACACACAATTGATTAGAGTAGACAAAGAACTAGGGACTTTCTAGGATGCCACCAAAACACATAATTTCTCCACATGGATGAAAAAATTAATATTTCCAGATTTATTAATCATATCATATAAAAGTCTGACCTATGACATATGAAGAATCACATATGATGCACAATACAATATGTATCTATTTATATATTACAGTTACTTATATAGCTCCATCAATTTACGCAGTGCTTTCTATATATGGTGTGTATATTTTTTTTCAAAATTATCACTCTTTTTTTTGTTTATAGCGCAAAAAATAAAAACCACAGAGGTGATCAAATACCACCAAAAGAAATCTCTATTTGTGGGGAAAAAAGGACGTAAATTTTGTTTCGGTATAACATCGCACGACCACGCAATTGTCAGTTAAAGTGACACAGTGTCGAATCGCAAAAAGTGCTCAGGTCAGGAAGGGGGTAAAATCTTCTGGGGCTGAATGTTAAGTTATTTTGAGGGGACAGCAAATGTACACTGTTATGCAAGCTGTACACTCACTACTTTACATTGTAGCAAAGTGTCATTTCTTCAGTGTTGTCACATGAAAAGATAGAAGAAAATATTTGCAAAAATGTGAGGGGTGTACTCACTTTTGTGAGATACTGTATATATAATAAAAAATACACGAAGTGCAATAAAAGGGTTAATATGAAAGTTCATATACCTCACTGTGTCCTGACCCAGATCACAGTGTTTCACAGTAAACAATTAAAAATATAATTTAAAATAATTCATTAAATCATGCCAAAGGTGTCTATTTGATACAATATTAAATAAAAGTGGCAGTTCACTAAAACATGCCCAAAATATCTATCCGGTTCATTAAGTTAGGGTGACTGTGTCAGATAATCATGCAGCAAGTGTTGATAGTTGATCCACACAAGGCGATGGCATATAGCAGGGATATGCAATTAGTGGACCTCCAGCTGTTGCAAAACTACAAGTCCCATCATGCCTCTGCCTCTGGGTGTCATGCTTGTGGCTGTCAGAGTCTTGCTATGCCTCATGGGAATTGTAGTTCTGCAACAGCTGGAGGTCCGCTAATTGCATATCCCTGGCATATAGTATATATATATCTATAGATATATATCTATAGATATATATATTGTGACAGAGCGAGGCTCTGTCCCTGTGAAATTGGAGGAAAGAGGGATCTCCAACCCTGTGTCCAGGTCTTGGTGATAATGAGCAGGGTGTGTGCCCAGCTGCACACAGCCCATATAACGAAGGGGCTGTTGGGAGTAGAGTGTGAGGGATGGTGGAGTGGAGTAGCTTGCTGCTGTGCATGTCCAAAGAGCCCAAAGCTGTGTGCGTTGAAGGGTTGAAGCTGTGTGCATCCAAAGAGCCCAAAGCTGTGTGCATTGAAGGGTTGAAGCTGTGTGCATCCAAGGAGTCCAAAGCTGTGTATTGAAGGGTTGAAGCTGTGTGCGTCCAAGGAGCCTAAGACTGTGTGTATCCAAGCAGCTCATTTGAGGGGCAAGTACCTATAGCAGCACTACTGCTGAAGAGTAGCCAGGTGGGCTAGCATTTTCATTTGGATTGTGTGTATTTAATTTAAGATTGGAGTGGGATTCCTGGATGGACTATTTTGTTTTTCCTTTTAATAAACGTGGGCTACCAGGCCCTTAACTATAAACTCCTGCCTGATGTGGACTGAAAAATGCCTCTAACCACTTGAGCTAAACACCCCAATCACAAGATATATATATATATATATATATATATATATATATATATATATAGTACATTCACATCACTCCCTGCCCTCAAGAAGCTTACAATCCAAGGTCCCAAACTCACATTCATACATACACATCCTAGGGCCAATTCAGACAGGAACCATTTATCCTACCAGCTTGTCTTTGGTGTGTGATAGGAAACTGGAGTACCCGGAGGAAACACACACAGGCGCAGGGAGAATATTCTTTTTAACACACTACAAAGACCATTTATATATTTGCATTATACTGAGTTTCCCCATTTCACAGGTAACAGATTGCGATCAACGCATTTTGTAGATAGTGCCACATCAGCAGGTGCTGGCAGTGAAAGGGCTAGAAGATATCCATGCAAACCCACTGATCTCACAATAGTGGTCACAATTAGTATAGGGTATCATATGGTTAGAGCAATCTAAAGCAGGCCAACGACGGATCAATATTTGGCCAGTTCAACAGGAACCAGACAAATTTCGATCCATGTATGGGCAAGCTGGTTGCTCTGAAGTTGATCCATCAATTGACTTCAGTAAAACCAGCCCATTATATTTTTTTTCATGCGATCACTTGATAGTGGCTATAGCCACAAGCAGTCATCGTTGTATTTTGACAGTTGGGAAACCTCCCATTGTCAGAATACATTACGATAGCCTTGCAGGAGGGATTCCCCCATCAACACAGTCAGTGAAATTGAGCAATTTCCTTTCCTTAAACCCATTTAGCGTGGGGATTGGGGATCGAGCCTTTTTTTTTTGTCGTTCAACCTACTGGTTGAAGGAAAACAAATAAATCATCTATGGGCTGCTTTAAGGATAGAGAGGTCCAGAATATTATGTAGTTCTGTCACAAAATGGTAATGTTGGGGAGGACCTCCTCCCTTCGCCATCCACAGAGTAGAAATGAGCCCAAAGGGCACATGTCGTATATTGTATACAAGTAACTCAGTAGCTATTTCCTTGATGACGAAAGTGCATCCTAATGCCGCGTACACACAAGCGGACTTCTCGTCGGATTGAACTCCGAAGGACTTTTCGACGGCGTTCTGATGGAGTTCCGCCGAGAAGGACTTGCCTACACCCGATCACACCAAAGTCCGATAGGTTAGAACGTGATGACGTACGACGGGACTAGAAAAAGGAAGTTCAATAGCCAGTAGCCAATAGCTGCCCTTGCATCGTTTTTGGTCGGTACAGCATACAGATGAGCGATTTTCTCGATAGGAACTGGTTCCGGGAGAGTTGCGGCGGAAAGATTTGAAACATGTTCTATTTCTAGGTCCGTCAGAATTTAAAAAAATAAAAAGTCAGATGAAGCCCACACACAATCATAATGTCCGACAGAATGATTCCGTCTGACCTTTTCTGCCGGAAAGTCCGGTTCTGTGTACAGGACATTAGATTGCTGAACCATATGATTCCATAAATTAAAAAAATCCATTTAATGATGTATTATTGATTGGTGATTACTGAGCTGCAACAATTTACTGTAGGACTTTTATGTCTGCCTTGAGTTCAGCTTTAAAGTGGACTACAGAACACATCCACCTTTTCTCTTCTCAATGGCATGTGTTCTGTAGTGTGCGTGAAGTAAATATGTACCTGGTAAGAGTCTAGTACAGGCAGAGAACACAAGAAATTATCAGCTCATTCGATTACTTGCAGGATCAACAGGTATTTTTTTGAAATTTAAAAATGTATCTAGGATTTTTAAGGTGCTAAATTAGAATAAGATTATTTATAAAAAGTAGAAATGTATTCAAGCAATAAAAACAAACAAAACAAAAGGTAGATATTGATATTACAGTACTAATACATGTGCTGACTGATTTCATCTCTACATGTTTCGCCTTGGTAATTGGCTTCTTCAGGAGATTTAATGACTTAAAATGATTTCAGATTTAAATGATATCAGGCACAGTGAGCACTAGAAATAAACTGATTTTTTAGACAATCAACAGTCTCAGCAATATCAGAAATATATAACACAAATTTAACAAATTAGAAAAATATTAATCGATTGGATAAATGCACTGTGCATTTGTGTGTGTTTGGGGGGGGGGGGGGGGATTGTTAGTGCTGGCTTTGGGCAGTGTGAAAGAGAGTGTAACAGACACAGCTTAGACAACTGCAGCCAGCAACCCTGCTGGGAAGCAATAGTCCGGCCTGAATAATGTGTCTGGGTTTCAGGCAGTCTGAAACCCGGGTGCATGGTTTCAAACCCGAACTGTCTGGGTGAATTCTAGACAGGTGGCAACCCTACTCCAATTATGGGCTTAAAAAGAAAAAAAAACTCTTTGAAATCTATGTGCCGGTGCCCCGCATAGATATTAGGGGCCAGCACATGGAGATTAGGGGGGGGGGCGGTGCCCCGGTGCCCCTAATGGACTGGCCGCCGCTGCTGGCCAAGCAGAATTACAAATCTTTTGCTGGTAAGACACTATGGCAGAGGTCTCAAACTGGTGGCCCTCCAGCTGTTGTGAAACTACAAGTCCCATTATGCCTGTGGGAGTCATGCTTGTAACTGTCAGCCTTGCAATGCCTCATGGGACTTGTAGTTATGCAAACAGCTGGAGGCCACCAGTTTGAAACCCCTGCACTATGGAGTCTATGTATTAAACATTTCACGTGCTGATGTCTAAAACATTCTCACGGGCACAACGGATGCTCATTTGTAATATGATTATCTCCTGTGATTGCCAGCGCCATCTGGTGGCCATATGGTCATGTGGAAAAAATGAATAGGCTGAAAGGAGGAGAGGACAGAGAGATGAGCTCATCCAGTCTCTTGCTGCTCTTCCACTGTCCAGTTACAGACAGGGGGAGGGACAATTTGTACAGATAATACAAATCTATTGGAAGATAAAATATATCCCTCTATATATGTATTCTGTGTATTTAGGGAGTTGGAATTCTCCTTTAAAGCTGTCCCCCATTAAGGATTTTGCAACAGTTCTACAAGTGACCTGTCAGGCATATAAACATTTAATAATCTACGCCTGTATTATGTTGATTTGTTACGGACCCCCACATTGACCCCTTCAATCTCTAAGATAAACAGTGACAAGCAAATCATTTTCTGCTCATATTTCGGCGTTCAGTCTTTTTTTTTTATATGTGATTTTTCTGTTACTGTCAACATTTACACAAACTTTTAAATGGGCTTTCTAGCCGCCTCCATCCCGTCCTCTGAACTCACTGTAACACTTGGCTAATGAGCCGTCTTCTGCTTGTGTTATCCCTACATTAGCCAACTTCCCGTCACTTTATCTGGGATTTAGCACAGCTTTCTCTAAAAGGACTCTGAAACAAAATCCTCCACCATGAACTCTTCAATCCAATTAGTATTTATGACAGCACTTCAGTTTGCTCTGTGCTGATGTCAGCGACTCCGTCTGAACAGCGCAGGCTGGATGGTTGTCTTCCCGGAGCTTTCGGGGACAAAAAGTGCATTTTAGAGCACTGCACTTCACAAGGACATCCATATGGAATGACCCTTCTGTGTTGCACGATTCAGACATAAAGGTTTTCTAAATTAATAAACTCCCCATGCTTAACCCAAGGCATCCCATTCAGGCTGTGGTAAGGTTAGGTGCTGCGGCTGTGGCTCCTGTAAGCCCTTAAAGAGGAAGTAAAGCCAAACTAAAATAAAAGAAAAAATAGACCCTGCAAGGCAATGGCATAATGAGCTAGTATGCATAGCATACTAGCTCATTATGAATAACTTACCTGAGATGGAAGCCCCTGAAGCAACCCTCATTGTCCTCCTCCGACGCCGGCATCTATCTCTTAGCGACTTCCAGGTATCATGCCTCAGGCGCTGTGATTGGTCGGAGCCGCGGTGACGTCACTCCCGCGCATGCGTGCAGGAGCCGCCGCTAACGACATCATCGCCATTAGCAGCAACATGCTCAGTGCGACTGCGTGACGCTGTTTATGGCACATGCGCCATAGACAGTGGTGCCTGTCTTGGCAGAGAGGAGCAGCAGTCATGGATCAATTAGTGAGGTGTATTAGTCTAGCAGGATTAATAGTGTCTTGGATCAGTGGAGTGCCCCATCTTTGGTGCAAGTGGGAGGAATTGCACCCCATCATTGGTGTCAATGGGAGGAATAGTGCCTTGTATCAGAGGGATGAATAGAGTCCTATCATTGGTGTCAGTGGGAGGAATAGAGCCCCATCATTGGTGTCAGTGGAAAGAATAGTGCCCCATCATTGGTGTCAGTGGGAGGAATAGAGTCCCATCATTGGTGTCAGTGGGAGGAATAGTGCCCCATCATTGGTGTCAGTGGAAGGAATAGAGCCCCATCATTGGTGTCAGTGGAAGGAATAGAGCCCCATCATTGGTGTCAGTGGGGGGAATAGAGCCCCATCATTGGTGTCAGTGGAAGGAATAGAGCCCCATCATTGGTGTCAGTGGGGGGAATAGAGCCCCATCTTTGGTGTCAGTGGGAGGAATAATGCCTCATCTTTGATGTAAGTGGCAAAAATACAGTGCCTTGAAAAAAGTATTCATACTCCTTGAATTTTTCTACATTTTGTCATGTTGCAACCAAAAACGTAAATGTATTTTATTGGGATTTTATGTGATAGACCCACACAAAGTGGCACATAATTGTGAAATGTAAGGAAAATGATAAATGGTTTTCAATTTTTTTTACAAATAAATATATAAAAAGTGTGGTGTGCATTTGTATTCAGCCCTCCTGTGTCAATACTTTGTAGAATCACCTCTCTCTGCAATTACAGCTGCAAGTCTTTTTGGGGATGTCTCTACCAGCTTTGCACATCTAGAGAGTGACATTTTTGCCCATTTTTCTTTGCAAAATATCAATTGGATTTATGTCTGGACTTTGACTGGGCCATTCTAACACATGGATATCCTTTGATCTACCTTTAGGGAAAAAAGTATTTGATCCCCTGATGATTTTGTATGTTTGCCCACTGACAAAGAAATGATCAGTCTATAATGTTAATGGTAGCTTTATTTTAACAGTGAGAGACAGAATGACAACACAAATATCCAGAAAAACACATTTCAAAAACAATATGAATTGATTTGTATTTTAATGAGTGAAATAAGTATTTGTCCCCTTTGCAAAACATGACTTAAGTGGAGGGCCACCCTGAAAAAAAAAAAATATTAAAAATTACAAAAAAAAAAAATGAAATTTTTTTTTTTTTTTTACTTACCAGAAATGCCTGTTGCTAGGCACATAATCCTAATCTTCCTCTTCCTCCTCCACGTCGCGTTGTCTTCTGGGTAATGGGTCGCACAGACAGTTCCCAGAACACAGCGCGTCCCATTCACAAAGTGCTGCGCGACTCGCGCATGCGCAGTAGGAAACGGGCAGTGAAGCCGTAAGGCTCCACTGCCTGTTTCCCTTAGAAGGAATGGTGGCGCCGGGACCCGAGAGCCGAGGGACGGGTCGGCCTCGGGCGGCTGACATCGCGGGCGACCTGGACAGGTAAGTGCTTATTAAGTCAGCAGCTGCAGTGTTTGCAGCTGCTGACTTTTAATTTTTTTTTTTTTTTTAAACGGCCCTCCTCTTTAGTACTTGGGTAGCAAAACCCTTGTTTTTGGCGAACAGAGGTCAGATGTTTCTTGTAGTTGGCCACCAGGTTTGCACACATCTCAGAAGGGTTTTGTCACACTCCTCTTTGCAGATCCTCTCAAAGTCATTAAGGTGTCAAGGCTGATGTTTGGTAACCTCCTGCTCCCTCCACATAGTTTCTAATAATGGGATTAAGGTCTGGAGACTGGCTAGGCCACTCCAGGACCTTGAAGCGCTTCTTCTTAAGCCACTCCTTTGTTGCCTTGGCCGTGTGTTTTGGGTCATTGTCATGATAGAATAGCCATCCACGACCCATTTTCAATGCCCTGGCTGAGGGAAGGAGGTTCTCTCCCAAGATTTGGTGGTACATGGCTCCGTTCATCGTCCCTTTGAAGTGGTGAAGTTGTCCTGTCCCCTTAGCAGAAACCCCCCACCCCCCAGCATAATGTTTCCACCTCCATGTTTGACGGTGGGGATGGTGTTCTTGGGGTCATGGGCAGCATTCCTCCTCCTCCAAACACAGCGAGTTGAGTTGATGCCAAAGAGCTTGATTTTGGTCTCATCACACACAACACTTTCACCCAGTTCTCATCTGAATCATTCAGATGTTCATTAGCAAACTTCAGGGCCTGTACATGTGCTTTCCTGAGCAGGGAGACCTTGTGGGCGCTGCAGGATTTCAGTCCTTCGCAGAATAGTATGTTACCAATTGTTTTCTTGGTGACTATGGTCCCAGCTGCCTTGAGATCATTGACAAGATTCTCCCGTGTGGTTCTGGCCTGATTCCTCACCGTTCTCATGATCATGAAACTCTATATGGTGAGATCTTGCATGGAGCCCCAGACCGAGGGAGATCGACAGTTATTTTGTGTTTCTTCCATTTCCGAATAATCGCACCAACTGTTGTCACCCTCTCACCAAGCTGCTTGCCGATGATCTTGTAGCCTATTCCAGCCTTGTGTAGATCTACAATCTTGTCCCTGACATCCTTGGACAGCTCTTTGGTATAGGCCATGGTGGAGAGATTGAAATTTCATTGATTGATTGTTTCTGTGGACAGGTGTCTTTTATACAGGTAATAAACTGCGTTTAGGAGCACTCCCTTTAAGAGAGTGCTGTAATTTCAGCTCGTTACCTATAGAAGGTAACTGGGAGCCAGAACTCTTGCTGATTGATAGGGGATTAAATACTTATTTCACTCATTAAAATGCAAATCAATTTATAACTTTTTTTAAATGCGTTTTTTGGATATTTTTGTTGTTATTCTTTCTCTCACTGTTAAAATAAACCTACCATTAAAATTATAGACTGATCATTTCTTTGTCAGTGAGCAAGTGTACAAAATCAGCAGGGGGTCAAATACCTTTTTTCCCTCACTGTAAACCATTCCATTGTAGCTCTGGCTGTATGTTTAGGGTTGTGGTTCTGCTGGAAGGTGAACCTCCACCCCAGTGTCAAGTCTATTGCAGACTCTAACAGGTTTTCTTCTAAGACTGCCCTGTATTTGGCTCCATCCATCTTTCCATCAACTCTGACCAGCTTCCCGGTTCCTGATGAAGAAAAGCATCGCCACAACATGATGCTGCCACCACCATGTTTCACGGTGGGGATGGTGTGTTCAGGGTGATGCGCAATGTTAGTTTTCCGCCACACATAGCGTTTTGCTTTTAGACCAAAAAGTTAAATTTTGGTCTCATCTGACCAGAGCACCTTCTTCCACATGTTTGCTGTGTCCCCCACATGGCTTCTTACAAACTACAAACGGCAATTCTGATGGCTTTCGTTCAACAATGTTTTTCTTCTTGCCACTCTTCCATAAAAACCAGATTTGTGGAGTGCACTCCTAATAGTTGTCCTGTGGACAGATTCTCCCACCTGAGCTGTGGATCTCTGCAGCTCCTCCAGAGTTACCATGGGCCTCTTGGCTGCTTCTCTGATGAATGCTCTCCTTACCCGACCTGTTAGTTTAGATGAAGGGACATGTCATTTTTGGATGATGGATTGAACAGTGCTCAGCGAGATTGTTCAAAGCTTGGGATTTTTTGTAGAACCTAACCCTGCTTTCAATTTCTCCACAACTTTATCCCTGAACTGTCTGGTGTTTTCCTTGGCTTTCATGATGCTGTTTGTTCACTAAGGTTCTCTTACAAACCTCTGAGGGCTTCACAGAACGGCTGCATTTATACTGAGAATAAATGACACACAGGTGGACTCTGTTTACTAATTAGGTGTCTTCCGAAGGCAATTGGTTCCACTCGATTTTAGTTAGGGATATCAGAGTAAAGGGGGCTGAATACAAATGCATACCACACTTTTCAGATATATATTCGTAAAAAAAATTGCAAACCATTTATCATTTTCCTTCCACTTCACAATTATTAAAATCCCAATAAAATAAATTTAAGTTTTTGGTTGTAACATGACAAAATGTAGAAAATTTCAAGGGGCATGAATATTTTTTTCAAGGCACTGTAGCACCTCCTCATTGGTGTCACTCGGAGGAACAGTGCCTTTATTGGTAGGAGGAGGAATAGTGCACCATCATTGGTGTCAGTGGGAGGAATAGTGCCCCATAGTTGGTGTCACTGGGAGGAATAATACCCCATCATTGGTATCAGTGGGAGGAATAGTGCCCCATCATTTGTATCAGTGGGAGGAATAGTGCCCCATCATTTGTATCAGTGGGAGGAATAGTGCCCCATCATTGGTATCAGTGGGAGGAATAGTGCCATGTTTCAGTCAAAGGAATAGTACCCTAAGGGCCGGATGAATATCAAAGAGATGCATCTGGCCCACGGTCCACAGTTGAGACCACCAGTGTAGACCACAGAGATAGATGTAGCCAATAACAGTCAACAGAGTCAAACAGGGCACAAGATTTCTGGCAAGATCAACATGTATTTTTTCCACTTATTGAACAGATATAACAGATATAACAAAACACTCCAATGGTCTATTTAACAGACCAAATGGGATTTGATTGTTAAGGTTTCCATGCATTTTAATTAATCAAATCTAAAATAAACATCCATGTCAGGATTTGGTGCTCTCTAGGCTCCTCGTCTGTCTTGGACGCTTCCTCATAAATCTCTATTAGTTCATAATTCTTTGGAATATTTGCTGTGCTTCCTCACACTCAGCTGCCGGAAACATGTTCCTAAAATAACAGAATGTTGTGGAATATTTGTCTGCTCCGGTTGTGCAATAAGGTAAGTAAGAAACCACACAAGCAAGTCCATCACAGTTCAGCGACTGCGAGACCGAGGTATTTCACTTTATGGCTTTCACAGCGTTTAGTAACACTTTATATGTTCAGACCAGTCAAGGTCTCGGCATATGGAATTCATTGTGACATGCTGAGGAATGCATGTTCATTTTCTACCTTAGCAGGAAATAATTTGTTGCTGTATCATTGCTTGCTGCAATCTTTACAGGGTCAGTCCTGCTATGAGCCACATCCTATGTGGCGCCCTCTAGGGGTAGAACAAGACAAGAACCTGAACTTGCTTACACGTCCCTCAGCAGCCTCCTGCTATTAGGAAATAGTGCAGGGGCACAGGATCTGATTATGTTGTGTGCTGGTGGCCCATGTACGTAGCAACATAGTAGAAAAAGTGATATTTTCTTTATATGTCTTTCTTTTCTACCTTTAAAACATAAGAATGCTTTATGTATTTTATGTCGAAGGTCATCTATTTGAATGATACAACTCAGGATTATCTGATCTCTGATGGCGGCATAAACATGCACACACATACTAGCCAGGCGAGTATGTTTATGCATTTTGCAAGCACTTGACATTACCGCCACCCTTCTCAGGGCAAAAACACTATTCGACTGATGTACACTGATCAACTATAATATTATGACCACCCACCTAATATTGAGTAGGTATAGCTGCCAACTGACCTAAAAAAGGGCCACGTCCCGATACGCGTTGTCAAGATGACAGCTATCCTCTTTCTCCATTCTCCCAGGCTTGCTCCTTACCCTTTGTGCTTCAAGCCTTCGTATTAGACTTGTGTTCCCTGATCTTAAGACGTCACGCTTGGGTGTTTCCATCCACCAGCTCCGGTCGGTGGTTGTTCCGGCGGTATCTCAGTCCCTTCATTGTTCCGTGGCTGTTCCACCATCTGGCATCTGGCTCTGCAAACGCTGGTTTCCCTCCTCCTAATAACATCCAAGAATACATGAAGGTTTTGCCATCGCAGCATTGCTTCACCAGTCCACCACCAACTGTTGCTCGAGGTACTGTCACACTGAGGAGCACGCCTTGCAATCGCTCCATCTATGCAAGGAGATTTTTAGATAATTGTTCATCTAAATATATGTCATTATTAAATTGTCACATGATTATATCTCATTGAGCTTTTTGATTATTTGTCCTTTCAAGACTGTCCCGATCGGTGCTTCCAATTATGGTTGCCCCTGAATGTTTTTACTTGTATTCACACCCCTCCTGGTGTGCTCACCCACACAGCTGCTTTTTGGGCTCTTGCTGGACATTCACAAGGTTCCCAGTGCAACATATACCCCATTTTCTGGCGCCATACTGTTTTTGTCATTTTATTGCCTTGTCCAAGCATACAGCCTGGCAGTTCAAGAAGGGGGGAGGGGGAGTGAGAGTGCACCCCCCCCCCTGAACCATACCAGGCGTCATGCCCTCAACATGGGGGCTCTGCCCCCCCACCCCAAAGCACCTTGTCCCCATGTTGATGGGGACAAGGGTCTCTTCCCCACAACTCTGGCCTCTGGTTGTGGGGGTCTGCAGGCAGAGGGCTTATTGTAATCTGGAAGCCCCCTTTAAGCCCCCAGATCCTGCCCCCCATGTGAATGAGTATGGGGTACCCCTACCCATTCACCAAAAAAGTGTCAAAGTAATAAAAACACAGAGACAGTTTTTGAAAATTCGTTTATTAGAAAAATAAAAAAAACAGTGTCCCCCGATGTAAATCCATCTTTAATCACGACAACCACTGCACCGCCGACCACAAAAAGAAAAAATCGCTCCACTGTCAACTAAGGCAAACCACTGAATACCTGGCTTGCCGTTTGACAGTTCTTACACAGGTAAGGCGGGCCACTTGAACCCAGGGATTTCCTGATGATGCCTCTATAGTTGTGCTGCAGAAATTAACGATTATTTCCTCGATTAATTGTTAATTTGTTTGATCGGTATTCACCTCTCCACCGGCTTCCGGGTCTTCAGGGAGTTCCGTCTGAGATCTGATGACGTCACGGACATCGACGTCACTGGACTCCTCCCCCCTTCCCCAAGTGCCTCCGTCTGCTAATGAAGGGAAGGGGGAGGAGTGCAGTGATGTCGAAGTTCTGATTGAAGGTAACACATATAGGGGAGGAGCTACGCATGACGTCACCCGCTGCTGCCCTACGGAACTAACACGATTGTCGGCTTTACATGCTGTGTTTTTATCATCTTTATGTGAGTAGTTTGTGTTTGAACACAAAAATGAAATCTTATACTTAAGCGGTGAGCACTTAGATCTTTTCTTTCTACCCATGACCCGACATCCTTACTGAGATCTAAGGAGACGTGAGAGAAGTTTATGGTCCATGTTAAAACTTTTGATACCCGCTTGCATGACCACCTGTTTGCACAGGGGTCCATGCCATAAGGTGAGAGTGATTAGTTAGACCGGAGGTGGAGGGATTGTCACGCTACTGTGGAAAAAAAATTACGTCAGTGCTACAGTTTGAATTTAAAACGTATTTGTGTGAACTGTGAAGTTTAGTCATGAATTGTGGAAACTAACTAGTGTCGGGTGATTGTATATAGTGTATACCACATTTACCACTGACTAATGCAGAGTTGCAATGCAAGGAGATCAGCTAAAAGTAGTTGAATCTGTATGTGCGTTAAAATTAATCGAAATTAGTCAATAAAAAAAAAAACGATTAATCGAACATGAAAAAGAGCAAGAGACCACATTAGGAACAGGAGACCCAGCGATTAACCCTCTTGAGAGAGCTACCACCTTGGACATCACCTAGGGATGGATTCCCCGCAGGCATTTGGCCATAGTGACCATACTAGAAATAGTTGGACCACATCCAGGGTGAGTGCACATCCAGCGGGGCACTTGAATTGAGCATTAGTGGACCACCTGCTTTAAAGCGAAGATTTTGAGCATGAGCACTTCATAATCATTTTATGGGACTTGTATATTTGTGTGGTTTATTTGATTCATAGATTGAAATAATCACATTCTTTAACTTAGTGCAATGTAGTTTATCATATACAGTATCTCACAAAGGTGAGTACACCCCTCACATTTTTGTAAATATTTTATTCTAACTTTTCATGTGACAGCACTGAAGAAATTACACTTTGCTACAATGTAAAGTAGTGAGGGAAAATGTCCAAATTGGGCCCAAAGTGTCAATGTTTTGTGTGGCCACCATTATTTTCCAGCACTGCCTTAACCCTCTTGGGCATGAGGTCCCCAGAGCTTCACAGTTTGCCACTGGATTCCTCTTCCACTCCTCCATGGGGAGATGGTGGATGTTAGAGACCTTGCGCTCCTCCACCTTCTATTTAAGGATGCTCCACAGATGCTCAATAGGGTTTAGCTCTGCAGACATGCTTGGCCAGTCCAATACCTTTACCCTCAGCTTCTTTAGTGCAGTGGTCATCTTGGAGGTGTGTTTGGGGTCGTTATTATGTTGGAATACTGCCCTGTGGCCCAGTCTCCAAAGGGAGGGGATCATGCACTTCTTCAGTATGTCACAGTACATGTTGGCATTCATGTTTCCCTCAACGAACTTTAGCTCCCCAGTGTGGGCAGCACTCATGCAGCCCCAGACCATGACCTGGTTGTCGCCTGAACCAAATAAGTGTATTCTGGTCTCGTCAGACCAAAGAACATGGTTCCAGTAATCCATGTCCTTAGTCTGCTTGTCTTCAGCAAATGGTTTGCAGCCTTTGTTGTGCATCGTCTTTAGAAGGGGCTTCTTTCTGGGACCACAGCCATGCAGACCAATTTGATGCAGTGTGTGGCGTATGGTCTGAGCACTGACAGGCTCAACTTCTTTGGTCGACCATGGCGAGGCCTGTTTTGAGTGGAACCTGTCCTGTTAAACCGCTGTATGGTCTTTTCTACCTTGCTGCAGCTCAGTTTCAGAGTCTTGGTAATCTTCTTATAGCCCAGGCATTCTTTTTGTAGAGCAACAATTCTTTTTTTTTTTTTTTTTTTTTTTAGATCTTCAGAGAGTTCTTTGCCATGAAATACCATGTTGAACTTCCAGTGACCAGTATGAGAGAGTGAGAGCGATAACACCAAATTGAACACACCTGCTCCCCATTCACACCTGAGACCTTGTAACACTAATGAGTCACATGGCATCGGGGAGGGGAAATGGCTAATGGGACCCAATTTGGACATTTTCACTTAGGGGTGTACTCACTTTTGTTACCAGCAGTTTAGACATTAATGGCTGTGTGTTGAGTTATTTTGAGGGGACAGCAAATATACACTGTTATACAAGCTGTACACTCACTACTTTACATTGTAGCAAAGTGTCATTTCTTCAGTGTTGTCACATGAAAAGATAGAATAAAATATTTACAAAAAATGTGAGGAGTGTACTTATTTTTGTGAAATACTCTATCAAAGTAAAATGTTCATGCTAAACCTCCATGATATCATTTTCTGGGATTTAAAGTTTGAGTCTCACTTTAAGTCCAGTACTGGTAACAGGAAGCTAGTTAATGGAGCAGTAGTGGAAAGGAGTGACAATAAATGATTGAACATAGAAGTCCATCACTCTTATCACGAGCCATGTTCTCTAGCTGTCAGGACAGATAGGAGCAGCTGCCAAATGGACCACAAATTCTTTGGCAGTCACTTCTGCTCTGCGCTAAAGGAAAAGGAACAAATGAAATGATTTATGGACAAAAAAATTCTCTTTCCAGAAATGCAGAGAGCTGACTTTTGTAAAGAGGACCACAGATCTGAAACATTCTAAATCAGCGGCAGCTGTGCACATGCTGCTGAAATACGCATGTTCTGGAAGTACAATTCTTATAGGTACTGCACCTTTAGATAGCCAAGCTTCTATCAATGGTGGCATCCTTTAATGCCATAAAGGGTAAACTGACACTAAACCTTGATTTCATAAAATATTCTATTCAAGTATGTATTCTTAAAGAGGAAGTAAACTCCCCTCTAATGTTTGTAGCTATAGGTTTTAGCCCTATAATAAGGCTTACCTATAGATACGGTAAATATCTCCTAAACGTGCAGTATTTAGGAGATATTTACTGTATACTGCACCCATGACAGCATCAGCGCATAAGCTCCGCGGACCTGGAAGGAAGACGGGCAAAGATGGATGCGGCCTCTAGCGGGGAGGTCGAGGGCTTAGTTTGCAGGGAAGTGTCACATAATGTGCTAGTATGCGATACATACTAGCACTTTTCAATTTTCAAGTCTTGCCACAGATTTTCAATTAGATTTAGGTCTGGACTTTGGGCCATTCTCATACATGAATATGCTTTAATCTAAACCATTCCATTGTAGCTGGAAGGTGAATCTTCACCCCAGTCTCAAGTCTTTTGCATACTGTAACAGGTTTTCTTCTAAGCATCCCCACAACATGATGCTGCCACCACCATGTTTCACAGTGGGGATGGTGTGTTCAGGGTGCAGTGTTTGTTTTCTGCCACATGTAGAGTTTTGCTTTTAGAAAAAAAGTTCAATTTTGGTCTCATCTGACCATAGCACCTTCTTCCACATGTTTGCTGTGTCCCCCACATGGCTTCTCGCAAACTGCAAAGGGGACTTCTTATGGCTTTCTTTCAGCAATGGCTTTCTTTTTGCCACTCTTCCATAAAGGCCAGATTTGTGGAGTGCACAACTAATTGTTGTCCTGTGGACAGATTCTCCCACCTGAGCTGTGGATCTTTGAAGGTCCTCCAGAGTTACCATGAACCTCTTGGCTGCTTCTCTGATTGAGAAAAATATAAATCTTAGTACCTTTGGATAAAAGAACTGATCATCAAACTCCAGCTGCAGTAAAAAACTTGCTAGTAAGCAAATAGCAAAGAAGCAAATTGAGAATATAAAAACAGTTTGCTGCGCTTAGGGTTGATCTCATTCATGTAAACATGCAGAACACATAAAAAAATGAATAAAGTCTCATTAGGTGATGAAATAAAGTTGCTTGTGCTTAAATTGACATTTCCTGTGCAATGGTGTTCAGACTGGGTGCCCCACATAGGTACACTCACCCTGGATGTTGACCAACTATCGCTGGTATAGTCATTTAGGTATGTAGGGATACCCCTAGGGAACCTGTTGAAATGACTTCTCATGCATGAATGCACCTCATAAGTATGGATGGAAATGACAAAGGAGAACCTTCATTGTGCAATCCCGTAAAACCAGGTTTATTAAATACACAAATTGATATAATTCACTCATATTTAAAAGTGCCTTATAGTCCTGGCACCCGGCGTGTGTAGTAGGTGATTATTAAGGGTATTCGGCCCTGATAGGAAAAGCCACCGTTGCGGCATTCAGCTCAATTCCCGGGTAGTTTCGTATGGGCGAAAGTAACGCAATGACACGGTGAAACCTTTAACGTTTCAGCCTGTCATAAAGCCACCCCTTGCTTTCTTTCTCTGTGAAACCAACAAAAACAAACCAAAAAAAAAACAGGAATTTCACGGCTGAAAAAGCTCATGTTTTGCGCTTTTTTTTTTTTTTTTTTAGGGGTTTCCATTGAAGTCTTTGGGGACAGAGAAGTTCAGTTCCGTCTGAAAAGTAGCTCATGTACTTTTTTGAGCAACAGCCGTTTTGCTATAAACGATAAAAAAACAATAACATGTTTTTCTCATTTGCCCTGCCAGTGCTTTCTATGATTGATTTCTGGATGCGTGCGCGTATTACAATAGGTATGATTTTTCCCCAAACAATTAAACCAATCTCACAGTTAGAATTTCGTTGATTAGACAAAAATTTTCCTTGTCACTACAGTGAAAATCATCTTCAATTTGTGATTGGACACGGCTGATCACGTGGTAAAGAGTCTCCGTCGGAGACTCTTTACCGAGATCGTAGTTGTAGGGTGTCAGACTGACACCCCGCAACAACGATCGCCGCGATGCGTGCCCCCGAGGGCGCGCAGCGGCTTAATATCCTGATCACGTCATATGACGTTCCGATCAGGATATTAAAACCACTTTGCCACCATCATTTTGGTATATGGCGGGCAGCAAGTGGTTAAAGGAGTTGTAAAACCTTTTGTGCTGCAGCATCCCCCCAGACCCCCCACCTTTTTCTTTCCTGAATCCGATCCCCAAAAAGTGTCAAAAGTGTCAATTAGCATCCGATTTGTCCACCGCAATATCGCAGTCCCGCTAGCTGATTGCCGCCATTACTAGTAAATAAATAAATAAATAAATAAAAATATGCCATAGTTTGTAGACGCTATAACTTTTGCACAAACCATTCAATATATGCTCTTTGGGATTTGTTGTTACCAAAAATATGTAACAGAATACACGTTGGTCTAAATCAGAGGTAGGCAACCTGGGGACCTCCAGCTGTTGTGGAACTGTATTTCCCATGAGGCATTGCAAGGCTGGTAGCTACAATTACTCCCATAGACATGATGGGACTTGTAGTCCTGCAACAGCTGGAGGGCCCCAGGTTGCCTACTCCTGGTCTAAATTGATGAAGAAATTTGTTTTATTTTTCAATTTTTTGATTGGATATGTTTTATAGCAGAAAGTACAGAAATATATATATTTTTTTCAAAATTGTTGGTCTTTTTTTTTTGTTTATAGCGCAAAAAATAAAAGCTGCAGAAGTGATCAAATACAACCAAAAGAAAGCAGGAAGAAAAAGGACATTTGTCAGTGGTCAGTTAAAGTAACGCAGTCCCATATTGCTAAAAATGGCCTAGTCATGAAGGGGGTAAATCTTCTGTAGGGCAAGTGGTTAAGCCAGATGGTTTATGAAATTCCCAGGCTTGTGTTCTTCCACAAAAAGATTTGACTTGATACACAGCCATTGGCTTATGTTATATCATCAGTTTAGAAGCAAACGGGACTTAGCAAAAATTTTTATAGCCAAAAAATATTTTTTTTCCTGCCATTTATTCTTGTGTAAATTGCTTTACTTATTTAAAAATTGTTGCAATTGGTGGAAACAATTGGCAGTGTAGAAGCACTAACACTATGCCAAGTCCCAAGTAACGCACTCCATGTGTAACTGGGGGACGGCAGCTGGTAATGTAAAGCTTTACTGGGTACAAAATGCTATTGATTTCACTGGAGAGTAAGCTAAGGTGGCAGGTCAAACACCTCCAGGAGTTATGGTCACAGACTAAAATAAATGTTAGTTGTTTGGTTGTTAAACACTTCCAGACGTTTGGGCTACTTCAGCTCATTTAAATTCCATTGGGTAAACCGAGCTCAGCCACTGTCATTTGCAGAATTTTTCACACCCTTTGTAAAGGAGAACTGAACTCAAAAAGTGGAGATTTGCAATGTTATAGGGAATATTTAAAAGATGAATTCCAGCTAAATAGCTAAATACACAGATGAAATACATACAGCTAGGGATGGGCTAAACGAACCCCTGTTCGTTTCACACCAAAACTTTCGAACACCGCAAAAGTTCGGCCCTGAATAAAGAACCCCATTAATGTCAATGGGACCCGAACGTCAAAAATCAAAAGTGCCCATTTTGAAGGCTTATATGTAAGTAATTGGGCATACAATGGTTACAGTGGTCCAGGTCCTTCCCTGGGGGACATTTATCAATAAGAAAAAAAGTTTGTGAAAAATGTCATTTTTAAATGAGCAGTGATTTTTTTTGATTTTTAAAGTGAAAGCATAAAAGTGAAAAAAAAAAAAACTTCCAATATAGTGCCTGGGGGGTACCCTTATTCTACCTGTAAAGTGGCAGATCTGTCCCATGTCTAGAATCTGCTGCAGCACTAACTGCATTTATAAAGCCAAAAAAAATAAATTTTCCCTGCAAGCTGCCTTTATTTTGCACAACAACAGCTGGGGAGCCAATGTGTATGATGAGGCCACAATGTAGTGCGAGAAAGTTCACCGCTCACAGGTAATTACCTCTCCTAGGTTCAGCTGTCTCCACAATAAAGCAGGGTGCAGGCTCTGTTTGCAACAGGAGTAATAGGAAAAATAAATAGCTGGATAGCCGCTCTCCAAAAAAATTCACCTTTATTGTATAAGAATGAATATCAAAGCATCACAAATAAGTACAGACTAACTGTACAGCCACTGATGCGTTTCACACCAGGCACGGTGCTTAGACTAAGCACCATGCCTGGTTTGAAACGCGTTAAGGGCTTTTGCAGTTAGTCTGTACCCATTTGTGATGCCTTCATATCCATTTTCATACAATAAAGGTGATTTTTTTGGAGTGTGGCTATCCAGCTATTTATTTTTCCTGCCACAATATAGTGCACTGGGAACAAGATTAGATATTTTTTGGATACATTCTGGTGTCACTTTGACTTTGAATAGAAGTGCTTAAAAATTGGTCTTTGGGTGTCGGTGGCGCCTTCCCACCGTAACCCTATAGAGGTATTCTTGATGAAAGCAAGAATTGGCCTTGCTGTAAAAAAGTGCAATGATATGCACCTGTCAAACAGGTGCTGAAAAATTGGTCTTTGGGTGTTAATTGTGCCCATGAAACCTATGCCAAAAACATTCTTCCAGATGAAATGATTGAACACCCTTAAAGCAAGGCAGCCTTGCAAGTCCTGCAGAGATTCCACATCCCAAAAAGACTTAATCAGTGACATCGGCATCATGGGCTTCACAGCTGGTAACCCAGGACTAATTAATTTTTATAAAAGTCAGACGGTCCACGGAGTCTTTGGACAGTCGTGTTCTTTGATCAGTTACCAAATCCTCCTGCAGCACTGAATGCCCATTCTGAAAGCATGTTGAATGCAGGGCAGCCCAACTCAATAGCATACTGGGCAAGTTATGGCCAGTGCTCTATTCTCATGACCCGGTAAGTCAGTGGATCATCAACTGGAAAGCTCTGCATCTCTGTTTTGGCCCCGAGGTAATTGTCCACCCTGTGATGCAGACGCTGCCGATGGGATGTGGAATCTGATAGCCCTGGGCGGTGAGGATTAAAAAAAATTCTGAAATGCCTCACTTAGGCAGACACCTTCTCCAACGCTCCTTTCTTGACCAACAGAAGACTCAAAACTACATTTTCCACGACACTGTAACCTACAGAAGTCAGGAAAAACATACAATAAAATCCTCTTTAATGTGTCCTCAAGAGATTTTATCTTCTGAACTCTCTGTGGGGATGGGATGAGTACTGAGACCTCCCCTTTATAACTGTGGTCAAGAAGGGTTGCCAACCAGTAATCATCCTTCGCCTTTATGCCATGTATTCTTGGGTCCTTTCGCAGGTTTCAAATTTGCAGAAGCAGACTCCTCAGGGTCACTCAGGATGACAGCATCTGGAACTTCTTCCTACCAGCCACGTACTACTCTCAAGGGTCCTGGGGTTGGAAAGCCATCGCTTACATATTCTTCTTCTTCGAAGCCTATGAAAGTGTCAGAATCCTCCTCCTCATCCTCCTCCTCTCTTTCCTCCAGTGTGTTCTGTGACATAGGGATGATGGTGTCTGGCTAAAGTGGGCCTTGAGAGGAAAGGAAGTCCTTCTCTTCCTCCTACTGCTCTGCTTCCATTGCCCTGTCCATAATGCCCCGCAGAGTTTGCTCCAGCAGGAACACAACAGTGGCACAGGGTGTCGAAACACAAAGAGTGGTTGGACGTTAAATGCCTTGTTAAGCATGTGGTACCCAAATGGTTGGTGTTTTTGCCACATTTGATGTGCTTGAGACACAGTTTGCAGATAGCAACAGTGTGATCTGCTGCAGATGTGCTGAAAAAGACCCAGACAGCTGATCTTTGGGGAATGGGCCAGGAGATAAAAGCTGCAGAATATGATAGAAAAGGGTGGCTGCTCTCTACTCTTTCTTGATGTCGTCCTCCTTCGGGTTGTGTCGTCTCACTTTCAGTTTCCTCTTCTGCTCTATCTGGCACCCAAGTCGCATCAGTGACCTCATCATCATCATCTCCATCTCCTCCATCTTCATCATTACCACTGGAGACAACTTGGTAATATGCTGCGGCTTGGGGAACATGAATGCCAATTTGTCTACCAGTATTCCTCTCTCTATCTAGGCTCATGTTCCTATCATCCTCAACCTCAGAACCAACATCTGAATCCAGTAATGGCTGGGCATTATCAAGGAGCAAGTGACTGAGGTTGTGGTCAAATAACTCAGCTGACTCCTCAATGGCTGATGTTGGGGCTATGGCAGGAATAGATGTGGGCAAGGAGGCAGGTTTATCCACTCTGGCAACTGCAGGGGAGTGCACACTTGTCTCTGCTTGCGTGGCAGAGGATGAGGAGGATGAGGAAGGTTTAGTAAGCCAGTCCACCAACTCCTCTGCATGCTGTGGCTGGATAGCATGGGCAAACTCACTAAACAGAGGAAATGATGCCCTGCCTGAGGACTGGCCACCATGTCCTCCTTTGACTGTGGACACATTTGTTGCTGGCCCCCTTACAGTCCCAAGGAAACATCTGCCTCTTCTTGTCCTCGCAGACATTATTGGGAGGGAGGAGGTTGTGCTTATAAGCAAATGTAAAGAAGAAGTGGAAATCTGTATTTAGATGCACTTTAATCAATGTAAAGTGTTGTTTGGTGCACTTTAATTTGAGTACTCACACTACACAGACACACTCCACGGATACACTATAATATACTGCTATATAATGCGCCAAACATACAGTGACACACAGAACTATATGGCGTTAAACTGGCAGTAACACACGCGAAACAATATGGCGTTAAACTGGCAGTAAAGCACACAGAACTATATGGCGTTCATTAAACTGGCAATAAAGCACACAAAACGATATGGCGTTAAACTGACAGTAACGCACACAAATTATATAGCGTTAAACTGGTAGTAATGCACACAAAACCATATGGCGTTAAACTGGCAGTAACACACACAGAACTATATGGCATTCGTTAAACTGGCAGCAATGCATGCAAAACTATATGGCGTTAAACTGGCAGTAACACACACAAAATTATATGGTGTTAAATGGGCAGTAACGCACACAGAAGTAAATGACGTTAAACTGTCAGTAACACACACAGAACTATATGGCGTTAAACTGTCCGTAACGTACACAGAACTATATGGCGTTAAACTGGCAGTAACGCACACAGAACTATATGGCGTTAAATTGGCAGTAACGCATGCAAAACTATATGGCGATAAACTGGCAGTAACGCAATCAAATAAACGATGTTCAACCGTCACTAAACTGATGCTATCTGTGCCTACTCTAGCTATACACTAATGTAAAGATTACTGACACGGTCTCACTACACTACACTGAAACTATCTGAGCTGTTCCTGCTCTAGCTGCACGCTATGCAAAACTGAATGATGGTCCTCCTCACTGCACTCACACTATCCCTAGACTAACACTAAACTAATACTCTACACTGACAATTGAAGCAAAATAGCACAATATAGTACATGTACTAACTAATAGCACTGAACAGAGCCCTGTTCTATCTCTCTACATGCCAAAATCACACTGAAAATGGCTGCCATTGAAAGAATACTTTTATACTGCGGGGCGCGAATGAGGCATGATTGGATACAGTCATGATGACAGTGTCCAATCATGACTCTGACAGTGCTCTGTGCCCTGATTGGCTGAAACTTTCACTGCTTCAGCCATTAAGGGCTTGCAATACACTGTTTAGCACTGCAATGCATTGTGGTCGGGGGGGGGGCGAACAAACGGTCAAACGACCCGTGTGTTCGGCTGATTGCCGACCGATTGAACAATGAAAGGTCTGCCCGAACTTATGCTTTGGCTGAACCATTCGCCCATCCCTACATACAACCCCAATTCCAAAAAAAATGGAAGGGAGGGTGTAAAATCTATATAAAACAGAATGCAATGAATTGCAAATCTCATAAACCCATATTTTATTTATTCTTTTTTTTTTCAGCTTTGATATCAATTACTATACAATTTCTTAATAAAATATTTTTTTGATCGAACCACATGGTTCCATGGAGTTAACCTCTTCTTGGACTTTCTTTCGTCAAATTATTTTTGGTGCAGCAGACAGACACATATGACTAGGTTGGTGTAGTCACAGACATTACTGTGGCTTACTGTGAGGAAAGAATAATGGGAGTCTGGCATGCCCACACAAAACTAAAATAACAGCTTCGAACAGAGTTGGCACTTAAAAATTGCACATCCTGTATCTGAGTACATCTTAATTTTTGTACCTGGAGTACACATTTTATGTTCAGGCACCTAATTACATTAGAATCATCACTATTTATTTATTATTTCATCACATGCATATCCCAAACCACAGATGATGCTTCTACTATGGAATGTAGGATATCCCTTTGTAAGCCAATCGTCTTAATCTCTTGTAATCCGCAAAGTGTATCAATGTCATGTACGATGGGTGAAACAGAAGATAAATGGTAAATGAAGACAGAAAATTGCATCTGCTTTAAAGACAGGATTTTTGTAAAAGGGTTTTTATGTAAACACAGCGCACGGAAGTAGTAGGGCAGTAGTCCTAAATCTACCTAACAAGTGCGATAAATCAGAATTCCACCACTTTATTTCAATTGACTTGTCCCCTGTAGACAGGGGAGGCAATTTTGGATTTATGAAATAGTAGGTGGGAATTCTAGCTTGTGCTACTTCTGTTTTCAAGCAACAGAAAATGTAACAAACATTCTTAAAATTATTTTTTTTAACTGAAATTCTACTATTGTACGGCCAGCTTTAAGCCGGCCGTAGATGGAGTGATGTTCCTTCACGCAACCATGGGTTTAAGGAAAGAAAATCACTAGATTCCCCAATCAACATAGTCAGCGTTGATGAAGCAATACCTTCCTTGGAGCCATTGTGTTCTCCCTGCAGGGGGTGGGGGCAGGGGGAGCCATCCCTGCTGGGATTATTGCTAATGGCTATAATAGCCTCTAGCAATACTTGCATGTAAAATCCAACAGGCTGGTTGTACCCGAGTTGATTGCAGTGGCGGCTGGGGAAGTTTTAGGATGGGGCGCCAGACCCCGCCCTTCCATTTTGACCCCTTCCGATTGACGAAAATGGGTGAGCTTTCAGTGAAATAGTGGGCATGGCTTAAATGGTGTGGCTCCAAGGGGGTATGGTTAGCATCTGTGATGAACGAGGGATGGACAGCAGGACCAGATCCTACACAACAATAGAAATATGTGTATTCTAGAAAGTTTAACAATCAGCAGATAAAGAGTCTCCAAACACCTGGTGTTAGCACTTCAATCATCCTGGCACCATGGTTGTTATGGTGTCAGGATGATTGGACCGCATTATTTCTATTATTACATTGTAATATAAAATCAAATCATTCAACTCACCATAATGCAGAACCAGTGGGAGCCCTGAGTGTGTCACCTGCCATGTCGCCTGCCACCAGATGCCATCAGGTGTCCCCAGCGGAGTCTGTCCTTACATCAGGTGTCCCCAGCGGAGTCCGTCCTTACATCAGGTGCCCCCAGCGGTGTCCGTCCTTACATCAGGGGCCCCCAGCGGAGTCCGTCCTTACTTTTGGTGCCCCCAGCGGAGTCCGTCCTTATATTAGGTGCCCCCAGCTGAGTCCGTTCTTACATCATATGCCACCAGCGGAGTCTGTCCTTACATCAGGGGCCCCCAGCGGAATCCAGTCCTTGCATCAGGTTCCCCCAGCAGAGTCCCTCCTTACATCAGGTGCCCCCAGCAGAGTTCCTCCTTACATCAGTGTCCCCAGCGGAGTCCCTCCTTACATCAGTGTCCCATCAGTGGAGTCCCTCCTTACATCTCTGTCCTCAGCGGAGCCCCTCCTTACATATGTGTCCCCAGCAGAGCCCCTCCTTACATCTATGTCCCCAGCGAAGCCCCTCCTTACATTTGTGTCCCCAGCGGAGCCCCTCCTTACATCTGTGTCCCCAGCAGAACCCCTCCTTACATCTGTGTCCCCAGTGGAGCCCCTCCTTACATTTGTGTCCCCAGCGGAGCCCCTCCTTACATCTGTGTCCCCAGCAGAGCCCCTCCTTACATCTGTGTCCCCAGCAGAGCCCCTCATAACATCTGTGTCCCCAGTGGAGTCCCTCCCTACATCTGTGCCCCAGTGGAGCCCCTACTTACATCTGTGTCCCCAGCAGAGCCCCTCCTTACATCTGTGTCCCCAGCGGAGCCCCTCCTTACATCTGCGCCCGAACACAGTGCACTTAAGGATTTTTTTTTTTTTAAAGGGCCATGTTTAAAAAAAAAATGTTTTTATAATTTTTTTGTGACTGCCTAAGGGGGGCGGTGCCCGGGCGCCACCTATGGACAGGCTGCCAATGGTTGATAACTTGCTTGTTCACAACAAAGATCAATAAATCGCTTGTGAAACATGTCAACTGCTTGTCCTGTGTTTGTCTGATATACTTGTGGCAATAAAGGTACATCAAGCAAGTGTTTTGGAAATTCAGAGTGCGACCATTTTTTCATTTTATGTGATTAATTGATCAACTTGGGTACACTCAGCCTGCCCATACATGGGCTAAATCTTGGCCAATCCCTGCTGAACTGGCTGAGATTTGAACCTTCTATGTCCGGCTTTAGACTTGCATGGGTTTGCTCTAAAGCTGGTCATTAACTACTCATTTTTTTTTTTTTATCAGCCAGCAGGCTTCATGAAAAAACAAACAAACAAACAAACAAAAAAAAAACACTCTTTCATTCATACAATCAATGTGGATAGAGGAATGGTCCTAGCTGGGACATTATTTATTTATTTTTATTTCAGTTACTTATATAGCGCCATCAATTTACACAGCGCTTTATATATACATTGTACATTCACATCAGTCCCTACCCTCAAGGAGCTTACAATCTAAGGTCCCTAACTCACATTCATACATACTAGGGACAATTTAGACTGGATCCAATTAACCTACCATGTATTGTGACAGTGGGGCTCTCTACTGGCAGAATACAGTGATCTGTGGCCAGCCTGATCTCACCATCAACTTCTGATGAACAGACATGGACACACATGGATCAAAATTTGTCCTGTCCCTGCTGGAACAGATGAATTTTGATCCATCTATGGTCAGCTTTATGCCTCGTACACATGATCGGACTTTACGACAATAAAACTGTGGATTTTTTGTTGAAAGGATGTTGGCTCCAACTTGTCTTGCATACACACGGTCACACAAATGTTGGTCAACAATTATGAACGTAGTGACGTACAAGACGTACGTGATGTCTCCATTACGAATGCTAGTTATATCTACGGCTCGTACTTGATTCCGACCATGCGTGGAACCTGCTAGCCAACATTTGTTGGCGGAAAGTCCAACAACAAATGTTCGATGGAGCGTACACACGGTCGGACATTCCGCCAACAAGCTCACATCCAAATTTGTTGAAGGAAAATCCGATCGTTTGTACGGGGCATTAGACTTTAGGTCTGCTTCAACATGACCCAGTAAGAACTTAATCCAAGTCATTTTTTGCTTATACTTCAAAATGGTTGGGTGACGAAAGATGTGGATCAGGCTATGTGGAAGATGTGATTGACTGGTCTATGCAGTGAAAACTCTGGCAAGATCAGAATT
Organism: Lithobates pipiens; assembly: GCF_037356315.1. Taxonomy (NCBI): domain Eukaryota; kingdom Metazoa; phylum Chordata; class Amphibia; order Anura; family Ranidae; genus Lithobates; species Lithobates pipiens. The sequence continues at coordinate 236,261,602 of NW_027507790.1, forward strand.
GAGAGTCACAGAGGGAACATCGATGTCAGCACTATCTGTGTCTTTGGATATAAAGTGTTTTTTTCCCATTGACCTCATAAAACAGCTGCAGACTTAGGAGAACCGTGAACTCTATCTGTCCCTCTGTGCTCGGCAGCTCTGTCTGACCCCACCCACTGGACGAGCGTTCTGCGGCTTCTGCAAGAAATGATCGCCTATAAAACTGGACTCATCACCTGCTGCAACCATATAAAATATTGTTACTTTCCACACGTTCCTATCTCTCCTTTGAGAATCGTATCTATGAAGAAACAGCATATCGATATACACAGATCTGCCCTGGGTTAACCTAGGTTAATATCCAACATTTCCATTTAAAAATCTAAGCCTGGATCCACAGAATCTTAGCATAATCCCAAACAATAATTTATACAGCTCTTAGTAAAGTGAAGTACTTTTGCAGCTTAGGTCAACTGAAATTATACTTAGCAGACAAGTCGAAGTTATAGTAATAACAGTTCTCCACTAAACATATGAAGGATATTTGGATCCGTAAAGTAGATCAAAATACAATTACTAAATTCTCACAGAAATGTTAGCATGTTATTGAATTTTAAAAGTTGGTTTGAAGCTGAAATCCAGGCTTAACAAATAGGGGTTGATTTACTAAACACAAATAGATTGTACATTTTGCAAGGGAAGTTGCACTTTTCAAGGAAATTTACCCCAAATGTTGTTTTTTCCTTCAATGTGATTGGGTTTTGTAAAGTGAAACTTCACCACATTCACTATGCTCTGGGCAAATTCACTTGCAGATTGCAACTTGCATTTTAAAGTGAACAGCCTATTTTCCTTTAGTAAATCAACCCCTTTGTGTGAAAAAGATTGCTACATAATATGCAGCAGAGGACTACAGACATGCTTCAGGAGGTGGTCAGAGACTGGGGACATGCGATAGAAGATGGTCAGACATTGGAAACATGGTATAGGAGATGGTCAGAGACTGCAAACATGCTACAGGAGGTGGTCAGGAATTGGGGACATGCTACTGGAGGTGGTCAGGAATTGGGGACATGCGATAGAAGATGGTCAGACATTGGAAACATGGTATGGGAGATGGTCAGAGACTGCAAACATGCTACATAAGATGGCCAGAGACTGCAAACATGCTGCAGGAGATGGTCAAACACTGGGGACATGGGACAGGAAAGGGTCAGGGATAGGGGGCATTCTATAGGAGATGGTCAGACACCGGGAACATGGTACAGGAGATGTTCAAAGACAGGGGCCATGCTACAAAAGATGGTTAGAGACTGCAAACAAGCTACAGGAGGTAGTCAGAAACTGTGGACATGCTACAGGAGGTGGTCAGAGGCTGCCGACATGCTACAGGAGCTGGTTAGAGACTAGGGACATGCTACGGCAGATTAAGCTACAGAAATTGGGGACATGCTACGGCAGATTATCAGAGACTTGAGACATGGTACAGGAAATGTTCAAAGACTGAGGACAAGGTACAGGAGAAGGTCAGAGACTGTCTCTCTGCAGGCTTTTAGGGCCCTGTCTGTTCAGGGACAATATTCAAGTGGTTGTAAACCCACATGAAAAAAAAAAAAAAGACTTGCAAGACAAAGGCATAATGAGCTAGTATGCATAGCATACTACCTCATGATGTAATACTCACCTCAGAATGAAGCCCCCGCTTCTGTGCCCGTACACAGCACCGGCTGGCGACAAATTTTCTACCCGGAGTTACTTCCGGGCATCGCGGCTACAGTGCTGTGATTGGCTGGAGCCGCGTTGACGTCACTCCCGCGCATGTGTGTTGGAGCCACCGGTAACGGCACTCTCACTGAAGCAAATGGCACATACGTGTCATTGCTTCAATGCGCATGTGCCGATGACATCAGCACGTGTAGATACAGGGCATATATCCTAAACCGTGGTTTAGGAGATATCCAGGGTAGCTACAGGTAAGCCTTATTATAGGCTTACCTGTAGCAAAAAGTGGATTGTAAGGGTTTACAACCACTTTCAGGAATGCAGGTCTTCTGTGTTCTGGAACCTCAGCCCTGAATAGACAGGGCCCCAAATGCCTATACCACTCAGTACAACGTTCAGCCCCATTTGTCCGTAGCCTGCCATAGACTTTGGCAGTCTGCTTGCAGCAGGGCTGGACGCTGTACCTGTTCCTTCTAGGAGCACTAGAGGATCAGGAGGGATGTTCTGCAGCTGAACAACCCTATGTTCAAGGGCCTACAAGTTTAATAAGAGCAATGAAATATTAAAAAATATTGCTTGCTCAGGTATATGTTACAATAGTATGCTTATGGATAATTTATGAGCGTATCCCTTCTGGGTTGCTTGAATTCTATAGCTATGTTATTGGCTCTGGTAATTATTATGCTGTCCTTGTCTGTATAAGCATTATGTCTTTGATTAATTCCCCCCCAGGGTTTTGTTATGTTCAGCTCAGGCTTCATGCTTTGATGATAATCAGATGTTATATGTATCAGTCTATGATGTCACTGTGTTACACTGTATTAGATCCTGAATATCATATGATAAACAGTATAGTGGTGAATACAGGTCATCACACAATTGCTTCCAGGTAGACTATACAGTGATATTGATATCGGCTTTTCCATGGGCTTTCTCAATCTGACTGCTTAGTGGGTTGGTCTTGCCTTATACATGCGCGAGTCCTGAGAATTACTCCACCAAAGATGAAAACCCCTTTGCAGGTGATGCCTTTAATTTGACCTCAAGTTTTGTGCATATTTGTGAGAAAAGAAGTGAGCTGGCCACATGAGCAGTGGAGTGCATTGTGTTTAGGAAGATACATTATGTCTACTGTAGTGTTGCCCTGACTCTAACTATTTATAATAAATGTTTCCTAACCCCTTCTCCTGCCTAACCTGTAAAAAAAAAAACATTTGTGTACTTACCTATTTTTAATCCATCTCTAGAGAACTTTTCCTACCGTGGACACCAATGCCAGGGCATTCTTCCCCCACAGACATGAACTCTTCCTCTTCCTGTAGACATGTACGGTAGACTTGTGCACAACGGAAAATTTCGTTTAGTTTCGATTTGTTGTCATTCGTAAAATACATCATTTCGTTCTGTTATATTCGTTATGTTACGTTAATATGTTTTCGGATAATTCGTTATTATTCGTAGAGTGTCGAATTCATTCGTTCGTATTCATTGAAATTCGCTATTTATGTATGTATAGACATTCGTGATAATGATTCGTAGTTTGTAAAGTCGTTTGTTTATTGAATCTTTTAACACACACAATGACAAAGTCTCTTCTTCTCGGCTCAAATACAATACAACACCCTTCTAACTCGGTTCTCAGGAATGCACTTTGCCAGTAATCCATCCTCCGGCACAAAATTAATTAGCTGATTGGACTATAAGATTTACTTTGAGCTGACCTTATGTTTCATTAGATCTTTAAAGAATTACCGAATCATGTCGAATTCATTAGAATTCATTCAAATTAATTTGTTATATTTCTTTCGTATTCGCTGTTATTAGTTATTTTTTTATTCGGACATTCGGATGCATCCGAATGTCCGAAAGATGCAAAATTCGGCCGAATTTCGTTTCGTTACGAAACAAATTGCACAAGCCTAATGTACGGTACTTTTCTTCATCACACCGGCCACCAATGATGGGGCATTCTTCCTCCCTTGGATATGAATGCCAGTGCAGTCTACATTCCACTGACCATGATGGGGCATTCTTTTTCTCAAAGCACTTTCCACTGACCATAATGGGGCATTCTTCTTCTCAAAGTACATTCCACCTACCATGATGGGGCATTCTTCTTCTCAAAGTACATTCCACTGACCATGATGGGGCATTCTTCTTCTCAAAGTACTTTCCACTGACCATGATGGGGCATTCTTCTTCTCAAAGTACATTCCACTGACCATGATGGGGCATTCTTCTTCTCAAAGTACATTCCACTGACCATGATGGGGCATTCTTCTTCTCAAAGTACTTTCCACTGACCATGATGGGGCATTCTTCTTCTCAAAGTACATTCCACTGACCATGATGGGGCATTCTTCTTCTCAAAGTACATTCCACTGACCATGATGGGGCATTCTTCTTCTCAAAGAAACGAATGCCAAGGCATTCTTCATCCTATGTATACACATGCTGTGACATTCTTTCTCCCTCTGACTATGGCGGGTATTCTTCTTCCTAAGGACACTAACGCCAAGGCATTATTCATCCTATGAATACACATGAAGTTATTCTCCATCCCATTGACCATGACATTCTTTCCCTCAAGGACACTGACTCCAAGGTGTTCCTCCTCCTATGGACACGTATGCTGTGACATTCGTCATCCTACTGAAAATGAGTATTATGATGTTTTGTAAATGTGAAGGAAAACGGAATAAAGAGTATTAAAACAAAAAAAAAAAAAAGAAAGTGAGTGTTGGGGCATTTTTCCTCCTAAAGACACAAATGCTGATGAATTCTTCATCCTACTTACCGTTATTGGGTATTCTTCCTCTCAAGGAAACTGATGCCAAGGCATTCCTCTTCCTATGGACTTGTATACTGTGACAGTTTTCATTCCATTGGTCAACAGTCATGCCACTGTCTTACCAAGGACCTTAACCGCAAGGTCTTCTTCAGCCTACAGATATAGCTGCTGGGGCATTCTTCTTCCCATGGACTGATGACAACGGGGCATCCTTTTCTGGTGTTAGTTAAATTTTGATTTGAGCAGCTGCCATTTTCTGCTTGTTTTTTAATATTTCCTCAGAGTTCCACTTTTGAACTCGGTGCAGGATATTTCTTTATTACTCTTTGACATGAAAACACTTTGGGCACCACAGAATAAAAAACAAAAATCTTCTCTTTGATGACTAGTGATGTCAGCGGTAACTAAATACAATGCTATTTCTTCACACTAATTTATTCAGATACTTACACCATGTGCATATTATATGTTTTGTGTTTCTTTTATGTCCTGCGGTCGAAGCTTGAGATTTCGTGCTTTGGAAAAGTAACTGCGTTATGTTCCGGGTAATTATCCACACTTAATTCTCTTATGGTTTTCTCAATCCCGTCTCTGGCCTGTGACATAATGTTGTAGAAAGTTTCAAAAATTTTTTTTCTTCTTTTTGGAGACATTTTTTTCTGACCCAGAGACCGAGCCGTATTTGGCTTTCAGTTTTCATTAGCGACTAGCTGTGTACTCGGAGGAAACCAAAATATTCAACAAATTGCCTCCAGCGTGTAATTAAATCCAGGGATCAAAGGTCCTCTTTAACGCCCCACGTGTCATTAGCTGCAACTCTTCATTATGTATTGACTAACATAAATGGAACTTAACTCAACTGCGCTCGCCAGTAAAAACTTTATTTGTCTGCTGTGACATTCTTTTATACACATCAGTTTCCCCCCTACGGGAGAAATAGCTTTCTTTACTTACATACCGAGTGGTGAAAGGGGAGATCTCACCTGGAAGGCAAATTATTTCACAAGTCATTTATCCTGATGTGCGGTCCGTGTGGTCTAACATCGCACAATTAGCTTAATAATAACATGTCTGATTTGTTCAGCTTCTGTAGTAGATTCTGCGTAGTAATTGTGTAGTAAAGTTTAAGTGGAAATGACTGTACAGTTCATTAAAAGAACAATAGAAGTATATGCAAAAAAAAGATCATTGATGTAAAACAAAAGCTGCTAGCCAGCCTAGCGTGCATATAGAACAGCCTTTCTCATCTTTTACAACACAGAAGAACCCTTGAAATAATTTTCTGGTCTCGGGGAACCCCTGCTAAAAATTACCATATCTACAACTCATAATACATTAGTGTGATGGTCAGTGGGAACAGGGCCGGTGTTAACACTAGGCAAACTAGGCAGGGGACTGCTCTCTAGTGTGCCCGGCCACTGGTGTTCCTACTCTCTTCTCATTGGTGAGGCTGCATTTGATGGGCGCATCATTAAAAAGGTGGGGTATACATGGGCAGGGCGAAGGGGGTGGAGGCAGGGATGAAGCCAGGGGGGGGGGGCGGCAAAATTAGGTTTCACCTAGGGTGTCAAAAATCCTTGCACCTGCCCTGAGTGGGAAGAATGTTCCTTACACTTGTGGTCATTGCAAATAATTACCCCCTTATAGATAGCTAAAAAAAATCAATGGTGTCATTGGGAACTTATCTGAGAGGCAGAACTTGCCCATTGCTCAAGCAACCTCTGGAGGAACCGTAGGATTCCATGAAACCCTGGTTGAGAAACCCTGATATAGGTATTCACACAGCTGTTCAGAAAACAAGATGTGACATATGAGATCTAAAATGTATTTAATTTGAATATGAAATACAATTTGTAGTCCTTTGTCAGCCACCATGTTGAAGTAGCTCAACCAAGGATAACCAATAAACCAAAGCAGATATGCTGGTCAAGGTACAGTCTAGGGCAATGGTCTCCAAACTGCAGCTTGGGGGTCGGATGTAGCCCTTTGCTTGCTCTTAGGGCACTATTCCACCAGCTGACACCAATGATGGGGCACAATTCCCCCTTCTGACACCAATGATGGGGCACCTTTCCCCCTACTGACACCAATGATGGGACACCATTCCACCTAATGACATCATCAATTGGGCGCTATTATTCTCGTTGATATCAACAATGAGGCACTATTCCTCCCATTAAAATCAATGATGGGGCACTGATGCCAGGGGCATTTTCTGCTCCTACTGGCCACAGTCTTCCCTCCTAAAGCCTCAAGACTAGTATACTGTTCCCTTGCTTTGAAAGTTTGAATACCCCTGCTCTAAGGGAAGAGCCTCTGGGAGAATCAAGAATGGAAAAGGATCTGTGGGAGTCCTAGTAGATGACAGGCTCAGCAATAGCATGCAATGCCAAGCTGCAGCAGGCAAGGCCAGTAGACTGTTAGCATGCATTAAAAAGGGCACACCAGCCTTGTGCATTACCTTTAAAAATCCTTTCATTGACTTAAGAAAGCACATCTAGTTTACAACTGATAATGAGATCTGTCAACACAGTGAACTTAACCTCCCTGGCGGTAATCCCGAGTCTGGCTCGGGTTGGGATTTTAATTACAGGAGCGGTAACCCCGAGCCAGACTCGGGATCGCATCGCTCGATGCAGGGGAGGACACAGGGAGAGTTATTCACCTTGTCCCCTGGATCCAGCGTTGTCCTCCGCGCTGTGTGAGTGAGCTGTCCTCCACTCGATTCACAGTGCCGAATGCCGCCGAGCTCCGTTCCCTGCGACGTTACGGCGCACGGGAGCGGAGAACGTCTGCAAATTCAAAAAAGTAAAAACACACAAAACACACACAGCACTGTAATCTTACAGATTACAGTGCTTTATTACAAAATTACACACCCCCTTTGTCCCTAGTGGTCTGTGCAATGCCCTGCATGCACTTTTATATTATAAATTCTGTTTTTTGTGCCTGGAATTTGGAGATTGTCCATAGCAACCAAAACGTGTCCCTTTTTCAGTTTTTTGGGGATTTGATTACATTATTGAATATTTTTTATTATTCTTTATTATATTATAAACTTTATCATACCCGGGATGTCTGCTAGACTCTGGTTTGAAGAGATTTCAGAGCGTTATTCCTAAGAATTACAGGACTACAAAATAAAACGCCAGATTTCCATGCAAAATAATTGTACCGCTTTCAGCACCTTATTCCAGACTGAATCATACCGCCAGGGAGGTTAAAGCAACATTAAACCCAAAAGCAAACATTTATTATACTGTAGCTTACCTTACCAATCCTTAGATGTGGTAGCTGCAATCATTTTCTTTTTTAGGCTTCTCTTCCTTTATTTTCACCAGGTGATCTTGCCAGTAAGCCTCTTATTTTTTAACAAACCAAGCTATCCTGCAGATATAGAAGGTAGAGGGTTGAGACAAACCATTTACTACTGACAGGGGTGCTTACAGTGATCAGCTTGTATTTATTAATTATTTATTTATAACCGTTTTCCCAAAAAGGAAAACAAAAACTGTTGCTGCAACTGCATAAAAAGCAATTGCTTAAAAACGGTAGTTTTACTTCAATTTGTGCATATAACTCTCCCCCCCCCCCCAGACTGACAATTCTGCTGTCCAGAGGTGCCCCCTGTGCTCCTTCATCCACAGTGGAGGCACTATAATACAGTGTATTACACTATAATAATGTGTTACTGGCCAGATCACCAGGTGAAAATAAACAGTAAAAAGCCTAAAAAAAGAAAACAAATGCAGTCACCACATCTAAGAATCGGTAAACTGAGATGTATTACATTTTTTGGTTTTGGGTTTAATTTAGCTTTCACTCCCCTTTAACATTATACAGAAGGGGGAAACTAGAAAGGATTTTTAAGCTCATAAAAGTAAAAAGGTAAGCAACAATTTTTAAATATGTTTGTAAAGTTAGGCTATGTTAATGGAAACATATAGCAAATATACACTAACCGGCCACTTTATTAGGTACACCTAGGTAGTACCGAGTTGGACCCAGGGGCCGCCCCACCGAAAAATTAATGACAGACAGGCTGGTGGATCAGTCAGTGGGGGTAGCGGATGAGCCGGTGGATCAGTCAGTGGGGCCGGCGGGTGATCCGGGGGATCAGTTAGTGGGGCCAGCGGGTGAGTCGTGGATCAATTAGTGGGCCAGGGGGTGAAACGGTGGATCAGTTAGTGTGGCTGGTGGGTGAGTTTGGGGATTAGTTAGCAGGCTGGTGGGTGAGCCAGGGGATCAGTTAGTGGGGCCGGAAGGTGAGCCGGGGGATCAGTTAGTGGGGCCGGCGGGTGAACTGGGGGATCAGTTAGAGGGGCTGGTGGGTGAGCCAGTGGATCAGTTAGTGGAGCCGATGGGTGAGCCGGGGGATCAGTTAGCAGGCCATCGGGTGAGCTAGGGGATCAGTTAGCGGGCCGGCAGGTGAGCCGGGGGATCAGTTAGTGGGGCTGGCGGATGAGCCAGTGGATTAGTTAGTTGGGCCGACAGGTGAGTGGGTGGATCAATTAGAGGGCCGACGGGTGAGCCAGGGGATCAGTTAGCCGGCCAGCCAGGTGAGCTGGTGGATTAGTTAGTGGGGCTGGCGGATGAGCCAGTGGATCAGTTAGTGGGGCTGGCGGGTGAGTCGTGGATCAATTAGTGGGCCAGGGGGTGAGACGGTGGATCAGTTAGTGGGGCTGGTGGATGAGCGGGGGGTCAGTTAGCGGGCCTGCGGGTGGATCAGTCAGCATGTCAGCAGTCGAACAGGCCGGTCGGCAGGTGAGCGGGAGGGGAGCAGATAGATGACATCATCTCTCACCACCCGCCCTACATCACCACTCTCCTGCCCTCACTGTGTAGCCGCGGACAGCAGAGAGATTATATGATCTCTCTGCTGTCGGCCTTCACACAGCAAGTGAGAATCTGCACCGTGTAGCTGTAGCAGGCAAGTGACAATCCACAATGTCTGGCAGTTGACGTGGCAAGTGACAATCGGCATCTGGTGGCAGGTGACACGCTCAGGGCTCCCACTGATTCTGCATTATGGTGAGTTGAACTATTTCATTTTATATTACAATGTAATGATAGAAATAATGCGCATCAACCATCCTGACACCATAAAAACCATGGTGCCGTGATGATTGAAGCGCTAACACCAGCCATTTCCCTAATAAATTGCCTGCAAAAAAAAGATCTTCTGGCAGTGCCCCTCCCGAGACTAGACTCTGCATCCGCCCCTGGTTGGACTCCCTTTTTTCTTCAGACTTGCCTTAATTCCTCATGGCATAGATTCAACAAGGTGATGGAAACATTTCTCAGAGATTTTGGTCCATAGTGACATGATGGCATCACGTTGTTACTGCAGATTTGTCGGCTGCACATCCATGATGTGAGTCTCCCATTCCATCACATCCCAAAGTTGCTCTTTTGGATTGAGATCTGGTGAGTGTGGAGGCCATTGGAGTCCAGTGACCTCATTGTCCAGTAGTGAGATGATTGGAGCTTTGTGACATGGTGCATTATCCTGCTGGAAGGAGCCATCAGAAGATGGGGACACTGTAGTCATAAAGGGATGGACATGGTCAGCAACAATACTCCATACGGTAGGCCGTGGCATTTAAACGATGCCCAATTGCTACTAAGGAGCCCAAAGTGTGCCAAGAAAATATCCCCCACATCATTACACCACCAGCCTGAACTGTTGATACAAGACAGGATGGATCCATGCTTTCATGTTGTTTACACCAAATTCTGACCCCTCCATCTGAATGTTGCAGCTGAAATTGAGACTCATCAGACCAGGCAATGTTTTTCAATCTTCTATTGTCCAATTTTGGTGAGCCTGTGTGAATTGTAGCCCCAGTTTCCTGTTCTTAGCTGCCAGGAGTGGCACCCGGTGTGGTCTTCTGCTGCTGTAGCTCATACGCTTCAAGGTGCGAGGTGTTGTGCGTTCAGAGATGGTATTCTACATACCTTGGATTTAATGGTGGTTAGTTGAGTTACTGTTGCCTTTCTATCATCTGGAACCAGTCTGTCCATTCTCCTCTAACATCAAAAAGGCATTTTCCTCCACACAACTGCCGCTCACTGGATATTTTTTCTTAGTATATCAGCAGTTTTTGAAATACTCAGACCAGCCCGTCTGGCACCAACAACCATGCCACATTCAAAGTAATTTAACCTCCCTATCGGTGATCCCGAGTCTCGGGATCGCATCACTGGATACAGGGAGGACACAGGGAGAGTTACTTACCTTGTCCCCTGGATCCAGCGATGTCCTCCGCACTGTGTGATCGAGTTGTCCTCCTCTCGATTCACACATTGCCCGTATGCCGCCGAGCTCCGTTCCCTGTGACGTTACGGTGCACGGGAGCGGAGATCGGCGCCAAATTCAAAAAAGTAAAAAGACACAAAACACACACAGCACTGTAATCTTACAGATTACAGTACTGTATAATAAAATTATACACCCCCTTTGTCCCTAGTGGTCTGTGCAGTTCCCTGCATGCACTTTTATATTATAAATACTGTTTTTTCTGCCTGAAATTTGGAGATTGTCCATAGCAACCAAAAAGTGTTCATTTTTCAGTGTTTTAGGATTTGATTACATTATTGAATAATTTTTATTATTATTTATTATATTATAAACTTTATCATACCCGGGATGTCTGCTAGACTCTGGTTTGAACAGATTTAAGAGAGTTATTCCTAAGAATTACAGGACTACAATATAAAACGCCAAATTTCCATGCAAAATAATTGTACCGCTTTCAGCACCTAAAACCAGAACTAATCATACCGCCAGGGAGGTTAAATCTCCTTTTTTCCCCATTCTGATACTCACTTTGACCTTCAACAAGTCGTCTTCACCACATCTAGAAGCCAAAATGCATTGAGTTGTTGCCATGTGATTGGCTGATTAGCAATTTGTGTTACCATGCAATTGAACAGGTGTACCTAATAAAGTGGCCGGTGAGTATAAAGTAGATATAATACTAATTTGGCTGCAAAAGTGGAAATACACTTTAAGTACTTTGCCTTTAAATTTCTGCCATGGGAGCCTCATGCACTGAACACAGCATTGCATTATGTTGTATGAATTCTTGGCCGGAGCCCACATTTGTCATATGATCGTATGCTGTGTCTGCCTTGGTGATTAACATGTCATTAAAATTCAGTTTGATTGGATCATTTTAAATCTTAATACTGCACAAATGAACTAAAGCTGTTTAATGCGTGGTTAATTTTTTTTTTTTTGTATAGTTATGTATGGGAACAAGATCATTTTTATGGGGAAATGTCAGCATTTACCACAATCTGCAGTACTGTTATGTACCCTTACATGTAATGGTAGACCTGCCCCTGGGTTTACCCCCCCCCCCCCCCCCCCCCTCCTCTCACTGGCTCTGGGTGGTTGCCCCCTCTGTCATCCTTTTCCTGATCCTTTTTTCTTCAGACACTAGGCAGATGATGTAATTGTTGCACATATTAAACTGTCTATGTCCAGAGATGATCATCTGTCCCTAATTGCAGGTAATTGTAGCTTACTAATCATTAGATGTGATGGCTGTATTTGTTTTCTATTCTTTGGCTTTTCTCCCTCTTTTTTTACCTTGTAATCCGGCCAGTAACACCCCTCCTGTATTAGAGTGCTCCCACTCTGGATGAAGCAGCACAGGAGGCACAGAAGACAGAAGCATTGTCAGTCTGGGGGGAGGTTAGTGTTAAAGTATACACAGATTTGACTACACTAACAAATTAAAGCAATATAACAGCTAATACTTTATAATCAGTTACAGTAAAATGTTTTTTTTTTCTTTTGGTATAAAAGGTTTTACATAAATAAATAAAATCTGATCATTGTAGCCTCCCTGGCGGTATGATTATGTCAGATTTTTGTGTCTCAAAGCGGTACAATTGTTTTGCATAGAAATTTGGCGATTTATATTGTAGGCAGGGGCGGACTGACCAATGGACCACTTGAGCACTGCCCGAGGGCCCCGAACCACTAGGGGGCCCCATCAGGGTTGCCAGCCTCAGTAAAACCAGGGACAGTATGTAAAAATCTGCTTTTTTTTATATCTGTCTCTGAAATGTCCCTTACCAACATCCTTTTGGTCTAAAAATCCCAAGATTATAGCTGTCCCACCTCTCCAGTACCTTCTCAGCCAATAGAAACATGTCTGTGTATTAGACATGTGCAGAGTAAAATATTTCGTTTCGGAATTTCGTTTTCGTCCGAAAACTTAATTTATTTAGTTACTCCCGAAAATCGTTTTTATTTATTTCGTTTTCGTTCAAAAAATTTCATTCGTCCGAAAATCCACATGAATTACGTTCGAATCTGTCTTGGAAGGCTTATGGTGTCTGTCAATGTATAAAGAAGATTTGACGGAGCTAACTATATAGCATACTTTAGAACCCTATTAAAGTCTATGGGACTCCAACGTTCAAAATCTAAAGTGCTAATTTTAAAGGCTAATTTGCAAGTTACTGTCCTAAAAAGTGTTTGGGGACCCGGGTCCTGCCCCAGGGGACATGTATCAATGCAAAAAAAAGTTTTAAAAACGGCCGTTTTTTCGGGAGCAGTGATTTTAATAATGATTAAAGTGAAACAATAAAAGTGTAATATTCCTTTAAATTTCGTAGGGGGGGGTTGTCTATAGTATGCCTGTGAAGGGGCGCATGTTTCCCGTGCTTAGAATTGTCCCTGCACAAAGTGTCATTTATGCAGGAAAAAAAGTCCATTAAAATCACTCGCGGCTATAATGAATTGTCGGCTCCGTAATACAGAGAACACTCATTGAAAGTCATTGATAAAAAAATAAATAAATAAATAAATAAAAAAGCGTGGGGGTCACCCAAATTAAATTACCAGGCCCTTCAGGTCTGGTATGGATATTAAGGGGAACCCCGCGTCAAATTAAAAAAAAAATTGACGTGGGGTTCCCCCTAAAAATCCATACCAGACCCTTTATCCGAGCACGCAACCTGGCAGGCCGCAGGAAAAGAGGGGGGGACGAGAGAGCGCCCCCCCCTCCCTCCTGAACCGTACCAGGCCACATGCCCTCAACATTGGGAGGATGCTTTGGGGGTCTGTGACCCCTCAAAGCACCTTGTCCCCATGTTGATGAGGACAAGGGCCTCATCCCCACAACCCTGGCCGGTGGTTGTGGAGGTCTGCGGGCGGGGGGCTTATCAGAATCTGGAAGCCCCCTTTAACAAGGGGACCCCCAGATCCCGCCCCCCCCCTGTTTGAAATGGTAAGGGGGTACAAAAGTACCCCTACCATTTCACAAAGAAAGTGTAAAAAATGGTTAAATAAAACAAACACACTTTTGAAAAATTCCTTTATTAAAAATAAAAAAATAAAAAGAAGATTCCAGCGGCGGTAATCCACTCTTGCTATCCAGCGACGGACGGTCATCTCTCCAGCGATGTCTCATCTCATCCAGCGCAGCGCAGCATCCTTCTTCTGTCTCCTCCACGGAGACACTACAGGCATTCCGGCGGCTGACGTTTCTTATATACGGAGGGCGGGGCCACCCGTCACCTGACCCCGCCCCCCTCTGACGCAAGGGGAAACCCGGGGTTCCCTGTGACGTAGGGGTGACCCGCACCCCTCTGATGTAACACAGGCAGGTTTCTGTTACATCAGAGGGGGGGCGGGGTCACCCATACGTCACGGGGAACCCCGGGTTTCCCCTTGCGTCAGAGGGGGGCGGGGTCAGGTGACGGGTGGCCCCGCCCTCCGTATATAAGAAACGTCAGCCGCCGGAATGCCTGTAGTGTCTCTGTGGAGGAGACAGAAGAAGGATGCTGCGCTGCGCTGGATGAGATGAGACATCGCTGGAGAGATGACCGTCCGTCGCTGGATAGCAAGAGTGGATTACCGCCGCTGGAATCTTTTTTTTATTTTTTTATTTTTAATAAAGGAATTTTTCAAAAGTGTGTTTGTTTTATTTAACCATTTTTTACACTTTCTTTGTGAAATGGTAGGGGTACTTTTGTACCCCCTTACCATTTCAAACAGGGGGGGGCCGGGATCTGGGGGTCCCCTTGTTAAAGGGGGCTTCCAGATTCTGATAAGCCCCCCGCCCGCAGACCTCCACAACCACCGGCCAGGGTTGTGGGGATGAGGCCCTTGTCCTCATCAACATGGGGACAAGGTGCTTTGAGGGGTCACAGACCCCCAAAGCATCCTCCCAATGTTGAGGGCATGTGGCCTGGTACGGTTCAGGAGGGAGGGGGGGCCGCTCTCTCGTCCCCCCCTCTTTTCCTGCGGCCTGCCAGGTTGCGTGCTCGGATAAAGGGTCTGGTATGGATTTTTAGGGGGAACCCCACGTCAATTTTTTTTAAAATTTGACGCGGGGTTCCCCTTAATATCCATACCAGACCTGAAGGGCCTGGTAATTGAATTTGGGGGACCCCCACGCTTTTTTTTTTATTTATTTATTTATTTTTTTATCAATGACTTTCAATGAGTGTTCTCTGTATTACGGAGCCGACAATTCATTATAGCCGCGAGTGATTTTAAAGGACTTTTTTTCCTGCATAAATGACACTTTGTGCAGGGACAGTTCTAAGCACCAGAAACATGAGCCCCTTCACAGGCATACTATAGACAACCCCCCCCCTACGAAATTTAAAGGAATATTACACTTTTATTGTTTCACTTTAATCATTATTAAAATCACTGCTCCCGAAAAAACGGCCGTTTTTAAAACTTTTTTTTGCATTGATACATGTCCCCTGGGGCAGGACCCAATCTCCTATTCTATATCGAACTGTTGTAACAACGAAAACGAACGAAAATAAAGTATTTATTCATGTCGGATTTTCGTTTTTCGGATTTTGTGCTTTCGTTATCGTTTGTCAAAACGAAAACGAAGATAGCTGAAATTCGGACGAAAATGCGTTCGGACGAAAACGAATGCACATGTCTACTGTGTATACTGTGTGTACATGTATGTCTATACTGTGTGATTGTATACTGTGTGTGTGTGTACTGTGTGGCCCGGATTGCCTGGGGGCCCCATAATCTCCTATTGCCGGGGGCCCCATGAGTTGTCAGTCCACCCCGATTGTAGGCCCATAATTCTTAGTAATAATTCTTAATAATAACTCACTTAAATCTGTCCAAACAAGAGTCTAGTAGACATCCCGGGTATGATAACGTTTGAAACACAAAATCATAAATTATAATATAATAAATATAAAAAAATTATAAAAAATAATAATATAATAATAATAAAATGAATTTCCCCACGATTCACTATCGCTCAATTCTGCAAGTGTTCTAATTTACTATCGTTGTTTTCTAGCTGGTCTAAAAGCACTTTTGAATATAAAACTGCATGCAGGGCATTGGACAAACCACTAGGAACAAAAAGGGCTGTGAAATGATTTCATACAGTAATGTAATCTGTAAGATTACAGTGTACTACCGGCATATCTCAGTTTTTCAATGGGGTTTATTTACTAAAGCTGGAAAGTGCAAAATCAGGCTCACTTCTGCATAGAAACCAATGAGCTTCTAACCCCAGCTTGTTCAATTAAGCTTTGGTAATAAAAACCTGGAAGCTCAGTGTTTTTTTTTTTTTCTAGTGATATCAAGAATCATATTATTATGCTTGTTTTTTGGGGGGTTTTTTGGTGCAAGTTACCACAACACCATTATCCCGTAGTTTTTAAAGCGGAGGTCCACCCTAAAGTGGACCTCCGCTCATCGGAACCCTCCCCCCCTCCGACACCCCTTTCCGCAAGTGCCCGCCCCTTTCCGCAAGTGCCCCGCTACCTGCTGGGAAACACACAGATCCCAGAGGCAGCGGGGACCATCCTTATTGCGCAGCACGATTCGCGCATGCGCAGTAGGGAACTGGGAAATGAAGCCGAAAGGCTCCATTTCCTGATTCCCATACCCAAGATGGCGGCGGCAGCACCCGACAAGACGATCTAGAGATCGGCTTCGGGTGCCGACATCGTGGGCGCGCTGGACAGGTAAGTGTCACTATTTTAAAAGTCAGCAGCTGCAGTAATTGTAGCTGCTGGCTTTTAAAAAAAAAAAAAACGCGGAGTCCCGGCGGACTCCCGCTTTAAGAAGAAAGATACAACTATGTTGGTGTCCCTTGTCAATTTTACATTGTATTTTTTTAAATGTAACGGCCTACTCCCAAACTGTCATTTGAAGTAAAACACATAGCCAAGTATTATTCTACACATTTTTTGTATTTTGCATTAAAAAAAGAAAACAAATAAAATTAGACATGTTATCTGCCAATAGAACTTAACCAAAAAGTGCATTCTATGCATCCAAAAATATAGAAAATATACCAAATCAAATCATTATTCAACCAAAAAATTAAATAAAAGCCTCACGCATGTCTCCTGCTTCTTAAAATAGGGGGTCAACAATGGCAAGAGTCCAGGGGGTCTGTCATCCAGAGATAATTCCGAAAAACCTCTGGATTATACTCCTGGAGCTCCCGCAGCAAAGGCATATGACATCCTCAAGACATCCACAAGAAATCTTCCTCGTCCTGTTCCTGGACTGAACTTAGGTCAAAGCAATAATTCCAAGGCCAATAATAAATAACACAATATCTCCTCTGATTCCACCAAAGTGCGAAATTTAAATCTACACTCATAAAACTTCTACTAACACGAAATTAGCAGAAGGAGCCCAAAGGGTGGCACTAAGTTTTTTTTTCTTTTTGGCCGACAATTCCTTGCAGTTTGTATGCGAGACAAGTTCCTGGCCAACGCCCTTTGGACAATAGTCCGTGGTTTTGTCTGCGGAAAATCCGATCATGTGTACAAGGCTTTAGAGCTGTGAAAATGTGGAATAGACTCCCTCCAGAGGTGGTTCTGGTCTGCTCAGTAGATTGCTTTAAGAAAGGCCTGGATACTTTCCTAAATGCACACAATATAACGGGGTACTAACATTTATAGGTAAAGTTGATCCGGGGGTCAGGAAGGTATTTTTTCCCCTGCTGTAGCAAATTGGATAATGCTTTGCTGGGGTTTTTCGCCTTCCTCTGGATGAACTGTGGGTATAGGTTTGGGTATATGGGATTGTATGATATTATTTTTTATTCATTTTTATCATTGAACTAGATGGACTTGTGTCTTTTTTCAACCTGACTAACTATGTAACTATGTAAACTGATACAGAGAGCTTGTGCGTTTTGAAGAGCAGCAGACTTACAGGCTGGATCACCAGATGAAAATAGAAAAAAAGAAAGTACAAAAAAACAAAATGAATGCAGCCATCACATGCAAGAATTTTTAACTTGCAATGTAATCAATGTTTGCTTTTGGGGTTATTACCCAAGCAACAGATGAACTAACATGAGTTTGGAAAATAGGTAAAAGGGATCCAAGAGGTCCACCTAGTGTCTGGATATGAGTACAAATATTTAATTTACCTGAAATGCTAAAATTGTATTTTATATTTCTCACCATAATAATAAAAAATCAATACCACAGTGAATGAGCTGTCAAACGCTGAGTTCAGAGCTACTGCATCTGGGGAGAGAAAGAGCAGGTAAGGGGGTATATGAGATGAAAAAAACAATTAGCGCACACATATACAAATCGAATAAAATTGCAAGCTGAACACCCAAAGGAGCAAAACACAAACACCTCAATAGAACAATAAAATACAAAAATGGTGCAGCGCAAATAAAGTCCAATAATGATCACGTATTATTGTGGAGCAGCAAGGAATATATAGGAAGAAACACCAAGTAGTAAGGAAAATCTTCTCTTGTATGTGACCAATCCTTCCACCAGTATTAATATATTCTTACCAGCTGGGGTGGACCACTCAATACTCAAATGGTCAAACAGGCAGATCCGCACTTGTGGTATGTAAGGACCAAACTGCTACGCTCCCAAGGTATGGACAAGGCAGTCTCCAGTTATGATCCTCCAGAAGCCTCAATCATTAACTATGACCAACTTCAGGTATATGCATTCATATGTATCCCATAAATGTCAATCCAGATGTAGATATGCGAAAAATGTCTCCAATACGAAAAAAAGCCCCAGCCAGAGGAATTCAATATAAAAAATATTAAATAAAAAAAACATTCAAAGTGTAGCAAAATGGAAGATCGTTTTATTTAAATTCAATAAAATTTTAAAATGATGATGATAAATAACAGTCAAAAGTTAATACATATGCTGTGTACAATGTCCGTATAGTTATAGCTTAAACCTCCACAAGATGCCACTGTGGCGGCATAGACAGCAAGGCACACTGCAATACAAGACAGCGGGTGATGTCCGTAGGTAGCTCCTCCCCCCATACGTACAATACATCCGATTGGGCCTTTTTCAGCGGTGGGTGGAGCTATTGGTGTCACCCTTTGTGTATAAATAACAATCTGATAACCATGGAGAGCCTAATAGGATGCGACGGCGGCGACGCTGCACCATTTTTGTATTTTATTGTTCTATTGAGGGGGTATATGAATCAAAGAGCTCCCTCCTGTGATGGTGGAGGTGACCAGTAACACTGAGCTTCTCTTGGCAACCTCCTGGGAGTTTTCCAGTTAGGGTTCATAAATGGCCTATACCTATCGCAAGGGAATTATTCAACTTTGATCAAAGCTGCACAGCTTATTTTTATCTACAGATTCCCCGTATCTGCATAGCCATTTTTTTGGGGGGGAAAAGAGAGTTATGCCTTTAAAAGAATCATTAGAGCTAATTTAAAATACAATGTAATTTTCGGTTGATCACATATTCAGTCTATAAAATTGAAAACCTATGTCCTATTTTATATATACCCAAATTTCAAAACAGTCCTTTCGATGTTTATATGACACTCGTTCCTTTCTATTTACTTTTTTGCCTTTCTGACCTGTGTAGAAAAGGAAAAAAATAAAATACAATTTGTGGTTTACAGCATGTTGCCAAAGGAGCGTATTGCTTAGCTAATGTGAAACCGTAGGTTTGAAATGTAGGGGATTGAATTCTGCCAGGACCTATTACATCATGTCAGTTAACCTCATGAATCATGGGGTGCTGGCTGACTTATCGCACTATATCATTGGTGCAATTTATCAAAGGTAAAATCAAAATAATTTTTTGTCTAAGGAAGAAATATGGAATTTTGCATTGTTTTGGTCTTCTGATAGAGATGCTGGGATTGGTGCCATCAGTTCTGAGCCCTTATCTAAAGAAATTATTTTGGAAGTACCTGTACAATATGATGAAATATTAGGTCTAAGGTTGCGTGATTTTGTCTGCGTGATAAGTTTCTCATTAAAATGTTCAGTTCATCTACAATTATCATATAGATGCAATTTTTTTTATATTTTCACAAGAAATATATGGTATCCACAGAAAGACTTTATTTGTAGTAAATAGTAGACATGTGCATTCGTTTTCGTCCGAATGCATTTTCGTCCGAATTTCAGCTATTTTCGTTTTCGTTTTGACAAACGATAACGAAAGCACAAAATCCGAAAAACGAAAGATCCGACATAAATAAATGCTTTATTTTCGTTTTCGTTGTTACAACAGTTCGATATAGAATAGGAGATTCGACATGACTCTGACAACGTGTTTATAGAACCTATGGTCGAATGTGCCTAACCTTACCTCTATTAGTCCAAGATTATATAGAGAAAATATTCGACAGAGAAAAGATTTGACGGAGAGAAAAGATTCTGCAAGTTACTGTCCTAAAAAGTGTTTGGGGACCTGGGTCCTGCCCCAGGGGACATGTATCAATGCAAAAAAAAGTTTTAAAAACGGCCGTTTTTTCGGGAGCAGTGATTTTAATAATGATTAAAGTGAAACAATAAAAGTGTAATATTCCTTTAAATTTCGTAGGGGGGGGTTGTCTATAGTATGCCTGTGAAGGGGTGAATGTTTCTGGGCCTTAGAACTGTCGCTGCACAAAGTGTCATTTATGCAGGAAAAAAAGTCCTTTAAAATCACTCGCAGCTATTATGAATTGTCGGCTCCCGTAATACAGAGAACACTCATTGAAAGTCATTGATAAAAAAATAAATAAATAAATAAAAAAAAAAAGCGTGGGGGTCCCCCAAATTGAATTACCAGGCCCTTCAGGTCTGGTATGGATATTAAGGGGAACCCTGCCTCAAATTTAAGAAAAATTTTGACGTGGGGTTCCCCCTAAATATCCATAACCAGACCCTTCAGGTCTGGTATGGATATTAAGGGGAACCCCGCGTCAAATTTAAAAAAAAATTGACGTGGGGTTCCCCCTAAAAATCCATACCAGACCCTTTATCCGAGCACGCAACCTGGCAGGCCGCAGGAAAAGAGGGGGGGACGAGAGAGCGGCCCCCCCTCCCTCCTGAACCATACCAGGCCACATGCCCTCAACATTGGGAGGATGCTTTGGGGGTCCGTGACCCCTCAAAGCACCTTGTCCCCATGTTGATGAGGAGAAGGGCCTCATCTCCACAACCCTGGCCGGTGGTTGTGGAGGTCTGCGGGCGGGGGGCTTATCAGAATCTGGAAGCCCCCTTTAACAAGGGGACCCCCAGATCCCGGCCCCCCCCCTGTTTGAAATGGTAAGGGGGTACAAAAGTACCCCTACCATTTCACAAAGAAAGTGTAAAAAAATGGTTAAATAAAACAAACACACTTTTGAAAAATTCCTTTATTAAAAATAAAAAAATAAAAAAAAGATTCCAGCGGCGGTAATCCACTCTTGCTATCCAGCGACGGACGGTCATCTCTCCCGCGATGTCATGTCATCCAGCGCAGCGAATCCTTCGTTCTTCTGTCTCCGCAGAGGAGACAATGCAGGGATTCCGGCTGGCTGACGTTTCTTAAATACGGAGGGCGGGGCCACCCGTCACCTGACCCCGTCCCCCTCTGACGCAAGGGGAAACCCGGGGTTCCCTGTGACGTATAGGTGACCCGCACCCCTCTGATGTAACACAGGCAGGTTTCCGTTACATCAGAGGGGGGCGGGGTCACCCATACGTCACGGGGAACCCCGGGTTTCCCCTTGCGTCAGAGGGGGGCGGGGTCAGGTGACGGGTGGCCCCGCCCTCCGTATTTAAGAAACGTCAGCCAGCCGGAATCCCTGCATTGTCTCCTCTGCGGAGACAGAAGAACGAAGGATTCGCTGCGCTGGATGACATGACATCGCGGGAGAGATGACCGTCCGTCGCTGGATAGCAAGAGTGGATTACCGCCGCTGGAATCTTTTTTTTATTTTTTTATTTTTAATAAAGGAATTTTTCAAAAGTGTCTTTGTTTTATTTAACCATTTTTTTACACTTTCTTTGTGAAATGGTAGGGGTACTTTTGTACCCCCTTACCATTTCAAACAGGGGGGGGGCGGGATCTGGGGGTCCCCTTGTTAAAGGGGGCTTCCAGATTCTGATAAGCCCCCCGCCCGCAGACCTCCACAACCACCGGCCAGGGTTGTGGAGATGAGGCCCTTCTCCTCATCAACATGGGGACAAGGTGCTTTGAGGGGTCACGGACCCCCAAAGCATCCTCCCAATGTTGAGGGCATGTGGCCTGGTACGGTTCAGGAGGGAGGGGGGGCCGCTCTCTCGTCCCCCCCTCTTTTCCTGCGGCCTGCCAGGTTGCGTGCTCGGATAAAGGGTCTGGTATGGATTTTTAGGGGGAACCCCACGTCAATTTTTTTTTAAATTTGACGCGGGGTTCCCCTTAATATCCATACCAGACCTGAAGGGTCTGGTTATGGATATTTAGGGGGAACCCCACGTCAAATTTTTTCTTAAATTTGAGGCAGGGTTCCCCTTAATATCCATACCAGACCTGAAGGGCCTGGTAATTCAATTTGGGGGACCCCCACGCTTTTTTTTTTTATTTATTTATTTATTTTTTTATCAATGACTTTCAATGAGTGTTCTCTGTATTACGGGAGCCGACAATTCATTATAGCTGCGAGTGATTTTAAAGGACTTTTTTTCCTGCATAAATGACACTTTGTGCAGCGACAGTTCTAAGCCCCAGAAACATGCGCCCCTTCACAGGCATACTATAGACACCCCCCCCCCTACGAAATTTAAAGGAATATTACACTTTTATTGTTTCACTTTAATCATTATTAAAATCACTGCTCCCGAAAAAACGGCCGTTTTTAAAACTTTTTTTTGCATTGATCCATGTCCCCTGGGGCAGGACCCGGGTCCCCAAACACTTTTTAGGACAGTAACTTGCAAATTAGCCTTTAAAATTAGCACTTTAGATTTTGAACGTTGGAGTCCCATAGACTTTAATAGGGTTCTAAAGTATGCTATATAGTTAGCTCCGTCGAATCTTCTTTATACATTCGACAGACACCATAAGCCTTCCAAGACAGATTCGACCGTAATTCATGTGGATTTTCGGACGAATGCAATTTTTGAACGAAAAACGAAATAAATAAAAACGAATTTCGGGAGTAACTAAATAAATTAAGCTTTCGGACGAAAACGAAATTCCGAAACGAAATATTTTACTCTGCACATGTCTAGTAAATAGTTACATAGTTAGTTTGGTTGAAAAAAGACACAAATCCATCTAGTTCAACCAACAGAAGGAAAAAGAAAAATTATATATATGTCCATGGCATCCAAACAGTGTCCCTTGAGATCAAAAGCGGTTTTGGACCAGCTAGAAAACAGCGATAGTAAATTAAAATCACTTGCAGAATTGAACGATAGTGATTCGTGTGAAATTCGTCACACTGAAAGTGACGACAGCGACAATTCTGCAACTGAGCAGTGTTTCACTTTCAGTGTTTTTGATTTGATTACATTATTGAATACATTTTTTTATTATTATATTATTATTTGTTATTATTATAATTTATAATTTCTTGTTTCAAACTTTATCATACCCAGGATGTCTACTAGACTCTTGGACAGATTTAAAGCGGTTCTTCACCCTAAAGGGGAAGTTCCGCTAATCTGATCACTCCCCCCCTCCGGTACCACAATCGGCACCTTTCAGGGGGAGGGGGGTGCAGTTACCTGGATAATCCAGGTATCTGCACCCACTTCCGGGCAGACCGCCCCCGGCCCTCCGCAGACGCCCCCTGTTGTGTTCTGGGAAACACACAGTTCCCAGGACACAGCGGGGGATCTGAAGAGATGCGCAGCGCGACTCGCGCATGCGCAGTAGGGAACCGGGCAGTGAAGCTGCCGTGCTTCACTTCCCGATTCCCTGACAGAGGATGGCGGCAGTGGCAGCAGCGAGACGAGCGATCGCTCGTCATCTGCCGCCGGCATCGCTGGACCCTGGGACAGGTAAGTGTGATTTTATTAAAAGTCAGCAGCTGCAATATTAGTAGCTGCTGGCTTTTAATATTTTTTTTTTAGGTGCAGCTCCTCTTTAAGTGAGTTATTCCTAATAATTACAGGCCTAACTTCTCTAAAAAGGACCTGAACTGAGAAAACTTTGCCCCAAAAAGGCAAGCAGAGGGAAAAAGAAAAATCACAGTGAAGGAAGCAGAAGCAGGGAGATCCTTCTACTGCCAATCCTCATGTACAGCTTCCTCTCCAGCAAGAACTCCCATGTCTACTGGTCATCCTTGTTCTTCTCAATATCCCCTTTTTTCTGTAATGTAGGCAGGAGTCATTAAGAGTAATGCTCCTTTAAAAGCATTCCAGGAAGAAGAATGATTTCATTTCCTGGCAGAATCATTTAAATATTTTTTGGGTGGATCTTTGCTGGTAGAGACCTGCCTAGCCAGTGGGAAAATAGGAACAGGAGAGGAAGAGAGATGAATTAAGGGACATTTGTTTTCTACAATACCCTATGGATAGACACCCCTGCTACTGTCACCTTAAGGTACACCACTACCCATTGAAATAGAACTGCTGATTGATTAACGGAGAAGATTTTACTTAATGGACATTTGAAGGAAACTGTCCCAATAAAATTGAGTTGGATTGAGCCTATGGCTGCCTCTTGTGCCTGAAGTGGAACCTTAGTAACCTGGTTTTTGTGAAATGAGGTAGCACACCGTTTGGCCAAGCTAGACAGTGCATCTCATGAAGTACCCACATGGTGAGGAGAGATACCAGTGTAGCCAGCTGTTTGCAAACCTGGTTTGACTAGGGGATGGTTGGTGGATGGTGTAATTAAAAGCCTTTTCGGCAATTACGTGAAGAAGTTTGGCCCAGAGCAAGAGTGGTCCCCAGCCAAAGTGGCATGGTTGGCAATGGAGACCAGGAGTTTGGTTTGTGCATAGGTTGCGCCTTGTCTTAGGCACACTGTACATGCAGGTGGACAGGAAAGGAAGAGAGCTTAGAGGGCTGTGTACTATATGTAGTCTGGAGTTAGGCCTTAATCTTCCCTGTGTTAGGTGGGCCAGGTAGAGGACATGCGGGTGACTCAGTCATGGTCCTGAGACCCACCCACAAGATTCTTGCAATCTTTTTTTTCTTTCATTAAATATATAAAAATCGTAAAACCGAATGCTGTAATCAGAAAACGTTTGGCTTGTGTAAGGAATGCTAACATGTTGTTGTTAACTGTTATGTTCTAGTCTCGGTGTGGTAGCACTGATACATACATGTTTTTAAAATGTTGGAATTGCAATGCACATGTTGTGAATGGTTCATGTTTCCATTAAAGCATGTCGTGGAAACTACTGTGTGTGCAAAGGGTTAACTGTGGTGTTAGCCTGCTCCAGTGACCCAAACTTGCTTGTTGCCCCAGATCAGGAAAATATCTGCACAGGGTAGGATCTGAAAGATCAGAAGTATAGCTGCTTTTTTAGTTCCATATTTTAACGGACTACTTATCTTTTCATGACTGCTTTAACATGAAAAAAAATAAAAATTCTGGTGCTAGGTCCAACTTAGAGTAATATGTTCTTTTATGAGAGTGAGTAAAATCTTTGACTACAGAATTTGCTGGACGGCCAAATGCCCAGGGAGGCATCATGCGACGTGGGCTCCGAGTATTACTGCACTAAACGGCGTCTAAACATTTTTTCTAAATAGAGTTTTGCTTAAAGAGTTTACCAACTGTCTTCTAAAGATCCCAAAGTCTGCGTTCATAGGACAGGATATATAGACTTTACGGCTAGCGGTTTGGAGTGCATCCGACGTGGCACCTGTTGCTTATAAAAATATTACCAATAAAGTTGTAACTTGAATCCTGTTCGATTTTTTCTGCATCGTGCCATTACTAGATATGGGTGGCCTTCTTCAGTCGACAATAAATGACCCTACAAGATGTTTGGATTTTAAAACATTTAAAATATTAGTTTTCTCAGGGTATAATTAAGCTGTAAATCTATCTGCGGTTAAGCCTTTAATTAGATTGCTAGAGAGCTGAACAGCACCCGAGGCTAAGAAAAGACTCTCTGGTGTCCTTATCTGGCTGATAGAGCATGCTGACCCAGCCCGGGTTATATAATGGACCCTCAGGGTAATGATTTGTGTCATTGGAAGGGGCCGTTCAAATGGATCATTTTTGTCCTCCGTTTCTTGTTGTTCCCTTCTCCGTGAAATGGCACAGGCTTGCCTGTTGTGAGCCATATTCGTTACTCCGACACAGGTGGTCTCTGAAGCCTCTTGCTTTGCTTGGCACATCGAAGCTCTATAAACTGTTTGCTTTTTGTGGTTTGAACCTTTGACTTGTCCTAAAAGGTGGGGCCATAAAGTACACCACATAAATGAAAATTACAGCAAACAGAGAAAATGGCAAGCAGCTCGGTCCATTTATAACTAGCATGGGATGTGCACGTGGGATGGGCAGTTATTTACAAGCGCATAACGGTTTTTTCCAGCTCTGCGACCAGCAGTGGGGACCCATTTCTAACATTTTAATAACAGCAGAGGTCTCAGTTTCATGTAATTGCAAGCACACACCATGTCGAGGTACCTCTACAAGGTGTGGTCCTACTTTAAGCCTAAACATAGACATATTTACAGTAGCAATGAAGGAAATTAAAGCAAAGCATAAAGTAAACCTGTGTTTACTACAGCTTTAATAAGCCATAGTCTTTGCATCAGGCATCATAGAAATATGTATAATGGGGCTCTGCACTCTAATGTAATGATACTTAGAGCCGTGCTGATGTCATTACGCCATTTTAGCTGTCTGCCCACAAAAAGCACCCCCTGAAACAAATGTCCTCACCACAAAAATTGTATAAACGCAAATAGTGGCTAAATAAATCAAGAGCTTTCTGCCAGTCTGCCATGTACCAAGTTATGTAGGCATAGTACTTATGGCCTTTTTAATTATTTATTTATTTAGTCTTAGATTCTATGTAATACATAAATAAATAAATAAACAAATATATATATATATATATATATATATATATATATATATATATATATATATATATATATATATATATATATATATATATATATACATATGTAGATATATATATATATATATTCATATATATATATATATATATATATATATATATATATATATATATATATATAAATCCAAATAAATAAATATATATCTATATATATATTTATATTTAGAGGGTCAGGGGGTCATCATGTAGATATATATATATATATATATATATATATATATATATATATATAAATCCAAATAAATAAATATATATATATATATATATATATATATATATAGATATATAGTTTAAAAAATCGAAATAAATAAATATATATCTATATCTATATATATATATATCTATATATATATATATATATATATAGAGAGAGAGAGAGAGAGAGAGAGAGAGAGAGAGAGAGAGAGAGATACATTTAAGCAATATTATGTGCTATTTATAGATATTTAATGTAATGTGAATGTAATTGGACATGTTGTTGGGGCCTTATTAACATTAACAGTCCCATTAGCGCCAGATAAATAATTTTTTTTTTTTAAAAAGGGTATAGATAATGTGCTAATATTTGGAGTAGTCTCCATGTGCATCACGTGTGTTAAGTGCATTTTACATATACTGTATATTATTCATTATTTTTTTGAGGGGGGTGGGGTTACTGTGTTAAGCTTTTATGTAAATGTGTAAAATGATGAAGGAATGGGATACTCAGAATTTACAAAAATTGTCTGCATATATGTTATATACTATGTTGCTAAAAGTTTTGGGACGCCTGCCTTTAGACACATGTGAACTTTAATGGCATCCCAGTCTTAGTCTGTAGGGTTCAATATTGAGTTGGCCCACCCTTTGCAGCTATAACAGCTTCAACTCTTCTGGGAAGGCTGTCCACAAGATTTAGGAGTGTGTCTATGGGAATGTTTTACCATTTTTCCAGAAGCGGATTTGTGAGGTCAGGCACTGATGTTGGACGAGAAGGCCTAGCTTACAGACTCCGCTCGACCTTCAGGTTCAGGTCAGGACTCAGTGCAGGCAAGTCATCTCAAACTCGCTTATCCCCACTATATTGCCAAAAGTATTGGGCCACCCCTCCAAATCATTTAGCGGAGAGGGGATTATGGTGTGGGGTTGTTTTTCAGGGGTTGGGCTTGGCTCCTTAGTTCCAGTGAAGCGAACTCTTAAGGTGTCACCATACCAAGACATTTTGGACAATTTCATGCTCCTAACTTTGTGGGAATAGTTTGGGGATGACCCCTTTCTTATTCCAACATGACTGCACACCAGTGCACAAAGCAAGGTCCATAAAGACATGGATGAGTGAGTTTGGGGTGGAGAAACTTGAGTGGCCTGCACAGGGTCCTGAGCTCAACCTGATAGGTAATATAGTGTATATGTGCGTGTGCGTTTGTGTATATATATATATATATGTGTGTGTTTTGTTTTGTTTTTCGTGGATGTTCTTATACGATGAACTACATTACTTATATTCTGTAAATGGTTTACTGACTTGGGTCAGTGTCATCCAGGGCTCTATTTGAGTTCCCTAATGGATGATAGCATTGTATAAGGACTTGTGTATTAATACTCTTATTTTTATTGAATTTTTTTGGTGGCAGGGGGTTTGTTGTATATTATTATTTCTGTGAGTTTATAGCGGTGGGGTGTTGTACTTTTTGTATAGTGTCGTATAATTAAAGCCCCATACACACTACAGGCATACCCCACTTTTAAGTACACAATGGGGTTTATTTACTAAAGCTGGAAAGTGCAAAATCAGGCTCACTTCTGCATAGAAACCAATGAGCTTCCAGGTTTTATTACCAAAGCTTAATTGAACAAGCTGAAGTTAGAAGCTGATTGGTTTCTATGCAGAAGTGAGCCTGATTTTGCACTTTCCAGTAAATAAACCCCCATTGTGTACTTAAAAGTGGGGTATGCCTCTATCAGATTTTCTACTTATTTTTGTCTTCAGATTTACCAAAAAACATATAATATGAGGTCAAACCTTAGGAGTTTCAATTTGTATGCAATCAGGCAGGCCCTTGTACTACATGGTTTTGTCTAAAGACAAAATCAGCAAAAAATCTGATAGTGTATATGGGGCTTTATAATACAGCCATATTTAATTTTTCATACATTTTTTGTGGCGTTGACATTTGTTTTAAAGGATACTTTGTGAGTTTCTTTTATTTGATTTTGGCTCCCTTGTCTGCGGACTCGGTGGAGCTGGTTTATATTTTGAATATTTTAATTCTCTACATTGAGGACTGCCCCACTCGGAAGAAGAGACAAAGACAAAGAACCCTAAGAGTCGGTTCACACAGGGATGACCTGGAATCTGACTTCAAGTCTCCCCATTCGCGCAGTTAAGAAAATCAATGGAAGTGAATGAGAGCCGTCTTAATGCACACTACTGAAGTCGCTCCAACTTCAGAAAAGGTTCCTGTACTACTTCAATTAGACTTCTAGGCAACTTGTACCCATTGATTTCAATGGAAGTTGCCTCCAAGTCGCATCCCCTGTCTTAACTGAAGCAACTTTCCAGAAAGCAAAAATAGTTTTCTAGGCAAACCCCTCCCTCCCACAGAGCTGATTATTATGTGATTGGCTGCTGGAAAGGTCCCCAGTCCTGGAGGCAACTTCAAGTTGCCTTGTAAGTTGTCTCAAATCGTGCTGTGATTCATACTCAAGTCATGTCCAAGTTACCTCCAAAAGTTGCGCTGGAAGTCATGTTGCCCCTGTATGAACCGGCTCTAAGAGACCATTCATGCAGGGGCAACTTTGGATCTGACTTAAAGTTGTCCCAAGTTGCCTCAAGTCGCGCAACATGATAAAATCAATGTAAGTGAATGAGAGCCGTCTTAATGCACACTACTGCAGTCTCTCTGACTTCAGAAAAGGTTCCTGTACTACTTCAATCCGAATACTAGGCGACTTGTACCCATTGATTTCAATGCAAGTTGCCTCCAAGTCGCATCCCCTGTCTTAACTGAAGCAACTTTCCAGAAAGTAAAAATAGTTTTCTAGGCAAACCCCTCCCTCCCACAGAGCTGATTATTATGTGATTGGCCACTGGCAAAGTCCCCTGTCCTGGAGGCAACTTCAAGTTGCCTTGTAAGTTGCCTCAAGTCGCGCTGTGATTCATACTCAAGTCGTGTCCAAGTTACCTCCCAAAGTCTCGCCGGAAGTCGTGTTGCCCCCGAGTGAATGGACTCTTAAGCATAAAAACATAAAAAATAAAATATAAAATACCCATGCGGATGGGGCTCCTAAACAGTGTGGTTGAAGCTGGGTTTTAATTCTTCACTTACTTGCCTGAATTTGCAAAGCACGGTATGGTACATTATACAGCTATCATTACTGTGTTTAATTAGAAATAATCTCGTTGATCCCTGTTGTTTGATTTATTCCTTTCTTACAATGCATTCAAATATGGAAAGAGAAAAAAAATGATCTTGTTTGATTTCCTGTAGCTTTAAACAAGGACAATTCTAAGTAGCGGAGAGAGTCAATTAACCTTTTGGCAAGACAACAAAACCTGAACAGTGAGTGGATTGGTAAGCCCCTATCAAGTCTCTCCAATGTTTATAGTCAGTAAAGCCCGTGCGATTTAGCTAAAGCTTTGGCTGCTTTTGAGAACACTCCGATGGCTCTTAATTAGCAAAGCTTGTAAAATAGTTTTGCATCAATCTCGAGAGCCGTAGAAACAAATGTGCACATGTGGTTGATATTTATGTTTGTGTGCCGTTCAAGCTTTCTGTGGTTCTGTAAATATATATACACATGTACCCATGTAATCATAGTCTACAAATTTCTTGTATGATAATCTGTACATTTCCATGGAAAACCATTGGTATTGGCTGAGACAAGTTTCCACGTTGGCTACAAGTCTTATAGCCAATTGGCACACAGATCTATATATTTATTATGAATTGTTTCCACAATTGTTTTTGAAGTGTTGAGAAAAAAACATTCCCCTCTGGGTGATCTATGTAAATTACAAGGAGTAAAACAAATGTTGTTGCAGATTCCTATCTTTTTTTATTCTGAAGACATCTCTGTGTGTTTGTCTGTGCCTCTGTACTGAGTGGGTCTAATGGGAGTGGTTTCATAATTAAAATGACACTAAAGGTTTGTTTTTGTTTTTTTTGTTTTTAAATAACAAACATATCATACTTACCTCCACTGTGCAGGTCGTTTTACGCAGAGTGGCTCTGAACCTCATCTTCTGGGGTCCCCTGGTGGCTCTCGCAGCTCCTCCCCACATCAGATAACCCCCTAGGAAAAGCGCTTTGGGATGGGGGTTACCTTGCGGGCGCACTCCTGAATCCAGCATTCTGTGTCCATAGAGGCCAAATGCAGGGCTCAGCCCTGCCCCCGGCGCCCACGTCATTGGATTTGATTAACAGCAGCGGGAGCCTATGGCTGCTATCAATCTTTCCAATCAAGAGCTGAGAACCCCAGGTAGAGAGAGAGCGCGTCCCTGTGGGTGAAGTTCAAGGGTTCAGGTAAGTATAACGGGGCGTCTGGGAGGCCGGTCACTGACAGGTGTTTTTTCACCTTAATGCATAGGATGCATTAAGGTGAAAAAACACAAACCTTTACAACCCCTTTAACTGTCAGCTGTGGCAGCAGCAGGGCAATAATGAGGAAATTAGCTGGGCCTGCATCCCTTTAGACGGGTTCCTATTGAAAGTATCTCTCCAAAAATGACATTTGTGTTGCAGGAGATGCCTAAAATCTGACTTGTAGCTTAGTGCAGATTTCTGGGAAAATTGGTGAGCCAATCACACAAGCAGGAAATTTGGTTTCTGGGGGGTGGTCAGTACACACTCTGTGTACAGAACAGCTCCAGGTAGCCATATTGCTTTGCATTTATAGAAACTTACAGAGCTGCAGATTAAAAAGGTAATTTTTAATAACATTCAATTATAATATGATTAGTGTTGCAATTATATGCGCTATATTATTTTTTTCTTTATTTGCTATTTTTTTCCCCCACGAAAGTGGAGTCACCCTTTAAGTTTCTGGGGCCTCATTGGTATTTTGCCGTTTACACTTTTTTAACAGTTAGTGGGGATTCATTATCAAAAATAAATCAATCACTTTGCCAATTGAGTTGAGTTGAGTTGAGCGGAATCTTAATATAGAGCGGTCTTACCCCGAAGGGTCCCGACGTGCATAAATTCAATTCAATTCAGGTCAAAGCAATTGACCATTCTCTTGACTGGTCACTTCTCGCAGCTATATATGATGTGTTCCCCATATATTCCATTTATCTGTTTGGTAAGTATGGGCATGTGACCTTCTTCCCCCAGATGACAGATTTTACCTTTGCGTGGTGGTGTATGTTATTGACCTCCTGGGATAATGTGAAGGCACACGGCGTGTTCCCAGTGCAGAGACCGGGGCCTGTACTAATGATCTACATCCTCTGGGACTGTGACATCATAAGGGGCGGGGACATCACCCGGTGACCTCGCCCATATAAGTCGCCGTGCAACACGTCCCTGTCAATGCGGCCCGAGAGAGCGTTGAGTCAACATCTCAAGTAAGAAAAAGAGAAGACAGCGGCGACGGCTGTGACAGAAGACCGGGCCACCGGTAGTAAAAGAGCAGGCAGGAGCAGAGGCCCAGCAAGAAGAACCGAATAGTGGGACAAGACCCCCAAAGTTGGAAGAATAGGCGGCGGCAAATCAGAAGACCGGGCCACTGCTAGTAAAAGAGCTAAAGGAAGAAAGCGGAGGCCCGGCAAGAAGAACCGAAGAGGGGGCAGGACCCCCGAAGTCAGAAGAAGACCCCCAGACGTCGACAAAGAAGAAAGTCGGCTCCTCCACTAGTAAAAGAGCTAGCAACATAGCAGAAGATAGTGGAGGAGTCTGGCGAGAAGACCCCCCCAGGATGGAAGAAGACCCCCGGAGCTGTGCAATAAATGATTTTGAAACCTTGTGTTATGTTTTATTTACATTTTTTCCCCCAGGTGAATGGGTAGGGGTACATGGTATTCACATAGGGTAGGGGGTCGGTATCTGGGGGCCCCCTTATTAAAGGGGGCTCCTGGATTCCGATAAGCCCCCTTCCCACTGACCCCGACAACCAACAGCCAGGGTTGTCGGGAAGAGGCCCTTGTCCTCATCAACATGGGGACAAGGTGCTTTGGGGTGGGGGGGCCACAGGGCCCCCCTTCCCCAAAGCACCCCCCATGTTGAGGGCACGCGGCCTGGTACGGCTCAGGAGGGGGGGCGCTCGCTCGTCCCCACCCCCTTTCCTGACCGGCCGGGCTGCGTGCTCGGATAAGGGTCTGATATGGACTTTGGGGGGGCCCCCACGCCGTTTTTTCAGCATAGGGCTTCCCCTTTAAGTCCATACCAGGTGATGGGGCCAGTGACGTGTCATTTACTTTGACTTCCTTCGCTAGTCCCATCTACCTGGAGCCGCCTTCAAAAAGAACGGACTTTCTTCCGTGTGTGGGCAAGTCTGTTCATTTCAAAAGTCCGGAAAAGTCCAGTCGTGTGTGGGCAGGTCCGCTCGTTCGGCAGGTCCACTCGAAAGTCCGGTGGATCTCCACTCGAAAGTCCGGCGGTCCTCCGCTTCAAAGTCCGGAGGTTTGTCTGCCGGACTAAGTCCACCGGATAGTCGGAACGTGTGTACGCGGCATTAGTGTCAGTGTGTTTGAAGTAGGACAAAAAAAAAAAAAAAAAGCAAAATGTGCACTATTGCTTCTGGGTTGTATTACGGGTACAAACAATAACTGACATAAACATATGTGGTATCATTGTGATTATCTGGAGCAGAAGAATTTATTTTGGGTTGTTCTTTGGTGGTAGATTATGGTAGTAACAAGAAATCTATGGCTAAATTTAAAAATAATATTTTGTTTTTACTATTTTGGGCCAGTTTTCCTTTAATAATAATAATAAACAAATCAGCAGATATCCATTACCATTTACTACCAAATGAAAGCCCAATTTGTCCTGGAAAAAAAAAAACCAAGGTATAATACACCTAGATGCACAAAGTAGTTCGTTAAAATTTGTTGTTACCCTTAGGCGTGAAGGAGTTAATATAGCCTTCTTCTATCAAGACAGTAGTGAAAATCTTCAGCTTCTTGGCAATCTGACCGATAGAATAACCTTTACTTCACAAGAAAACATAAAACCATAAAAAACATAAAACCGACGGCTGGATGTCCACCTCCACATATTGGGGTTGTTTTAATAAAGGCAAATAGACTGTTCACTTTGCAAGGAAAATTTCACTTTTTTTCCCCCAGAGCCTAATGAATGAGGTGAAGCTCTGTTGACTTTTATCATCCAATCATATGCAAGCAAAAAGTTTATTTTGTTTACCTTGACCATGATTGGGTTTTCTTTGCATGGTGATATTTTACTACATTTACCAAGCTCTGGGTAAAATTCCATAGCAAAGTGCAACTTCCTTTGCAAAGTGGACATCCTATTTGCAGCTAGTAAATCAACTCCATAGCCTTTGGCATATCAAAACAATGCATTCTTGTGATGTTGAGAAGGGGGTTTGGGGGAAGCAGAGTGTGCTGACACTCTCAGAGGTGACAATTTTAGGATGACGGTTATGGGGGCTGTAGTAGGGGACAGTTTTCTGAAAAATGAAAGCAATGGTTTTCAAGCTTCACACTAAAGTCACAGGTGGTGATTGGGTCTCTTTAAATCATTTTATGGCAACCTTGATTAAAATGAAAATATTTCATAATGATTGCAAACATTTAAAAGTCTGAATTTCATTGTAATACCTTCATGCACAACTACAAGAAATATACCAATCCACTTGCTAAATTACATAAAAATTGAGACATCTTTTCAAGGGTCCGTGGTCCACTGTAAGTCCAGCTTAATGTTATGATTTAAAGCAATGCCTAGTTAATATGGGAACAGAAAGATGTAGTTAGGCTAAAAGTGCTTTGTAAGCGGAATATCAGAAATTTGTTACCAGGGAAATTAAGTAATGGAAACTGAAGCAAGCAAAGCATTCATTTAAAAATAAAATATTTTATTGGCAGAGATAGAGGAGGAGATATTCAACATGCATAGCCAGATATGTGAATGTCTCCATGATGCCAGAGTCTAAAATTGGCCGTACATTGGGGAACTGCAAGGTTAAACAGTCACTGGATAGTTGTAATGGCCATCTTGTAGTGGGTGATTAGAGGTATTTCAGTTCAGAACTTGATTTCTCATTTAGAATTTAAATGAAAAAAAAAAGTCCTGTTGCAACTGTGTTGTGATCCTAATGGCTCCCCTGTTCCTCTGTCTACTCCAAAAGAATCACTCTGACCAACTTCTCGTTCCAAAGGGCCTCATAAGAGGATGAATCCACATACTCTGGTAAGCGTCCTGTAGGCCCCATCTAGCTGCCAGACTAAGTACATGTCCATTTCCTTCAAGGAGACAGCCAAGTTGCCGTCTAGTTCAATGAAAATTTTCTGTCTGTGATTTACAATTTTTGGTAATATGAGTAAGCAAAAGCTTTCCAATGTGTATCTTTGGAAATTCTTTGAGCATTAATGATAAAAACACTTTCCTCTTTGCCAGTTTGTTCTGGATAAGAACTATGGATAGAAGGGAAATGAGAGAATGCGTTGTTTCTCTTAACAGACTTGTGTTGTACTACTGCTCAAACCTTTGATTCCTAATCATTACATGCTACGTTGTGCTGTCATGATGATAAAATTAAGTTGCCACTTAGAAGTCTTCTTTAGCGCTCTTTTTTCCATTCCTTTCCCCTTACCTTTCCCTTTCCCCTTCCCTTTTCTTTCCTTTCCTTTACCCTTCCCCTTTCCTTTCCCCTTCCCCTTCCCTTTCCTTTTCCCTTCCCTTTCCTTTCCCCTTTCCTCCCCTTTTCACTTTCCTTTCCCCTTTCTGTTCTATTCCCCTTTCTTTCCCCTTTCCTTTCCTTTTCCCTTTCCTTTTCCCTTTCCTTTCCCTTTTCCCCCCTTCTCCTCTTTCCTTATACAGTAATACCTTGAATTGCGAGCATAATTCATTCCAGAAACATGTTTGTAATCCAAAACACTCGTAAATCAAAGCACATTTCTCCATAAGAAATAATGAAAACTCGTGATTCGTTCCACAACTATTTAATCATAAGTCCTTCAATTTATAGTCCATTTAAAAAGATTATAGCAATGTGATAGGCTGTGTAACCATAAAATGTCCACCCACAAATGGAAGCCCCCACAAGGGGCTTAAAAGCAAAATCCAGCAGGTGCTACAGAGTATAAAAGAGAAGAGAGGCGCCTCTAAGTGTAGCAATATGGTCACATTTAATGAAGGTACAACATTTAGGAACTCACATGGTTGATGATTAAAAGAGACACCTCTAAGTATGCAGGCATCCAGGGTAAAGCTGTCCACATAGACCATCCTCTGCACTGCCGGCTCTCACCGATGTCTGCAATCGTAACCAGGAAGATTAGCCTGAAAGCGAGGCTTGAAGCGCTCATGGAGCAAAACGTGGAAAGGATAGTCTATGTGGACAGCTTTACCCCAGATGCCTGCACTTACTTAGATGTGCATGTTTTAATCATCAACCATGTGAGTTGCTAAATGTTGTACCTTCATTAAATGTAACCATATTGCTACACTTAGAGGCACCTCTCTTCTCTTTTATACTCAGTTGTGACATGACGCTACTTGTATATCAAGACATCGCTTGTATATCAAGTCAATTTTTATAAAAAAATTGACCTTGTCTTGCAAAACACTCTCAGACCAAGTTACTGTCAATCCAAGGTTTAACGGTATCTCTTTTTCCCCCTATGATATTTTCCTTTTTCCTTTCCTGACCTTTCCCTTCTCTTTTCTCCTCTTATTCCTTTCCTTTACTTTCCTTTCTCATTTCCTTCAAGCAATGGCAAAAGGAAAAAATGAAAAACCTTGAATTAGAATAGAGTAGTAAAGGCATAGAACTACTGTCAGATTTGTATTGTTGTTTGTGTCCTTGTTAGGGAGATCTGTTCTTTCTAACTATTCTGCTCACCACCATCACCGGGAATAAAAGTGAGGGTAAATCCAAATTTTTGAGTTGCCACCAAATCTGAGGGGACATCTTCTGGTTAGGGCATTTATTCTCTTGAGAGAGGGGATTTTCCTTAAATTGAAAAGATATCCTCTCACTTCCTGTTGGGTCTATAGGATAGGCATTGAAGGGACATATCTCTACTGAGGCACAGGTGGTAAAAAAAAATTACATTGATTTTAAACCTCCCTTACTTTATTCAAATTAAAGAAAAACTATTGGCTTTAAATATGCTTTCACTTTCCTCCAAATACAGCGCTTAAAGCGGTGTTCCGCCCAAAACAAAAACAACAAAAAAATTAAAAGCCAGCAGCTACACATACTGCAGCTGCTGGCTTTTAATAATAGGGCACTTACCTGTCCTGGAGTCTGACAATGTCAGCACCGCAGCTGATGTTTCTATCAGCTGTTGGGTGCTGCCGCTACCATTACGTGTAAGGGTACCCGGCAGTGTAGCCTTACGGCTTCATGCCGGGAACCCTACTGCTCATGCAAGGCCCCACTCCTCTCTCCTACTGGCTCAGCGACAGGGAGAGGATGAGGTGATGTCATGGGCAGCGGCCCGGCCTCCCAGAAGTGGGAATATGATACCTGTCAGACACATCCTGTCCCCCCTCCCACCCTGAAAGGTGCTAATTGTGGCACCGGAGGGGGAGAGGAGACAAATGAGTGGAAGTTCCACTTTTGGGTGGAACTCCGCTTTAACTCATATAACATATGGCGCGGTATCAGTATAATGTCTCTTGTGGATCAGGACTTACACCTGGAACATGGAGTATTAATGCTTCCTTGGCTCCATGATTAGTGTTATTTTATCCTTCATCCACAAGAGTAATCGATTTGCATGTGATATTATGGACAAATATTGACTAACACATCTCAAATAGTCTGATTGGTGGTGCTGTGGCTAACAGATAAAAAAAGCTATTTTTTATTCGCGCATGCGCAAACACCAATGCATGATTGTGTGATGACACAGTGAAGTCATGTGCATCATGACGACACTACATGTGTACATATGGGGGCCATTTTGCCCAGAATGGTATAACTACCGGGTGACCAAACAGTTGGATGCCATTTTTCTTTCACCTCCATGGGCCTTATTTGTTTGCTTGTCCCACTATTTTGATTTGGTGTACTCCTGACAAGGGTCATTTCACCTATTCTTTTATAATTTGAGGTGTCACATGGTTTATTAGGATGGAGGACAATCTGTTTTCTATGTAGTTATGAGAGCTCTTTTTGACTGAGAGCAATGAGCGGCTTGGAGGATGCAAGTCACCATCCCATGGTAATTGGCCAGTCAAAATGGGCACTAGGTTGCAATGAAGATATGAGATCCACCTTTTTTGACTGAGAGCAACGAGGGGCTTGACTTTATATCATGATAATTGGCCTATCAAATAGTTTGAGGAGGCCTCCCTATAGATAGTGACCATCTATCTGATATGGCAGCTCTGGTGTTCTCTCCCTTTCCTCTCCTCCTGTGGCTCCAGTGTCCGGTGTCCTCCAGCACGACGGACAGTGGCGGGCTATGGCTCCTCTTCGTCTCCTCTCATCTTGCGGCTCCGGTGTGCTCCAGCATGGCAGACGGTGGCAGGATACGGCACCTCTCCATCTCCTCTCTCCTCCTGTGGCTCCTCAATGTCTCCTCTCTCCTCCTGCAGCTCTGATGTCCTCCAGCATAGCGGACAGTGGCGGGTGGTGGGCAGCGGGCTGTGGCTTCTCTCCATCTCCTCCTGCGGCTCCGGTATCCTCCAGCATGGTGGGGTGGTGGGCAGCGGCTCCGGTGTCCTCTCCGTCCACTCTCACTTCGTCCTCGGCGCTAGGCATCCAATAGGATCGCCTGACGTTTTGGCCAATCGGGAAACAGGTCTCAACCCACTTCCTGATTGGCGGGGGGAGATTTAGTGTGAAAATAGCAAATTGGCACACACCTGCACCTGAGCCCACCCTTTTTTGAAGTCTATAAGAGCCTCTGGCTCTAATCACATGCTTCAAAAATAACACCACCCCCCCCCCCCATTGGAATCCATAGTCTATATATGTAGATCAATCACATGCCTGACAAAGGGGCCCTGCGTGGCTCCGAAACCTTGCACTTATCTCTGTGATGTGATCTCTTCCAATAAAAGAAACCTTTGGACGGAAGTTGTTGATCCATGATGCGCTGGCGAATTTGTACACTTGTTTGATGTTTGCAGGATCCAATTGGTAATCGCTGCAGCACCCACCATTTTAAGAGCCATACTTGCTAGGAACGTGTGCAATAGGAATATTGACAAGAGTGTATGTAGATCAGGGGGCCGCTAATGGATGGGCTGCCATTGCTATTCGCATACACATACACTCATTTGCTTCTTCTTCTTTTATGATACACTTTAAAACCAACAAAGTTTGATTCTCTCTTATTGGCCATTGGGCACGTGCACCCCCGTTTCTTGTCTTTTCATAATACATAATAGTAGGCAATTTGTTTAGTAGTAATTTTTACAGTATGACAAAATCTGCCACTTGTGGTTGACGTACACAATCACTCAGTATAACGCTTCAGGAAGGCTGAGAAACACAGTTCTATGGGCCATAACATTTTCACAAACCCGTTAAAATTACAGGATAATGGGCATCTAATGATTATGCTGCCTTTTAATTAATTTGCTTTATTTTAATTAATTTGCCTTGTAACAGGCATTCTTTATAAATAAATAAAATAAAACAAGTGTGTACAAGAGCCTTCGCACTACCACAAAAATATATTAAATGTGACTCTGTTCAGTAAAGGAAAAATAAAAAGAATAAGTGCTAATGAAATCAACCTGCTGCAAAACCTAATAGTGCTCACATAACACAAGAAAAAAGCAATAATAAAAAGAGATGATCTTGTGCATTGGTGGTATAAAAAATATAATAATAATAGTAATGATGATATCAATAAAAAATAAAATGGTCAATAAAATGGTCAAGGGACAGGATATGATGGGTATCACTGATTAATATTACATTTGTCTGAGTCTGAGCATTATTATATGGACTCCGAAAAACTTAATATTAATCAGTGATGCCCATCATATCCTGTCCCTTGACCATTTTATTTTTTATTGATATCATCACTATTATTATTATTATATTTTTTATATCACCAATGCACAAGATCATCTCTTTTTATTAAAAAAAAAATCAAAAGCCTTGGAAAGAAGGCGTGCAACTGACAGACAAAATCAAGAGGGGAACTTGAGTAAAGTTTGTAACTAAATATACTGGAAGGAGAAGAGGAAAAATAAAATAACACTATATGGCAGATTGAATAAATTGCTTTGTATACTTTGTAACCTAGACTCTCACGGGACCTTATCCCATAAGTCTGCTCTACTGCCATTAACACCCTCATCAGTTTTGCCACTATCCACTAGTCAAACAGTAAATACCGACATGAATCAATCAGTAGAGTCGTAACCAGCTACAGAAAGTGTGTCTGATCCTTTACAGGAGCAAGTTCCTTTTCAGAGAATATTCAATTCTTTTTTTTATTGCAGCTGCTTTTAGGAGCAATTAAAATCAGCTCCAGTTCTTGTTACAATGTATACGGCTTTGATGAGATTTTATCCAGAAAAAAAATACTTATCTTATCTTTTATTCAATGAAAGGATGTAGCGCCAGCTGTAGACATCTTAAGATTATTTAGTGCATGATTAAAAAATTATCTTTTGGCTCTTGCAAAATGAACAAAAAAGCTTACTTTTTTTTCTGATGTAATTTTCTAATGCTTTTGATGTAATACTTTATTGGTTTATTTGTTGCTCTATTTGTTCCATTTTTACATCCTGTTCATAGCTCATCCTGTTCTTAAATTGATATCTTTAGCTTTATTGCTATTTGAATATTGTGCCACCAGACTTGTATGTACTCAATTTGTCAGTTTTTGTTATATTTAAAAAAAATAATAAACAAATTTGACGAGAAAAAAATTGTCTGTTAGATATGTTTTTGGGATATCATTATCATTTTTAAATGTATTTAAATCTAAACTTAAAGTGGTTGTAAGCCCTTACATATATCCAGTGAAGTGACTAGCCTCAGGTGATACACAGAGATTAACCTCCCTGGCAGTACGATTATTTCAGATTTTATGTGCTGAAAGCAGTGCAATTATTTTGCATGGAAATTTGGCGTTTTATATTGTAGTCCTGTAATTCTTAGGAATAACTCACTTAAATCTGTCCAAACCAGAGTCTAGTAGACATCCCGGGTATGTTAAAGTTTGAAAAATGAAATCATAAATTATAATATAATAAATAACTATAAATAATTATACCAAATAATAATATAGCAATAATAAAAAATATTCAATAATGTAATCAAATCAAATACACTGAAATTTGCTCAGTTGCAGAATTGTCACTGCCATTACTTTTCAGTATTTGATGACGGATCTCCCCACAAATCACTGTCGCTCAATTCTGCGAGTGATTCTAATTTATTATCGCTGTTTTCTAGCTGGTCTAAAAACGCTTTTGATGTAAAGGGACGGTTTTGGTTGCTATGGACAATCAAAAACTACATGCAGGGCACTGGGCAGACCACTAGGTAAACATCCCTTGTGACAGTAATAGGTGGTGACAGGTACTCTTTATGGAGGGATCGGGGGTCTAAAAGACCCCCCACCCCTCCTTTACACTTCAATGTATTCAGATCGCCGAAAACGGCGATTCTGAATACCGTATATTTTTTTTAAACCGGCGCCATTGGCAGCCGAGTAAACGGGAAGTGACGTCATGACGTCGATTCCGTGTTTACTATGAGGAGACTGGAACGAAGCCGATTACGGCTTCGTTCCAGTTCCTCCCCAGTGGCCGGAGGCAGCGCAACTTGAATCGGTGCTCCCGATCGAACGGCAGCACCGGTAACAGCGGCGGGAGGCGGCGGGAGGGGGGGACGTCCCCTCCCGCTCCTCCGGCATAACAGCCGAGCAGCTTTTAGCCGCATCGGTTGTTATGGCTGGAAAGCCAATCGCCTGCTGAAGAAAAAGGTACCGGGATGATGCCTGCAGGTGCGGGCATCATCCCGGTATACCCCCCGGAAGCCGAGTACGCAGATATGCGTACGCTCGGCGGGAAAGGGTTAAAGTAGACATTTTTTTTTCACTTTGGAGATAGTAGGGGAAGGTTATAACCGTTGTCAGTTTTGCCATCTGTGTCCCATTGGGGAGATTTCCTTTCACTTTCTGTCCAAAAGCCAAAACAGAAAGTGAGAGGAAATCCGACCAAAGTGAGGGAATCCCTGGTTGTCACCATTGAAATATTTCCCATTTATTCATGCTCTGGGGGCAATCCAAAATGTGGGATTTTCTTTAACTTTCTCGGTATTAATAATAAATAAGACAGACAGAGAAGGTGAATATCCCTAACGGGGGCACAGCCAGAATTCGAAACCTGACATGTGTTAGAATCCCTCTGCACTCTATTCAAAATAGAAAAATGAAGGTTTTACCTTTAGTTATACTTCACAGCAAACAGCTAAATATACTGCCCTGTTTCCCCGAAAATAAGACCTAGCGTGATTGTCGGTGATGGCTGCAATATAAGTCCTACCCCCCAAATAAGATCTACCCTGTTTCCCTGAAAATAAGACCTACAAGGACTTTAACTAGGGCTTATTTGGGGGGGTAGGGCTTATATTGCAGCCATCACTGACAATCACGCTAGGTCTTATTTTCTGGAAAACAGGGTATACTGTGAAATACAACAGAATACATATAAACAAGCTGTTTTAGGCTCAGACACAGCTATTGTCTCTCGCTGCTGTCAATCACATGCCGTGAAGAGGGAGTTTATTTATTTATTTTTTTAAATAACAAGCATGTTATACTTACCTGCACTGTGCAATGGTTTTGAACAGAGCAGCCCCGACCCTATAATTCTGGGGTCCCCCGCCAGCGCTCCTGGCTCCCCCCCCTGCTGAGCGCCCACCACCATAGCGAGCCGCTGGCTATGAAGACACTCCAGTGGGTTAGCTCCTGAGTGGTTCTCTGTGTGTCCATTGCACAGAGCAGGTAAGTATAACATGTTTGGTATTTGAATAAATAAATATTAGGTTTACAATCAAGTTAAGCTCATTGCACCCTTCTTCTATGACTTGAAAGCATTTCATAAAAATGTTGAAATCTCACAATTTTCCATACATTTTGGGGAAATAACCATTTAAAATGTTGCTCCTTCTAAATCCAGCCAGAGGGTTGCTGCTTTGGGTACCAAAGCTTGTGGGCCTGAAAATCCAGCCCTATCTGAAAGCTTTGTAAACCAGGTACTCTGACGAGCGAATTCATCTTAGTACATGTGTGCTCTACTTACTCATGTTACGAAGTTGACGATCGCTTTGAACTACTTTTTGGCATTGCGAACATTTGGTGCTCACTTGATTGTGCTGACTTAACATTCTTATGGAAATACTTTCCCTAATTGTCTCAGACGGATGTTAATTCATTCATGTGCTTGTATTCATCCTGGCCAGTAAGCAGTAATGTGCACTAGCTTGGAATGCGCATTGTGCAATGGTCATAAAGCAAGCTGATGATTAACACAAGTGGATTTGTGGACAAAAATCATAATGAGCTTTAAATGGATAACAGACAGTGAGATAGTGCAAGCTATTGGACTTAGGAGGGGGGGGGGCTTATCATAAACAGAACAGGGGCTGGAGATACAATCCATCTGAACTCTGCTACCAATAATTGGAGCTTAAGGTATATATTGTAAAGCACTGCGTAAACTGTTGGCGCTATATAAATCCTGTATAATAATAATAATACATAAACCCCAGCAATGAATTCCTCCTATTTTCTCCCTTTTGGTCTGTTAAATATACCACTGAAAGTGTTTTGTTATAGCTGTTAAATAAGTATTAAAAATACCTGTTATTCCTGCCAGAAATGCTGTGCTGTTTTGTGTCCTGTAAACTCTGCAGTGTTATCTCCAACTATGTTATCAGGAAATGTGAATGGATGTAGCCACCCTGCGCTAAGCAGGGGTGATTATTTAAAGTTGGCCTTGCTTGGTGGTAGTCAACCCAAACTGATGCTCATTTGGTTTTCCCCTGTTTCTCTCTGTTACCAGTAGGGGTCACTGGTACTTCCGGAAATAGAGTGTGATGTCACAGTAATGCCTCATACACGCAATCATACTTTCCGACAACAAAACTGTGGATTTTTGTTCGAAGGGTGTTGGCTCCAACTTGTCTTGCATACACATGGCCACACAAATGTTGGTCAACAATTATGAACGTAGTGACGTACAAGACGTACGCTAGTTTTACAAGACCGAGCGCTTCCAGCTCATTCTTGATTCCGAGCATGCATGTTTGTACTTTGGACTTTTCTCCGATGGACTTGTGTACACACGATAAGAAAATCCGACAACACACATTTGTTGGCAGAAAATTTGAGAGCATGCTAGCCAACATTTGTTAGCGGAAAGTCTGACAACAAATGTCCGATGGAGCATACACACAGTCTTACCGCCAACAATCTCACATCCAACATTTCCCGTCAGAAAATCCGATCGTGTGTACCCGGCATAATAGTACATTGAATATTTGTTTCTACTGGCCAACCTGTATGAGGTTTATTACCACTGGTGCCTGCTGTGAGAGATCATAAATATTTGGAGTGGACATTGTGAGCTCTCTCTCTCACCCGGGCTGCCACCTGGGGAGGATGTGTGATGTGCAGCTGTGTGACTAGAATTACCTAGCACTAAGGGGAACCAAAGTGATCACCCCAAACAGAAGTTGCATGAGGAGAACCAGGCACGGCATTAAGTTTCTAGAATAATTGACTCTATTAAAAATGTACAAATATCAAAAATGGCAGGTCATGATGGTCAACACCTCC
This sequence comes from Lithobates pipiens, assembly GCF_037356315.1. Taxonomy (NCBI): domain Eukaryota; kingdom Metazoa; phylum Chordata; class Amphibia; order Anura; family Ranidae; genus Lithobates; species Lithobates pipiens. The sequence goes on from NW_027507790.1 coordinate 236,306,323, forward strand.
AAGCACCAACTATTAAAATAATTAAAAAGAGTGGATAATGTTGTCACACACAGGCAACAGAAACAGGGCCCCACACACTCACAATCATGCCAACTGCAGATCAGAAAACTCCCAGTGTCAGGTTAAAAGACTAGCCAGGTGTCAGGGGTCCCATCAATAACATGCCCAACATAAGGCCAAGAAATTATGGGGACTATCTGAATCCACAACCTTCCCTGGAGTATATCTAATGTCCTTGAAATGTGTGACAATGCTGTGTGACTAGGCCTGGGCCTAGGAGGCCATAATAGCCAACACCTCCAAGCACCAACAATTAAAATGAGTGGAAAATGTTGTCACACACAGGCAACAGAAACAGGACCCCACACACTCACAATCATGCCAATTGCAGATCAGAAAACTCTCAGTGTCAGGTTAAAGGACAAGGCAGGGGTCCCATCAATAACATGCCCAACATAAGAAATGATTGGAACTATCTGACTCCACAACCTGCCCTGGAGTATATCTAATGTCCTTGAAATGTGTGACTGTGCTAGGCCTGGGCCTAGGAGGCTTTTGCATGTGCATGGTGCAAATACCCAGAAGCAGAAACCTACAGGTTCGGTGTTGTACTGCTACTAGAGGCCCAGGGGAGTATTCCAGAGGACAGAAGTTTGGAAGGAGAACCTGACATACCAGAGGTCACAACTACCGCTGGGAGATCCTAAATAGAAGGAGAACCTCGGAAAGCATCAAGAGGATCAGCATGGCTGCTTCTAGATAAAAAAAATGCTTGAACCTATCATCTACTAGGACCCCTGGGTCCTTTTCCATCCTAGGTTCTTCCCTTAGTGTATAGATTGCATTTATTATTATTTATTTACATTAAATCTCATTTGCCATGTAGTTGCCCACCCCATTAATTTGTTCATATCTTCTTGCAAGGTTTCCACATCCTGCGGAGAAGTTATTGCCCTGCTTAGCTTAGTATCGTCTGCAAATACGGAGATTGAACTGTTTACCCCATCCTCCAGGTCATTTATGAACAAATTATACAGGATTGGTCCCAACACAGAACCCTGCGTGTCTTCCGGATATCGCAGCTCTGGCCCTGTAAGTGGCCAGAGCCACGATATCGTCACTCACGCAAGATTTCTTTCCGGCAGGGTTCGGGGTCTGCCGGACTTTCAGCCGAGAATCCCCTGTGCGCATGCACCGCTGCAGTCAGCGGCGCATTGCGAGGGGAATATCTCCTAAACCATACAGGTTTAGATTTTTTTTTTACCTACAGGTAAGCCTTATGATTGGCTTACCTGTAGGTAAAAGTTATAAAAAAGACTATACAACCGCTTTAAATCCTACCTCTCTTTAATAAAAGAGGGTGTGAAAAGGAGAAAGACAACAAGGAAAGGAGGAAGAGAGGGGAAAAAAAGGGGGGGAAATGTCCCAGTGTTATAATTAAGGATGAACACTGTTCATTTACAATTCCTTATATGTGCAAAAGAAAGACGTGTTATAATTAGGGATGAACACTGTTCATCTACCATTCCTCATATGTGCAGTGAGAATTCACTATAATCCATTCATACCAAACTCTTCCCCTCCCTCTTTCATCTCCTCCCTGCCACCAACTGCCCCTTCACTCTCCCTCCCCTCTCATATCTCTTCCATTAACTGGTTGGAAAGAAACCTTTCCCATGTAAATAAATTAACCATTAACTATTAACTAATGACAGGTGCAACTAAGGGGAAAATCTACTGCCATATATACTTTAATCAATATAAGGGGATCACTAGTAACCCTAGTCAGCCGATATTTCTCTTGAGTGATACATCCAACATGCCCATATATCTTTAAACATATCCTTTTGATCCTTAACTGTAAATTCCCATCGTTCTACCTCCATTATTGCATTAAACTCCTTCTTCCATTCCATCAAGGTGGGGCCTCTCTCGCGCTTGCATAGCCTTGGTATTAATGATTTTGCCGCATCCAACAAATACAGTGTAATGCTTTTTTTATAGAACTTTTTAGAACACGGCATCCCATGAAACAGGAAATGTAAAATAGTAACTTCTATGGGTCTAATTGTCAGTTCTTTAGTCCATGGTGAGATTGAATGCCAAAATGGTTCAATCTTGGGGCATGTCCATTATATATGTATGTAAGTGCCCCTCTGTCCATGACCTTAAGAAATCTTATGAAAGTGTCTATTCACTTAAGCTGGCCACACATGAATCAATATTCTGCAGGGAGCTACGAAATTTTGATCCATGTATGGGCACTGTGGTTGTCCAAAAATTGATATGTCGATTGACTTCTTTACAACCGTCGTTTCAGATTTTCTCTGCTCGATCTGTGCTGCAGGCTACAGACTGCCACGCTCTCTGTGTATTCTGACAGAGGGGATTTCTCCTTCTCCTTGAATGTGCGGATAAGAGAATTGGGTTAGTTCTTTCATTCAAGGCACTGGTTGAACAAAAGAAACTGACTAATGTATGGGCTTCTGGGTAGGTGCAGCATGATGTGGAGTCCAAGTGCAGTAACAGGAATATATTGTAAAAGAAGTCCAGCAATACACAACAGACCTGGCAGGGAGGCAGCCCGACTGGGAACTCTCACAAGTTTTAACAGTGATAGGAAAGTATACTGAAGACTCAAAGATGTCAACAGTGTCTGCCTTGAGGAGCAGAATGTGGCATGACTGGTCTGTACCCAAAGGAGAATCTTTCCAGAGGTGTGTAGTGTTCTGAGGACTTTCCCTACTACTTTGGAACCTTTCTTTGACTCTGTGCATGGTCCCTGTCAGGTGGGTGACCTGTCCTTACTTGAGCCAGTTGCAAAATGTGTGCCAAACACGGGAGTCAGGGTCTTAAATAGACTCTGCCTGACCCAAGATGGCCACCAAAGACACATGAAGTGCCAGCAACCAATTAGATAGATGGCTCCTTGTGACTTAATTAACCATAGAGGAACTTGGTTCCCCTCAAATTCATCCCCCATCAGCATTGCCACTGCAGAATCTTAACCTAGGGCTTTTCTGCATCATCTGTGCAGACAGGGTCACTAATAAAAAAGCCCAGACTGTAAAAAAGCCCATACTATCATCTATACTTACCTGGCACCCTATGTATTTAAATTCCACAGGTTCATTGCTCCTTGGCCACTGCAGTTTTCCAAGGCATCCTCATGTATAGAATTCCTGCTTCCTCCATGGCATGTTGTGGTTCCTCACACGGGCTTGGATGTTTTTACAGGATATAAAATCTGTTGGAAGGAAATATAAAGTGTGGCAGGGGAAGCAGGTATTCGACCCATCCAACAAAGAGGCGGTGTTTCAAAATATGGGGCACCATAGAGATAAGTATAGATGTACTAGATCGGGGGTCTCCAAACTTTCTAAACAAAGGGCCAGTTTATTGTCCTTCAGACTTTAGGAGGGCCAGATTGTGGCCAGCGGGAGTGGACATTTTTATGGCATCAGTGGGAGTAAGCATCCCTGTATGAAGTGATAGGGGGAGGACTGATGCCCCATTGATGGTAGCAATGGAAGTACTGCCCCTTTGTTGGTGTCCGTGGGAGAAATGGTGCTCCACTGTTTGTCTGTCAGCAGAATAGTGCCTCGTATCATTAAGTGAAATAGTGCCTAATGGTCGGATTAAGGCAAGCAAAGGGCTGCATCTGGCCCCCTAGCCATCGTTTTGGGACCACTGTACTAGATGAACCTGTGGTAACAGGATCACTTTAACCAACACAGTTGCTTTAAAGGAAGCCTTTACTTAGAAAAACCTGGAGGTTGCCATTGTCAACCTCAAAATTCTATTTCCTGGCTTTCTGTTTTGCATACTTCTTCCAGGTTAGTGACTCAGAAGGTAATTAAGCTGGTAAAGCCAGGTAAGTAGCTTAGTTGCACATCCAGTAGGACTTTTTCTGTAATGTGGAATACCTTTTACTACTCATCCAAGCAGCTTCTTTAACTTCCTCAACCTAGAATCACATTGATTGTGATTAACTATAGGAGCTATACCATGAACAAGTAAATGTGGAACTTCACAGACATCAGGCAAGTAGAATTTCCAGGAGAGATCAGCAATGGCAGTCTACACGTTTCACTTAGTACAGGTTTCCTTTAATTCCCCATTATGCTGACATTTCCCATGTATATTGTGGTTTTATTGTACAAGCTTTCCCACAAGTCTGTGTTACTGTTCTTTGGAATTGTTCTTTGTAGTGTTGTATTTTTTCTCTTTATCGCTGTAAAAAACTGTTTCCTTTTTTGAACATGTTTTGAACCTTTTTTTGTTGAAATCTGAGATTGGAGGGGAATTGTTACGGTAATTGATTTTATTTCTGTACTGTTTCCCAAACTTTTCATAAAAATATAATAGACGAATGGCTCCTTGTGGACCTTTTTAAGGTGCTTCCAGTTGGGAGGAGGCCCTTGACCAGAACACATGCCGAAGGCATTATGTCTCCCAAATGTTCTTTGACTTGACCAAAGAGTAACTGGAGGACAGTACAAATGGAAAAGTTAGAAAATGGAGAGTTGTATGATAAGGTTTTGTTTTTTGTTCTCTGTAGTCTACTCAAGCAGATATATGCAAACTCTCTTTCCAAACTATGCTAATTTACTGCTCTCATCATCTCTGTCCCATTACTAGCCTAACAAACTTAGCCTACCTAACAGTGGCACCTGCACTCTCTTTACCTGCAGCCATCAGTGCATGATCAGGGTGGGAGCACATAACTGCTTATAAGGGTGGGAAAGGTGTTCAGGCAAAGCCACTGATAGGCTAGGTCTCCCTATCCATCAGCTTTAAAATAGGTGTAGTACTACCCCCATGGGGTAGCTGGTAACAATTGGATCTTCCCTCACAGTACAGAGGCCACCAGTCACTCAATCACCAGGCCCATGCACTTTGGCTCCAATGAATCAGTCTAGGGGATGTCTTTCTGTAATGTATTACTTGAGAAACTTTAACAAGAGAGGTTGATAGGGCATGGGATACTACAAAACGCTTAGCACTTAGTGATTAAAGGACAATCTTCTCCCTTGTGGGTAATTGCAAGTGTTGGACAGTCTAATGCCTTACAGCTGGGGATCACAAGGCAAGGCTCTGTGGCATTTGGTTACCTTGCTGGTACCCAGTGCAATCTCCAGAACACTGCACAGTCACAGAGATCAGGTAACAGCCCCTCCAACTCCTGAGAAGGAACTCCACTCTCCAGTGCTACAGGCTATTTATCAACATTCCAGTCCCTTTCTGGACACTTCTCTCCAGGGATTGGCTGAAATCTGATAAATATTCAGGTGTATTAATTTGAATCTCTTGCTTTGAGCTCTGGGAGCTTCTTTCAGAGGAAAGGGGAAGTAATCAAACTGAAGTAATCAAACTCCCAGCCTGTGGAACCCTTTGGAGACCAGGACAAACGATTATTGCTCCCTTGATAGCAGAAGGAGCCAAAACGAAATGTACATAGTAGGGATGAGCCGAACACCCCCCTGTTCGGTTCGCACCAGAATCTGCGAACAGACCTAAACTTCGTGTGAACTTTAGAACCCTATTAAAGTCTATGGGACTCGAACGTTCACAAACTAAAGTGCTCATTTTAAAGGGTAATATGCAAGTTACTGTCCTAAAAAGTGTTTGGGGACCCGGGTCCTGCCCCAGGGGACATGGATCAATGCAAAAAAAAGTTTTAAAAACGGCCGTTTTTTCAGGAGCAGTGATTTTAATAATGATTAAAGTGAAACAATAAAAGTGTAATATTCCTTTAAATTTCGTAGCTGGGGGGTGTGTATAGTATGGGAGTAAAGGTATTCTCGCGCCAACCTATGTGCCCTACAAAAGAAAATTGTGGTTGCAGCAAAACACCGGCAGGGGTACTAACCCTCCCCAAAGTAAGTGATAATGAATAAAAGTGGTGTTGCGCTCCGGCTAAATAAATGTGATAAACTAAAATAAACTAGCTAGTACCTTGGTAGCAGCAGGAAGGTAAGAGATAAATGTTAAACTACGTGTTTAAATAAACTCAGACAATGTGCGTAACCTCTTGGGTGCAATACATCAAATAGTGCATTTAACAAAAAACAAACTTAAGTCGGGTGATATACAAAATCCTCCATATAGAATCCAAAATATCAGTGAAACAATGTGCAATACACATAAATTAGTAAATTATATAGTGTAAAGAACAAAAATAAAAATGAAATACCTCTATTAATAGAAATGATGCTAAAAATAACGAATGAGATGAAATTTATAAATGCTACAAGTGCAACTTTAAGAGGTGCAATAAACAGTGATGATTAATCAAAAAATGCACATAGTGCTAGTAATAATATTTGAACTCCAAGCACAGTGAAGATGTGCTCTAAAACAAGGCTCCAATGTAGCTATTAAAATAAAGTTCACTATAATCATGCAAAAAAATGTCCATTCAGTGGTAAGCAAAACGATATCCTGCGTGCCCGGAAAAAAACGGGGGGTGAGTTCCACCAGTGCTCCTGTGCGTATTGTGTCCTCACACTAGGTGCAGTAATTACCTTACCTTACTGCTGTAAGGTAAACAGCACTCCCAAAACAACACTTGTTATCCGCTGGTGTGGGTTCAATAAGTAGCACAACTCTGGACACTCATTCCACCGTAGGCACGATGTATCCTTACTTCTCACTCCAGCAGTGTGTATAGTATGCCTGTGAAGGGGCGCATGTTTCTGGTACTTAGAACTGTCCCTGCACAAAGTGTCATTTGTGCAGGAAAAAAAGTATTTTAAAATCACTAAATTGTCGGTTCCCCGTAATACAGAGAACACTCAATGAGTGTTCTCTGTATTAGCCGACAATTCATTCATTCATTGATAAAAAAAAAATAAGCGTGGGGGTTCCCCTAAATTCAATTACCAGGCCCTTCAGGTCTGACATGGATATTAAGGGGAACCCCGTGTCAAATTAAAAAAATAATTGACGTGGGGGGTCCCCCTAAATATCCATACCAGACTCTTCAGGTCTGATATGGATATTAAAGGGAACCCCGCATCAAATTAAAAAAAAATTGACGTGGGGGTCCCCCTAAAAATCCATACCAGACCCTTTATCCGAGCACACAACCTGGCAGGTCGCAGGAAAAGAGGGGGGGATGAGAGTGCGGCCCCCCTCCCTCCTGAACCGTACCAGGCCACATACCCTCAACATTGGGAGGATGCTTTGGGGGTCTGTGACCCCTCAAAGCACCTTGTGGGGGGGCCTCATCCTCACAACCCTGGCCGGTGGTTGTGAGGGTCTGCGGGTGGGGGGCTTATCAGAATTAACAAGGGGACCCCCAGATCCCGCCCCCCCCTGTTTGAAATGGTAAGGGGGTACAAAAGTACCCCTACCATTTCACAAAGAAAGTGTAAAAATGGTTAAATAAGACAAACACACTTTTGAAAAATTCCTTTATTAAAAATTAAAAAAAGATTCCAGCGGTGCTAATCCACTCTTGCTATCCAGCGACGGATCTCCGGGGTCCAGCGATGGATGATCATATCCAGCGACGGGGGATCTCTCAGTCCAGCGCTGTTCATACATCCGTTTTCTGTCTCCACTGCGGAGATCCCAGCGCTGACGTTCCTTATATTAGGAGGGCGGGGCCACCCGTCACCTGACCCCGCCCCTCTGACGCTGATGTAACGCAGGTTTCTGTTACATTAGAGGGGGCGGGGTCACCCATACGTCACTGGGGAACCCCTGGCTCCCTTCACCAGCGTCAGAGGGGGCGGGGTCAGGTGACGGGTGGCCCCGCCCTCCTAATATAAGAAACGTCAGCGCTGGGATCTCCGCAGTGTCTCCGCACTGGAGACAGAAGACGGATGTATGGACAGCGCTGGACTGAGAGATCCCCCGTCGCTGGATATGATCATCCATCGCTGGACCCCGGAGATTCGTCGCTGGATAGCAAGAGTGGATTAGCACCGCTGGAATCTTTTTTTTAATTTTTTTTTATTTTTAATAAAGGAATTTTTCAAAAGTGTGTTTGTCTTATTTAACCATTTTTACACTTTCTTTGTGAAATGGTAGGGGTACTTTTGTACCCCCTTACCATTTCAAACGGGGGGGGCAGGATCTGGGGGTCCCCTTGTTAAAGGGGGCTTCCAGATTCTGATAAGCCCCCCACCCGCAGACCCTCACAACCACCGGCCAGGGTTGTGAGAATGAGGCCCTTGTCCTCATCAACATGGGGACAAGGTGCTTTGAGGGGTCACAGACCCCCAAAGCATCCTCCCAATGTTGAGGGTATGTGGCCTGGTACGGTTCAGGAGGGAGGGGGGCCGCTCTCTTGTCCCCCCCTCTTTTCCTGTGGCCTGCCAGGTTGCGTGCTCGGATAAAGGGTCTGGATTTTTAGGGGGACCCCCACGTCAATTTTTTTTAAAAATTTGATGCGGGGTTCCCCTTAATATCCATATCAGACCTGAAGGGTCTGGTATGGATATTTAGGGGGACCCCCACGTCAATTTTTTTTTTATTTGACACGGGGTTCCCCTTAATATCCATGTCAGACCTGAAGGGCCTGGTAATTGAATTTAGGGGAACCCCCACGCTTTTTTTTTATCAATGAATGAATGAATTGTCGGCTAATACAGAGAACACTCATTGAGTGTTCTCTGTATTACGGGGAGCCGACAATTTAGCCGCAAGTGATTTTAAAAGACTTTTTTTCCTGCACAAATGACACTTTGTGCAGGGACAGTTCTAAGCACCAGAAACATGCGCCCCTTCACAGGCATACTATAGATACCCCCCAGCTACGAAATTTAAAGGAATATTACACTTTTATTATTTCACGTTAATTATTATTAAAATCACTGCTCCTGAAAAAACTGCAGTTTTTAAAACTTTTTTTTGCATTGATCCATGTCCCCTGGGGCAGGACCCGGGTCCCCAAACACTTTTTAGGACAGTAACTTGCATATTACCCTTTAAAATGAGCACTTTAGATTTCTCCCATAGACTTGTATAGGGTGTTCCGGCTTTTCGAATTTGCTGCGAACAGCCCAAATTGTTCACTGTTCGCTGAACAGGCGAACAGGCAATGTTCGAGTAGAACATGAGTTCGACTCGAACTCGAAGCTCATCCCTAGTACCTAGCATCCTAGACTAGGAGAGTTTTACATAGGCCAGTGATCTCCCTGTCCATTATCTTTATTACTGGCCACATGACACCTGTAGCTGTATTCCGGAGCTGTGTAGATGTATTCTGGAGCCAGAGGCTGAAGGGAGGGTTAATTACACATTTTTTCCCAATAACCTCTATATTATTGTCTTTATTTAAAATGCTACTATAATGTGGTTAAATAATAAGTTCTTCATGGTCCACGTGATTAGGAGTTCATAGGTCATGTGTCTTTTGCTTGCATGCTTTGGCTTGACTCTTTGGAAATGTGGTGGAAACATGAAAGGAAGACTTGGTTTGTTGCTATGGATAAGAACAGTTTATCCGGCAGACTTTTTTGTTAATCACAAGGTCCACCGTGTCCTACAAAGCAACAGGTGCACATTAATCATATATACACGCAATTCTTTCACCACAGGGAACTTCTGACTAAACAATACCTCAGTTGTAGACTGGTGATGAGACCGGCAGTCAGACAGACTGCAGAAACCATCAAAACTGTCCAACATACTCTTCCATATGAGACATCATCACTCAGATTTACAACATGCCGGCTACCTGCTGAATTGTGTGATCTGAGCAGATGTTTACATTTCCTGCATATTCCTGCAAAGTACGCCATAGCCGCCTCTTGTGTTTTGCAGTCTTATGTCTATTTATAAGGGTAATCGCAGGCCGAGACAATGAAAGCCAACCTTATAAATCACAGTGAATGCGTTGGCATTTAAAGAACAAGCCGTAAGGAAAACAAATTAACATATTTGCTTTGAAGCTGTAACGCGCGAATGCCAAAGTGCTGCGAACTTCAGAGACTTCCTACAGGACAGACCCCGAAGAGGGATCATAAGGGGAAAGGAAAAGGTCATAATATTTTTTTCTCTGCTTGTTTTACTACTTTTAGGCTAGTCTCCTTTCTCACTCTGAATCATATGTTTGAAATGAATCATCTGGATTTACTTGGTGTATTCTTGTTTTTATTCTTAGCACTTCTTAAAGCTTAAAGCAGAACTCCTTTACAATTAAATAGCCCAATAAAAGTTTAAATAAAGCTGTTTTGGTTGCAATACTTATATTCAATCTGATGCTGTTCCCCACAGAAACTGCTCATTGCCACTAGATGGAGCTCCTGTTCATGGTTTAATGACAGCCGGCATCATCCAGCCCACTTCCTGTGAATGAAGGGTGTCATGAACACAACCCACTGGAGAAAAAGTCAGCACACGGATAGGTCAACAAAATATGGTCTTCCTTTAGTTAATCACATGAATACAGCTGTAAAACAGGGCCAAAACGTGTTGGCAGTTTTACGGCTGAATTCATGTGATTTAATAAAGGAAGATTGTATTTCTTTGACCTTCCTGAGTACTGACATTTTCTCCAGTGCGCTGTGTCTTATATAGGCATCGGTAGCCTCTGAGCACTGGGTAAAGAGCTATGGAGTGAGAAGGTGGTAATGCTTTTACACCTGTTGTCAAAAAAACACATCCCAATTGCATGAATTCGACTCAGGCTCAATTGCCAGAGAGAAATAATTGCTGTTCTGCTGAAAAAAAAATTATAAACTTGCAATAGCACTGTAATTTACTGTACATATTACTAGGCGGTGGCGGCTCTTGGTATATTATATGTGGGGGGGGGGGGTTGGGGCAACAATGCACCCACAGCTACCCCCCAGTTGGTAGGGTCACCCCCCCCCCCCGATTGGTCACACCGCACTTACCCCATCTAGGTCCTCCTGGCGAAGGGCAGCAGCTTCCCCAGCGTATAGTTGTTACTGCCTATAGAGTCTATCTTCTAGTTTACATCAACCTCTTAACTCTAATGAGAACCCCCAGCCTTGGTAGCTCTTAGCGGAGGTGGGTGCACCCTTTGTGTGGACCACAAATACACAAGGGCATACAGGAGTCTGAGATTTATGGGGCCCATTTACACAACATGTTGGTGGGATGGATGCTGTCACTACATCTGTTCACTTCAGGTGAGACACATTCCTTATGCTGTCCTAATCATTTCCTCTAATTGAATGGGAGGGCCGAAAAATGTTCTCAGACAAGGGCTCTTTGCTGACAGTGTCCGTCACTGACTCTCAATATGTCTGTTTGAGGCTCGTTGATTTTATATTCCTCCTGCAAAGACCAAACCCATTCTACTGCAGTGAAGGCCAAACCAGTGTATCATTTTCTTACCTTAGATTCTCTGGAGAGATTAGTGAATCTTTCCATTCCCCCAAGAATGTAAGGATAGTGGTGCAGTACCTTAAAGTGGAACTGAACAGGTGTTTTCTGTTTGGACAAGGAGGAGAGGAGAGATGGATACCCACACAGTCTACTGCATTTTTGGCTATGTTTTGGGGACATCTATGGGTTGCGGTTGATTGCTTTTTAGGCGTGTGCTTTAAGGCTGGATTCACCCTTTTTGTGGTGCATTGCAGTGTGTTAACACATGCTTTGCATTTCATGTCAATGTGCCTTGCGTTAAGGCAGCCTATTCATTATGAATGGACAGCCAAAACAACACAACTTTTAAAAAGAGAATATGATTTATTTATAGAGGGGTGCACTACTACACTTTCTACTAAACAATGCATTGGAGTGCCATTTACCATAAATAGCACCACACCGAAACACAGAACACATAGAGCAGGTGTATTGCCATGCATTGTGGAAATGTGTGTTTTGGTGAGTATTGTTGCAACACACAAGCCTGAATGAACCTTTATTATTGTCAAGGTCTTGTGGCCAAATTAACTGTTTAGATCAGCAGTGGTCAAATTAGCAAATATAGGGGGCATCATTTATGGCCCCCGAACCTGTCCAGAGGGCCTCACTATAGCTAGTTTTTGTAAATATGCTATTATTAGTATATTACTCTGCAAGTAACCTAGGAATAAATAATTTGTTTGTGTAAACTGTTATGCTGCGTACACACAGTCGGACTTTCCGATGGGAAACACAAATTAGCACAAAGGTTTGTATTTGTTAAAGTTCTGAATGATGTTTTGCTTGCACTAAAGAACACAATGTGACCCAGAACATCCAACATGCAGATTATTGTGGGGGTCGTCATGCCTGCAGCAGTTTTTCTTTTTAAAAAAGGTTCTTTAATCTAGACTTTCCTAAAATTTGAAGATAGCCTGCCTAAGTAACACAAATTAAACAATCTTGGATACAGCGTCTAAACCGTTGGTGAATTTTACTTATACAACAAGTCCCAGTAGCAGGGAATGCTGAGGCTTTTATGTCTCATCAAATCACAAACACTACTGCAAGGGGCATAGAGAGAAAGCGTGCCACTGGCACTCAGTGTGCAGCCCCCTGTGATTTTCAGCTGATTCAGATCCGTCTGTGAATATTTCCTCAACTTTTGGTTTAGGAGATATTCAGTATATGAGCTGCTGCCGACATCATCGACGCATGTGCACTGAAGAAATAGCCGCTGATGACATCTCTTCAGTAGCTGTGCCGTTACCGGTGGCGTGCGTGACATCATCATGGCTCCGGTCAATCACAGCACCATAGCCGCGAACCCGGTAGTAACTCCGGTGGAAGAAGTCTGCGCTGTACTCGGAGGTCTAGTGCTGATCCAGGGCATCGTTCTAAAGCAGGGTTGCCCAACCGCTGTGGCTCGCCATGTCTTGCTCTGAGATGGCGAGCCGGCAAGCCCAGATCACGGGTTCCCGACCCGGCATCTCAGGGCATTAGTGCGGAGAACGGAGACACTGCTAGAGGAAGCAGAGGCGATGCTTCCTGCATAGCACCGGCTCCTTCACAGGCGGAGTGATACAAAATGTACTTTGCCTGTGACAGCATTGGCTCTGCTCTCTACTGCAGCTGCATGCTTCTGTCACAATTATGCTCGGGGATGGCTGGTCGGGACACAGGAACACACCATCTGGGACAGCAGCCACCAGTATCAGTACCAGCCATAAGTATCAGTACCAGTACCAGACATCAGTACCAGTACCAACCAACAGTACCAGTACCAACCAACAGTACCAGTACCAGCCAGCAGTACTAGTACCAACAGTACCAGTACAAACCAGCAGTACCAGTACCAGCCAGAAGTTCCCGCCAGCAGTACCAGTACCCACTATCCATACCAGTCATCAGTACCAGCCAGCAGTATAAACCAGCAGTACCAGTACCAGCCAGCAGTACCAGCCTGCGGTACCAGTACCAGCCACCAGTACCAGTACCCGCCAGCAGTACTAGCCAGCAGTACCAGTCAGCAGTACCAGCCAGCAGTACCAGTACCAGCCAACAGTACCCACCAGCAGTACCATCCAGCAGTACCAGCACCTGTCACAGTACCCCCGGTTGTACCAGCCAGCAGTACCAGCAAGCTGCAGGAATCCTGAGGAAGAAGTGAAGATTGAGGTCAGTTGAGGAGCAGGTAAACCGCTGTGCATCAGTGTGAAAGCAGCCTTAGACCCCTTTCACATGATCGGTCCGATCGGGTCTGCCTGTCTGTTTTTCAGGTGGACTCAAACGGACTCTCCATTCACCTCTATAGAGTGGCAGATGTAAACGGACAGGTGTCTGTTTACACCCGCCTACCTGCAATCCGATCTCCTTAAAAAAAACAGAAGGGGATCTGTCCCCTTCTGTCTGAGTGGATCAGAGGGCCCTTAGGGTAGAACAGGTTGCATCCGTGTTTGCTCTACATATGCAGAGTGGACACAGACCTGCCATTCTCCATTTACGCTCATTGTGGTCCGCGACGAGTTACCAAGTCGATAAAGTGGCTCTCGTATGCGATGCAAACCAGCTCATTATGCCTTTGTCTTTCAGGGTTTGTTTTTTTTCCAAGGTTTTCAACCTCTTTAAATGATAGAGGTATATCCAAGACATATAAGAATAATACATTTAGAACCTTGCAGACTTTACTGGTACCAGAGAAGGACGGTGAGACAAAAATGAGTAAAAAATTTATTTATTCCAAAAATAGTTTAAAAAGCATTCAAAAAGCCATGAAATTTGTAAAAAGCTGCAACAATATTTCTTTGCTATATATTGAAACAAATGTTGTTGCACTCATAGGTCATCCATAATTTTATATATATAATATTATATTAATATCATATTGTTTGGGTACAACGTCACATGACCGCGCAGTTGTCAGTTAAAGCAAGGCAGTGCCGTATCGAAAAAAAAGGGCCTGGTCAGAAAGGGCGTAAATCCTTTTGGGGCTAAAGTGGTTAACAGGTATACCCAGCTCCCTTGTGCTCAACAATGTCTCCTTTTCTTCAATATGTGGTCTGTAGCTGGCACACAGGGACCCTAGTGGGCTACATGTTAACAAGAAGCTCCTGAACTAAGTACATTTCTGGTAAAATCAGATGTTTGTTCTCACTGTATATAGTCACAGGGAAGATACATAGACTACTCGTGTGAATTGGAAATTCTGTCTGACAGATCTTGGATAATGTTTCTCTGGAGGTCAGACAGCTGCCTTCTGTAACTTAATTACTTGTTGTTTAAAGCTATGCCATAGGCAAAACATACTTAGAAGATAATTGATTAAAGTCAACTGAAATAGCTAAATTGATCATATAGTAAGGTTGGTGACAGGGCCAGACCGAAGGTAAAAAAGCAATCCTGGCACACTAAGGACAACAACCCTAACCCAACTTTGCCAATTTTAGAGGAGCAATAATGAGTAATAGTGGTACCGTGTCTCCTGGACCCCAATTGGAAACATGAGGATGTAAAATTATATCACCACTCTGCTTAAAGTAGATGTAAACCCTCAGTGAATTACATTTACTTTATTAAAGCACTGTGTATTATAAGAAACTGCCTATTTTGTTTTAATTAGTTAGTTTTCACTTTTTTCATCCTTTGTTACATTTCAGTGCTTCTGATCCCTGCTTCCCTTTGCAGCCACTTACTATCTACATGCGCTATAGGTCTGGATGGCATTTCTCAGGGTGCATTTCCACCAGTTGACCACGCCTGGTGTGTTGAAATGGCCACTAGGTGTGTTAATCTGAAGCCCAGGGTGACAGCACAACACAATTGTGAAACATAATTGGGAGATGGGGTCAGAGCATTGTCATCCTATAACAGGGGTGCCTGAACAAGGACCTCTAGAGTCAAATTACCAGCAGTGTTAATTTTGGCAGCAAATTTTGATTTCGTTTTCTCCTTAAGACTAGGTCCGATGGTCTTCCAGGCGGACTTTCGGCGGAGTTCCGACGGACTTTCCGAACGAATGGACTTGGCCACACATGAACGGACTAAGTCCAGTCGAAAGTCTGTTTGTTGTGAACGTGATGACATAAACGGGACTAAAGAAGGAAGTTCAATAGCCAGTAGCCAATAGCTGCCCTTGCGTCGTATTTGGTCCGTCAGACCAGCACACAGACAAACGGTTTTCCAGATTTTAGTCCATCGGAATTGAGTCCATCAGATAGATTTGAAACATGTTCTATTTCTAAGTCCGTTGGACTTTTTTATTGAAAAATGATCGGACTATCCCACACGTGATCGGATTGTCTGATGGACTAATCCCTTCGGACCTAGTCTGCCGGAAAGTCCTGTCGTGTGTACGCGTCATTAGTCTTAGCACTAAAATGGCATTTTAGCTTTAGTCTCATTTTAGTCTTCTGCAGTTGTTTTAGTTTTAGTCGTATTTAGTCGACTAACTCTCCAGTACATTTTAGTTGAATAAAATGTATCTAATGGGTGTAATTCAATTGTAATCCATTAGTTAACAATTCTCTACAATTTGCAAACTCATTATATACTGCTGGAATGAAAAATCTAATATGTTATTTATTATTACATTGAGGTATGAACATGCACTACAGACCAGTGTTAATTTTGAATTCAAATTTCAATTTAGTTTTAGTCTTAGCCCCTGTACACACGGTCAGAGATTTCCACAACCAAATCCGTCGGATTTTGTCCATCAGATCTTGTCCGAAACTTGCATACACACGGTCGGACTAAGTTGTCAAAAAATCTGATCATTCAGAACGTGATGACGTAATTTCGTTACTATGGGACTACGTTCAGACTAGTAGCCAATAGCTTTGATGTATGAATTTGATCTGAGCATGCGTGGCACTTGGTCCGATCAAAATTCTCTACACATGATCGGAGTATGTCCGATCGAACCAGTTGGTCGGGAAATATTTCCAACATGTTGGAAAATTGGGTCCGACGAATATTCCGACAGAATCAGTCCGATGCATACCACACACAGTCGGATTATCCGACAACACGGTCCGATAGGACACATTCCGACGGATTCCCTGACCGTGTGTACAAGGGCTTAGTCTTTTGACTAAAATGGCATTTTAGCTTTAGTCATATTTTATTCAGTTGTTTTAGTTTTAGTCATATTTTAGTTGACTAAAATAATATTCATTTAGTCGAATAAAATACTTTAGTTGTTTTAGTTGACGAAATTAACACTGATTACCAGTTAGTATTTTAATGAAAGCTACAGTTTTAAAAATGATTAAAATTGATTTAATATTATATTAACATGTTAAAGATAGGAGATTTTAGTGATTTGGTTTACACATACTTTAACCAATACTATTGAAGCTCAATTCCAACCATTCCTAAAGGTGCAGGGCAAATAAAAGGGGGGGAGGTGTGTTGTGAGTGAGCGTTGTCGTCCAAGACAGGTGTCTTACTCGAAGGATCACCAGATGAAAAAAAAAAAGCCTGAAAATAAAATCATTGCAGCTATCACATCTAAGAACTATTAAGTTGTAATTTATTTACATTTGCAATGAAGACATCCATTTTGGTGACAAATGCCAAAGGCAGTTGCTGAGGTCGGTTGCTGAACCGGCGGATGGGATTGTTCCCTTACTTTGTAGACTATTTTTATTACTTCCTATTGTGTCTGCACAAACGCTACTAACATAATAAACAATGAATTATCAGATTAAAATTGGTACTTACTTTATTTTTAACAGTTGATATATTTTGATCATGGTATGTCTATGGGTGGTTACCAAGTTGTCCAGACACACTTTCAGTCCTCCCACTGACTTGGTTGGGTTTTCATGGAGGATTGCTGACACAAGAGAGCTGTGCCTCATTGATAGTAAAGCCTTGTTTGTTTGTTTTTAAAATAACAAACATTTTATACTTACCTGCTCTGTGCAGTGGTTTTGCTCCTCTTCTCGGACCCCATGCTGGTGCACCTGACTTCTCCCTCCTGCTGAGTGCCCTCAGAGCAACTAGCTTGCTCTGGGGGCACCCAAGCAGGTGCGAATGGACACAGAGAGCTACGTCTCTGTCCTGCCCCCTCCATCTCCTGATTGGCACACTGGCTGTGGTTGACAGGGGCGGGAGACAAAAAGCTGCCAAAAGCCAATCAGGAGTGCGAGTCCCTGGAGAGGCAACACTCTCATGGACATCACTGTATTGAGAGGGGGCTCAGGTAAATATTGGGGAGGATGCTGCACACGGAAACATTTTTACCTTCATGCATAGAAAGCATTAAGGTAAAAAAAACCTTGTGCCTTAACAACCACTTTAAATATGCATGTTCCGACGTACCTGTTTATAGATAGATTATTTTGTTGTCAAATCATCTCTTGATGTCTGGTCTCCTTTCTGATGTCTGTAAGTTAGCTGTGGGGTTGATTTACTAAAACTGGACAGTGTAAATTCTGGTGCAGCTCTGCATAGAAACAATTCAGCTTCTTCTCCATCTTGTTCAATTAAGCTTTGACAAAAGAACCTGGAAGCTGGTTGGCCTCTAGTCAGACCTGCACCATATTTTGCATTCCAGTTTTGGTAAGTCAACACCCTAAATTCCATATAATGATTGTTTTATACCAAGAAAGACTTCTCTATCAAAGTGTTTAGACAGAAGCACTTCAGTTTCCTAACTTTTCCATCCATTTCTTGGAAGAGAACAGTACGATATAACTTTTATTGCTTATTATTTGTTTCAAGAGAACAAATATACCGTACTTAGTTCTAATTGTCCGATGGGTCAGCCAAGGATTACATTATTTAGAACAAGAAGGGAAAGAAGGACATGGGATCTCAGATTTTGGCTGTAAGCTTTGATACCTAATGGGTATTTTTACAATCAAGCCAGTGAAAATTGTACCAAGTGCCAATGTGAATTCCTCCACAGAAATGGAAAATGGTTGTATGGGTTGAGAGCTTTTGATTGTTTTGGTGCTTGATCCCTTTTTGTCCTAGCCTAGACTTATTTCAGTAAATTTATACTCTATTTGGTCTCATGCACACTGAGTGTTTTCCCACCCCGTTTGAATGCCTTTCTCCTGACAGA
Organism: Lithobates pipiens; assembly: GCF_037356315.1. Taxonomy (NCBI): domain Eukaryota; kingdom Metazoa; phylum Chordata; class Amphibia; order Anura; family Ranidae; genus Lithobates; species Lithobates pipiens. The sequence goes on from NW_027507790.1 coordinate 236,324,729, forward strand.
AGAAAAGCTGCTTTAAATGAGAATAAACTCCCATGTATGATCTTTACCTATAGGTAAGCCTATAATATGGCTTACCTGTACATACTGTACATATCTCCTAAATGTGCACCGTCTAGGACAACCTTTCTCAACCTTTTCAACACAGAAGAATCTGTGAAATAGTTCTCCAGTCTTGGGGAACCCCTGCTAAAAATTAGAAGGCTACAACTCATAATACATTAGTGTGATGGTCATTGGGAAGAATGGTCCTTACACTTGTGGTCATTGGGAAGAATTACCTCCTTACAGATAGCTAAAATGATCAGTGGTATCAGTGGGAACTTATCCGAGAGGCAGAAATGGCCCAATGCTGAAGGAACCACTAGCAACCTCTGGAGGAACCCTGGTTGAGAATCAATGGTCTAGGAGATATTTACCTAAGGTGCAGCCGGTGGCGTCACCGGTGCATGCGCTCTAAAGGAACGGTATACCATTGTTGTGCCTTCAGAACCGTGCCCTTAAAGAGCACCTCTTACGCGTATGTGTGGGAATAATATCATCGCCAGCTCAGCCAATCAGATAGCTGAAGCCTGCAAACCCAAAAAGAAGACTGGGCGAAGATGGAAGTACCTTCAGCAGTGACAGCCTGCTGCTGGAGGGCTAAGTTTTCAGGAAAATCTGTCACAATGTGCTAGTATGCAATGCATACTAGCACAATATGAGTTAAACTGCCCGAGTCTCGATTTTGTTTTTTGGATGCGGTTTACTACCGCTTTAAAAACACTCCTAAAACTACATATTACAAACACCTTTAGATGCATTTAAATTCATCAAATGTTTGGGTATTTATTATTCCATTGCTACTTCAAGGAGTGAATGCACTGTCCTTTTAGATTTCAAAAGTGCCAAATTGCATATAGTAAAGCCACATCAAATAATGATACCATGCCCTAAAAGGTACCAATAGTGTAAACTCAGTGCATACAATAAAAATAAAACAAAGTTAGTTATACCTTTTTAAATGATATTTAAAAGTGCCAAAAAACACTTAAGCGATATAAACATATGTAATGTGATATAACAATTCACCCTCAACACAAAATAAAAATGAGCATAAAAAAATATATATTTGTATAGATGGACAAATGTACATATGGACAACTCAAATGTGGAAAATCAAACAAATAAAGGCATGTGTTATTCAGCAATAGACATGATGATTATAATACTAAATATATGAGAAAATTGTGCATAATGTCCATAAAAGATGGATAAATATCCTGGTAAAAAATCCAAAATCAAGATAGAAAGTCCCAAAGGATAAGAAGACACTTCAAAGGGTAAGACAAAGAACACTCAGTGCAGAATAAAAGACGTCAGAGAATCACACCACCTACATGTAAGATAAACTCCTTACCAGAGGCTCTTCCGGTGACATCGGTACCAGATATAAGAAATGGCTCAATGCCTGACCTACTGTCGTAGGCTGTCCTACAATACAGCCTCAAACCGGCTGCCCCGAACACCAGGAAACAGAATTGTTTATTTGTACACCAAGAAGGTTGGCAAAGCCCCTAAATCAGCATGCGGTATCTGCCCAGGAAGACTCCGTGGTATCCGAGAAGTCAGACCTAAAGTGCTTATGAGGCTTTCAAAAACAAAAAAAGCATGTCAGCAGAGCTTATGGTGGATCCATGTGTGCTAAATGTGTTCATCACAGAATCAAGCGGGCATTCCTCATTGAAGAACAGAAGATTGTGGTGAAAGTATTGAAGGCCCAAGCACAGAGCCAGAAGGCAAAGTAACATGACCCATATTGTTCACTTCAGAATACATACTTCTATTGTGAAAAAAAAAAACTTCTTACCAGAGACATTGATCCCACAAAGAGATCATGAAGCACCATGCTGTCCCACAGCACCAAATGTTCAGACTACACCACTCCTCCTAGGTAAGATCAATAAGATGTTACCAAGCGTGTAATAACAGGTAAACACCACCGAATTGCTGCCAGCGTGCATGATGACGTCACATGTTCAGCCCTTACCAACGCGTTTCACTGTAAACAGCAGCTTCCGGGTATAGAAGCACTATTTACTAAGTTTACCTTACATGTGGGTGGTGTGATTCCCTGGCACCCTTCATTCCTGCTGTACTGAGTATTCTTGTCTTACACTTTGAAGTGTGTCTTGTTATTCTTTGAGACTTTCTGTCTTGATTTTGGATTGTTTTTTACCAGGATATTTATCCATTTGTATGGACATTATGCACAATTTCTTGTTATATTTTGTTTTATTATCTTTGTGCCTATTGCTGAATAGCACGTCTTTGTTTTTCCATATTTGAGCATTTGAGTTGTCTATATTATTATTATACAGGATTTTTATAGCGCTAACAGTTTTCGCAACACTTTACAACATGAGGGCATATGTACATTTGTCCATCTGTACAAATACACTACATTGTCAAAAGTATTGGGACCAGGGGCGGACTGACCATTCGGCCACTCGGGCACTGCCAGGGGGCCCCATCAGGTTTGCCAGCCTCAGTAAAACCAGGGACAGTATGTAAAAATCTGTGTTTTTTTTTTACATCTGTCTCCTTTTGATCTAAAAATCCTGAGATTATAGCTGCCCCACCTCTCCAGTAGCTTCTCAGCCAATAGAATCATGTCTGTGTATACTGTGTGTACATGTATGTGTATACTGTGTGGCCCCATAATCTCTGATTACTGATCTATAACAGCTTCAACTCTTCTGGGAAGACTGCCCATAAGCAGAGGCGGCTCTTTAATTAGGCAAATTAGGCGATTGCCTTAGGCCTCGCCCACAGGAAGGGCCTCGCCATCGAGCGATTGCCTAATTTGTCTCTGAGGTGTTGTGCTGCACTGTCTGCTGCTGTGTGGAGTGTCTCTCAAACGGCGGGGTGAGCGAGCGGCGGGCGCGCTGCACACAGCTGCAGACAGAGTGAGCTCCGCGGCGGTGGATGAGGGGGGTGATAAGAGTATGTCCGACTGTCTAATATGCATGGCTTAGGCTGCCTGTGTGTCCAATAGCAGCAGCGCTGTCCTCCGAGTCCTAGCCCTTCCTTCCCCTAACGGCGGCCCCATTGCATGCCGGGAATTGTAGTTCTCCCACAGAGCACAGGCACATAGACTTTAACATGGCCGTCTGGTGCCTGTGCTCTGCAGAGACTACAACTCCCAGATTGCACTGCAGGGCAGAGCTAGAACATCATGTGTTGCTTCTCCAACTGAGTCCTGCTGCCTTTACAAATTTGTCACCAAGGCGAGGAGCAGGATCATCAGGTACAGTTTATATATAGGTTTTTCATATATATATATATATATATATATATATATATATATATATATATATATATATATATATATATATATATATATATATGAAAAACCTAACAACAATGCACCCCCACCAAATCTAAGAGTCCAAAGGCCATATTAACTCTGCATTGACAAGACAGTTTTATTTTCACACATTCTAAAAATAACTTTTCATCTGCTTTACTGAGGATGCTTTACAGTGGCTGTGTTTGATGGCATGGTGGCTGCAATTGATGGCACAGTGGCTGGGTTTAATGGCACAGTGGCTGCAATTATTGAGCACAGTGGCTGCGTTTGATGGCACAGTGGCTGCATTTGATGGGCACGGTGGCTGTGTTTGATGGCACAGTGGCTGCGTTTGATGGCACAGTGGCTGAGTTTGATGGGCACAGTGGCTGCGTTTGCTGGCACAGTGGCTGCATTTGATGGCGCAGTGACTGCATTTGATGGGCACAGTGGCTGAGTTTGATGGCACGGTGGCTGCAATTGATGGCACAGTGGCTGCATTTGATGGGCACAGTGGCTGAGTTTGATGACACGGTGGCTGCATTTGATGGGCACGGTGGCTGTGTTTGATGGCACAGTGGCTGCAATTGATGGGCACAGTGGCTGCGTTTGATGGCACAGTGGCGGCGTTTGATGGCACAGTGGCTGCGTTTGATGGCGCAATGACTGCATTTGATGGGTACAGTGGCTGAGTTTGATGGCACGGTGGCTGCAATTGATGGGCACAGTGGCTGAGTTTGATGGCACGGTGGCTGCAATTGATGGGCACAGTGGCTGAGTTTGATGGCACGGTGGCTGCAATTGATGGGCACGGTGGCTGCAATTGATGGGCACAGTGGCTGCATTTGATGGGCACGGTGGCTGTGTTTGATGGCACAGTGGCTGCGTTTGATGGCACAGTGGCTGCATTTGATGGCACAGTGGCTGCGTTTGATGGGCACAGTGGCTACGTTTGATGGCGCAGTGACTGCATTTGATGGGCACAGTGGCTGAGTTTGATGGCACGGTGGCTGCAATTGATGGCGCAGTGGCTGCATTTGATGGGCACGGTGGCTGCATTTGATGGGCACAGTGGCTGAGTTTGATGGCACAGTGGCTGCAATTGATGGGCACAGTGGCTGTGTTTGATGGCACGGTGGCTGCTTTTGTTGGCACGGTGGCTGCGTTTGATGTCGCAGTGGCTGCGTTTGATGGGCACAGTGGCTGCGTTTGATGGGCACAGTGGCTGCGTTTGATGGCACAGTGGCTGTGTTTGATGGCACGGTGGCTGCTTTTGTTGGCACGGTGGCTGCGTTTGATGTCGCAGTGGCTGCGTTTGATGGGCACAGTGGCTGCGTTTGATGGCACAGTGGATGCGTTTGATGGCACAGTGGCTGTGTTTGATGGCGCAGTGGCTGCATTTGATGGGCACAGTGGCTGAGTTTGATGGCATGGTGGTTGCAATTGATGGTGCAGTGGCTGCATTTGATGGGCACAGTGGCTGAGTTTGATGGCACAGTGGCTGCAATTGATGGGCACAGTGGCTGTGTTTGATGGCACGGTGGCTGCGTTTGATGAGCACAGTGGCTACGTTTGATGGCGCAGTGACTGCATTTGATGGGCACAGTGGCTGAGTTTGATGGCACGGTGGCTGCAATTGATGGCGCAGTGGCTGCATTTGATGGGCACGGTGGCTGCATTTGATGGGCACAGTGGCTGAGTTTGATGGCACAGTGGCTGCAATTGATGGGCACAGTGGCTGTGTTTGATGGCACGGTGGCTGCTTTTGTTGGCACGGTGGCTGCGTTTGATGTCGCAGTGGCTGCGTTTGATGGGCACAGTGGCTGCGTTTGATGGGCACAGTGGCTGCGTTTGATGGCACAGTGGCTGTGTTTGATGGCACGGTGGCTGCTTTTGTTGGCACGGTGGCTGCGTTTGATGTCGCAGTGGCTGCGTTTGATGGGCACAGTGGCTGCGTTTGATGGCACAGTGGATGCGTTTGATGGCGCAGTGGCTGCATTTGATGGGCACAGTGGCTGCAATTGATGGGCACAGTGGCTGCGTTTGAGGGCACAGTCGCTGCGTTTGAGGGCACAGTGGCTGCGTTTAAGGGCACAGTGGCTGCGTTTGATGGCACAGTGGTTGCGTTTGATGGCACAGTGGCTGCGTTTGATGGCGCAGTGGCTGCATTTGATGGGCACAGTGGCTGAGTTTGATGGGCACAGTGGCTGCAATTGATGGGCACAGTGGCTGCGTTTTGGCACAGTGGCTGCGTTTGAGGGCACAGTGGCTGCGTTTGATGACACAGTGGCTGTGTTTGATGACACAGTGGCTGCGATTACTGGCACGGTGGCTGCTTTTGATGGCACAGTGGCTCCTGTATCATTGTCCGCCCACAGTCTCTGACCATTTCCTGTATCATTATCTGCGCACAGTATCTGACCATCTCCTGCATCTTTGTGGCATGATTGTCTGTCAGCACCCTGTCAGTGGCTCCAACTTTTCATACCGTGTTAGCCAGGTAAGAGTTTGCTTGTTATTACCATAATAAAACCGTCTCCTGTATCATTGTCTCTGCAAGTCTCTGACCGTCTCCTGTATCCTTGTCCACACACAGTCTCTGACCGTCTCCTGTATCCTTGTCCACACACAGTCTCTGACCGTCTCCTGTATCATTGTCCACACACAGTCTCTGACCGTCTCCTGTATCATTGTCCACACACAGTCTCTGGCCATCTCCTTATTCATTGTCCACACACAGTCTCTGACCATCTCCTGATTCATTGTCCACACACAGTCTCTGACCATCTCCTGTATAATTTTCCGCAGTCTATGACCATCTCCTGCATGATTGTCTGTCAGCACCCTGTCAGTGGCTCCAACGTTTGATACCATGTTAGCCAGGTAAGAGTTTGCTTGTCATTACCATAATAAAACCATCTCCTGTATCATTGTCCACAGTCTCTGACCCTTGCCTGTATCATTGTCTGCACAGTCTCTGACCGTCTCCTGTATAATTGTCTGCATAGACTCTGACCATCTCCTGTATCATTGTCCACACACAGTCTCTGACCATCTCCTGTATCATTGTCCACACACAGTCTCTGACCATCTCCTGTATTATTGCCCGTACACAGTCTCTGACCATCTCTTGTATCATGGATGTGAGGTCGGTGACTGTCCTTTAGCTGGATTGGACTGTCTCTTAGCTGGGCTGTCTCTTATCTGGGACTGTCCCTTAGCTGGATTGGATGGGTCGGACTATGTCTATCAGCTGGGTTGGACTATGACTATATCCCTCAGCTGGGACTGCTCCTTAGCTGGATTGGACTTGTTGCATTAAACAGGTTATGTTTTAGAATATGTTGTAAAATTACTTTTTTTTTTGTTTTATACTTTGTTGACAAATTAATTTCACATTTATGAGACAGCACAAAGGATAATGAGTAGGCAGCTGCACAATTTGATCTATATCTGTGTGCGTGTAACATATATACCCACCCACCCTATGTTTAATGATATTTGATTAAAGAATAATTGGCTAGAGAAATTTATAGAAACGGTGAATTCATAGTTCATAGGAATTAAGTTAATATATGCATTCATACAGTTAATTTTTATCATTTTTATAATATTTTTCCCATTATGGGCGTGAGTGGGGCCTCATGTCTAAGTTTTGCCTAAGGCCTCAGAAAGTCTAGAGCCGCCTCTGCCCATAAGGTTTAGCAGTGTGTCTATGGGAATGTTTGACCATTCTTCCAGAAGCACATATGTGAGGTCAGGCACGGATGTTGGACAAGAAGGCCTGGCTCACAGTCTCCACTCTGATGCATACCAAAGGTGTTCTATCAGGACTCTGTGCAGTCAAGTTCGTCCACTCCAAACTTTCTCATCCATGTCTTTATGGACCTTGCTTTGTGCACTGGTGCGCAGTCATGTTGGAACAGGAAGGGGCCATCCCCAAACTGTTCCCACAAAGTTGGAAGCATGAAATTGTCCAAAATGTCTTGGTATGCTGACGCCTTAAGAGTTCCCTTTCCTGGGGCCAAGCCCAACCCCTGAAAAACAAACCCCACACCATAATCCCCCCTCCACCAAATGATTTGGACCAGTGCACAAAGCAAGGTCCATAAAGACATGGATGAGCGAGTTTGGGGTGGAGGAATTTGACTGGCCTGACCTCAACCCGCTAGAACACCTTTGGGATGAATTAGAGCGGAGACTGCGAGCTGGTCCTTCTCGTCCACATCAGTGCCTGACCTCACAAATGCACTTCTGGAAGAATGGTTAAACATTCCCATAGACACACTTCTAAACCTTGTGGACAGCCTTCCCAGAAGAGTTGAAACTTTTATAACTGCAAATAACTGCAACTCATTATTGAACCCTACGGACTAAGAATGGGAGGCCATTAAAGTTCATGTGTGTGTAAAGGCAGGCGTTTCAATACCTTTGGTAATATATATATATATGTATATGTTTATGCTCATTTTTTATTGTGTAAATGTGTGTGAATTGTTATGTCACATTATATATGTTTTTATTGTATGAATGTTTTTTGCAGCTTTTAAAAATTTTAATTAAATGAAAATGTTAATTTTTTTTTTTGTATGCACTGTCAACACTATTAGTACATTTTAGAGCAGGGGTCTCAAACTGGTGGCCCTCCAGCTGTTGTAAAACTACAAGTCCCATCATGCCTCTGCCTGTGGGAGTCATGCTTGTAACTGTCAGCCCTGCAATGCCTCATGGGACTTGTAGTTTGGCAACAGCTGGAGGGCCGCCAGTTTGAGACCCCTGTTTTAGAGCATGGTATTATTATTTTATGTAACTTACTATATGCACATTGGCACTTAAAAGGACAGTGCGTTCACTTTCCTTGAAAGAGATTTTTTTTTTTTTACATCTTGTATATAGATTGTGTATTGGATGCAGCAGTTCTTCTAATTGCTGGCGCATTGAATTTATTTGTTTTTTCTCATTTATTTCATTCCATTGGGCAGAAAATTTATTTATTCAGACCCATTGGAATGCATTTGGCTTTTTTTGGCGCATCAAGCATTTATAATGTCCATGAGACATTAGTGCTGTTTCCGGTTACCAAACAAATCAATTATAGCACAAAATATATTTTTTCACATTGGTGACCATGTCTTCCAAAGAGGCTTTTTCCCATTAAAATGTTTAGATTGATGAAAGCTAATTTTCAATTATTTACAGGTTACAGGCAGGGGCGGACTGACAACTCATGGGGCCCCCGGGCAATAGGAGATTATGGGGCCCCCAGGCAATCAGACTTTATGGGGCCACACAGTATACACACACACAAACACACACACACACACACACAGTATACAATCACACAGTATACACAGACATGTTTCTATTGGCTGAGAAGGTACTGGAGAGGTGGGGCAGCTATAATCTCTGGATTTTTAGACCAAAAGGATGTCGGTAAGGGACATTTCAGAGACAGATGTAAAAAAAACACAGATTTTTACATACTTTCCCTGGTTTTACTGAGGCTGGCAACCCTGATGGGGCCCCCTAGTGGCATGGGGCCCTCGGGCAGTGCCCGAGTGGCCCAATGGTCAGTCCGCCCCTGGTTACAGGTTATTGAACGTGGATCTCTCCAGTGGAGGCACAGACAGTAAAGAAAAAAAAAACCTAAAAAAACCTGTAAGAAATTCTTATGCTTCCTACTTTTTTTCAAAATGTATAAAAACTTTGGCCACACCTACACTTTAACTTTCAGGTAGCGCTATCATAATGCCATATAATTTTTTTTTTAGGTAATTAAACCTTGAATACTGATTTTCCAATGTTTTAAAGAACACATAGGTGACATAAATGAGTATTATATGTGTGCCATCCTACAAAATGTTCACAATTTTCTAGCAAGGTACATCTCATTTTTCAGCCATGTGTTTGGGTCAAAAGTTTGTGCCAATGCATACATTCATCTCCTCTGCCGTATAATTGCCAGTATTTTAAGTCTTAAATAAAAACAACAGAGCCTAAGACTAAATCCACTCTATCTGTGTCTTATCATGTTACCCGTGTTATTACAACATGAATAAAATATCAGTACAAAGGGATCCCCAGCACACTTTCCAGCAAGCCAGCAAAGAAACGGTTTTAACTGCTCTGTGCCTGTGTGCTTAAAGGGTAACTCCACTTTTATGGGCAAAAAAAAAACACAAAATAAAAAAATAATCTGATTGGTGGGGAGACACTGTGGTGTGAAAAAAACGAAAATTTATTTACTATAGTCACACAACAGGGTGGGATCAGGACGCACTCTCTGCGCCCCAGGCCCACCCTTTGTTGAAGCCTATTAGAGCCTCTGGCTCTAATCAGGTGTTTAAAAAATAACCCCCCCCGCCATAGGAGTCCATGCGTCCGGCGTCCTGAAAGGGGCAGGGTGCATGGATAGGGGGCGGCGGCAGGGATGGTGGGGCGGCGCCCATGCACCCACAATGCACGGGCTGCCACTGACTGCAATGTACATTGATCACCCAGAGGAGAATGTTTTTTTCTCAGCAAACGTGCAGTTATTCTTTAAGGCCTTAGTTGCATACATTTGCTACAGTTTTTTTAAATGTGTTTTAATTACCTGCTCTGTGCACCCTCGATCCTCCTTTTCTCAGGTCCCGCACTGGCACCCCTTGCTCCTCCCTCCTGCCGAGTGCCCTTAGAGCAAGCTTGCCATGGGAGCACCCAAACAGGCTCACTCCCGAGCCCACTGAGGCCTCTGTGTTGAATTCATAAACTAGCATAGCTAATGTAAACACATCCAAAACTACATATGTGTAGGCATGACTGTGGTTTAAAAAGGGTTTCCGGTCTGCCGGAATCGCAGGAGTAGTTAGTACAGGTTAGGAGACCCCAGGCAATGCTTCCTCACATGGTATTGACCAGAGCATCCTTCCCCTTACATGCTCCAGTAAAATCACTTCTGTGGCACTTTACTGGTAACTATCAGAACAATACGCCCTACACTGATGGGGCCCAAAATGTGGGAACAGCCCATGAGTCAATATTCTGGTTCTCTAACTTTTTTTGGGTTACACCAGGAAGATTGAATACCTTAGCACAGCCCACGTGCACCTTGAACATCATAGCCTTTTCCTCTTCTGGTAGTTTCTAGTTACTGCCAGTGTTGGCCCAGCTACTCCTCTCATCCCTTCACCTCTCTCTATAGGGGGGAAGGGAATACTATTGGGCAGCCACACTCAACCAGTGTTCTGTGGAACCTAGGGTCTATTCACATACAGGGCCTTGACCTGGCCCAGCCCCCTCTCTCTTCTCATTGGCTCACTGGCTGTCCTCAGCCAATGAGGAGGGAGAGTCCCCGGAGAGCCGAGGTTCTCGTGCACCTCGCTGGATCGCGATGGGGTTCAAGTAAATATTAGAGGGGCTGGGGGCTGTTGCACAGAGAAGGTTTTTTTTAAAGATTCAAAGAATGCATGAAGGTAAAAAACCTTGAGCCTTTGCAACCACTTAATTACTATTACAACTCCTTATAAAAAAACTATCTCCAGGTAATAAAACTGTTTTCTTGGCATTTATAAGAACACCTAAGTGAAGTGAACAAGTGGTATATATTTATCCTCTTACAAAATCTTCACAATATACTAGCAGGGTGCATCTATATTTTCATCTTTGTATTCTGGGTCATACATTTGTGCCAATGCCTACATTCATCTCCTCTACCGTATAATTGCCAATATTTTAAGGCTTAAATAAAAACAACAGAGCCTAAGTCCACTCTATCTGCTTCTTATCAAGTTACCGTGTTATTGCAACGTGAATAAAATATCAGATGAATGCAAATTCTGCCGAGATCCCCTAAAAATGTGTTTGATAGAATCTGACACAGCGAGTGGAAAGTTTGCGGTCGCTGGGACGGAACTCTGTGTATAACATATGGCCATACAGCGTCCCTAATCTCCCCTTACTATCAATGTTGTAATGCTGACCTCTGCACGGGAGAGCGGAAATGACTGCAAATCCATATCTGTCATTTTTATAGTGTAAAGAAGCATTAATGTTTAAAGTAATTATGGCAGCACATGTTCTTTAAGCTGGAGATATTTGTGACTGGACTTTTTCATTGTTAGCATGTATAGTCTGGATACGTTTTCTGGAAGGTCGTTGTATATGTTTATATTGAATGAATGCTCATCTCAGCAGCCGTTCGGTTCATTAACCCTCCCGCATATCTAAAGTGCTGGTTATAGATGTAGATGAAGATGGAATGGTAGGCTCTGTTCCTGTCATAGGGGAATGAATTTAAAGAGAACTACCCAGATACTCACTAGGTTGTGAAATTCATGGTGCTAAGTGTCTTCACCATTATTCTGTGGCTGTATAATTTATTGTAAACCTAATAGGTTATACAACTGCCTACTTTTTTATTAGCCATAAACACTTTCTATGTAAGCCTTTCTCATTTATTTTCACTGTGTTACAAGGGCTCTGACTTTTCTGACCTTTTTTGTTACTAGGGGTCTAGCTTTCCTGGCTTTTGCTTTGTTACTAGGGCTCTGACTTTCCTGACTTTTGCTTTGTTACTAGGGCTCTGACTTTCCTGGCTTTTGCTTTGTTACTAGGGCTCTGACTTTCCTGACTTTTGCTTTGTTACTAGGGCTCTGACTTTCCTGGCTTTTGCTTTGTTACTAGGGCTCTGACTTTCCTGACTTTTGCTTTGTTACTAGGGCTCTGACTTTCCTGGCTTTGCTTTGTTACTAGGGGTCTGGCTTTCCTGGCTTTTGCTTTGTTACTAGGGCTCTGACTTTCCTGGCTTTGCTTTGTTACTAGGGCTCTGACTTTCCTGGCTTTTGCTTTGTTACTAGGGCTCTGACTTTCCTGGCTTTTGCTTTGTTACTAGGGCTCTGACTTTCCTGGCTTTTGCTTTGTTACTAGGGGTCTGGCTTTCCTAAATGTACTTTGTTACACAAGGTCTGACTTTCTGATTTATTACTTTTGCCTGTCTTGTTTTGCTAACATTTTCCTTTGTTACTAGGGGCCAGACTTCCCTGACTTTTTTTACTTGTTACCAGAGTCTTGACTTAGTTACTATGAGTTTGACATGTATTTTGTTATGCCCCGTACACACGAGAGGGATTAAGTCTGACAGACCTCCAAAGGAGTTCCGCCGGAGTTCCGCCGGAGTTCCGACGGAGTTCTGGCGGACTTTTCGACCGAACGGACTTGACCACACACCATCACACCAAACTCCGACGGAGTCGAACGTGATGACGTACGACTGGATTCGACGTAGGAAGTTCCTAGACAGTAGCCAATAGCTGCCCTAGCGTCGGTTTTAGTCCGTCGGAGTAGCACACACACGAGCGGATTTTTCAAAGGGGACCGGGTCCGGCGGAGTTCCGTCGGGAAAATTTAAAGCATGCTTCATTTCTAAAGTCCGTCAGACTTTAGCTTCGCTAAAGTCCGTTGCAGCCCACACACGATCGGATAGTCCGCCGGACTCAGTCCGTCGGAGTTTGGATGTCGAAAAGTCCGCTCGTGTGTACGGGGCATTAGATACAGTTTGTAAGGGCGCTCTGAACTTCAGGACCAAGCAAAAACAGATGTCTTTATGAACCAGAAAGTCTATAATAGGGTATCTTCCCCACTTAGGGCTGCACTTATGGAGAGAAGCAATCTCTGAATAGGAAACAGAAAAACAAAGAAAAGGCACCTCTAAGTTTAGAATTAAAAGCTGTTTAATTTCCGAAAAAAGGGTTAAAAACACTTACAAGATATGTAGACTGGCAGAGCATATCATTAATTGAGGTTGATAAAGGAACCAATGAGATGTTTCGAAAACGCGTCCCTCTTTGATGACTTCTTCTTCCTGCTTTGCTTCCTGTTTGTGGTCCACGCTGGTTGCTGGTTATTGTCTCCTGCCGCTGACGTCACTTCTCCGATCCTCGTGTTTTGAGACTGTGATTGCGGGCTGGCCTGTCAGTTCTCTTGGAGCTCCCTGCTTGTTTTCCCATTGGCATCCCCTGGACCCCCCTGCTACTGGACACACACAGCCTAAAGAACTTGTATATGCCAGTGACCACTGCATTCATGCCGGACCATCTACATGGATATTAACTCCCCTGGCGGTATTCCCGAGTCTGGCTCGGGGTGGAAGTTTTATACCAAAAGCGGTAACCCCGAGCCAGACTCGGGACTGCATCGCTGAATCCAGGAGGAGGTTTACTTACCTTCTCCCTTGGACCCAGCGATGTCCCCACGCTGTACGAGTGGCTCGTCCTCCGCTCGATTCATCGCGGAGCCGATCTCCGTTCCCTGCGAGTGTTTCGATGGACGGGGACGGAGAACGGCGCCAAATTCAAAAAGTGAAACACACAGTATACATACAGTATAATGTAATCTTACAGATTACATTGCTGTATGTAATAATTTCACATCCCCTTTGTCCCTAGTATTCTGCCCAGTGTCCTGCATGTAGTTTTATATTATAAAAACTGTTCTTTATGCCTGGAAACTGGAGATTGTCCATAGCAACCAAAACCGTCCCTTTACATCAAAAATTTTAGACCAGCTAGAAAACAGCGATAATAAATTGGAATCACTCGCAGAATTGATCGATAGCGATTTGTGGGGAGATCCGTCATCAAATATTGAAAAGTAATGACAGTGACAATTCTGCAACTGAGCAAATTTCAGTGTTTTTGATTTGATTACATTATTGAATCATTTTTATTATTGTTATATTATTATTTGGTATCATTATTTATAGTTATTTATTATATTATAATTTATGATTTAATTTTTCAAACTTTATCATACCCGGGATGTCTGCTAGACTCTGGTTTGGAAAGATTTAAGTGAGTTATTCCTAAGAATTACAGGCCTACAATATAAAACGCCAAATTTTCATGCAAAATAATTGTACCGCTTTTAGCACCATGAATCCGAAATAATCGTACCGCCAGGGAGGTTAATGATATGCTCTGCCAGTCTACATATCTTGGGGAAATTAAACAGCTTTTAATTCTGCACTTAGAGGCGCCTTTTATTTGTTTTTCTATTTATTTTGTTATCAGGGGTCTGACTTTTTTGATTTTACTTTGTTATTAGGGGTTTGATTTCCTGACTTTTGCTTTGTTACTGATGGCTAGACTTCTGGCCCATACACACGATCCGAAATCAGACGACAGATAGTCCGACTTTTTTCACTTAATAGTCACAAGTAGAAATTGAATAGGTTTCTAAAGTCACGAAAATTCTCGCACAACAGAAAAAAAAAATTGAAAGTGATGGCATATGTTGTAATGTATTTGTATTGTATTTTTGGAGGATAGCTGTTCTGACTAAATGAAAATCCTACGATCTGGTATCGTACAAGAAAAACTTTTGTGCTTGTCTGATCGAATAATATCGGATGAATTGTCGTGATCGGCTCTCGAAAGCTCTGTACTATTGATCCGATTATCGTACGATCAAGTCAAAAGCGATATTTTTCATCTGATTTTCGTATCGTGTGTACTGGCCATTACCTTACATTTACTTTGTTACTAGGGCACTGACTTTATTGATGTTTCCTTTGTTACTAGGGATCTGATTTTATTGACGTTTCCCTTGTTACTAGTGGTCTAATTTTATTGACGTTTCCTTTGTAACTAGGAGTCTGGCCTTTCTGAATTTTTCTTTGTTGCTATGAGTCTGGCTCTCCTGAATTTTACTTTATTATTAGGTATCTGACGTTCCTGAATTTACTTTGGAACTTTAGGATTTGACATTTCTTACTTTTACTTTGTTACTAGGATCTGATGTACTTGACATTTTATGATGTTATTAGAGGTCTGGCGTTGCTGACTTTTTACTTTGTTAGTAGTTTCTTGGCTCTCCTGACATTTTTTGTTGTGTTACTAGAGACCAGCGGTGGCCCGTCCATTAGGGGCACACAGGCGCTGCCCCCCCCCATCCGCGTGTCCAGCCCCCTGATCTACATTAACTGCGCTGGCACATGGATTGCAAAGGAGGGGGTGTTTTTTTTTTTTGAAGAATGTGATTAGAGCCATAGGCTCAAAAAAGGGTGGGCTCGGGGCGCAAAGCACTGCGCTCCAAGCCCACCCAGTTGTGTGATAATAGCAAATGAATATTCAATATCGCCACACTGATCCTCCTCCCGGCCAATCTGGAATCGGGTCTTGACCTGATTGGCTGAAAAGACAGGCAATCCTATTGGACGCCTAGGAGGAGGAGGGAGGATTCAATTTGTATGTAATCAGGCAGGCCCTTGCACTACATGGTTTTGATAAACCTGAAGGAAAAACTCAGCAGAAAAACCGATAGTGTGCATGGGGCTTTACTGTTACTAGAGTCCTGGCATTTCTGACTTACACTTACTTACTTACTAAGGGTTTGACATCTGCCTTGGGGTTTATTTACTAAAGATGGAGAGTGCAAAATCAGGCTCACTTCTGCAGAGAAACCAACCAGCTTCCAGGTTGTATTTCCAAAGCTTAATCAAACAAGCTGTGTTTGGAAGCTGATTACGATTACTTTCTATGCAGAATTGAGCCTGATTTAGACCTCTTTAGCTTTAGTAAATAAACCCCATTGTTACCAGGGGTCTGACTTTTTTTTACTTTACTTTGTTATTAGGGGTCTGATTTTCACGACCTTTACTTTGTTACTAGGTGAAAGACTTACCTGACTTGTTACTAGAGGTCTGATTTTCTTGATGTTTCCTTTGTGACTAGGAGCCTGCCCTTTCTGAATTTTCTTTGTTACTAGTAGTCTGACCCTCTTGACTTCTACTTTATTATTAGGGGTCTGATGTTCCTAACTTTTCTTTGTAACTAGGGGTCTGACTTTTACTTTGTTACTAGGGGTCAGACTATTCTAAATTATAGAAATAGATGCCTGGCTTTTTTGACTTTTTACTTTGTTAGTAGGTACCTGGCTTTACTGGCTTTTTGCTTGCTTACTAGGGGTCTGGCTTTTCTGACTTTTTACTTAGTTGCTAGGGTTTCTGGCTAGAGATGTAAAGTTTCGAGAAATTTTTAAACCATGGGGGGATTTTTTTCCCTGTTTTTTTTCAGAAAAAAAAGAAATTTTGGAAATAATGTAAAAAAAAATAATAATTCTGTGTGAAATAGTTTTACAAATTGAAAGTCATTTTGTTACACTGGGAAGGTGAAATTCAGTGTATATAAAAGTATTAAGCTTGAAATAAAAGTACAGTTTAGTCAGTAAACATATTAAGCTTGCTTTTCAAAATAGTATTTTTTTTTAATACAAATGGAATAATAAGGACTGTATATGATAAGAACATTTCACGTATACATGAGAACAGGTAAGCACCCCCTTTTCTCTCGTATTAAGTTATAAGCTTCCAGCCCATATGCATTTTTCAGTTTTTGACAATGCTGGTTCGGAAGCATATATTGCAAGCTTGATGAATGTTCTCCTGATTTGCAGGTGTCATTTTCCCTATAAATGAAGGGATTGTGTATTTTTGGGAGGCCGTGGTCATGGTTTGTAACACTTCCTTACTTACTGGCGAAGAAACCCTTTGGGATGATCCAGAAGCAGCAGAAAAATAATTTCTGGGATGAGAACTTTTTGATGTCTTTAGGGCACCTCTGGCATGCCAGGATATGTCTTGTGTTGTCATCGGTGTAGGATTTGGAAAAGGATATTTCCTCTCACATTTGCAAATTGCAGCTTTGCTCTCAGCAGAAATTGCACTGTGAAAATGTTTCCAAACTCTAGATGTTGGTCTCACCATTTTACTGAAAGGAGGAAAGGAAAAAACGATTTGCTGACCAGACTATGGGAAAACACTGTACTGTGATGGTGGGCAACATTAATACGTATCATTTAAAGGTTATAAAGATTAATTAATTTGTCAGACAAATTTACCCTCTTAGCCAGCCTTTCTCAACCTTTTCAACACAGAGGAACCCTTGAAATAGTTCTCCAGTCTCGGGGAACCCCTGCTAAAAATTTTAAATCTACAACTCATGATACATTAGTGTGATGGTCATTGGGAAGAATAGTCCTTACACTTGTGGTCATTGGGAAGAATTACCTCCTTACAGATAACTAAAAAGATCAATGGTGTGAGTGGATACTTATCTGAGAGGCAGAAATTGCCCAATGCTGAAGGAACCCCTAGCAACTTCTGGAGGAACACTGGTTGAGAATCACTGCTCCTAACTGTCAAGTAAGGCCCAAGAGGACAAAAAACTATCATCTGCTGTATCCCAACAATCACCCAACTATAGGAAGTAGAAGATGGACTCCACAAACAAACTAAACTAGAGCCTTTCCCCTGCAATCCAAGACTGGCTTGAGCTCAGAGATGTCATGTTCAGTGTCTCTGTCACAGAGTTTGGTGGACTCTCTGTCCAGCCAACAACAGGTAGTATTAGTGTAAGAGCAATGCAAATCCTTAGCCCTTGTACACATGGTCGGACATTCCGACAGAAAATCTCAGATCGGACCGTGTTGTCGGATAATCTGACTGTGTGTGGGCTCCATCGGACTGTTTCCATTGGAATAGCCGATGGACAACGTTTTAGAGCTGGGCTATAAAACTTTCCGACAACATGATCCGATCGGACTTTGTCCGATTGTGTGTAGAGAATTCCGATCGGACAAAGTGCCACGCATGCTATTGGCTACTAGCCTGAACGTAGTCCCGTCATAACGAAATAACGTCGTCACGTTATGTACGATCGGATTTTCCGACAACTTTGTCCGACCGTGTGTATGCAACACAAGTTTCGGACAAAATCCGTCGGACAAAATCTGACGGATTTTGTTGTCGGAATGTCCGACCGTGTGTACAAGGGCTTCGATGAAAAGGCAGAACAGCAGCCAACAATCAGGCACAGAAAGCAGTGGAGGTCCAGGAAAACAGAAGCATAGTCAGATGGGTTAGGGGGTTGAGACAGGCAGCAGACAGAAGCATAATCCAAAGTACAGGCTGAGATCAGAATAAGGGGGAAGCAAATCCAAACTAAGTAGTTAGGCTAATACAAACAAACAACAAGGGTTTGGAGTTCAGAGTGCAGTATGGGATTGATCTAATAAAACTGGAGAGTGCAAAATCTGGTGCAGCTGCGCAAGGTAGCCAAGCTTCTAATTTCAGCTTGTTCGGTTAGACTTTGATAAAAAAAAAACTGGAAACTGATTGGTTTCTGTGCAGAGCTGCACCAGATTTTGCACTCTCAAATTTTTGTAAATCATCCCCAATATGGGTATTTAAAGAGGCTCAGGTGTCAGCTGGAGCTTGGCAGTGCACAGTAGTGACCACCAGATGATGAAAGCTGAAAGCGGAGGTCCACCCTAAAATGGACCTTCCGCTCATCGGATTCCTCCCCCCCTCCGGCGCCACAATTGGCACCTTTCAGGGGGGAGGGGGGTGCAGTTACCTGGATAATCCAGGTAACTGCACCCACTTCCGGGCTAGCTCTCTGCGGAAAGGGGCGTACATTACGCCCCTTTCCACAAGTGCCCCGCTGCCTGCTGGGAAACACACAGATCCCAGAGGCAGCGGGGACCGTCCTCATTGCGCAGCGCGGCTCGCGCATGCGCAGTAGGGAACCGGGAAATTAAGCCGAAAGGCTCCATTTCCTGATTCCCATACCCAAGATGGCGGCGGCAGCACTCGAGTGTCGATCTAGAGATCGGCTTCGGGTGCCGACATCGCGGGCGCGCTGGACAGGTAAGTGTCACTATTTTAAAAGTCAGCAGCTGCAGTATTTGTAGCTGCTGACTTTAAAAAAAAAAAAAAAACGCGGAGTCCCGGCGGACTCCCGCTTGAATATTGGTTGGCACAGCAAGGATGTGCTTTTGTTTGCATCATACAGTTTTGTATTCCCATAAAAGCCTATGCAAATGCTAAATCTGCTTGAAGCAGGTCAGAAAGAGGTAAACTGCAGATCAGTTGCACTTGTCATTACATTCTTAGCCCCTGTACACACGGTCAGAGATTTCGAAAACCAAATCCGTCGGATTTTGTCCGTCGGATTTTGTCCGTCGGATCTTGTCTGAAACTGTTGCATACACACGGTCGGACTAAGTTGACGAAAAATCTGATCATTCAGAACGTGATGACGTAATTTCGTTACGATGGGACTACGTTCAGGCTAGTATCCAATAGCTTTGATGTAGGAATTTGATCTGAGCATGCGTGGCACTTGGTCCGATCAAAATTCTCTACACATGATCGGAGTATGTCCGATCGAACCAGTTGGTCAAGAAATATTTCCAACATGTTGGAAAATTGGGTCCGACAGATATTCCGACGGAATCAGTCCGATGCATACCACACACAGTCGGATTATCCGACGACACGGTCCGATAGGACACATTCCGACGGATTCTCCGATTGTGTGTACAAGGGCTAAGTTATCTCATAGGTGTTTCAAAATGATGTCAAGTGATGTCATTGACACAAGCCCTTACACTGATTGATAATACATGTAGATCAGGGGTCTCCAGACTTTTCAAGCAAAGGGCCAGTTTATTGTCCTAGGGGGCTGGACTGTGGCCAGTGGGAGTGGACATTTTCCTAGCTTTAGTAGGAGAAAACATAACCACATTTGGTATTATGGGGAGGAATAGTGCCCCATCATTGGTATAAGTGGGAGAAATGGTGCCCATTGTTGATACCTGTTAGCATAATAGTATCACATATCAGTGGGGGGGGGGGGGGAATAGTGCCCCAAGGGCCAGATAAGGGCAAGCAGAGGGCCTCATCCAGCTCCCGGGCCACAGTTTGAAGTCCACTGTGATAGAGCAAGACCTTCTTAAACCTGTTGAAACACTTGTATTACACTCACCTGGCTGATGTCCCACTGGCAGCAAGAGGTAAAAAAAGAGACTCATGAAGCAAATGCAAAGCCTCCTGCTATGTCAAACCTCTACTGGAGTAAGAGATGGACAACTGAATTGTTTTTTTCAAGTATTAATACTAAGTAATAATAAAAAGATCAAATCAGCCAAAACTGATATATATATTTTTAACAGTTGAATACTGACATTTTAAGTTTTCTCTAGCTGTCTGAAGTTTGGTGTAGTTTTTCTTTAAGGACAAATAAGGCAAACAAGACATTATAGAGCAGACTGATGTCATACATGGACTTGTTTCTTAAGTACAGCTGAGCAACCACAAGTGCACCAGCACAGTATTGCTGTCCAAACCAAACCAATAAATACACAATTTACACACATTCCCACAAAATGTCCTTTTTACTCTAAAACTTTAAAAGGACAAATGCACACAGGCATCTTTTGTCCTGTATGTTTCCATAACACTTGTATACAGCAATATATGTGTCCTGATCGGATGCTCATACACCTCATTACCATAGTCCTTTTCAGCTCTTGTGATCATCTTTCCTCCATTATAGGCATCGGAAATGTTCCAAATAAATATTTAATTGAACCATACCCAAACTTAAAACATACAGATGTGCACTTTCAAAGAAAATTGGCACACCATTAGCCAATGGTCATTGAAAGTAATCCGTATTAAAGGAAATGGAGGATGCATTGTCATTTCCCTCTAGAATTTATCCTTTGTACATAACATATAGTTTTATCTTATATTATTTCAAGAAAGCTTTTAAGATTCTCTACAAGCACTCCTACCCCTTGTGCCTGTCAAGAAAGAGCAGTGCCAGGGAGCCAGGAATTTCGACTTGGCTTTACCGAGTGCTACAAAAGGTCAGACCAGGATCAGGAATGTAATTGTAATCCCAGTTAAGCAAGGCATGATCGTTTAATACCTTTTAATGTCAAGTCAAAAAATATTGCTTCTTTTGAGGAAGGAAGAAAAGTTCCATAAACTTTCTCTGTCATCACCAAGTTAATTTAATAGTATCTAGTAGATATGAACTGTCAACGATAATGTAATAGTCATCAAAATGAGGGTTACTATATCTAACCTACCTACCCACCTGGGTTCTATGTGGTAATTCAGCTCCTCTGGTGTAATCTCTTCATTGTTGTGTTTGTTGAGAAAATTTATAGGTTGCTTCTAAAAATGCCTAAAAAAGCATTAAATGACCTCATTTGTAATACAAAGTTAAAATTTTATTAAATAGTAGGGATTGGCGAAATTTGTTAATGTTTGCCAAAATTTTGTCTATAGGCAAAAATGCATTAGAGTCAATGAGTAGAGCAGAATCAAGGTTGTATTTAAGGCGTTTAAGAACTTTATATGGTACAGAAGGGTATTTTGTTTATGTCCCGGGTGTACTTGTTTTTTGCGCATTTTACTGTTATCTGATTTTTTAAAACATATAATTATACAATACTCCCAAACACATAGCCCTTGTACACACGGTCAGACATTCCGACAACAAAATCCGTCGGATTTTGTCCGAAGGATTTTGTCCGAAACTGGCGTTGCATATACACGGTCGGACAAAGTTGTCGAAAAATCAGATCGTTCGTAACGTGATGACGCTATTTTGTTACGACGGGACTACGTTCAGGCTAGTAGCCAATAGCTTTGGTCAAGGAATTTGATCTGAGCATGCGTGGCACTTTGTCCGATCGGATCGTGTTGTTGGAAAATTTTATAGCCCAGCTCTAAAACTTTGTCGGTCGGATATTCCAAAGGAAACAGTCCGAAGGAGCCCACACACGGTCGGATTATTCGACAACACGGTCCGATCGGACATTTTCCGTCAGAATTTCCGACCGTGTGTACAAGGGCTAAGGAAATAGGAGTTCAAAAACAGGTCTCTATTTCTTTAAGATTTGAAAAGTTATTTACTCATGTTTTTTTTTTAAATTCTCAAACTTAAAAATTAGAATATAAATTTTGTGCTTTTTATATTATTTTATTTGGTGCATTTCTTTAATATTTGTTGTTTCTTATGAGTATACAGTACACAATAAAGAAGAAAAAAATATAAAAGTGTCATGTCTTTAAATATTTCAAGTTGTAAAACTATTTTTTTTTCTTATTGAATAATTTAAATAGTAAATTAAAACATTGGAAAAAATAAGAAAAAGTCATATCGCACATATAGGTTGGACTTGATGGACTTTTTTTCAACCTCACCTATTATGTAACTATTATGTTATATAACTATATTTTAAGGGGTTTTTTTTGTTTGCTTTTAACATATGCAACCAAAATGCAATGTTTTAATTGTACTTGTGTTTTCCTGTATTTTGGGTGTATCTTGTCCTTATTTAAGTTTTTTTTCTTTTTTTTTTTTTTAAAACACAGGGGAAGAATTTAGGTCAAAACAACATCTTTTGCTTTATGATTGTTTGATATGATAATTTGATTCATGCCTATGTTACTATCTTTTTTTTGCTATCTAAAAAAACTCAAATAACAAATAAAAAAAAAATGCAAAAAATAAGTAATAGGCTAATTTGTTTTTATATTTTAATTTTTATAAGTGTTTTTATTTTATTTCTCTTTATATTTTCTCGTTATAGTTTTATTTTATAAGTGTATTTTAGTATATAAACAAACATTCATTTAGAACTCTTATTGAGGGAAAACATTGAGGATGAGTTATCCATGTTCTCAAGTCGACTTCTCATTCAGAGTCTAAAGAATGAACTTTCAGTCCAATAATAAAGAAGTCTGTTCTAATGGAATGAAATTTCTTTATCAATGGACTTGAAGTCTGTTCATTATAATTACCCAATTTTGCTGGCATAGTGATGGGTACTAATGCTGCGTAGACACGGCTGGAATTTCCGATGGAAACAGTCCGATGGGAGCTTTTCATCAGATTTTCCGACCGTGTGTATGCCCATCGGTCTTTTTCTGTCAGCATTTCCGACGGTCTTTAGATTGAGAGCCTGTTCTTAATTTTTCAGACGTAAAACTTTTCTATCGGATTTTTCGAGCGTGTGTTTCCATTTTTCGACACGCAAATTTCCGATGCATGCTCGGAAACAATTCGACGCATGCTCGGAAGCATTAAACTTCCCTTTTATAGTGCCGTTGAATGTGTTGTATGTTGCGGTGTTATTGATCATAGGAATTTGGTGTGACCGTGTGTAGGCAGGACAGTTTGAGCGAAATCCGACGGGAAAACCATCAGAGCTTTTTCCAACGAGAATTCCGATCGTGTGTACGTGGCATAAGAGAGCGTTGACTGCTGGACAAACTTCCCAGAAGGAGTGGGGGCAATAGCTATGGGTTGAATAGTCAACTTTTTTTAAAGCTTCCTGCTGCAGGAGAGCATCTCAGGAGCTCTCCTGCTTCCCACATATTTCGATAAGCCAAATAGTATTTAGTAGACTTGTGCACAATGGAAAATTTAGTTTAGTTTCGGTTCCTTGTCATTCGTAAAATACATAATTTCGTTCTGTTATATTCGTTATGTTAAGTTAATACGTTTTCGGATAATTCGTTATTATTCGTAGAGTGTCGAATTCATTCGTTCGTATTCATTGAAATTCGCTATTTATGTATGTATAGACATTCGTGATAATGATTCGTAGTTTGGAAAGTCGTTTGTTTATTGAATCTTTTAACACACACAATGACAACGTCTCTTCTCCACGGCTCAAATACAATACAACACCCTTCTAACTCAGTTCTCAGGAATGCACTTTGCCAATAATCCATCCTCCGGCACAAAATTAATTAGCTGATTGGACTATAAGATTTTCTTTGAGTTGACCTTTTGTTTCATTTGATCTTTAAAGAATTACCGAATCATGTCGAATTCATTCGAATTCATTCATTATATTTCTTTCATATTCGTTGTTATTCATTATTTTTTTATTCGGACATTCGGATGCATCCGAATGTCCGAAAGGTGCAAAATTCGGCCGAATTTCGATTCGTTACGAAACAAATTGCACAAGCCTAGTATTTAGGAAATCTTACTGGCCAATAGAAAGGAGGCCTGTGGGTCATTACTCAACATACTGTCCAGTTGTCTTTAAAAACTTTGCACCATGCGCTTTTGCTGATTCTGTTGTGTTTAAAACTGGATGTACTGTAGCGGAAATCACTGTTGGACATTTTTACCTGTCCATCTCATTCCTGTTTTTTGATTGGCTCAGGGATTTCATTTTCACAGAGCTCATTGTAGAATTTAAGGCATTCCCTCCAATAAGAGCTTTGTTTTTCGTTTAAAGCTCGATTCAAGCATTACCCCTAATGACCCCCAGTTTTTCTTCACTATTAGCTGAGTTTCACTTCAAAGGTCAAGAGATTTAAGAAGGGATTGACTATTTGTATAAGTAAGATGGAAAAAAACCTCAGTCTTGTTGTGCAGTCATAAATGCACGCTATTATAGATTTTGAGTGTTATTACTGTAACTACATGTCATACAATAAAATATAATGTGTTCTGTTTTGTACATTCAATAAAAATCCGTTAAGTTAAATTGTAGTTTGAAAAATGTTTCTGTGATGGCCGCTTTGGGACTAAACTCTTTTCATACTAAAACTTCCCATTTAACAAGTCCACCACAACCCATTGTCTTCCATTCCAAATCCGCTTTGGCTTTCTCACACTGTCACAGGATCAGGTTCTACTTTATGAATGTCTTCTTGAAAAAAATATAATCTTACGTTTTCATTTTTCAAAAATATCTTTTAGCTCTCTGTGAATTTTTTTTTTTATTATTATAGCAAAACCAATTCTACTGATAGTGATATCTACTTAAGGAGACCCCTGTAAGCTTGCCCATGCAGTGCAATGTAGCAGTATCTTTGCAAAAGGCCGGCCAACCCCCTTATATTAATTACCTTGGTTGCGCTCCATTGCCGCTCCATCATCTGATGCAGCTAGCAATATTACCCAGCGCTTCCAGGTATGGGCATGCAACCTCCTCCATCATGTGGCAGTACTAGGGCCTATCAGACAATTGCTAGCAGCTAGTAAATGCCTGACTGAGGGCAAGGTGTGTCTCTAAAGGACAACTACACTTTTCCTGAAAAGCTCCCAGCCCCCCAACCTTCTTTGATGTTTTATGAGGAATTGCCAATTCTCCTGCATTATTCCAGTAAGTCCCCATGGATATGAATGGAGTCATATTGGCAACAATAGAAGTAAGGTCCCACCTGACAACTTTCTGAGATGACAAAGAGGGACACCCTTTCACACAAAGTGCGTTGGCTAAAGACACACTCCCTGCCACACCCCCAGTCATGGAGAATTATAGCTGTAGTAAAGTCTGCTTTGTGATTTTTACCTACAGGTAAGCCTATTATTTGATCCCCTGCAGATTTTGTAAGGTTGCCCACCTACAAAGGAATGAAGGGTCTGTAATTTTTATCATAGGTGTATTTTAAATGATAGAGACAGCATATCAACCAAAAATCCAGAAAAAAACACATGATACAAAGGCTATACATTTAATTGCAGTTCAGTAAGTCAAATAAGTATTTGATCCCCAAGCAAAACATGACTTAGTACTTGATGGAGAAACCCTTGTTGGCAAGCACAGAGGTAAGACTCCTTTGTTGCCTAGGGGGTATGTTTTGGGACACTGTCATGCTGGAAGACCAATCTATGACCCATCTTCAGTGTTTTGGCTGAGGGAGGAAGGTTCTCATCCAAGATTTTACAATACATCGCCCCGTCCATTGGCCCTCAATGTGGAAAAATCGGCCTGTACCTTTAACAGAGAAACAGAGTCAAAGCATAATGTTTCCTCTGTGCTTGACTGTAGGGATGGTGTCCTTAGGGTCATAGTCATCATTTTTCTTCTTCCAAACACGGTGAGCCAAGTTAATGCCAAGGAGATACATTTTGGTCTAATCTGACCACAACACTTTCTCCCAATCCTTCTCTGAATCGTTTAGATGTTCATGGGCAAACTTCAGATGGGCCTGTACTTGTGTCTTCTTCAGGAAGGGGATCTTTTGGGCACTGCAGGATTTCAATCCATGACGTGTATTGTGTTACCAATGGTTTGTTTGGTGACTGTGGTCCCAAATGCCTTGAGATCATTCACAAGCTCCTCCTGTGTAGTTCTTGGCTTGTTGGATATATAGCGCCGTCAATATACGCAGCGCCTTACATATATATTGTACGTTCACATCAGTCCCTACCCTCAAGGAGCTTACAACCTAAGGTTGTCTAGACAAGAAATGTTGAAATGAGGGGAAGAAAAAAAAAATGCCTTTACAAAATTCAGAAAATAAAAAAATATATATTTAACTTAGTAAGCTTGCTGGGGAATTTGTAAAAAAAAATATGAAGGCCTGCTTTAACCGCTTCTGCCCCGGACTATTTTACCCCCTTCCTGACCAGAGTACTTTTTGCGATTTGGCACTGCATCGCTTTAAATGACAATTGCGCGGTCGTGCGACACTGTACCCAAACAAAATCAACGTCCTTTTTTCCCCACAAATAGAGCTTTCTTTTGGTGGTATTTGATCACATCTGCGTTTTTTATTTTTTGCGTTATAAACAAAAAAAATAGCGACAATTTTGAAAAAAATACAATATTTTTTACTTTTTGCTATAATAAATATAAAAAAACAAAAACAACACTAAAATAAAAAAAACTAATTTTTTCCTCAGTTTAGGATGATATGTATTCTTCTATATCCATATCAATAGGTGTATATTGATTGGTTTGCGCAAACGTTATAGCCTCTACAAAATAGGGGATCGTTTTATGTCATTTTTATTATAATTTAGTTTTTTATTAGTAATGGCAGCGATCTGTGATTTTTATCATGACTGCGACATTATGGCGGACACATCGGACACCTTTGACCCTATTTTGGGACCATTGTCATTTATACATCGATCAGTGCTATAAAAATGCACTGATTACTGTAAATGACACTGGCAGGGAAGGGGTTAAGCACTAGGGGGAGATGAAGGGGTTAAGTGTGTCCTAGGGAGTGATTCTAACTGTGGGGGGGGGGGGGTGGACTCACACTGACACGACAGCGATCACTGCTCTCGATCACAGGGAGCAGTGATCTCTGTCATGTCACTAGACAGAATGGGGAAATGCCTTATTTATCCATTCCCCGTTCTGCGGCCCCATGACACGATCGCCGGGAGACCGGCGGACATCGAGTCCGCAGGTCCAGCGGGCACGGTCACGCTGTACGTTGAGCACCCGCTAGCCCCGCCAATTAAAGGGGACATACAGGTATGTCCATTTGCCTGCCGCTGCCATTGTGCCGACCTATATCTGCATGCTGCGGTCAGCAAGTGGTTGATGACCCAAAGATCTCAAATGGGAGGATCAGCATAACAGATATGCGATGAGCATTTCCAGAATGTCAACAATGACAGGTTGGAATGATTCCCCACCTATCTCGGTATTACAGTTCTCAGTGTATCATAATTCACTTAACTGACCCAAAAATCCCAAGTCTTCATTAGGCCATGTGAGCAGCCAGGTGTTAAGTAAGGCTCTGGAAGCTATAGAAAAATAAAAACAAGCTTAATGCTGTAACTGGGGTTAACATAATATGCCATGTTACAGTGTTAATGTAAATCCGTGTGTACACAGCTGAATAAACATCCTCTGCACGCTGAATATAATTCACACACAAACACTCAAAATGGATAAATGTTTCATTTCCTATTTCAATGTTTTATTTGTAACACTAGAGCGGGTCTCCAAACTACGGCCCATGGGCCAAATCCAGACCAGTACAAGATTTTATCTGGCCTTCTGACGTAAGAGGGGAATCTGATGGGGACCCTGATGTAAGGGAGTACTCTGATGTAAGAGAAACATCATGTAAGGGGGAACTCTGATGTATGGGAGGACCCCAATGTAAAAGGAACTTTGATGATACCTCTAATATAATGGGGGACTCTGATACAGTATAAGGTAAATCTTCCCCCCCCAGGGCTGAGCAGTGGTAGTGGCAGTATTTCCACATATTGGCGTTTGCCTGCTTGGTGGACTTTCTTCCTGATGCTACTCCTTTCCCAATATGGGTTGCATCAGAAGCCCAGGGATGCATCAAAATGTTCATGATTTTATGATGCCCTTGTGATGGTTTACTTTATACAGTATCTCACAAAAGTGAGTACACCCCTCACATTTTTGAAAATATTTTATTATATCTTTTCATGTGACAACACTGAAGAAATGACACTTTGCTACAATGTAAAGTAGTGAGTGTACAGCTTGTATAACAGTGTAAATTCGCTGTCCCCTCAAAATAACTCAACACACACACACTCCAAATTGGGCCCAAAATGTAAATATTTTGTGTGGCCACCAATATTTTCCAGCATTGCCTTAACCCTCTTGGCCATGGAGTTCAACCGAGCTTCACAGGTTGCCACTGGAATCCTCTTCAACTCCTCTATGATGACATCACAGAGCTGGTGGATGTTAGAGACCTTGCACTCATCCACCTTCTGTTTGAGGATGCCCCACAGATGCTCAATAGGGTTTAGGTCTGGAGACATGCTTTGCCAGTCCATTACCTTTACCCTCAGCTTCTTTAGCAAGGCAGTGTTCATCTTGGAGGTGTGTTTGGGGTCGCTATCATATTGGAATACTGCCCAGTCTCTGAAGGGAGGGGATCATGCTCTGCTTCAGTATGTCACAGTACATGTTGGCATTCATGGTTCCCTCAATGAACTGTAGCTCCCCAGTGCTGGCAGCACTCATGCAGCCCCAGACCATGACACTCCCACCAGCATGCTTGACTGCAGGCAAAACACACTTGTCTTTGTACTCCTCACCTGGTTGCCACCACACACGGTTGACACCATCTGAACCAAATAAGTTTATCTTAGTCTCAGACCACAGGACATAGTTCCAGTAATCCATGCCCTGCTGGTCTTCAGCAAACTGCTTGCGAGCTTTCTTGTGCATCATCTTTAGAAAAGGTTTCATTCTGGGATGACAGCCATGCAGACCAATTAGATTCAGTATGCAGCGTATGGTCTGAGCACTGACAGACTGACCCCCCACCCCTTCAACCTCTGCAGCAATGCTGGCAACACTCATATGTCTATTTCCCAAAGACAACCTCTGGAGATGACGCTGAGCACATGCACTCAACTTCCTTGGTCCACCATGGCGAGGCCTGTTCTGAGTGGAACCTGTCCCGTTAACCACTATATGGTCTTGGCCACCATTCTGCAACTCAGTTTTAGGGTCTTGGCAAACTTCTTATAGCCTATGATAAAAGAGAAAGGTTGGAACTTTAAATGACAGACAATTTTGTCTTATGGCATTGGTACATTCATCTCAATCACAACACAATTAAAAAAAAACTAAAAAAACTGAACATGGCAAATCCTTTATTTAGGGATTTTGACAGGCGGTAATATCAGCCTTTGTCCCCGACGTCCAACTGTTGGAAAAATTGCTCTTACACATTACTCATTTTATTTATAATAATTATTGCATCCGTTTGCACAATGCTTTGCACACATCTTAAATTTTTATATTTGATCAATCAAAAAGAACATATAAAAGAGTATATCTTTTATATAGAAATGTGAGATCACATTGAAAACCCCACAGAAAAATCAATCAAACAACAATAAATTAGACATTTTATTTTATGGTATTTACACATTCAACACAATCACAACACAATACACAATAAAAATAAAAAGTGAATATGGAAAAACATTTTTTAGGGGATTTGACAGGCGGATTGAGAAAAATTGGTCATACACCTTACTCATTTCATTTATAATTATTAATACAGCCGTTTGTACAGTCCTTTACATGCATCTTTAATTTTTATATTTGATCAATTAAAAAGAACATATAAAAGAACATGTGAGATCACATTGAAAACCTCATACAAAAATGAATATACCAACAATAAATTACACGTTTTATTTCATGGCATTAGCACATTCAAAACAATCACAGAAACATGATAAAAATAAAAAGGAAAGTGAACATGGAAAATCCTTTGTATACACTTCCCCAGGCTAGACACAGTCCAGAAAATTGCCATTAAGGAATACTGGCAAGAAGAACCGTTCACAAGCCGCCACTGAAGTCATTTGTCAAACCACGGTTCTGTTAATGGAACAACACTGCTTAATTTACAATAACAACATTATATAAACATCTCAACAACTTGATATTTCTATATAAACATAGTGATGTTGTACAAAACACAAAAAATCCTGGAATTTTATCAAACAGGCCCAACTCACGTCCACCACTCTGTCCTGTGTCCCTCATACAACGTATATGTATTAACATCCAATATACAGCCTCCAATAAGATTACAGGACACCCACCATTGAAAAAAAATTTGATTGCATGCATGGCAGGAAGGTATTGTGATCACCCTAATGCCTCATTGCTTCCATAAATACAATAATCAGAAATGTGTTTTGGAGAAGGCCACCCACCCTCAGACCGACCATCTACCCTGTCTAGGAGTCTATTATGGAGAGTTAATAGGCATAGCCTAGGTGGTCAATGTTACAACTGAAATTGCCAGAGATCGTTTAGTACGAGGTAGGACAGATGGCTATCTAAGGCATTGGTCCCTCTATAGAGGGATTGCATGTGGCCCATCGGCACTTTTTTTGCGGCCCTCAGGGCCTCTGCAGAAAGTTCTCTGTGTCTTCATTACCTTCCAGTATTTTAGTTCAATCTCAGTTTATTGTATCAAAAATGTGAATACAAACAATAAACCAGTACAAATGAGCATATAGAGCATATAAAGATCTTCAGACTTCCAAATATGAAATTATTCAACAATATATGAACTATTGTGTGGTCTAAGCCCTTGTACACACGGTCGGACATTCCGACAACAAAATCTGTCGGATTTTTTCCGAAACTGGTGTTGCATACACACGGTCGGACAAAGTTGTCGGAAAATCCGATCATTCGGAACGTGATGACGTTTGTTCGTTGCGATGGAACTACATTGCGACAAGTAGCCTATAGCTTTGCTCTCGTAATTTGATCTGAGCATGCGTGGCACTTTGTCCGATCAGAATTCTCTACAAACGATCGGGCAAAGTCCGACCAGATCATGTTGTTGAAAAATGTTATATCCAGCTGTCAAACTCTGTTGATCGGACATTCCGATGGAAAAAGTCAGATGTAGCCCACACACTGTCGGATTATCCGACAACATGGTCCGATCGGACCTTTTCCGTCGGACTTTCGGACCATGTGTACAAGGGCTAAAACAACTACCGTGATATCAGTAATTCAATATGGATTGCAGTATTTTAGACGTTCTTTCATGATATCTTTTTAGTGCTACCCATCCAGTTATTCTAATTTTATATTTTTATAATAGATCTTGTTGAGAGAAATACAAAATGTATCACAAGTAATGTTTAAGCACAAATTTATAGTTTCCTAATACATGTCCACAGTCCCCATTAAAGGCTCAAGGTTTTTTACTATGCATGAAAGTAAAAAAACATCTGTGTGCAGCAGCCCCCCCTAATACTTACCTGAGCACCCACTAGAGCCAAGGCTACCAGCAATGTGCATGGGTGCCTTGGCTCTCCAGGGACTCTTCCTCCTCATTGGCTGAGACAATCACAGCCACTAAGCCAATCAAGAGAGAGAGAGAGTGGGACTAAGCAGGTAAGTATAACATGTTTGTTATTTAAAAGAATAAAAAAAGTAACTTTAATATCACTTTAATTATTATAACATGTTTGGTCATTCACCGTAGTCACTGACCATCTTCTGTAACAAATCTTCAGTCTCTGACCAATTCTCATAGTATGTTTGTAGTCTCTGACCATCTCCTGTAGTATGTAAGGAGAGAGCATTGAGTTTGTAGTTGCTCTTTCACTGTCCAATCACAGGCTGTGGTCAGACTCTATTGCTCCAACTTCAGTAGAGAAAAGTGAAGTCACCAACCTTGCTGACATGATCACAAATACAAATCCTTTGGCAGGTGTGCACTTCAACAATGGACAGTTTACTTGGAGGTCACCTTTAATTCTTGCTGAAAAATTTTGTTTACAGAGTTCAGTAGCTCAGAAGTGTACACATACATATAAATAGTTTGGAGTAGTGATTTACTGCAGCAGCTCATCCCTTTGGTGGATTACTTAGTCTATAGTCTTGGTGAGAAGCATCTATCATGAAAGGTGATGCTCACTGTTACATTGTTACAGAGTTAGTCAGGCTTGACAAAAAACATACAAAAACATACAGTTGTGCTCATAAGTTTACATACCATGGCAGAATGTATGATTTCTTGGCCATTTTTCTGAGAATATGAATGATAAAACAAAAACATTTCTTTCACTCGTGGTGTTTGGCTGAAGCCCTTTATTATCAATCAACTGTGTTTACTCTTTTTAAATCAAAATCACAACAGAAACTACCCAAATGACCCTGATCAAAAGTTTACATACCCTGATGATTTTGGCTTGATAACACGCACACAAGGGGTTTGACTGGCTATTAATGGTAACCATCATCACCTGTGTTCTGTTTGCTTGTAATTAGTGTGTGTGTATAAAAGGTCAATCAGTTTCTGGACTCCTGACAGACCCTTGAATCTTTAACCTCCCTGGCGGTATGATTCAGTCTGGAATTAGGTGCTGAAAGCGGTACAAATATTTTGCATGGAAATCTGGCTTTTATTTTGTAGTCCTGTAATTCTTAGGAATAACGCTCTTAAATCTCTTCAAACCAGAGTCTAGCAGACATCCCGGGTATGATAAAGTTTATAATATAATAAATAATAATAAAAATTATTCAATAATGTAATCAAATCCTAAAACACTGAAAAAGGGACACTTTTTGGTTGCTATGGACAATCTCCAAATTCCAGGCGAGAAAAAACAGTATTTATAATATAAAAGTGCATGCAGGGCATTGCACAGACCACTAGGGACAAAGGGGGTGTGTAATTTTTTAATACAGCACTGTAATCTGTAAGATTACAGTGCTGTGTGTGTTTTGTGTCTTTTTACTTTTTTGAATTTGCCGCCGTTCTCCGCTCCCGTGCGCCGTAACGTCGCAGGGAACGGAGCTCGGCGGCATTCGGCACTGTGAATCGAGCAGAGGACAGCTCGATCACACAGCGCGGGGGACACCGCTGGATCCAGGGGACAAGGTAAGTAAGTCTCACTGCGTCCTCCCCTGCATCCAGCGATGCAATCCCGAGTCTGGCTCGGGATTACCGCTAGGGGGGTTAATCCAGTGCTGCACTGACATTTCTGGATTCTAAGTCATGGGAAAAGCAAAACTACTTTCAAAGAATCTGCGGAAAAAGGTAGTTGAACTGTATAAAACAGGAAAGGGATATAAAAAGATATCCAAGGAATTGAGAATGCCAATCAGCAGTGTTCAAACTCTAATTAAGAAGTGGAAAATTAGGGGTTCTGTTGAAACCAAATAAAATTTCAGCCACAACTGCCAGGAAAATTGTTTGGGATGCAAAGAAAAACTCACAAATAACTTTTGTAAAATACAAAAATATAGGACTCTCTGGAAACATGTGGAGTGGCTGTTTCAAGATGCACAATAAGGAGGCACTTGAAGAAAGATGGACTGCATGGTCGAGTCACCAGAAGAAATCCCACAAAGTATCCAATATGCCAAACAGCACAGAGACAAGCCTCAAATCTTCTGGCACAAAGTCATTTGGAGTGATGAGACCAAAGCTGAGCTTATTGGCCACAACCATAAATGCTACATTTGGAGAGGAGTCAACAAGACCTATGATGAAAGGTACACCATTCCTAGTGTGAAACACGGAGGTGAATCGGTGATGTTTTGGGGATGTGTGGGTAACAAAAGGCACAGGAAATGTGGTCAAAATGGTTGGCAAGATGAATGCAGTAGGTTATCAAAAAATACTAGAGGAACATTTGCATTCATCAGCCAGGAAGCTGCGCATGGGGTGTACTTGGACATTCCAACATGACAATGATCCAAAACACAAGGCCAAGTCAACCTGTCATTGGCTACAGCAGAATAAAGTGAAGGTTCTGAAGTGGCCATCTCAGTCTCTCATTGAGCCACTCTGGGGAAATCTCAAACATGCAGTTCATGCAAGATAGCCCAAGAATTTACAGGAACTGGAGGCTTTTTGCCAAGAGGAATGGGCAACTTTACCATCTGAGAAGATCAAGAGCCTCATCCACAGATACCACAAAAGACTTCAAGCTGTCATTGATGTTAAAGGAGGCAATACACGGTAGTAAGAACTGGGGTATGTAAACTTTTGATCAGGGTCATTTGGGTCATTTCTGTTGTCATTATGATTCAAAAAGAGTAAACACAGGTGATTGATAAGAAATGGCTTCAGCCAAACACTAACCACGAGTGAAAGAAAAGTTTTTGTGTTATTCAAGTTCTCTGAAAAATGGCCAAGAAATGATAAATTCTGCCAGGGAATGTAAACTTATGAGCACAACTGTATGTCCACCAAGCTCAACCAATAGAACAATAAATGTAAAATGTGCATCCACAGAACCCTAAACCAACAACTGGATCCAAAGGAAAGAAAAAAAAAATAACTTTATAAAGCATGGTCCAATTTGCTCCAACAGGATAATAAAATTCCTTCCTGATCCCCTAAGGCAACTGGAAACTCCCTGGATAAACAATCTATGGTTTTATCATTTATAAATATTATTAGCTAATTATATTCTGTGAATTTTTAAACATATCCAGGCTTTAAAAAAATTCAAGATTTGGCAAGAACTCCTGGAATTCCATTTTACATTTTTTCCAATTTTTAGTCTTCATTCACACTGGCACTCCTACGTTTAGCTTTACTAAATGCAGGAGAAATGAACGGGGAAGTGTAAACTAATGTTATACTTTCTAACTGATCTTTTTTGTAATGCATTTAGATGTTCCTGCTTTAAAATAGGTTAATCATGTATAGGCGCAGCCATGCCGCGTACGCACGATTGGAATTTCGGCCAGCAAAAGACGGATGAGAGATTTTCATCGGAAAATGTGACCGTGTGTATGCTCCATCGGTATTTAGCTATTCCAAATTAACGCCTGCAAAAAATTGATAGCATGTTCTCAATTTTCGTGTGTAAGCAATTCCAACACGCAAAAACTCAAGCATGCTCAGATTCAACTATGAGATGGAAGCTACTGGCTACTGGCTATTGAACTTCCTTTTTTCTAGTCCCCTCATACGTGTTGTACATCACGCGTTCTTGGCGGTTGGAATTTGGTGTGACCGTGTGTATGCAAGACAGCTTGAGCGAAATCCCATCGGAATTCCGTCGGGAAAACCATCAGAGCTTTTTCCGACGAGAATTCCGATCGTGTGTACGCGGCATTAGAGTTTCTAATCGGATCCCGTGTGCACAGAATTCTATCTTCTCTAAACATTACCTATATTCTCTAATTATTACTTAAACACATGTATGTGCTCAATGTGAATGGCACTATTGAAAAATGATTACATGCATTTAGATGTGTCTTTTAAAAGCATATGCAGTGCTCAGCATAAATGAGTACGCCCCTTTTGAAAAGTAAGATTATAATGAATATCTCAATGAACAGGAGAGCAATTTCCAACATTTTGACAAAACTGGGTTTTATAGAACGTTTGTTTAGCTCATTACATGAAAGTAAAATTAGTAATATAACTTAGAATAGAAAATCTTCAGTTTTACTCAAATTAGTTGATACAAAAATTGAATGCACCCATCAATGCAACATCTAGTATTTTGTATGTCCTCCATGATTTGTAAGGACAGCACTAAGTCTTCTAGGCATGGAATGAACAAGTTGGTGACATATTGCCACATCTATATTTTTCCTTTCTTCTAGAACAACCTCTTTTAGAGCCTGAATACTAGATGGAGAGGGAAGCCTCGTACACACGATCGGATTGTTGGCCAACAAAACCGTTAACTTTTGTCCTGAAGGGCATTGGTAGAAATTTGTCTTGCATACACACAGCCACACAAATGTTGGCCAACGACTACGAACGTAGTGACGTATTACATTGTTTTTCAGCTCTTTAGCGCCACCCTTTGGGCTCCTTCTGCTAATTGGGTGTTAGTAGAAGTTTGGTGAGTGTTGTTTCGCACTTTTCATTTAGTACTTTTAATTTCATGCTTTTTAGTTTGTTTCTGAACGGCTGTTCGTCAACCAGACACGTTGCAGAATCGGAGGAGATAACGTGTTATTTATTATTGGCCTTGGAGTTATTGCTTTGACATAATTTTTTTGGGTTGAATAATAATGATTTGATTTGGTATATTTTCTATATTTTTGGATGCACAGAATGCACCTTTTGGTTACGTTCTATTGGCAGATAGCATGTCTAATTTTATTTGTTTTCTATTTTTAATGCACAATAAAAAAAAATGTGTAGAATAATACTTGGCTATGTGTTTTACTTCCAATGACAGTTTGGGAGTAGGCAGTTACATTTAAAAAAATACAATGTAAGATTAACAAGGGACACCAACATAGTTGTATTTTTGATCTTAAAAACAACAGGATAATGCTGTTGTGGTAAATTGGCCAAATAAAAAAAAAAAACATAATAATATTATTCTTGATATCACTAGAAAAAAAAGCCCTTGAAAATTAGTTTGCAATAATTCCATCATTATGACCAGCAAAGCAGCTTCATTATTATCCCATTAAAGAAGAAGAGAATTGTGCGCCACGTCACAAATGTTAATTCTCCATTACTAACGCTAGTTTACAAGACCGACCGCTTCCGGCTCGTCCTTGCTTCCGAAAGTACAAGAAAAAGACAACTTCTCCTGCGCTCTGGTGTCTCGGTCTTCGAAGTGTGATACCGACAGTTTAAGATGGTAGTGTCAAAAAGGTCTTGCAGCCCTCCTTTAGAACATTGGGTGTTCAAATACTGGAGAAAAACAAAACAAAAAAGGAAGGCGCACTGACCTAGTGCATTTGTGGGTGGAGCTCCATGACCTTTCTGACCACATGCTTTCAGAAACCTCCATATATATATATATATATATATATATATATATATATATATATATATATATATACCGCTAGCCTCCAGCGAGTAACTGTTGCTTATTTTGGCTCTGAAGAAAGGGGTTTACCCCCGAAACACGTCAGACGTTTTCGTTGAGGTATTTGTCAATTCATCTGACATCAGATCTGGATGTGTCGATGTTCGGTGCGATGGATCCAATTGTATTGATATTGCCTTTGATCAATACTCATTTGTGAGTAGCCATTTTGCTATTTGTTCTGTTTTTAATAAAGCTCTTTTTATGGTAATGCACTAGGTTCCTTTTTTGTTTTGTTTTTCGTCCTTGCTTCCCAGCATGCGTGTTTGTACTTTGGACTTTGGACTTTTGTCCGACGGACTTGTGTACACATGCTGGGAAAAGCCGACAACACATATTTGTCCACTGAAAATTTTAAAACCTGCAATCCAACATTTGTCCACGGAAAATCCGACAACAATTGTCCGATCGAGCGTAGAAACAGTTGGATTTTCCGCCAACAGCCTGACATCACACATTTCCCGTCTCTTCAGAATTCCCCATAGGTATTCAGTTGGGATCAGATAAGGAGACATACTTGGCCCCTGAATCGCTTTCACCCTGTTCTCCTTCAGAAATGCAACAGTTAGCTGTGTGGTTCAATTTGCTCCGAACTGAAATTCGGACAAATTTTTGTTTTTCTGACATTTGTATGTGTCCGAATTTCCAAATTACAATAGTACCGAATTTAAATGAATCCAAAATAACGGAAAAAAAAATTCAGACAAAATTCAAATTCAAATCATTTTCAAATACTTTTTGAATTCAAATAGTTTTTAAATTTGAATTTGAAACTTTTAGAATCCAAATGGTTTTCCAATTTCCAAAGAGAATAAAATAGAATAGAAAATAAAGGAATAGAAAAAAAAAATAATAGACTGGAAAAGAATATAACAGAAAATAAAAGAATATAATATAATATAGTAAAACAGAACAAAATCGAATAGAAAATAAAATAACGAAATAGACTAGACTTTTATAGCAATGAAAAGAATAGAATAGAATATCATAGAAAGAATATAACCATCTTCTGAAATTCAAATTTCAAATACAATAAATTTGAATTTGAATACATAAGAAAATAATAGAATAGAAGAGAACAAAATAGAAAAAAAAAGAATAAAATAGACTATAATAGAATAGAAAAGAATAGAATTTTAAAAAAGAATAGACTAGAATAGAAAGAATATAACCGTTTCCCAAAATTCTAATAGAATCAATTTGGATTTGAATAGAATAGAAAAAAATAAAATATATCCTTCTTCAGAAATTCAAATTTCAAATAGAAAAAATGTGAATTTGAATAAAAAATAATAGAATAGAATAGTAAATAATAGAATAGAAAAAAATATAATTAAAAAAAGAATAGAATAGATTAGAATAGCAAAAATATAACCATTACCCAAAATTCAAATAGAATCAATTTGAATAGAATAGATGAGAATGGATTAGAATAGGAAGATGATAATATTCATTCTATTCTATTCTGTTTTGTTCCAATACTATTGTGTCATTCTCTATTCCATTCTACTCTGTTCTTTTCTATTCTATTCAAATTGATTCTATTTGAATTTTGGAAAATGGTTATATTATTTCTATTCTATTCTATTCTATTCTATTGTTTTTTTTTAAAATCATGTTATTTTTTTGTTCTATTCTATTATTTTCTATTCTATTATTCTTCATTCTATTCTATTATTTTCTATTCAAATGTATTCTATTTTAAATTAGAATTTCGGAAGATGGTTATATTCTTTCTATTTCTGTTTTTTTCTATTCTATTCCAATTCTAAATTGATTATATTAGAATTTTGTGAAGTGGTTATATTCTGTCTATTCTATTGTTTTTTTTAATTCTATTCTTTTTTTTATTCTATTCACATTTCAGAAGATGGTTATAATCTTTCTATTTTATTCTGTTCTTTCTTTTTTATTCTAGTCTATTCCTTTCTATTCTATTCAATTCTATTCTGTTCTTTTTTCTATCCTATTTTGTTCTGTTTGACTATATTATAGTCTTTTATTTTCTGTTATATTCTTTTCTATTCTATTTTTTTTTTCTATTCTATTCCTTTATTTCCTATTCTATTTTATTCTCTTTGTAAATTGCAAAACAATTCGAATTTGAAAACATTTTTTGAATTCGAAAACTATTTGAAAACTTTTTGAATGAATCCGAATTCGAATTTGAAAACGCATAAACAAAACAAATTAAAGGAATGCAATGAATTTAACTAAATAAATTTATGTAAATAACAAACCAAAACAAATGTTTTCATTCTGCACATGTCTACTTTCAGTACAGAGCAGTACACTCTGTGAATTCATGATACCATCATTGAAATGCAGCCCCCCCAACACCAGCAGCACTCATGCAGTCCCACAGAAGGACACTTCACCACCATGTTTCACTGTAGGCACCATGCATTTTTCTTGGTACTCCTCACCTTTGCAACGCCGTACAGTTTTGAAGCCATCGGTTCCAAAAACATTTATCTTGATCTTCTTCTTTATCAGTATGGGCCCTGGCAAATTCTAGGCAGGCTTTTTTGTGCATGGACTTTAGAAGAATCTTCCTTCGTGAACAAAACTCATGCATGCCGAATACCGGTTTGGCTCTTCTACTTCTTTAGCTAACTGCAGTGAACTTGCATGGCGATTTTCTTCAACCCTTCTCCTCAGAAGATGCTCCTGTCGAGGTGATAACTTCCGTGGACGGCCTGGACGTCTCTGGTGGTTGCAGTTCCATCTTTGTTCAATTGTATGAATTTTGCTACAGTTTTCTGACTGATAAGTAAAGCTTTGCCGATCTTGTAGCCTTCATCTTTCTTGTGCAAAGAAATGATTTTCTTTCTAAGGCCATGTGAAATTTTTCTTCTATTTGGTGTTATTGCCGACAGCATGAAATGGGAGGGAGTTTTCGCTATTAACCACCTCCCGTCTGCCATATAGACCAAACACGGCTACAGCGTGGACCTAATTTGCCGGGAGGGCATCCATGGACGTGCTCGAGTGGCCGGCACGCCCCCTGCAGGGTGCGCACAGCGAGCTCCGTGATCACCAAGTCTATGACACTCGGCTGATCACAGATCGGAGTAAAGGGCCGATCCCGACCCCTTACCACGTGATCAGCTGCAAGCCAATGACAGCTGATCATGTAACGTAAGCAGAGCCGGTAATCGGCTATTTTTTCTCCTCATGCTGGTGAAAATAAAAAGCCGATCACCAGGGGGCTGTGAGAGGGACATCATGTCGTCACATCTCAATCATGGGGAGCCTCTGTAGAGGCTTCTGTGCCCACCAGCGCCACCTACCAGTGCCCACAGTACCACCTATCAATGTCCACCTATGAGTGCCCACAGTGCCACCTATAAATTTCACCAATCAGTGCCTCATCACCGGTGCTGCCTATCAATACCACCTACCAGTGCCCATCAGTGCCACCTACCAGTGCCCATCAGTGCCACCTATCAATACCCATCAGTGACATCTGTCAGTGCCACCCTTCAGTGTCACTCATCAGTGCCCATCAGTGCCGTCTTATCAGTGCCCATCAGTGCCATCTTATCAGTTCCTATCAGTGTCAATGTATCTGTGCCTATCAGTGCAACTCATCAGTGAATATCAATGAAGGAAAAAAATTACCTGTTTGCTAAAAATTATAACAAACTATGAAACTTTTTTTTTTAATTTGTCTTTTTTTGTTTGCTTAGCAAAAAATAAAAACCCCATTGGTGATTAAATACCACCAAAAGAAAGCTCCATTTGTGTTAAAAAAATTGTAAAAACGTAATTTGAGTACAGTGTAGCATGGCCGCGCAATTTTCATTGAAAGCTGAAAATTGGGCTGGACGGGAGGGGGGGGGGGGGGGGTTTAGGTGCCCAGTAAGCAAGGGGTTAAGTAATGCTCTTTTATAATCAACTGTCTGCTGGACACCTGCTTAATGAATCATTAGACTCACCTGTAGTTGAATTCTTATTAATTAGGATTTCATTGGGGTGTATTCATTTTTGCAACATGGTTTTGAATAAATTTGTTAGGAAAAATACTTTTTGTGTGCAAATTAACAAATATTGGTTGCAATCAATGGGCCGCATTTGTGGGAGTATTTTGTAGTATAGTGTCCCATAGAGGATGTTGATTCTGAAAGGAAAATAAAGGTTCTCTGAAAAATCTGTTGGGGTGTACTTATTTATGCTGCACACTGGAGATTTGACAGGGCCAGTGTGAATGAGGATTTTCTGTAGAGAAGCCTTTCCATATGCAGAGGTTAATGAAAGTGTATCTAAACCCAAAACCAACAATTATATATTGCAGTTTACCAATACTTAAATGTGGTGGCTTAATTAGTTTTCTCCCCCCCCCCCCCTTTATTTTCACCTGGTGATCCTGCCAGTAAGTCTGTTAGTTTTCATCTTTCTAAGCCCTTGTACACACGGTCGGACATTCTGCTAACCAAATTCGTTGGATTTTGTCCGACGGATTTTGTCCGACGGATTGTGTCCGAAACTGTTGCAGACACACGGTCGGACCAAGTTGGCGGAAAATCCGATCGTTCAGAAGTGATGACGTTATCTTGTTACGACGGGACTACGTTCACGCTAGTAGCCAATAGCTTTGATGTAGGAATTTGATCTGAGCATGCGTGGCAGCTTTCTCCCTTAGTGCTCTGGAGATCCTTTATCATTTATTAAATGACCATTTGTAGAGCAAAAGTTGTCTAAATATAGCAGAAAAACATATGATAATCAGAAATGTAAAAGCTTACAAACTTGATCCAAAAATAAAATTTACCCCAAACCATTATCATTTGCCTTTATATTACACATTTCTTTATAGTGGTGTATCTAGCAGATTTAAAAGAAGTAATTTTTGGAGTGAGACATAGGGATTACACATTTGTTGGAAAATCTAAAGTAGATGCAATCGGATTATAATACGGAGGCTAGCTTCGGTTTATTGACAGGATTTTGCAGGAAGAGTTGTTACCTTTCCCTCGCCTAGGCATGGTGGGCTAAAGTTAGGTGGAAGTTAATTATATTTTCTTAAATTTTCTCAGTCTTTTTTCTTATTATAGCTATAATGCAGTATTTTTACCCATTGGAGCTGGTGGATGTGGAGTAGCGTGAGGTCTCAAAGAGGCATCCGCAGCATATACTTATTGGTGTGGAATCTCCTCTGCCGTTGTCTTAAATGAGTCTCCCTGTAAGAAAGTGCATTTCTTTCTGTGCAATTTACTTACACCTTCTGAGCACCTTTTTTATCCACTTGGAAGCTGGTGTGTTATTTTATTTTTCCTCCTGTGGTCTACCTGGGACCACTGTTTGTGTTTTTATTGGCGTCCATTCTTGGCTAGTGGTTGGTAGCGTCTTGTGAGGTCTAAATGTGGCAGGCTGTGTATCTTCCTAACAAAATTTATTGTCAAAACTTCTATTGCCATTGTAGATCATATGTAACCATATGTAACCTCTGTGATGTACACAGAGCAATAGGCTAGGCAATAATACTGTTTAAAATAAGATGTGTATGGAGCCACCACCTCTCGTCAACTCAATTTTGATATTTGTTTAATATAAATAGTATTTGTGAATACATTGTTTTTTTATTTAAGTTATTGTTCCAACCTGTCTAAAATTTCTGGAAATGTTAAAGCCATGGGGAAAAAAACTAATTTTCTCCTTGTTTTTGCTGAAAAAATAGACATTTTTGAAAAATTGAAAAAAAATTCAGCGTGGAGTAGTTTTACAAATTGAAAGGGATTTTGTTACACTGGGAAGGTGAAATAAATGTATATAAAAGTATTATGCTTGAAATACAAGAACAGCTTATTCAGTAAATAAACCAAAGTTGCTTTTTAAAATTGTATTTTTTATTATAAATGGAATAACAAGCACTGTATATGTGAAGAACTTCAACTATACATTTCAACTCTACATGAAGAACTTTCAACTATACATGAGAACAGGACCCCC
Organism: Lithobates pipiens; assembly: GCF_037356315.1. Classification (NCBI taxonomy): domain Eukaryota; kingdom Metazoa; phylum Chordata; class Amphibia; order Anura; family Ranidae; genus Lithobates; species Lithobates pipiens. Next base: position 236,367,911 of record NW_027507790.1, read on the forward strand.
CCCCCCCCCCATAATAATGTAAAATCTTCCCGCCAATATGCATTCTTGGTTATTGACGATGCCAATCCAGAAGAATTATATTGCTCATGCAAGAGCTTGCGCAATGTTCTCTTGATTTTCAGGTGTAATTTTATCTAAAAATGAAGGGATTTTGTATTGTTTGCAGGCCGTGGTTTGTATCACTTGCTTGCTTGAAGATGCTGCTGGAGTAGAAACACTTTGTGATGATCCAGTAAGTGGGGATGTGTTGCCTAGTGATCACCCATGAGCCTAAAGCCCCATACACACGATCAGAAATTCTGCCAGCAAAAGTCAGATGTGAGCTTTTGGTCAGAAAGTACGACCGTGTGTATGCTCCATCGGACTTTTGCTGGAAGAATTCCAGCCAGCAGAAGATTGAGAGCAGATTCTCTATTTTTCGGTCGGAAATTCTGTACAAATTCCAACGTGCAAAATTCCTATGCATGCTCGGAAACAATTTGACGCATGCTCAGAAGCATTGAACTTCATTTTCTCAGCTCGTCGTAGTGTTGTACATCACCGTGTTCTTGACGGTCAAAACTTCGGAGAACGCTTGTGTGACCGTATGTATGTAAGCCAAGCTTGAGTGGAATTCTGTTGGAAAAACCATCCTAGTTTTTTCCGATGGAAAATCCACTTGTGTGTATGCGGCATTGCTCTCTAAAACTGTATATACCTTGAGGAATGGGCGCTAATATATTTAGGGGACCTTACATTGTTGTTTAGTGTCAACTTTAATGTATTCCTTAAAGAGGAAGTAAACTCTCCCACTCTGATGCTTCTTTTCATTTAGTCCATTATAATAAGTAATTATCAAACTTTAGCCACTGTAATCCAGCCCAAATCGCATATTACTTACTGTTTTAAGAAACTTTAAAAAACGTGTTTCCAAGGGTTAGGCAGCGCCATCTTAAGTATTGTTTTCTGAGTCCTCAGTGGAGTGTATTTCCGCCCTTACATTGAGCACTTCCTGTACTGTTAACCAAGCCTCCTTCTCAATCCAACGTTTCTATGGCAACCCTGATTCCCTGTTCATAGCTGACTTGTTTTATTTCATAGTGTTTACTTGTGCTCATTTCCTAGTGTTTGCCTGTGTGAGTTCTATCAGCTTCAGCTGATAAGTCTGCAGTAATGCTGTCCCATGCCCTGCTTTACACTGCATGTGAGGTCACATGGTGTGTAGGAGGAAGCTCTGAGTGATTATGAAGTCTCCTGGGATTTCAGTGTTGTGTGCCGTAGGAAGTCCTGCTAACAGATAGATAAGATATAGAGAGTGTGCCGTAAATCAGGGGAGATCTGGGCATGCTCAGTGACATCATTCTAAAGAACAAAAAGGATTACAACAATACTAAGCAAGTAAGGAGATATCTACAAGCAGTGTTCATTAGGGTTTTTTATGCTGATTTACATGGGACAAAGTTGTGGGGGAGGGTTTACAACCACATGCCAGAGACCCCGATCCCATTCCTACTATTTATTTCTATGCTTGTTCAAATACATCTGTTTAATGTTTCCCTGCCTATCTGCAACGCTATTAAAAATTGTTACTTCACAATAGCAGTTGGAACGGATGACTAAGTCATTTCAAGACGCAATCAGACAAGACAAATATCATATACCTGTTCTAGATGAAGCCAACATTTTGCTGTAACTTTACTGAGAAATCTGGCAGATTCACAAACTACAAGAGGAGGATTGAGATAGCCAAATATTTTGTTGTGTGGGTGGAATGGGAGTAAGCATCTTTTAGGCAACTGTGAATTAATGTTGCTAGGAAACACTTGTTAGCTTTATTTTAAATAGTAACATTGTAGCACTCCCTTGACTACCTAAGACCATAGCAGGCAATAATAGCTCTATTTTAGATTGCAGTGTTTTTTCCTTTGTTTTATTTATGTCTCTCCCACATGGGATGCCTGTGTGCTATTTATGTTCATTTTAGGCCCTTTTCTCTCAATCTTACGCACTGGGTAATTTGTTCTTTTACAACTTTAAGTTGAATGTTTGCCATCTTGTTGAAGGATCTAAAGAATAATTTGTTTTTTTTTACTACTCATAAAATAAGGCTTGGTGCAACAGGCTAGATTCAAATGATACAGAAGATTTGGAGATGGTGTAAAGTGATTGTAAAGTTTTAAATTTAATATTTTTGTTAAAATAATAAACATGTCATACTTACCTTCTCTGTGCAACAGTTTTGCAAAGAGCAGCCCCCCTCCAATCCTCTTCTTCTTCTAGCTCCTCCCTCCTGCCAAGTGCCCACCATAGGAAGCCGCTTCCTATGGGGGCACTCGTGCAGGCTCAATTCCAATCTGTGCTGTTGGCATCTATTTAGAAACATAGCCCGGCTGAGTTTCCGTGACCCCTGCACCCCCTTCCCCGCTCTCAGGTCACAGGTTTTAACTAACATGACCCCCTGCACCCCCTTCCCAGCTCTCAGGTCACAGGTTTTAACTAACATGACCCCCTGCACCCCCTTCCCAGCTCTCAGGTCACAGGTTTTAACTAACATGACCCCCTGCACCCCCTTCCCAGCTCTCAGGTCACAGGTTTTAACTAACATGACCCCCTGCACCCCCTTCCCAGCTCTCAGGTCACAGGTTTTAACTAACATCAGCAGGAGCCAGTGGAAAAGAGCTGCTGCAGATTTGCACAGCACTGAATTGAGATCAGGCTCAGGTAAGTATTTAGGGAGGCTGCAGAGGAGCTACTATTAAAAGGTTTCGTACCCTAATGTGGAGAATTCACAAAGCTAAAAAACCTTTTATCTATACAGGCACTTTAAGGCTGGGTTCACACTGCTGTGTGGTGCGGCTCACGGCAGGAGCCCAGTGTGTCCCTGTTCAACTTTTCAGGTCTGACTTCGGTTGAATTTGGACCTAAAACAGGCCAGAAGACGCATAGGACCCCTGTGCAATTCGCTTTGCATACGTCCCTGAGATTTGTGTACCAGCTCCATTGAGAGCCAGTCACAGTCACCTAGGTATTTACTGTAGTTATAGCATCTGTGTTGGGTCAATTTAGAACTTGGATTGATTGATCTTCCCCAGTGGGAGAGATCCAAAAAGACCGAGGTGTAGCTTATTTGTTATTCAACAAGCACTGGAGCCTAGTGCAAGTTTTACTCCATGAAAGATACATAAAATACTGTTTTTAATGTATACGTAACTGGGGAAGTAACACAGATGAATAGAACTGCCTTGTAAAATGCAACAAGATAGTGTAGTTTATGCTCATTTTTAAGGGCTGTAGCGCCAGATAAAGCTGACACATTGATGGCACCGGTAAGCATCCTATGTCTTATCTCTTTGTCTTGTGTTGTAGATATCAAGTAAACAGGCATATATTCTGAAATATTTGGAGGTTGAAATGGTATTTTTCTTAACAATTTTTTTTTTTAAGAGTTCAATACAATAAACGGATGGAGATTTTGTTTCTGGAGATTTATTATTAGAGATGAGAAAGGTTCAGTGTTCTCACTCTTTGGATTATTTGCCCAGAATCTGCAAATCCAGCAAAACAAAAACGTGCATACACATACGGAAAAAAAAGAAAAAAAAAAGAACAGAGGGCAGATCTAAAAAAATATATATAATGAGATACAGACATTAAAGAGCAATTCCACCAAAACAGGCATCTCTGTTTTGGATAGAGTAGGGCATGGTTTAACCTGTTTTATTGTAGAGTTGTACTGGTGCAGAGTGGGTGAACCATCTCTTTCAGCCAGGCTGTCAACAGTCTTATGTGGTTAAGCTGCCTGCATTTGTGCGATACCATGGCTAACGAGACTAATAATCTAGATGGGGGACAACACCAGGCAGTTGACCCAGGGGGCAAAAACTAAATAACCAAACTAGTATATATAATATCAGCAGCAGATTATATTAAAGGCAGACCGAGCAGCTATCCGGGGGCCCATGGCCCTAAGGGGACCTAGGGGGATGTTAAAAAAGTTGTTCACTTCAGTGTTCTTCACAATAAATCAGCTTCAAAAGCCTTTAGAATTTTTTTTTTTTTTAAGTGACGATCAGTAACCTATTAACATACTTATTTAAACTTCTGTTAGTTTTATACAATATAAGTGTAGGAGTTAAATAATTTTTATACAGCTGGTGGAGCCATTAGAGTTAACTTTCTCTACAATTCTGACTTTCGCTCTGATGCTATCCCCCAAAGAAAGTCCGTTTCACTCCCAGCCACCCAACCTTTGGGTTGAATGACAGCTGACATCATTTAACCACCTAGGTGTGCATTAACATTTTGGCCTGGGCTCATAGAACATCAGTATATTCCCCAATTCATGCTAACAGTGTGGATGTAGGAATCTCCACTGCCAGCTGTATTCAGGTAGCAACTGTACCCAACTGTACCCACAGCTGACTGAATAAACTGGCACTGCTGAACAACAGTGATTGATAGAATGCAATCATTGTTTCGCTGATAACTTTCCATCTGGCTCAAATTTTTGGCAAGTCAGGTGGTTCTTGCAAGGCCATTCATGGCTCCAATTTCAGTCAGTTTTGTAAGACTCATCTGAAATTCAAGCTGTATATCTGTAGTATTAAAGACTGCCTACTGCCGATGCCATATTGAAAGAAGACCCTAGGATGTTACATGACCATCCAGAAGATTACTACATTTAAAGCGGTATTAAACCCAAAAACAAAAATCTATTATATTGCATCTTTCCAGTTCTTGGGTGTGGTGAGTGCATCCGTTTTCTTTCTGATCCCCTGTACACACGATAGGATTTTCCGACAACAAAACTGTGAATTTTTTTCAAAGGATGTCGGCTCAAACTTCATACACATGGTCACACAATTGTCGGAAATTCCAAACGTCAAGAATGCGGTGACGTACAACACGTACAATGAGCCGAGAAAAATTAAGTTCAATAGCCATTGTGGCTCTTCTGCTTGATTCCGAGCATGCGTGGATATTTGTGTGTCGGACTTATGTACACACGATCGGAATTTCGCACAACAAGTTTGTTGTCGGAAAATTTAAGAACCTGCTCTCAAACATTTGTTGGCGGAAATTCCGACAACAAATGTTCTATGGAGCATACACACGGTCAAACTTCCCGACAACAAGCTCACATCCAACATTCGTTGTCAGAAAATCCTATCATGTGTACAGGGCATTAGACTTTTTCTTTTATTTCCATCTGTTGATACTTTAACAGACCAATCTGTCAGGCAAAAGTGGAATTTTGGGGGTTGGGACAAACAATCTTTGTCTCAAATAGAAAAAAAAAACTGTTACTATAACACTGAAACAGTGTAAAGTCTAGTACACACGGGCCGAATGTTGGCCAACATCAGGCGGTTCAATAGAAAACAGCTGACATTTGGCCCGTGTGTATGGTAGGCGGTTCCGCAGAAGCTGGCTGAAGGGTCGTGACTGAAAATGGTCTGCTGACCAGTTCCCGATCAGCACTCTCAGCCAATGGCTGAGAGCGTTGACCGGAGTGTTCTGGTGGGGGCCACCCCCTTGTCAGAACGCAATAGCACAGCAGGGGAGGTCTCTGTACTAACATGGGATTGGTAGTACAGTGGCTCCAACACTACACCTAGTAATGTGTACTAGGCTTTAGCAGGAGTTTGGCTTTAATTTGTTAGCCAAGTCCATTGAACTTAAGGGCGTGAAACTCACCTTTCTTCCAACAGTCCCCATATGCCAGATCCGACATCTTCTTCTGTGTGCCAGTCTTTGGTCATCTTCAGTTGGCCAGCGCAGGAAACATCTAATACTGTGCTACTGTCCAAAGGTGTCTTATTTGCTTCTCCATCCAGAGTGGAGACACCCAAAGGCAGGAAATGTTACTGGCTGGATAACCAGATGAAATTAAAGGTAAAAAAATCTTTAAACAGGATGCAGGTAAGCTGCATTTCTGTGTTTGGGTTTATTACCATTATACGTTATGTATAAAACAAATAGGGGAGATGTGCTTTAAAGAATGAACACAAGGCTCCACTTAGCATCATGGAGTCCCTGATGTGCAGACCAATCTTGTTACATTTCATGAAGCCTTCTTTTCCTTGTAAATATAATACAGGCTGCTAAGCAGAGCTTGTAGCTTTTAGATCATTAATTCTTTTCTTGTATCTTCAAGCCTCTTTTAGTGTGTTTGGCACTGATATCATTTGCTGCCTAATGGTTTTTCCTTCCCAACATGCGATTGGAGCAGAGTCCTTGCAGCAAGCCAGCCTTTTCACCGTTCCCCAGAGACCCAAACTCTAAGCCCTTAACAAATTCTTCTTACTCCATTGTTTTGACAAAAGATGTCAGTGCTGAGGTCTTTACTGGCTTGAACATCTAGTAAACTGCACTCTTGTGTCTCTATGGAGACTGGTCATTTAATAAGTGCATGTGTAGATTAGTCATTGCCCCCATGGATGAATCGGCGTTTGGAACTTACTTTGTGGATTTTTGATTGGCCAGATCTCTTTGTAACTTTTATTGAAATTGTCACACTTTTACAGTGTTTCATATCAATATATAAAAACTTAGAATTTGTACAAGAGATAAAGGCCAAATGAACGCAGCATGCATTCTTTTTACAAGGTCTCTTGTGGAAATGTTTAAAGTACTGTATATATACAATGCCTGTTTTTGCTAGTTTTGGATAGGAAAGAGGATGGTTAAAGCGGAACTATACTCATCTCCCCTCCAGCAATGCAGTGTCTGCGAACTCCCTTGCTGGAGCCAACATTTGTATTGGCTCTTCCTCCAGTTTTGGGATCATCAGCCATCTTGATTAACCATTTGACCCCCAGGCCCATTCAAAATTTTCTCACATACATGACAAAAATGTGGATTTTTTTTTTTTTTTGGTGAAAATGATTTAGAAACCCCCAAACATTATAGATTTGTTTAAGCAGAGGCTTTGCTTGTTGTTGCAATGTTTTATGTTGCACAATATTTGTGCAGCGGTTTATCAAAAAGCAAGTTTTGAGTAAAAAAATACACTTTAATGAATTTTAGTGCACACAAACACAATATAATACCCAATATTTTGGTAAAATATAAAAGGTGATGTTATGCCAAGTAAATTGATACCAAACACATCACGCTTTAAAATTACATACGCCTGTGGAACAGCAACAGATTACTGCACCTAAAAATCTCCATAGGCGATGATTTAAAAGGCTTCACAGATTACGAATTTAGAGTTACACAGGAGGTTTGGCCCTAGAATCATTGCTCTTGTTCTGATGTTTACAGTGATACCTCACATGTGTGGTGTGATTACTGTTTATGTATACATGGGGGGCCTAAGTGCATGTTTAACATTGGGGGAAGGGGACACTTTAATTTTTTAAGAACATTTATTATTTATGTTATTTAAATACATTTTTTACACTGTACCTTTAATTTTTTTTGGATCAAATTTATTGGTATCCTAAGGTACGACCCAAAACGGAAAGCGACAAAAGTGAAAGTGGCGAAATCCTTATTGCTTTTTGCCTCTAATGTTGCAGAAGGGGGAAAGAACCTCCATTGCTTCCACTCTTCACAGTGCACCTGACGCCACTGGCTACATGAGTTCTGGGCTCCCCTGTGGAATGGAAGAGCCCGGGGGGCAAACTACTTCCAACGCCCGTAAAAGTGATCAAGCGATAGTATAGCCACTCAGATCAATTTTACATCAAAGAGATTTGTCTCTTAAAAAAGTTAGACCATAGTCTCAGCTATGATCCTGGTGTAGCCAACTAAATACAAGGCTGTATATATATATATATATATATATATATATATATATATGTACAGTGGTATTGAGGTGGTTAACCATGCAGAGATTACGTAACTCAGTATGTAAATTGCACATGTGTTTTTTTTTTTTTTTACTATTCCCATTGATGGAGGGTGAAGGTTTTTCTGAGCCTTACTTAATGTTGGAGAGAGGTTCTATGGTCTTCAGGTATTTTTCCTCTTCCCATCGGGGGGGGTTCTCTTCAGGAGATCCCACACCAAGTACTTGGTGGACTGACTTCAGCCGGTCCCTAAGGAGCGGGGTCCACCTGGCTTCAGCCTAGGAAAAACAGAGTCCTTTGCCCCTTTCAGGAGCATTGCACCCCAAAAGTTTTCAGGGATTGAGATTCTACCTCTTCAAAGATCGGTCTGTTACTGTATTCTCATGCACCTTTTTTCTATACTGTGATTTCACAGTTCACTTTTTTGTTCACAGGAGACTCAAAAAGCACCACACAGTTGAGCTCCATAAAAAAAGGAAATAAAAAAAGTATGTAAATTGTACGCTAAGCTATGCATTTGCTTCTTGTGTCTCACTAGGGAGAGTTCCCTTTACTTCCTGTCCTCGAGATACAACAGGATGCCTCACCAACAGGGTGGGGGATCCCCTCAAAAACATTCTGGATCGAAATGAACTTTAAAGCCATCTTAGCCTCTATTTGATCTACAGTTGGCATGGTGTCACACATGTGATTAATTATGACACCAGTCATTCAATGGCTTGACAGTTCAGTTGAGAGCACAAGGAACTGTGACAGTTAGCTTTCCCTAAGTTTTCTTTTTAAAGGGTGTCCACTAAAGGTAAAGTTTAGTCTTGGCAAGGTTTTTAGATGTGTATTGTGGATGTTAACAGTCCAATGTTAATATGAATATGTGTAATTGCATGTAAGGAAGCAAAATTTGAATTTTTTCGGCAGTTACAGAAAATCAAAACTGGTTGTGAACTGAAGCTCTATATATATATATATATATATATATATATATATATATATAATGTAGTATAATAACATTAAAGCAAAAAAACTCTAATTTAGAGATATTCCTCAAATGCCACAAAGGAAAGAAATTCAGTTTGTGTGCAATGAAATGACATCATCGCTGTGCTGTACATAGCATGGGCAGAGAGCAGAGCTGTGGGAGGGGCCCAGGAGGCCAACCCACTACAAGCTGCCTACAGGAAAAACAAAAGAGGGGGCGGAGACAAGACCAGTCACCCTGCACAAGGAGAGAGAGCAGCAATGACCGGTCTTTATTACAGGAAGCTCCTGCATTGAGGCAAAGTGCAAAATGTTTTCTCCAGGACTACTGTACAGATGAAAGCAATAAACAAAATACTCCAATAGTAAATCAAGAATACACATGATTCTTGTATATAGACAATATTTTTTTTTTAGTTTGCAGTTTAGCTAAAGTCTATCGAAAGTCAAAACTTTTTTTATATCATTTGGATAGAGTGGAAAATGGTCAAAATCCTTGTCAGGTTTTCTTTTATCATCTGTTTCTCATTGGAAAGACCTTCTTTCACTTCCTGTTCTGCAGACACAATAAAAGAAAATCTTTTCCAGGTGAGAGAAATCTCCTCAGTAGTCACCAGAATGGGTATCCCCTTTGGAAGATTTTCCTCTATTCCTATTTTGGTGACAACTCCAAATTTTAGAATTTCCCTCACTTTCCCCCACTGCTGGTAACAATGTCCACCAGGAAAAATATAGAGGGAGAATCTCCCCAGCAGGGACACAAACAGCAAGATGTAAACTCTTTATCCAAAGGTAGAAAAAATGGCTTTAGATACACTCTAAATTACAAAATAGTTTGTGTTGAAATTATACATTATATACATTTTTAAGTGAAAGCGATCTTTTTTAATTATTTGGGTAGATCAGTGGGTCTTCTATAAATTCAGAATTCTTGTTTCCACAGCTTCTTTCGAAAAAAATGTAATTGAACAAAAAATACAAATCCATCATGTTTCACAATTCTCAATTCTAAGTCGATTGATTCAATGTAAAGCAAACACAATTCTTCAATATAGCATCTGGTAATTAACCTTAGAGCATGAAACATTTCACCTGACTTCATGATGGCAAAATGATGATGAATTCCCTGTACTAGTAACAGCAATTAAGTTATTTTGCATGTTTTTCAGAAACCGGAAAAAATGCTCACCTTTGTCTCCTGCTTAATATGATCCAATCCGTCCTTCTGGCTCCTACTTGCTAAATCCTAATGCTATAAAACCAATGATGTACTGTATATGTAGAACTAGGCAGCACAGTGCCTTACTAGTTAGCACTTGTGTCTTACAGCACTTGGGTTTCAGGTTTGAATTCTGGCTAGATCACTATCTACATGGGGTTTGCATGTTCTCCCTGTGGTTGTGTGGGTTTTCTCTGGGTGCTTCAGTATCCTCCCACACTCCAAAGACATGCTAGTAAGTTGCTTGGTTCCTCTCTAAACTGGCCCTAGTGTTTGGGATACAAACCTTAGGCCGCGTACACACGGGCGGATTGTCTGCCCAACTTAGTCCGCTGAACCGTGTTTCAGCGGACAATCCGCTCGTGTGTGGGCTTCAGCGGACTTTTTCAGCGGACAGTCTGACGGACTAAGTCTTTCGGAATTTCCGTAATTTTGTCCGTCCAAACTTGGTTTTGTCCGTCAAAACTTGGTTTCAGCGGACAGTCCGCTCGTGTGTAGGCAAGTTGGACGGACTAAGTATGGCGCATGCTCAGAAAGGATTTACACGGCCGAAGGTTGCATTGCAGTGTATTGGACGTCGTATTTCTAGTCCCGTCGTACGTGCTGTATACGTCATCGCGCAAGCTTTCAGCGGACTGTCTGTTCATCGTGTGTGGTCAAGTCCGTTCATTCAAAAGTTGAACGGACTGTCTGTCGGATTGTCTGACGAACTTAGTTGGCCAGACAATCCGCCCGTGTGTACGCGGCCTTAGATTGTAACTCCTTCAGAGTCAGGGACTAATGCGAAAGTACAGTATGTAGCCGCCTCTGAAGAAGAGAGGTTAACCCTCAAAACGCATAAGCCATATGGGATGGTGCGGGGTCTTCCTGTGGTACAAACCATGCTTGGTAGATCTCATGTTAGTCATGGCTCATTCTGATGATGTGCTTGTTCACTGAAATTGTTTGGGAGTATAATATTTGCTTTTTTTTTTATTAATAAAAAGTATACAGTATTAAGGGAATTCACTAGACTGTTTTTTAGTACTACCTATAACAATTAACCTGTAGAAGAAAGATGCATATACTTACCTATTTTCAGGTCACGCTGGTCCGGTCACGTGATGGGCTCTCCTTTGTCAGCTTGGGTTCGAGGGAGAGGAGGGGGTGCCAACAATGGATGGACAATAGTAAGCCTATGGGTGACATCACTGCTCCTAGGAATTGGCAGCCATTGTCTGAGAGCTCTCTTCTCCCCCCTGTAGCCAGCACTGGCCTAACACAAAGGAAATAACATGACCAGACTGGGGCGACCAGAAAATAGATAACTATATGCATCTTTCTTCTATTAGTGTTAGATGGTGGGGGCGGCCAGTTTTAAGATTAGTTAATGATATCCTTGATTCCTACTTTACATTTGCAGTTTTCATTAAAATAATACATGGTGATGGAGGTCCTTGTGCAGGAATTTCCTGTTATGAGGAGACAAACCTCTGTTTCTCCATTGTTTTCCTGCTTTGTCACCTTGTCACTTGGGCTTCCAATGGAGAATACAAGTGGCCATTTCAGGACACATTAGACAAATATGGACCACTGTTGTCACCATGCCCAGAGCCTGAACCTGCCTGAAGAAATTCCATGCAGTCATTGCGGAAGTGCATGTAGACTGTAAGTGGATGCAAAAAGGTCAGTAAAAAGAAAACTCAGGCAGAGGGTATCTCTTGAAAAGCTCGGAAATGAGGTAAAGAACAGATTGTGGTGGGAACCCAGACCAAATTCTTGGTTAAACCTTGTGTAGTGCAAGTCGGATCCCCAATTGAGAATAATCTTGTCTCCAGGCTTAGTGCCCAATCACCTGTACCACTTGCCATAATGGCAGTCCAGTCCATGGATGTCTTCTGAAGGTATATTGCAGAAACAATAGGAAGAGCGGTGGGCGGAATAAACTGAAAAACCAGTGCAGACCTTAGGTGAGCCCTAGGAGGCGTTAAGGTAAACATTCTGTACCCCTCCCTCCTAGATTGTAAGCTCTAATGAGTAGGGCCCTCTGAATCCTCCTCTGTTGAATTGGGTTGTAATTGTACTGTCTGTTCTAATGTTGTAAAGTGCTGCGCAAAATGTTGGCGCTATATAAACCCTGTATAATAATTTATAATAATACCTACAATCAGAAAATAAAGAACAGGATCTACCATGGAAGTAGTCAGACTATCAACTACAGGGAATGTGTTCTGCCCTCCGTAAAAGAAAAGGTTAACAAGGATCAGCCTGTGCAAACATCCTCTGAATGTCTTCTGAGATCATAAGTGAGGATTCATTTTCTCTATAAGAGAGAAAATGAGTAAGGTCACTGTCCCTTTAACATGCAATACAATCACATATGCCGTAATAGCCATTCCATGAGTTTAGTAAACAAGTTAACATTTCCTGGTAATTCTGCTGCCAAGAATGCAGATTGGCCAATAGTAACGATCGTGACTTGACAAATTATTAAAACCAGACATGTTGCTAAATTTATCATAGCTATGTGCTTGCCGAGTCATTGTCATTCTTCTTCCATGAGGACCCTCAGAGCTATAAAAATATCTGCTTGTTCTCAGATAATTAAACTTTCTGTCTATTTAAATGTGTGATGTACATATTTATTGAGAAAAAAATGCTAAAAATAAAAAAGCTGTTTAACTGAGAATGGATTTCCCAGTGTTGGATTGAACGCAGGAGAGTTTGATATGCTGCTGGCTGCTCCCCGATTTACAGGACCCCTGCAGTAAAATCTTATCCCATCTCAGCACATCTCTCCTTTTTAGCTCCATTAGAACTAGGATTCCAAGAGTGCAGGACACATGGTGCTAGTTCTACACTTCCATGCTTGGGTTGTATGTAAGGACAATAGGCAGCACCCTTAACCACTTCAATACTGGGCACTTATACCCCCCTTCCTGCCCAGGCCAATTTTCAGGTTGCAGCGCTGTCACACTGTGAATCTCCCTTCTAAATCCTATTTTAAGTACCCTGTAGAAGGAAGACGCTTATATGTACCTATTCTCAGGGCACTTCGGTCCAATCATGTGATCTCCACCTCGGCCAGCTTCAGTAGAGGGCACCAGCAATGGATGGAATGCCTGGGAGATGTCATCACCCATACATATACTAAGGGGCATTTATTGTCGGCACTCCCTCCTCTCCCCTGAATTTAGATGCTGGGAGCCAATTACATGACATGACCAGAGCGCCCTGGCAATAAGTAAGTATAAGCATCTTCCTTCTACAAGGTAGCTAGAATAGGGGTCAGGAAAGGAGTGGGAGCCATTTTAGGCTTAATTAGTTGAAGCCTGGGCTTATTTTTTAAGTCTGTCTCCATAGCGTTTTAAGCCACTCAACAACTTTAAAGGGCATTGCTTACTTTGGTGTGCACTTTGAGAAAAGATAAATCCTCCAGTTTGAGCTACAGCAGCCATATTGGGAAAGCCTGTATCCTGAATGGACTCTCACCAGGGAGCAGACTGAGTAGGACTGCTCGTACCTTAACGTTATAATAAACACACACTGTTTAATTTACTTTGTTCTTTCTATTTCTGTATATGGATGATGGCACTATAATTATTATTTTAATTAAAAAAAAAAAACATCTAAGTACCATTTTGATAATCGATATACAGCTGTCACATGACCCAACACTTTCCCAGCCTGGCTGCAGGGAAACATGAGCAGGAGCTTGTAGTCCTCTGCTGCTGGTTACATGGTAAAAACAAAAAACAAAAAAAAAAACTTTGGAGTACAGAGTAAAAATAAATCATTAAAGAGGAAGTAAACCCTGATGGGTTTACTTCCTCTTTTTTTCCCTGCATAGGTAAAGCATAATGGACTACTATGCATCGCATAGTAGCTCATTATGTGTCACTTACCTGACACAGGAGCCAGCGAAGTCGCCGCTGATCCCTGTAGTCCGCCGCATCCATCTTGCTGGTGGCGTCTCGCAGCTCCGACCAATGACAGCGGCGAAGCCGCGATGACGTCACTCCCGCGCACGGGAGTCGCGTCTCGCAGCTCCGCCGCTGCCATTCGGCGAAGCCGCGATGATGTCACTCCCGCGCATGCGCACGGGAGTCGACAAATTAGGCAAATCCATTCTTGGACTTGCCGCATTTAGTGCGCCTGCGCGCCGCTGTCTACGGCGCATGCGCCGTAGACAGCGGTGCCCATTTTCGGGCAAATATCTCCTAAACCATATAGGTTTAGGAGATATTGCTTGGACCTACAGGTAAGCCTTAATCTAGGCTTACCTGTAGGTCAAAGTGGTTTGAAGGGGTTTACTTCCTCTTTAATATCAATAAACTGTTTTAAGTTGTCATACACATACATATTTGAACCCCAATCTTTATTATTTGGGCAATAACATGGTGTGGGCAGCATTCTGTCAGTCATAGTCTGTGCCACACCTTTCCAGCCTGTCTTAGCCCTTGTACACACGGTCGGAGATTCCGACAACCAAATCCGTCGGATTTTGTCCGACGGATCTTGTCCGAAACTGTTGCATACACACGGTCGGACAAAGTTGTCGGAAAATCCGATCTTTCAGAACGTGATGACGTAATTTCGTTACGATGGGACTACGTTCAGGCTAGTAGCCAATAGCTTTGATGTAGGAATTTAATCTGAGCATGCGTGGCACTTTGTCCGATCGGAATTCTCTACACATGTTCGGAGTATGTCCGATCGGAGCATTTTGTCGGAAAATATTTCCGGCAAGTTGGAAAATTTGGTCCGACGGATATTCCGACGGAAACTGTCCGATGCAGACCACACACTGTCGGAATATCCGACAAAACGCTCCGATCGGACACATTCCGTCGGAATCTCCGATCGTGTGTACAAGGGCTTAGAATAGGAGGAAGGTGAAGCCTCCATTAATCTACATGTAGAATCCCACCCCCATTGTGTTTAGCTGGTTAGTGAGCATGGAGGAGGAGGGAGGGAGTGGGCTGTCATTTACCACCGTATATACACCCACATGTATGGCTCTATAGTCACATGGGCTGCTCAGATGTGATGGGGAGGAAATATTCAGCATAGAAATTCACTGAAAACTGAGCATGTCCAGAGCTGCCAACCCTGTTCTGCAAAATCCACAACTGCATCGGGGACATGGACAGAAGGTTCAGATAGAAATCAGCAGAATCAACCAGGATTTTTGCAGAATACAGAAAACAAATCTCATACTGACTGAGTGAACATGGACAGCATGTAATAGACCATTTATTGATTGATGATATTGTTTTTTAATGATGATTTATATGATGTGGGCTTAGCGACACTTTAAAGAACAGCACCAGTCAAGATTTTAGCAGGAAGCAGGGAAGCATGTGCATAATTGTCAGCACTTTAAATGTGGTGTTCATACTGTTAACTGTTATTACAGATACAGCACTTGATATACCCTGTATAAGTTAGTTCAATTTCCCTTTCCTGTTTTGATTTGCTCAGACCCTTGCATGTGCTTTATGGATGCCTAAAGTTAACCACCTGATCACTGGAAAGTTTTACCCTTTTCATGACCAATACCATTTTTTTGCTATTCAGGACTGTGTTACTTTAACTGCCATTTGCTCAGTCATGCAACTCTGTAAACCAAATGAAATTTATATATTTTTTTCACAGAAATATAAAATTATTTTGGTAGTATTTGATCACCACTGAGTTTTTTTTTATTATTATAAATCCAATTTCTTTATAAATCTAGGCCAAAATGGATTCTGCTACATGTCTTTGGTAAACAAAAAATCCCAATAAGTGCGTATTAATTGGTTTGTGTGAAAGTTATAGCATCCACAATCTATGCTATACAGCAGGGATATGCAATTAGCGGACCTCCAGCTGTTGCAGAACTACAACTCTCATGAGGCATAGCAAGACTCTGATAGCCACAAGCATGACACCCAGAGGCAGAGGAATGATAGGACTTGTCGTTTTGCAACAGCTGGAGGTTCCGTTAATTGCATATCCCTGCTATACAGCATGGGTGCTCAACCTGTGGCCCTCCAGCTGTTGTAAAACTACAAGTCCCACAAGGCACTGCAAGGCTGAACAGTTACAAGCATGGCTCCCAAAGGCAAAAGCATGATGGGACTTGTAGTTCTGCAACAGCTGGAGGGCCACAGGTTGAGCACCCATGGTATACAGTATATACTGGAATTTATGCAGCTTTTAAGCAGCTCTGACTTTCTGACTGCCTATCACATTTCTTGAGATGATAAAGTGCCAGGCGCTAACTGACACTGGCTGGGAGGAACACTAAGTGACTCTAACTGACACTATCTGACATCGATAGTGACACTAATATAGTGATCAGTGATAATACTGTACACTGTCACTGTACTAATGACACTGGCTGGGATACAGAGGTGATCAAGAGGGCAATCGAGGTGTTAACTGTGCCTAACAAGTGTATGTGTGCTGATTTTACTCACAGACTTGCTGGCTTTTCTTCCTGATCTCAGTTCTGAACTGTAAGTGAGATCAGGAAGCAGAACCAGCCAGATCTGGGTTTTGTGTTTACTAACACACACCGATCTCTGTTAAGACTTCTGTAATGTCACAGTAGTTTAGCCCCTGCCCTTACTGTCACAGAAGTCTCAGACCCGGGAGACTAATATAATGTATAGATGACCTCAGAGGTGTAGCTTGAAGCTTGTGGGCCCCGATGCAAAAATTCACATGGGACGCCTCCCACTACTTCCAACGTGCGTGCAAATACATACACCGCACACCAAGATACTCAAAGTGGCTTAAGAGTTTGGAGTTCCCAGAGTTCCTCTTTACAGAGGACAGGGATTACCACTGGAGAATCAGAGGACAGGGACCTCTGGCAGGTCACTTGGCAGAGCTCCTTTCCCATGCCAGCACTGTATATAGCCCCCCCCCCCCCCACCACTCACACACATACACACTACACAGGGCTCAAATCTTTTTCCTTTACACACAGGTGTAAGGTGTATCTGGCTTTCATGTTGCCCTTCTGTTCTGTGAAATTCTCTGGTCGGAACGGCAGTGTAGTAGTAGGCAGATGCACCCCCGTGCAGATCATGGCTAAAACTGGCTGTGTTGTAAAGGAATGTGATTTCAGCCCTGTGGAGGAGGAAGAGCTTAGAGTGCTGTAATGGGAAAGGGGAGCTCAGCAGCCGGGCATAGCATGCAGGGTGGAGGGTAGTGCTCAGGGGGCTTTGGGAGGGGGGCAACGTAGATCTGGGAGGGCAAAGCCATGTGATTCAAAATCTGGAGCCTGCAGCCCTTCAGGGACCCCCCAAGGAGGTGTTAAGGGATTTGTTTTAGCAATTTCTGAAGGTTTCTCTGTCAGTGTTGGCAGGTGTTGGGGGAAGGTCACCTCTCGGACATGTGTGTCTTTTCCCCAGTCAGGGAAGTGGGGTGAGTAGACATCCCCAGGTGGGGGAGGGGGTGGTACAGAGAATCCCAGCTGGTGACTAGGAGACACTGAGCAGTGCCATACCTCACCAGTGACATTGGTCCCATCGTGGCTACATGACAGCACTCTCCACCTCTTGAGATTGGTTACTATTCCATGTTGCCAGCACACAGCACAGACACTTCCGCATCATGGGCTGTTCTCACCTTGTGCTCCTCTCCATTCAGGAAATGGCTCACAGCTTCCCCCTAGCCAATGGGAACAGAGGGATGTGGACTGTGGAAGGCAAAGTAGAAGCCCAGTACTGGAGCGAGGATGTGGGGCTCTAGGGCAGATCGAAGCTGGATTTTGTAGAGGATATGATAATATGACAGGGAGGCTGCCGGGGGCCCCCTGGAGCTAGGGGCAGGGTTGCAATTGTGACCCCTGCAACCCCTTATGCTACGCCCATGGATGACCTCTATCTACATATAGCTTTGGGAACATTGAAGGAATAAATTACTCTCTGTGTGGAAAAATAAATGATATTACAGGCATGCAGTTACTATTATAATCCTTTTTTTTTTGTAAGTTCCTTTTTACATAAGCACAACAGGGGACTGGATTTTTGAGTAGGTGTTACATGTGATGGGAAAACATACATGCTGGGCTCATCATATTGTATTAGGTAATTTTCAAGCTCGGGTGAAAGATGGCTCGGATCACAAAGTCATTAAATTTAGACACGTTAATCCAGTAACATCTGCTCGTGCTTTGTATGGGATAATTACTCTTTATGTTAAACTACATAGATGGGAAAAAATAAAATAAAATACTAATCCTAAAATTATCCATTATATCTTGACTTGTATGAGTAGCGTACTTCCATCTGCATTCGTGCAATTTGGCAGGTTATAGGTTTTTTGGGAAAGATGTCAAGATCCATCAGTAGACTTGGAGAGCAGCAGGGAATTGAGCCGTAGAAAGAGTCTGAGAAAAGGATGATCTGAGGTCTAAAGCTCGGCACCAAGTTTCCAAGTTTCTTAGTCATACAGCATTCCTCCGTAAAGAGGAGAATTCCGAGCATTTTACAGATACATAGTGCCTGTGTTACTGTGGTTTTTTTTTTGTTTTTTTTTTACTAATGGAAAACAAAGATTTTATCATAAAAAATAATAGGTAGTAGGTGTTGGGCCACCCACATATGGCACAGAGGCAAAACAGTAGTATACAAAATTTTTGCTAAATTTTTGTGCTGATTTGTGGGACATATTTTTTAGTTTGGTGTGAATATCCCCCCCTCCCTTTTCAGATTTATCATTAGGGTTAAGTTGACTTTATGACCATGCAAGTCAAAGCAACAGGTTCACTGTAATGGTGGCACCAGTAGCTACTTTCCTACCCATCAAACCTTTCCCATATTAGCAAACATTGCAGCTGTGCTAATATGAGAAGATTCTGTTCTATTCTTCTTACCATAAATTGAGTTCTGTGTTATCCACTGCATGTACAGTACAAATCAGAGAGCCCCAAAAAGTCCATAGGAGGCAATGAGAATGTACTTTCCAACATCTGTTCTCTGTACCTTACCGTTGCTCTATCAACCAGTTTAGGTTGAATTTTTGCATCTTACCAGTCCTTAGATGTGGTGGCTGCATTTGTTTTAATATTTTTCAGGCTAAAAACATTTTCAGCAAGTACAAGAAATACCTGTTGATCTCCTGTGAGCTGGAAAGAAAGCACAAACATTGTATTCTTTATTTTGTAAACTATTCTCAATCCAACATGTGTTGGAGATGAACATAGGTAGACATATTTTAAGCCCACCTTAGATTGCAAGCTCCTTGAGGGCAGGGACTTATGTGAATGTACAATATATATGTGAAGCACTGTGTAAATTGACAGCATTATGTACAGTAAGTATCTATAATAAAAGTCTAGCCTGTGTAACAACCATGGCTTCCTCCATAGTTACAGTGTGGAAACCCAGGAACAGGAAATGTGCTAATGGCACAATTATCAGACCAAAATAAAGGTAAACCCACAAATATTTCTCAGTGGGGGAGATGTACTAAAATGGTGTACACAGAATCTGGCGCAGCTGTGCATGGTAGCCAATCAGCTTCTAACTTTAGCTCTTTCAATTAAAGTGAAGTTCCACCCGCCCCTTTAAAAATTAAAAGTCAGCAGCTACAAATACTTTAGCTGCTGACCTTTAACATTAGAACACTTACCTGTCCTGGAGTCCATTGATGTTGGCACCTCAGCTGATGGTTACATCGGCTGATCAGGTGCTGTCGCCGCTGTTGTGGATAGGGGAAGCCTTTTCGGCTTCACGGTCGGGTCCCTACTTTGCATGCACAAAGCGCGCTGTGCTCTCTCACTGGCTGGCAGAAGGGGAGGGCGGAGGAGGGGGGCAAAGCTGCTGACGTAATTTGCCGCAACCCTGTCTCCCAAAAGTGGGGACAGGGTACCTGTAAAAAACAGATACCTGCTCCCCCTCCTCCCTGAAAGGTGCCAAATGTGGCGCCAGCGGGTGTATTCCAAAAGCAGTTTTTTGATTTTGAACATGTGACCAGCAGCAGAGGACTAGAAGCTCCTCCTGCTTATGTTTCCCTGCAGACAGCCTGGGAAAGAACTGGCTCGTGTGATATCGATTAGGAAAAAAGGTACTTAGATTTTTTTTTTTTTTAATAAAATAATTACAGTGTCACCATCTACATACAGAAAAAGAAACGAAAATGTATATTAAACAGTGTGTGCTTAGTATCACTTTAAAGTGTTCGTAAAGGTTAAAACATTTTTATTTTTTTAAAATTAAAAAACATGTTATACTTTCTTGCTCTGTGCAAGGGTTTTGCACAGAGCAGCCCCAATCCTCCTCTTCTGGTTTTCCCCAATGGTGTTCCTGGCTCCTCCCCTTCATCTGATGCCCCCCTACAGAGAGCTGCTTTCCCTCGGTGGCACCAGTGAGTCCCGCTGCTGCGCCCATTGACACAGACAGTGGAACTCAGCCCCCCCCCCACCCTGCTCCTGTGTCGCTGGATTTGATTGACAGCAGCAGGAGCCAATGGTTACTGCTGCTATCAATCTATCCAATGAGGATGGGGACAGTGGCTGGAGCCACTTGGCTCCTGCACATAGAAAAGTGGGGGCTCTGGGGGGCAGCTGAAGATTTTTTTTTACCTTAAGCATTGAACGCATTAAGGTGAAAAACCTGGAGACTTTACAACCCCTTTAAGTTCTGCAGCACGTTTATAATTATTATAATTTTGTACTAGTATATAAGCTGTATTTCTTTCTGACTTTCCGGAATTCTTTAAAAATAATGACTGCTTGGAGAATTTGCACAACAATACACAGAAAAATAATTAAAATAACATACAATGGAACTGCATTCGTTCTCGATAACATTTGTGTGTCGGAGGTCTGTCTGGGGCGGAGATCCTTACTCCGTTTAAATTCTAATGAAAGTGATGTTTCTTATGTTGTCTTCTTTACTCCATTATTACAGACAGAAGTCTGTCTTATGAGGACGGGAAGGGGAATCTGATCCCATCTAATTGAAGCTCTGTCTCTTCAGCTCAATGGGTCACAGAATAGCGAGGATGTCTTCAGTTGTACTCCATGTTGTCTGTGAAAATAGAGCCACTACTAAAACATGTCTGTGCCGTTTATCTCTTGTAAATCTTTCACTACATTGTACTTCGTTATTTGTTTTACTTGCGAGAGGAGCCAGTGTATAGTAATGGAGATGCAGCAGAGTAGGCCAAACTGACATTTACAATATCTGACATGATTGTTCTTCGATGAGAAACAGATTTTGGAAGTAGAATGTTAGAGCAGAATTCTGCTATGGGCAGCCATAAGAATCATACCTTTCTATGGACCACAACGATATTTTAGCCTCTGTGTTATCCATGGAAGGTATTAGCGGAATGGAGTTAAATGCCCCTTGAACCAGTATTGTGGTCCAAGCAGGGGCGGACTGACCATTGGGCCACTCGGGCACTGCCCGAGGGCCCCGTGCCACTAGGGGGCCCCATCAGGGTTGCCAGCCTCAGTAAAACCAGGGACAGTATGTAAAAATCTGTGTTTTTTTTTACATGTCTCTGAAATATCCCTAATGCCGCGTACACACGATCGAATTGTATGACGTACTTAGTCCGTTGAAACGCATTTCACCGGACAATCCGCTCGTGTGTGGGCTTCAGCGGACTTTTTCAGCGTGAAGTCTGGAGTACTAAGAAGGTCGGTTTGCACACCAATCTTCCCATCGTACTTTGGTTTCAGCAGACAATACGTTTGGCAGTATGCTAGTCCGACGGACTAAGAATGGCGCATGCCCAGAAAGGATTTACAGGGCGGAAGCGCTCTGTCTTGTAAAACTAGTGTTCGTATTGAAGCTAGCATATTCGTCATGCTGCTAATTTTGTGATTTTTTAATATAGCATATTCTTTTTTTCTTCATAATGCGAGGAAGTTACTTTGCTGCTTATATTCACACAGAGTTATCACAAATGTCTTTATTCATCCTCATCCTATGATTAATATTCCAATTCGAAACAGGTACCAACTGATCCACGCGTACCGAAAGACAGATACAAACCTCACAGGCAGACTGCGCCGCAGAAAACGGACGAATTAAGCTGAAGTCTGAAAAGCGCGAATCGTCTCTAACTAAACTTCAACTAACGCAAAGTCAGCAGAAGGAGCCCAAAGGGTGCTTTGCTGTGTCTTGGACTTCCTATTTCTAGTCCCGTCGTACGTGCTGTACGTCATTGCGCAAGCTTTCGGCGGACTGTTTGTGTATCCGTGTGTGGCCAAGTCCGTTCGGTAGAAAGTCTGCCGGATTGTATGACGGACTAAGTACGTCATACAATTCGATCGTGTGTACGCGGCATTACTGACATCCTTTTGGTCTAAAAATCCTTAGATTATAGCTACCCTACCTCTCCAGTACCTTCTCAGCCAATAGAAACATGTCTGCGTATACTGTGTGATTGTATACTGTGTGTGTGTTTGTGTATACTGTGTGGCCCCATAATGTCTGATTGCCTGGGGGCTGCATAATCTCCTATTGCCCGGGGGGCCCCATGAGTTGTCAGTCCACCCCTGGGTCCATGGCAGTCACCCCAGATAACTGGAAGATGCTAACAAGTTGAATCACCCAAAGTTCTCCTGTGTCGCTCTGGAACTCAAGCTGAATTTTTTTCTTTTAGATTTGGATTATTTGGAGAAGTATTGGAACCCCAGGTTTTTATTTCTCCTTGTGCTTCCATTTGGGGGATGGCCAATCACACTCCCTGTCCG
Organism: Lithobates pipiens; assembly: GCF_037356315.1. Taxonomy (NCBI): domain Eukaryota; kingdom Metazoa; phylum Chordata; class Amphibia; order Anura; family Ranidae; genus Lithobates; species Lithobates pipiens. The sequence continues at coordinate 236,390,574 of NW_027507790.1, forward strand.
TGACACTATAAAGATACAGTATGTGACTTCCACTACCTATAATATGTATGTGTCATCATTAGAGAGATCCCGACCATCAAAATTTTGGGATAATCCTCTGCAACAAAGACACAAGAAGCGCTAAAACTTGACATACGTTCAAACCCTTCTCTACTGTATTCAAACCTAAAAAATAAGCTGTAAAAGGTGCTAAATTACTGTAGTAAACCAAAAGCAAACCTTTATTATATTGCAGCTGTAGCACTGACCCCCGAAGGAGCGGCTGAATTTATTGGCCTTACCGTTACCTCCTTCACCTCGTATGCGTCTAGGGGTTTCCTGAGGTAGATGGCCCAAGAACTGTAGAGACTGACGACAGATCCACTTGAAGGGATTTTTATTTGCAAAAAGCAGTTAACAACACAATCTCTCAACATAGGATCAGAGGGTTTAGGTGAAAAGTCCAGGTACTCTTATGCCCCGTACACACGAGCGGACTTTTCAACATCCAAAGTCCGAAGGACCGAGTCCGTCAGACTATCCGATCGTGTGTGGGCTGCAACGGACTTTTGATTCGCCAAAGTCTGACGGACTTTAGAAATGAAGCATGCTTCAAATTTTCCCGACGGAACTCCGCCGGACCCGGTCCCCTTCGAAAAATTCGCTCGTGTGTGTGCTACTCCGACGGACTAAAACCGACGCTAGGGCAGCTATTGGCTACTGGCTATGAACTTCCTTATTCGAGTCGGGTCGTACGTCATCACGTTCGAATCCGTCGGAGTTTAGTGTGATCGTGTGTGGCCAAGTCCGTTCGGCCGAAAAGTCTGTCAGAACTCCGTCGGAACTCCGGCAGAACTCCTTTGGAAGTCTGTCGGACATAAGTCCTCTCGTGTGTACGGGGCATTAAAGTTAAATTCAGTAGGAAACAGTCTCTCCCTTTGAATAAATCCAGAGAATAGCCGTTCACAACTGGATCCTCACTCTAATTGGATAGTCCTTCTCTCACCAGGCCTAGCAGCCAACAGGGTGTTTGAGTCAGGAATAAGTCTCTCTCTGCCACAGACTTTGCTAGAAAACACGTGAGGGAAACTTGAAAACTTGTAGAACACTCGTGTGGTACCAGTATCTTGCAGCCGGTCCGGCGATACCGCACGAGATTGGATTTGCTTAGTTCCTTCAGCTTTTCCAGGCTCTTGTTGAAAAGCTAACCCCTGCATGGCCTTCTCCCAAAGAGTCCTCCCCTGGATAACTTCACAGTTGCTGGGCCTCTCCACTAACCGAGACGGCACCGGATCACCTCCAAATCCTTTTTTCAGTTTCCTCGCCTCGGGCTAGCCAGCCCCGAGACGTAAAGTCGGGTGGATCTGCACCCCAGGCCATGGAAGTCCTGGGGGCTAGTCAGGAGGACCAGGACCATACAGTCAGAACATACTTCTGGACCGCAACCCCGATACACTTGACATCCCCACCTCAAGTACCCCCTCCCAGAAAGCACAGCAAGAGGGACACTCCCACTGGGCTGGTTCTGAAAGAGAGCAACCTTAATGCACCCAACTAGACTGTGTTTCATGCCTACCAAAAGTGACAGCGCCCCCCATGGCCAGGCAGAACACCCTACAGTCCAGTCAGACTGATGCTGAGGTCAAAATTTAGAACAATTAGACCCAAACCAAACTACGGTTTTGAGGGTAACATTAAATTGAAAAACATATAGCGTGTGCTCTTCAGGAGCCAGCGCTACACAGCCTATCTATTCGTAGATGTGATGGCTGTATTTGTTTCCTTTTTAGGCTTTCTTTCTTCTGTTTTCATCGGGTGATGCAGCCAGCAGAATGTATCAATTTACATGGATGAGACAACCCCCTTAAAGAGGAACTGCAGTCTGCTCACATAATTTGTAATAAAAACATCTTTGCCATTCTGAAGCTTCCCTCCAACCACTTTGCACATTATTTTATATATATACTGTGATTCTGTACTTGCCAAATATGCTGCAGAAATCTCCCTTCACTGAGTCTGGCTGCAACCATTTTAACTGTGAGCAGCTAAAGCTGCTGCATGTTCACTTCCTGGATTTACACAGACACAGAGAGGCACACCTCCAGCTCTGCAGCTCTCATTGTCCCTCTTATGACTCATCCCCCTCCCTTCCTGGCAAACTCTCATGAGAGTGAGAGAGCTGTGCATGATGTCATAAGCCTAGGCTAATGACCAGACAAGAAACAGGAAGTGGACTGTATAAGGTATTTTCTGGCAACAAAAAAATGTTTTACTATCCAAAGTTAAAACAACAAGGGCAGAAGATTTCATAGATGGAAAGTTGAAAAAATTACTGAAGGTCCGCTTTAACACTGACAAGGGTGAATAAAATGATCAACTTTTATTGATCTGTGCAAAACCTTTATCTCAAAAGGAAAAAAAACACAGCTGTAACAGATTCAAAAGTGTCAATTGGAATTTGACTTAAATGTGTTAGTGTAGTTAAATCTGTAAATACATATAACACTACTTGATTTTAAATACTTCAAAGAGAAAAAGATGGAGATACCTCAACCCCAATTTATTGAGAAATTTAGGAAGTTTGCAAAGATGATCCTTTAAAACACAATGGGGGTTACTTACAAAAGGCAAATCCACTTTGCACTATAAGTGCACTTGGAAGTGCAGTCACTGTAGATATGAGGAGGACATGCAAGGAAAATAAAAAAACAGCATTTTTGCTTGTACATGATTGGATGATAAAATCAGCAGAGCTTCCCCTAATTTCAGAGCTTCCCCTCAGATCTACAGCGATGTACAGTGACTGCACTGCACTTGTAGTGCAGAATGGATTTCCCTTAAGTAAATCAACTTTTGGTACCCCAATGGCTACCAAAAAATTGACCAAACCATCTAAATGCAAACACTGATACTTTTTTTTAATGGCCACATAGTAATACGAATGTTAACACATTGGGGGTTATTTATGAAAGGCAAATCCACTTTGCACTGCAAGTGAACTTGGAAGTGCAGTCGCTTTAAATCTAAGGGGTGGATCTGAAATGAGGGGAAGCTCTGCTGATTTTATCATACAATCATGTGCAAGCTAAAATTATGTTTTTATTTCCCTTGCATGCCCCCCTCGGATCTACAGCGACTTTCCTTCCAAGTGTAAAGTGGATTTGTCTTTCGTAAATAACCCCCATTGTGTTTTAAAGGATCATCTTTGCAAACGTCCTAAATTTCTCAATGAATTGGGGTTGAGGTATCGCCATCTTTTTCTCTTTGAAGTATTTTTTCTGATCGACAGCGACTTTACTACCAAGTGCACTTGCAGTGCAAAGTGGATTTTCCTTTAGTAAATAACCCCCTATGTCAGAAGATCTGGCCTCATCTCAGGTGTTATGTCCCAATCTACCTGGTATTGTTCACCTTTAAACAAGCTAGGGTCCAGGAAGATTGGACGTACTCCTACCTGGGTGACCCCAGGATTTAAAGCTTATCTCCAAGAAAAAAAGGCCCCCTTTTCACTTCCCCTTCTCCACAACTTAATCTTTTATTTAAAAAAAAAAAATCTCCCCAGAAGTCCCAATATCTTATCTAAAATAACTCCTTGCACATCCCTGGTCTGCCTTCCTTTGGTCTACAGTATGGAAGGCTTGGGTCTGCAGAAACCATATGGCAGCACAGTGGTGTAGTGGATAGCACTTTTGATTAGTAGTAAAAAGGTTTGCTGGTTCGAATCCCAGCCACAACACTACCTGCCTGGAGTTTGCATGTTCTCCCTGTGCCTGTGTGGGTTTCCTCCAGGTACTCCGTTTTCCTCCCACACTCCAAAGACATGCTGGTAGGTTAATTGGATCCTGTCTAAATTGCCCCTAATATGAATGTGAGTTAGGGACCTTAGATTGTAAGTTTCTTGAGGGTAGGGACTGATAGGAATGTATAATATATATGTAAAGCACTGTATAAATTGATGGTGCTATATAAGTACCTGAAATTAATAAATACATTTCCTGATGATGTGGATGCTGCCCATTGCCTATTGGAACAGTCCATCACTAGGTCCTCATTGGGGTCCACTGTGTCGACGTGATGAAGGGTGAATTATGGACTTGTCAACTGAGCAGCGGAGAGCATAGAGAGGAATCCAAGATCACCTGCTAACTGATCACATGACAATGGATTCAGGAGAACTTTCCAGGGTTTCATAAAAAACACAAATTAGGTGGATGAAGGGGATGGGATTTTCTTTACTAGAAATGGAAGTGTGAAAGATTATGTCTGGGTAGATAGAAAGTAGAGGACTTGGCAAGGGCTTAGCTAGGCAAGTCAGTAAACAAAGAAATACAGATAACTTACAGGAAGCGAACCCATTGGTCAAGAACTGAACTCTGTATTGGTCAACTACCGAGAGTTGGTGATATCTCTTTAACTGGTTGAATGGCACGGTTGGGCGAAACTACGTTACCTTACGTTGCTTCGCCTTTTGGCCGCCCGCAGTGTGTGCCTGGAGTCGATGCAAGTGCCCGGCGGGTGGGTTGACCGCTGGGCACCCACGATCGCTAGTGACAGAGTGCAAACTGGAATCTGTGTGTGTAAACACACAGATCCCAATTCTTTCAGGGGAGAGGAGACAGATCGTGTGTTCATACTAAGTATGAACACCAATCTCTCTCTCCTCCTTGACAGTCCCATTCCCCCCAGTTAGAACACACCTAGGGAACACACACACCTAGGGAACACAATTAACCCCTTGATCGCCACCTAGTGTTAACCCCTTCCCTGCCAGTGACATTTATACAGTAATTAGTGCATTTTTATAGCACTGATCGCTGTATAATTGTCAGTGGTCCCAAAAGCGTGTCAAAGGTGTCCCATTTGTCCGCCGCAATATTGCAGTCCCGATAAAAATTGCAGATTGCCGTTAAAAACACTTTCCTTGCTACGTCTAAGCTGACCATAGATGGGCTGTGGGTGGCCTTGTCAACCAATGACTGCTGCTGCCTGAATAAGGTAGAATCAATAAATTTGCTCTCTCTGGCCAAAATTTTAGCCATCAATGGCCATCCTTACTCTGTGACTGTATCTATGGAGGGAGCCAGGCTGGACTTCAAACATGTCATCTACAATATATTAAGGTGGATTACAAATTTACAAAATTAAGATAAAATTATTCATGCTTTTTGTTAACCTCAAGCACATGTCATTTCTGGCCAGGTTATCAGGTATTTTCTATACTTGCTGAAAATGTTCTTAGCACTAAGGCCCCATCCACACCTGAGCATTTCAAAGTCGGGCGTTTTTACCGCATTTTTTACCGCAATTTTGCTGCATTTTTGATGCAATTTTGTACAGGTCACCAATGTAATAGGCAGAAAAATCGGCCACAAAGAAGCTCATGTTCTTTTTTGAGCTTAGGGCATTTTTCAGGTGTTTTGCTTCAGGTGACAAAACGCTCAGATGTGAATAGGTGCCATTGACATGAATGGGATTTTGCTTGTTAGGAGTTTTTCAGGCCTTTTTTTTGGGCGTTTTACGAGTATTTTATGAGCTGAAAACGTTCAGGTGTGAAGGAAGAAAACGACTGCAGCCACCACAAGGAACGTTTACCATTGTTGGCTTTTCATCTATGCTCTTCTCTCTCCTGTATATACAGTTAAGCAATTATCCCTTTCTACATAAAATAGGTAATTCTTTAAGCTAAACAAAAAATAGTTTTAATGACTTTTAAAAGAATAACTTAACAAACTAAAGTTTTGAGATGTTCTAAAGCAGCATGCAGCCATAAAAGGTACCCCTTTAAATTCATTGACTTTCCTTGTGTTACAGACCAGCTTTCTTTAGTCATCTACTTGATCTCGCTGTGGAATCCAAGAGACTTGACCTTGTGGTTGGAGATCATACAACATTCGTTGTTACAATTAATCAAAGCCGGGCATTAAACATTAGCATGCATTAATTGAAATATCCCTTTCTGGAAGGATTGAGTTTCCCATGTATGACCTGCAATTACATAAGAAAAATAGGGATGGAGATAAGAACAGCTGTAATTAATAACTAGAGATACAATCTGGTACATTATGGCAGTTGCTATAGATTTTTGGAGAGCATGGTTATTTTCATGATTCATCCTCAAAGCGTGTATCTGTGTATCACACATTCATTAACCAGAGCTAAAAGTATAACTAAGGGCAAACATTTTTTTTTTTTTTTTTTTTTAGATTATGATAGAGTTGTGTAGTAGAGCCTCTGTCAGGCTTTTATTGCTGTCTGTGTTCCCATTAGTAAGATTCACTTTCTCCAATTGGCCTGATCACTGATGTCACTAGGAAAGAAAAGGATGGGTAAAGCCAACATTGTGAGTTGTCACCAGAACAAGAATAGCGAGAAAATGGTCAAATGGAGACACTTGTTCCCATGAGAACTGTCTAACAAGGGGTATTCCTCACATTGGAAAGATATCATTTTGCACTTCCTGTCGAGTTTACAGTACAAAAAGTGAAGAGAAATCTCCCTAATGAAAGACAGATGGCAACAAAAATGGCAGTTGTTTGAACCCTCCCTTATTCTAGGCAAAAATTGAAAAAAAAAAAACATTAGCTTAATGCCGCGTACACACGACTGAACTTTTCCACAGACTAGGTCCGACGGTCTTCCCGACGGACTTTCAGCGGAGTTCCGACGGACTTTCCAAATGAACAGACTTGGCCACACACAATCACACCAAAGTCAGACGAATTTGAACATGATGACGTACGACCGGACTAGAATAAGGAAGTTCATAGCCAGTAGCCAACAGCTGCCCTAGCGTCGGTTTTCATCCGTCGGACTAGCATACAGACGAACTGATTTTTCCACCGGACTCAAGTCCGCTGAAAATATTTGAAACATGTTTTATTTCTAGGTCCATCTGACTTTTGGGGGAAAAAAAAGTCTGCTGGAGCCCACACACGATCGTAATATCCGACTGATTCATTCCGTCGGACCTAGTCCGCCGAAAAGTCCGGTTGTGTGTACACTGCATAGGACATACTTTAACCTCCCTGGTGGTCTGATTATGTGAGTATTTTTGAATTTCAAAGTGGTACATTGTTTTGCATGGAAATGTGTTGTTTTATATTGTAGGCCTGTAATCATTATTATTATTATTAGTCTAGTAAACATCCCGGGTATGATAAAGTTTGAAACACAAAATCATAAATTATAATTTAATAAATCATTATAAATAATTATAAAAAATAATAGTTACATAGTAGGTGAGGCTGAAAAAAGTACTCACCCTATGGTCCATGCCAACTGACCTTACTTTGTACAGTAAACATTTTTGGGGAACTGTATCAAATGCTTTTGAAAAATCCAGATACACCACATCTATGGACCTTCCTTTGTCTAGATTGCAACTCACTTCCTCATGAATGTTAATAGATTGGTTTTGAAAGAACGAGTCTTCATGAATCCATGCTGATTACTGCCAATGATACAGTTGTCATTGCTAAAATCTTGTATCTAGTCCCTTATCATCCCCTCCAAGAGCTTGCATACTATTGATGTTAGGCTAACTGGTCTATAATTCCCAGGTATGTATCTTGGCCCTTTTTTTTAACCCCCCTGGCGGTATTCCCGAGTCTGGCTTGGGGTGTAGATTTTATACCAAAAGCGGTAACCCCAAGCCAGACTCGGGACCACATCGCTGAATGCAGGGAGATGTTACTTACCTTCTGCCCTGGATCCAGCGATGTCTCCCCGCTGTACGCTCCGCTCGATCTATCATGGAGCCGATCTCCATTCCCTGCAAGCGTTGCGACGCATGGGGATGGTAAACAAAAAGTGAAACACACACATTACATACAGTATAATGTAATCTTACAGATTACATTGCTGTATGTAATAATTTCACATCCCCTTTGTCCCTAGTGTTCTGCCCAGTGTCCTGCATGCAGTTTTATATTATAAAAACTGTTCTTTATGCCTGGAAACTGGAGATTTTCCATAGCAACCAAAACTGTCCCTTTACAGCAAAAATGATTTTAGACCAGCTAGAAAACAGCGACAATAAATTAGAATCACTAGCAGAATTGAGCGATAGCGATTTGTGGGGAGATCCGTCATCAAATACTGAAAAGTAATGACAGTGACAATTCTGCAAGTGAGAAAATTTCTGTGTTTTTGATTTGATTACATTATTGAATAATTTTTATTATTGTTATATTATTATTTGGTATAATTATTTATAGTTATTTATTATATTATAATTTATGATTTCATTTTTCAAACTTTATCATACCCGAGATGTCTGCTAGACTCTAATTTGGACAGATTTAAGTGAGTTATTCCTAAGAATTACAGGACTACAATATAAAACGCCAAATTTTCATGCAAAATAATTGTACCGCTTTCACCACCTAAAATCTGCAATAATCATACCGCCAGGGAGGTTAATACTACATCGGCTTTTCTCCAATCAGCTGGTACCATTCCAGTCAGTAGACTGTTCATAAAAATTAGGAACAATGGTCTGGCAAACAGTTTACTGAGTCCCTTAAGGACCCTAGGGTGCAAGCCATCTGGTCCCGGTGACTTATTAATGTTACATTTTTCAAGCCTATTTCTAATTCTACCCTCTGTTAGCCATGGGGGGGCTTCCTGTGACGTGTCGTGAGGATAAACAATGCAGTTTTGGTTACTGAAGCCCCCCGATTCCCTCATGAAGACTGAGGCCGCGTACACACGGGCGGATTGTCTGGCCAACTAAGTTCGTCAGACAAGCCGACAGACAGTCCGTCCTACTTTTGAATGAACGGACTTGACCACACACGACGAACAGACAGTCCGCTGAAAGCTTGCGCGATGACGTGTACGGCACGTACGACGGGACTAGAAATTCGACGTCCAATACACTGCAATGCAACCTTCGGCCGTGTAAATCCTTTCTGAGCATGCGCCATACTTAGTCCGTCCAACTTGCCTACTCACGAGCGGACTGTCCGCTGAAACCAAGTTTGGACGGACTATATTACGGAAATTCCGAAAGACTTAGGCCGCGTACACACGGGCGGATTGTCTGCCCAACTTAGTCCGGACTTTTTCAGCGGACAGTCTGACGGACTTTGTCTTTCGGAATTTCCGTAATTTTGTCCGCTGAAACTTGGTTTTGTCCGTCCAAACTTGGTTTCAGCGGACAGTCCGCTCGTGTGTAGGCAAGTTGGACGGACTAAGTATGGCGCATGCTCAGAAAGGATTTACACGGCCGAAGGTTGCATTGCAGTGTATTGGACGTCGTTTTTCTAGTCCCGTCGTACGTGCTGTACACGTCATCGCGCAAGTTTTCAGCGGACTGTCTGTTCATCGTGTGTGGTCAAGTCCGTTCATTCAAAATTTGGACGGACTGTCTGTCGGATTGTCTGACGAACTTAGTTGGGCAGACAATCCGCCCGTGTGTACGCGGCCTTATGCCGGCCATACACGGTTCGAATTTCGAAAGAATTTTCTTTCGAAAATCGTATCTAAGAATTTTCGTATGAATTTCGCACCATTAGTGGGCTGCAGCAACAGCCGATTTTCGTGCGGAAATAAAATTTGAGGAATCGGACATGTTGGAAATTTTTAGAAAAACGAACGATTTTCTAATCAATGATGGGAGAATCGTGCGAGAAACGTAATAAGAAAAGAAAATGTATGGAGATAAAAGAAAATGTACGGAGATAAAAGAAAATGTACGGAGATAAAAGAAAATGTACGGAGATAAAAGAAAATGTACGGAGATAAAAGAAGATTCCCAGCCAAGAAAATTCTTTTCTGTACCAACATGAGGTGAAATTGAAGGCTTGGTCGGCCGAATTTCAAAAATCAATGGTGGCATCATGGGATCACAAAAAAAACGAATTTTCTGATTTTTGAAAAGAAAATTCGTTCGAAATTCGACCGTGTATGGCCTGCATTAGTCCGCCAGACTGTCCGCTGAAAAAGTCCGCTGAAGCCCACACACGAGCGGATTGGAACGTGTTTCAGCAGACTAAGTTGGACAGACAGTCCGCCCGTGTGTACGCTGCCTTAGGAGAAGAATAAATTCAATACCTTCTCCATCTCTCCATCTTTAGTAACTGGATTCCCTTCATCATTCTTTATGGGACCAATATGATCTGACCTCCCTTTCTTACTATATATTTACTTGTGTCTCCATTTGACGATTTCCTCTCTATTCAAAATGAGGCCCAAGAGACTTTTTTAGACACGTTATTAACAGTAAAAAATGTACATTTTATTGAGAATAAACATGTTAAAAAATGCTCAAGCTGAATATAAAATCATTCCTAGATTGTTAGCTCTAACGAGCAGGGCCCTTTGATTCCCCCTATCTTGAATTGTATTGTATTGTAATGTCTACCCCAATGTTGTAAAGCGCTGCGTAAACTGTCGGCGCTATATAAATCCTGTATAATAATAATAACAATAATAATAATTAATAGACATCACTCAAGATGAGGATGTAAATATAATTATGAATAATTCCATAAATATTCAACATTATAAATAGTTTATTCATATTGGACGAGCTGTTGACACGTTTCGCAAGACAACGATTACTTCATCAGATGTAAGAACTCATAGATGTCTATGGGGAAACCAGCTTTTTAGTATAAGAAATAAAAGTAAATTAAAAAAAGATCTCATACTTACAAGTCCAGTAAAGTAAAAATAAACCAACAAATTTCTGGGGGCAACAATGCAATGGCAAGAAAGAAAGCGGCTGTGCCGCAAGGGCTGGGGGAGCAAGAAAGAGATAGTACATAATATAGAATATACCCAAGAAGAGGGAAAAGACATGACCGGGTAATGGGCCCAAGGACCCACATTACAAGGATACCACCAAATGCATACAATAGTTAACTAAATCCCAAGAATCTCCACTGCTATTGTATCAGGATGCATTCGCTGTTCATTTTCCACCCCATCCAGCTGATTTTAAAATTCTTGTTGAGCCAGGTGGTGTTTGCAGGGCATGAATGTTGGCCGATTATGCAAAAGTCAGCCGAAAGTTAAGCTTTAGTCACAGCATGTTGTAACACTTGGTGGTCTATAAGACGAGCGCAACTTATAATTTAAGACCTGCTTATTAATGGCAGATCTTTGTGACTATCCATGCATTACTAGAGAATTGAAAGAATAGAAGTGTGGATATGGCCACACCGATCCTAACAGAAAACAGAAGAGCTACTGATAATAAACTTTTTTGGTAGACATTGGAGGGCAAAGTGGGAAAATCAGATAAAAAATTCATGAATAAGAAAACAAAACTTATGTCGGTGAAAACGATAATATGTAAAGTATATGTTTATCAATGACATGTATCCAAAGGTGGAAATAACTTCAAATGCTAAACAAGTAACTGGACATCGTATATCTAAGTTTCATTGGCCTTGCCTGTATCCCATCCAGTGATTAAGTGGTGCTATTGAGATAAGTGTAAACGATTTATGTCTGTGGTACCAAAATGATTATTCATTTAAATAAAAACCACATGAAAGCAGGCAGAGAGGGTCGGGGGAACGCAGACATCTGTTTGAAATTGCAGGTTGAGGAATGTCAGCGATGCCGCTATATTCTGATGTAAAACACATTATACTCATTAAGCTAATAGCGGTGAAAATATGATAATTTGGCTGGATGGTTGGAGATGATTTGAGAGATCATGAAGAGAAGTATTTTTCAGTTTCTATGTATGTGAAGCATATTGTACTATAAGCCTTTGTTAGAATAACTCCTGATTAATCCAATTATAGTGGGGCAAAGTGTTCCCTAATGATACTAAACAGCTATAAGGAAGATAAGAGAACGTAGAAATAATATCTGTGGATCAGTGTGCCAATCCAGATGAAGAGCGTGGTCAACTATTAAAGAGGTGTTTTAGTCCTGAATTCCAAATAAAGAAATAAAAATGTATCAAACCCTTACAGTTTGTTTTAATAAAAATAGCAGCCACAGCCTCAGTAGAAAAGCCTGTCCCTTTCCAGCATGCTGCAGAGAAGTAGTCTTGCTCTCTGTGTTGAAGCAGTGGTCTGCACACCCCCTGCCAAGTAAAGCTTATATAGCTCCTCAATCAGCACAACTCATGCTTCCTGCTGATCAGAGATCTCTAGCTGTAACTCAGACATCTGCAGAGAGACCACTGCTTCCACACAAGAAACGTTCTTTCTACAGCATGCTGGCAGGCAGGGCCGTCTTTAAGGCAGGGCAAAAGGGGCAGCTGCCCTGGGCCCTGTCATTGTTGTGGGGCTCAATGCAGCTGCCTCATACTTGCCAACTATCCCAGTTTAAATTCCCTTGTCCCTTGAAGTTGCAGTCCTGTGCTGTGTCCCGATATCTCAGTGTGAAGTGTGGCCGCCTCTGCCCTATTGTTGTGTACAGATGACTCACCTGCAGGCCCTGTGTTTATATGTAAATAACCGGTATTCATATGTAAATAGCGGCAGCATTACTAATAAATAGCTGCGGCCGGCGGCATTGATATGTAAATAAAGGTGGCATTCATATGTGTATCATGCTCCCCTGCAGTAAGGAGATGATGTACTGTAACCTCTAGCAATCAGTGAGCAGTATTACTATACAGTAATTTCTAGCAACCAATTAACAAGCAGAAATCATTTGCTGTAACCTCTAGCAACTAATCAGTGAGCCGTAATGTGTGCTGTAACCTCTAGCAACCATTCATTAAGCAGTAATGATATGCTGTAACCACTGGCAACCAATCACAATTGCTGCCTGATCTTATACAGTAAACTGATTTTAAGTCTAGCTGCTATTGTATGTCTCAGAGCAGGTAGAAATTGCATGGGGGGGGGCCCCAAGAAAATTTTTGCCCAGGGTCCAATCAATATTAAAGACCGCCCTGTGTGCAGGGGACAGGGTCTTCTACTCAGGCTGTGGCTGCTTTGTATAGAAAACGCACTATAAGACTGCACAAAATCTTGTTTTGATGAACATGGAATGTATTTAGCTGATATAAACTAAGGCTGCATTCACACCACATACTTCATGAATGCGCACAACAATCACACAAATTAGCAAATAAATGGCTAGCAGACACACATTTTTTGTATGAAAAATGTACAACAAATGCTGCAAAACACGCAGTTAAAAGAGAAGTATGGGATTCATTTTATTTAATAATCATACTTACCTAGGTGGATGCAGCATTAGTCTGTTGTGGCGTCTGTGCCCCAATGCCTCTAAAGCCGCGTACACACGGGCGGATTGTATGGCCTACTTAGTCCGCCGAAACACATTTCAGCGGACAGTCCGCTCGTGTGTGGGCTTCAGCGGACTTTTTCAGCGTCTGGTGTACTAAGTATTTCGGAATTTCCGTAATACTGTCCGTCATACTTTGGTTTTAGCGGACAATCCGCTCGTGAGTAGGCTAGTTCGACGGACTAAGAATGGCGCATGCTCAGAAAGGATTTACACGGCGGAAGGTTGCATTGCTGTGTATTGGACTTCCTATTTCTAGTCCCGTCGTACGTGCTGTACACGTCATCGCGCAAGCTTTCGACGGACTGTTTGTGCATCCGTGTGTGGTCAAGTCCGTTCATTCGAAAGTATGACGGACTGTCCGTCGGATTGTATGACGGACTAAGTAGGCCATACAATCCGCCCGTGTGTACGCGGCCTAAGACTCTCTAAGCCTCTACCACCACAGATTGCTCAGTTCTCAGGGTTCCCTTATCAGAGACCTGGTGACTGTCAGTCACCAGCTCTCCGCCCTGCTCCCCCTCCCCTTGCACTCACTAGAGCGTAAAGGGGTGGAAGCGGCTGGTTCTTGCTCTTAGTGGTTTATTGAGGGGCTAAGCCGGGTTAACAGATCCTGACACCATTGTCACAATCTTGACCAAGCATGGACTGGCTCTGTGACGTCAGTAGGCAGCGGACTGTCTGCTGAAAATGGGTCACAGGAGTGTAGAATGGACTCCAAAGGAGCTTTGGCTGTACTTAGCTTTTAAGAAAAACACTGCGAAGCTCAAAAGGGTAAAGAAGTGACCCGATCACTACAGGGTCCAAATTAAAGTGATTGTAAAGTTTTTTTTTTTTTTTTTTTAAATAACAAACATCTCTATACTTAATTGCTCTGAAATTGCATAGAGCAGCCCTGAACCACCTCTTCTCGGCTCCCCCACAGGCGCTCCTCACTCCTGCTCTCTGCCCAGTGCCCCAAAATTGGTGCAAGGAATGCATTAAGGTGAAAAATCTTTAGGCTTTAGAACCACTTTGAACTAAGCCCACAGAAAATACTGTATGTTTACCAGCAGCCTTTGTCTTCAAACAGACAGGTATCCAACCTTTTAGTGTGTAAATGGCCAGTTTATTTGGCTACACCGTGTGATTCCCCCCACCAGCTCGTACACCACTTCTGGACATATGAGTTGGCAAGATGGACCACAACATAGAGCAGTGAAGAAAAGGGAGCAGGTATATGACATACCTGGATGTCTCAGATACCTGCAGCAGCTGAGGTTCATCAAAGTGTTGGAGTTTGAAGACACAAGCCACCAGAAAAATAACTACAGTATCTCACAAAAGTGAGTACACCCCTCACATTTTTGTAAATACTTTATTATATCTTTTCATGTGACAACACTGAAGAAATGACACTTTGCTACAATGTAAAGCAGGGAGTGTACAGCTTGTATAGCAGTGTACATTTGTTGTCCTCTCAAAATAACTCAACACACAGCCATTAATGTCTAAACCGCTGGCAACAAAAGTGAGTACACCCCTAAGTGAAAATGTCTGAATTGGGTCCAATTAGCCATTTTCCCTCCCTGGTGTCATGTGACTCGTTAGTGTTACAAGATCTCAGGTGTGAATGGGGAGCAGGTATGTTAAATGTGGTGTTATCACTCTCACTCTGTCATACTGGTCACTGGAAGTTCAACATGCACCTCATGGCAAAAAAACTCTCTGAGGATCTGAAAAAAAATAATTGTTGCTCTACATAAAGATGGCCTAGGCTAGAAGATGAGAAGATTGCCAAGACCCTGAAACTGAGCTGCAGCACGATGGCCAAGACCATACAGTAGTTTAATAGGACAGGTTCCACTCAGAACAGGCCTCGCCATGGTTGACCAAAGAAGTTGAGTGCACATGCTCGGCGTCATATCCAGAGGTTGTCTTTGGGCAATAGACTTATGAGTGCTGCCAGCATTGCTGCAGAGGTTGAAGGGGTTGGGGGTCAGCCTGTCAGTGCTCAGACCATGCGCCGCACACTGCAACAAATTGGTCTACATGGCTGTCGTCCCAGAGGGAAGCCTCTTCTAAAGATGATGCTCAAGAAAGCCCTCAAACAGTTTGCTGAAGACAAGCAGACTAAGGACATGGATTACTGGAACCATGTCCTGTGGTCTGATGAGACCAAGATAATTTTTTTTGGTTCAGATGGTGTCAAGTGTGTGTGGCGGCAACCAGGTGAAGAGTACAAAGATAAGTGTGTCTTGCCTACAGTCAAGCATGGTGGTGGGAGTGTCATGGTCTGGTGCTGCATGAGTGCTGCAGGCACTGAGGAGCTACAGTTCATTGAGGGAACCATGAATGCCAACATGTACTGTGACATACTGAAGCATAGCATGATCCCCTCCCTTTGGAAAATGGGCCGCAGGGCAGTATTCCAACATGATAATGACCCAAACACAGCTCCAAGACGACCACTGCCTTTTTAAACAAGCTGAGGGTAAAGGTGATAGACTGGCCAAGCATGTCTCCAGAACTAAAACCTATTGAGCATCTGTGGGGCATCCTCAAATGGTAGGCGGAGAAGCGCAAGGTTTCTAAAAACCACCAGCTCCGTGATGTCATCATGGAGGAGTGGAAGAGGACTTCAGTGGCAACCTATGAAGGTCTAATGAACTCCATGCCCAAGAAGGTTAAGGCAGTGCTGGAAAATAATAGTGGCCACACAAAATATTGCCACTTGGGGCCCAATTTGGACATTTTCACTTAGGGGTGTACTCACTTTTGTTGCCAGCGGTTTAGACATTAATGGCTGTGTGTTGAGTTATTTTAAAGGGGGAAGGCAAATCTACACTGTTATACAAGCTGTACACTCACTGCTTTACATTGTAGAGGAAGAACCTGTGACATCACTGGACTGTCCAGAAGACTGAAGGGTTACAGGTATGTAAAAAGTAATTCAAAAGAAAATGGTGGCGGTGGTGAGAAAGGGTGATGCATGGAGGGGAGGGTGGGTAGTGGAGTTGAAGGAAACAGAAGACTAAGTTCTGCTTTAATCCACTGACCTTCACCCAAAGTTTCACAGTCCTCTTAATTCATGGAGTTTGTTCCAAACTTTTCTGATGCTTAGCAATGTACTTTCTGCCGTGCTTATTATTCACGGGTGGTTTCACTATTGTTCATGCGTTAGGATCAGGGCCCTCTCTGTTTTCCGGATGTCGCATTTTTGTGTCTCAGCCTCGGCTCATGTTTCGGAATGCTGTGACGTATGAAGAGCTGTACAGAAATATGCCAGGCATCCTGGTTTTTCATTTTGTAGCATCTGTTTTGACCTCCAGCTTGTTATTATACCTTTATAAATCGGATCTTCAGTCTGCACACATACATTTTTATTTTGCCAAGCTGATGCCCCGAATCCACCGTACTGCAAAAGATCCTCTTTCAACTTTTAAAGCTAAAAAGCATTTTCTATCTAAATATTTGTCATTAAGAGATTTTTTAAATTTCATAACCAAGAACTATTAACTTTATTGTTATTGGGTATATTATTGGGATAATGCACGCAGTGCTAATTTTCACTGTGACGGACAGGCTTACAATGACAGATTGAGACGGCGATGGACAGAGGGCAAACTGACAGACGTTGATGGACAAAAAATGTGTCACAATTATGCTGACTTAAAGTGTATTTCTACTGTTGAGGAAGGGGTCTACTGTTGCTGGCTGCTGGAGGTTATATTGATGCTGGCTGCTGGGAGATCTTTTGTTGCTGGTGGAAGTCCACTGTTGCGGGGGGGTGGAAGGGTCTATTGTTGTTTATTTGCACCACAAAATTATACTTGGTTCTGAATTCTCTAAAATAGGGCAGTACTGGAAGGTGAGTAGGTGTTGGAACCAAGGGACAGTCCCCGAAGGTGGGTAGGGGGCAGAGACAAAGAGTGACTTTCCCACACTTCTCCCATCCAATGACCCCACCAGTGTAGTCATCGCACTGTACAGAAGCCACTCCAGTATGATGCTGCTAGGGCCAGTTGCATAGGCATGGCACTTGGTGCAGGCTGACTTTTCTGGCTTTTTACACTTTAAGCCCTTGTACACACAGTCGGAGATTCCAACGGAATGTGTCCGATCGGACCGTATTGTCGGATAATCCGACTGTGTGTGGTCTTCATCGGACTGTTTCCGTCAGAAATATCCGACGAACCAAGTTTTCCAACTTGTCTATAAAATATTCCGACAACATGCTCCAATCGGACATACTCCGATCATGTGTAGCCTACTCCGACGGACAAAGTGCCACGCATGCTCAGATCAAATTCCTAGAGCAAAGCTATTGGCTACTAGCCTGAACGTAGTCCCGTCGTAACAAAATAACGTCATCACGTTATGTACAATCGGATTCTCCGACAACTTTGTCCGACCGTGTGTATGCAACAGTTTCGGACAAAATCCGTCGGACAAAATCCAACGGATTTGGTTGTCAGAATGTCCGACCGTGTGTACAAGGGCTAAGTGGCTAGCAATGACTTACAAAAGAGCAGTTATTCAAGAAATTATTTAAAATACAGAAGTGGTCTAGATATTCTCATTAGTGGCATGTGTCCACATACTTTACTGATGATTTACGGGAAAATAATATAAGCAAAGAGCTTTGTGCAGAAGAGATTTTAGCCTGAGCGTTCTAATTACAGAACTATTTTCTATGACAGTCAACAAACGCTGTATGAAAACCATTAGGAATATGATAGAAGCTACAATTTATGGGGTTGATTTACTAAAACTTGAGAATGCAAAACCTGGTGCAGCTGCGCATAGTAGCCAATCAGCTTCTAACTTCAGCTTGTTCAAATAAGCTTTGACAAAAAACCTGGAAGCTGAAACCGTGCAGCGGTGATTGGGTGATCGAGCGAGCTGTGGGAGCTTTGTTCTAAGGTGAGCATTTAATAATGTGCTAGCATGCAATGCATACTAGCACATTATGCTATTGTCTTTCAGGGGTTTTTTTTGGGGGGGGGGGGGGGTTTAGGCGGTTTACTACTGCTTTAAGGCAGTCCAATGAAACAAATGAGCTTCCAGTAAACTAAAATGTCCCAGAAATCAGACATCAAAGAAAAGAACCAGCTAGCCGGACACTGATCCAAATGTTCAGGCTTTATTTTAGCAGTAATATTGGTGTTAGTCCCCACCCAACCACCACCCACTCTGACGTGTTTCACCACTCAAGATATATAGATGGTCTCTGGATGTGGACTAAAGCCAAGATATCTGCTGGAATAAAGTCTTAATTTTTGCACATGCCATCAGTGTGTGGCTGCTTGGTTTTTGCTTTTGGAGTGACTTGGAGGATGAATGGCTACTTTTGGAACCAGCACCTGAGCCCTGGGCGATACCTATTCGACTAAGTCCTGAGTAGTGAAACATGTAAGGGTGGGTGATCTCTGGGGGAGACCAATGTACACCCTTACAGATATCTAAAATGATTAATGGTGACAATGGGAACTTATCTGAGAGGAAAAAACTGTTCATCACTCATGGAACCCCTTATAACCTCTGGAGGAACCTTAGGGTTCCACGGAAACCTGGTCAAGAAACCGTTCATTACAGTAAAGCACATGTTCTGACAAAACATATTGTAGATGTAAATATAAAAAGCATAAGGCAAAAAAACACAAAAGTGTTTTCCAGACTAATAGTCAGGGGAATGTCATTATTTTACTGAAAAATATGCAATAGGTTTAGAAGGAAATGGTTTTGGTTACAGTAAATGGTGGGTCTGTTATTAACTATACATATCACTTTTCTTTGACCTCCAAGCTAAGTTTTCCTACATTGTAAATAATAACAATCCTGCAACAGTCAGTGAAATCAGGGAAATATTTAGGATTGTATATTTAGGATAAGAAGCTAAATTGGATTCTAAAAAGAAAGAGACAAGATTGTCATTCCCCAAATACCAGTCATGCCGAAGTTATGGTATTGAAATGTTTACCTTACCCTACTGGATTGTAGTAAGCTGTGTGTCCGAGGCCTGCTCCAAATATGTGATCCCCGAGGCAACTTTTATTCTGCTAAAGCCATGGCCATAGAATTCTGTCCACATAATTCTGTATACCTCAGATATTATAAATGTGTTCCACATAAGACAAATTTATTAGGTTCTTATCCATGTCTGGGTTATTTTTTTCCTGAGCAAATCCATTCCAGGTGTATCAAAACCAATAGGTGTGCATACTGTAACAGTTACTTCTTATTAAAAAAAACTGCAGCCTGAGTAGAAAAGCCTGCCCTCTATCAGAATGCTACACAGAAGGACCTCTTTGTATGGAAGCAGTGGCCTCTCTCTAAAAAAAAAAAATAGCCATTCTCAAGTAGGGTTCCTGCAGAGGTTGCTAAGGGTTCCTTGAGCTGTGGTTGATTGACTTCCATTTAACGGTGCTTCCCTTTAATGGTGCTTGCATAGTTCCAAGGCCAACACCACCTGGTGATGTCACCAGCCAGTGTGACATCACCAAAGTGTTTTTTTGGCCATCTGTAAGGACATTCTGACTACAGCGTAAGGCAGCATGCTTCCCATTGATCCCTGTTGAACTGGTTTTAGCAAGGTTTCCGCAAGACCTGAAAATGTTTTCCTGGGTTCCTCTGGGGTAAAAGGTTAAGAAAAGCAGCTCCAAAAGTACTTGCTTCTCTTATTTTCTTAAGCATGAAGCTGTGAAAATTTTAAACTCAAATACATTCCAGTTGCAACAAAAGGTGTGCAAAGTCTTACAATTTTTTTTATTTAGAAAGCAGCCACAGCTTGAGTAGAAAAGCCTACCCCAGTGCCAGCATGCTGCAGAGAAGGACCCTTGCTCTCTGGTTGGAAGCAGTCTTCTTTCTACAAAGGTCCAACAACCCACCTGCTGATAGCTAAATGCAGATCTATAAGTTTGACTCGGTAGGCAGCATGTGTGCACTGCAGAGAGACCACTGCTTCCCCATTCCTCTGTGGCATGCTAGAAGAGGAACGACTTTATTTATTCAGCCCATGGCTACTTTTTAAAGATAACAAACTGCAGGGCTTTGCACACCTTCTGATTTGAGGGCTGCACTCAGGGGGTTGGGTGTTTCAGTTGATGGCAAGAGATTTAGGCCTCATTCAGACAGGCACTGGCTCCTCTGCTGCATGCATGAGGTGTTTGCTTTGGTATCTGCATATGCCCTCAGTCATGTGCATGCCTATGGAAATGTATGCAGACAGAGCTGCTGCATAGACACAGCAACTTGTCAAAATTTGACAGGCATGCAGGAGCGGGTGCATGGCCAAAAATGCACACGGCGTGAGAACTCATGCACACAATGCTACTTTCCCCCCTTCCATTCTGAGCTCTGCTGTACAGGGACTGAATCTAAAGATTCAGGTATTTACCTTGCTAGAAAAAAGTACAAGAATACAAAAAGAAATTAAAAAAAGAGAAAAAAGTATTTGATCCCCTAGTTTTGTATTTTTTTCCACTGACAAGGAAATGACCAGTCTATAATTTTAATGGTAGGTTTATTTTAACAGCGAGAGACAGAATAACAACAAAAATATCCATAACAAAGCATTTCAAAAAAATTATACATTTATTTGCATTTTAATGAGTGAAATAAGTATTTGATCAAATCAGCAAGATTTCTGGCTCCCAGGTGTCTTCTATACAGGTAACAAGCTGAGACTATAAGCACTCTCTTATAGCCTAGGTCAGGGATATGCAATTAGCGGACCTCCAGCTGTTGCAAAACTACAAGTCCCATCATGCCTCTGCCTCTGAGTGTTATACTTGTGGCTGTCAGAGTCTTGCTATGCCTCATGGGACTTGTAGTTCTGCAACAGCTGGAGGTCCGCTAATTGCATATCCCTGGCCTAGGTTCACACTGACTGCGGTTTAGCTGAACTCGCACAATTTCATACCCGCATGTCAGTCCAACTTCAGGGGCAATTTGCCAGATATCTGTGCTAGTTCCTGCATAGATGTCTATACAAATTGCCTGTCAAAGTCGCCCAAAAGTAGTACAAGAGCTACTTTCGGGAATTGGTGTAGCGCTGCAAAGTCGGGCCACACTGATTCGGACAGTTGTGATTGCCAGAAATAGCCGCTGATTTAGCATGCGATTACATGTCATATCGCATGCCAAATCACCCCGATGCGAACGTGGGCAAAGGGTGTGCTACTAATCTCAGCTTGGTACCTGTATGAAAGACTCCTGTCCACAGAAGCAATCAATCAATGAGATTCCAATCTCTCCACCATGGCCAAGATCAAAGAGCTGTCCAAGGATGTCTGTGTCAAGATTGTAGACCTTCACAGGGCTTGAATGGGCTACAAGAGCATTGCCAAGCAGCTTGGTGAAGAGACAACTGTTGGAGCGATTATTCGCAAATGGAAGAAACACAAAATTACTGTCAGTCTCCCTCAGTCTGGGGCTCCATGCAAGATCTCACCTAGGGGAGATTCAATGATCATGAGAACGGTGAGGAATCAGCCCAGAACTACACGGGAGAATCTTGGCAATGATCTCAAGGCAGATGGGACCATAGTCACCAAGACCAAAACAATTGGCAACATACTATGCCGTGAAGGACTAAAATTCTGCAGGTACCCTTACTCAAGAAAGCACATGTACAGGCCTGTCTGAAGTTTGCTAATGAACATCTGAATGATTCAGAGGAGAACTGGGTGAAAATGTTGTGGTCATATGCTGTGTTTGGAGGAAGAATGCTGCCTATGATCCCAAGAACACCATCCCCACCATCAAACATGGAGGTGGAAACATTATGCTTTGGGGATGTTTTTTTGTTGGGACATGACAGCTTCACTGCATCAAAGGGACGATGGACGGGGCCACATGCTGTCAAACCTTTGGTGAGAACCTCCTTCACTCAGCCAGGGCATTGAAAATGGGTCGTAGATGGGTATTCCAGCATGACAAAAACCCAAAGCCCACAGCCAAGGCAACAAAGGAGTGGCTCAATAAAAAGCATGTTAAAGTCTTGGAGTGGCCTAGCTAGTCTCCAGACCTTAATCCCAAAGAAAATATGTGGAGGGAGTTGAAGGACCTGCAAAGAGGAGTGGAACAAAATCCCACCTGAGATGTGTGCAAACCTGGTAGCCAACTACAAGGAACGTCTGACCTCTGCGATTGCCAACAAGGGTTTTTCCACCAAGTACAAAGTCATGTTTCCAAAGGGATCAAATACTTATTTCACATTAAAATGTAAATCAATTTATAACCTTTTTAAATGTGTTTTCCTGTTTTTTTTTATTCTTATGTTATTCTTTCTCCCACTTTTGAAATAAACCTACCATTAAAATGTATCGACTATTTCTTTGTCAGTGGGCAAACGTACAAAATCAGGGGATCAAATACTTTTTCCCTTCAAATACTTCACTGTAGAGAACATTAATCCGGGTCTTTTATATCTGCTGTAGTTTAGCTTTAAGAACATTGTGTTGAGCATCCTGAATGACCCAGAATGGCTGCCTTTATGGTGGGTGCAAAGCTGTGAATGTTATGTATTACATTTAATCAAATTTGGAGATAAAAGAACCCTTTTAGTGTTGTTCCAGGAAGCTAATATCAGTCATCAGCGACCCTGCAAACAGAAACATAACAGAGAGTTATCACAAGCTCCAAAAACAAACACTTTCAAGAGAGTGTTAGAACTTATAATAATGTTCTTTGTGCCTCCAGAGATTTATGGAAATAGATCCTTAACTGTGAAAGCATGGCAGCAAATATAATCCATTGGATCTGGCCATCCTGCCATAATAAACTAGTCACATAAAAGCATGCACGAAATGCCAACTTCTCTTTGTTTGGCTCTGCATCTGCAAACTCTGGGCTCTGGAGAGTTAAAGTAGTTGTAAACCCTGACATATACCCAGTGAAGTGACTGGTCTCAGTTGATACACAGGGATGAAACAAATCCTCCTACAGAAGTTGTACCTGTTTGTCTGCTGTCTTTTCTTCTCTACAGCCATTCAAAATGCAAAATGTATAAAGCTTGTCTGAGATGTCAGAAAAACACAAGGTACAGGTAGACAGGTATACAATATCTTAAAGAGTCCTCCCTGATGATATCCCTATTTTGATGTAAGGATGGGTCTTGCATGGTTGTAGGCAGGGCATCAATCAAGTTACCACACAGGGGGTTATTTATGAAAGGCAAATCCACTTTGCACTGCAAGTGCACTTGGAAGTGCAGTCGCTTTAAATCTAAGGGGTAGATCTGAAATAAGTGGAAGCTCTGCTGATTTTATCATCCAATCATGTGCAAGCTAAAATGCTGTTTTTTATTTTCCTTGCATGTCCCCCTCGGAACTACAGCGACTTTACTTCCAAGTGCACTTTCAAGTGCACTTGCAGTGCAAAGTGGATTTTCCTTTAGTAAATAACCCCCATAGTGCCTTAGCCTGGTAGTAGTTTCATGGCAATGGTTCAGAAGTTCAGCGATTACAATAGAAGAACATTATGACACACTGAAGAACAAGACAATTTCAATATAGTGCTCTGTAGTATGAATTGCATCACTGTTGAGGATGGCATTTGCGGGAGGGGTGGAAGTATATAACTATGCTGGACTGGCCCATTGAAAAGGATCCTTTGAAGGTTCTTTGGCACTGGACAGTGTCCCTTACCCTGTCCCTACATGTGCAGGAATCATTCCCTGCACTGTCCCTATGCAAGGGGTTCCTAACCCTAACCTACCACTCACTAAAAGCATGTCCGAATGATGTCTAATCCCCTCTTTACAGGCTTCATTGTTAAGATGGCTGCCACCTATATGAGGGAATCAGTGCTCCTGGCTGTTGGTTGGAAGTTGAAGATGGTGCTAACACCTCCATCTCATGGCTGCAAAGGGGACTTTATAATAATGATTGGTGGGTAGAACATTGAAACATTAGAAGTATTAGTTGACCATTAGATGGGGGGGGGGGGGGGGTAAAAAAAAAAAGGCAGCCAAAAAGATAATTGGTGACCTGTAGCTGGCTCTGCCAGGTGGTGTTGACCCTAAACTATCCAGGCACCATAAAATTGGAGGTCAATTAGCCATAGATTAAGGAACCCCTAGCAACCTTTGGAGGAACCCTGGTTGAGAAAGGCTGGTCTGGTATGGTTATATCTATCATAAAGCTCATTATTATATCTCAATCTGACACTCCATATTCAGATATACCGCTATCATAGGTGTGTGTAGCCTATTACATTAAAAGGTATGCACCCCAAAGCTCAAACACATGTGTTGGTGTGTATATATCTATCTATATATAGATCTATATATATATATATATATATATATATATATATATATATATATATATATATATATATATATATATATACAGTATCTCACAAAAGTGAGGGATGCAGGCTTCTATGAAGTGGGTGCAGGGTGTATATTAAGGGATGCAGGGTTTTATGAGGTGAATGCAGGGTGTATATTGAGGGGTTCAGGGTTCTGTAGATTAGGTCAGTATAGGGTTAGGGGTTGCAGGGTTCTATCAGGTGGGTGCAGGGTGTACATTGAGGGGTGTAGGGTTCTATGAGGTGGGTGCAGGGTGTATATTAAGGGGTGTAGTGTTTTATGAGGTGGGTGCAGGGTGTATATTAAGGGGTGCGGGGTTCTGTAGAGTAGGTCAGTATAGGGTGAGGGGTGCATGGCAGATGTGAGGTGCAGGATAAGGAGAGCAGCTGCAGCGTCCTCCATATATCTTACTTTCAAACACATCAAACCCTTCCTTAGTTACTAGTAACAGGGTCCAACATTCACATCTGTTTGTGACAATTGATCTCATGGGATTTTATATAGCTTAACCTTTTTGTCCTTGACAATATTTGGAATTTTTACAGTTGTTCAAGCATTTGTTCATGCATTAATAAAAAAAGAGAAAATAATTCATGTTTCACATGTTTTAGAAGAGCTGATACAAAGGGGTTAATTTACTAAAACTTTAAAGTGACAAATTCGGTGCAGCTCTGCATAGAAACAAGCAGCTTCCAGATTTGTTTGTCAACGTTTAATTGAATAAGCTGCAGTTAGAAGCTGATTGGCTACCATGCACTTCTGCATCAGATTTTGCACCCTCAAGTTTTAGTAAATCAACCAGGGGCGTAGCTATAGGGGTCACAGGGGTCTTGCTTGTGACCCGGCCCCATGCTCCAGGGGGCCCGTGCGGCTCCCCTATGCACCTGGATAGGAGGGATGGCGGAGATGACATACAAAGAACTGAGCCCCTTCATTTTCATCCTGCAGCCGCTGAATGCCAGCTTATCTCTCTCCCTGAAAATGTAGGGGCTCAGGGCCACTGAATGTCACCCCCACTGCCCCTCCTATCCAGGTCCTGCTGCTGGGTCTGTGCGCGGTGTCTAGCTTGCCATGCTCCTGCCTCAGGAACTCTTGCACCACCTCCCCACTCTACACACATTCATTCGCTGGCCAAAATCCATAGTACCCAGCATGGTGCAAGGAAGCATCAGAGGGGGTGGGGTGGGAGGCAGAGAGTGAGATATGACAGTCTGGTAATGTGGGAGAGGAGACAGTCAATGAACCTTTCACTGGCCAGTGGCAGGAGTAAAGAGGTCCTCTCATTGGGGAAGAGGATTAGAGATTGGTAAGGATGAGCTGAACACCCCCCCCCCCCCCCCCTGTTCGGTTCGCGCCAGAACCTGCAAACAGACCTAAACTTCGTGTGAACTTTAGAACCCTATTAAAGTCTATGGGACTCAACCGTTCAAAATCTAAAGTGCTAATTTTAAAGGCTAATATGCAAGTTACTGTCCTAAAAAGTGTTTGGGGACCCGGGTCCTGCCCCAGGGGACATGGATCAATGCAGAAAAAAGTTTTAAAAACTGCAGTTTTTAGATTTCTTCCATAGACTTTAGATTTCTTCCATAGACTTGTACAGGGTGTTCCGGCTTTTCGAATTTGCTGCGAACAGCCCAAATTGTTCACTGTTCGCTGAACAGGCGAACAGGCAATGTTCGAGTCAAACATAAGTTTGACTTGAACTCGAAGCTCATCCCTAGAGATTGGTAACCTCACCCCAGTCACTGAGCCGGCCCTGCCTTTCTGTTCCTGAGCCATATACAAGTCAGTGGGAGGGGCAGAGGACCTGTCATGGGGGAAGAGGATCCAGAAAAGGCAGAACTACAAGTCTCAGAAGAGGGGGGGAGGAACAGAGGAGCCCATGAAGGTCAACAAAGTATTAATTGCACCTACTACTACTACTATTAATTACTCCACCTACTATGACTGACCTAGGTCCTGTTACCCCTAGATAAGGTCCTGGTAGGTCCTGATACCCCTAGGTAGGAAAGGTCACCCATGCGACTGGGCCCTGGTGTTCTGCCACTGTGGGGCGGCCCCAGAAGAGCAAGAATGGGGCCCACTGCAGAACATGTGAAAGGGTCCCACTACAGGACCATAATAAAGGGGCCTGCGACAGGACTAAACGGCATTGGGATCAACGGGAAGGGCCCCAGCCGGGGGTCAGGAGAGCCCTTCATGGTTTCTTTCACCATGGCCCAGAAAGTTCTAGTTACGCCTCTGAAATCAACCCCTATATTTCGTAGCCCATTCTATGTCACAGCTGGTTATTACTAGGCCCATTCCA
The DNA here is from genome assembly GCF_037356315.1 of Lithobates pipiens. Taxonomy (NCBI): domain Eukaryota; kingdom Metazoa; phylum Chordata; class Amphibia; order Anura; family Ranidae; genus Lithobates; species Lithobates pipiens. The sequence continues at coordinate 236,417,387 of NW_027507790.1, forward strand.
TTTGTTAACTGTATGTATCTTCCAATTGCTGCAGTCTGACAGTTGGATTCACACAGATGTCAGGAAGGTGCATTTTGACAGCAGTTCAAGCTCATTTTGTTTTGTGAAGAATATTTTTTTTTGTTGACTGAAAATACATATCAGGTGCAAATGGTTTGATTGATTCCTGCTCTTGGGTTTGACGTTATTATTCGGAACGCTGTTCCCTATAGTGAATAAACCTTGCCAAAGGCACCGAGTACCAGTGATTGAGCATCCTGAACTTTATATGTAACTGGTGTTTGTGCTGTGGTAGTTGGGGATTCCTGAGGGACCATATAAAAAAATATAAAGATCTCAAGACATATTTGGCTACTCAATTTAGTTTATTAACTTTCCTAATCGGATTCAGCTTTCCTTGTTCCCCAGGGCCCTGCAAACTACATCTGGATTCCCGTCACAGCCTCTGATTGTCCCACTGTAAATAATGTATATATCATTTCCACACAGCAATCCATCTTCCCGCTGAGTTTGATTTAATCATTCTGTATGATGCAGACATTGCATTCCCAGTCATGTGGAAGATGTAAGCAGTACATGGCATTGGGAAGCAGAAATATGCACATAGTATATACAGCAATTGAATGAAATAGCTTATAACATGCCATTGGACCTATGATGTACATTTGGACAGAAGCCATAAATTATATGAGTTGCAGTTAATAAATTCATGGGATAAAGACATTTTACTCATCAGTGCCTTGCAGCACTGGGGTCCTTAATTTTAATCTCAACCAGAACACTATCTACATGAAGTTTGCATATCCTCCCAGTGTTTGCATGGGTTTCCCCTGGGTACTCCAGTTTTCCCCTTGACTCCAAATGCATGCTTGTAGATACCTGCTGTCTAAATTAGCCCTAGTGTGTTATCACATTCCACATGCTGGCCCAAAGCCTAAGCAATTAAGGAGGGTTGAGGAATAACTTGACCTACCTGTAATGACAATAAAGTATATTGCCATTACAGGCACCCATGGTGCCCAGAGAGTTGGCCCATAGGTTCACCATGAGTTTGATTCAATGGCAGAGATACATATACATACATACTCTAAAACTAGGAATTCCCTTTGGCTAAGATCAAGTGTAGTATCTGTTCTTATTAGTGTCCAATGGAGGCGCTGTGCTACTATCCCAGCTTGGAGAGGGGTTGGGGTGATGCATATCCACTGGTGTGATGGGAACCTGGAAGGTTAGTATTGGCAGGAACCGAAACCGAAGCGTCTGAATGTAATTGGGGGCCGGGAGTAGGTTCACCCCAAGAAAGCCGAAAGACTTCACTACCCCCTGGTTTGAACGGTCTACCTTGTCTGGCCATGGGCTGGGGAGGCAGATGATCCACAGTGTCTGTGCCCCCTAGGAGTGGTCACCCTAGGGGAGTTCTTAGTAGCATTGGGTGTGGGAACCCACTGTGAAAAAAACTCACGATTTTAGGGTCTGGCTTTTTGGCTAAAGTCCGGGGGCAATCTTTTCTTTCCAGGCCTCTGGGCCTAGGCCAATGCACAATCTGGGCATGGCAACTTTATTATTTTTACTAATTATTTTTCTCCCCATGTTTGTCACTTTCAACTTTTGTGTGTGTTTTTTCACTGGATGAAAGGTGGGAGTCCTCAGGGTTTACCCTGACATCTAGGGGGAGGATGTGTGGCCTTCTGGTTCCTTCCTCCCCTGCCGGATCTCTCTTTGGGAGAGCTCCCCTGACCTAATATTCTGGCATGACTTTGGCTGTCCTAGAAGAAAGGTGGTATGCCAGGCTTTCTGGCTAGGCGAGTTACTCCTTGGGGGGGGTTGACAAAAGCACACCCTTAAGTGCACTTTTTTGTGTGTGTCCACGGGCACGTTTTTGTACACTAACGTTTTTTTTTTTCATTATAGGATTTTTGCACCACCGCGGATCTAAAAAAAAAAAAAGAAAAATTCCCTGGTGGTTCATATCTTCTCTGCGTAGGTCTAGAAGGCCCTGTATCCCCAAGGCTCCAAGTTAATATGGAGCATGAACTGCAGTTGTACCTTTTACCTGCAGCACCACCTGCTGGTGAAAACATGTATGGTTGCAGCTGTGGTCCAAACTCCTCCAAATCATTTGGTGGAGGGGAGATTATTATTATTCTTAGTGTCGGGTTGGGCTTGGCCCCTTAGTTCCAGTGAAGGGAACTCTTAAGGCGTCAGCATACCAAGACATTTTGGACAATGTAATGCTCCCAACTTTGTGGGAATAGTTTGGAGATGGCCCCTTCCTGTCCCAACATAATTGCACACCAGTGCACAAAGCAAGGTCCATAAAGACATGGATGAGCGAGTTTAGGGTGGAGGAATTTGACTGGCCTGCACAACGTCCTGATAAAACATATTTGGGATGAATTAAAGCGGAGACTGCGAGCCAGGCCTTCTCGCCCAACATCATGTGCGTGTAAAGGCAGGTGTCACAATACTTTTGGAAATATTATATATATATATATATATATATATATATATATATATATATATATATATATATATATATATATATATATGCAAGATGTCAATCTGGGAATGGAAGCTATATATATATATAGATAGATATAGATATATATAGGTATATATATATATATATATATATATATATATATATATATATATATATATAGAATATAAAATATTTACATACATAAATAGTAGTGCTACTTTTTGACTGGCATAGTGGCATAGATAGAATTTATCTTTACATGACTACTGTGTGTTTTTTATGAATAGAGTTGTAAGCTAATCCTTTGGATCCCTTTAATGATCTGTCCTGGAAGTGTTTAGCAATCAGACCCCTTATTTCACATACACAAGCTTATTTTTAGAAGGTAAATAAGGAAACAGGCAACTGAAATGTGTTGTCATGTATTATACTTTTAGGAATGTGTAATGTTGGGAGATTGACAGGTATTTATACTTTAGTAACATGCACTTACTGCAAATATTTATCAATGGCTAGACTAAATGATCTTAATGAGAGAGCCTTGCAGGAGAAGCACATTGAGTGATTAGGTTAATGCCGAGTTCTAGGCAGATATAAAAGGCACAAATTATTGCCACTTTGTATTCACTAGAATTGTGTTTTGTAAAGATGCAATGCAGATATGGATATTTCTGTATAGTAACAGTATCTCACAAAATTGAGTACACCCCTCACATTTATGTAAATATTTAATTCTATCTTTTCATGTGACAACACTGAAGAAATGACACTTTGCTACAATGTATAGTAGTGAGTGTACAGCTTGTATAACAGTGTCAATTTGCTGTCCCCTCAAAATAACTCAACACACAGCCATTAATGTCTAAACCGCTGGAACAAAAGTGAGTACATCCCTAAGTGAAAATGTCCAAATTGGGCCTAAAGTGTCAATATTTTGTGTGGCCACCATTATTTTCCAGTACTGCCTTAACCCTCTTGGGCATGGAGTTCACCAGAGCTTCACAGGTTGCCACTTGAGTCCTCTTCCACTCTTCAATGATGACATCACAGAGCTGGTGGATGTTAGAGATCTTTCGCTCTTCCACCTTCCGTTTGAGGATGCTCCACAGATGCTCAATAGGGTTTAGGTCTGGAGACATGCTTGGCCAGTCCATTACCTTTACCCTCAGCTTCTTTAGCAAGGCAGTGGTCATCTTGAAGTTGTGTTTGGGGTCGTTATCATGTTGAGTGAGAGCAATAACACCAAATTTAAAACACCTGCTTCCCATTCACACCCGAGACCTTGTAACACTAACGAGTCACATGACACCGAGGAGGGAAAATGGCTAATTGGGCCCAATTTGGACATTTTCACTTAGAGGTATACTCACTTTTGTTGCCAGTGGTTTAGACATTACTCCAGTAGCTTCAGGGTCTTGTACTGAGTGCCTGTCCTGAAGCATTGCCAAGGAGGAGGTTGCTTACTTGCTTGGCACAGGCACCATTCAGAGAACACACTGCATTTTCTCGATGAATGAAAAGCATTCTTTTATTAAAGAGGCAGGATAGAGACATCACAATCTTCACCTTGTCCAAGCGCGGAATGCTTCGCAATTATTGACAAAATGCAAAGTATTTCCGCTTGGCGCGGGACCCGGAAACTAGTGGTGACCTCTATTGTAGCAGTGATTTCCAGCTTCCATGAGGACCAGTTAGGTATGGCAACTGCATACTGGAACCAAACTAGATTGGCAGGGGCTGCTAAGGGCTCCACTGGGTTCTCTTATGTAGCAACCGCTTGCAGAGCAGACAAGGACTGGGCTCGTCCCAGCTCTAGACATCTAATGGAAAAGGGAAAAGTCCTGGAAGTCATACATCTCTGCAAAACCCATAAGAAGGTGTATGACAGCCTTAGCCAAGACTCCAACCAGGCCATACTCCAATGCGTTTCACTCCGCACACAGAGCTTAGTCATGGGGAACAGGCATGTGCCTTTTTTTAGTGTTCTGTTAGGGCTTACGCACACTGCAGCTCAAAAAAGATGCTTTTACAGGCATTTGAGCTTTTATTTCAGCTTGAAGAAGCTTGTACTTTTTTGGGCCATTTAGCACATTTTTATTAAGCTTCTTTGAGCTCCTTTAAGCTTCTTTAAACCTTTTTGTGGATAGAAGGGTTTTTTCACAAACCCACCCCTCAGCTAATTTTTCATTTTTTTTTTTGTGGGTTTTTGAGCTTCTTTGTGCTTTTTTTGCACGTTTTTGCACATTTTTGGGCACCTAGATGTTTTTTTCTGCTTGGAAGCTCCTCTCAAAAACACGAGTTTGGTGGGGTTCTTCCTCTGCCTTTAAGAACATATAATATGCCTGTAAATTCTGGAAAAAGAGAAAAAAAAATGAGAGCTCAAAAAAGCTAAAAAACCTGAAGGAGCCGCTTCTTTGAGCTGATTTGAGCTGCAGTGTACTCAGCCTTTTGGCCCAGCAGCAGGCTCTCACAGCAGAGAGAGCAAGAGGAAACCCACATATATAAATGTATGCGGAGTGCTAAAACTAATAATTAAGTCTGACTATAGTGCAAGATGTCAATCTGGGAATGGAAGCTTATTCACCCCAAAGCTCTACAACATCTCTGGGCTCCAGGACCCATAACAGAACTTATTAAGATTCAGCGCAAATAGTATGCTTTGTCCAATTTAGCCACAAACTCTGGAGTCCTTCACCATGTGTACATGAGAAAATTACGTGATACATATACACCCTCTGCACTCCTGCCAACCAGTGCCCAATGCTACGTAGAGTATAACTATAGTAGACATCTGTTGCATATGATCAGAATTTATCTTCCGTGTTCAATGTATACAGTTTGTGGCAGTAAACATGAAACAGATTATTACAGACAAAAAGCAAAAGGATCTATATCTCTTTTTGATATGAAAGTTATACATTGCAAGACCTGTAAATAGTGAGTATTAAAGATGACAAGGCATGTGGCAACTCTGGATCTAAGCCAGCTTATGAAACTCATTCAGCCCTTCGCATGTGAGCGTCTGGACTTTCAAACTAGACTTTAATGCAAAGGGGTGTTGCAGATGCAGACACGTGAAATACGTCTCTTACATATCAGAGCTGCTGTATGGCTCCAATACAGTTGCTTCTACAGGAGAACTGAGCTACTAAACATAGCTGAAATGTCAGTAGACTTCTATAAATGTTCATGAAGCTTACAAAAAATCACACAAATGCATTCAATAGTGTGCAAAAAAAGTTTGATAGCCATTTACAGGGGTTTGGGGAGTTCCACAGACATGCAATTGTTTGCAGAACTGGATATAACCAGCCAGGGGTCATCCCCAAACTGTTCCTACAAAGTTGAGAGTATTAAATTTTCCAAAATGTCTTGGTATGCTGACACCTTAAGCCCTTGTACACACGGTCGGAGATTCCGACAACCAAATCCGTCGGATTTTGTCCGACGGATTTTGTCCGAAACTGTTGCATACACACGGTCGGACAAAGTTGTCGGAAAATCCGATCGTTCAGAACGTGATGACGTTATTTTGTTACGACGGGACTACGTTCAGGCTAGTAGCCAATAGCTTTGGTGTAGGAATTTGATCTGAGCATGCGTGACACTTTGTCCGATCGGAATTCTCTACACATGATCGGACAAGGTCTGATCGGATCATGTTGTCGGAAAGTTTTATAGCCAAGCTGGAAAACTTGGTCCGTCGGATATTCCGACGGAAACAGTCCAATGGAGCCCACACATGGTCGGATTATCCGACAACACAGTCCGATCGGACATTTTCCGTCGGATTGTCCGACCGTGTGTACAAGGGCTAAGCCTCAGATCAAATTCCTATACCAAAGCTATTGGCTACTAGCCTGAACGTAGTCCCATTGTAACGAAATAACGTCATCACCTTCTGAACGACCGTGTGTATGCAACAGTTTCGGACAAAATCCGTCAGACAAAATCCGTCGGACAAAATCCGACGGATTTGGTTGTCGGAATCTCCGACCGTGTGTACAAGGGCTAAGAGTTCCCTTCACTGGAACTAAGGGGCCAAGCCCAACCCCTGAAAAACAACCCTGCACCATAATCCCCCTCCACCAAATGATTTGGACCCCAGCACCAGCCCAAAACTCAAAGCACAGGGGGCAAGCTGCAGAAAAGGACTGTAGTGCTCTGCATGAGAGCAACCATCTGCTTGACGCAGTACAACTCTCGCTCCCACTGAGTGTCTTTGGTATGTCTGGCTGGTTACATCCAGTTCAACCAACAATTGCATGTCCTGTAAATATTGCAGTGCTATCAATTATCTCAGTTGTGACTGTTGTCCTCAAGACAAAAAGTGATGGGAGATCGAAAAAAAAAGAAAACTGGACATGTCAATAGAAAAAGAACAGGGGGAAATCTTTAAATAGAGAAACTTGTTCCATGGACAACTGTCTAAGATGACAATTTCCCTCACTTTCTGTTACAAGCAAAGTAACATCTCCCCAACAGATGTAAAAAAATGAACCGACAGTGGCTTTATATCTTTAGGGTAGTTTAGGGTATTTATTCACTTTAACCAAACCATATACAACAATATTGCCCATTCTTGCATATTTACGCCTAGATCAGCTATTCTCATCTCTAATATAAAAAGCCTGGAAAGGCCAGTTCACAATTGGATTGTACATGAAGCTTGTGGACACCTTTCATGCCTTTGTTACTGTTCTATGGGGAATCTTGCTTTTACGGTCAGAAAGGTAAGGTGGTGAGACCATGCCTCATCTCACTTTGCCCTGCTCCTTATTGCACTCATCACCTTCCTTTTGGCACTTGAGGAAAGTTATTACATTTAGTGGCCAATAAGAAAGTAAGGAAGGTGATAAAGTGCCACAATACAAGCATGCAAGATTCGATCACTGTTTGTATAAAAGGGCACCCAGGGTTTTAAAGTGGAACTAAAAAAATCTTAGACACATAAAGATGCCAGCTGTATCTGCCTGCAGTCCATTTACAGGTTTACCAGCCGACAGGTTTGCTTTAAACTGAAAATTTAAATAAAGATTTACCTTTGTTTGCTGGGAGGGGACCACAGCTGGATTGGTCTTTATTGCATGGGATGACTAATTGCCCCCAACCACACCAAGATATTTTTGCAGATAGGTGCCCTCTCCTTTTACAGGGTGTGAGAATTATCTTCAAACAGTGGACACATCCACTCGCAAAATCATCTTTTTAGGGCTTTATTGCCCATTTTTATTAAAATAATTTTACCCTTTCAGGGGTATCTCAGCATCTCTTTTTCATAAGAAAAACAAATACTTTGCCAGCCTTATGGCTGTTCCTGCAACTTCTTTGCTCTGATCTCAGGCTTCAGACCTTTGGCCGTTCCTCTTCTAGACAGTACTCAAACACAACTCTGTGCACACATGCATCATCTCTGGCAGCAATCAACTACACTGACTCCCATCCTGACTCTTTGGTGTAGTCCTCCTGACTCCTGGAGAGGAAACCTCTTCTATCTCCGGGGCAGAGCCCTGAGCTCTAGCCAGTTCCCATACAAAAATGGGACAATCAGTGTGCTGATTACTGGCGCAATGTGTACCCAGTGATGGAGGCTGCATCCCACCCTATACAAGCCTCCAGGCTTCAGGACCCTGACCAGGAGTTACCCACCCTGCAGGAAACTGAAAATCCAATTTCTTTCATATAAAACATGCATCCCAGAGCCCTTGAATCTGCACTGTTGAGATCCCTGTATAGCACTTTCCCTCAAAGGAGCTGCTGTTTTTTGTCTCCCTTTTCTTGCGCCCATGACTGCAAATAGTACCATGCACTCTGATGCACCTGGATGGGTGGATAGTGAATATGTATTGCAGATGTATATGTAGTACACGGGTGGCACAAGAGATATAAACAACAATATTGGCACAGCAAACAGTTAAAAACTAGCAACATGGGTAAACGATAGCAGGAAAAATATTGCAGAAACAAACTATTGGCGGAGAGAGCAATCCATCCAATACCATATACTGGGGCAATCCTGACTAAGGAGAATTATGCCACAATAACAGTTCAGTATTCTGTAATATACCCTCTCTCTTCTGCTGGCCAGCTCGTTGGGGCCTAACTCTTATGTCCGAGCACTCAGGATAAAGTCCCTTTAAGCACTGATAAAGGCACTAGTTTTGTGATACCTGTAAGCAACACTGTTCCTCTTTTGTCAAAGTACAGTGAGATCTGGCCAGCAGTGTCCTTCCCCTTGGTTAGGGAGCATCTTTGGTGCTCTCCAGTGTTTCAAGATGTCTAGCACTGCTCTTCTCTCCTTCTCAGGTATCGGGGTGGTTTGCCGGGAAGCCTGAAACACACTTAGTCCCTCTTAACATCTTCCTTGCTCTCCTTCTCTTCAACCCAGGAACAACAACACTCAACCTACTGTATTCCTCTGCTCAGAGCTCCAAAGAGCATTGGGGCAGGAGCTTATTGACTCAGTTTACCAAGCCAGCTCAGTCTGTAAAGAACTACACCTACCACAATCCTCCATTCCTCCCAGTGTTCCTAGCAGTCCACATCCTCTTCCTCTGTGTATCCCTATTGGGTTAATGGCAGGCATAGCACTGGCTCTACACAGCTCTATAACAGCAGTCTCTTCTTACAGCTGTGCCTGTCTTGTAAAAACAAACAGCAGTAGAAACAATGAAAATGCAGCTGCTCCTTTCCTTGTCAGTGCTGCGGACCAGGGCTACACGTGGATGACACCAAATCCCCTCTACACCGTAACATGGCACAGCCCTATTCCAGTGGTCAAAAGTAGACATGGGCAATTCGTTTTGTTACTAATCAAAATCCAGACTCAATTTTTGTAATTTGGAGATTCGGATGTATTTGAATCTCCGAATCACAATAGTAGCGAATTCCAGGGAATCCAAAATAACAAAAACAAATTCATTCGTATTCATTTGCTTAATTCGGGTGACATGATGTGAAAGTTTGGGCCTTTTTTTAATGTTTGAAGCATCCTAAAGTGCATAAGGACAAAAGGAATGATCCAAGCTGATTCCGATCCACTTGTTTTTTATTCTAATAAGATAGCATGAATATTCTAATAAGGTTCTTTTTGTATTAGGGTTGAACTTCAGAAACCACTTGTTTAACTGCTTCTGGACCACCCACCACACATATACTGCGGCAGGGCGGCCCGGCTGTGCAAAACAACGTACCTGTACATTGTACAACAAAACTCACTCTAGCTCTACCGCATAGTGAAGAATAATGAGCTGAATGTTGGTGCATAGGCTATTATATCCCAATGTCAAATAGCAAAAAATGCTGGCAACACTAATGCTTCTTCTTGTAAAACGTTATTGGAGCAAGTCAACGTTTTTCACTTCTTCTGGGTCTGGGGCACATGCGTGCAGAATGGCGGTCTGCCTATGTAAATAAGGCAGACCGCCGTTCTGCCAGAGAGGTAAATGGAGATCTTGTGTTTCTGATAAGCAGAAACACAGATGTCTGTGTTCCTCCAGTCACAGCATTCCCCCATAGTTAGAAAGCACTCCCTAGGAGCACACTTAACCCTTTGATCGCCCCCTGCCAGTGTCATTTATACAGTGACTGTGCATTTTTTGTTTAGCACTTATTACTGTATTGGTGTCACTGGTCCCCAAAAAGTGTCACCTAGTGTCAGATTTTCCGCAATGTCACAGTCCCGCTAAAAATCGCTGATCGCCGCCATTACTAGTAAAAAATATGAAAAAATAAAAAGTCTATAAATCTTTTCCATAGTTTGTAGACGCGATAACTTTTGCGCAAACCAATCAATATACGCTTATTGGGATTTTTCCCAAAAATATATAGAATACATATTGGGCTAAATTGATGAAGACATTTTATTTTTCTTTATTGGATGTGTTTTGTAGCAGAAAGTAAAACATTTTTATTTATTTTTTCAAAATTGTTTATAATGCAACAAATAAAAAACGCTGAGGTGATCAAATACCACCAAAAGAAAGCTCTATTTGTGAGAAAAAAAGGCCATTCATTTTGTTTGGGTACAACGTCGCACGACTGCGCAAGTGTCAGTTAAATCAACGCAGTGCCGTATCGCAAAAAATGCTCTGGTCAGGAAGGGGGTGAAACCTTCCGGGGCTGAAGTGATTAATTTGTATGTGTGCAGTTTAAGGAACAAAGTCAGTTGGGGATAAGCAAATTATATATTAATTTGGATTCATTCGTTTTATTCAGATGAGAGCTGGTCTTCGACTCTCGGATAATCAGCTGATTCTTTTTGCAGTAACATTTTTTATTATTATAAAAAGAAGCACTACATATGAAATGGAAACATATGGCGATAAATACAATAAGGTATGAAAGTAAAACAAGATGATTTCTACTTATTATGTTTGGGTTGGATGGAAGTGGATCATGACATTACGAATGAATCCGAAAATTAATCGTGTTCCATATTTTACTTTCGGATGCACGCGGTTCAAGTCCATATTGTCCAATCTGCTCATTCCACTTCTTTTTGTGAGTTGGGCTAGCAGGGATGACATAATCAGAGTACATAAGTAATCTCCCGAAATAAAGAATTAACATATTAAAACCAACATAGCCAATAACTTCCAGAAATATGAATCAATTCAGCACAGCACATACAAAAAAAATCTGAATATATGAAAACAAATTCCAAAAACAATTCATTCTAAAATAACGATTATGACGAAACAAAATGATTTACTAAAGCACTTGCCGACTACCCGACCTCGATTGACGCCGGCAGAATGGCACTCCTGCGCAAATCACCGTAGCTGTATGGCGGGCACTTTAAGCCGCGTAGGGGGCGCGCGTGTGCGTGCTGCTTCAATAAGGAGCCGATGCTCGTGACCGGCGGCCACAATCTCTGCAATCTCTCCTGAAAGAGCGAGGATGGGGATTTGTGTGTGTAAACAATTTTGTGTGTGTAAACACAAATCCACATCCTGTCAGGGGAGAGGAGACAGATTGTGTGTTCCTAGTATATAGGAAGAACGATCGCTCTCCTCCCCAAGTTAGTCCCATCCCCCCACAATAAGAACACAGTGAGGCAACACATTTTTTTTTTTTTATTGTGCACTTAAAGAGTAATCATACAGTACATCAGATAGGGGTTACATCAACATTTATCTCCGTAAACACATTAGTATTGCACATATCTCTGTAACCTAAGTGTGCCATTCAGGTCACTGAGCCTACCCTATATTTCAGTATATATGTGCTTTTTTCTTTTTTTCCAAAAGCAGTCAAAAAAATTACAAACAAGCAAAAAGCAAAGAAAGAACCCCCCCCCCCCCCCCCCTTGAGGGAACACAGTTAACCCCTTGATTGTCCCCTAGTGTTAACCCCTTCCCTGCCAGTGACATTTATACAGTAATCAGTGCATTTTTATAGCACTGATTGCTGTATTAATGTCAATGGTCCCAAAAATGTATCAAAAGTGTCCTGATGTGTCCGTCACAATGTTGCAGTCCCGATAAAAATTGCAGATTGCAAAAAAAATAATAAAAATGCCACGGCTCTATCCACTATTTTGTAGACGCTATAACTTTTGAGCAAACCAATCAATATATGTTTATTGAGATTTTTTTTTTACCAAAAATATGTAGAAGAATACATATCGGCGTAAACTTAGGGAAATTTGTTTATTTATTTTTTTAATTTGGGATAATTATTATAGCAAAAAGTAAAAAATAATGTTTTTTTTTTTTACAAAATTGCTGCTCTTCTTTTGTTTATAGCGCAAAAAATTAAAATCGCAGAGGTGATCAAATACCACCAAAAGAAAGGTTTATTTATGTGGGAAAAAAGGACATAAATTTGGTTTAGGTACAACGTAACATGACTGCGCAATTCTCAGTTAAAGCGACGCAGTCCTGTATCGCAAAAAAAGGGCTTGGTTAATGTGTCCGTAAAAAAAACACATTTTTCCATTGTGCAGTGTAGCATTCTAGTGAAAACATGAAGAAGAAAATACATATTTCCTAAGAAGTGCATTCCAAAAACAAACACGACTAAAAACATAGGTGCTCACTGAAAATTTTGAGTTTTTCTTAATGCCGTTTATACTGGAAGCAGACAGTCAATAAATAAATCCTTAGTAAATAAGTACATGGGGGCACCGCACGTGTCTTTTATCAGATGATGAATAGTGCTCCCATCAGGAAGACACGCCGTGGGCTGACCTCGCACTCTGATGCATTGAGATCGGTATGAGTATTCTGTGGGGTTTCTGGCCGCGGTCCAAAACAATGTTGAAATCTAATTCTAATTATCTGCAAACCTTCTTCTGCTTGTTGGCCAGCTTCATCTTTATAGTTAAGTGATACTTTTAAGTTCTTAGATGTGGTAGAAATCTATTTGCATAATATCTTTGACTTTTACACATACAAACCCAGTCATTAATTCTGCTGTAATCAAAGCTTTATAAATTATAATGTCTGAGTTGTGTACCTCTTTTACTTCATTTTGTCTTGGCTTCTGAAACTGAGAAGACTGTTAAAGGCAAATTAACCTTCCGCAATTAGAAAACAATAGGCTCCCAGGAGCTGTCAGAATGACGCTCTCCAGCAATGTGGTATCCATCTTCTCCCGATCTTCTGGGTTTGGAACTTGCGGCCACTTGATTGGCCAGGCATGATGATGTCACTCCTGCACATGCGCATGGGAGTCACATCACAGCACAAATCCGTGCCATAAATGTACCCTGAGCCACACACGTGCGACGTGTACATTAATGCTGCCAGGCAGGGAGAAGCAAGGATCTCTTCCGTCATAAAGAAGTTCAGTTCACTTTATTATGCAAAGTCAGCAACTGTCAGTCAGCGGGAACCATTTGCATAGCTCCCAATGGCCCTGATTTCGAGGGACTGTCCCTGATTTGAAACAAAGTCCCTCTGTCCCTCTTTCCTCCTCATTTGGCCCTCATTTTGTTCTAATCTATATAGTCAGGGCCGTCTTTAAGGCAGGGCAAAAGGGGCAGCTGCCCTGGGCCCTGTCATTGTTGTGGGGCCCAAAGAAGCTGCCTCATACTTGCCAACTATGCCAGTTTACATTCCCTTGTCCCATGAGGTTTTAGTCCTGTTGTGTACAGACGACTCACCTGCAGACCTGTGTTTACATGTAAATAACCAGCATTCATATGTAAATAGCAGTGACGTGCATATGTAAATAGCTGAGGCCAACTGCATTGATATGTAAATAAGGCAGCATTTATATGTATATCATGCCCCCTGCAGTGAGGAGATGATATGCTGTAACCTACAGCAACCAGTGAGCAGTATTACTGTACAGTAATCTCTAGCAGCCAATCAACAAGCCAAAATCATGTGCTGTAACCTCTAGCAACTAATCAGTGAGCCTTAAGGAGTGCTGTAACCTCTAGCAACCAGTCAGTAAGCAGTAATGATATGCTGTAACCTCTGGCAACCAATCGTAATCGCTGCCTGATCCTATACAGTAAACTGATTTTAAGTCTAGCTGCTATTTATTGTATGTCTCAGGGAAGGTGGAGAGTGAAATTGCATGGGGGGGAGGGGGGCCCTAGGCAAATTTTTGCCCAGGGCCCAATCTATATTAAAGACAGCCCTGTATATAGTTGTATATAAAATTCACTTTCTATATTTCAAAAAGTGTTTCTCAGTGCTAAACCTTTCATCCAATTTCTAAATTGCTGCATTTGTAAATTTCAAAAGCCATTACAGTAAAACCTTGGATTGTGAGCATAATGTGTTCCAGAAACATGCTTGTAATCCAAAGCACTTGTATATCAAAGCGAGTTTCCCCATAAGAAATAATGGAAGCTCAGATGATTCGTTCCACAACCATTTATTCATAAGTCCTTCAGTTTATAGTCCATATAAAAAGATTATAGCAATGTGATAGGTTGTGTAACCATAAAATGTCCATCCACAAATGGAAGCCTCAACCAGGGGATTAGAAACAAAATCCAGTAAAAGCTACAAGGTATAAAAGAGAAGAGAGGTGCCTCTAAGTTAGCTGCTGCAATAACAAAGATATCCCTTTTCAAAGTTAGGATGTATATTGGTTGTATATTGGTGGTCCGGTCAGTGGTTAAAGTCCAACTGAACATTTGGTTTGAATGAGTCACTTACATTTTGGGTACATCAAGATAAAAAGTTGTGCATTTCATTTTCTTTAGAAAGCAGCCACTGCCTGAGTAATAAAGTCTGTCCTATCCCAGCATGCTATGATCCTTGTTCCCTGTGGGCCATCGTTGGTCTCCCTGCAGAGGTCCAACAAGCAGTGACGACTGGGGGCCAGGGGGTAGGCAAACAAACCACTCAACCCAGCCCCCCGGGGCCGGAAACAGAACAAACCCCCCCCCCGGGGTGGCACTCACATGGGCCCGTGGCAGCGAAGCAGAGATGACGGATGCAGAGCCGATGGTGGCAGCTTCTTCTGGGTTTCTGTACATCCTCCCTACCCCCGGTACCAGCCAATACAATCGCTTCTGCTCTCAGCCCCCTGCTTCCTGATAGGTGGGAGGAGAAGCAGGAAGACAATAGTGAATATTAATTTGCTATTGTCACATAAATGGGTGGGCTCGGGGTGCAGTGCTCTGTGCCCCAAGCCCACCCTTTTTTGAAGCCAATTAGAGCCTGAGGCTCTACTCATGTGCTTAAAAAACAAACAAACAAAAAACCCATTGGAATCCATGTGTTTAGTGCCACATGTAGATTAGGAGGCCGAATGCATAGATATGCGCCCCATTTGGAACAGCTACCACTGCCAACAAGCCACTTACTGAGACAGACCTAAAGATCTGTAATCAGCAAAGTTTATTCTCCCTTCTGATTGGAAAGCTGTAACTCTGCAGGCAGCTTGTTGAACTTCTGTAGAGAGCCCTGCTTCCAAATAGAGTAAGGGTCCTTGTCTGCAGCATGCTGGCAGGGGACAGGCGTTTCAGCTTAAGCTGTGGCTGCTTTCTAAATAAAACAAACTGTAAGACGTTGCTCACCTTTTGAATTTGCTACACCTGAAATGTATTTAGATTTAAAGCTTCACAGGAAGCTAGTGATTTGGATGTGGCATATGTGAGAAGGTGGGGCACATACCATATAGAGGATTTATGAGGGTTTCCAAAATGTAGTCAGGCTGTTTAGTCTAAGCAGCTAAGACTGATGGTAGACAAAGATAACACCGTCTGCACAGAAAAATAAATATTTTAGGCAGGCAGCAGCCATTACAAATTAAAAAAAATATATATATATTTTTTGCGGATCTTTCCTTTAAATGTGGTGTGCATTAAAAGCCTTTGCATGAACATACCACTCAGTAGTTCAGTCAACACCTAATATGTTTTCTGGAAAAATCAACTATAATAGCACAGACATACAACCAGTAAACATATCTTGTTGGGATGTTTTTGACAGAAATATCGTCTATGTATTTTATTAAGATTACAGTATTATACAAAGTCTTACTCGTCATGCTTTAGGTTTTCAACACAATCGCCTTTTTTGCAGCCTACAGAAAGGACACGAGGTGTAAAGAAAGTTTTCTACAACTTTCCTTGACTTATAATTTATTCACAGGGTACGATCTAAAAAAAAAAAAAAAAAAAGTCATAATCTCCCAATGTTCTTCTTCTGAAAGATGAAATTTCTCAGCCAGTTTCAATATGTTGGAATATCATATGTCAAACACGCCAAAGCTGCAAAGGATTCTGGGCTTAGCTGTCTAAATAAACACATCCATTCAAACCTCCCTAGCCTATTGTTGTGTGGCTGCTGGAGATCCATACCCTAATCTCGGGTGCCTTTTTCTGAAGGAACATCTGGAACGCTGTTTGGAGTGGTACATGAAACCCAAACTGACCTTCAGCAGATCTCACCCACTTGCCAGCAATATGACCCCGCAACACTCTATCAGCCAACTAATAAAACCGCATTCCTCACTTCACTGCTTTGGCCTCTTCTTGGTTTACAGAACAGAAATGAAGTGTACAAGTTTATGCCTCATCTGAGTTTTTTTTTTGTTCATAGGAAATTCAAACCAGCTAAGGAATCTGCACTTTATGACAATTCTATCATATTTCGGCTCGCCGTATGAATACAGAGGAATTTTGTATTGACACGCAGCGCTCAAAGAAAAATAAACAGTGGGATTACATCTATAAAATACATAGATGATGTCCATAAGAAGGCTGTAGGACAGTGGTGGTGAAAGTAGGGCCCCTCTAGGTGGTAGTTGGACATCCGTAGCCAAAAGGAAGCCCAGAACTTTACCTTTTTCAGATTAGCCATTCAGTTTTGTTCTTCAGAATACGGGCAGAATAGCTGGAGTGAGCAATGCAGAGTATATACGTGATATTGGGTGCATGTTCTCTTTTCTAATTCTTTATCTGCATAATAAAATATAAGTAAATAAATGGCTTTAGCAGACAATCAGAAACAAGTGAAGGTGCTTATATTGCAAGCCCAAAATCTGTACATTTTACAGACAGCTTACTAAAATATAAACGACTGCTGAGATGGAGGAACTAAATGCCATCTCGCATAATACCTTCTCTAAATTTATCGCATGTTGGGCCTGCTGGACACATTTTCAAACCAGGACAGAATATGCCCAGATTATGTACGCTTATCCCAGTTACAGAGGAACTTCAATCAGACTTTAAAAGTTGTAGAAAAAAATACGTGCAAAACCTTGATAATGTTACCAATTTATTGTTGTATCACACTGACCATAAATGTCACAGAAACCAATTTGATTGTGGGCAGCTGAAGCCAGCACCCTCAGTTTTCTGGGGAATTCATGACGCTTCTCTGTGGCGCACAGTGAATTCGCACATGCGCAGTACACATTGGAGTCCGTGCTTGCGCACTACACGTTGGGGTTTATTTACTAAAGCTGGAGCGTGCAAAATCAAGCTTCTGCATGGAAACCAATCAGCTTCCATGTTTTATTGACGGAGTTTAATTGAACAAGCTGAGGTTAGAAACTGATCAGCTACCATGCACAGCTGCACCAGATTCTGAGTGCACCAGTCTTAGTAGATCAAGACTGTTGTCTCCATCCGTTCTTTGCTTGCCCATCTCCGCCCATCTCCGCTCATCTCTGCCTGTCCTCTGCCCTCCTCCGTTTTTTCTCCCCCCCCTTTAACTTTCTTCCGCGTTCCTACCGCTCTTCTCTGCCCTCCTGCAGCTCCTCCACGCCCTCTTCCAGCACTCCTCCCCTCACAAAAAAAAAAGCCTGAAGAATCCTGGGATTGCTGACGAAAATATCCCAGTAGAGTTTGACATCATTCGCCTACAAGGGGGAAGCAGTAAGCAGAGATGACCAATGAATAAAGAACATATTGGGATCTAGAATTTTTTTTTTATCCATTGGTATTCAAAGAGGGGGAGATAATGCTATTAGAAGGAAGTTTAAAAAATAGACTTAAAATAAATTTTAAGTGACACCTTCACTGCATGCCAACACTTCTGGCTTGAAGGCCTCACTAACCGTGGGGGGGTCAAAGATGGGGAGGTGGGGAAACCATGTTCTTTCCCTCACCCCCATTCTCCCCCCCTTTCCTCTCATTAGCCCCCTTTATCCATCCCCACAATCCCCTCCTGCTCCCTCACCCCTCACCCTTTTTCCCTTCTCTCTTATTCCTGCCTCCTCATTTCTTACGTGGTCAGGCTTATAACCTCAATTAGGGCTGCCAGCTGGCCTGTCTTCTCTATTGAAGTAAACCTATATAAAAACAAGGCTCCATATATTTGTTTTTTTTTCCTTTAGAAACCTACCCTTATCCTGATACTTGGGCTCTTTTCATCCCCTCCCCTCTGGTACCAAGATGCCAGCTCAATACACGCCATCTATAGTTATTACTTGGATTACGTTTCTTCAAAAATATAAAAAAAATTGGATACGATGTTGAAGCACTATTGCTGTCTTTGGGAACCAATGGGAAATCTATGTATTCACATTATGATGCATACTGTTCATACAGAATGGTTATCATTGGTTTCTTTTGTTACACTATCTGCGATCTCCTAGACCTAGGCCTTTTGGCCCATGTGTGTGTATTCTTTTTCTAATATAATAGTATTTGTGGATTTAAATATAAATAACAGCTCAAAATATTCATGGACATCACCAACATTTAAACGGCCATAATTGTAACATTTTGCTATTTAAAACTAAATTGATAGATCAGTCTACCCTTTAAATCTTTACTTACTGGAGGCAGCTGGTGGGCTTCCTATATGCCTTGGATACTCGAACAGTGAGATCTCATTGCCATGAATGTTCTTGCACACCAGAAAGAGCATTTGCCCACCTGTGTGTGTTCTATCTCCCCCTTTTACATCCTCCATAGTATAAAATTTCAGCAGGGACAACTGAAACACCCATAATGGTCATGGCAGGTACAGTGCTTTGAAAAAGGATTCACACCCCTTGAAATTTTCCACACTTTGTCATGTTACAACCAAAAAAATAAATGTATTTTATTGTGATTTTTATGTAATAGACCAACACAAAGTGGTGCATAATGGTGAAGTGGAAGGAAAATGATAAATGGTTTTCAATATTTTTTTTTACAAATAAATATGTGAAAAGTGTGGGGTGCATTTGTATTCAGCCCTCCTGAGTCAATACTTTATAGAACCACCTTTTTCTGCAATTACAGCTGCAAGTCTTTTTGGGGATGTCTCTACCAGCTTTGCTCATCTAGAGAGTGACATTTTTGCCCATTCTTCTTTGCTAAATAGCTCAAGCTCTGTCAGATTGAGTGAGAAAGGCCTGGATTATTTCCTAAATGTACATAATATAACTGGGTACTGACATTTATAGGTAAAGTTGATGCGGGGAAAATCCGATTGCCTCTCGGGGAATCAGGAAGGAATTTTTTCCCCTGCTGTAGCAAATTGGATCATGCTCTGCTGGGGTTTTTCACATTCCTCTGGATCAACTGTGGGTATAGAGTTGGGTATATGGGATTGCATGATTTTTATTTATTTTTTATGTGGTTGAACTGGATGGACTTGTGTCTTTTTTCAACCTGACTAACTATGTAACAAGATTGAATGGAGAGCATCTGTGAACAGCAATTTTCAAGTCTTACTACAGATTCTCAATTGGATTTAGGTCTGGACTTTGACTGGGCCATTCTAAGGCCGCGTACACACGGGCGGATTGTCTGTCCAACTTAGTCCGCTGAACCGTGTTTCAGCGGACAATCCGCTCGTGTGTGGGCTTCAGCAGACTTTTTCAGCGGACAGTCTGGCGGACTAAGTCTTTCGGAATTTCCGTAATACAGTCCGTCCAAACTTGGTTTTGTCCGTCCAAACTTGGTTTCAGCGGACAGTCCGCTTGTGTGTAGGCAAGTTGGACGGACTAAGTATGGCGCATGCTCAGAAAGGATTTACACGGCCGAAGGTTGCATTGCAGTGTATTGGACGTCGTATTTCTAGTCCCGTCGTACGTGCTGTACACGTCATCGCGCAAGCTTTCAGCGGACTGTCTGTTCATCGTGTGTGGTCAAGTCCGTTCATTCAAAATTTGGACGGACTGTCTGTCGGATTGTCTGACGAACTTAGTTGGGCAGACAATCCGCCCGTGTGTACGCGGCCTAAGGCCGCGTACACACGGGCGGACTGTTCGCCCAACTTTGTTTGTCAAACAGTTTCGGCAAACAGTCCGCTCAAAATTAGCATGGACGGACATGGCCACACACGGCACTTTTTGAGCGGACTGTTTCAGCGAACTGTTTGCCAAACAGTTCGCTCAACTTTTGAAATGAACGGACTCGCCCACGTAAGGCGGAGGCAAATCCGCCCATTTCGAGCGCGTGTACAGGTAGGCGGGGCCCGCGAAGGAGACGTCGCGGGCTCCGCCGCCTGGAATGGACTTAAAGGGGAACCCCAACGCCGAAAAAAATCGGCGTGGGGTCCCCCCAAAGTCCACAACAGACCCTTGTCCGAGCACGCTACCCGGCCGGCCAGGAAAGGGGGGCGAGCGAGCGCGTCCCCCCTCCTGAGCCGTACCAGGCCGCGTGCCCTCAACATGGGGGGTGCCTTGGGGAAGGGGGGGCCGCGCGGCCCCCCACCCCAAAGCACCTTGTCCCCATGTTGATGAGGACAAGGGCCTCTTCCCGACAACCCTGGCCGTTGGTTGTCGGGGTCTGCGGGCGGGGGGCTTATCGGAATCCGGGAGCCCCCTTTAAGAAGGGGGCCCCCGGATACCGGCCCCCCACCCTATGTGAATGAGTATGGGGTACAATGTACCCCTACCCATTCACCTGTGAAATAAAGTACAAAAAAAAACACAACACAGAGAAAAAATATTTTATTGCACAGCTCCGGGGGTCTTCCGTCTTCGGGGGTCTTCTCGCCGGACTCCTCCGCTATCTTCGTGTAGCTCTTTTACTAGCGGAGGAGCCCGGCTTTCTTCCTCCCCGCCGCCGGCCTCTTCTCCCGACTTCGGGGGTCTTGTCCCCCTCTTCGGTTCTTCTGCCGGGCCACCGCGCCTTCTTGTAGCTCTTTTACAGGCGGTGGCCCGGTCTTCTGTCGCCGCTGTCGCTGTCGCCGTCGCCGCCTTCCGTTCTTCTTCTTCTTCTTGTTCTTCTTCTTCTTCCCCAGGAGATGTTGACACGTCGCTCTCTCCGGCCGGAATGCCAGAGCCGCGCTGTGCGGTCACTTATATAGTGACAATGGGGCGGTGTCACATGGTATATGTCACATGGGTTGGTCACATGGGTTGATGTCACATGGGGACTATGACATCGTAAGGGGTCAACCCAAGAAGAAGAACAAGAACAAGAAGAAGAAGAAGAACGGAAGGCGGCGACGGCGACAGCGACAGCGGCGACAGAAGACCGGGCCACCGCCTGTAAAAGAGCTACAAGAAGGCGCGGTGGCCCGGCAGAAGAACCGAAGGCGGCGACAGAAGAACGGAAGGCAGCGGCGACAGAAGAACCGAAGAGGGGGACAAGACCCCCGAAGTCGGGAGAAGAGGCCGGCGGCGGGGAGGAAGAAAGCCGGGCTCCTCCGCTAGTAAAAGAGCTACACGAAGATAGCGGAGGAGTCCGGCGAGAAGACCCCCGAAGACGGAAGACCCCCGGAGCTGTGCAATAAAATATTTTTTCTCTGTGTTGTGTTTTTTTTTGTACTTTATTTCACAGGTGAATGGGTAGGGGTACACTGTACCCCATACTCATTCACATAGGGTGGGGGGCCGGTATCCGGGGGCCCCCTTCTTAAAGGGGGCTCCCGGATTCCGATAAGCCCCCCGCCCGCAGACCCCGACAACCAACGGCCAGGGTTGTCGGGAAGAGGCCCTTGTCCTCATCAACATGGGGACAAGGTGCTTTGGGGTGGGGGGGCCGCGCGGCCCCCCCTTCCCCAAGGCACCCCCCCATGTTGAGGGCACGCGGCCTGGTACGGCTCAGGAGGGGGGGCGCGCTCGCTCGCCCCCCTTTCCTGGCCGGCCGGGTAGCGTGCTCGGACAAGGGTCTGTTGTGGACTTTGGGGGAACCCCCACGCCGATTTTTTGGGGGGATTTCGTTGGGGTTCCCCTTTAAGCCCATTCCAGGCGGCGGAGCCCGCGACGGCTCCTTCGCGGGCCCCGCCTACCTTCACACACGCTCGAAATGAGCAGACTTTCCTCCGAGCGGGAACAGTTTGCTCATTTCGAAAGTAGCCTACACACGGGCGGACTGTTCGCTCAAACACAGTTTCAGCGGACAGTTTTTCGGAATTTCCGAAAGACTTTGTCCGTCAAACTGTCCGCTGAAACTGTCCGCTGAAAGCCCACACACGAGCGGACTGTCCGCCCAAACACTGTTCAGCGGACAAGGTTGGGCGAACAGTCCGCCCGTGTGTACGCGGCCTAACACTGTATGTTGGCCCAGGAGTCCTCAAAGATAAGTTTAACTCTGGAACAAAATCGGAAGCATCAGCTGGGGATGAACTGATCATTTAACATTCTAATATATAGGAATATCAGAAATAAAATGAACATTGCATGTCTGAGGGATGCAGCTAAAATTCTAAAATACTCAAGGCACCCCAACTAAGGTGATGTTGAATGGATCCCCAATAAATACATGACTACAGGCAAGAGTGTAGCTAAAGTCCTAAAAAGCTCTCATGGTTGTTTCTGCTCTCCTTTTCTCTTTTCTTTAATGCTCTTTCCTCCCTCCCTCTTTTTTTTCCCACTATCAGAGTCTTTTCCTCTCCTATAATACTTCAGAATTTCTCACTCGTAGGTATAGAGTCAGTCTATCTGCCCGTTATTTGGTCTGGCTGTACCACAAGATACAAAACATCTTTTTGTAGCTAGAGAAGAGCAGTAATCACTCTTACCCCATGTAGAAGGTCCCACTTGGCTGGAGCCCTAGGCAATCGCCTTTGCTGCTGTCAGGGCCTAAAAGTGCCCCTAATTGTTTAACAAAGCTGTCACGCTGAGAACATTAAACGATAAGGACTTGGCTATGAGTCTCACATGTGATAGTAACTGGGTCCCCGCATTCTATACGGCCCTTCTTGGCTCATTTCAGTTTTAGAATTGGCATACCTTCTTCATTTCCTCAATCTGTATCTTTATATAAGTCAACACCTTGGCTGTAGAATAAGGCGAGTTTTGGAATCGTTTCATTTAAATTTGTAACTGTGACTAGCGCTTCCTCCCCTTCGGACAGTATCATAAAAGAAAGGAGGTGATACATAAACCTTGTCTTTTAAATTGTTTATTTTATCATCTCTTGTGGTTAATCCCGAGTAATTAATAATAATTGTGTCCTAAAAATGCCTTTTATGTATTCTCGCAGTTATTGTGTGTTGTATTTATTGTATGTCTCCTATCTTACTTTATTATGACATCTGTAAAATCCCACTTGTTTTTCTGCTCTAGCTAGAAATAAGAAATATCCCCATGGGAAATAATTTGGGAAATAATTTATCTCCTACTATTAGACTGATAGACAGAACAGAATGGAATGGTTTGTGTACTAAAAACACAATTGTATTAATTTACTGTACATGTGACTTCATGGAATCAGATAGCTACCTTTTTTAAGTTGAGTTGGACCTGCTGAAAGTTGAAATCAAGCTAATAATATAGTACCTGGTCTATAAGCTAATGGACAGAAGCAGGAATTACTTAGGTTTCTTAGAGAATAGAGAGAGCCCCAGGGGTTGTGCTGTTCACTAGCAGACCCATTTTCAGACAGGATGGTGGTGGGGAGTTTAAAAAAAAAATGTATATAAACTATATTGTCAAAATTGGGACGCCTACCTTTACACGCACATGAATTTTAATAGCGTCCCAGTCTTAGTCCATAGGGTTCAATATTGAGTTGGCCCACCATTTGCTGCTATAACAGCTTCAACTCTTCTGGGAAGGCTGTCCACAAGGCAGGGCCATCGTAATAGCATCATGGGCCCCTGGGCAAAGTAATGCTATGGGGCCCCTACAAGCCTGCCCAACTTATGCACCTACTCCTAAGAATTAAAGTACAATATTTTCTACTTTCTGCTATGAAACATATCAAATTAGAAAAATGTAAAACATGTCTTCATAAATGTAGGCCAAAATGTATTCTGCTACATGTCTTTGGTATAAAAAATCCCTGAGAGAGCTGTACTCTCTCAGCCCCCCTCATACCTGTACGCTTGCAGTCTCCTCAAACCTGTACGCTCTCAGCCCCCCTCACACCTGTATGCTCCTAGCCCCCTCACACCTGTATGCTCCTAGCCCCCTCACACCTGTATGCTCCCAGCCCCCTCACACCTGTACGCTCTCAGCCCCCCCTCACACCTGTACGCTCGCATCCCCCTCACACCTGTATGGTCTCATCCCCCCTCACACCTGTATGCTCTCAGCCCCCTCACACCTGTACAGTCTCACCCCCCCCTCACACCTGTATGGTATCAGCCCCCTCACACCTGTATGGTCTCATCCCCCTCGCACCTGTATGGTCTCATACCCCCTCACACCTGTATGCTCTCAGCCCCCTCACACCTGTACAGTCTCACCCCCCCTCACACCTGTATGGTATCAGCCCCCTCACACCTGTATGGTCTCATCCCCCTCGCACCTGTATGCTCTCAGCCCCCTCACACCTGTATGGTCTCATCCCCCCTCACATGTGTGTATATGACACACACATGTACACAGACACACACACATACACAGGCACACACATGTACACAGGCACGCACACACATATACACAGACACACATCCGTACACAGGCACGCACACACGTACACAGGCATGCACACACATGTACACAGACACACACACACATGTGCACAGACACACACACACACACACACACACATGTACACAGGCACACACACACATATACACATACACACACACACACACACACACATTTGTGTGTGCCTGTGTACATGTGTGTGTGTGTGTGTGTGCATGTACTCATGCACACACACACATGTACACAGGCACACACACACATGTACACATGTACACAGGCACACATACACGTACACACACACACACACACACACACATGTACACAGACACATACATGCAAACACAAAAACAAAAACCCTGTCCCACTTCCAGCTCTTGTGCAGGACACACGAGGGGTGCACATGCAGGACGTTACCAGAGGGGGCAGCAAAGAGCCCAATGTCAGCTCAATGTCACTCACACACATTCCGAAAGCCAGCACAGCCACGGAGCTCTCCTGCACCCGCCCCTACCTTCTCCCATCCCCACCAGACAGCCTGGCCCTTATAGATGCTCAGGCCCCTTGCTAGTGTATGGGCTGTACCCCCCTGATGGACTGCCTGTGCCTGACTCCTTTGTCCCACTGATACTTCTACTTGTCTGGCTCTGATGGGCAGTGCTCAGGGGTGTCCGCTCAGTAAGACGGCCCTGCCACAAGGTTTAGGAGTGTGTCTATGGGAATGTTTGACCATCCTTCCAGAAGCACATTTGTGAGGTCAGGCATTGTTGTTGGACAAGAAGGCCTGACTCAAAGTCTCCGCTCTAATTAATCTCAAATGTGTTCTATCATGTTGAGGTCAGGACAAGTTCCTCCACCCCAAACTCGCTCATCCATGTCTTTATAGACCTTGCTTTGTGCACTGGTGCGCAGTC
Organism: Lithobates pipiens; assembly: GCF_037356315.1. Classification (NCBI taxonomy): domain Eukaryota; kingdom Metazoa; phylum Chordata; class Amphibia; order Anura; family Ranidae; genus Lithobates; species Lithobates pipiens. The sequence goes on from NW_027507790.1 coordinate 236,442,968, forward strand.
ATGTTGGAACAGGAAGGGGCCATCCTCAAACTGGTCACACAAAGTTGGGAGCATGAAATGGTCCAAAATGTCTTGGAATGCTGACGCCCTAAGAGTTCCCTTCACTGGAACTAAGGGGCCAAGCCCAACCCCTTCCCAGAAGAGTTGAAGCTGTTATAGGTACAAAGGGTGGGCCAACCTAAAGGGGTTGTAAACCGTTGTGTTTTTTCACATTAATGCATCCTCTGGCAGTGACCGGCCCCCCAACCCCCCCCCCCCCCCCCACGTTTTACTCACCTAACTCCCTTCGATCCCTCAGCGGAGACACGCTGTACCTCTCTTCCCGGGGTTCTCAGCTCTTGATTGGATAGATTGATAGCAGCGCAGCCATTGGCTCCCACCGCTGTCAATCAAATCCAATAACGCGGGTGCCACAGGTGCAGGGCCAAGTCCTACATTCTGCATCTACGGACGCAAATGCTGGACTCGGGAGTGCACCCGGAAGGTAACCCCCCTGGGAGAGGACTTCTCCTAGGGGGTTATATGATGCTGGGGGAGGAACTGATAGCGCCATTGGGGAGAGCCCAGAAGAGGATGATTGGGGCCACTCTGTGCAAAACGAACTGCACAGTGGAGGTAAGTATGAAATGTTTGTTATTTAAAAAGAAAAAAAAAACTAAGCTTCACAATCACTTTAATATTGAACCCTACGAATTAAGACTGGGATGCCATTAAAGTTCATGTGTATGTGAAGGCAGGTGTTCCAATACTTTTGACAATATAGTGTATGCAAACACTAAGGGTTGATAGAACAGTAGTTGTTCACTGTGGCAAGTGAATATGATGAAACTTTAGCCACTCTTATCAAATTATATGCAAAAAATAAAACAATGTTTTTCCTTTTTATTTTCATTTTCTTTGCATGTAATTGGGTATTCAAGGAGAACACAACTTCACGTCTATTGTGTTTATGTTCTCTTTTAGAAAACGTGTCTTGTTGCATAACCAGAACAGTAACTGAAGGTGAAACAGCAATAAAATGTGACCGATACTTGAAACCCCTTTATCGTTTTTTGTTACCCTTTTTCAGACACTGTTATAAATATTACGTTGGTGGCAGTACAATATATATATATATATATATATATATATATATATATATATACTGCCGGCTAGTGGCCGATCACATCTACGTCTGTATGCGATATGCGTTTACTATCTTTTTACTCTACACAATCCCATCTTATTTTCCAAAAAACAATAATCAAGGATTAAAATGTATTAAAATGTATTTATGTATTTCAGTGTATTTTTTTTTTACTGAAAATATAGATTTGATAAACAGTCGTGCTAACATTGTGAGACATAATAAAAATTGTAGTTACCATCATTTTATTAAATAAACCCTCTGTGCTCAGAAAATATGTCATGTTTGGGGTGTTTTAGGAATTTAAAAGCCGGAAAAGGGGAATTAAATTAAAAATTTAAATAAATAAAAAAAAGTAATTAAAAGATTATTTAAAAAAAGTATGACTCTGGCAGTGAAAGGATTAAAAGTTTGATTGTAGTTTTCTATACTCCACAACAGCAATGACTAAAATAAAATATATTTCCACTTTTTTTTTATTTTTTTGCTCCAATTTATTTTGTTTCCGTATTTGGCTTTTTTTTTTATTCCACGTTTTAATTTGACAGCATCTGACACATATTATCACCAGTATTAATGTAATATGGGTAATTAAACATTTTATTGTCCATAAAGTCATTAAATGTATTTTACCTAGAACATTTTGCCACACACATTTCTACACACCTCTAATTACATTCATGTGCTAAATAAAATTTTATACTTTATTGTTACCACAAAGGATATTCAGCCAAGTGTATCACATTCGTGGACGGATCTTGGAGAATTTTCTCCGTAATTAAACATGTTCCGCTGAAGATCATTTAAATCATCAAATACGTGTTGAGAGCCTAATCACCCAGCTGGTGTTAATGCTAAAATTGTAAGATCAAGTACTGAGATCACCAAAAAAATATGTATTGCTATGCACGATAAAATTTGGATTATTAACCCTTTCCAGACAGCAGGAGCTGGCCTCCTTAAAAAACGTTAGGGGTTACATGGGCTCCCCGGTCATGGGATCACCGATTGGCTTCCACAGTGATACCATAATTGGGAGCCTATGCCACAAACTCCCTATTGTAAACAGTGACCAGAAGATGTTGGCAACAGCACAGTCACAGTAGTGGGGGGCGCCAAGTGAGCGTGATCCAAGACTATAACAGTGACATTACCTGTACACATACCGTATATGTGGCAGCCTGGTGTAAAAGCTCACAGCTTTGCTACCATATGCCTACGACTGGTGGGAGAAGGTTAAAGTTTAATTCTAAAATAATGAAGAAAAGAGTTGCGCTACCAATAGCCAAACCTCTATTGTTTTGGATAAAGTGTCGTAGGGTTAGAACCCTGGTCTGCATTACATTTCTATGCGTGCATCTGTAATTCTGAGCAGTTATGTACAAACCCATCAAAAGCCTGTCTGTATTTCCCACTGTTGGTGGCACGCCACTGAAGAGGCAATGGAGAAGGGGAAGGAGGTTGTGAGGAACTTGGTTGCTCTATGATTTCGTGCGGTCACAGGGAGACAGCTGTCCGATTGGGCACTGGCAACCCACGTGACTTCATCGGCCATCTTGGGTCAGGCAGAGTCTATTTAAGACTCCAGCTCCAGGGTTTGCTGCGTTTTATGTGAGTTTCTGGTGTAGGGACAGGTTCCCTGTCTAGCAGGGACAGTGCTTAGAAATAGGGAAAAGTTTCAGAGTAGGAGGGACAATGCAGAGACTACGTTTACCTTGCTTCAGGAAGCCTCCCCTTTGGGTGTGGATGGGCCAGGCGGCTGCATTCCACTCCTTGTTGCAGATGCTATGGCATCTTTTTAGGTCTACAGAGCACTGTTAGGCCGCGTACACACGCGCGGACTGTTCGCCCAACCTTGTCCGCTGAACAGTGTTTGGGCGGACAGTCCGCTCGTGTGTGGGGCTTCAGCGGACAGTTTCAGCGGACAGTTGGCCGAACAAGGTCTTACGAAAATTCCGAAAAACTGTCCGCTGAAACAAGGTTTCAGCGGACTGTTCGCTCGTGTGTAGGCTTGTTCGGCCAACTAAGTCTTGCGCATGCTCAGAAAGGATTTCCACGTCGGAAGGTTGCATTGCAGTGTATAGGACGTCGTATTTTTCGTCCCGTCGTACGTGCCGTTCACGTCATCGCGCACGGTTTCAGCAAACTGTTCGTCCGTCGTGTGTGGCCATGTCCGTCCATGCTAAGTTTGAGCGGACTGTTCGCTCAAACTGTTGGACGGACAAAGTTGGGCCAACAGTCCGCGCGTGTGTACGCGGCCTTACAGTTCATAAGTGGCTGCAGGGGGTCATGCCTACCTGCTGGACCGGACTTTCCATCAGAATAAACCCTGACAGTCTTTCCGACTGAGTTTTTCTGACGGAGTTCTGACCAAACGGACTTGCCTACACACGATCACACCAAAGTCTGTTCATTTTGAATGCGATGATGTACAACGGGACTAGAAAGTTCAATAGCCAGTAGCCAATAGCTGCCCTTGCGTTGTATTTGGTCCGTCGGACCTGCATACAGACGAATGGTTTTCCCGATAGGAATTGATTCTGTCGGAAAGATTTAAAACATGTTCTATTTCTAGGTCCGTCAGACTTTTTGAAAAAGAAAGTCCGCTGAAGCCCACACACGATCGGAATATCCGATGAAATGATTCCGTTGGACCTTTTCTGATGGAAAGTCCAGTCGTGTGTACGTGGCATTAGAGATAGCTAAAAAGATCAATGCTGACAGTAGTTACTTATCTAAGAGGCAAGGATTGTTAATTTCTCGGGGAACCCACAGCAACCTATGGAGGTACCATAGGGTTCCACGGAACCCTGTTTGAGAAAAGCTGGTCTAAAATGTCTTTGGTGTAGAATTAACACTACCCTTCATTGGAAACACTAAAGCCTCGTACACGCGATCGGATTGTTGGCCAACAAAACCGTGGACTTTTGTCCAAAGGGTGTTGGCCCAAACTTGTCTTGCATACACACGGCCACACAATTGTTGGCCAACAAATACAAACGTAGCGACGTACTACATTGTTTTTCAGCTCTTTAGTGCCACCTTTTGGGCTCCTTCTGCTGATTTCATGTTATTAGAAGTTTGGTGAGTGTTGATTCGCACTTTTCATTTTGCACTTTTCATTTCAGGCTTTTCAGTTCACAATTTTTAGTTCGTTACTCAACAGCTGTTCGTCAACCAGACATGTTATGGAATTGGAGGAGATAACGTGTTATTTATTATTGGCTTTGGAGTTATTGCTTTGACATCATTTTTTTAGTTGAATAATGATTTGATTTGGTATATTTTCTTTATTTTTGGATGCATAGAATGCACTTTTTGGTTAAGTTCTATTGGCAGATAGCATGTCTAATTTTATTAGTTTTCTTTTTTTAATGCACAATAAATAAATAGTGTAGAATAATACTTGGCTATGTGTTTTACTTCAAATGACAGTTTGGGAGTAGGCAGTTACATTTTAAAAAATACAATGCAAAATTAACAAGGGACACCAACATAGTTGTATCTTTGATTTTAAAAACTACGGGATAATGGTGTTATGGTAACTTGCCCAAATAAAAAATAAAAGCATAATAATATTATTCTTGATATCACTAGAAAAAAAAAGCCTTTAAAAATGTGTTTGCAATAATTCCATCAGTATCACCAGCAAAGCAGCTTCATTATTATCCCATTAAAGAAGAAGAAAATTGTGCGCTGCATTTCGAGATTTCATAATTTGCCACATCACGAATGTTAATTCTCTATTACGAACACTAGTTTACAAGTCCGACCGCTTTTCCCTCGTCCTTGCTTCCGAGCATGCGTGCTTGTATTTTTGACTTTTGTCCGACAGACTTGTGTACACACGCTCGGAAAATCCGACAACACACATTTGTCCACGGAAAATTTGAAAACCTGCTATCCAACATTTGTTGGCGGAAAGTCCGACAACAATTGTCCAATGGAGCATACACACGGACACATTTTTCACCAACAGCCTGACATCGAACATTTCCTGTTGGAAAATCCGATCATGTGTATGAGCCTTTAAACTCAATAATTTGGAGGGGTCTCCACATATATTAGTTGTAATTCTCAGGTGCTCACAAACCTAATTTTTTTTGATAACCCCATAATTTTTCATGTAGAACAGAATAATCTCCATTCGCCACATTTTGAAATATAAGCCAAAGTTCTCCTTTATGAACCCAAATGTCTGCGTTGTATCGGAATCACAGGTATTTTATTAGGGTGGCACCGTGCTGAGATCGAGCTGAACCCATCTTAAACCGTTGCACTGTAGGAGTATTGTAACAGACAGATAAAAATAAAACCTTTATACGTGTCGAAATAAACTGCTTTTAACCTGGACGGAGTAAAGTAAAAGAAAAAACACAAATGAATGAACATCTGCGCTTCGGGTATTTTAATGATCTCTCCCCATGCAACAGTTCAACAAATCTTGGAAAAATGATACAGCTCGAGATAAATTGAATCAAGATCCGGGATTGGCTTCGTATCTCGCGGTCTCCATATATTAAGGTATTTGCCCAACTCTCGGCATTCCACAAGTGAGAACACTCTGCAGAGACTGTGCCAATTCAATGCTGAGATAGGCGCTTACTGACTTCTCATGATATATTTAATAGGGACCTTGGGCCGTTTGGGGTGCGGTTATGTGAAACGCTGAATAGTTTACAGATAGGGAATTGTATCAGTTTCCATGTACATTAAACTCGCCCCCCTCCCCCCATACCCCCAAATCACTAAATCACTCAATTTTCTGAGAATATATTGATTTATGACTTGCTAGGTGTACTTGTTTATGACCATGGTGTCATCAACCTTTGATAAACAATGCAATGCAGTCAAATTGTCACTAGGGTAACGGGGGGAGGGGGTTGAAATGCGTAAAAGGTGCAGAATAGCTATTAGTAACAATCAAGAAAAAAAAAACAAGCAAATGAACAATGAATCTATATGCAAACTTAAAAATATAAGACTTTTTTGTTGTTTTAAAGGAAATGTAGAGTTTTTATGTGAAAGCACAAAGCAAATCGCAGTTTTTTTTCTTTTTTTATTCTTTTGCACATAGTTGGGTAAGCCAACACAGCTTAGGGATTTTTCAGATGGGCTGCCAGGGGATAGTGTAACACTGACTGAATCCTGACTGACAATGAACATTGTACTCAGACAGAAGAGGGCAAAATTGGGAATCCTATCAGGGACAAACAAGAATCCAAATCATATGACGGCATACCCGAATGGCCGCCCCTGAATTCCCATGGGGGCGCGCAGCACGGCGATCGCGGTCGCGCCGTGTTGCTAGGACACGGTGCATCCCTGATCTCTGTAAAGAGCCGCTAACATGGCTCTTTAATCATGTGATCGGCTGTGTCCAATCACAGCCGGTCACATGTAAACAACGGAGTGTCGGTAATCGGCTCTCCTCCCCTCACACTGACAGAGAGTGTGGCGAGGAGAGCCGATCAGTGGCATTTCCTCACAGGGGACAGTGAGAGGTGTAATCAGGACACTGATGATCAGTGCCCTGGTTACATTAGAGTGCCACCAGTGCCAGCAACCAGTGCTAACCAGTGCCAGCAATCAATGCCCACCAGTGCCAACAATCAGTGCCCACCACAACCAAAAATCAATGATGCCAGTCAGTGGTGGCTTTCAGTGCCGCCCATCAATGCCACCTATTAATGCCCATTAGTACTACTCATCAGTGCTAGTTATCCATGCCACCTATCAGTGCCCACCAGTGCCAGCTATCAGGGCCTGTCAGTGCCACCTATCAGTGCCCACCAGTGCCACCTATCAATGTCCACCAGTGCCACTATCAGTGCTCATCGGTGCAACGTATCAGTGCCCATAAGTGCAGAATATTAGTGCCTCTTCATCAGTGCCACCTAATCAGTGCCCATAAGTGCCACTTCATCAGTGCCCATCAATGCAGCCTATTAGTGCCCATCAGTTCTGCCTCATCAGCGCACATCAGTGAAGGAGAAAAATTACTTATTTACAAAATTTACTGACAGAAACTAAGAAAAACTTTTTATTTCAACATATACGGTCTTTTTTTTTGTTAGGGAAAAAAAAATCCCAGCAGTGATTAAATACCACCAAAAGAAAGCTCTATTTGTGTGAAGAAAATGATAAAAATGTCACATGGTTACAGTGTAGCATGACCGCGCAATTGACATTCAAAGTGGGACAGCGCTGAAAGCTGAAAAAGTGCCCGGTAGATAAGTGGTTCATAAAGTATTTGTCAAAAACTGTGTCCTTTTTACACTTTTTGGTGAATGGATAGGCGTACTATGTACCCTACCCGATACTCATTTACTTGGGGGGAGGCGGGATCTGGGGGCCCCCCTTGTTAACCACTTATACGGCGTCAGGTTGGCATGTTCCCGCAAATCGCCGTAGGTGTACGTCGAGGGACCCAATGCGTGTGACCGGTGGCCATGATGTCCAGGAACTAAGGCAAGAACGGGGCTCTGCCAATGTAAACAGACAGATCACTGTTCTGACAGGGGAGTTAGAGAGAGATCTGCTGTTCCTAGTGATTAGGAACATCCTAGAGAGATCACCTTTCTCCACCTCCAGTCAGTCGCCCCCCCCCCCCCCCCCCAGTATTAACCCCTTCCCTGCCAGTGGCATTTATTCAGTAATCAGTGGCTATTTTTAGCTTTGATCGCTGTATAGATGTCAGTGGTCCCAAAAAAGTGTTAAAAGTCTCCAATGTCGCAGTCCAAATATCACCGCCAATACTAGCAAAAACAAAAAAAAAATTAACAATAAAAATGCCATAAATCTATTCCCTATTTTGTAGACACTATAACTTTTGCGCAAACTAATCAATATACGCTTATTGCGATTTTTTTTTTTTTTTTTAACAAAAATATGTAGAAGAATACATATTAGCTTAAACTGTTGAAGAAATTAGTTTTTTTATTATTATTATTATTATTGAGATATTTATTATAGCAAAAAGTAGAAAATATATTAATTTTTTTTCAAAATTGAAGCTCTTTTTTTCTGTATAGTGCAAAAAATTAAACCCGCAGAGGTGATCAAATATCACCGAAAGAAAGCTCTATTTGTGGGAAAAAAATAACGTCAATTTTGTTTGGGTACAACGTCATGTGACCGCGCAATTGTCAGGTAAAGTGATGCAGTGCTGTATCGCAAGAAATGGTCTCGTCATTAAGGGGGAAAATCTTCCGGTCTGTAAGTGGTTAAAGGGGGCTTCCAGATTCCGATAAGCGCCCCAACCACAGACCCCAATAACCACAGCCTTATCCCTCCCCCCCCCCCCCTTTGTGACCTGCCAGGCAGCATGCCCAGGAAAGGGTCTGTTATGGATTCTCAGGGGGACCCCACCACATTTTTTTTCTTTATTTTTTAACCTGACACTTTTTTTTTTATTGTTCAGCTGTGAGTGGGGAAATCCATTGACAGCTGATGACTCATTGGTTGTTAAAGCAGGAGTCCGCCGGGAGTTCCGCCGTTTTTTTTTTTTAAAAGGCAGCAGCTACAAATACTGCAGCTGCTGACTTTTAAAATAAGGACACTTACCCACCCAGTGCGCCTACGATCGTCTCTCGGGTGCTGCCGCTGTCATCTTGGGTATGGGAATCAGGAAGTGGAGCCTTGCAGCTTCATTTCCCGGTTCCCTACTGCGCATGCGCGAGTCGCGCTGCATAATAAGGATGGTCCCCGCTGTCTCTGGGATCCGTGTGTTTCCCAGCAGACAGCAGGGGACCTGCGGAAAGGGGCGTAGATTCTGCGGAAAGGAGCGTAGATTCTGAGGATATCTATGCCGGAAGTGGGTGCAGATACCTGTACTGTACAGGTACCTGCACCCCCCTCCCCCTCCCCCCTGAAAGGTGCCAATTGTGGCGCCGGAGGGGGGGGGGGTTCCAATGAGCGGAAGCTCCACTTTAGGGTGGAGCTCCGCTTTAAGGATGCATCGGCTAGCTTCCCGGCCCCGCTCCTTGACATCGAGTGTACGCTGTGCCCTGATTGAGCACTTAATGATATGCTGTAACCTCTGGCAACCAATCACAATTGCTGCCTGATCTGATACAGTAAACTGATTTTAAGTCCAGCTTCTATTTATTGTATGTCTCAGAGCAGGTGGAGAGTGAAATTGCATGGGAGGGGGCCCCCAAATTTTTTTTTGCCCGGGGTCCAATCAATATTAAAGACAGCCCTGATGGACAGACTCTCCCACCTCAGCTGTAGTTCTCTGCAGTTCATCCAGAGTGATCATGGGCCTCTTGGCTGCATCTCTGATCAGTCTTCTCCTTGTCTGAGCTGAAAGTTTAGAGGGACGGCCAGGTATTGGTAGATTTGCAGTGGTCTGATACTCATTCCATTTCAAAATGATCGCTTGCACAGTGCTCCTTGGGATGTTTAAAGCTTGGGAAATCTTTTTGTATCCAAATCCGGCTTTAAACTTCTCCACAACAGTATTACGGACCTGCCTGGTGTGTTCCTTGGTCTTCATGATGCTCTCTGCGCTTTCAACAGAACCCTGAGACTATCACAGAGCAGGTGCATTTATACAGAGACTTGATTACACACAGGTGGATTCTATTTATCACCATCAGTCATTTAGGACAACATTGGATCATTCAGAGATCCTTGCTGAACTTCTGGAGTGAGTTTGCTGCACTGAAAGTAAAGGGGCCGAATAATTTTGCACGCACCACTTTTCAGTTTTTTATTTGCTAAAAAAGTTTAAAATATCCAAAAGATTTCGTTCCACTTCACAATTGTGTCCCACTTGTTGGTGATTCTTAAAAAAAAATTAAAATTTTATATCTTTATGTTTGAATGTGGCAAAAGGTTGAAAAGTTCAAGGGGGCCGAATACTTTCGCAAGGCACTGTATATATATATATATATATATATATATATATATATATAAACACAATTATACAATAGGTACTAATATCCAAGTACGTCACATCAAGCACAATAATGCCAGCCAACAAAAATACATGCATGTGTATGGGGACACTGAGCACCACTAGCAGCTAATTACATAAAGTAGGTCTTATTCCAATTGGACTGCAAAGTAAAAACATTTTAAACCGGAGCTTCACTTAAAAAGGGAAATTCCACTATTAACACCCCACCAAATCCATATTGGATTTTTTTTTCTGGGAGTGGGTACCTAGTTTTGACAGGTACCCAGCGGCGGACTGAACATTCGGCCACTCGAGCACTGCCCGAGGGCCCCATGCCATCAAGGGGCCCCATCAGGGTTGCCAGCCTCAATAAAACCAGGGAAAGTATGTAAAAATCTGTGTTTTTTAAAAAATCCCAAGGTTATAGCTGCCCCGCCTCTCCAGTACCTTTTCAGTGTGTGTATGTGTATTCTGTGTGTGTATACTGTGTGTGTATATTGTGTGTCTGTGTGGGTATACTGTATGTGTATGTGTGTATACTGTGTGGCCATAATCTATTGCCTGGGGGCCCCATAATCTCCTATTGCCTGGGGCCCCATAATCTATTGCCCGGAGGCCCCATAATCTTATCCTATTGCCCGGGGGCCCCATAATCTGCTATTGCCCGGGGGCCCCATAAGTTGTCAGTCCGCCCCTGCAGGTACCCGCTCCTAATTACACTAGATCGCCTAGGCAATCTGAGTAGAAGTTTGCACACCTCCCTGGCCACAGCCTCCTGGAGGCTATGGGTCAATTGAGAAAGAGCATCCAGATGTTGGCCCCTGGGAACCCAAAGACTGGCGAAAAACTGGCCTGGGTGAGGGCAGCACTGGATTCCTGGACTGGTAAGTGCATGTTTATTAAAAATCAGTAGATATAGTATTTGTAGCTGCTGACTTTAAATTTTTCTTCTAGCGTGAAGTTCCTTTTTAAGACTGCTTTAAAAAAATACGGAAGGATACAATAAACTGTCTATTTTATTCTGCTTTATCCATTTTGCTGTAGGAGTATGCCCTATATCAGTGGTCATCAACCCTGTCCTCAGGGCCCACTAACAGGCCAGGTTTTTTTTGTATTACCTTGGGGAGACTAGAATACTAATATCACTGAGCAGCAAATGATATCACCTGTAAAGTATTTCAGTTATCTTGCAAACCTGACCTGTTAGTGGGCTCTGAGGACAGGGTTGATGACCACTGGCCTATATGATGAATAACTAAACTGAAGTAAACTAATTGAACAGTGCCAGGTCATTTTGACTAATTGAAAAACTGATAACCAGCCATCCAGCTACTTGGATAAAGGTCAAAAAGGATCTAAGAATATTTGGCCTTGGGCTCCATCCTTGAACACATTTTTAGAACTGTCCAAATTTTTCAAAACGCATTTACGTTCAATATCTCACAAGTGATACACAGGAGCAGTAAATATATAGAGGTGTGTGGGTGATTTATCTACACAGGTGCATATAGAGTAATGTGCCCTTCTAATGTACTGTATTACAGACTGGGACTTGTTAAGTAAGGGATTTACATTATTTATGTTTGAATTATGGAACTGTCTGTTTGCCTGAAATCCCATTTTTGCATCTAGCAAATGTATTATTGCATCTTCATTCTTTTTGCACTAGCTATTCATCTCAAATCTTCAAGTAAAAAAAAAAAACAAAAGTGTTTTTGAAAAGACTGCCAGCACTACCTTTATGTTTCTGGCAGAGTCCACTAGTCCATGCATTCGGGTCTATTGTAAGCACAGCAGCTGCCTGAAAGAGAGAATCCATGGAGCTTAGACTTTTCAAGAATGCATAAAGCTGGAAATATGACAGTTTCATAAGCAGCAGTTCATATTTACCTAATTAAAGGAAATATATTTTTAGCACTGAGCATTATAAATAAAGGTGATTTAAAAAACGATTTTTTTGGGAGCCTGATGGTAAATACCGGAGGTTGGGAGGGCTGACATAATTCCTCAGTGTGCAGGGTATTAGGCATGGTGGGTGATGAACAAGAAAGAAAGTTGGGCGCCGGTCACCTTTATGCTTAAACAGAATAGAAGTTTATTTCTCAGAACAGGAAAAATGTGGGAGAGAGGATATCGGGCACAGGACACCCTTAGTAACGATCAGAAAAAGGCAGATTGGCAGACTCCTTACACACAAATAGGTGAGATTAGGCAGACAGCAGTACAGGGTAAAGAGCCTCTAAGCTGAACCAGCACATCTGTACTTTGTAGGATAGGCGGTCTCCTCTAGTATCTGAACTTTACTCACAGCATCATACACAGATTCTTTTGGATGAGTTATCTCTTGAAGTCCTCCCAGACACTTCATAGCCTCCAGCTCATGAAGAGTCCCCTCTAGTGCTTCCTTAGAATGCCATCCCTCTCAGAATCATTTCTAGCTCTTTGGCAGGCTTTCCTCAACAGGAAACTTGAACCTGGAACCTGGAGCAGCCGGAAGCCACCTGAATAGGCCTCAGGCTTCAGGCCTAGCAGCCAGGAACTGTACACACATCCACCCAGGCCGCAGCCCTGGGTGGGAAAATGAACGATCACCTGACTTCTTTCTTTCTTTCTGAATTGCTTTTCCCAGCATGCATTGCAGCAAATATGATTGGCTGAGAAAAGTATGTTTATCCATAACTTGAATGTACTGTAGCCCATCATACCAATTTAAAAGGCAACAGTGCCACCTACTGACAAAAGGGAGAAGCCACAACTGAATCGGATTTAGAACAGAAGTCATTTGACCATTAAACACTACAAATTAGCCAGGCTGGCTACCACCCAGCATAACTAAATTTACCTGTAGCCCTATTCTAGGACAAGGGTGCTACAGTTACATAGTTACATAGTTGGTAAGGTTGAAAAAAGAACCCAGTCCATTCAGTTCAACTTGTAGCATGCGTGTATGTGTGTGCATGTGTTTATGTCAATGGTAAAACGTATATTCCTGTATGTTGTAATCATTAAGATGCCCATCTAATAGTTTATTGAAACTATAAACACTCCCTGCTGATACCACTGCTTGTGGAAGAGAATACCGCATCTTTAACTGACAGTAAATAACCCTCTATGCAGTTTAAGGTTAAACCATTTCTCTTCCAATATCAGTGAATAGCCCTATGTCTTCTTACACTCTCTCCCACTGATACTTTTTTTCCCTATGCTAGAGTCACCAGTAAGGTATTTGTAAATCGTTACCATATCCCCTCTCAAGGGTCTCCTCTCCGGAGAGAATAAGTTCAATGCTTGTAGTCTTTCTCCATAACTGAGGTCCTCCTTTATTAGTTTTGTTGCCCTTCTCTGAACTCTTTCCAGTTCCAGCACATCCTTCCTGAGAACATGTGCCCAGAACTGGACGGCATACTCAAGATGCGGCTGGACCAGAGTCTTGTAGAGTGGGAGAATGATTGTTTTACCTTTGGAGTGAATCCCCTTGTATTGCATGCCAATATTCTGTTGGCTTTGCTTGCAGCAGCTTGTCATTGTATGCCATTACTGTGCCTGTCATCTACTAGGACCCCCTGGTCCTTTTCCATCCTGGATACCCCCAGAGAGTAATTTGCGTTCATATTTTTAGCACCCAAATGTATTACCTTACATTTTTCAACATTAATCCTCATTTGCCATAGTTGCCCACCCCATTATTTTATTTAGGTTTTCTTGTAAGGTTTTCACATCCTGCGCAGAAGTTATTGCCTTGCTTAGCCCCCATCCTTTATATCGTTTAAGAATAAATTAAACAGAATTGGTCCCAGGACAGATCCCTGGGGAACCCCACTTACCAAACCAGCCCATTCTGAGTACTCACTATTTATAACCACCCTTTGGACCCGTCTCTGTCCAGGTACTCACCCTATGGTCCATGCCAACATACCTCAATTTGTAAAATAAACATTTGTGGGTAACTGTATAAAATGCCTTTGCAAATGTAAGGCTACCACAAGGTCATTTTTTTTAATCTAACTTTCCTATTTTGAATTCCTCGCTTCTTAAGTGCAGATCAAGTGAGTGCTATAGTTTCCCTAGCAATCCATGCACCCGCTAGTTGTTGTGTCAGAGTGGGGGTACTGCATCATTTCCAGAAATTACGTGGCCCTCTTTCTATTCCCAGAGGTGGGGAGGAACATCTGGAGGCAGGATGGATAGGTGGGGAGGAAGGGCTGGAGGCAGGAAAGATGGGTGGGGGGCGGCACGGCTTTCCACAAACCATGGACCTGCACTCTTGCACAGCATGCCTGTAGAGTCAGCAGCAGGACAAAAAATGTAAACTGACCACACTGTCCTGTATTGGCAACCATGATTAGCATGGCCAGTTTACAGTTAGGAAGAGAGGCGCAGGCAACAAGGTATTATTCAACACAGGAAGGAGTAAATAACATTGCATTAGTACAGACCACTTTTTTTTTTTTTTTTTTTTTTTTTTTAGGTTTACAAACACTTTAAAGTACAACTGTGGCCTGGCTATGCACATTCAAGTATCTGCACATTCTTAACAAGCAATAAATTCACTTTTAAAAAGGCAGTCAATAAACTCTGAAGATTATTGTTCTCCTACACAATTTCCCATGTTGATAAGGACTAATGAAGACCAACAAGAGTGCTTCACGATTATGTGTGTAGCACACAGTGTTCATTTCAAAAGACAAACATGGGACTCAAACTAGAATGTCATTTTAGTCAAAAGATTAAGACTAAAACTAAACTAAATTGAAATTTGGCTTCAAAATTAAAAATTGGTCTGTAGTGCATATTCATACTTCAATACCATAAATAATAGCATATTAGAATTTTCACTCCAGCAGTATATAATGAGTTTGAAAATTGTAGAGAAATGTTAACTAATGCATTACAATTTAATTACACCCATTAGATTTTATACGACTAAAATGAGTTTTAGTCGACTAAAATGTTCTGAAGATTTAGTCCACTAAATACGACTAAAACTAAACAATTGCAGAAGACTAAAATGGGACTAAAACTAAAATGCCATTTTAGTCCTAAGACTAAAACTAAATCTAAATTTGCTGCCAAAATTAACACTGGTAGCGCAACCTCCGTAGGAGCTGCTGATTCTGACCAATTCTTTCCCAGAAAGTGCAGAGGCCACCAATCACACAAGCAACAGTTCATTCACGAACGCCTCAATATACAGTCTAGGGGTTTGTCTTTTTAAGATTTATTGGTTGAAGAACTTGTAACAGGTGAGGGTGTTATGGGATACTCCAAGAACACTAACAGGAGGACACTCTTGACTAGGCTAGGCTTCTCTGAACAGTCTTTCTGCCAAGGGTTAATAGGAATGGCCACAAATGGCACCCTGTAAGTGCTGCCTCAGAAAGAGCCACTACTGGCACTCTTCCTTAAATGTAGCTCACCGTCACTCGGATCTTGAGCTTAGGTCTCACTATTTCTCTCCAAGACTTCTGAACTCCACCCGTTTCCTCCAGACATTTCTACTGTATGTCTCAGGATAATTCCTTAATTCCTAGCTTCCAGCAGACACTCTTCAGTGAGGAAGGGGTTCATACTCACAATGCCACAGGACAGCTATACACTTTTTAGCTTCCACCTGGCACTCTTCAGTGAGTCCTCCAGACCAAATCCTTAGATAAGACTGCTTGGATAGCTCCAAAGTTGATTAGAAATAGGCCCATTAGCTCTGCCATAGCTGGGACATCAATGGACTGCAGCAACTCAAGCAAGCTGCCTCAAAGGGGCAGAGCCCCTGAGGCTGTGGAACTTCTCCAACTTCTCCAGCAGCACAAGAATAATGGCTGCTGCCCACCCCAGGCTATTTATGTTCTCCGCAGCCACCTACTGGGCACCCCTCATAGGGATTGGCTGAAGCACAATAAATATTCAAGCTGCCCCTTTCCCAGGCCTATGTTCTGGAAGCCTCCAGAACACAGGGGGAAACAGTCAAACATTGCAACCTGTGAGATTTAGAACAGCCCAAAGAAATACCTGTTCCAAAGATTCCAGAGGGGCCAAAAAGAATTAAATTTGCCTGAAATCCTAGCCGCCTATCTAAGAGGGTGATACATAGGATTACAGTGACAGGTATGACATCTTGGTCACATGCAGGCAGGGTGTTTTTGTTTTTGTTTTGCCCTTTCTCTGATTAAACTGTAGGTATAGGATTGTTCATATGGAGGTTATCTATTTATGTATTCTATTTACTGAATTTATATCTCTCTATTGGTTGAACTTGATTAGCTTGTGTCTTTTTTCAACCTGACTAGCTATGTACTAAAAAAAAATCTTTAGCCTGCAGATGCCTCTGTTTGTACTGTAAATGTAAAAACAAACAAATAAGTATATATTATTGATAATTAATAATAATAATAATAATATTTATTATTATTATTATTATTATTGATGATTATTAATAATAATAATAATAATAATAATTATTATTATTATTATTATTATTATTATTATTATTATTATTAATAATAATAATGATAGTAGTATTTTCTATATATTATATATTATTTTTAATATATTATTTTTTATATATATATGTGTGTGTGTGTGTGTATATATATATATATATATATATATATATATATATTTTTTTTTTTTTTTTTTATAATAATATATATATATAATTTAATAATAATAAATGTATTTATTTATATTTTTGTGCATTTGTTAGACTGTAATAGAAACACAGCATGGTTTTTATTGAAAGGTTGTACCGAATGAAAACTGAAAATACTTATATATCCTTAAAACAATTAAATTACTAATCAAAATAATAAAAGAATGACTGTGGTGTGGCGGGAGTGTAAGCTGTGCATTAAATAAAAGGACAATGCTTTTTCCCATCTCATAATATGTTTTGTTGTCAACATTTGTATTTTGAAATTTGCAGTTTTAACACTTACTGCTGCAACTCATAAAGAGTAATCTAGATATTCTGGGACTTGTAGTTACAGCAAGCGAACCTCATCCTGCACCATATAAAGAGCCACACAGATAAATGAGAGAATCTCTGTGCAGCAGATGTGCTGGCATTAGATCTTAGTATGTTTATGACCTCTTACAGCATAAACGAAGCTGTACGTGTTAAATGCATGTTGGAAATTTGGTAATAGAGAAATGTTGTACAAATAACACATGTTTTCATGCATACTTTCACCGTAGTTTTGTACTAGAATTGGCAGACATTTGTAGAGACATCACGAACAAACACAACTACCGCCTACCAGCTGCGTGCCTTTGTTACATTGGTACAGATTAGACTTCCGCTACTTCATGGTCCTTGCCAGATGGGCAGCAGGAGAAAGAATCCAGAACTGATTTACCTGGTCAGCTGATTACATCCATCTGCTGCCTTTGATTTGTTCAAAAATATTTTAGATTTGCCTTTTCTATTACAGTGAACCTACCACGGAAAAAAAGAACATAATCCATTAAGAGTAGAAGCAAGAGCATAATGAAAAATCAGTGCTGTTAGGTATTGGCGCAGAGCTCATGGCATTGACATAGATGTCTTCAAAATCTCCGCTCACACCAACCCTCCCTGAAACCATCTCACATCTCCAGAATGTGGATCCTTTGTGCAAAAAAATAAGTTAGCCCCACACCAAGATCCTGGTACCAGAAACCAATAACCCAGTACCAAAAGGTGCTTTCACCCTTCAGTTCAACCCCCAAACCTTCGGCTCCATAAAACAAGCTACCAGAGATCCTCAAAATCTGTCTGAGCTCTTCACGACTTAACGGAAATCTGTGGCCAGGCTTTTTACATTCAAATATTTACATATTTCCAACAAGCAATAAATGGCCTATAGGAGATAATGTCAATTTGTCCACCATGAGTAAGTTCTGGTTTTGGATGGTGACAGAAGTTACCCAGGTGGATAACATCACTGTTCCTTCCCATGTGATAGTGGTAGCACCTGCAAAATGTCTGCTTAGACCCCAGCATGGCACATGGGGGAGGTCACATTATTCCCTTATACTTTGCCCTGAGAGGACAAAATGAAAATTTCTGTTTGAAAAAAATACCCTCAGTGACCTATGTAGCTGCTGGCATTGTGGAACAATTCATACTCAAACTTTAAGCAGTAGCAAAAAAAAGAATCGGCTGCAATTATGGAAAGACTGTGGGTAGCCACAACGATTATTAAATGTGTTGAGGATTTACCCATGCCCTGCTGTTTTCTCATATATATATATATGTCTTATTTGAATGGTATTAGGGCTCATTTACACAGGCACAGAGGGCCTTCTTACACTAACAGAATTTAGAGTATTTCTGTGCCTGGCTGCTGACCACAGCTATTCGCAAACACCTGTGACTTCCGGGTGCCTAAATACACATATGACCTTTTGTGCCCGTTTAACTGAGCCCTTACCTTGATGTTCTGGTTAAATTATTATTTTTATTATACAGAATGCATGGCGCATTACAACTTGAGGGTAGACGTACAAATACAATACACTTTACTGCATTAGGAATTTGAGGGTCCTGCTCATTAGAGATTACAATCTAAGAATGAAATTAATTTGTAAATTGACCCATTGACTCACTGGTTGTCTAAGCAGTTTATCCCTTATGCCACTTTATCCCTTATCTCCCCTTATGGAGATGCCATGGAATAGGTGTCGGGGGACAGAGAAGAGGGTACCATGGAGGAGTCATCAAGAGGGCAGCGTGGGGGATACATTGGAGAATTGTCAGGAGAGCAGAGAAGTCATAACACACACACACACACACACATATATATATATATATACACACACACACACACACACACACACACACACACACACACACACACACACACACACACACACACACACACACACACACACACACACACAGTTGTGCTCAAAAGTTTGCATACCCTGGCAGAAATTGTGAAATGTTGGCATTATTATTGAAAATATGACTGATTATGCCAAAAAAAATTTTATTTACGGATAACAATCACATGAAGCCATTTATTATCACATTGTTTGTTGGATCCTTTTTAAATCATAATGATAACAGAAATCACCAAAATGGCCCTGGTTAAAAGTTTACATACCCTGGAATGTTTGGCCTCAGTACGGACACAATGGGAAATTAACCTTTAATTGCCATTTTAACATGTGTGCCACCTTCTGTGTCTGTACCAAGGCAAAACATTCCAGGGTTTGTAAACTTTTCATCAGGGCCACTTGGGTGATTTCTGTTATCATTATGATTTAAAAAGGATCCAAAAAATTATGTTATAATAAATGGTGACATGTGATTGCTATCCTTAAATAGAAGACAGTTTTGGCATAATCAGTCATATTTTCAATATTAATGGCCAAATTTCACAATTGCTGCCAGGGTATGCAAACTTTTGAGCACAACTTATATATATATATATATATATATATATATATATATATATATATATATATATATATATATATGGCACAGAAGGGGCACCATTGGTACCAGGTGATAGACGGGCAGGGAAAGAGGTTCCATGGATTGGTTTTGGGAGGGTTGGGAAGGAGGGAGTACCATAGATAGGTGTCAGGAGGGGGAAGGAGAGAATACCAGGTGTCAAGAGGGCAGGAAAGGGGAGCTCTAAGAAAGAGCTTTGTAGGCAGCAGGGATGGAGGCGCCATGAAAACCTCTTCCATTTTCTTAGTGCCCTCACCCCTGCCCCTTCTAGCAACTCTTCCACAGTCAAAAAGGCAGTAAAAGAGCCATGTAGAAAAAGTCACCGAAGAAATACAATATAAGTAGTGTTGGGTAGGCCCTTAGGGCCAACATGCTTACTACATGCTTACCAGTGAGCCTTAGCACAAGAGAAATAGGCAACTGCTTAATGAACCAAATTTAACACATTAAACCACATTACTCCTGTGTGCAGTCCTCTCTATCTCCTTCTGCAAACTTGAAAACTCAAAATTGGTCAGTGGAAATCGGTCTTCTCCTGGGCACCACTAATCACCTCCAGGCACAGAAGT
Source organism: Lithobates pipiens (assembly GCF_037356315.1). Classification (NCBI taxonomy): domain Eukaryota; kingdom Metazoa; phylum Chordata; class Amphibia; order Anura; family Ranidae; genus Lithobates; species Lithobates pipiens. Next base: position 236,463,004 of record NW_027507790.1, read on the forward strand.
GCTGAAGCTTTCAAAATGCTTCCAAAAGCCTAATGCCCTGTACATACACGGTCGGACATTCCAATGACAAAATCCATTGGATTTTGGCCCAAACTTGTCTCGCATACACACGGTCACACAAAGTTGTCAGAAAATCAGATCATTCAGAACCAGGTGACGTAAACCATGTACGACTGGACTATAAAGAGGCCAGCAGTCAATAGCTTTCGTCTCGTAATTTATTCTGAGCATGCGTGGCAATTTGTGTGTCGGAATTGTATAGACACGATCGGAATTTAAACGATTGGATTTTGTTGTCAGAAAATTTTAGATCCAGATCTCAAACTTTGTATGTCAGAAATTCAGACGGAAAAAGTCAGATGGAGCCCACACACAATCGGAATTTCTGACAACACAGTCTGATTGCACATTTTCCGTCGGAAAGTCTGACCGTGTGTACAGGGCATAAGTCTTTGTTCAAGCCCTTTCCCTTCCTACCTTAGAGTGAATTCCTGTAGTAATTCCTTTAATATTTACCTTTTTTTCAAAAGTCCTCAGGTCGGCTGCATGGCAACCCTCTTCCTCTTCGTCCTACTTGTAGGGCATTGCAGTGCACCAGAGTGATGCCCTCTCTGGGGCTACGTCTGTGACACCTTGCACTCCTCAGTTAAATGAAACCGGGTGGCAGAGGAGAGGCACAGTGGGTGAAAGTGGCAGAGAGGAGATGATTATTGCAACTGGAACAGTATTTTTTGTTTTTAAACAGACTGGGGGCCCATTCAAAAAAAGGAAAACTCTAGCCCAGAGTTGGACTCTAAATCTCCCCTAGTGTTTCATATTAGAATAAAGTTCTGATCAACACAAATAAATCCTAAAAAATATAATCTGTAGAGTAGAATTTACAAGCTGAGTTTTAAAAAAAATGCACATGTACACTTAGCTGAAGAGTCCAAGAAAGGTATCATTTCGTTTTATGTGAGTTACTGTTTCTGAAAAATGTAGGCAGGATTCGCCATTTCTCCTTTTCCTTTTCCTACAGAAAAGAAATAAAAATCATCTTTCCGTTTGTTGTACAAAACACGATTTTCTTTTTACAACCCAATTCTTCTGCCAGCAAAAGAGGATGAAAGTATTTTAACTTCTTTTTAATCAGAAACAAAGGCCCGGTTTCTCATTTAATAGATGAGGAAAGCCAAAATAGCAAAGGGAAGCTATAACCAATCATCCGATGTGTTTGGATATCCCTTTCCAGAGGAAAGAATATCAAATCTGGCAAAGGAAATGCATTTTAGTAGTTCATTGAGGGGCTTCATGTAGCATCTATCTGATGATAAAAAAAAAAAAAATCTACCGTGATTTAGATGATTTAAACACAATAATAAGTGCAATCGGTCTTTTTTGGACCCATATCTTAGATACTGCCATCAAAACAGTAACCGCAAATACAACCACATGTGTAATTGTGTCTGTGGAAAAGGAATAAAAACAATTGGAGATCATTTTCTTTGTTTTTACCACTTCATACCTATTAGGATATTTTTTACATTAAGAAGATGTGATAGTTTACGAGTTCTTTATGTGAACTATATTGTTCTTTAAGTGAACTGTAGACCTTTTAATGTATGTTACATATACCTGCGAAAGGAATCAGCCTAATGCACATTTTATTGATGTGCGGGAATGTTTTAAAAAATTCTTAAAGCAGATTTAAAGTATCTTTTTTTATCGCAAACACTCTGAAATTGCAAATTGCATTTTCTGGGGAAAGTGATGCAATTGTTCCCTCACATGAATTTCTCTGTAGGATATACTTTAATTCTTAGCTAGGAACCGGGTGTGTAATTATCCCTCTCTCTCTTTCTCCTTTGGCCTCATTCACATGAATGCTTACACCCTTAGTCTGTGAATAGGCTGTGTCATTCAGTGGCCGGAGCCACCGGGTTCAGGTGCAGGTAGCCCATTCATGCCTATAGGAACGCAGCCGCTAGTCCCAATTTGACAGCTGTGTTGGTGAGCCGCCCTAAATGCAGACACATTGGGGTTGATTTACTAAAGGCAGATACTGTAGACTGTGCACTTTTACAAGTGCAGTTGCTCCAGAGCTTAGTAAATAAGGAAGAGCTCTGTTGACTTCCATCATCCAATCATGTGCAAGCAAACTTGCTGTTTTTTTTTGTTTTGTTTTTCCTTGCATATGATTGGGTGAAGCTTTGCCTCATTAACTAAGCTATGGGGAACTCCCGTGTGCCCCATAGACATAAATGGGCTGCCCGCATATAGAACTTGGCAGCTCCAGCCACTTAAAGACATGGCTTAATCATGGACTACAGGTGTAATTGCTCATGTGAATGAAGCCTAAAGCCGGCTATAGATAGTTCAAATCTCAGCTGGTTCAGCAGGAATTGGCCAAGATTCGAACCATGTATGGGGAAACTGCATGTACCCAAAGCTGACTAATTGATCAACTTGGTTACAACCAGCCTGTCGTTTTTTTTTATTGCTAGTGACTCTTATAGCTGCTGTAATCACTGTGTTCTCTCTGGCAGGAGAACACAATGGCTCCATGGGAGGGATTGCACCATCAACACTGGCTGTGTTGATGGGGAAATTTCGTGATTTCTTTTCCTGCAAGAAAAAAAATCACTCCTATCTATGGCCGGCTTTAATTAACCATTTACTTGGGGTTTTGGAAATGACATGGAAGAACACAAGGCAGGACTGGTTGGGGCTGTACTGTTCTGTGCATTGCCAGTCTTGGTGTCTTATGCAAATATTGGAAACGTAATGACATATTAAAATGCTGGTAAGCCTATGACTTCTAAGGCCGCATACACACGAGAGGATTGTCCGTCCAACTAAGTCCGTCAGACAATCCGACAGACAGTCCGTCCTACTTTTGAATGAACGGACTTGACCACACACGATGAACAGACAGTCCGCTGAAAGCTTGCGCGATGACGTGTACAGCACGTACGACGGGACTAGAAATACGACGTCCATTACACTGCAATGCAACCTTCGGCCGTGTAAATCCTTTCTGAGCATGCGCCATACTTAGTCCGTCCAACTAGCCTACTCACGAGCGGACTGTCCGCTGAAACCAAGTTTGGACGGACAATATTACGGAAATTCCGAAAGACTTAGTCCAACAGACTGTCCGCTGAAAAAGTCCGCTGAAGCCCACACACGAGCGGACTGTCCGCTGAAACACGTTTCAGCGGACTAAGTTGGACGGACAATCCTCTCGTGTGTACGCGGCCTAAGACTATGACTTCTTGGCTGTTCAGCCAGCAGACATGAAGCTATGGACAATACCAGGTCCTGCATTGTGCCTGCACAGCATGCATGCATTATTTTTAACTTGCAATTTCAGATAATTTTTCATTTTGGGGAAAATGAACGCAACTGCACTTGTGAAGTGCACAGTCTGTTTGCCTTTAGTAACGCAAAACCGTTGGGGTTGATTTACTAAAACTGGAGAGTGCAAAATGTGATGCAACTGTACATGGTAGCCAATCAGCTTCTAACTTCAGCTTGTTCAATTAAGCTTTGGCAATAAAACCTGAAAGCTGATTGGCTTCTGTGCAGAGCTGCACCAGATTTTGCACCCTCCAGTTTTAGTAAATCAACCTCATTATGTTGCTTTCCTTCTAATATGACTATTAATGAGCATAATAACAATGCTGGTTCCTTCCCAGTGCCTTCCTTCTTTTATAATCTGTCTTATAACCTTCTCTAGTTCCCAGTACCTACAAACAAATCTACATCCACAGCACTGTACAGTGCAATAGTGAATATTTGGTTATTTCAGGATGAATTAAAATTATTTGGTCACTATTATGATCGTCATGAAAAGAGTAACTCCTAATAGCTGGAATGTTTTCTGAGCATAGCACTGGAAAACATTTAGACAGAGTCCTGAGTTAGTCGTAAAGTCAATTCTGAGATAAATTCAATGTGTAACACGATCTAGTGTCTTGTACCCCTGACTTATAAGGGATTTCTTTGGCATCATTTAATACAGGTCTCTGACAACTTTCTAAGCCATGGATAGGTTATTAAGTCGCGCTTTGAGGTTTCCAGCCAAAAAAATGTTATATGTGCTGTACATTGTCTCTGCTGTGAGGAGAACACGGCTATCTCACACTATCGGAGAGAAATTAGGTGATATACCTGTGCTGAAAACTCACACGAAACACTCTTATATTTTTATATTTTCGTTAGCATGTTGAGATGTAACCTTTGGCCAGCTCCTGAAATTAGGGAATAATGAAACAGAACATCATTTTTAGAGGGCAGTGATAAAATCCGTGGTATGACATCGCGTGCTAGACTGCCTCTAAAGATTGTTACAGCTGAGTATAGACTGTGCGGGATATCTGCAATGCAAGGATTGTGATAGCAGCACCCTTGGGTAAAACTTGGGTACTGTTTTAGAATGGTGCTGGAGAAAAACAAGAGTTACGTTTTTATTGCAGCATAGGAAACGCACTCTTTTCCTGATTTAGACCAGCAAAGTTATGACATAGTTAAAAATGTGCCTGTCACATACCTGGAGTTGGTGCCCAGGGCAACCAGGTTGGCCTCTCTTACTTCTCCAGTCCAAACACCCTTAGGTTGGTAGGTGACTAGTGTAGGAATGAAGAAGTGGCACACGCACCTACTATGTGATGTTGATGTCACTGAAACTTACAAATGATCCTATCAAGCAGATCAGAATATCTGGATGATGCTGATCACCAAGGGAGATAATGAAATGAATCCACCAAACTACTCATTCACTCCCTTGTTATCTCTCGTCTTGACTATTGCAACTCCCTTCTCATAGGCCTACCTCTCCATAGGCTATCCCTTCTTTAGTCTATAATAAATGCTGCTTCCAGACTCCTCCACCTTCCTAACTGCTCAATGTCTGCCACACCTCTCTGCCAGTCCTGACACTGGTATTCTGATTGCTTAGCGAATTAAATTCAAAATACTAACAACATACAAAGCCATTCACAACTCTACCTTGAGCTACATCACCAACCTTATCTTCAAATATCAGCCAAACCGTTCTCTCCGCTACTCCTAAGACCTCCTACTCATAAGCTCCCTTGTCTCCTCGCTCTCTTGTCTCCTCCTTCCATGCCCAGAACTTCTACAGAAGCTCTTCCATCCTCTTGAACCCTCTACCTCTGTCCAGCTATCGCTTACTTTGGCTGCCTTTAGGTGATCCGTGAAAACTGATCTCTTCAGGGTAACCTCCAACTAACTGAACTTTTATAACTTCCATCAGCTCATCCCCCACAGTTATAACCTTCTGTACCACTTTCCCCACCCTATTAAATTGTAAGCACTTATGAGTAGGGCACTCTTAAAGAGGAAGTAAACCCTGATGGGGTTTACTTCCACTTCATTTCCCTGCAAAGATAAAGCATAATGGGCTACTATTCATCACATAGTAGCCCATTATGTTTCACTTACCTAAAACTGAAACCTTCGTTGCCACCACTGTCCCCATTAGTAGCCAGCATCCATCTTCACCCTTGTTCCTTCTGGGGCTGAAAACTCCGGCAGTGTGACTGGCCGGAGTCGTGTGAAATCACATGCATGCGGGAGCCACCAGTCACAGCATCACCCCTTTAGAAACGGCACGATCTGCCATTTCTAAAGTGCGCATGTGCCGTAGAAATTGGCGTGCAGCTTTTTTGTAAATATCTCCTAAACTGTGGAGGTTTAGGAGATATTTCCACCACCTACAGGGAAGCCTTAATATAGACTTACCCAGGGGCGGACTGACCATTCGGTCACTCGGTCGCTGACCGAGGGCCCCGAGGTGGGGGGGGGCCGGCTCAGTCTGCCCCTTGAGGTGCCCGCATCTTAACATGCAGAATTGGAGACTAAGACTATACCCCCGAGGAACCAGCAGTGAACAAATCCTTGCTAACACTGGGAGTTGCTCATGCGGCTATAGGAGAGGAGAGGAGCGAGGGATAGATCATAGTGCAATCATGGAGCCCCGTCAGCTGTGCAGGGATGATTGCACAGACAGGCGCTCTGGCCACCTCTCCCCCCGAGGAATTCAGCAGAGGGGGCGGGGCCACATCACTGCTGCACGGGACAGTCGATACGGAGCTGGAGCCTGCAGAGTGCACACAGAGGACAGAGCCCACAGAGTCAACTCATCGTGGAATTGGCAAACCACACTGACCTGCCTTGTGCGCAGCAGCAGGTCAGTGTGATAATGACAGCACAGCAGTTAGTGTATGAATGAGTTCTTTTTCCTTTCCTCTTGCCATGTGCCTATTTACCAGGTGCTATTCACTAGTGCACAACACTGATATCTGTTACACTGAATGCCACTCAGTGTATAGATATCAGTGTTATATATAGGGAATAGCACTTAGCCTTGGTTCACATTAGAGCAATTTGGCATGCGATTTAACATGTGAAATTGCATGGCAAATTGCCGGCAATGGCACTACCTGAATCAGTGTGGCGCTGCATTTGCAGCAACCCGCACAGATGTCTTTGAAATCGCTGCCAAACTCATACTGATATGCGGTTCTGAAATTGTGCGAGTTAAACTGAACTCGCACACTTTCATTCCCGCTGTCAGTGTGAACTTGGGCTAAGTGAGTGTTAGTCTATATATATATATATATATATATATATATATATATATATATATATATAATCACTGAAATGTATACACTGGGTGCTCATCCCTAAGACCCCTTTCACACTGGTGTGCTCTGCAGGCACTATAACGCTAAAAATAGTGCCTGCAAAGTGCCCTGAAAGAGCCGCTTCTCACACTCCAGTGTGAAGCCCCGATGGCTTTCACACTGGAGCGGTGCACTGGCAGGATGCTAAAAAAAAGTCCTGCTAGCAGCATCATTGGCGCGGTGAAGGAGCAGTGTATGTACTGCTCCTCCACCGCTCCTGCCCATTGAAATGAATGTGGCAGCACGGCTATACCGCCAGCATAGCACTGCTGCAGCAGGATCGCTTTGTGGTGGTTTTAACCTTTTCGGCCGCTAGTGGGGGGTAAAACCCCCCACTAGCAGGCAAATATCGCTGCTGAAACGATGGTGCAGTGGCGCTAAAAATAGCACCACTTTACAGCCGTCGCACCCACACCGCCCCACTGTGAAAGGGCTCTAACACTGTCATCTGTACACTAAGAATGTCTCTTACATTGGTGATCAGTGAGAAGAATGTTCCTTACATTGATGGTCAGTGGGAAGAATGTTCCTTACATTGGTGATCAGTGGGAAAAATGTTCCTTCATTGGTGGTCAGTGGGAAGAATGTTCCTTACATTGGTGATCAGTGAGGAGAATGTTCCTTACATTGGTGGTCAGTGGGAAGAATGTTCCTTACATTGGTGATCAGTGAGAAGAATGTTCCTTACATTGGTGGTCAGTGGGAAGAATGTTCCTTACATTGGTGATCAGTGGGAAGAATGTTCCTTACATTGGTGATCAGTGAGAAGAATGTTCGGGAAGAATGTTCCTTACATTGGTGATCAGTGAGAAGAATGTTCCTTACATTGGTGGTCAGTGGGAAGAATGTTCCTTACATTGGTGATCAGTGAGAAGAATGTCCCTTACATTGGTGGTCAGTGGGAAGAATGTTCCTTACATTGGTGATCAGTGAGAAGAATGTTCCTTACATTGGTGATCAGTGGGAAGAATGTTCCTTACATTGGTGATCAGTGGGAAGAATGTTCCTTACATTGGTGATCAGTGAGAAGAATGTTCCTTACATTGGTGATCAGTGGGAAGAATGTTCCTTACATTGGTGATCAGTGAGAAGAATGTTCCTTACATTGGTGATCAGTGAGAAGAATGTTCCTTACATTGGTGGTCAGTGGGAAGAATGTTCCTTACATTGGTGATCAGTGAGAAGAATGTTCCTTACATTGGTGATCAGTGAGAAGAATGTTCCTTACATTGGTGATCAGTGGGAAGAATGTTCCTTACATTGGTGATCAGTGGGAAGAATGTTCCTTACATTGGTGATCAGTGAGAAGAATGTTCCTTACATTGGTGATCAGTGAGAAGAATGTCCCTTACATTGGTGATCAGTGGGAAGAATGTTCCTTACATTGGTGATCAGTGGGAAGAATGTTCCTTACATTGGTGATCAGTGGGAAGAATGTTCCTTACATTGGTGATCAGTGGGAAGAATGTTCCTTACATTGGTGATCAGTGGGAAGAATGTTCCTTACATTGGTGATCAGTGGGAAGAATGTTCCTTACATTGGTGATCAGTGGGAAGAATGTTCCTTACATTGGTGATCAGTGAGAAGAATGTTCCTTACATTGGTGATCAGTGGGAAGAATGTTCCTTACATTGGTGATCAGTGAGAAGAATGTTCCTTACATTGGTGATCAGTGAGAAGAATGTTCCTTACATTGGTGGTCAGTGGGAAGAATGTTCCTTACATTGGTGATCAGTGAGAAGAATGTTCCTTACATTGGTGATCAGTGAGAAGAATGTTCCTTACATTGGTGCTCAGTGGGAAGAATGTTCCTTACATTGGTGATCAGTGGGAAGAATGTTCCTTACATTGGTGATCAGTGAGAAGAATGTTCCTTACATTGGTGATCAGTGAGAAGAATGTCCCTTACATTGGTGATCAGTGGGAAGAATGTTCCTTACATTGGTGATCAGTGGGAAGAATGTTCCTTACATTGGTGATCAGTGGGAAGAATGTTCCTTACATTGGTGATCAGTGGGAAGAATGTTCCTTACATTGGTGATCAGTGGGAAGAATGTTCCTTACATTGGTGATCAGTGGGAAGAATGTTCCTTACATTGGTGGTCAGTGAGAAGAATGTTCCTTACATTGGTGATCAGTGGGAAGAATGTTCCTTACATTGGTGATCAGTGGGAAGAATGTTCCTTACATTGGTGATCAGTGGGAAGAATGTTCCTTACATTGGTGATCAGTGGGAAGAATGTTCCTTACATTGGTGGTCAGTGAGAAGAATGTTCCTTACATTGGTGATCAGTGGGAAGAATGTTCCTTACATTGGTGATCAGTGGGAAGAATGTTCCTTACATTGGTGATCAGTGGGAAGAATGTCCCTTACATTGGTGGTCAGTGGGAAGGAGGAGGAGGACACACCCAAAGAGCTCTCTGTGAGAACCACCCATTTTTCAAGCCTGGGCCTTGCCTGCTAGCTCGGCCCAGGAATAATGCCTGATCCTGGGGGAGGCCCTGAGATGGATCCCCCTGATGACACGGGGCCCAGTGAGGAGGAGGTGGAGGATCTGTCTGTGGGTCCGGGCCCTGGTATGGATGCCAGCGTTTTCAGCCTTAAGGTTGTTAATCGCTTTAGGGCGATTGGGAGAGCGGAGGAGAAACTTAAAGTTTTGAGAGTGGAGCTTAAAAACTTCAAAGCCAAATACTTCCAGGCCTGGAGTAAGAATCGCACCGCCATGAAGCCTGAGCTACAGGAATTAGAGGAAAAAGTAAAGCAGCAAACTTTATTGTTGGGAAAACTAAAAGAAAAAAGTGGAGCATTTAAAGAAAAGTTTGAAAACGAGAGAAGGTTTGTCAGCCAGTCCTCAGCGTGTTCAGTGGATCAGCCTCAGCATATGGATGACCCGGGTCCATCTGCCTCTGCTCCTCTCCCCCCATGTAAGGCCTTGGAGTCGCCGGCGGCAACCAGCCAGGGGGTTGAGAGTGAGAATGGCACCCTGACCTTCATCCAGAGGATGGAATCCCCCCTGAGAGGAGACAAGCTTGTAATGTCTGATAATCCATCAGAGGTCCCGGAGGATGTTCAGAAGAATCAGCCAGGGAATGAGGATGAACCTGCACCAAATCCCCTGAACATGGATGTTGCTGCACCCGCATGTGCTGAGACCTGTAGTTCCACTACCACATTTGCTGCATGTGTTTCACACACTGTGGCTGACACCTGCAATGTGATTGCTTCACCTGAGCCTCTCTGTGTTCCAGCAGAGCTGATTGATGCTGATGGGGGAGGGGGTCAGAATACTGCACCATGTGCAATGGAAGCCATGGATGTGTCAGTCCAGCCTGCACTGTCCTCTGCAGAAAGTCCTGTCCTGATGGAAGAGAACAGGCCAGATGAAGATTCCACCAGCACAGCAGTGGGAACTGACACTGCTGGGAAGACTGCAGGACATGTGAATATACCAGCAAGTATTAACAATGGCAGTCATGATAAAACAATGAATGTGGTGGGTGGTGGTGGTGATGGTGAAGGGGTTAATACTGCTGGGAAAAACAAAGATGACATTTCTCTCTCTGCTCAGAGGAAAGACTCATCGATTGTGCAGACCAAATCTGTACAATCGATATCTGCTAAAGATGTCTCAGACAGTTCAAAACACACAAATATCTCTTCTGCTGGGAGGAATATGGGGAGTTATGCATCTGTTGTGGGGAGTCGCACCAAGGAGGGTGGGGGGAATACTGTAAATATTGGTGGTCACAATATAGGGGGTTTTGGTGGTGGGTATAGGAGGAGGAATGTGGTTCAGTTCAAGTGGGAGGGGGAGGGGACCCCACCAGTGAGGGGGAGGGTGGCAGAGTTGATTTTGGAAATGGGGTTTAAAGCTGTGGATATTTTTGCTTTGATTTGCCCAGTGGGGAGTTATGAATTTGATTTGTCTTTTGTAAAACCTGAGGGGTTGGATTTATTTTGGGAGCGACATAGGAGGTGCCAGGGCCTTAAGCAGTGGAGTGGTTTGGTGCCAAAGGTGATTTCCAGGCAGCCTCTGATAAAATCGGTGACCATCCTGGTGCGTAACGAATCCATACCAGAGGCTGATTTGATAGTATGGCTACGCCGATATGGTGAGGTCCTCACTCCACTGCGGAAGGTCCTGGATGAGCATGGGATATGGACAGGGGCCTGGACGGTGTCACTAAAACTGGGGGTGCTGGGCAATGTAGTCCAACATCTGCCCTGCTCAGCTTTTCTGGGAAGAGATCGGCTGACTATTTTCTACCAGGGACAGCCCAAAGTCTGCAATAAATGTGGTGAAAAGGGCCATTTTGCCTCTACCTGCACCCGTAAAAAGTGTTCGCTATGCCAGGGTCTGGACCACTTGGCGAAAGATTGTACCCAAATTCGGTGCAATCTGTGCCAACAGCTTGGCCATCCTTACAGTAAGTGTCCAGAGGCTTTACATAACCTGCAAGGATTGGAGGCTGAGCTGCAGAGGCTGGATAAGGAGGATCAGGCCGCTGTAACTGTTGTTGTCCCTCCTGTGTCAGTTCCATCTGTTTCCCCTGGTAATGTTGTCCCTGAGTCTGTCCCTCCTGTGTCTGTTCCATCTGTTTCAGGTTCTGTTTCCCCTGGTAATGTGGTCCCTGAGTCTGTCCCTCCTGTGTCACTTCCTTCTGTTTCAGATTCTGTTCCCTCTAGTGATGTGGTCCCTAAGTCTGTCCCCCATGTGGTTGTCCCTATTCCTGCTGTACGTAGGTCCTCCAGACTAGCGGAGGCTGCTGGGGGGGCAGGTTTAGCGGATCTTCCTTCTCAGCCTCCAGTCCCTGTCCCTCGGCAGCGCAAACGTGGTCAGGGGAATGTGGGGGTGCTGGATGGGGGTGGGGCGGATGGAAGGGTGTCCATATCCCATGTCTCACCCTCTGTTGAGGGGGATTCAGATGATGAGGGGTGGGAGACGTTTAGGAGGAAGAAAAAGAAGAAGAGGAAGACAAATAAAGTAGTTATTTCTTCCTCAGAGTCGGACCCAGGAGGGGTTCCTCCTGGTAACCCTTTTTCAGTTTTGTCAGGTGATGGGATGTCTGATATATCTTTTTCTTTATCATCCATGGATGAGGGGGAGTCACATAGTTTGAAGAGAGCTGTTTCTGGTGATGAGAGTGTGGCAAAGGTTAAGAAACGACTACCCCAATCATCCTGATGGCAGTTCCCACTCCGATAAAGGTGGCGACCATTAATGTCGCCAGCATGAAATCTGCAAGAGCTCGTGATATTGCCTTATTTTTGCTCAGCGAGTTTGATGCCGAGATTTTATTTTTGCAAGAGACCTGGCTCAATACTTTGGCCGATGTCCATCTAGCAAAAAGGGAGTGGAGATGCGGTCCCTCCTTTTGGTCTCTTGCGGCTGAGCCCTGCAGCGGAGTTGCGGTCCTTTTTAAAACCGATATGGTAACGTGCCGGCGGGTAATTGAGGTAGAGATTGGGAGATGCATGGTCTTGGACGTCTCTGTTAGGGGGCAGGACTTGCGTCTGATTAATATCTATGGACCGCAGTCAAGATGGGGCAGGAAATGCCTCCTCACAGAGATCAAGCCCTTCCTTTTTACATCCCAGCAGGTTGTCTTTGGAGGTGATTTTAACACCATAATTAGGCCTGAAGACAGGAGAGGCTCCATAGACAGGCTGGCGTATGATAGCGTTTTTCTTAGAGATATGGTGAGACAAGCAGGCCTGGTAGATGTGCATATTAAGCACTGCCCTGGCAGCACGGGATTCACATTTCAGAGAGGGAATAGTCAGAGTAGGATAGATAGGTTTTTTTTAAAGGAGAACTCTGCTTTCTCGGCTCCTGAGTTGAGGGCGGTGGAGTTCTCTGACCACTGTATGCTGTCTGTGACTCTGAATGCCTCGGACACTCCACCCAGGGGAAGGGGTACCTGGAAACTGAATTCGGCTCTCCTGGAAGACGTAGAGGTAAGACAATCCTTTGAGGATTTTTTTCAGGCACAGGTTTCTATTCTGGACTTTTGCAGCACTAAGTCAGAGTGGTGGGAGCTTGTGAAACAAAGGGCGATTGGACTTTTCAAGGCCATAAGTAAGAAGAAGCAGCTTGGTATGTACATTGCCTACCAGCATTTGCGGAGGAAGCTTGATCGTCTTGTCTCGTATAGAGGAGATCCAGGGGAGATCTCTGAGGTCAAGTTTCTTCTTAGAAAGTGTCAATACGACCGGCATGCCTCCTTGGTTCTGGAGAGGGATTATGGAAAATATCACTCGCCTGATCCTTACCAGAACTGTAAGCAAGGCATAGCAGTTAAGACGGTCATAGGCCTGAGGGATAGTATGGGTTCCCTGGTGAAGTCCAGATCAGGGATCCTGGAGATCTTCAGATCATATTATGCAGACCTTCTGGGAAGAAAGGACCTTTGTCGGGACAAGATGGAAAGCTTTCTGGATTCTACTCCAGGATTGGGAAATGGTACATTGCCTTTGATGGATTTGACAGAACCAATTTCAGTGGATGAGGTAGTCCATGCTATAGAGAAGCTGGCTACCAAAAAATCGCCTGGGCCAGATGGGTTGACAGCTGAATTCTACAAGTGTTTTAAGTCCATTCTGGCTCCCTTTTTAGCGGAGGTTTATAACAGCTGTCTAGAAGAGGGTTCGCTCCCTCCCTCCATGAGGCAATCCGCTGTGATTCTTCTGTCAAAAGGTAAAGACCCCTCAATGATTGAGAACTGGCGCCCCATCAGTCTTCTCAATGTTGATAGAAAGATCTTGGCGAAGATTCTTTTTTGGCGCTTGTCGTCAGTGGCAGGCGATTTGTTGTCCAGTCATCAGCACTGCTCGGTCCAAGGTAGAAGTACCTTTTCAGCGGTTTTAGCTGTCCGGGAGGCTTTGGAACGATGCAGGGCTGCTGGATGGAGAAAGTACTTGCTGGCATTGGATCAGGCGAAGGCTTTTGATAGAGTCAATCACGAGTACCTGTATTTGCTACTTGGTAGATACGGCCTGCAGGGGAGGTTTATAGATTGGCTGAAGACATTATATAAAGGGGCTGAGAGCTTCCCACTGGTTAATGGTTGGGTTGGACGGCCTTTTGAGGTTGGCTCTGGTGTGCGCCAGGGATGTCCTCTGAGCCCCCTGTTATATGTATTCGCAATCGACCCCTTCATAAGAAGGCTAGAGAGTGGATCTTTGTGCGGGGTGCCTTTGGGCATTGCTGGTGTGCCACCTTTGAAGGTCGTGGCCTATGCCGATGATGTGTCTGTTATTGTCTCTGGAACGGAGGAGGCGCAGGAGGTGGTCTCTATGATAGAGCAGTACACGGAGGCTTCTGGTTCTAAAGTCAACCATGAAAAGAGTGAAGTTTTCTGGATGGGTGAGGAAGGTGAAAGCTTCGAACTTCCGGATGCCTTCCCAGAGCCCCAGCAGGAAATTAAAGTGTTGGGCATCAAATTTGGTCCTGGTGACTATGGTCATCGAAATTGGGAAAGCAGGTTGGTGTGTGCCAATGCCAAAGTAGCAAGTTGGAAGAAATGGAAGCTTTCATTGAGGGAGAGGGTTGACTTGATCAAAACGTACCTGGTCCCAATTTTTTTATATGTCAGCTTCGTCTGTATCTTGCCAGTATCTCTCTATGCAAGGGTGTACAGCTGCTTTTTCCAACTGTTATGGGGAAGTAGGCTGAACCTGATCAAACGCAATGTAACTTACCTGTCTAGGCGGGAGGGTGGCCTAGGAATGGTCAACCCAATAGTTTTCTTTTCTCTGCTGTTTTTAAAGTACAATCTTGGTAACATGCTAGCAGAGAACCCGCCGGGATGGGTGGGTATTTTTCAATCTTGTTTTAGGCCTTTTCTGCGATCCTGGGAAGATGGCGGGCCAGTGAAAAGTCTGAGAGTCCGACATGGCAAGCTCCCGGCTTATGTTGCCCCGTGTCTGAAAATACTTCGGCAGTGGCAGGTGACAGTGGAGGATATCAAGTCCCTCCCCAGGAAGCTTCTGGAGAAGAGGATTTTGGGCTCTGCTTTCAGTGTGTCACTGGCCTTAAGGGATTGCCCAGGCTCTGTAATGAGGGAAGGGTTGCGTTTAATCAATTTAGAAAGAATCCCCTTGAAGTTTAGGGATCAAGCCTGGCTCGCCTTCCATGGAAGGCTCTATGTGAGAGGGAACTTGAAGCATCGCCCTGTGGATGATCGGGATTGTCCTAGAGCGGAGTGTGTTGGTAAAGTGGAGTCTATGGACCACTTTTTGCTCCAGTGTCCCTTTAACATAGAGGTGTATAAAAGGGTGGGGAGTGCTCTAGGCATCCCCTTTTTCTATCGCATGAGTTATGCGGAGTGGGTGTATGGGGCATTCCCGACTCACTGGGATTTTGATTTGGATACACTGTTTTTAGTTAGTATAGTTGTCCGTTACTTCACATGGAATGCACGGTGCCAGATTACCCTGCGGAAGAAAGTCCTCTCTGTTGAGGTGGTGGTGCACGATATTCTGGGTGAGGTTGGGAAAATTCGGGGTCTTGAGAAGGGCAGGGAGCCTCGGGCAGTCTGGATAAGGGCGTGGAGGAATATCAGACCTGCCTTTGGTGAACTGCCCATCTCTGGGTGAGGAGCTCTTTTCTTTTTCTGGTTCTTTCACTCCCTTAGCTTTTTTTGGTTAGTATCTTCTTTTTGAAGAAGGGCTGCATGCATAATGGGTACAGGTTTGTTTCTTAACCTCACAAGTTTGATGTCTGGTGTAATGGTGTGAGTCGTAATAGGATTTATGTTATTGCTTAAAGTATTTTTTTGGTTTGAGAGCAGATTTGCTATATTTATTTTAATTTATGTAAATGTGTATATATTTATGTATATTTATATATTGTGATTTTATGATTATTGATTGCAAGACTTTTAATAAAGAAAAATTGGGAAGAATGTTCCTTACATTGGTGATCAGTGGGAAGAATGTTCCTTACATTGGTGATCAGTGGGAAGAATGTTCCTTACATTGGTGATCAGTGGGAAGAATGTTCCTTACATTGGTGATCAGTGGGAAGAATGTTCCTTACATTGGTGATCAGTGGGAAGAATGTTCCTTACATTGGTGGTCAGTGAGAAGAATGTTCCTTACATTGGTGATCAGTGGGAAGAATGTTCCTTACATTGGTGATCAGTGGGAAGAATGTTCCTTACATTGGTGATCAGTGGGAAGAATGTTCCTTACATTGGTGATCAGTGGGAAGAATGTTCCTTACATTGGTGGTCAGTGAGAAGAATGTTCCTTACATTGGTGATCAGTGGGAAGAATGTTCCTTACATTGGTGATCAGTGGGAAGAATGTTCCTTACATTGGTGATCAGTGGGAAGAATGTCCCTTACATTGGTGATCAGTGGGAAGAATGTTCCTTACATTGGTAATCAGTGAGAAGAATGATCCTTACATCTTTAATACCTATAATAAACATTTATTTTGAACATAGTGTAGAGAAATTCTTTGAACGCATGCAATGTGGGCAGTGCAATATGTAGGTGGGACTTTGTGTGGATGTAGCTTGAACGTGGGTGGGGACACATTGGTGGAGACACAGGGGGCCCCATGTTCTCCTTTTGCCCGGGGGCCCCATGAGCTGTCAGTCCGCCCCTGGACTTACCTGTAGGTAAAAGTGGTTTTACAGTGTCCCTTTATATTGTCCTTTTATATTGTAAAGCGTTGGTCATACCGTTGGCGCTATATAAATATTGTATTATAATAATAATAATAATGGGGATAAAGTCAGGAAACAAGCCAGAGTTAGTGACAGTCAGCAGGTGTAGAGGTATCATATAAGCAGCAGAAATAGAGTTGAGGGACAGGTAAGGTCAGCAACTTGCCAATGAGGTTCCAGGACAGCAGGCAGAAAAAGTTGGTGAAGCAAGACATAGCTGATATGAGAGCAGTTGAGTAGAACAGGAAGAGTTAAAGAGGGGTCAACTAATAAGCTGGGTTAGTAATGGGGTTGCAGGATTGCAGGCAACTGCTGTAAACCCTTCAAGAGCAAGGCCTGGCCAGATAGTGTTCATCTTGTCAAGCTACAGCACCATACCCCTTCCCAACCTTAACATTAACAGAAACATTCATGTTAGTGCATGCTTTTAGATAGGGATGAGCCGAACAGCCCCCAGTTTGGTTCGCACCAGAACTTGTGAACAGGCAAATAATTTGTGGGAACATTGTTAAAGTCTATGAGACATGAATATGAAAAATCATATGTGCTAATTTTAAAGGCTTAAATGCAAGTTATTGCCATAGAAAGTGTTTGGGGACCTGGGTCCTGCCCCAGGGGACATGTATCAATGCAAAAAAAGTTTTAAAAACTGCAGATTTTTCAGGAGCCGTTATTTTAATAATGCTTAAAGTGAAACAATAAAAATGAAATATGTCTTTAAATATTGTGCCTGGGGTATCCTTAGTATGCCTGTAAAGTAGCACATCTTTCCCGTGTTTAGAACAGTACCACAGCAAGTTAAAGAAGTTAAACTTCTAAAGGAAAAGCAGGATCCTGGCAATATAGATAAAAATCATTGAAAAGAACGGCATGGATCCCCCCCCCCCAGTCCATTACCAGGCCCTTTGGGTCTTGTATGAATATTAAGGGGAACCCTGGCGGTCCGATTATGTCAGATTTTTGATGCTTAAACGATACTTATTTTGCATGGAAATTTGGCGTTTTATATTGTAGGCCTGTAATTCTTAGGAATAACTCACTTAAATCTGTCCAAACAAGAGTCTAGTAGACATCCCGGGTATGATAACGTTTAAAAAACAAAATCATAAATTATAATATAATAAATAAGTATAAATAATTATAACAAATAATAATATAATAATAATAAAAATTATTCAATAATGTAATCAAATAAACAAAAACACAGAAATTTGCTCAGTTGCAGAATTGTCGCTGTCATTACTTTCAGTGTTTCATGACGAATTTCCCCACAAATCACTATCATTCAATTCTGCAAGTGATTCTAATTTATTATTGCTGTTTTCTAGCTGGTCTAAAACCACTTTTGATGTAAAGAGACGGTTTTTGGTTGCTATGGACAATCTCCAGTTTCCAGGCAAAAAGAACAGTATATATAATACAAAACTGCATGCAGGGCACTGGAGACAAAAGGGAGGTGAAATAAATTGATATGGTAATGTAATCTGTAAGATTACAGTGTACTGTATGTATTGTATTTTTTACTTTTTTAATTTGGCGCCGTTCTCCATCCCTGTACGTCGCAACACTCGCAGGGGATAGAACTCGTCACTGGAATAGATCTGGCGGAGGACACGGTTCACACACAGAGCAGGGAGATATAGCAGGATCCTTGGGACAAGGTAAATAACCTCTTCCTGGATCCTGCAATGCGATCCCGAGTGTGGCTTGGGGGTACCACTTTTGGTACTGAAAATCCACCCCAAGCCACACTCTGGAATACCATCAGGGAGGTTAAGATACACTTAAACTGTCAATTCCAAAGAACAATTCGAGAACACGAACAAACAAAATTACGAACAGACAAAGAAATGAAATTATGAACACACAAATGAAAATACGAACATACGAAATTACAAACAAAGGATTGAAGATACAAAATGTAAATCATTCATTATAGATGTTATTTTCTTTCTTTTACTGTTTCGGAGTTTCGTATTTTCGTAAGTTTGTCGGTTCATAAGTTCGTATTTTTGCGTGTTCGTTATTTTGCTTATTCGTAATTTCGTAATTTAATTATTTTGTTTTTTTCAGCTATTCGGATGTTCGAATACTAACAAATTTGTACGAAAGTATATCCATTACAAACCGAATCGCACATGTCTTAGCCCTTGTACACACGGTCGGACATTCCGACAACAAAATTCGTCGGATTTCGTCCGACGGATTTTGTCCAAAACTGGTGTTGCATACACACGGTCGGACAAAGTTGTCGGAAAATCCAATCGTTCAGAACGTGATGACGTTATTTCGTTACGATGGGACTACGTTCAGGCTAGTAGCCAATAGCTTTGGTCTAGGAATTTGATCTGAGCATGCATGCCACTTTGTCCAATCGGAATTCTCTACAAACTATCAAAGTCAGATCGGATCATGTTGTCGGAAAATTTTATAGCCAAGCTCTCAAACTTTGTCCGTCGGATATTCCGACGGAAACAGTCTGACGTCCACACACGGTCGGATTATCCGACAGCGCGGTCCGATCGGACATTTTCCGTCGGAATATCCGACCGTGTGTACAAGGGCTAATAAACACTTTGAGCCAGCATACCTTGAACAGAACTACCTAGGTTGGAATCTTACGACCCAATAAACACTTTGAGTTAGCATAGACTCCAGTACATATTGGGAGCCAATCAAGCGTGCATACAAATGTGCTGACAAGGAATATGCCGACAGGAGGAGAGGGCAGAGTAAGCCCTCAAACATCTCCCACTGCTCCTTCACTGTTCTATCAGCAGGTTGGGGCATAGAGAGGAAACCCCTTTTATACGCTAAAACTATACCAGAGAAAGTGGTTCTATCTTCCTGGTATAGCAGAGCTGGGAATGATAAAACTGGATGGACAGTAATATAAATACTTTAGGACTTAAAACAGCTCTCATATATGTATTTCATCTGTATATTTAGCTGTTTACCTAAAGTTCAGCTTTAAGTATGCATTGCTTATGCATTTCTTACATTTATCTGCAAAGGAACTCAAGAGATATTAATCTGACTTAGCAGTTTTTCAGTTTAATTTCCATAACTTTTTTCCTGTCCTCCGGGAACCACTCGTGTGGCAAAACTAATGCAATAAAATTCACTGGCAAGTCGGACTGAATTTTTGCTTGAGAAACTGGGACAGAGGCCATCAAGACTGGTGGCTTTTTTTAATTTTACAGTCACTCTACGTGCTAAAGATCCCACCCGCTGTGTCAAGACTTTCTGAGACTGAGGATACGAGTTATGTCAGTTTTGCGTGATGTGTCATAATGTGGGGAGTAAGAATGAGAGTTTCCGGTATGTGAATATACATGGCCAAAAATAAAAAATAAGCTGCTGCTTTGAATTGTTGGGACAGTTTGTCATTTTCTGAGAATGTATTCTTTTATTAAGTAAGAAGTACAAGACTAAGGAGACTTTGCGCCTAGTCTACCGAAGTTGAGGTCATGCTGCCAGCAATGGTTTGAGTGTTTAATCTTCCAGGATTATGCCATTAATTATTGCTAGAGCTGTGGAGGTTCTGTAGTTTTTTTTCAAACATTCCATAAAAATAATTAATATCAACTCCCTCCCTCCTTCATTCACTTGCAATCTGTTGCTTGCCTTCCAAGAGAAAGTAACATTTTCCTTAAGACCCCTTTCACACTGGGGCGCTTTGCAGGCGCTGCAGCGCTAAAAATAGTGCCTGCAAAGAGCCCTGAAAGAGCCGCTGCTCTCTAAACTTTATCCAAAACTAAAAAAAAAGTTTTGCCTTTAGATCAGTGATTCTTAACCAGAGTTCCGTGAAACCCTAGGGTTCCTCCAAAGGTTGCTAGGGGTTCCTTCAGCATTGGGCAATGTCAGTTCCCACTGACACCATTGACCTTTTTAGCTATCTGTAAGGAGGTAATTCTTCCTAATGACCACAAGTGTAAGGACCATTCTTCCCAATGACCATCACACTAATGTATCATGAGTTAGATTTCTAATTTTTAGCAGGGGTTTCTCGAGACCGGAGAACTATTTCAAGGGTTCCTCTGTGTTGAAAAGGTTGAGAAAGGCTGCTTTAGATATACTTTAACCTCCAAAAGTTCCATCTACACCATTTTTTTTAAAATACCGGAGCTGCTTGACTGCATAGTAGACTTTGTTACAAAGGTTGGTGTGGGATCCCTGGTCCCCTGTTGCATGCCGTGTTTCCTCTTGCTGGCCTTTACATCACTACGGTGCCCGGTTGCTACATCATCCCTTTTATCCAGGACACATATTAATTACACAGGTTCTGAGCAGGGTCAGATTAACGTAGGGGCTATTGGAGCTGTAGCTCCAGGCCCCTACTTAATATAGGCCCAGCAGGGTTGGAATGACCATTTGGGCACTATCATTGCCCTGCTAATGCCGCAACTGCCAAACCCAGCCCCAAATGCATTTTGAAAAATAAAAATAAAATTGTAAAAAATAATTAAAAAATGAAATAAAAATATAAAAAAAACTGCTGACACTCTACTGACTCCATCCACTGCCCTACTGACACCCTCCACTGCAAAACATTGTGGAAAAAAAAAAAGTTAAATTGTAAAAAAATTTAATAAAAAAACAAAAATAAAAATGTAAACAATAAAAGATTGCAACAAATAATTGAAAAAATGTAAAAATTAAAAATTTGGGCTCATTCAAATGGGTTCTCTTGCACATACAGTGTGAATGAGCAGTTTGTTTAAAATACCTAATTTGTTATAATAAAAAATTGGTTGTGTTTAATTTTATTTATTAACCATAAAAATGGCCATCCAAAATCCTTAGCACCAGGCCCATGATGCTCATAATCTGGCCCTGGTTCTGAGGCTGATTTAATGCAGATAAGGCACCAAGTGAGTTTAATTACCACCTTAATCAGCCACAGAACCTGCGTTATTAATGTTTGTCCTGGAATAAAGGGATGATGTGGCAACCTAAAGTCCAATGGATCAAACCATTGATTGCAGTGGGGGACCAAAAATACCACATTTCCGGAATTGTCATCTTCTGAAGCATCTTTAAGGAGCCGATTCTTTACAATGCAGTGGCGATCTGTGGCACAGAGGTACTGTAAGTATATGTGGAGGCGCCCTGTCTATCCAAACAGGGACACCATCCACCAGGCCAAAATTGGTTTTAGCTGTTTTATTTTGGTGACTAAGTAGCTTTAAATCCACAACATGGCAACCTTTGTTGTACATAACTGATGGGTACTTTCTATTAGCACCGGACAGATGAAAGCCTTCTACTAATCATTTTTATGGTTCCATGTACTTTTAAACTTTTGCCCGAAGTCATGATGTCTGGGTCCTTGCACATTTCGGTCCTTCTTTAGCCATCGGTTTTGATGAAGTTATCCTGCCGCCATGATACCGCCTCTATGTTTCATTCTGAGGTCGATTATTATGAAACAGGAAAAGCCGTTTTTATTTTCTTCTTCTTCAAAGACTTATCACCTGCCTGAAGGTGGTTCGTTTTCTCTTTATTGAGGTTTAATTCTAAACAGATGTTACTAATGGATCTTTGCTTCCAAATACATGTCACTGGGTAATATATAGGTACAGCTCTATGTTCAGGAAACGTAATTCAAATAGACTATTTATTGTAAGCCAAATATTTTGCTACTAACGGGAGGTTTGATCGAGGAGAATCTGGGTAAGTTTGATTCAATGCAAAGTGATATTTTTATCTCTCAGCAATTGAATATGATATATGTAGGTTAGGCAATTTTGCTTAAACCCTTAAAGCAACCCTCTCACTACAGTAAAAAAATAGAACAAAAACACCCTCTATAAGAAAAAGATTAAAGTACACTATTTTAACAAAAGTATTGTAACGCCTGCCTTTACACGCACATGAACTTTAATGGCATTCCAGTCTTAGTCCGAAAAGGCTGAATATGGAGTCTGCCCACCCTTTGCAGCTATAACAGCTTCTACTCTTCTGGGAAGGCTGTCCACAAGGTTTAGGAATGTTTGACCATTCTTCCAGAAGCGCATTTGTGAGGTCAGGCACTCATGTGGACGAGAAGGCCTGGCTGGCAGTCTCCATTATAATTCATCTCAAAGGCATTCTGTTGGGTTGAGGTCAGGACTCCGTGCAGGCCAGTCAGGTTCCTCCACCCCAAACTCGCTCATTCATGTCTTTATAGACCTTGCTTTGTGCACTGGTCCAAATCATTTGGTGGAGGGGGGATTATGGTGCGGGGTTGTTTTTCAGGGGTTGAGCTTGTCCCTCATAGTTCCTGTGAAGGGAACTCTTAAGGTGTCAGTATACCAAGACATTTCAGACAATTTCTTGCTCCCAACTTTGTGGGAACAGTTTGAGGATGGTCCCTTCCTGTTTCAACATGACTGCGCACAAGCGTACAAAGCAAGGTCCATAAAGACATCGATGAGCAAGTTTTGAGTGGAAGAACTTGACTGGCCTGCATAGAGTCCTGACCTCAACCCGATAGAACCCCTTTGGGATGAATTAGAGCAGAGACTGCAAACCAGATCTTCTCGTCCACATCAGTGCCTAACCTTACAAATGCGCATCTGGAAGAATGGTCAAACATTCCCATAGACACACTCCTAAACCTTGTGGACAGCCTTCCCAGAAGAGTTGAAGCTGTTATAGCTGCAAGGGGTGGGCCAACTCAATATTGAACCCTACGGACTAAGAATGGAATGCCATTAAAGTTCATGTGTGTGTAAAGGCAGGGTTCCCAATACTATTGGTAATATTTTGTATATGTATAGCCAAAACTGTTTTCCTGGTGCTAAAAAGGCAGCACACTATCACATGTATGTTGCTATAGATTGGCACCAGGAAAGGAAATTTACGGTTAGTATTTGATATTATTTTTTATTTTCCTTGTACCAACGTGGCAGCACAGAAGTGGTAGTATGCTGCCATGAATTGGCGCCAGAGAAGGAACGCTATGGTAAGTATTTGATACAATTTTCTGTTTTTTAGTTATGGTAATAGAGTAGAGAAAGGGTAAAACCCCTGCCAGATTATTTTTTGCTGTCTGTATCTCACTGGGTAAATTTCCCTTCACTTCCTGTTCTTGAGAAGTAACAGGAAATTAAAAGAAACCACCCCAAGGCTGGGTTCACTTCTCTGTGCGGAGCAGCTCACAGCAGGGGTCTGGTGCATCCCTGTTCACCGTTTCAAGTCCGATTTTGGGACAAATTTTTGGCTGAATTCGGACCTGAAACAGACCAGAAGACGCACAGGACTCCTATGCCATTCGCTCCCAGCTGTCCCGGTGTAAACCAGCTCCATAGAGAGCCAGTCATAGGCTCCTGACATGTGAATTGGATGTGGGGAAACTCGCATCCAATTTGCAATAGTGTGAACCCAGCCTTATGCCGCGTACACAACGCCGGACTTTTTGATGGACTAGGTCCGACGGTCTTCCCGACGGACTTTCGGCAGAGTTCCGACAGACTTTCCAAATGACCGGACTTGGCCACACATAATCACACCAAAGTCCAATGGATTCAAACGTGATGATGTATGACCGGACTAGAATAAGGAAGTTCATAGCCAGTAGCCAATAGCTGCCCTAGTGTCGGTTTTTATCCGTCGAACTAGCATACACGCAAACGGATTTCTCGATAGGAACAGGGTCCGGCGGAGTACCGGCCGAAAACTTTGAAACATGTTCTATTTCTAAAGTCTGTCAGATTTTTGGACAGCAAAGCTCTGATGGAGCCCACACACGATTGAATTGTCTGACGGATTCGTTCCATCCGACCTTTGCTGTCGAAAAGTCCGGTTGTGTAGGTTCTTTTGAACTTTACTGATCTCGTGCATTTTGTTAATGCTTGTGCATCAATGCAGATTTTGTCACATGTTAAGGAAACTCATACATTTTGCATGGACACAGAAATGGTCATACAACAATTTTGAGAGAAAATAACGGCTTACTATTGATGTCACTTCTTCGTAAGAACTTTATTGATCCAATCAAGAACTCACTATCCCCAATTGAAGACCACCTCAACCCATTTCACCTTTTGGGCCTATGCAGCTGTTTGTTTTCTTTGAGCATTTGGAACAAGGACAAGCTCTTTGACCAACACATAAGACAAGGAGAGAGACATAAGAGTTTGAAGCGGTGACAGGCTTTATTGTTCTACTAACTTGTGCATAGGAGTTGTGCTGCCTAAGTATCAGTGGCGGAACTACCAGGGTCGCAACAGTCGCAACTCTGACTGGGCCCTGGCATTCTGCCTCTGTTGGGGGGCCCAGCCGGGTTGCTGGTCACACAGCTCTGAGAACGTCTCTCTCATACAGCTCAGAGCCGCTGTTCTATGGAATACTGCCTCCCATCCTCCCTCCCTCCTCCGTCATCTCTCGAACAGGATGAGAGAGGAGACAGCCAGTCTGCTCATTCACCCCCTGACTCTCTCCTCCTGTGTGTGCTCTGTGGGAAGTTAAAGCGGTTTGGTACCTAAAAATGAAACTTCATATTATTAAAATCACCAGATCGAATACTTACCTAAATGAACCCTGAAAAAAAAATATTCTTTACTTACCTTTTATTTCAGAAGTTTCTGCTGACTTCCGGGTTGTCCTCCCGTGGGAGTAGGCTTGGTTATCGTCCTCGCAATGGTCCCTGGGAAATTTCTAAGCTATTTCCCAAGAATCCATGGGGGGACAAAGAAATTGCGAAATCTCGTGAGATTTCGTTAGGACGCCGGTCACGTGATGAGGGCGTGTCCGAATTTGCCATTTTTAAAGTGGGCAGGCAGCTGTATCTGCCGTTACCACTGCTATCACTGAGCATGCGCGAGATGGAGCGGAGCATGCTGGGAGCCGAGCGTCATCGATATACAGGAAGTAAATGCCTGTGGGCTTCAGACGCCCACACTTAAAATGGAAGATGCCAGAGCACTTTTTTAAAAGTCATTCCGAGGAAAAGAATCGTCGCGCCGGGGGTCAAAAAAACGCCGGACGTGGACGTGGATGCTAAGCGAAGGTAGCAGTCGCCCACCTGTGACACAGGTAAGAAAAAAAAAAAAAAGAGCGGAATCCCGCTTTAAGTCTGAAGCTAACGATCGGCACACACAGGAGGAGAGGGGAAGGGGAGAATGAGCAGACTGGCTGTCTCCTCTTTCATCCCCCGTGAGAAAGGACAGAGGAGGGAGGGAGAACAGGAGGCAGTATTCCATAGAACAACGGCTCTGAGCTGTATGAGAGAGATGCTCTCAGATCAGAGCCGTGCTGAGGAGACAGGCGGCATTCACGATTTCTTGCACTGAGGACCTGAAGGCTTTACTTACCTACTTACGCCTCTGCTAAGTATGTTGTCATTCAAAATGAATGCAATGTGTGTCAAAATGCACACAAATGCATACATTACTGCAATCTACCACATCACAAATGAGTTTTGACCCTTAAAGTGGAAGTTCACTTTAACTATACTTAAATCTACTCCCACCCCGATTCTAAGGCTATTCTAGCTACCCTTTAAAGGAAAGATCTGTATATGCTAAGGGTGCTCCAGTCCAGTCACATGATCCGACTTCAGAGAAGAGGAGAGATCACTGACAAAGCTGTGAAGCCTGGGTGATGATGTCACCCATAGGCTTACTGTGGAGCATCCGTTGTTGGCTGTCCCTTCTCTACACTAAAGACCCGATCATGTGACAGGAGCACCCTCAGATTAGGTAAATATACAGATCTTTCCTTTCACTTGGTAGATAGAATAGGCTCATAATGGTGTTGGGAGTAGTTTTAAAAATATCTATTGTTTGACTGAACTTCCACTTTAAGTGAAGGGAATTCCAGTCTTATGCCACGTACACACGTAGCAGACTATCCGGCGGACTTAGTCTGGCAAACTTTCCGCCGGACTTTCCGAACGAGCTACTTGCCCACACACGGCACTTTTTCAGCGGACTAATACGGCGCACTAAGTCCGCCGTACTATCCGCTGTACTTTTTAAATGAACGGACTCGCCCTTAGACAATCGTCACCAGAACATTTGTTCCCACTGGATGGCTTGCCCTCACCTCCTGATGTTGTCACAACTCAAAAATCTGGGATTTCCACTGACTTTTTTTTTCGATGACAATGATCAAGCAGGACAACTTAAAGGGGGGAAGCTCCATAGATGGCAATCAAAACTTAAAGAAGGGTTTATTCCAGAGTTTCACAACCAAAGTTTCATGGAACCCTAGATTTCTTCCACTAAAGGTTCCTTGAGCAATGAGCATTTTTTTACTCTCAGATAAGTTCCCATTGACACCCATTGAATTTTTTATTTATCTGTAAGGGGGTAAATCTTCCCAAAGACCACAAGTAGGGATGAGCCGAACACCCCCCTGTTCGGTTCCCACCAGAACCTGCAAACAGACCTAAACTTCGTGTGAACTTTAGAACCCTATTAAAGTCTATGGGACTCGAACGTTCACAATCTAAAGTGCTCATTTTAAAGGGTAATATGCAAGTTACTGTCCTAAAAAGCGTTTGGGGACCTGGGTCCTGCCCCAGGGGACATGGATCAATGCAAAAAAAAGTTTTAAAAACTGCAGTTTTTTCAGGAGCAGTGATTTTAATAATGATTAAAGTGAAACAATAAAAGTGTAATATTCCTTTAAATTTCGTATCTGGGGGGTATCTTTAGTATGCCTGTGAAGGGGCGCATGTTTCTGCTGCTTAGAACTGTCCCTGCACAAAGTGTCATTTGTGCAGGAAAAAAAGTCTTTTAAAATCACTTGCGGCTAAATTGTCGGCTCCCCGTAATACAGAGAACACTCAATGAGTGTTCTCTGTATTAGCCGACAATTCATTCATTCATTGATAAAAAAAAAAAAAAAAAGCGTGGGGGTTCCCCTAAATTCAATTACCAGGCCCTTCAGGTCTGACATGGATATTAAGGGGAACCCCGTGTCAAATAAAAAAAAAAATTGACGTGGGGGTCCCCCTAAATATCCATACCAGACCCTTCAGGTCTGATATGGATATTAAGGGGAACCCCGCATCAAATAAAAAAAAAATTTGACGTGGGGGTCCCCCTAAAAATCCATATCAGACCCTTTATCCGAGCACGCAACCTGGCAGGCCGCAGGAAAAGAGGGGGGGACGAGAGAGCGGCCCCCCCTCCCTCCTGAACCGTACCAGGCCACATACCCTCAACATTAGGAGGATGCTTTGGGGGTCTGTGACCCCTCAAAGCACCTTGTCCCCATGTTGATGAGGACAAGGGCCTCATCCTCACAACCCTGGCCGGTGGCTGTGAGGGTCTGCGCGCGGGGGGCTTATCAGAATCTGGAAGCCCCCTTTAACAAGGGGACCCCCAGATCCCGGCCCCCCCTGTTTGAAATGGTAAGGGGGTACAAAAGTACCCCTACCATTTCACAAAGAAAGTGTCAAAATGGTTAAATAAGACAAACACACTTTTGAAAAATTCCTTTATTAAAAATAAAAAAAATAAAAAAAAGATTCCAGCGGTGCTAATCCACTCTTGCTATCCAGCGACGAATCTCCGGGGTCCAGCGATGGATGATCATATCCAGCGACGGGGGATCTCTCAGTCCAGCGCTGTCCATACATCCTTCTGCTGTCTCCATTGCGGAGACACTGCGGAGATCCCATCGCTGACGTTTCTTATATTAGGAGGGCGGGGCCACTCATCACCTGACCCTGCCCCCTCTGACGCTGGTGAAGGGAGCCAGGGGTTCCCCAGTGACGTATGGGTGACCCCGCCCCCTCTGAAGTAACGGAAACCTGCGTTACATCAGAGGGGGCGGGGTCACCCACACGTCACCGGGGAACCCCTGGCTTCCCTCTCCAGCGTCAGAGGGGCGGGGTCAGGTGACGGGTGGCCCGTCCTCCTAATATAAGAAACGTCAGCGCTGGGATCTCCGCAGTCTCCGCAGTGGAGACAGAAGAAGGATGTATGGACAGCGCTGGACTGAGAGATCCCCCGTCGCTGGATATGATCATCCATCGCTGGACCCCGGAGATCCGTCGCTGGATAGCAAGAGTGGATTAGCACCGCTGGAATCTTTTTTTTATTTTTAATAAAGGAATTTTTCAAAAGTGTGTTTGTCTTATTTAACCATTTTGACACTTTCTTTGTGAAATGGTAGGGGTACTTTTGTACCCCCTTACCATTTCAAACAGGGGGGGCCAGGATCTGGGGGTCCCCTTGTTAAAGGGGGCTTCCAGATTCTGATAAGCCCCCCGCCCGCAGACCCTCACAACCACCGGCCAGGGTTGTGAGGATGAGGCCCTTGTCCTCATCAACATGGGGACAAGGTGCTTTGAGGGGTCACAGACCCCCAAAGCATCCTCCCAATGTTGAGGGTATGTGGCTTGGTACGGTTCAGGAGGGAGGGGGGGCCGCTCTCTCGCCCCCCCTCTTTTTCTGCGGCCTGCCAGGTTGCGTGCTCGGATAAAGGGTCTGGTATGGATTTTTAGGGGGACCCCACGTCAATTTTTTTAAAAATTTGATGCGGGGTTCCCCTTAATATCCATATCAGACCTGAAGGGTCTGGTATGGATATTTAGGGGGACCCCACGTCAATTTTTTTTTAAATTTGACACGGGGTTCCCCTTAATATCCATGTCAGACCTGAAGGGCCTGGTAATTGAATTTAGGGGAATCCCCACGCTTTTTTTTTTTTTTTTTATCAATGAATGAATGAATTGTCGGCTAATACAGAGAACACTCATTGAGTGTTCTCTGTATTACGGGGAGCCGACAATATAGCCGCAAGTGATTTTAAAAGACTTTTTTTCCTGCACAAATGACACTTTGTGCAGGGACAGTTCTAAGCAGCAGAAACATGCGCCCCTTCACAGGCATACTATAGATACCCCCCAGCTACGAAATTTAAAGGAATATTACACTTTTATTGTTTCACTTTAATCATTATTAAAATCACTGCTCCTGAAAAAAAAGGCCGTTTTTAACACTTATTTTGCATTGATCCATGTCCCCTGGGGCAGGACCCGGGTCCCCAAACACTTTTTAGGACAGTAACCTGCATATTACCCTTTAAAATGAGCACTTTAGATTTCTCCCATAGACTTGTATAGGGTGTTCTGGCTTTTCGAATTTGCTGCGAACAGCCCAAATTGTTCACTGTTCGCTGAACAGGCGAACAGGCAATGTTCGAGTAGAACATGAGTTCGACTCGAACTCGAAGCTCATCCCTAACCACAAGTATAGGGAGCATTCTTTCCATGGACTATCACACTAATGTATCATGAGATACAATAGATAAAGTATTTTTAAGCAGGGGTTCCTTGAGACCGGAATGTTCTTTCAAGGGTCCCCCTGTGTTGTAAAAGGTTGAGAAAGGCTGGTCTAATGCTTTATACTTTATCTGAAACTTTCCTTTGCATGAAATGTGTTAAATTTAAAACATATTCAGTCATGTAATTTTTTTCTAAATTTGCAGTGCAAAATGAATATGTACTAAAAATATAAAATATAAAAATAGCATACTGCCAGTAGGCGATGTGTACTGCCAGGTTCCTGATATAAAACAGATTCTTGATATAAAACAGCAGGAGCCATTGTTTCAGCTGCCCAGTTTGTACCGCAGTATATACACTCTTTGGTGAACCTTGCAGAGCCACTTGGGATGGGTGCTGGCAGACCAGGATTGGAGTAGTATCTGCCAGGCTTCCATTATTTATCATAAGCCAGCTTGACACAGACCCCCACGCTGCCATTCTCCCATAATATCCAGGCTGTTCCAAGAGACGACAGCAGGGTCACCGTAAGCCTTAAATCCTGTGCCACCCTGTACTGTAAATTGCCATTTTAAGAATTTTACTTTCATTTTTAGGGCCCACTCACATCAATGAGATGCATGAAGGCAACCGGAACTGGAGAAAGTGCAGAGAAGGGCAACCAAACTGATAAGAGGCATGGAGGAGCTCAGCTATGAGGAAAGATTAGTGGAACTGAATTTTTTCTTTCTTGAGAAAAGGAGATTAAGGGGGGGATATGATCAACATGTACAAATACATAAGTGGCCCATATAGTGAACTTGGTGTTGAGTTATTCACTTTAAGGTCATCCCAGAGAACAAACGGGCACTCTTTACATCTGTCGGAATAGAGATTTAATCTCCAAATATGGAAAGGTTTCTTCACTGTAAGAGCTGTGAAAATGTGGAATAGACTGCCTCAAGAGTTGGTTCTGGCCAGCTCAGTAGATTGCTGTAAAAAAACATTTCCTAAATGTACACAATATAACTGGATACCAACATTTATAGGTAAAGTTATTCCGGGGAATGTCTGATTGCCTCTTGGGAGATTAGGAAGTTTTTTTGTATCTATATAAGATTTTATATATTATTGGTTGAACTAGATGGACTTATGTTTTTCAACCAGACTAACTACAGTGCCTTGAAAAAACGTTGAAAGTTTCCACATTTTGTCATGTTACAAACAAAAATGTAAATATATTTTATTGGGATTTTATGTGATAGACCAACACAAAGTGGTACATCTAAATAGAGTCCACCTGTGTTTAATTTAACCACTTCAGCCCCTGAGTATTTGGCTGGCCAAAGACCAGAGCACTTTTTGCGATTTGGCACTGCATTGCTTTAACTGACAATTGCGCGGCCGTGCGACGTGGCTCCCAAACAAAATTGGCGTCCTTTTTTTCCCACAAATAGAGTTTTCTTTAGGTGGTATTTGATAACCCCTGCGGTTTTTATTTTTTGCGCTATAAACAAAAAAAGAGCGCCAATTCTGAAAAAAAGCAATGTAGGGTTAGGTTCTAAAAAATATCCCAAGCTTTGAATATTTCATGGAGTACTGTTCAATCCATCATCCGAAAATAGAAAGAGTATGGCACAACTGCAAACCTACCAAGACATGGCCGTCCACCTAAACTGACAGGCCAGGCAAGGAGAGCATTAATCAGAGAAGCAGCCAAGAGGCCCATGGTAACTCTCAAGGAGCTCCAGAGATCCACAGCTCAAGTGGGAGAATCTGTCCACAGGGCACTTATTAGTTGGGCACTCCACAAATCTGGACTTTATGGAAGAGTTTCAAGAAGAAAGCCATAAAAAGTCCCTTTTGCAGTTTGCAAGAAGCCATGTGGGGGACACAGAAAACACGTGGAAGAAGGTGCTCTGGTCAAATGAGACCAAAATTGAACTTTTTTGCCTAAAAGCAAAACGCTATGTGTGATAGAAAACTAACACTGCACATCACCACAAACACACCAACCCCACCGTGAAACATGGCGGTGTCAGCATGATGTTGTGGGGATGCTTTTCTTCAGCAGAGACAGGGGAGCTGGTCAGAGTTAATGGAAAGATGGATGGAGCCCAATACAGGGCAATCTTAGAAGAAAACCTGTTAAAGTCTGCAAGACACTTGAGACTGGGGTGAAGGTTCACCTTGCAGTAGAACAACGACCCTAAACATACAGCCAGAGCTACAATGGAATGGTTTAGATCAAAGCATGAGAGTAAAAGTATTCTCGCGCCTACCAATGTGTCCTAAAACTAGTGGGGTTGCAGCAAAACACCGGCAGGGGTATACACCCTCCCCAGATTAAGTGATAGTGATTAAGAAATGGTGTTGCGCTCCGACTACTTAGATCTAATTAAATTAACATGTACTCAAGTGACAACCAAAACAGAAATAAACTAAAATGTGAAACTGCATGTTTAAATAAGCTCAGACAATGTGCATAAATATTAAAGTGCAATAAACCAGGTCACATTGTGCGCTTGACAAAAAACTTGATATGAAAAATCCTCTATAGATGACAGTGAGATGATATTAAGTATATATCCAAATATATAAATGATATGAAAAAAAAAAAAAAAAAAAAAAAAAAAAAAAAAAAAAAAAAAAAAAAAAAAAAAAAAAAAAAAAAAAAAAAAACACAACTGAGTGTCGTTATAAAAGTGCAAAACAGATCAAAGAATACACAAAATACTAATAATCCATGTGTAGTGTATCACGTGTCTGAACAAAATACTAATAGTCCATAAGCAGTGAAATGTGTGTTTGAGCAAAAATTCCAAAAACAAAAATAAGGTGAACTATAGTTATATGGAGAGCATATCCATTTAGTGATAAAATGCGTCCATTTGATGATCAACAAGGCAGTATCCTGCGTGCTCCAAAAGCAGGGGGTGGATTCCACCAGTGCTCCTATGCGTATAATATCCTCACACTAGGTGCAGTAATTACCTTACCTTACTGCTGTAAGGTAAACAGCATTTCCAAAGTGACGCTTGTTGTCCAATGTAGGTTCAGTAGGTGATGTAATCCTGGACTCTCATTCACCATGGGCACGTTGTAACATGCAGAGAAAGCAAGGGGAACACTCCAATAGTGAAGTACGTATTCACAATTTATTGGGTATAAAACGAAGGTAAGGTACTCACATTTAAAACAATAATAAAAGCACAACTTAAACGAACGCGTGTCACGTTCGCGCTTCCGGACGTCACTTCCGGTGTCCTTACTGGCCAATTGTGTTCCTACGCGTATCGTCAAATGACTTCATCAGGGAATGAAGTCATTTGACGATACGCGTAGGAACACAATTGGCCAGTAAGGACACCGGAAGTGACGTCCGGAAGCGCGAACGTGACACGCGTTCGTTTAAGTTGTGCTTTTATTATTGTTTTAAATGTGAGTACCTTACCTTCGTTTTATACCCAATAAATTGTGAATACGTACTTCACTATTGGAGTGTTCCCCTTGCTTTCTCTGCATGTTACAACGTGCCCATGGTGAATGAGAGTCCAGGATTACATCACCTACTGAACCTACATTGGACAACAAGCGTCACTTTGGAAATGCTGTTTACCTTACAGCAGTAAGGTAAGGTAATTACTGCACCTAGTGTGAGGATATTATACGCATAGGAGCACTGGTGGAATCCACCCCCTGCTTTTGGAGCACGCAGGATACTGCCTTGTTGATCATCAAATGGACGCATTTTATCACTAAATGGATATGCTCTCCATATAACTATAGTTCACCTTATTTTTGTTTTTGGAATTTTTGCTCAAACACACATTTCACTGCTTATGGACTATTAGTATTTTGTTCAGACACGTGATACACTACACATGGATTATTAGTATTTTGTGTATTCTTTGATCTGTTTTGCACTTTTATAACGACACTCAGTTGTGTTTTTTTTTTTTTTTTTTTTTTTTTTTTTTTTTTTTTTTTTTTTTTTTTTTTCATATCATTTATATATTTGGATATATACTTAATATCATCTCACTGTCATCTATAGAGGATTTTTCATATCAAGTTTTTTGTCAAGCGCACAATGTGACCTGGTTTATTGCACTTTAATATTTATGCACATTGTCTGAGCTTATTTAAACATGCAGTTTCACATTTTAGTTTATTTCTGTTTTGGTTGTCACTTGAGTACATGTTAATTTAATTAGATCTAAGTAGTCGGAGCGCAACACCATTTAGATCAAAGCATATTCATGTGTTAGAATGGCCCAGTCAAAGTACAGATCTAAATCCAATTTAGAATCTGTGGCAAGATTTAAAAATTGCTCTCCGTCTGACAGAGCTTGAGCTATTTTGCAAAGAAGAATGGGCAAAAATGTCACTCTCTAGATGTGCAAAGCTGGTAGAGACATCCCCAAAAAGACTTGCAGCTGTAATTGCAGTGAAAGGAGGTTCTACAAAGTATTGACTTGGGGGGGCTGAATACAAATGCACACCACACTTTTCACATATTTATTTGTAAAATATGTTGAAAACCATTTATCATCTTCCTTCCACTTCACAATTATGTGCCACTTTGTGTTGGTCTATCACATAAAATCCCAATAAAATACATTTACATTTTTGGTTATAACATGACAAAATGTGTGAAAATCTCAAGGAGTATGAATACTTTTTTAAGGCACTGCATATGCAACACACATTAAATATGTTGGTGCAATGCAATCCACTTATTCTTTGAATGCATCAGTATTTGGCAGTGCCCTGCACCACAACACATGTGTTATGCTGCACTGTAACACACGTCCATTGTTCCTTTTGGGATAAAGGTTTTTACATAAATAAATAAAAGCTAATCATTGCAAGTACCCCTGCTAGTGTTAAATGGTTTGTCTCTCCCCGATACATTCTGCTGGAGAGCTTGTTCTTGTGAAAAGCAATAAACTCATTGGCTTGGTCACCAGATGAAAATAGAAGAAAGAAAGCCTAAAAAAGAAAACGGATGCAGCCATCATATCTAGGAATTGATAAGTTGCAGTATAATAAATGTTTGCTTTTGGGTTTTATTCTGCTTTAATGGTAAACGAAAAGCCTTTTCTGAAAAGTTATACTGTGGCTAAATATATTAACATGTTTAGAAACGACTAAAATGTCCACTTTAAGAAGCACAGCAAGGGGCATTTGGCAAACTATGATGTTGTGTTCCCATTGGACCTGTATGGATCTAATTAGCATCTTTTGTTAATTGTAACACCAAGTGCACGTTGCGGTGAAGAGCCCTCTGCTAAAGTTACGACATTGGACAGCTCATGGCTGTCACTGTACCGGGACCGTGTTATGGTTTGTGCACGGAAACATGCTGGATGAATAAGCATTTGGCGTCAGAAGCTTTTGAAGCTCCAGAACTGTTCATGACATCATATTTCCTGCGAACCGAAGCAGATTCTTGTCACTTTTGAATGCATACTTTACACCCATTGCAGACCTGTTTTAGGCATGTGTGAGTGTAATAATGATATACTTTATAGAAAAACAACACAAAACAACAGAGAAGAGGAGTGCATTTGGTGTTTAGCCAAACCTGAAACAATAGTTGTATCGCAGATTTGTTTTCCAAATTTTTCTTAAAGTACCTTTTAACAGTTTGTATTTTCCAAGTTTTTTTTACAGGCGCAATCATTTCACGAGCAGCTAACAATTAACTGGCATTTTAAGAAACTATCATAAAAAAAAATATATATATATATATATATATATATATATATATATATATATATTTCCTAGGGCTCTGGACATGATGCATATTTTATATACTCCATAAATGCTCAAAGTAGAACTGACAACAATTCTTTTTTTTTTCATTTTGGATATAGTTTTGGATAGAGTCTTTTTTTTTTTTGCCACCTCGTCCGGGTAAAATCTCCTCTCGCTTTCTGTCAAAAAAAAACAAAACCAGAGGTGAGAGGAAATTCCTCCAAAGTGAGGGAATCCTTGGTAGTGGTGTTCCTATTGCAACATATCTGCTTTAATATTGTTGTGGGGACAATATAAAATTTGGGATTTTTTTTTTGCTTTCATCTTCACTGATGATGGTAAACAGATAGAGAGCTTTGAATCTCCCTAATGGGGGCATGTATAGCTTGCCATCTGCTGCCGAAACAAAAAGAAGTCCTGATCAGCCATTCACAGGAAGCTTAGCATTTTTATGAATTAATACAAAGCTTCATCTGATTGGCTGAGGTGGAGAGTGTGACATCATCTGCCTACCTCTCCACCTAAGCCAATTAGAGCTTGTACTTATTCATAAAATACAAAGCTTCCTGTGAATGGCTGAGCTACCTCCTTAAAGTGGTGCTCCGCTTAAAAAAAATAAAAATGAAAAGTCAGCAGCTACAAGTACTTCAGCTGCTGACTTTTAATAATCGGATACTTACCTGCCCCAGGGTCCAGTGATGTGAGGGATCGAAGCCCCGCTCTTCTCCCCCCTTCACTCGGCGGTGCCGGCATTGTAACTGTGGGTGCCCGGCTGTGGCTTCACAGCCGGGCACCCACTGTGGATGCACATGTGGTGCTGCATGCCGTGATTGGACATGCAATCATCTGGGACCTGAGACGTGTCCCAGATAATTGACAAGAGGGAGGGGGCAGAGCTGATCTCCCTTCCTGCGCCGAGGGAGGAAGTGACGTCAAGAGCCCAGGCACTGAGGGAGGAAGACTATGAGGGACCCCCTAGCAACAGCCATTTAGAGGTGGGAAAAAAATAATTTCTCCAAATGTTTTTTTGTTTTTTTTGTATGCACATGAATGACATTTTTTTTTAGGGTGGAACTCCACTTTAAGGGCCATTGGTAATAACTGGTCTTTCCCCAGCAGTACAGAGGCTGCCAGTCACCTAAGAACCAGTCCATACACTCAGGCTACAAAAATCAGGCTAGGGTTTGTCTTTTTATGCAGTTTATTGTTTGAAGAACAACATTAACAGGAGAGGGGGGGGGGTGTCAACAAGTGACTGCTACAAGGGAGAAGGGGAAGCATCAACAATTGTTGGGCTATGGGGACTATGGGTGGCGTCACAGCTAATGGAATTCCTAGCCATTTTCAAGCACTTACGCAATGATGAAGGATCGTGGAGCAGATTGCAAATAGGTAAGTGCATAGATCTCTTTTATACAGGTTAGGCAGGATAGGTAAGTGGAGGGGGGTGGGGATTTTTAAGAATACATTTCGTTAGGTTATTCTTCTTCTTTAATGGCCCAAATGCCTTCAGAATTCAAAAAATAACCAACCATAGCTTCTGATAATCTTTAGTAGCTTTTACATCATTTGAAATAATGGATGCTATGAAAGCCTTTTTAATGTAAAATAATTTATGTTTACTATCCCTTTTTACAGCCAGAATTGGCTTTTCACTAAAAGCCCTTTTTCCCAATTCTGTTAAGTTAAACTTACCTGCCCTTACTTTCATCTCCTCCACAGAAGGGTAATTGATAAATTTTTGCTGTTTCATAAATATTTTTTTATGGCAAACCTAAATTGGATGCACATTGTGATTCCCCATTGATAAATCTCCCGGTAATCGCGCTGGATTCCATTACTCTCCATTAAGCTGATGAATTCCTGCTTGTAGTTTTATAATTCTGACCCCTGTGAACAAAAATAGAATACCTGGAGTCCGAGCATGAGGTTTGAATCAAGATTCTGATCGTTGGAAAGAATGTTCTGATTTTTTGTGTATTTATTTTTTGTTGAAAAGTCTTTGAAGGTCTCCATGCTCCCAGAAATGGTTTCCGAGATCACAGCGGCAAAACCCAGTCTGCATGTTTTGTTCTAAGCCAGTCTTGTGTGTTTACTGGAAGTGTACAAGGTCTCTGATCTTTTTGCCATGAAACGCCAAGACACGCAAAGGGCACACCAATAACAAAGGTCAAAGCTGGGTCTGTGATTTAAGGGGACATGGTCACTCTTTCAAAATAATTAGTTTTTTGTACTCTGTAATGTTTTAATGTAGAACTCACTAGAAATGAGGATGCTTGGCATGGGTGGCAACTG
The DNA here is from genome assembly GCF_037356315.1 of Lithobates pipiens. NCBI lineage: Eukaryota > Metazoa > Chordata > Amphibia > Anura > Ranidae > Lithobates > Lithobates pipiens. Next base: position 236,500,636 of record NW_027507790.1, read on the forward strand.
GCAAGCTTTTAAAATGCACACCAGCTTGCCTGCTTAATAAATAGTATAGGTGACACAAAGTGGTCTATTTTTATTTACTATGATCGTCAGCACCATTTAGTGGTCATAATGCACTATTTTTCTTGAAATACCTCAATCCGGAAAAATACTGCATCATTCCCACTAGATGGCACTGACGATCATATTAAATGATTATATTTCTTGTTGCGGCTGTGAAAATGTTTGTCACATTTGTACAGTATTTTTTCTTTTTCTTTTTTTTTTACAAATAGACCCAAGAGGCTGATTAACCAGTAATGTGAATTTCAGATTTTTTGTATTTTATTATGTAGTTGTTAGCAATCAAGTGTATGCCTGAATATGGTCTGGGAATGTGCTTAGGTAACCTATAAATACATCAGTGTTTTGTACTCTACAAAGTGCTACTGCCTCCTGACAGTCCACCACCCTAGCAATTTATACTCACTTCTTCATATTCCCTCATTGCTACATTGGAACTCTTACACCATTACTCTAATAAAGTGGAAGTTCCAGGGATGAGGGAGGATGTGACCTCACTTATGTGACAGTCCTTCGGCCTGAGCAGCCAGTCACCAGGCCCAAACACCATCATGTGATGGGGGGAAGTGTAATGACATCATGCACAAGGGTAAGCTCTGAGACCAGAGCTTACTTAGGGTGGACTTCTGCAGCGAGGAAGTGGGGAGAGAGTGCATATGTTAGGATACACAAACTATCCCTAACTAGGGTTCCTCCATAGGTTGAAAGGGTTTTTTATTGATTGACCTCCCATTTGATGGTGCCTGCATAGTTCCAGAGCCAATGCTATTTGGCCAAGCCAGCATCATGACTACAATTATGTTTTTGCTTGTCTGAGGTGGCATTCTAATCATCGCTGTAGGGTTGCATTTTTCCTGCTGGCCACCAATGTAGGGGGGATTTTCCAAATTACCTCAGATAAACTGGTGTAAGTAATGGTTCCCTGAGAAAAACTGTTCCTTGTATTGTTTCCCGAGACCTTAAAATTATTTTAGGGGTTTCTCAGGGACTTAAAAAGTTGAGAAAGACTGGTATACGCTGTATGCAGAAACTCAAGCAGCTTAAACATCTTCAGCACCCAACACTTATGCGAATGTCGGATACCTTGTCCCCTTATGAGCCTCTAAGTACCATGGTTCCTTTCCCCAGGCCCTACATGACAACTGTGTTCTATAGTGACATACGGCTGAAGAAAGGAACCACACCATGCAGAGAGGAGCCAGACATCCAATACATTTGAAAGTGTCTGATGCTGAAGGTTTTTCCCTAACAGAGTTGCTTAAGACAGCAGCGCAGAACCCAGGAAGGGATAAAGGGTAATACTTTGCTTTGCACAGAAACCTTTCTATTGCAAATGTAAAAAAAAATTGCAGAGATACTTCAATGTACACAAGGTAACAGCTCACCCATGTGGATAGGTAAAGTGTGGTGCAGCGGCAATAAAACACACACTCAGTCCATGTGCAAATAATGGAACTTGTATTGAAGTATAGGAGAAATAGTTCACAACAAGCCTGGGGGAAGGAAGCCTAACTGGGAACACAAACACAGATGCCAACAGTGTGTAGTGGAGCAGGTCTCAGCTTAACTGACAGCGTCTGTCTGGAGGGCCAGTCCAAGCCCAAATGGGAAGGTATCCAAAGAGAGTGAGGCCGCGTACACACGGGCGGATTGTCTGCCCAACTAAGTTCGTCAGACAATCCGACAGACAGTCCGTCCAACATTTGAATGAACGGACTTGACCACACACGATGAACAGACAGTCCGCTGAAAGCTTGCGCGATGACGTGTACAGCACGTACGACGGGACTAGAAAAACGACGTCCAATACACTGCAATGCAACCTTCGGCCGTGTAAATCCTTTCTGAGCATGCGCCATACTTAGTCCGTCCAACTTGCCTACACACGAGCGGACTGTCCGCTGAAACCAAGTTTGGACGGTCAAAACCAAGTTTGGACGGACAAAATTACGGAAATTTCGAAAGACTTAGTCCGTCAGACTGTCCGCTGAAAAAGTCCGCTGAAGCCCACACACGAGCGGATTGTCCGCTGAAACATGGTTCAGCGGATTAAGTTGGGCAGACAATCCGCCCGTGTGTACGCGGCCTAACAGTGACCTGTGCCTACACTATCCACAAGGCAGAATGTGTGTCAAACCCAGGAGCCAGGGCTTTAAATAGACTCTGCCACACATAAGATGGCCTCCAGAGTAACATAGGTGGCCAGCATCTAACTGGATCACTGCCCTAGTGATTTAGGAAACAATAGAGGAACCATGCTCCTCTTGACTATCTCTAGCTCTGCACTGCTGCTGCAGATGAGCACCACCCGCAGTGGTGAAAACAGACTTCACCTGCCTACCTCAAGGCTGTGTACTATCGACCAAATCGTAGTGGGTCAGATTGTGGCCCTAACCTTTTTGGAATCCCCAAATGTGTAGATTGGCACTCCTGCAAAGATACTGTAACATTTGTACTTTATTGGAACAACTGTAAAAGCAGCACAGGAATGCTATGCATTTTCAACTAAAGTAGTCCTTTCTACAGCCATATGTCCAAAACGCGTATCTGTACTGTACTGTAAATGCACCAATAAAGTAAGGATTCCAATACAATAGCTAAAGTGTTGATATGTTCATTTGTATATTCTTCAAACTACATCTGTGCCAAAACCTGAAACAAAATAAGAGTTGTGTAGGTCATGGTGAACCAAGTTACCCTTACCCCCTCACTGTATAGAAGCTGCACACCCCCTGCCTCTGCCAAAATGCAATGTCTGAGCCCTAAGTAACTTTCCTGTAGGCCTGAACATTACTGCAAAGGGGTAAAAGGGTGTGTATATAGGTATGTTAAGGGCAACTTTCTGAAAGTTGTCAGCTTTATAGATGATAGGAAGCCAACAAGTAGTACTGGAGATGTAGATCACTGCCAAAAATATAGGACTGACACCTTAGGCTGCCAACTACCTGATACATCTCCTTATTCCATCCAGTATTACCACAGGGTAACAGAAAGACTGCTGGAAGTGAAAAGAGTTCATGATATGAAGCCTCTTGGCATCAACCCGACAAGGAACAAATCTGAAAGTGCAAAATCCATAAACAGGTCTGTTAAAAGTGTCTGCATAAGTTCAGTCTGAGACTTGAAGCACTTCTCTCCATGGATGAATGAAGAGGTCCTTTTATGTGCACAGAGGGCTCCTGCATTGAAATCGACACTACGTGTCCTGGCAAAACATGTGCCTCTTAAGCTGGGGCTCTCCATGTGTATGTCACCTGTATGGCAGACATTTATATAGAAAGTGATTTGTGGGTGGTTCATGTTCCTCTGAAAGACTTCCTGAGATCAGAAGTAATAGGAATCAGATCTTTCAATGAGCCAAGGTTTCAGAGACAATAGATCACCATTGGATACTTCCCTTTTTATCTTCTTGATAGAACATTAGGTTTCCATTACGTTAACATCATATTTGACACACTTAACTGCTTGTATCAGTGATGCTCAATGACGACATGTCTGCTTACATCCATTCTTAGTTTAACTCCTTCTAGTTACAATTTTTTGCTTTACCCCAAATGCTCTTTTTATGATGACGTTTCTATGATTACAGCCCAACTTTTTACATTTTTTTTTGTTTTTTGTTTTTTGACTAGAACAAGGAGAGACCCTTTCAGGTTTGTTGCTGCGTCCCTTTTGAGGGAATGTACCTTCACTTCCTGTTGAGCTCAGAAAGGATGAAAAATTTCCTGAAACAGGACAAATACAAAGAAAATGTTTTAGTTGAGTAGGAAAGCATTAGAGCATGAGACAATGTTTTTATTTCTGTCTATGCTGTCCCAATGGCAACTCCGCTCCTTGTCTTGTTGTCATAGGGAGGGACAGTGAAGGGACTTCTCCCCAGAACTCCCTCAGAAAGAGATAAAAAACTGATAGAAATTGTAATGCTTCTCCACTCTATCCAGAACTTTAAAAAGTTCAATAATACAAGTCATGTCAGAGCCATACTCATTCAGATCAGTGGCACGAATTCTTTATTTATTCAAGCGACTGATTTGGATTGAGTCTTGATGTTCCATTTGTAGGGCCTGTCCTAACCCGTATGCTATCGCTGACCTTCCCTATGATTGTAATTTGGCTTTGGTTGTCTGTTACTCCCTATTTCAACCTTGGCAGGCACACCAATTTTGATTTGGACTGTAGCCTTTCACTAACAGTTTCCACCTTCGAAGATAATGATATGCATGTAAAAATTGTGCACATAAACATGTACATGTTAGCAAAGCAGCTGACCATTTTCACAGGCTAACCTTCTGGCATGTCCAATTCCATAAAAGCAATAAAGACTAACGTAGCTAACTAGCTATCATTGCTGACCTCTTTATGAAAATCCCCGGTTCCCTGGTTATCACAGTTTTTAATTCTTCTGGGTTACAGACCCAGATTATACTGTACATGCAGCAAAAAGTCAGAAATCATTATAGCTATAATTATTCTGGGTGACCGCTGCACTCTGCATTAAAGACTCCTGACCTCTACCCTCTGAGTATTATGTAGTCCTGATCCATGGACCCTGTGCATAATGCACCCCTGACCCCCTGCACTCTGTGCGTTATGCACTCCTGACCCCTGCACTCTGTGTATTATGCACTCTCGACCCCTGCACTCTGTGTGTTACCTACTTCTGGCCCCTGCATTTCACATTGCTGACCCCTCCCTCTGTGCAGTATGCACTCCTGACCCCTACACTCTTTGGATTATGCCAAAATAGATATCCAAAAATGGTGGGTGAAGGGGTGGTCTTTAGTGTAAGACCACCTTGTAAAAGTGGGTGGAACTCTGCTTTAAGCATGGCTGCCTGCTCCCCCTTCTTTAGGTACCCATTGACTGCAACATTTTTATCCCATGGAGCCCTGAAACTTTCATACGTGAAGATTAGGTTTTTATTCTTTATATTTTTATGATTTGGCTATACGTGAGGATAGGTGTGGTAAGTCTGTAGCCCCATTGGGCATTCCAAAAGATTGACCTAAGTATCTATGATCTCTGTTTTGCTAACCTTTGAAAATAAATGTGTGAAAGATTTGCTGCAGTTGTTAAAGCAGGCATTTTAGATCCTCTGGAATAAATGCTCCCAGGGTTGTAAAAAATATCTCAAAGCTGTTCTTCTTTAATGTGCCTTTGTCACATTAAGCCTTAAATATGTTGTCTGTAGCACAAGTGTTTCATTTAACCCGATGATAAAAGAATTGGATGGAACATCCTAATACCTCTCAGCCCCGTCTCTGCATTCCTGTAAGGTTCGTGTTTTGCCTGGCCAGAAGTCTCACCGTCAGCTGTAGCTACTCATCGATATGAAGTCTCTGTAACAGCTGGAATTTTTCACTGTTTTTATTAAGGCTAAACTGGACTATAGAAAATAACTTACTCAACACAATTTTCAAACAACCTTCACAAAAATGTTATCAGTGTTATGAACGCAGAAGGTTTTGTCCAGAATACATAGGAATTATTATTTTGATAATGAGTTTTTTCCTGTTATTGGGGTTTAGAAAACCTAAATTTGCGATGCGTACTAATCCAGCCTTTATCAACTAGGGTTCTTCCAGAGGTTGTTAGTGGTTCTCTGAGCAATGAACAATTTCTGACTCAGATAAGTAATCACTGACATCAGTTGGCCTTTTTAGCTATTTGTAAAGGAAGGGCATTCTTTACATTAACCATCACTATAAGGAGCATCCTTCCAATTGACCATCACTGTAAGGAGCATTCTTCCCATTGACCACCACTGTAAGGGGCGTTCTTCCCAGTGACCACCACTATTAGGGGCATTTTTCACAGTAACCATCACTATAAAGAGCATTCTTACCATTGACCATCACTGTAAGGAGCATTTTTGAAAGACGAGCAACTTTTTTTTTTAAACTCTGACTCGGTTTGCGAGTAACATATCTCCCATATACAGTATACTGTATATTATATTTTTAAATGGAGTTGCTTGCCTGAAATTCAGCTTTAAACACTGGCTGTGTCTAGGTGCCTGTAGTGGAAATGAGCCTGGTGCACCTGATAAGCAAGCCCAGCAGTTCTTTTCCTATTACTTTGGGTTATTGGATAAGTAGGGAAAAGGTTAGGATTAAAATAGGAATTGGATAATTGTACTAGTACAGATATACAATACCAACCCTTAGCTTTTGCAGCAGAGATCCTCTAGTTCTTGCCTTTACTGTTGCTTCTCATTGCCTCAAACCATCATCATACAGTCCAGAAAATCCTATGCAGCTGCTAATAATCTGCATAGGTCTGAACCTGAGCTGCCCTCGATTCATAGCATTTTGTCCTGAAGATTGGCTTTGTAATTGCTGAGCACTGTATTTTGGAAGTTGTATTGAATGTCACATGTGCCCCATACCTGGAAGTACCTTAAAGCTTTTTCTAAAACAGACACCATATTACATTTTTTTTTACATCTTCCTTATACTCATGGAGAGTATCTAGGACAGCAGTCTCCAAACTGAGGCCCAGGGGCCAGATGCTGCCCTTTCCTTGCTTTTATCCGGTCTTCGGTGCAATATTTCATTTTCTGATGCCAACAATGGGGCATAATCCCCCCCCCCCCCCCCCCACTGACACCTACAAACGGGCACAATTCCTACCAATGACAACAACAATGGAGTACAGTTCCTCCCAGTGACAAGGATGGGGCATGATTCTTCCCAGCCAATGACACAAACAATGGGGCACAATTTCTCTTATGCCGAGTACACACGAATGGATTTTCCCGTCGGAAAAATCTTGGATGTTTTTTCTGACGGAATTCCACTCACGCTTGGCTTGCATACACACGGTCACACAAAAGTTTGCTGAACTTTTGACCGTGGTGACGTACAACACTATGACGAGCCGAGAAAATAAAGTTCAATGCTTCCGAGCATGAGTCAAATTGTTTCCGAGCATGCGTAGGAATTTTGCTCGTCGGAATTGCTACAGACGATCAGATATTTCTGAAAGATTGAGAACCTGTTCTCAATCTTTTGCTGGCTGGAATTCCACCAGCAAAAAATTGTTTACTCCCACTGATGCAGGGACATTTGTTACTTACAGTGGCCACAGTCCGTCTCCCCTGATGCCTGAAGGACAGTAAACTGGCCCCTTGTTTAAAAAGTTTGCAGACCCCTGATCTAGGAGATTCCTCCTTCCACTCAATTGTTCAGCTGACAATTTCCACCTGATCCCTTTGATAATTGGAAATTTGACTTTTGTTGAACCGGGTGGTGCCAACAGGGCCACCCGCAGGTAAAAAATTTGAGCCATATATGGCCAGCTCACACAGCCAACCTACTTTTCCCACCCCCAAATCTGCTTCTTAAGATTGCAACCACCCCCCCCCCCCAACACCAGTGTGCCCACACCCCCGTTCACTACAACCCCTGTGCCCTCACCATACTACAAAATCTAAAATCCCCCCACAACTGCTTCTTCACGCCAGTCGCCCTCCCCATGCTCCCACCACCATAGCTCCATCCTCTTCCCACCACCACACCTGTTGACCTGCTCTCACTGCTGCACCTGATCCCGCCATTACTTGTGTCAGTTCAAACAACTTTTGTTGAAGGAGCCTGCTGGAAAGTTTTTGACCAGTCAGTGGCTGCATTCATACAAATGGTGACTGTTAGAATACAATAGTCTATTATAATATATTATATAATATAATAGACTTCTTCTATGATTTCTTTGCAGTGTAATACTTCATATTTCTTAAATTAAAGAATTCAAAAAAATATATAATACAATAGACCAGCAGTGGGATTTGTCCATCTGTGCCGGTTAGCAAAAATGATGGAATCTGTTAGATTTTTTTTTCTTTATTTAGCCTGTAACAGAGTATGGCCAGCTTGTTGTGTTGAAATCTAAATCAATATGATGAATTGAAATAAAAATGTTCCGGCTGTATTGCGTAAGTAGTTTTAAGGTTTTGCACTGCAAAGCATTCTTAATAATTTCTTAACTTTTATTCTTTTTAATGAAATGCAAATGTTTTATTTGTTTACTGCAGTTTATGCTTTTCTGTGGCTTGTTTTATTGTTTCATGAAAAATGTAAATAATTTGTTCTATTATGCCATGTCATATTATGTTAATGTTATAATTATTTTGACATTGTACTTATGCATTTATTTATTTCTTTTCAGGAAGAGCTGTTGCAAAGGATATAAATTTGTCCTTGGACAATGCATTCCAGAAGGTAAACGCTTTTTGAAATACCATGATTTTTTTTTTTATGATACCATTTAAAGGCTAAGACCACTCGAAATAAAACAGTTCAGTTCAGGATGAATATTGCTGAGTTTACTCCTTATGGCAGTCCTTCTAAAGTCAAACATGAGATACATTTTCTGTGATTTGAAATAATAAGAGCCAGGCCAAGACCTACTCACTATGACTAATGGGCAAGTGTTTAGATTAGCCATTCTTAACCAGGCTTCCATGGAACCATAGGGCTCCTCCAGAGGCTGCTAGGGGTTTCTTGAGTTGTGGATGACTGACATTCCATGTTATGGTGCCTGCATAGTTCTGGGCCCAACACTACTTGTCAGAGCCAGCTTCATGACATATATGACATGTATAGTTGTCTGTAAGCAGATCATTCTGACCACCACTGTACAGGAAGGACAGTACGGTCTTCCTACTGGTCACCAATGTAAGGGACATTTTTTCCACTGACCACCAATAGATTCATTTCAGCAAGGGTTTCCCAAGACCTGAAAATTATTTCAAGGTGTTCCTCTGGGGTAAAAACGGTTGAGAAAGACTGGTGAGGATGGAAAATTGGGGCAGAGAGGTGGGTAGTTATAGGAAGCTAGTGGGTGACCTAAACATGCTTCTATCCAAAACCATATAACGACTGAAACTCCAATTTTGTTGAAAGAAATTCTCTTTACATAAACTATGTGTATTGCAAGGCTTCTGAAAACTTTATTGAAGGTTCTTGACTTGTTATGGTTCAGGAGAAACAAATGCAACCATTTTCATGCCTTTTCTCAAACTGACTACTAACTGGAACAGTCTGCCCTCATTATCATCACCACCAGTATGTAACTAAAAATGAAGCTCCAAATGCAGGAAAGGGAAATTTGATTTTTTTTGGGGGGGGGGGGGGGGGTCATTCTGTACAAAATGTACAGCACCCCCTTTTTTAAGCGAAGATCTAGCCATTTATGTGTTTATTAAAAATCAGCGTCTACAAAAAGCGTAGCTGCTGACTTTTAATAAACACACACTCACCTGTCCTACGATCCAACTATGCATCCACCTGAACTATCCATTCTCTCCTCGCCTCTCCCCGATGCCGGGATCACTAGTGTGGGCACCTGGCTGTGACAGCTTGCAGCTTCACAGCCAGGTGGGCACTGCGCATGCACGAGTCACGCTGCGCATCCTGAATGGCCGAGCAATCTTCTGGGACGTGTGACGTGTCCCAGAAGATTTCAGGGAGGGAGGGGAGAGGAGAACTTCCGCTCGAGTCGCCTAGGCGGAGCGAGCGGAAGTGGGAGCTGTGTACTTGTCAAAAATAGGTACCGCTCCCTCCCCCCAAAAAAAATGACATGCCAAATGTGGCATGCCAGGGGGTAAGGAGTACTTAAAGTGGAAGTTCCACTTTTGGGTGGAACTCCGCTTTAAGGGTGTGGCTGTTGTATCTATAATTAAGATGTAAAGGTGGACTTACTTTAGTAGATTTGAACATCATGAAGTATATCTAAATTCCAAACCTTTTCATTTAGTTTTGAATAGATGGGGAAGATTGGAAACTGTCAGGTGTTTATTGGTGGAAGTAGAAAAAAAGGTAAGGGTCATATGATCTCTTAAAGCAGTAGGTGTTCTCAGTCCGGTCTTAGGCAGTGTAGAGGGAACAATTCTCCATTGGCAGTGCTCCCAGGAGTTATGGCTGAAGGTTAGCTCTTTGCTCGAGTAGGTATTGGGTGTACAAGAAAGTGCTAAAACCATAACATATAGAATCCAGATTTCATTTTATTCAGTCTCTTATGTAAGAAAAAATCCAGCACATATCAGGGGGTTCAAAGGGCCCAACTTCATCAGGGCTACAATTAACACGTAAAAGCTTTGATTAGTATGCAGTATTGACTGTAATGTAAGTGGTGTGCATAGCATACTAGCTCATTAAGAATTACCTGAGATCGAAGCCCCCACAGAGGTCCTCGTTCACCTCTCCAGTGGCCGACATCTCTCTGGGGTGTTACTTCCAGATATCGCGGCTCCAATGCTGTGATTGGCCGGAGCCGAGATGACGTCACTCCTGCGCATACGTGCGGGAGCCGCTGGTAGCGGCACGGTACAACTAAAGCATCAGCATGTACGTGCCATTGCTTCAGTTTGCTTAAGTGCGCATGTGCCGATGACATTGGCACATGCAAATACAGGGATCTCTCCTTAACCGTGCAGGTTATACTACTGTATATGCTTTCTTCTAATGAGATTTTACACAGTAAAAGGAAGGGTATACCAACCACAAGAGTATTGTTAGTAACACGTCGCATGAGGTACCCTTGTGGCTAACAGAAGCCAGTGTCCAGAAAAGACTAGAAAAGCGTAACACAAATAAATCACCAGGACAGGGTGGCTTACACCCGAGAGTCCTCAAAGAACTCTAACCAGATCATTATTCCTAATCTTTATTGACAGCATATAGACAGGGGTGGCACCAGCTGATTGGAGAAAAGCCCACATGGTACTAATATTCAAAAAAGGGCAGAGACATATACCTAGAAACTATAGGCCAGTCAGCCTTACATCTATAGTATATAAACGATTGGAGGGGATGATAAGGGACTATAGCCAAGAATTTCCTGATGAAAACAGTATCATTAGTAGTAATCAGCATGGGTTTACGAAGCATTGTTCCTGCCAGACCAATCTGATAACATTCTACGAGGAAGTGAGCTGCCATTTAGATAGGGGAAGGCCTGTGGATGTGGTGTATCTGGATTTTGCAAAAGCATTCAATACAGTTTCCCTGTAAACGTTGTCACCCTAGGACAGGAACTGGGTTGCTGGCAGGATAAATAGGTAGAAAAAAAGGCAAAAAGCCTTTAAAAAGAACACTACTGCAGCCGTCTTATCTAGGGACTGAAAGGCTGTAATATAATACATTTTTGTTCTTGGGTTTAAATATACTTTATCCAACCTACATCACTCTCGTCTGTGTATTTTTTAGATTAACCCCTCCAGTGCCCTCAAGCATAATGTCCAGCTGGCAGGCTCAGTTCTGCTGATCCTGAACCAAAGCTCTTCATGCACTAAGCTCTCTCCCGAGCCTCTGTGGATAAAGCGGCGCGTTTAAGGCGTTAAAACTTTCTTTGGCATCTATACCCTGGTTGAGTCATAACTAACATATTAAACTTCATTGCCAGCTTACATTGAACTCCCTGAAGTGTCAAGCGGTAGATCATATGAAACATAACTGTTAAAAGCGGTGCACTTGGCATGAAAACCGTCTTGCTGAGCATCAGATTTTCTGTCTTTCCCTTTTTTCTTCGTGTTGACAGCTGTCTCACCATACACTTACGGACTGGACCCTGCTACGCGCTTTTGCCCCGGACTAGGTTTCTCATCTTTACAAAGCTGAGAAAATAAATTAAAAACTTATTTGATTTTCCAAAAATTCCCTTTTGAATTCCAAAAATATTTTTCCAGGGAGTAGAAACCGACTTTTTATAACCCAGCCCGGATTTTTGTTTAGTTCACAGGGCTATCGATACTGGGTCCCAGTAGGTGGCTTGTATGGAAAAGAAAAAAGAAAAACCTGCAAGCCACAAGAAGAAACATATGTGCATTTTCTGTGTACGGGTATGTCAATGCAAATATTAGGTCTGAAATGGAAAACTGGTTGCTGGGTAAGGTAATTATACACCAGATGGGAAGCTTTAAATAAATGAATGCCATTTTAAAGTTTTGCCGTCATTTTGTGATTTAGTCTTTTTGTGGTTTTCTCAAAATTTTTAATTATTTCATGGGTGGAGTGTTGAAGGATTATTGAATCTAATGTACAAATTTACCTCCATGTAAAATTACTTTTACAAATAAAGTAAACTTTGAAAAAGTAAACAAACTCTAAATAGAATAAGAAGTAAAATCAAATAATTTAAGTCTAATTGAACCTATAGGGTAAATCAGCTAAATACATTCCAGGTGATGACTCGATCTATAATTTTTGAATAAAGATTACCTTACCAACCGCTCAGTGTCTGCCAACCCTCTCCTCCAATCCCTACACTGGCTCCCAATCACCCAGCGAATTAAATTTAAAATACTAACCACAACATGCAATTCCATTCACAACTCTGCCCCGAGCTATATCACCAATATTGTCTCCAAATATCACCCAAATCGTCCTCTCCGCTCTTCTCAAGACCTCCTACTCTCAAGCTCTCTCGTCTCCTCCTCTCATGCTCATCTCCAGGATTTCTCCAGAGCCTCTCCCATCCTCTGGAACTCGCTACCTCCACTGGTCCGGCTATACCCTACTCTTGTTACCTTCAGGTGATCCCTGAAAACTCATCTCTTCAGGAAAGCCTATCAAGTCTCCAACTAATCTTCTACCACTTCCATCAGCTCATTCCCCACAGTTACAACCTTTTGTACCACCTGCCCCACCCTATTAGATTGTAAACTCTTCTGAGCAGGGCCCTCTTAATCCTCTTGTATTTTATTGTATTGTAACCATATTGTCTCCCTTTTATATTGTAAAGCGATGCGTAAACTGTTGGCGTTATATAAATCCTGTATTATAATAATAATAATAATAAAAACGATACTTAATTTTTTTATGGTGTAGCACTGCTCTCACAGGAACTGCTGGAGTTTCTGTACCTGGGTCTCCCACTGATTATCCTGCAGGCAGTTACATGGTATTTTCACACAGCCAGGTGCACTCACTCTTCCGCTTGTTGTCTCCAATGACCAGTCTAGGGGATTTGGTTTTATGTTTTATTTGGAGAATTTGGATAGGAGAAAGGGAATTAGTAGGAATTAGTAGGATACTCCAAATGAACTATGCACAAGCGAGGACAACTCTCTCTCTGTAGAACTGTGGAGCAGATTATCTGCTGAACCATACAGCGTCTGTGTGGAAGAACAAGTCCCTCTGTAGCAGAAAGGAGTCAGGGGACTTTGTCAGTGGACGTAAGTCTTCAAGACACTAGCCAGTGTCTCCTTTAGCTCACACACCCAGTATGCTGAATTCTAGGACCAGAGGGGGGATTTCAGCAAAACACACTGAGCCTCAAGTAACCCTTCAGGGTCTGTACTCACAAAATGTCCAGGGACAGCTAGTAGCCTCCTCCCCACCTGAACCTCTCTCTTTAGAGGTGGGCTGGACTGGAACCCTGAGCCCATGCGCTAGTCAGACTTAAATACAGGCACCCAGCATTCCTTGGGCACATCCCCTTCCAATTGGCCAGGGCTATATCTGCATCCATGACCTGCTAGGTTTCCTCCCATTGTCCAATATGCCTTCCTGCTATTGAATCAGTGACAAATCAAGTTATAAAGGCAGAAGTTTTTTTTTATCTTACTGCATTTTATGCAGTAAGATAAAAAAAACTTCAGTGTGTAGCAGCCCCCCCCCTCCCCAATTACCTATCTGAGCCCTTTCTCTCTCCAGCGATGTCCACGATCCCCTCAGCCAGGCATCTCCAAACTACGGTCCTCCAGCTGTTTCGGGACTACATGTCCCATGAGGCAGTGTAAAACTCTGGCATTCACAAACAAGACTAGGCATGATAGGAATTGTAGTTCCTGAACAACTGGAGGGCCGTAGTTTGAAGATCCCTGCCCTAAGTCATCCAGGACCCTCCTCCTGATTGGCTGAGACAGAGCAGCAGTGCCATTGGCTCTGGCATCTGTCAATCAAAATCTGTCAGCCAATCAGGGGAGAGAGGGGGCGGGGCCAGGCCAGGGCACCGTGTCTGAATGGATACACGGAGCTCTGACTCGGCTTGGGTGCCCCCTGTAGCAAGCTGCTGGCTGAGTGGGCAATCAAAGGAGGGAGGGCCTAGGAGCAGCAAAGAGGGACCCAAGAAGAAGAGGATCCAGACTGCTCTGTACAAAACCAACTGCACAGAGGAGGTAAGTATAACATGTTTCATATAAAAAAAACAAAAAAACAAAAACAAGCCTTTATAATCACTTTAAGCAGAAAAGCCCAAAACTATATAAACTCTCTAGCACCTACCTAGGAGGGTGCTACATTGGGAAAATGTGCTGGTGAAGATTTCTTAAGGTGACATGATTGCTAGATTTTTTTTTAAAAGTGCACCTGGATAAAAAAAAAGAAGAGAATTAAGAATCACCTGTCCTGCCATCCACACTGCCGATTTTCGCTCTCTTGAAGAGTTAAGCTTGTTGAAGAATCCATAGCATCTGGTACTTATATATGCTGTGGATACCTGGTACCTGCTGTGCATTGTGGTTTCATCTGCTGGGCAGTCAGCAACCACATCACTAGGACTGGACACATCTACTTGTCTTCAGTTCACAGTTTCGCAAAACTTGCTTGAAATTCACAAACTTTGTGGCAAACCTATTGAAGTCTACATGAGATGAATCTTGTTTTTCTGTTCTGCCACTTGTAGGGTTAATAAGCAAGCTATTGTCAAACAAAATGCATGGGAAGCTGGGAGCTTCCTTGGACTAATGCAAAAATGATAAAAATAACAGTTTATGTCCCTAAACAGAATTGGTAGCTCTCCCTAACAGTGTTAAAGTGATATTTAAGAAAATGAAAAAGTTTTAGGTAAAAAATCAAACATTTCATATTTACCTGCTCTATACAATGGATTGGCACAGAACAGCTCCGATCCTCATCTTCTGGGGTCCCACGTCAGTGCTTCTGCCCCCCCCCCCCCACTGAGTACCCCCATGGAAAGTCTCACCCTGCTCCCTCGTCATAGGATTTGATTGACAGGAGCAGGAGCCAATGGCCTCTGCTGCTATCAATCTGCCCATTAACCACATGCCGACCGGGTCATAGCCGAAAGACGGCTACAGCGTGGTCAGCTTATTCTGGGTGGACGTCCATGGGACGTCCTCACAGAATCTTGCTCCTGCGCGCCACCTGGAGCACACACCCGGGAACATCCGTGACCGCCGGGTCCGGAGGATCCGGCACATCACGGATCACAGTAAATGGCCACTGATAACGGCCGTTTACCACATGATTGCTCTGTCAATTGACAGAGTGATCACTTGTAAACAAACCGGCGTCACGTCATGATGCCAGTTCCTCCCTCCCCTCTCCGTACCGATCGGTACAGTGAGAGGGGAGAGGGGGAGAGATGAGCAGCGCTGTGGGCACTACACATCCAGCCCACAGCGCTGCTCAGTGACAATACTCTGCCCATACTCTGCCAATACTGTGCAATACTCTGCCAATACTCTGCAACACTGTGCAATTCTCTGCCAATACTGTGCAATACTGCAATACTCTGCCAATACTCTGCCAATACTCTGCCAATACTCTGCCAATTCTCTGCCAATACTTGCCAATACGTGCCAATACTCGCCAATACGTGCCAATACTCACCAATACTCTGCCAATACTCGCCAATACTCTGCCAATACATTTTAACAGAAACAAAAAATTTTTTTTTTTTTTTTACTGAATTTTCAATCTTTTTTGATTTATATCGCAAAAAATAAAAAATAAACAGCGGTGATTAAATACCACCAAAAGAAAGCTCTATTTGTGTGAAAAAAAGGACAAAAATTTCATATGGTTACAGTGTTACATGACTGAGTAATTGTCATTCAAAAATGTGAGAGTACTGAAAGCTGAAAATTGGTCTGGTTAGGAAGGAAGTTTAAGTGCCCAGTTGTCAAGTGGTTAAAGGTGAATAGAGTCGGGAGAGCCACTGCTCTTGTGCACATCGCTGGATGGAAATCAGGCTCAGGTGGGGATAGGGGGGGATTCTGTGCAAAAGAAAGTTTTTTACCTTAATGCATAAAGGTTAAAAACCTTAGAGCTTTAGAATCACGTTAAAGAGGAAGTAAACCCTGATGGGTTTATTTCCTCTTTGATTCCCTGCAAAGGTAAAGCATAATGGACTACTATGCATCGCATAGTAGCCCATCATGTGTCACTTACCTGACACAGGAGCCAGCGAAGTCACCACTGTCCCCTGTAGTCCAGCGCATCCATCTTCTCGGTGGGTCCCGCTGTTCCGCCGCTGTCATTCGACGAAGCCGCGATGACGTCACTCACGCGCATGCGCACGGGAGCCGCCACTCGTGGCATATCGCCGTTGACAGTGGTGCGCTCAGTGCGCCTGCGCGCCGCTGTCTACGGTGCATGCGCCGTAGACAGCGGTGCCTGTCTTTTGGCAAATATCTCCTAAACCGTGTAGGTTTAGGAGATATTTCTTGGACCTACAGGTAAGCCTTAATCTAGGCTTACCTGTAGGTAAAAGGGGTTTGTAAGGGTTTACAACCACTTTAACAGACATCAAACATATACATTTTATAGAAAGAAGACTGGGCTCTCCATCCCTTCAAATGATTGCTTTTTGTGGCTCAACTGACCAGAAGCAAAGACGTTGTTGCCCAATTATAGGTTGTTCCTTATTTTTAAAGGAGAACCTGCAAACATTGTGAAATGTGAACTTCATGCATCCTACGGAATCACTGTGAACCCATAGCAGCAGCAAGCCAGACCTCATCCCTATACATCACAACTGTGTCTTGTAGAAATGTAGACCTTCCAGATTGAAGGATGGGGGGGGGGCCAAGCATTCAACAATCACCAAACTGTTGGAAGATACTTCATCCAGCTCAGCCTTTCAAAAAAGCAAAGATCGGTAGCATGGGCAGCAGGACAGATGAGTCTTAATTATTTGTTTTGCTGGGTGCACATTTTTCAAGTGTTTTTTTTTTTTTATCTAGTCCTAAAGTTGCCACTAATAATACAATGATCATACCTCCCAACTTTTTGAGATAGGAATAAGGGACACCAATCAGCAAAAGTATGCAGGCATAAGACACGCCCCTTGCCACACCCCCTTAAAGGAGAATTGTACAAAAAAACAAGATTGGTTAAACCCACAAGTGCTTTTTTTACCACTACTATTCCTTTATATTGACTTTTGGAAATTACAAATGCAGCAATTTAGAAATCAGATGAAAGGTTTAGCACTGGGAAACACTTTTCGATAGATAAAAAGTGCATTTTATATACATCTATATAGATCACAGCAAAATGAGGGACAAATGAGGAGGAATGAGGGACAGAAGGACATTGCTCCAAATCAGGGACAGTCCCTCGAAATCAGGGACAGTTGGGAGCTATGCAATGATGATAACTTAAAATAAATATTCACTACAATAATAGATATTTTCCTTTGAACTTAAAAGCAACTGATTTTAGTTCCAGAGTCATTTTCACATTTCAGCGTCATATACTTACAATATTTAATCTATAAATAATTGTATTACTTATGATACAGATGTGAGGCATACTGTATATCCCTTCACTGGCTTCCCATACCCCACCGTGCAAAATTCTAAATGCTAACCACAACATACAAAGCCATTCACAACATCGCCCCCATCTACATCACCAACCCCATCTGCAGATATTGCCCAAATCATCCCCTCCGCTCCTCCTAGGACCTCCTGCTCTCTAGCTCCCTTGTTACCTCCTCCCATGCTCAGGACTTCTCCAGAGCCTCTCCCATCCTCTGGAACTCCCTGCCCCAGTAAATCCGATCAGCCCCTACCCTGTCCACCTTTAGGAGATCCCTGAAAACTCATTTATTCAGGGAAGCCTATCCCACACCCACCTAACCTGAGCCACCCCCCATCAAATCATTCCCCCGCATCTATTACCTTTTGTACCTTTTGTGCCACCACCTCCCTTTAGAATGTAAGCTCTATGAGCGAGGCCTTCCTGTCCCTTTTGTATTGAACTGTACTGTAAATGTGTTGTCCCCCCCTCTACATTGTAAAGCGCTGAGTAAACTGTTGGCGCTATATAAATTGTGTATAATAATAATGATTATAGTATATACATGTATATATTTTTTGTAATGTAAGAGTGGACAAACAAAGCTTCCTTTTTGTGATATTTTCAAGTTATTTTATTTCTTTTAAAGTGAAAAGGTGGAAGTAAAAATTTGAAAAAAAATATAAGCTTCTTTCTAGTTTGACTAATGATCATTTGAAAACAAAAGCTGCTATAGATATATCATTTATACATTTCGTTTGTCTTAAGTTTGTCCCATTTGTGTTAAATGCCTAAATCAAAATTTCAGTTACAAAGCATTACAAAGTTATTTGCAAACAATTTAGGGCATTTTAATACATTTTGTCAGTGGGTGTTTTTTTCAATGCTTTCACGAAATAAAAAACAATAAACAAAAAAATGAAATGAAAATGAATGAAAATGAAAAAAAAAAAAAAAAGTTCACAAGAATAGTATAAAAATCTTTATTTAGAAGGGTTGCTACCCCTCTGCTTTATTTTTAGAGCAAAGAACCCAGTAGTTCCAGGTACAGAGGCAGATGTGACTCAATATATGTGACAGCACAAGGTCAATGACCAGCGCTGTCACATGGGGAGAGTCCATGGCTCTGGACAACTTGAAGAACATGTGATTATGTGTTACTATGGAGGGAGCCATAAAATGGGCCTGTTGTTTTGCCTGGCATGACAGCCATTTTGAATCATCATACATCGTAGTAGATAGTTGCTAGAAACGAGAACAATTATTATTTTTTTTGCTAATTCCTCAATGATTCGTCTCTTTATAGATTATGACGTCTGCTCAGAAGCACCATGTGAACAGCAATGTACGGATAATTTTGGCCGAGTTCTGTGCACTTGTTATCCTGGTTACCAGTATGACCGTGAGAGACACAAGAACAGAGAGAAGCCATATTGCCTAGGTAAGTGTAATGTTAATTGCCTTCTGGTCTAGCTAGTCTAGACTTAAAGGAGAAGTATAATATCTCATTGAAGATATTTTCTTTATTACATTAAAAACTAATAATTAAGCATATAACTTTCAAATATTTATAAGAATATGTCATATTTACCACTTGCAGGTGGCCAATGTAAGTCAGTTAACCACCACCTTTGTTGAGACATTTTTCTACTATGCTATGCATCTGCTGTAATCCAGGGGTGCCCAACCTTTTGAGGAGCGAGGGCCACTTGGTAACCGGTTGCGGGCCACAATGAGCGTAAATGGGGGATGGCAGGTCTGTGTCCACTCTGCATATGTAACCAGCTCTACCCTAAGGGCCCTCCGATCCGCCCAGACAGAAGGGGACAGATCCCCTTCTGTTTTTTTTTAAGGAGATCGGATTGCATATAGGCGGGTGTAAATGGGCATGAGTCCGTTTACATCTGCCGCTCTATAGAGGTGAATGGAGAGTCCGTTTGGGCCCACCTGAAAAACAGACAGGTGGACCCGATCAGACCGATCATGTGAAAGGGGCCTAAGGCTGCTCCTCAACTGACCTCAATCTTCACTTCTTCCTCAGGATTCCTACAGCTGGCTGGTACTATTGGCTGGTACTGACGGTGAGTACTACTGACAGGTGCTGGTTCTGCTGACTGGTACTGCTGGCTAGTACTGCTGGTGGGTACTGGTACTGCTGGCTGGTACTGGTACTTCTGCTGGGTACTGCTGACTGATACTGCTGGCTAGTACTGCTGGTGGGTACTGGTACTGCTGGCTGGTACTGGTACTGTTGACTGGTACTGCTGGTGGGTACTGGTACTGCTGGCTGGTACTGATACTGGTGGCTGGTACTGGTACTGATGGCTGGTACTGGTACTGATGGTTTATACTGATGACTGGTACGGATGTTGGGTACTGGTAATGCTGGCAGGTACTTCTTGCTGGTGCTGGCACTGCTGGTTTATACTGCTGGCTGATACTGATGACTGGTACGGATAGTGGGTACTGGTACTGCTGGCAGGTACTTCTGGTGGGTACTGGTACTGATACTGGTGGCTGCTGTCCCAGATCGCAGGCTCCTATGTCCCGACCTGCCATCCCCGAGCATAATTGTGACAGAAGCATGCAGCTGCAGTAGAGAGCAGAGCCAATGCTTGCTGTCACAGGCAGAGTACATTTGGTATCACTTCACCTGTGAAGGAGCCGGTGCTATACAGGAAGCATCAGCTCTGCTTTCTCTAGCGGCGGCGCCGTTCTTTGCACTAATGCTCAGAGATGGCAGGTTGGGAACCCGTGATCTGGGCTTGCTGAACTGCCATCTCAGAGCAAGACATGGCGGGCCACATCAGAGGGCGCTGTGGGCCACATGTGGCCCGCAGGCCAGCGGTTGGACACCCCTGCTTTAATTAAACCTGTTATTCAAAGCATACATTATATGGCAAAAAGCTTGTGAACACCTGACCATCACACCTATATGGGCCTATTGGTCATCCCATTCCATAAATATGGGTATTACTATGGAGTTGCCCCCGACCCCTTCCCCTTTTTTGGGGTTATAAAAGCCTCCACTCTTTTTGGAAGGCTTTGTACAAGAATTGAAGTGTGTCAGTTGGCCATATAATTCATATAATTGTAGATGTGATGGTCAGGTGTCCATTGAGTACATATCCATAGTGTACAACCCAATGACTCAGAGGAGGAACATACCCCTTACCTACCCAGCCCCAGTCATAGTGTGGGGCTGACCCAGCTTACCAGCGATATAACTTAAATATCACCTTTGGGTGGAATGACACTTTAACTTGAATTTACACATGACTGTTTTTAATTTTGAGTTCCCCTAGTCAGCTATGATTGTGTTATTAAAATGACCTCAAAGCTTCGTCATAGATTGTGATAGATAGGCCAACAGCTATGTAATGTGAAGGCCTTGCAGCTCGGATAGCTTGGATTTTAGGTTGGCCTTCACACTGCATATTTGTTACTAATTTAGAGGAGATTGTGCTCTCTTTGTCCAATGAGATTTTATCATGTAAGGTCGGCTTTACACTTGAAAACAAAATCCACAAATTCACGCTTATTTTTCCAGAATTGGGATGTGTAGATATAATTCTTTTTGGTTCATAAAAGTAATTTATTAAATAGCTCAGGCATATTTTGTAAATGAAGTGTTAGTAATAAGCAACATAATAGCTGTGTATATAAGATGTATGATAGGAATGTAGCCACACTATGCAACCTGCACAACAGGGGAGCATTCTGGTTCTTACAACTTAGGACAATAGGAAACATGTGTAGCAGAGGCTGGAAATAGAAGGATAACCAAACGTATAGTCATGCCACAGTGAAGAAGCATATTAACATATTATGCCTTTAGAGAGCACCTGTCATTAAGCAGCATAAACAATAGGGGAGGGGTAACAAAGCAGACAAATGTTGTTGGCACTTTCACTAGGGAAACTGTGTTGCCTTGGGCATTAATAGTGCTGGCCATTTCTTGCAGGGTTCCCTGGTCCTGAAGCTGACAATCTTTTGGTTTTGGGTGGCACTGCAGTGTCCATGGCTTTCCGCCTTAATCTAAATTGCTACCTCATGGAAGGGGCAGGTGTGTACTGGATGGGGGGATGGGGTGGGTGGGGTGTCGTGCTGAGCGGTGAGTGGTCTGTACTGGGAGGGGAGTTGGGAGAGTGAGTCTAGACTTTGGGGAGGGTAAGCTAGTAAGGGTGGGTGAACTGAGAAGGGGGGTGACCTGGGAGAGGGGCGTCTCTACTGAGGGGGGTGGCTGTTGGGGGAAATCTGTTGGCTTGGGGGGGTGCCATTTATTATGGGAGGAGGGGGTCGCTTTTGGTTATAGTCTGTATACTGGCCTGTGGATTACATACTCCTGACTTCTGCACTGTCTGTGTCACACCCCTAACCCCAAGAGGCTTCAGAAGCTGCATTCCATGTGCATTTGTCACTGATTGGATCAGTCCTCCCATACACTGACAGTTAACGATTGTCTCAACAATCTAATTTCTGCTTGTAGTGCTTTGCTACAGTTGGGCCGATATGTTTTTGTACTCTAAGTAGATTATACAAGCCACCTAGGGTCTTGTCTTGTGCAACAGCAATATCACGTTTTTCTTGTTTCTTGTACTCTGTATCCTGACCTGTGCATTACATGCTCCTGACCTTTACACTGCCTGTGTTACACACTCCTGACCCCAGCAATTTGTGCATTACATACTCCTGACCCCTGCACTCTGTGACTGTATTTACTCCTGACCCCTGCACTATGTGTGATATCCACTAATCTTTTTGTATCCCTCTTTCCTTCATATTATCTTCTCTTTAAAGTGAACTTTGCCCTGCTCCTGCATATACTCGTCTTCCCTTTATTCACCTGCCAGTTATCTATTGCTGGTGCTTGACTGTTGGCTGCTCAGGCTCTAGCATCTTCACAGTGGTTTGGGAGAGAGTCCTCAGCACTGCAAAAGCTACAACTACCTTCTATTAGGAACTCACTTAGGGTTTTCTTTTCTTCCCTTCAGGAGGCAAACATAGCAACAAAGAAGCTATCACGAACCGGGTAACAGAGCCTGATATGATGGGGAAGGCCTCCCTTACATGATAGTGTGAACAGAAGGCACAGGAGTTCAGAGTGGCATGAGTGTCTGTATGCCTTGCTAGCAGAGCAGGTGACCACGCCAGGCAGGGGTAGTCACCAGTGGTCTTGAGTGGAGCAGGCAGGCTGGGTAGCAACTGGTAAGCAGCAAACAGAGGCAGGCCGGTAATGGAATAGCATGCATGCAAGGCTTGTACTAGTAGTAACTAGTCAGTGCGCAAGCAGACACAGCCGAATGGCAGGCAGATCCTGGCAACAGCTGGAGGAAAGCAGAGTCAGGCAGGCAGGCAAAGGTGTGATCAAGGTACAAGCCGGGTAAGGAGCCGATCGGTAGAGCAGTAGCAAAAGCAGAGGTCAGAAGGCAAATCGAGGCCAGTACAGGCAGAGTCCAGGGGGTAATTAAGACAAGCTCGGTCAGCAACTGGAGTCAGGATGCAGGATTAGAGGTTCTCAGAACACACAGAAGATAAAGCAGCACTAAACCTGAGCACTGTCTCATTTTAAATAGCCCAATTGGCACCACCATCTGTCATGGGTGCATGTGAGCATGCTGGTGCACATGTGCATGTGTGCTGATGCACGCACTGGTGTGTGCACGTGCATTCGAGTGCACATCTGGATGAGCATGTGCCCAATTCCTACATCCACAAGAAGGAATGTGGATTAGCTTGTAAAGGTGCACAGAAGTCTGCCCAGGGCAGCTGCAGGGGCTGGTTTTAAAGTGAACCTCTTGCTTAGCCCTACATGACTAAAGCTTAAGTTAAATTTTAGGTCTGTTATAGAGATTTAGTAGCAGTGTCCTGTAGTGATTTAGTGGCCAGTGGGAGGAACTTTAGCACCAAGCAGGGACATGGTATCCAACTCATCCAAAATCTATAGAACACCTTTGGGATGAATTAGAGTGGAAACTGTGAGCTAGGCCTTCTCATCCACATCAGTGCCTGACTTCACAAATGTGTTTCTGAAAGAATGATCAAACATTCCCATAGACACACTCCTAAACCTTTTTAGACAGCCTTCCCAGAAGAGTTGAAGCTGTTATAGGTGCAAAGGGTGGGCCAACTCAATATTGAACCCTACTGTCGAAGACTGGGATGCCATTAAAGTTCATGTGTGTGTAAAGGCAGATGTCCCAATACTTTTGGCAATATAGTGTAATTCTCTATTGCCACACTGTTTTGTGACAGAGCCACCTAGTGACAGACTAGCTTACTGCATCCGCTTACAACCGGACCTCACTAATGTTTTAGTACTGTACATTCTAACAGACGCACTCCAAACCCATGTTGAAAGCCTTCCCGGAAGAGTGGAGGCTGTTACAGGCACAAAGATGGGGTAAAACTTAATTTTAATTTTCAATCAATTTGGTATGACATCCAACAAGCTCATATAGGTGTGATGACCAGGCGCAAAGCTCCCAACTGTGCCTGATTTAGCGTGATTGACCACCTTTTGGAACCAAATCCCTTTGCATGGGCGTCCGCAAAACTTTTTTCAGGGGAGGAGCATCATTTTAAGGTCACCCATGCTCTGTCCCTTTTCAACAATGTGATCACCACATTATCATGGTCAGAGACTGCAGACGTAATACAGGAGATGGCCAGAGACTCCGGACATGGTACAAGAAATGGTCAGAGACTCCGGACTTGGCACAAGAGAGGATCAGAGACTGCATATATGCCACAAGAGATTGTCAGAGTGAGACTGCATACATGGCTCAAGAAACTCTAAAAGATTGTATACATGGCACAAGAGACTGTCAGAGACTGCATACATGGCACAAGAGATTGTCAGAGACTTTGGAGATGGCACAAGGACAGGACTGGTACAATAATATTCACAGCCAGATTCTGACACCATTAAGCTACAAGCAGCATGTTTGCCCTACCTTCCACTGAGATGGGAGAGAGATATCTTTATCTGTGGTAATGCCACCAGTGCCACCAATGCCAGCCTTGTGCTGGCATTGGGCCCTCCCCCTAGCCTCACTTGGCTCTAGACTCCTCCCCGGCTTCTCCTTGTCTCACAAGACCTCCAGTTCAGGGCGGTGGTCTCTGTGTTGCTGAACTGGAGGCGTTCCTAACCCTCTCTCTGCCAACGCCCAGGTGGGAGAGAGTTTTTTGTCTTGGGGGGGTGCGGTGTCTTTGAGCTGAGGATGTCTCTCTGCCCTGCATCTGGCAGAGGAGGAGAAGTGCAGCAACAGGGGGCCGGGACTAGAGTCAGGAGAGGAGAGCGGGTGAAGTTAATGGTGCCCGGCCAGGGCTATGCCTGAGTATCAGCCTGAGTATCAGTATGCTAAACTGTATACAGGTGTGAGCAGCGCCGGCCGCAGCTCCCCCCTTCTGGCACCCTCAAGTGGCCGCCTTGGCTGCCTTATGCTGGCACTGGATCTGACGGAAAGTGCATATCCGATCCCGGATTCCGGGGGCCCTTCCTTGCAGACACCCATGTGCCTTTTTTTGCCTTTCCTCCTTATTCATCCCTCTTTTTGGTCTCATAAATATACTTCTAAAAAAGAAATGTACTATGTAGCTACCAGAAGTGTATTACTGCAGTAAACTGTACAACAATCCGCTAAAAGATTGAATGTATTGGTTTGAAAACCTAGTTTAAAGAAAAAGAAGTGGAGAAAAAAACAACTTGTGGATTTAATAATGATTTTTTTGCGTTTTTAATTCTTCATGAACCATGTAACTAGATTTTCTGCTGATTTTTTCTTTCAGAATTACCAAAACCATAAAATATGAGGTCAAACCTTAGGACTTTCAATTTTTATGCAATCAGGCAGGCCCTTGCACTACATGGTTTTGGTAAATCTGAAGACAAAAATCAGCAGAAAATCTGATAGTGTGAATGGGGCTTTTAAGCTTTAAGCCCCATACACACGATCAGATTGTTGGCCAACAAACCTGTGGAATTTTGTCGGAAGGGTGTTGGCCCAAACTTGTCTTGCATACACACGGCCACACAACTGTTGGCCAACAATTACAAACATACTAGACGTACTACATTGTTTTTCAGATCTTTAGCGCCACCCTTTGGGCTCCTTCTGCTAATTTTGTGTTAGTAGAAGTTTGGTGAGTGTTGATTCGCGCTTTTCATTTTGCGCTTTTCATTTTTCGTGCTTTTCAGTTCGTTTCTGAATGGCCGTTCATCAACTAGACATGTTGCAGAATCGGAGGAGATAACGTGTTATTTATTATTGGCCTTGGAGTTATTGCTTTGATATTATTTTTTTGGTTGAATAATGATTTGATTTGGTATATTTTCTATATTTCTGGATGCATAGAATGCACTTTTTGGTTAAGTTCTATTGGCAGATAGCATGTCTAATTTAATTTGTTTTCTTTTTGTAATGCACAATAAAAAAAATTATGAAGAATAATACTTGGCTATATGTTTTACTTCCAATGACAGTTTGGGAGTAGGCAGTTACATTTAAAAAAATACAATGTAAAATTAACAAGGGACACCAACATAGTTGTATCTTTGATCTTAAAAACTACAGGATAATGGTGTTGTGGTATCTTGTACACATAAAAAAAAAAAAAAAACATAATAATATTTTTGATATCACTAGAAAAAAAAGCCTTTGAAAATGTGTTTGCAATAACTCCATCAGTATCACCAGCAAAGCAGCTTCATTATTATCCCATTAAAGAAGAAGAGAAATGTGCGCTGCATTTCGAGATTTCATAATTTGCCACGTCACAAATTTTAATTCTCCATTATGAACATTAGTTTACAAGACCGACTGCTTCTGGCTCGTCCTTGCTTCCGAGCATGCGTGTTTGTACTTTAGAATGTTGTCTGATGGACTTGTGTACACACGCTCGGAAAATCCGACAACAGACCTTTGTCCAAGGAAAATTTGAGAACCTTTTTTGGCGGAAAGTCCGACAACAATTGTCCGATGGAACAAACATATGGTCGGATTTTCCGCCAACAGCCTGTCATCACACATTTCCTGTCGGAAAGTCCGATCGTGTGTACGAGGCTTTTTTTTTTAAATGTATATTTATTGAAAAAAAAAATTTCCATAACAAAACAGAGAAAGAACAAATACGGTACAGAAGAATGTCACTGTCATCATATTCAAAGAAAAGTAGCATCATTCAGTGGGAGACATAATCTGGGGAGGGAAGTAGAAAGAAGAATAAAGGGGAGAGGGTACACCATGAATCGTGGTACAGCAATTGAATATCACTAAAATATATAAGAATAGCGAATAGACTAAACATTTGTGTACAGAGATGTATGTTGCCCGGGAAACATTTTTTTTTTTTTTAAAAGCATTTTAGAATAGTGGTTCAGGATTGAAAGAGGATTTGTCCCATGGATCCCAAATCTTTGAAAATTGATATAGAGAGTCCTGAATCACTGCCGTCATATGTTCCATTCTACGTATCTGCGCTATAGTTAAGATTAGTTGGGATCGCGTGGGAGGGTCGGAAGATAACCAATGGGTAGGTATTACTCTCTTGGCAGCTAGGAGAATATATGACATTAACTTCTTGGTGTGTTTGGATAATCCCAGGATTGGGAGACCTAATAAGTAATGTGTTGGGTCCATCGGGAAGTCCCTCTCCAATACTGATTGCAGCACTGACTGGACCGAGGGCCAGAATGGTAAAATTAGCGGGCATTCCCAAAAGATATGGTAGTGTGTTCCCACATCCCGCATACATCTCCAGCATTTCCGGGAAACAGAGGGGTCATATTTATGCACAACCTCAGGGGTCCTGTACCAAAAAATGAGGACCTTATAGGCTGTCTCTCTCTGCTCCACGCATCTGGAGGCCTTGGATATGGAAGTCCAGATCTCCTGCCAATAAGGAAGGGATATAGGAGAAGGGATTGTCTTGGCCCATCTCCGCATGTATACATGGGAGGCCAATGTGAGTGGAGTCGAATCATGGAGGATCTTGTATACAGTGGATATGAGGCCAGGCTGATATGGGCCTTGGGCACATCAAGCTTCAAAGGCATTGGGTTTTTCTAAGACCATGGCAGGTGATACGGAATGGAAGTAATGCTTAAATTGGAGATACGAGAGAAAAAAACTTTTCAGGTATGTCAAATTTGTCTTGTAAATCCTGAAAGGAGAGTAGCTTGCGGGTCACTGGATGTACTATATGACGGAGCTGAAAAATACCCGCCTGAGTCCATGGAAGCATATTAACATAGGAAAGGCTGTCTGGGATATCCAGGTTGTAGGTGATGTTTAAGAGAGGAGGGCATGGAGAAGAGAGAGAGAACCTCTTGTTACATTTTTTCCAAATGGAAAGAGTAAATAGCATTGGTCCTAGGCATATGTGTCTGAGCTGAGATATGGAAGAGGTCAGGTCGGTCCAGAGCATTGAACAAGGATGCACAGGGCTAGTAAGTGTGTATGAGGCTTTAGAACATCACGCACGCTGACATTTTTTTTAGTTTTTTTTTTTTAGTTTAAGGTGCATTAGTTCACTGAAAAATGCTGTTTCCTCGTATTCGTTATGTTGACCCAATTTGTTTTTGGAATTTGTTTTGTATCTTCGGCATTTGTTTCATATATTCATTGGTCCAGGTGGATTAAAAAAAAATTGTATTTTTTTTTTTCCTGAAGATTGCTATATATTGAATGTATTGTCAAATCAGACAGATTCAGATCAGAAGGATTCAATATTTTATAGCCATCAAGAGAAATGCCATGAGCTGATTGGACAATATCGAATGTGGGATCATGTGCATCCGAATTAACGCATTGAACAAAATTTGGATCCATTTGTTACCCACATTCGAATTATCAAACAAATTCAAAAATGTAATCCATTTCCCCATGGGCCTGAACTACTATCCCATCATGTGATGTCATCCAAATGAAACAAATACATTTGTTAATTTTGATATAGATTTTTTTTCAGATTTATTGACATTCGTCCATTCCGAGATTTACGGTATATAAATCTGACTCTTCGAAAATGAAATTGTCCAAAAAAACGAATTGAAATGAAAAGAAACGCACACGTCTACATCACAGGCGTGTGTTCTTTTTCTTTGCTTTATACTAATAGGTGTCCCTCTTAAAGATCATCAAAGAAAGTTGATCGGTATCCGCAAACACTTGGCCATAGAGTGTATTTTCCCTTTAAAAACAAACTGTTAAGATAGAAATGTGGCAGCTGACGCTAGTAACTTGATTTCTGATTCGCTACAGCCGCTTTTTAACTGCTTGATCCTATTATTTGTAGATTGTCTTTGCATGCTGGGCTCCTGAATTTATTATTTTTGGATGGTGCTTTTGCAATCATACGCTGCCCCCTAGAGGACAAAGTGTAGCTGACGCTGGCTATCATTGCCATGCTTCTGATCTTTGCAGCTTAGCATGAAGAAAAAGTGCTTATTTTTGCAAAAAAAAAAAAATCTTTTTACTGAGCATAAAAGCTATGTAAGTGTTGAATTATAGATAACATGCTGTTTGAGTATTGCTTACATATGAGGCAATCTGAAATGTATGTAATACCACTTAGTAAAAGCGCTGCTAGCTGCCAGTATGGGAAGCAAGAAGCAGAGAGTGAGAGAAGATCACAGCAGGGACTGTGCCGCTGTATGACAGCTGGAGGAAGGGGCAGCCTCAGATCCCTTCTCAGGGATGTATTACCGGAAGGCTTTGGTGCACATACCAATTGTGCAGATTTTGCAGCTGCACAGGGGCCAATCTGGCAACTGGGCTCTTATAAACAAATGGCCATAGCTCCCAACTGTCCCTGATTTCAAGGGACTGTCCCTGATTTGGAGCAATGAACCTCTGTCCCTCTTTTCTCCCCATTTGTCCCTCATTTTGGTCTGATCTATATACAGTGGGGACGTAAAGTATTCAGACCCCCTTAAATTTTCCACTCTTTGTTATATTGCATCCATTTGCTAAAATCATTTAAGTTCATTTTTTCCCCCTCATTAATGTACACACAGCACCCCATATTGACAGAACAACACAGAATTGTTGACATTTTTGCAGATTTATTAAAAAAGAAAAACTGAAAAATCACATGGTCCTATGTATTCAGACCCTTTGCTGAGTATTTAGTAGAAGCCCCTTTTTGATCTAATACAGCCATGAGTCTTTTTGGAAAAGATGCAACAAGTTTTTCACACCTGGATTTGGGGATCCTCTGCCATTCCTCCTTGCAGATCCTCTCCAGTTCTGTCAGGTTGGATGGTAAACATTGGTGGACAGCCATTTTTAGGTCTCTCCAGAGATGCTCAATTGGGTTTAAGTCAGGGCTCTGGCTGGGCCATTCAAGAACAGTCACAGAGTTGTTGTGAAGCCACTCCTTTGTTATTTTAGCTGTGTGCTTAGGGTCATTGTCTTGTTGGAAGGTAAACTTTCGGCCCAGTCTAAGGTCCTGAGCACTCTGCAGAAGGTTTTCGTCCAGGATATCTCTGTACTTGACCGCATTCATCTTTCCCCCGATTGCAACCAGTCGTCCTGTCCCTGCAGCTGAAAAACACCCCTGACAGAATGATGCTGCCACCACCATGCTTCACTGTTGGGACTGTATTGGACAGGGGATGAGCAGTGCCTGTTTTTTCCCACACATATCGCTTAGAATTAAGGCCAAAAAGTTCTATTTTGGTCTCATCAAACCAAAGAATCGTATTTTTCACCATCTTGGAGTCCTTCAGGTGTTTTTGAGCAAACTCCATGCGGGCTTTCATGTGTCTTGCACTGAGGAGAGGCTTCCGTCCGGCCACTCTGCCATAAACCCCCCAACTGGTGGAGGGCTGCAGTGATGGTTGACTTTCTACAACTTTCTCCCATCTCCCGACTGCATCTCTGGAGCTCAGCCACAGTGATCTTTGGGTTCTTCTTTACCTCTCTCACCAAGGCTCTTCTCCCCCAATAGCTCAGTTTGGCCGGACAGCCAGCTCTAGGAAGGGTTCTGGTCATCCCAAACGTCTTCCATTTAAGGATTATGGAGGCCACTGTGCTCTTAGGAACCTTAAGTGCAACAGAAATTTTTTGTAACCTTGGCCAGATCTGTGCCTTGCCACAATTCTGTCTCTGAGCTCTTCAGGCAGTTCCTTTGACCTCATGATTCTCATTTGCTCTGACATGCACTGTAAGGTCTTATATAGACAGGTGTGTGGATTTCCTAATCAAGTCCAATCAGTATAATCAAACACAGCTGGACTCAAATGAAGGTGTAGAACCATCTCAAGGATGATCAGAAGAATTGGACAGCACCTGTTAAATATATGAGGGGCACAGCAAAGGGTCTGAATACTTAGGACTATGTGATATTTCAGTTTTCCCTTTTTAATAAATCTGCAAAAATTTCAACAATTCTGTGTTTTTCTGTCAATATGGGGTGCTGTGTGTACATTGATGAGCAAAAAAAACGAACTTAAATGATTTTAGCAAATGGCTGCAATATAACAAAGAGTAAAAAATGTAAGGGGGTCTGAATACTTTCTGTCCCCACTGTAGTTGTATATAAAATGCACTTTTTATCTTTCAAAAAGTGACTCACAGTGCTAAACCTTTCATCCAAAGTTTAAATTGCTGCATTCTAAAGGAGCCAATGCGTGTGCCCGGCGACGGCGATGTCCGCCGGGCACACGCGATCGCTTGTGACAGAGCAGGAACGTGGATCTGATCCACACCCTGTCAGGGGAGAGGAGACAGATTGTGTGTAACTAGTATATAGGAACACTGATCAGTCTCCTCCCTCCTCCCCTAGTCAGTCCCACCCCCCCACCCCCCATCCCCACACAGTTAGAACACACCTAGGGAACACAGTTAAAGTTGTTGTAAACCCTAGGACAAAAAAAACAAAAACCTGGAAGACAAAGGCATAATGAGCTAGTATGCGTATCATACTAGCTCATTAAGAATTACTTGTACACTGCTCCAACATCGCTCCCGGAGTTATTTCCGGGCATCATGGGCTCCGGCGCTGTGATTGGCTGGAGCCGTGATGATGTTACTCCTGTGCATGCATGCGGGAGCCCCCGGTAACAGCACACTCACTGAAGCTCGTAGGGTGTCATTGCTTCAGTTTGCTTTCAGATTTATTAGATATCCAGGGTAGCTACAGGTAAGCCTTATTAACCACTTAATAACCGCCCTATAGCCGAATGACGGCTACAGGGCGGTTTCTTAACTCTGGGAGGCCGTCATATGACGTCCTCCCAGAATTCCGCTCTCGCGCACCCCCTGGGGCACGCACTCGAGAGCATCCGTGACCGCCATCACGGATCACGGTAAACGGCCGCTCATAGCGGCCGTTTACCACCTGATCGCTCCGTCAAATGACGGAGTGATCACTTGTAAACAAACCGGCGTCATGTTATGACGCCGGTTCCTCCCTCCCCCTCTCTGTACCGATCGGAACAGCGGAGGGGGAAGAGATCGGTGTCAGCAGCGATGTGGGCTGCATCTGCAGTGCCCACATCGCTGCTCACCGAAAATTAACCCCTCAATTCCCTGCAAATACTCTGCAATACCCTGCCATTACTCTGCATTACTCTGCAATACCCTGCAATACTCTGCAATACCCTGCATTACTCTGCAATACCCTGCAATACTCTGCATTACTCTGCATTACTCTGCAATACCCTGCGTTACTCTGCAATACTCTGCAATACTCTGCAATACTCTGCATTACTCTGCAATACTCTGCAATACTCTGCAATACCCTGAAATACCCTGAAATACCCTGCAATACCCTGCAATACCCTGCAATACTCTGCAATACTCTGCATTACTCTGTATTACACTGCAATACTCTGTATTACACTGCAATACTCTACATTACACTGCAATACTCTGCAATACTCTGCATTACTCTGCATTACTCTGCATTACTCTGCAATACCCTGCAATACCCTGCAATACCCTGCAATACTCTGCAACACTCTGCAATACCCTGCAACACTCTGCAACACCCGCCAATACCCTGCAACACTCTGCAATGCTCTGCAACACTCTGCAATGCTCTGCAACACCCACCAATACCCTGCAACACTCTGCAATGCTCTGCAACACCCGCCAATACCGTGCAACACTCTGCAATGCTCTGCAACACCCTCCAATATCCTGCAATGCTCTGCAACGCAATACTCTGCAACGCCATACTCTGAGATACCCAGCCATACTCTGAGATACCCAGCCATAGTCGGTGATACCCTGCAATACCCAGCCATAGACACCCCCCCCCCCCTCCCGCCGCCCTCTGGTGCTTCTACCGACTCACCAATACGATCAAATCCAGAATCTTTTTTTTTTTCAGGCTTCCCAGCTTAGAGATGAGATGTGGGGTCTTATTGACCCCATATCTCACTGTAAAGAGCACCTGTCATGCCATATTCCTATTACAAGGGATGTTTACATTCCTTGTAATAGGAATAAAAGTGATCAAAAAATTTATTTTTGGGGGAAAAAATGTCAAACTTTTTTTTTTTTTAAAGCGCCCCTGTCCCCATGTGCTCGCATGCAGAAGCGAACGCATACGTAAGTCCCGCCCACATATGAAAACGGTGTTCAAACCACACATGTGAGGTATCACTGCGAACGTTAGAGCGAGAGCAATAATTCTAGTCCTAGACCTCCTCTGTAACTCAAAACATATAACCAGTAAAAAAAAAAATTAAATCGTCGCCTATGGGGATTTTTAAGTAGCGACGTTTGGCGCCATTCCACGAGCGTGTGCAATTTTGAAGAGTGACATGTTAGGTATCGATTTACTCGGTGTAACTTCATCTTTCAAAAATTGGGCTAACTTTACTGTGTTTTTTTTTTTTAAGCACAAAACTGTTTTTTTCCAAAAAAAAGCATTAGAAAAATTGCTGCGCAAATACCGTGTGAGATAAAAAGTTGCAACGACCACCATTGTATTCTCCAGGGTGTTTGCTAAAAAAACATATATAATGTTTTGGGATTCGATGTAATTTTCTAGCAAATAAATGATGATTTTTACATGTAGGAGAGAAATGTCAGAATTGTCCTGGGTGCTCCAGAACGCCTGATGGCGCTCCCTGCATGTTGGGCCTCTGTATGTGGCCACACTGTGTAAAAGTCTCACACATGTGGTATCACCGTACTCGGGAGTAATAGCAGAATGTGTTTTGGTGTGTAATTTGTGGTATGCATATGCTGTGTGAGAAATAAACTGATAATATGACAATATTGTGAAAAAAAAAAAAAGTTAAAAAAATCTTGATTTTGCAAAGAATTGTGGGAAAAAATGACAACTTCAAAAAACTCATCATGCCTCTTACTAAATACCTTGGAATGTCTTCTTTCCAAAAAGGGGTCATTTGGGGGGTATTTGTACTTTTCTGGCATGTTAGGGTCTCAAGAATTGAAATAGGCCGTCAGTACTTAAGGTGTGATCAATTTTCAGATATTGGCACCATAGCTTGTGGACTCTATAACTTTCACAAAGACCAAATAATATCCACCAATTTGTACTTATTTTTACCAAAGATATGTAGTAGTATAAATTTTGGCCAAAATTTATGAAGAAAAAATTACTAATCTGCTAAATTTTATAACAGAAACTAAGAAAAATTAATTTTTTTACAGGATTTTCTGTATTTTTTCTTTTATAGCACAAAAAATAAAAAACCCAGCGGTGATTAAATACCACCAAAAGAAAGCTCCATTTGTGTGAAAAAAGGACAAAAATTTCATATAGGTCCAGCGTTGCATGACTGAGTAATTGTCATTCAAAATGTGAGAGCACCGAAAGCTGAAAATTGGTCTGGTTATTAAGGGTGTTTAAGTGCCCAGTGGTCAAGTGGTTAAAGGCTTATCTGTAGCAAAAAGTGTGTTGTAAGGGTTTACAACCACTTTAACCCCTTGATCACCCCCTAGTGTTAACACCTTCCCTGCCAGTGACATTTATACAGTAATCAGTGGCTATTTATAGCAACGATTGCTGTATAAATGTCAATGGTTTCAAAAAAGTGTCAAAAGTGTCCGATCTGTCTGCCGCAATGTCACAGTACTGATAAAAAACGCAGATCACCGCCATTACTAGTAAAAAAAATAAATACCCCTGTATCTGTAGTCCTAACTCTAAATTTGGAGACCATCCACAGTGCAACCACATGCGTTATAATGGATATGCAGAAGCAAGGCTACTTTAACCACTTGCCGACCGCCACACGCCGATGTACGTCCCTACTTTGGGGATGGATATCATTGTTATGGTAGCTGCTAGCTGCCATAACCCCGGTATCCCCATGTTCGGTCGGCTACAAGTTAAAAGTGGTCTCTGCGGCAGATTCGCCGCAAGATCACTTTTATCTGTGGCGGGAGAGGGGACCCCCCTCCTGCCGCTATCCGGTGCCCTCCACCATCGGTATCGGTGGAGGCAAACACATCCTCTCACTTGCTGTGCATGGAGACAAGTAAGGGTAAGATGGCCCCCACTCGTCTCCATGACACTGCAGGGCGGAAGCAACATCAAAACGTCACTTCCGCCCATATGTCTTAAAGGCCCATTTTTTCAATGTAATTTTTTTCAAATGACAATTTTTTTTTATTGCATTTAAGTTCAAATATGAGATCTGAGATCTTTTTGACCCCAGATCTCATATTTAAGAGGTCCCGTCATGCTTTTTTCTATTACAAGGGATATTTACATTCCTTGTAATAGGAATAAAAGTGACCCAATTTTTTTTTTTGGAACATAAATAAGAAAAAACTTTTTTCGAAAACGCCCCGTCCCGACGAGCTGGCGTGCAGACGTGAACGCATACATGAGTAGTGCCTGCATATGAAAACGGTGGTCAAACCACACATGTGAGGTATCACCGCGATCGTTAGAGCGAGAGCAATAATTCTAGTCCTAGACTTCCTCTGTAACTCAAAACAAAGTGGGCTCACCTGACATGTGGGGACTAAATGACAGTTGGTATTTACCAGAGCACCCTGCAGGATATAAGTTTACTTTGCTGCAAACTGGCACCAGGTCACAGCCCCCAGGATCCCCACCCCACCATTGGGAGGCTGGAATGGGAAGGCTACAATGCAGAGATTGTGTACAAAGCATCAGGGCAGCAGAGTAGTCAGATGCGAGTTCTAGGGGGAGCAAGTTAGAGTCTGATCGAGGTAGTGGTCTTGGCGAATGGCAAGTGAGGAAGTAGTAAGGACCATTCAGGGGTTTTGGCAGACATCAAGCCATACAGTGGTCAGGTCCAGGCAGGGGTCTTGGCAGGCAGCAAGCAGGAAAGTAGTCAAGTCAATGCAGGTCAGCAAAAAACAGGAAAATGGCAGGTAAATATTATAGAACTTTAGTTCTTATGCCGCGTACACACGTAGCAGACTATCCGACGGACTTAGTCTGGCAGACTTCCCGCCAGACTGTCCATCGGACTTTCCGAACGGGCTACTTGCCCACACACGGCACTTTTTCAGCGGACTAATACGGCGTACTTAGTCCGCTGTACTATGCGCCCTACTTTTGAAATGAACGGACTCGCCCACACACGCGGAGGAAGGTCCGCTCATTTTGAGTGCGTCTCCAGGTAGGCGGGGCCCGCGAAGGAAACTTTTGCCACCTGGTATGGACTTAAAGGGGAAGCCCAACGCCAAAAAAAATCGGCGTGGGGGTCCCCCCAAGATCCACAACAGACCCTTGTCCGAGCACGCTACCCGGCCGGCCAGGAAAGGGGGGACGAGCGAGTGGCCCCCCTCCTGAGCCGTACCAGGCCGCGTGCCCTCAACATGGGGGGTGCCTTGGGGAAGGGGGGGCCGCGCGGCCCCCCACCCCAAAGCACCTTGTCCCCATGTTGATGAGGACAAGGGCCTCTTCCCGACAACCCTGGTCATTGGTTATCGGAATCCGGAAGCCCCCTTTAATAAGGGGGCCCCCGGATACCGGCCCCCCACCCTATGTGAATGAGTATGGGGTACAATGTACCCCTACCCATTCACCTGTAAAATAAAGTACAAAAAAAAACACAACACGGGGGTCTTCCGTCTTCGGGGGTCTTCTCGCCGGACTCCTCCGCTATCTTCTTGTAGCTCTTTTGCTAGCGGAGGAGCCCGGCTTTCTTCCTCGCCGCGGCCTCTTCTTCCGACTTCGGGGGTCTTGTCCCCCTCTTCGGTTCTTCTGCCGGGCCACCGCGCCTTCTTATAGCTCTTTTACAGGCGGTGGCCCGGTCTTCTGCCGCCACCGCCCCCGCCGCCGCCTTCCGTTCTTCTCCAGGAGATGTTGACTCGACGCTCTCTCCGGCCGCAATGACAGGGACGCGCTGCGCGGCGACTTATATAGTGACAAGGGGCGGGGTCATCGGTTGATGTCACATGGGTTGATGTCACATGGGTTGATGTCACATGGCAACAGTCCCATCATCCTCCGGGACTGTGACATCGTAAGGGGGCGGGGTCACAATGTGACATCAACCCATGTGACATCAACCGATGACCCCGCCCTTGTCACTATATAAGTCGCTGCGCAGCGCGTCCCTGTCATTGTGGCCGGAGAGAGCGTTGAGTCAACATCTCCAGGAGAAGAAGAAGAACGGAAGGCGGTGGCGACAGAAGACCGGCAGAAGAACCGAAGAGGGGGACAAGACCCCCGAAGTCAGAAGAAGAGGCCGTGGCGAGGAAGAAAGCTGGGCTCCTCCACTAGCAAAAGAGCTACAAGAAGATAGCGGAGGAGTCCGGCGAGAAGACCCCCGAAGGCGGAAGACCCCCGGAGCTGTGCAATAAACTATTTTATCTTGTGTGTTGTGTTTTTTTTTGTACTTTATTTTACAGGTGAATGGGTAGGGGTATATGGTACCCCATACTCATTCACATAGGGTGGGGGGCCGGTATCCGGGGGCCCCCTTATTAAAGGGGGCTCCCGGATTCCGATAAGCCCCCCGCCCGCAGACGCCGACAACCAACGGCCAGGGTTGTCGGGAAGAGGCCCTTGTCCTCATCAACATGGGGACAAGGTGCTTTGGGGTGGGGGGGACTGCGCGGCCCCCCCTTCCCCTAGGCACCCCCCATGTTGAGGGCACGCAGCCTGGTACGGCTCAGGAGGGGGGCCGCTCGCTCGTCCCCCCTTTTCTGGCCGGCTGGGTAGCGTGCTTGGACAAGGGTCTGTTGTGGACCTTG
Organism: Lithobates pipiens; assembly: GCF_037356315.1. NCBI lineage: Eukaryota > Metazoa > Chordata > Amphibia > Anura > Ranidae > Lithobates > Lithobates pipiens. The sequence goes on from NW_027507790.1 coordinate 236,538,353, forward strand.
GGGGGACCCCCACGCCGATTTTTTCCACGTTGGGTTCCCCTTTAAGTCCATACCAGGTGGCGGGGCCCGCGATGTCTCCTTCGCAGGCCCCGCCTACCTGGAGACCCGCTCGAAATGAGCGGACTTTTCTCCGGGCGGGAGAAGTCCGTTCATTTCAAAAGTACGGCGGACTGGCACACACACGGCCGGATTGTCCGCCGAAATGCGAGTCCGGCGGGAAGATTGGAGTGCAAAACTACTTTATAAGTCCGCCGTACTTTCGGGTCAAAAAAGTATGCCGGAGGCTACACACGGGGGGATTGTCTGGCGGACTTGAGTTTGCCGGACTTTTTCACCCGCTTGTTTGATCGTGTGTACGCGGCATGAGGTAGCTGGTGAAAAGGTGCAGCACCAGCCACTTCCAAGGCTGTTGCTTAAAGTGGTTGTAAGGAAAACTTTTTTTAATTAAGATAACACGCCTTACTCACTCACTCACTCCTCACTTGATTTGACTGACATCAGCAGGAGCCAATGGCTCCCGCTGCTCTTAAATAATTCAGGTAATGGAGGAGGGTTGGGGGTCAATACTTTTACACTGCTGTTGTAAGAGAATGCATTAAGGTAAAAAAATAAAAAAATGCCTTTAACCACTTAAGGACCGAGCCTCTTTTTGAGATGTGTTGTTTACAAGTTAAAAACTGTTTGTTTTTTTTGCTAGAAAATTACTTACAACCCCCAAACATTATACATTTTTTTAACACCCTAGAGAATAAAATGGCAGTCATTGCAATACTTTCTGTCATACCGTATTTGCGCAGCGGTCTTACAAGAGCACTTAAAAAAAAAAAAATACACGTTTTTGAATTAAAAAATAAGACAACAGTAAAGTTATCACATTTTTTTTATATTGTGAAAGATAATGTTACGCTGAGTAAATTGATACCCAACATGTCACGCTTCAAAATTGCGCCCGCTCATGGAATGGCGACAAATTTTTAACCTTTAAAATATCCATAGGCGACAGTTAAAAAATTCTACAGGTTGCATGTTTTGAGTTACAGAGGAGGTCTAGAGCTAAAAATATTGCTCTCCCTCTACCGATCGCGGTCATACCTCACACGTGTGGTTTGTGGTGTGGACACCGTTTTCATATGCGTTTTCATACTCACATATGCGTTCGCTTCGGCACGCGAGCGAGTGTTAAAATTTTTTATTTTTTTTTTACTTATTTATTTTACCTTTATTTTTTTTACACTGTTTTAAAAAAAAATGTGTCACTTTTATTCCTATTACAAGGAATGTAAACATCCCTTGTAATAGAGAAAATGCATGACAGGACCTCTTAAATATGAGATCTGGGGTCAAAAAGACCTCACATCTCATATTTACACTAAAATGCAATTTTTTTTTAAAAATTGTCATTTAAAAAAAATATGGCTCTTTAAGAGCTTTAGGCGGAAGTGATGTTTTAACATGGCTTCCGCCCTGCAATGTTATGGAGACAGTTGGGGGCTATCTTCCCCTCACTCGTCTCCATGCCCAGCAAGGGTGAAGATCCCATCGCCTCTGCTGCTGCTGACAGCTCCGCAGGGCACCGGAGTGCGATGAGAGGGGGGGGGCTTCTTCCGCCTCCGATAAAAGTGATCTCGCCACAGAGACCACTCTTATCGGAAAGCGGACCTCCGGCTGAAGAAGAGGATACCGGGGTTATGGCAGCTAGTGTCAGGGTCGTTACCTGGTTGGTCGTGGTGCTACCCGTGTTGGTGCGCGCCGATGTCCTGCGGTGCGTGCTGGGGTGCGTGTTCCTGTGCGTGCGGTGTTGCGCGCTCCTGTGGGCGCTGGTGCGCGTCGGTGTGTGCCCTCGCGTGCCCCTGCTGGCGCTGGTGCGCGTCAGCGCGCGGTGGTGGGCACTTCGGGTACCGCTGGTGTGTCTGCCGGCGTCCGGGGGCGCGCGCGCGTGCGGGCGCGCGCGCGCCAATGCGTGCGCCGGCGCGCGCGTGTGCGCGGTGCTTGGCGCCAAACGGCCTATTTAGGTCTGCCACTGACATCTCCCAGGTGCTGCCTGATCAACAGCTTCTCGGTTCCTGTCCCGTTGTTCGTATCCTGTGTTCCTGTTGCTTATCTCCTGACGACCCGGCTTTCCCTTGACACCGCTGACCTCTGCCTGCATCTGACCTCGGCCTGTTTGACCTCTCTTTTGCCTGCTCCTTCTGTGCCTCTGCTGCCCGCCTTTTGCCGTACCCTGCCTGCACCCGGACTTGCCTGCTCTGCTCCTGTTCTGTACCCAGTTGCCTGTGTCCTATCTACACACCTGCTGCCGAAGCTTCCTGCAAGTTCCTGCTCCTGGAGCCATATCACAGGCTCTCTTACCACTCCGCACTCTCAGCCACCTGTCTGCTCTATCAGGGGTTGTAAGTCGGACACGTACGGGAGACCACCCTCTGCCCAAGCGGACTCATCGGTTCGGTAAGTGCCAGCCTGACAGTATCAGGCAGCCATGACTGAGTCCGGGCAGGGGGCCTCCCCTATGGATGAGTTATGCAGACATTTGGCCGGTCTGACCCAAGCCGTGAAGAGTCTCCAGGATGGCTACTCAAGGTTGGAAGAGCAAGTCCAAGCCTTGTCCTCCTCATCTAACCCTCAAGGAACCTCCCCCACCGGTCTTTCATCTGCACCCTCCGTAGTGATGCTTCCTCCAGAGCCAAGGGTACCTACACCCGAGAGGTTTTCCGGCGATCGCACCAAGTATCGTGCGTTTCGCAACTCCTGCGAACTGTACTTCGCACTGCAGCCCCGGACATTCTCTCTAGAGGCAACCAAGGTGGGCTTTGTGATATCCCTGTTGTCCGGCGAGCCTCAAACCTGGGCCCATCGTTTACTGGAGCAGAAATCTGGAACCCTGGATAGCCTTGACAACTTCTTCTTGGCCATGTCTCAGCTCTATGAGGACCCTCAGTTGACTGCGACCGCAGAAGCCGCACTACACTCTCTCCAACAAGGTCGCAGAGCGGCCGAGGACTATGCAGTGGAGTTTCGCCGTTGGAGCTCCGACACGGATTGGAATGACGCCGCCTTGCGTCACCAATTCCGGGTGGGACTTTCTGACCCCCTTAAGGATGAGTTGGCACGGGTAGGAATACCACAAACCCTGGATGAGTTAGTCAACCTCTCCATTCAGATTGACCGCCGGTTAAGGGAACGCCGGTCGGAGAGGTCCTCCAGCCACTTCCGTCCCACCTGGGTGCTCCCCAAGGTTCCCAGTTCTGCTGGTCAGTTCTCGTCTACCTCTTCTGCTCCCGCTCTGGAAGCTCCGGAACCAATGCAGCTCGGGTTACTCCGGCCCTCGTTGACCCCTGAATAAAAGCAGCGCAGACGTACCCTTAACTTATGTCTCTACTGTGGTGAACCTGGGCATTATGTCAGGGCTTGCCCCAACAAGACACGTAAGTGTGTTTCCTCTTCCTTCACGTGTGCCTCTGTTCTACGAAAACCCAGTTCTCACCTTGCCCTTCTCCTCACTTTGCAGCTTCCAGGAGGGAGTTTTCCAGTGTCAGCCATCATTGACTCCGGAGCATGCAGCTGCTTTATCGATCTGACCTTCGCTGCCAACCATCACATCTCGCTCATACCCAAGGCTCAGGGGCTTGCTGTACATCTAGCCGATGGCTCCGCCCTTAGTTCCGGTCCTGTCACTCAAGAGACTGTTCCTCTGCTGGCTACTATGGGCACCTGTCACCAGGAGCACCTGCGTCTGGATGCCATCTCCTCCCCCTTGTTTCCAATTATCCTGGGGATACCCTGGTTGCAGGCCCACAATCCAAGCATTAACTGGGCCACAGGAGAAATCAAGTTTCTTTCCGATTACTGTCAACAACACTGCTTGGCCCGACCGACATGCAACTCCTCTCAACTTCTCTGTTTGGATGTCGATCCAAAATTGCTTCAGACCGTTCCGGAACCCTACAAGGACTTTGTGGATGTTTTCAGCAAAAAAGGCGCAGATATTCTTCCCCCCCCACAGGCCTTATGACTGCCCTATTGAACTGTTACCAGGTACCGAAGTCCCCTTTGGGAGAATTTTTCCATTAACGGAACAGGAGTTAGGCACGCTGAAGGAGTATATTGATGAAAACCTAAAGAAAGGGTTTATCCGTCCGTCTACTTCCCCTGCCGGTGCTGGCATTTTTTTCGTCGAAAAAAAGGACCATTCCTTACGTCCATGCATTGACTATCGGGAATTGAATAAGATAACTGTCAAAAACCGTTACCCTTTACCCCTAGTACCCGAGTTGTTCCAGAGGCTGGGGTCTGCAGTCATCTTTTCGAAATTGGATCTTCGCGGAGCTTACAATTTAATCCGTATCCGAGAAGGAGACGAGTGGAAGACAGCGTTTCGTACTCGTTTTGGGCACTACGAGTACCTTGTCATGCACTTCGGGCTGTGTAATGCACCCGCAACCTTTCAACATTTTGTCAACGACATCTTCCGCGACTACCTGGATCTATACGTAATTGCATACCTGGATGATATCCTAATCTTTTCCTCATCCTTGGAAGACCATCGTAGACATGTCCGTAGTGTGCTAGCTCGTCTCAGGGTACACGGGCTCTACGCGAAACTCGAAAAATGCGAGTTTGAACGCCAGTCCATCCAATTCCTGGGCCTGGTTATATCTGTGGAGGGCATCAAGATGGACCCCCAAAAAGTAGCTGCCATCCTGGACTGGCCTGCACCTGTGGACAGGAAGGGCGTACAACGTTTCGTCGGTTTTTCCAACTTCTACCGGAAATTTATCAGGGGTTTCTCTGCGATTATTGCTCCCATCACCGAACTGACCAGGCAGGGTACCCGATTCTCTTGGACCCCTGAGGCACAGCTGGCCTTCGAAAAACTTAAGATGCTGTTCACCTCTGCCTCTATTCTAAAACATCCGGACCCAGCCTTACCCTTCGTTCTGGAAGTGGATGCCTCGGAAATCGCTGTGGGGGCGGTGTTATCCCAACGGCAGGGTGCCAAGGCCCTTCTTTTCCCGGTGGCGTTCTTTTCTCGCAAACTGTCATCATCCGAAAGGAACTATGATGTTGGGGACCGAGAACTTCTGGCCATTAAGGCGGCTCTGGAGGAGTGGCGTTACTTATTGGAAGGTGCTGCACATCCCATCCTGGTTTACACTGACCACAAAAACCTGGAATATTTGAGAACTGCCAAAAGACTTAGACCACGGCAAGCCAGATGGGCTCTTTTTTTTTTCCGGTTTCAATTTCATATCACCTATAGACCTGGTTCTAAGAATGTCAAGCCGGATGCCCTGTCACGTATGTTTTCTATCCCTGAAGAGACTCGGCCTCCTGATACTATTCTCCCTTCTGGGAACTTCTTGCTCCTCCAAGGGGACCTTATCTCCCGGATCAGACAGGCTTCTGTTGGAATGCCCCCGAGCCCCGAGGTCAGCTGTAGTGAGGGGTTGTTCTGGCATAAAGGCAAGATCGTGGTCCCTGAAGCCTTGAAGGTAAACGTGTTGGAACTCTGCCACGATCATAAGATGGCCGGACACTTTGGTACCCGGAAGACTGCCGAACTGATTCAGCGCACCTTTTGGTGGCCTCAACTTCTTAAGGACTGCAAGGACTATGTGGACTCGTGCAGCACTTGCTCCCGAAATAAAAACAGCCGGACGCGGGCTTGGGGCCTACTGAAACCGTTACCTGTCCCTGAGAGACCGTGGAAAATGATCTCGATGGACTTTATCGTGGAACTCCCCCTTTCCGAGGGGTTCTCCACTATCTTTGTTGTCGTAGATAGGCTGTCCAAGATGGCCCATTTCCTCCCGATGAAGGGCACTCCCTCGGCTATGGAGACGGCCAAGATCTTTGTCAAAGAAGTTGTAAGGCTGCATGGGATCCCGGCAAGTATTGTTTCCGACCGAGGCGCCCAATTCACCTCGAGGTTTTGGAGAGCGCTCTGCGGGTCTCTTGAAATTGAACTGGCCTTTTCCTCCGCTTATCACCCCCAGACAAACGGACAAACGGAGAGAACCAATCAGTCCCTGGAACAGTACATCCGCTGTTTTTCTTCTTTCTCGCAGGATGACTGGGTCTCGCTACTACCCATGGCGGAGTTTGCCTATAACAACTCCTTGCACTCCGCCATCAACCAGACACCGTTCTTTGCCAATTACGGCTTCCACCCAGCCTTCTTGCCCAGCTCAGTCCCAGAATGCCTTGTTCCGGCAGTTTCCGAGACATTGGACTTCTTCTCTAAAAACAACCAACTCCTAAAGGAAACCATGGCCCGGTCCCAGGAATGCTATAAACGGGCGTTTGACAAAAGGAGACGGGGAGAACTCGTTCTGGCTCCCGGCAGCCAAGTATGGTTATCTACAGTCAACCTTAAGATGGCCTGTCCTTCCAAGAAGTTAGGCCCTAAATTCATGGGCCCCTTTTCTGTAAAAAGGAAGATAAACGAAGTGGCATATGAACTTAACCTGCCTGACTCTTTTAGAGTGCACCCGGTCTTTCACGTGACCTTACTGAAGCCCGTCACCCCAAATCCCTTTGCTGACCGCACCACCGACCCACCCGAACCTGTTATAGTGAACAATGAAGAGGAGTTTGAGGTTGAAGCAATCCTTGATTGCAGGAAGAGGGGTAATGTAACCCAGTACCTCATCAAGTGGAAGGGTTATGGACCTGAGGACAACTCCTGGGAACCCGAGGACAATCTACATGCTCAGGAACTTTTGCGGGCCTTCAAGAACCGTCAGGTTTCCAGATCGGCTCACCTGGGCAGCCGGAGTCTGCCCTTAGGGAGGGGGCACTGTCAGGGTCATTACCTGGTTGGTCGCGGTGCTACCCGTGTTGGTGCGCGCCGATGTCCTGCGGTGCGTGCTGGGGTGCGTGTTCCTGTGCGTGCGGTGTTGCGCGCTCCTGTGGGCGCTGGTGCGCGTCGGTGTGTGCCCTCGCGTGCCCCTGCTGGCGCTGGTGCGCGTCAGCGCGCGGTGGTGGGCACTTCGGGTACCGCTGGTGTGTCTGCCGGCGTCCGGGGGGGCGCGCGCGCGCCCGCGCGCGTCGGCGCGCGCGTGTGCGCGGTGCTTGGCGCCAAACGGCCTATTTAGGTCTGCCACTGACATCTCCCAGGTGCTGCCTGATCAACAGCTTCTCGGTTCCTGTCCCGTTGTTCGTATCCTGTGTTCCTGTTGCTTATCTCCTGACGACCCGGCTTTCCCTTGACACCGCTGACCTCTGCCTGCATCTGACCTCGGCCTGTTTGACCTCTCTTTTGCCTGCTCCTTCTGTGCCTCTGCTGCCCGCCTGTTGCCGTACCCTGCCTGCACCCGGACTTGCCTGCTCTGCTCCTGTTCTGTACCCAGTTGCCTGTGTCCTATCTACACACCTGCTGCCGGAAGCTTCCTGCAAGTTCCTGCTCCTGGAGCCATATCACAGGCTCTCTTACCACTCCGCACTCTCAGCCACCTGTCTGCTCTATCAGGGGTTGTAAGTCGGACACGTACGGGAGACCACCCTCTGCCCAAGCGGACTCATCGGTTCGGTAAGTGCCAGCCTGACAGCTAGCTGCTCTCATAACAACGATATTTCACTTTAAAGTAAGGATGTATATCAGCGTGCGGTGCTCCTGAAGTGGTTAAATATTATTCTGGTCAAGGACACACCCAGCTTCAATTGTGGGTAGTCTGGAAGTCCTAGAGGTAGTGGAGGTCCTAGAAATCCTGGAAGACCTGGCAAGGATCCTGTGAGTACTGGAGGCCCTAGAGACTATGGAAATCCTGGAGGACCTGGCAAGGATCCTGTGAGTACTGGAGGTCCTAGAGACTATGGAAATCCTGGAAGACCCAGAAGGGATCCTGTGAGTACTGGAGATCCTATGAAATACTAGAGACCCAGGAGGGATCTTGAGAGTACTGGAGATCCTAGGAAATACTGGCGAGTACTGGAGATCCTAGGAAATACTGGAGACCCAGGAGGGATCCTGTGAGTACTGTAACATAGCATCAGATACTTGACACCTTTCTTCTATAAACAAGTAGCAGGTGCCCTTCAGAAGATATTCAGTAAGCAACTGTAATCAGACTTCAGTGTCTCTGTAGTGATAGTTGATGATGAATTGCTCCACAGTGGCTGTAGTTACAGAAGTCATGAAAAAGTTTGTTTTTAAACAAATTTTCTTATTTTAGAAATTTAGAGTATGTAAATCCTTAAATTTTTAATTTTTTTTATCCAATATTTTTTTATTAAAGAATTTGCATGTTACATACACATACATTGACATAAAGCTTAGTATCAATAAAGACATGGAATACAATATGCAAAGGTAAAGTGAACATTGGCATAAAATGATAATACAGAAAATAACAAATAATATTATAGTATGCCGTAGAACTGTAAGCCCTTGTACACACAGTCGGACATTCCGACAACAAAATCTGTCTGATTTTTTCTGACGGATTTTGTCTGAAACTGGTGTTGCATACACACAGTAGGACAAAGTTGTCGGAAAATCCGATCGTTCAGAACATGACGACGTTCTTTCGCTAGGATGGGACTACGTTTAGGCTAGTAGCCAATAGCTTTGGTCTAGGAATTTGATCTGAGCATGCGTGGCACTTTGTCCGATCGGAATTCTCTACAAACGATCGGACAAAGCCCGAACGGATCATGTTGTCGGAAAATTTTATAGCCAAGCTCTCAAACTTTGTCCGTCGGATATTCCAATGGAAACAGTCCGATGGAGCCCACACACAGTCGGATTATCCGACAACATGGCCCGATCTGACATTTTGCGTCGGAAAATCCGACCGTGTGTACAAGGGCTAAGGAGACTTAAGATTTTTTTAGGCAAATCCTTATAGACTAAAGACTCAAGTTGACCTTGAGAAACCATGCAAGTAACTGCCTTACCCAAGCACCCCTGTTGGAAACTAACTGTGCAAGGGTGATGGCAACTTATGTTACTTTATAACTATTCCATTTACTTTTCTGGAAATCCTTTGATTTTAATAGTCTGATCACAGGTTCCCTTTATGGGAGTATTAGTATTTCCATCTGTTAATGGGCCATATGCCCATGTTGAAAATTTCCAGCATTCGCTTGTCTGTAGGTGAGTTGAATTTACCTCCACTAGTCAAATGGTCATCATGTAATAATCTGTTTCCTTCTACTCTAGAAACTTTTGCTCTTTAGATAATATTAATTTTTTTTGTATTTATCTTCTAGCTCTAAAGCTATTTTTCTGTCCGATTCCATTACTTGTTCATCTTTGCTCATTACAGTCAGGCGCACTGGCATATATTATGATAGAAATTCACTGAATATTAAAAAAGAAAATATTGGCGCCCGCTCAGCCTTTGTCTATTTTATGAACTGCTTCTAATGTCACAGTATAAATCTTGTGGACACTTACGTGTTCTGCTTTTCATTGATGTTGGACACTGCCTGAACCAGATGGTTAGCTCTGAAAAAAGAAATATTCACATGGTAAACTATGGAACTGTTTTTCAAAAGTCATTCCTGAAATATTCTTTATTTAGTCTCACGATCTCAGACACTCAAGAAACAAAAAATAAAAATGTGATGCAATTTTTCATTACCCGGGGGATCTAAAAACCCTCACGTAGAATGGAGTGTATCAGTTGACGTCCAGTAAACATGGGGCTTTAAATGAGGTGTTTACTACTGGAAACAGATATAGGATTAAAATGTATGGCAGATTGCAGCTGTCATTGCGAGGGAGATAGACAACTGAATAAAACAGACTGATGGTGATCACTTGTAAGATCATGACCCAGAAGCTATCACTCTATAGACACGGGAGGCTGTTTAGCATTTCTCTATATATAAAATATATTCCATGTTTTATCATACAGTGCCTTGAAAAGGTTTTCATACCCCTTGAAATTTTCCACATTTTGTCATGTTACATCCAAAAACGTAAATGTATTTTATTGAGATTTTATGTGATAGACCAACACAAAGTGGCACATAATTGTGAAGTGGAAGGAAAATGATAAATGGTTTCAACATTTCTTACAAATAAATAGTGAAAAGTGTGGTGTGCATTTGTATTCAGCTCCTTTTATTCTGATACCCCTAACTAAAATCTATTAGAACCAGTTAGAAGTCATCTAATTAGTAGAGTCCACCTGTGTGTAATTTAATCTCAGGATAAATACAGCTGTTCTGTGAAGCCCTCAGAGATTTTTTAGGCTCGTACTCACGATCAGACTTTTGTCTGGTTTGTGGTGTGGACACTGTTTTCATATGCGTTTTCATACTCACATATGTGTTCTGCACGCGAGCTCGGCGGGACGGGGAGCGTTAAAAATTTTTATATTTTTTTACTTATTTCTTTTACCTTTTTTTTTTTAACACTGTTTTAAAAAAAAGTGTAGGGGGGTGTGTACACACGATCCGACTTTGCTCCATCGGACTTATGTTGTCGAAAATTTTGTCCGTTCGCGCAGCCAACAAAAATGTGATGAAAACCAAAAAAGTTTGTCTGATGGAGGCTAAACATGGTCGGATGTTGCCTTAAAACAGCTAATTTGCATGTTTGTTTTCAAAAAGACTGATCGTGTGTACCGGCCCTTTGAATGACCCAGTCAAAGTCCAGACCTAAATCCAATTGAGAATCTGTGGCAAGACTTGAAAATTGCTGTTCACAGATGCTCTCCATCCAATCTGACAGAGCTTGAGCTATTTTGCAAAGAAGAATGGGTAAAAATGTCACTCTAGATGTGCAAAGCCCCCCAAAAAACTTGCCGCTGTAATTGCAGTGAAAGGTGTTCTACAAACTATTGACTCAGGGGGGCTGAATACAAATGCACGCCACACTTTTCACATATTTATTTGTAAAAATATTTGAAAACCATTTATCATTTTCCTTCCACTTCACAATGATGTGCCACTTTGTGTTGGTCTATCACATAAAACGTTTTTGATTGTAACATGACAAAAACTTGGAGAATTTCAAGGGGTATGAATACTTTTTCAAGGCACGGTATAAAGCAGAGGATAATGGAATCTAGGAAGAAAATACTGATATCATAGTACATTTCCGCCAAATGTAAAAATATAGCTCAATAGGCACAGACAACAGCCAACTACCTTTATGAGATGTCTAATGGAGTACGGCCACATCCACTACAAAAAAGGGCATATGTTCTTTGTTTGCCGATCGTAGACACACAAGATGCTCAACAAAGATTTTATTATGTATATAATATATCTAAAGTCTACAACTTGAACTCTTCCTGCATCCTAACAATCTAGTAAGAGCTCCTTTTTTTAAAGTAATTCAACACACATATGTTACTCCTCACTCTTCCTTCAACCGGTAATGAATGGACACCTCCTTCAAACCTCAACCCTCAAAACTCATTGTTCATTAACCACTTAAGCCCCGGACCAATTTGCAGCCATAGGACCAAGCCCCTTTCTGCTATTCGGCACTGCATCGCTTTAACTGACAATTGCGCGGTCATGCGACATGGCTCCGAAGCTAAATTGCCATCCTTTTTTCTCCACAAATAGAGCTTTCTTTTGGTGGTATTTGATCAGCTCTGCGGTTTTTATTTTTTGCGCTATAAACAAAAATAGAGCGACAGTTTTGAAAAAAATGCTATATTTTTACTTTTTGCTATAATAAATATCCTCAAAAAAATATATAAAAAAACATTTTTTTCCCTCAGTTTAGGCCGATATGTATTCTTCTACATATTTTTGGCATAAAAAAACGCAATTAGCGATTATTGATTGTTTGCGCAAAAGTTATAGCGTTTAAAAATAGGGGATAGTTTTATAGCATTTTTATTAATATTTTTTTTTACTAGTAATGGCGATTTTTATTGTGACTGCTACATTATGGCGGACACATCGGACATTTTTGACACATTGTTGGTACCATTGTCATTTATACAGCAATCAGTGCTATTTAAATGCACTGATTCCTGTGTAAATGACACTGGCAGTGAAGGAGTTAACCACTAGGGGGCTAGGAGGGGTTATGTGTGACGTGTGTTTTTTTTATTGTAGGGGGCGTGGCTTAGCATGTGACATCACTGATCGTCTTTCCCTATAACAGGGAACAGACGATCAGTGATAGCCACAGTAGAACTCACGGGGAGAGGTTTGTTTACACAGACCTCTCCTTGTTCTTCAGCTCTGTGACCTGATCACGGGACACCAGCGTGATCGGGTCCGCGGGTCCCGCGGCCACAGAGCTCAGGACTGGGTCGCGAGCGCGCTGCCGGTGGCACGCTCGCGACCCACGGCTGGGCACTTAAAGAGCAACGTACAGGTACGTGCTTGTGCCCAGCCGTGCCATTCTGCCGACGTATATGTGCAGGAGGCAGTCCTTAAGCGGTTAATAGTCCTCGTCACTGTCTGCTCACTCTTTCCCCGGGCCTCTGCCACTTATTCGACATTTACTTCTATGATTGGTGACTTGAATAGTAATCTTCAAAACTTAAGTCGCAGTTCTCCTACTGTTTCAAAATTAATTTACTTATCAATCTTCTTCCTCACAAATCCTCCTCATACATGCTCTTCACTCAGTTTTCCCATGAATATTCTTACAGTTCTTTTTTATTTATTCTCTTCATACATATGTATCACTCATCCTCCTCATACACCTCACTCATAAACATACATCTCACTTGTTTCATAAACACTGCTTACACTTTTTTCTCATTTTCCTTTCTCATAATTATCAATTAGACATGTGCACTGCAGTTCGTTTGATTTTCGGAAAAATAGATACATCCGAATATCCGAATTACAATAGTACCGAATTTAAACCAATCCATAATAACGGTAAAAAAATGTGGACAAAATTTGAATCATTTTGAATAGTTTTTAAATCAATTAAGAATAGTTTTTGAATTTGAATAGTTTTCAAATTCGAATTTGAAAAGTTTTTAAATTCGAACAGCTTTCCAATTTCCAAAGAAAATAAAATATAATAGAAAATAAAAGAATAAAATAGAAAAATAATATAATAGCATAGAAAAGAATATAACAGAAAATAAAAGAATAGAATATAATATAGTAAAACGGAACAAAATAGAAAATAAAAGAACAGAAATGAACAAAATAGAAACAAATAGAAAATAATAAAAAAAAAAATAGGATAGGCTATAATAGAAGAGAAAATAATAGAATTAAAAACTATAATCATTTCCCAAAATTCAAATAGAATTAATTTGAATTTGAATAGAATAGAAAATAATAGATTAGAATAGGAAGATGGTTATATTCTTTCTATTCTATTCTTTGTTTTTTCTATACTATTCTGTTATTTTCTATTCTATTCTTTTCTTTTCCATTGAAATACAAATTGATTCTATTCAAATTTTGGGAAATGGTTATATTATTTCTATTTTGTTGTATTGTTTTTTTAACTATATTCTTTTCTATTCTATTCTTTTCTATTCGAATTTCAGCAGATGGTTATATTATTTCTATTTTTATTCTATTCTATTTGTTTCTATTTCATTCTATTCTATTATTTTCTTTTCTTTTATATTCTTTTATATTTTATTATATTTTTTTCTATTCTCCTCCTTTATTTTATATTCAATTTTATTCTCTTTGGAAAATGGAAAACAATTCCAATTCGAAAAGTATTCAAATACATTTCGAATTCTAATATGAAAACTTTTCGAATTCGAAAAATCTTTGAATTTGAAAATGACTCAACTTTGAAAACTATTCAAAATGATTCAAAAACAATTCGACTTTGAAAACTATTCAAAATTGATTTGAAAACTGTTAGAATTTCGAATATTCTAATCGGTTCAAATACAAATAAACAAAACGATGCTCCTGTAATTTGTAATTAAACTCCCCTCTGTCAATTAACAGGCACTGATAATATAGAAATCACACCTGCAACCAGTTAAAATGGTGAAAGATTGACTCAACTTTTCTGTTGTGTGTCTCTGTGTGCCACACAGATCTTGGAAAAGAGAAAGAGCAGCAAAGAATTGTCTGAGGATTATATACAAACAAATGTATTTATAGTATAACAAGACATCCAATCAGCAGCAAACATAAAGCTATAAGTAAACCAAAAACCCAGTGACAAAATACCTAAATAAATGACCAGAATAGAACAGAATAACAGAAATTCTAACTATCAAACTAATTATATACAATATATACAAATGGGGAACACAGGGAAGCGAGATGCAGGGAACATATAGGAAGGGGGAAACCAAAACTGATCAGGAACAAGAGGGAAAAGGAACAAGCTAGCAGGGCTCAGGGTAAAGATACTAGGCAGAGAGCATAGTCAAAGAGCAGGGACAAGATAACAGCTAGCAGTATCTGGCAGCAAGCAAAACGCTGGAGCAAGGCGTAACAGCAGAAGAGGGACTAAATACCTTCCCAGTAGGGGTCCTACTGAAGAAGTCAACGCCCTGACGACACGCGTCTAGGGGGCAGAGCCTGCGTACTGACGTCACATTACGCCCATCTCAAGACTATATTGTCTGTTTGTTGATACAGCCAGCACAGGCCATTTTTTATATTAATAAATTATCTCAGACGGCGAGCACTAGATGTTGCCTTTTTTTTTTTGCATATTATATCTCATTTGGTGAGATGATCTGGGTTCAGCAGAACCCAAAGTAGGTGCCTGGGATAGAGGAGGTTAAGTGTCCACACCACGCCAGCAATCTTCATTATCCCCACAGGGGAACACTGCTGATTTTACTTACAGTTTCTTACAAAAGTGAGTACACCCCTGACATTTTTGTCAATATTTTATCTTTTCATGTGACAACACTGAAGAAATGATAAAAAAGTACTAATGCGCTACACCTCACTACTAAATGTGTGGAAAGAAGCGAACTACAAAACGTGTATAGTGAACATAAATATATAAATATATAAATAAAAATGTGTGGAAGCAGCCAGCAAAGAAATAGTGATCTCTGCACCAAAGGAGAAATAAATAAAATGAATAAATTGCGGCGCTACCAAAAACTAAAATGAAATATATCAAAACACGTTATAGTGTAAAAAAATATATATATATAAGGCAACCAAAGATGAGTGTAACTCACTCTAGTGATAGAAGTGCAATGTGGGGCAATATATAATATAGCATCTAATGAACTGATAAATGTGCATAAATAATCTAGGGCAATAAATAACGTGACATCTGATACAATGAAAAATGTGCATACATAATCAAACAATCATGCATGAAGTGATGACCCAATCCACAAATGCAAAAAAAGGGTTACTACAAAAACATGTGCAAACAATGCAATAATATATAGTGCTCTTCAAAAAAAGTCCATGCACTTGCTTCGTGAGCGTATAACAAAGTCCATGCATAAAGTAAAAGGTGACTCTCAAACACGTGGCTATCCACCGGCTAACTTCAGTGCAAAGCTTGTGCACCACCAGTTTCCCCCAGCCTCTCACCTCAAATGCTTAGTATACAAGCTCAGTATGCAAGCATAAGCAGATCCATCCTTATCCGTCCAGCAAAGCAAATGCCCCTGTACATATACGGTTAATCCTGAGCGGGCAGGGCGGTAGGTACTGTGAGCAGCGCGGCAGCACCGTCCAGTCCGGACACATCGGAGGGGGATGACAGCGGATGGCGGACAGGTCCGAGCTCTTCACTGGTGACAGCATGATTGTTTGATTATGTATGCACATTTTTCATTGTATCAGATGTCACGTTATTTATTGCCCTAGATTATTTATGCACATTTATCAGTTCATTAGATGCTATATTATATATTGCCCCACATTGCACTTCTATCACTAGAGTGAGTTACACTCATCTTTGGTTGCCTTATATATATATTTTTTTACACTATAACGTGTTTTGATATATTTCATTTTAGTTTTTGGTAGCGCCGCAATTTATTCATTTTATTTAACACTGAAGAAATGACACTTTACTACAATGTAAAGTAGTGAGTGTACAGCTTGCATAACAGTGGAAATGTGCTATCCCCTCAAAAAATTTTATATTTATGTAGTAGTGCAGCACTGTTTTGGTTTATATAATTTTGTAAGTGGGGTGAAATCACTTTTATGTGACAGCGGCTACGTTTCTTATTAGATTTTTTTTTTTTTATATCTTTATTAATTTCTTTTCAATTTAAACAAAACAAACATCATTCACATACCTTTATATATAAAAAAAAAAAACAGAGAACTAGATAATAAGACAATAAGCCCCCTTTTCCCTCATCCCTTCCTTCCAATCCCTCCAACATTCTCCCCTCCATTCCACTCATGAGAGTTTTCCTATCTCTCTACTACATGTCTAATAACCTTTCCACTTTTACATATAGATATTTCTATTCATTTTCTCACACCACAATTTCCAGATCTTATCTAATTTTTTAATTCCTCCCTGTCTTATATATATTACTCTTTCCTTAAGAATTACCCCATTCATATTCTGTACCCAGTCCCAGTTCTTATTAGATTTTAATCACTATCTATACACTGTAGATTTTGTTTGCACCGATTGATATTTGCACGTTATTTCATAGGTACTTCTCATAAATATTTTTCACCCATCTTATTTATCCTCCTCATCCTCCTCATACATATGTATCCTCATCTTCCTTATATAGCTTACAGCTTTATCATAAATACTTTGTACACTTCTTTCTCATTTCATCTCCTCATACATGAGTATCACTTGTCTACCTTGTACATCTCACTCAGCTCATAAATACTTCTAAATTACTTTTCTCATACATACTTCTCCCTCACCTTCCTCATACTTCACACTTAGCTTTCTCATAATACGCATACTCACACTTCTTATTTTTCTTTCTCGGGTATTCTCCTTTTAAATAATGTAGGTGTCACTTACTCTCCTTATGCAAATTTTCACTCAACGTTCTCATAAATACTTCTTACACTTTATCTTTTTCATTTATTCTTCTTATACTTATGTATCACTAATCTTTCTCATACATATCACTCAACTCATAATGACCATCGAGATGATACTTGTGGACATTGTAATAGTAGCTAACGAGGACCTACAGTATCTCTAAGCCCTTGTACACACGGTCGGAGATTCCGACGGAATGTTTCCTATCGGACCATTTTGTCGGATATTCCAAATGTGTGTGGTCTGCATCGGACTGTTTCCGTCGGAATATCCGACGGACCAAGTTTTCCAACTTGCCAGTAAAATTTTCCGACAAAATGCTCCTATCGGACATACTCCGATCATGTGTACCCTACTCCGACGGACAAAGTGCCATGCATGCTCAGAACAAATTCCTAGACCAAAGCTATTGGCTTCTAGCCTGAACGTAGTCCCGTCGTAGCGAAATAACGTCATCACGTTATGTACAATCGGATTTTCTGACAACTTAGTCCGACCATGTGTATGCAACAACACTTCCGGACCTCTTCCAGAATTAATCCGTTGGAATTACTCAGACGGATTTGGTTGTCGGAATCTCTGACCATGTGTACAAGGGCTAAGAAGTAAGGGCCAATTCTAAAGAAAACTAAATTGAAAAGGCACCCAAATCAGTATGTAGTACCTCCTTACCCTTTGGAGGCTCTTTGTAACCCCCAGAAGTCAGGTGGACTGACACTTCATCTCAGGGTTATGTCCTTGACTTATATTAGGGTTGTGGATAGATGGGCACCAATCACCTTTTAGCCAAAAAGATAAGGTTTACAGGACACCCAAAGAATCCAGCAGACTCCAGAATTCAATTACAGTCATAACAGGTAAAATGACTTTTAAGCCAGATTGGCACCCTGTAATTTTTAGTTTAGTTTATTTTATTGTTCCTTTTTGGTTGCAAAAAAATTCAAGACAAGAGAAGGATATCACAAAGTGTAGTCAGCTGAAAAATAACAATGAACTATAGAAACCTGATCTTACAAATCAATAACCCCCAATAATCGTAAGATGTTGGGGTAAAAAAGAAAGGGTATTATGATACCAATTCAAGATGGAAACCAGTACACAGAAGGAAAGTCAGATACCTGTAGTAATAGAAAAAAAACAGCCACTCAGTAAGAAGCTCATTGCTGTATTCCAGGTAGGTAGGATGCCGAGTAGCATTTTGAAGTTGAGTTGTAGCAACAAGGAAGAGATGTGCAAGAAGCTCAGGCAAGGGAAAGGAAGCAGATACGTGAGAGGGAAGAAAAAAAAAAGGGGGGGGTGGAGGGGAATGAGAAGTGGAGGGGAAAAGGGGGCACAAGTAGAAAAGGGGAGGAAGTTCAGTGCCTCTTTGATCGTTCCAAACCAGTAGTATAAGTGCAAGCTATAACCAATACACTGTGGTGTAAGAAATTGTGCAAGTAATCTTAGTGTTGTCCATTTGTCAGAAGGCCATCTGTTCTAGATGGCAAAGGGAGTCTATCTCACAAGCCCAGTCATGCAGAGAAGCGGTGGCACACTGTGATTTTTGAAAAAAAAAACTTGACTGTAGTGCAGATGCTACATGAACTCACTAGATGAGATACCAGACTCTGCAAAGTCCAAGTCAAATTCCAACTTTTCAGGCACCTCCAGCAGCTGAAGTTCCTCCCTGCTGCTTTTTTCCAGGATCAGCTCCAATCCTGGGACTAGTACCTCCAGCAAGGCAGCGTGAGCCTAGGCCTCAGACCCAGCCCATTCACTTTAAGTTTGGTTTGGTTCTCCTTTAATTTGACCGTGAAATCGTTCTTATAGTCACCTCTTTTACCCATTTACTTCTGCAAACAGTCAGGCCAAATAAATAACAATAAATGGGAAGACTTTCAGAAATAACAGTGGGAAAACATGGGTTAAGTACTACACTCTATCGGTGTAAAGTGCTCTCTGGTGTACACTAAGAGGCTGTTATTGATGTCTTATATAAAAATGGATGTATGATGTGCTGTGTTTGGCAGCAGCCACAAGTCAATCACCACTGCTGAAACTCTCGTAAAATAGCAACATCACATCTATAAGGAAAAATCTGAAACCCAATACGTCCATAAGATTAAAAATCATTTCCAAGCCTGAGTAACTCAGTGCAGCATCTACCCCCATTCTTCATGCACGTATTGTCCAGTAACTGCTTTGTGGCCTAATGAATGGTCCAATTATTCGGTTCAGGCGAGGACTGTTAAGGAATCTCGGAGGAGACATTTTCATCAGCAGCACTTGTAGGTATAGAGTAATATTTTGACTGCCTCATCAGTTCTAATGGAAATTTCATCCTGCCATCCAAGAGATGAGAATCTTCTCAACTCCCCTAAAGTCCTCTTAAATGTGTCCTCGGGTGGCCAGCAATGGGCATGACTGTTGGTGATGAGAACCGGTTGACTAAAACCAATAGTTGTGTCAGGGGAAATCCAATAAAATGATTTGCTTCTAATGTACAGTGGATTCTTAAAGACATTTTATCTACTTGCCTTAGCTTTGTTTTTGGTTGAGATGCAGTGTTTGGTTTACAGTCTATAACATTTCCGAAGACCTCTGGCTTGAAAAGTTTTGCTTTACTTTAGGCGAGGACTGGGAAATTTTGACCTGAGAGCAGATACAGCCAACTGGCTCTATTACAGTAGGCCCTCCTTGCATGCTGGTCTTACCTGCTTAGAAACATGCTAAAGCAATTTGAAAGTTGTCTATGCCAGTTTTTAGCTCCCACCTCTGGCCGCTATGCCTTTCTCTAAGCCCTTGTACACACGGTCGGAGATTCCGACGGAATGTTTCCTATCGGACCGTTTTGTCGGATATTCCGACTGTATATGGTCTGCATCGGACTGTTTCCATCGGAATATCCGACGAACCAAGTTTTCCAACTTGCCGGTAAAATTTTCCAACAAAATGCTCCTATCGGACATACTCCAATCATGTGTAGCCTACTCCGACGGACAAAGTGCCACGCATGCTCAGATCAAATTCCTAGACCAAAGCTATTGGCTACTAGCCTGAACGTAGTCCCGCCGTAACAAAATAACGTCATCACGTTATGTACAATCGGATTTTCTGACAACTTATTCCGACCGTGTGTATGCAACATCACTTCCGGACCTCTTAATTAATTAATCAGTCGGAATTACTCCGACGGATTTGGTTGTTGGAATCTCCGACCGTGTGTACAAGGGCTCAGGGCTCGTTCATACATGTGTCCCACTGAAAAGTGATCTGCAGTAGATAATAATAGTAATAGTGATAGTAAATGGAGGACTTCTAACAAACCTTCTACCTCCTTAATACAATACTAGCTTTTTTTACAATAGCTTCTCTTAACTATAACTTTCCATATAGTATGTACTACAGGCAGTAATGTTTACTCATACATGCTCAGCAGTTCTTTCTTTTTTAAACTACTGTCCCCCATATCACAATTTAAGTCTGTCAATAGATTTTGTCTGAAAACAATATATGCCTATGGTGGCTTATTACATAAATTACGTCTGTTACTGCACTCATTCAGCAGTCTTACTTGCTCCATTCCCAGACACACATTGAAGATTAAGGCAAGTGCAATTTGAATATGAACTATGACCATGCAAATCTAAAAAAACGAATTACTAAAAAATTTGACTAAACTATAAAAGGAGAACCTCAGTCTACACATGCATAATATCATGTTTGGTGGTTCCCCATTTGAATTAGATCTTACAGTCTGCAATGGTTAGCATGAGTCTGAACTAGCCATGAAATAATGACCTGACAGTCACTCAGTCAGCTGAAAGCCCATTGCCCATTACAGGCCCATTAATGGCCCATTACAGGCAGGAACCCAAAGTCCCTTAGATGTGTAGTAGAATTTCAGTGTCCAGCTTGCATCAGTCCTGTGGCTACTGATCCCAGCACCACCTCAAGTGCTGACAACCCACCTGGCTGCAGCTGTCCCATTCACTAGCCCTCCATGCTAACTTCTTTCCATAGTCCTCAAGACTTACACTCACCAACACACCTGGTTGACTCTTAGATCTTCCAGACATGCTGACCTGCTCCCGCTGTCCTCTCTCCTTGCTCCCGTGCCTCCAGGAAGGGTTTCCTCCGTGTGACCTGAGCCCCTCCCCCTCCTATACTAGGGGGCACCGTCATGGGCCACCGACAGCCTCCTCAGCACTCCATCTCCGTCTTTCATCCAGCTGCCTGTCCTGGAATGACTCATGCCTATTTATGTGGTGGCCTGCCCCCTGCCAGCCCTTTACTGGGGATTGGCTGAGGCCCTCATAATTATGCCAAGCAGCTTTTCCTAACCTCCACCCACTATGTCTAGAACATTCTCCAATGTCCCAGAAAACAGTGTGGGGGTACCAGAGAAGCTGGTAGGATGAGTCACCCAGCCCTGAGTTACTAAACCCTGTGCCAGATTCATAGCTCAGGCTTAAAGAGGAAGTAATCCCCAGATTTTTTCCCCCTTTTTTTAAATTAAAATGCAGCAATGTATATAGAAGTCTTGCATGCAAAAATTTCACTAAAACAAGGTTTGGAAATACCTTTTTTTGCTTTTATAAATTTTCCCTTCTTCCGGGAATCGGCTGCGCCATCTTTACTATTGATTACTGGCTCTTGTGTGGACGTCATTTCTGCCCTTCCTTTCCTTTCCTTTCCTGTGTTAATCTTGCGCGTTCGCGGTCATGTGTAAATCAAGCCTCTATCCAGGAAGGTGAGGAGGAGGGCACAGTATTGTGAGGCTTCCTTTCCTGTGCCGTTCAGAGTGAAAGGAAATAAGCTGACATGCTGTGGATAATGAAACGGCACACATAGCGTGCCGTTAAATATGCTACGAACTGGGCATGCGCCGGTGACATCATTACAGATTGCAGAATGGATTATGAGGAAACTGTAAGCCCTTGTACACACGGACGGACATTCCGACAACAAAATCCGTCGGATTTTGTCCGAAACTTGTGTTGCATACACACGGTCGGACAAAGTTGGCGGAAAATCCGATCATTCAGAACGTGATGACGTTATTTCATTACGACGGGACTACATTCAGGCTAGTAGCCAATAGCTTTGGTCTAGGAATTTGATCTGAGCATGTGTGGCACTTTGTCCGATTGGAATTCTCTACAAACGATCAGACAAAGTCCGATCGGATCATGTTGTCAGAAAATGTTATAGCCCAGCTCTAAAACTTTGTCGGTCGGATATTCCGACGGAAACAGTCCGACGGAGCCCACACACGGTCAGATTATCCGACAACACAGTCCGATCGGACATTTTCTGTTGGAATGTCCGACCGTGTGTACAAGGGCTTACAGTAAGTGACATTTCACAGGCAGCGACTAGCTGCCTGTTCTATGCAGATTATAATGAGCTGAAGTTGAAATAGAGGGTTTATAACCACTTTAACCCTGAGCTAAACAAATTTTTACCTACACTAACAACAAACCTATCTACATTTAGCACACTAGAGGGTGCTGCACTTGCTTTTCCTATATCTATAGTACAGCTGTATGTACAGGAATCCTATGGAAGAGAGAGAAAATTCTCAGAGTGACTCATGTCTATGTTATTGGCTAATAATGTTTCCATCCCCATCTCTTTTGTCTATTTTTAGATATTGATGAATGCACTCTGAAGAATGAGACGGTGTGCTCTCACATCTGTATCAATACCCCAGGAAGTTATAGGTGCGACTGTCACGAAGGCTACTCCCTGGAGGTGGATGGGAAAACGTGCACCAAGGGGAATCAAGGTATGAACACAGGCATCTTCCTTAATGTCTTTCAATTACTTCACGTTTTTTCAGAGCTTCTGCCAAAACCAGTCGATTAGAACAATTTTTCTGCTAAATGTATCTCCATCAGTACAAATGCAGGTCCGGCTTATCTTAAAATTTCAGTTTATTGCACACTGGCTTTATATAGGTTTTGGGGTCCCCAATTGTGAGATCACCCTAAAGGAGATCCTGCACCTCCACCCCTCGTTTGTATAGAGCAGTGATGGCGAACCTTGGCACCCCAGATGTTTTGCAACTACATTTCCCATGATGCTCATACATTCTGCAGTGTAGTGAAGCATCATGGGAAATGTAGTTCCAAAATATCTGGGGTGCCAAGGTTCGCCATCACTGGTATAGAGTATCACACCCTCACGTGAAAAAATCCAGCTACGTTTTAAGCCCCTCTCAGTAATTCTACTTCTGCTCAGCTTTTCTTGCCACCAATGCGTTTGATTTACTAAAAGCAAATAGGCTGTTCGCTTTGCAAGGGAATTTACCTTAGTGAATGTGATGATGTTACCCAGCCATGAGCAAGAAAAAAAAAATATTTCTGCTGGACATATGGTCTCTCACTCTGGGTTCAAATTCCATTGCAAAGTGCAACTTCGCTTGCAACGTAAATAGCCTATTTACCTTTGGTAAACCAAACCCAATGAGCAGCTGAAATGTTTTCTTTTTGGAGACTTCACTGTCATATAGATGCTGACTGTAAACTCTAATATGAAGATCAATCGATAGTACAGAAATCAGGGTCAGCTTGAGCCGGTTACAAAATAGTCTATTTCTTTCATTGTTTCCCCCTGTTCCAGAGCAGTAACAAATCACTAAAGGATGATTTTATTTTTAATTTTTTGCAATATTAGCAGAAAGCTTCGTAGATTTCAGTTTTAGTGAATCTTTAGTTTCAAACTTTTTTAATTAAATGCCTTCCAAGTAATTTTAGTTAAAAAAAATAAATGAATAATGAATAATGTTTGTAGAAATAAATATTAAATTAAATTAAAATATTTTTTTTAAGCGCCCTACAACCAAATAAACATTGATACAGTAAGTGATTGTGAAAATATTGTCCATAAAAAGCTGTCATATATAATCTGTTGACAAATCCACCAAAGTGTACCCAAAAAAAGCTCCCCTCCCCCTGCAGACCGACTTTTATGGTGAATCATAGGAACCCCAGCTGACAAGAACCTTCCCCACATATATCAGAATGGTTTGAACCCTCCTGCTCCACCAATCAAGACAGACAACCCACAATATGTCTCACACAGGGCAAAAGAAAATTGCTCATAGTGTAGCTTTTTTTTATTTATTGAACAAGAAAGAAAACAAAAGACAACAAGTGTAAACTCATATATGTGCTGCCACTCATCGTGAGACAGCAGCTTAGATCAACAGCATCAATATACACTGGCTACACCCTACGTGTTTCGTCCAATAGGACCAGATCTGCATGCTCCATGCAGTCCCATGGACAGGTGGATGCAAATGGTCTCATGTCCATTACATGTACCTACCCTTTAGGCCATCCATTTCCAGTTTTTTGGACTTAAAAGTGGCAGTTTGGAGGTAGCCTAATTTAAACAAACAGTGGAGTCCTGCACATGTCCACCAGGCACAGACTGAACAGGCACGGATTTAAAAAAACTGACATCCGCCTCGTTCAGCTCAGATTCAGCAAAAGATATGCTCACAGGTCCCCTGCTGATCGGCATGGATTGCACTCCGTGTGAAAGGAGCCTTACAGAATATTGATGAAAAACATTGGTTATAAATTTAGTAGTAAGTTGAGTTCAGCCTTCTACCAGCAGATAAATAATTTAGTACATATATATGTTTTCTAGCCCTTTATCATCATACAAAGGGTTAGATACCTGTCCAAACAGAGCGGAAAAAAAATTTGAATACTCTTTAATTAAAGACACAGAGGTTCCTTGTACAATTTAGGGTTCTGAGTTCACCTATCAGAATCTGAAACTAGCTCAGGTCTGGAACTTTTCGAATTTCACATACTTGCAGAAAAAAAAAGCAATGCTAATCTTATTTTGTTTGCCTGGAACCGTTTTGGAAATTAAGATGAATATTTGCCCAAGTATTTAATGGCTTGCGTTTTCTAGCACAGATCAAACACAGCTCTGTAGGTTGCTCTCAGAAACATTTTGGAGCTATTGTATGCATTCCATATTTGTTTTAATTTATTACCTGATATACAGCAAAGTAGGTTAAGGCAATAATAATTATTGATACAAATTTAAATTGCAAACACATTTGCTCTGAGCAGGACAAATAATGTAACAACATCTATCAAATGAATAACTCCAATACTCATCCTTGTTTCATGTAATTCCCTGATGTAATACTATGTTGTGTTGTTAGGAAAATAATATCTGATATGGACATTTCTTGGCTTAAAGTGAACCTTTCTC
Organism: Lithobates pipiens; assembly: GCF_037356315.1. Classification (NCBI taxonomy): domain Eukaryota; kingdom Metazoa; phylum Chordata; class Amphibia; order Anura; family Ranidae; genus Lithobates; species Lithobates pipiens. Next base: position 236,563,449 of record NW_027507790.1, read on the forward strand.
CGAGCTTGAAAAGTTTGTAGTATGTTTATAATGTGCTCCATTTAATAAGCATGTCTGCTTTTCCAAAAATGTGTAGGTTAAGTAGACTTTGAACAGGACTGCTGTAGATATGTACATTTAAGCCCCATACACACTATCAGTTTTTCTGCTGAGTTTTTCCTTCAGATTTACCAAAACCATATAATATGAGGTCAAACCTAGGAGTTTCAATTTGTATGCAATCAGGCAGGCCCTTGTACTACATGGTTTTGGTAAACCTGAAGGAAAAAATCTGCAGAAAATCTGATAGTGTGTGCTTCAGACTTTTTCTAAAAGGTCATCATCATTCAAACCTGCTTCTAACCAGCCCACCCCACCCCTGCTGATGTATGCAAAAAGCAAGAATAACTGTCACGGGAAGGACAGATGTGTCTTGTGTTAGGCCTCCTGTGATTGACAGCCTGGCTTCACCTTCTCTATGCTTGGCAAGTGTAGCATACATGGTGAAGATCGAGCTTGAGAGGGGTTTCTCTTGCACCTGTTGTCCAACACCCCAGAGAGAAAACAGTGCTAGTGGCCGCTATAGCCACTAGCAATAATCGGAAGTGAATTTGGCAGGCTGGTTGTACCCAAGTTGATCAATCGATCAACTTGGTATGTTCGGCCTGCCCACACATGGTCGGAATCTCGGCTGGTTTCTGATGGTCTATAAAAAAGTTTAATAAAATTATATAAAAAACACTCATAAAAAAAATTCTAGAAGCCCCCCTATCCCAACACACACACAAAAGTTTGGGTGCACTTAAATGTATTTGAGTCTATATCCCTCTCCAAAAGTTTTCAGAATGACACAAATATTCATTTTCACAAAGTCTGCTGTCACAGTTTTTATGATGGCAATTTGCATATACTCCAGAATGTTATGACGAGTGATCAGATAAATTGCAATTAATTGCAAAGTCCCTCTTTGCCATTAAAATGAACTTAATCCCCAAAAAAATGTCCACTGCATTTCAGCCCTGCCACAAACGGACCAGATAACATCATGTCAGTGATTCTCTCGTTAACACAGGTGGCCGTGTTGATGAGGACAAAGCTAATTAAGTTAGAATAACAGACTGGAAGCTTTAAAAGGAGGGTGGTGCTTGAAATCATTGTTCTTCCTCTGTTATCCATGGTTACCTGCAAGGAAACAGGTGCAGTCATCATTGCTTTGCATAAAAAGGGATTCGCAGGCAAGGATATTGCTGCTACTAAGATTGCACCTAAATCAACCATTTATCGGATTATCAAGAGCTTTTAAATGGTTGTATACCCCCAATTCAGAAATTGTACCTATAGGTAAACCTATAATAAGGCTTACCTATAGGTACTGTAAAAATTTCCTGAATGTGCTTAGTTTTGTAATGCGCTGATAATGTCATCGGGGCATTTGCTGTGAAGAAATGGCCCTCCATGCCGTTTCTTCACAAGCAAGTGCCGTGACTGATGACTCCCATGTGGCCCCGAAAAGGAAGAGGGGCAGAGATGGATGCGGCCCCCAGCCGATGCATACTAGCCCATTATGCTTTTACTTTGCAGGGGAAAAAAGAGTAAGTAAAACCCATCAGGGTTTACTTCCTCTTTAAGAAGAGAGATTCAATTGTGGTCACATGATCACAAACCCCGCCCCACCTCACGGCATCATAAACCCCTTAAAGGGGTGGGAGGCGCCAGCTCCAAAGGGTTAATGATGATGCCATTGGGTCTCCAAAGAGGTATTTCTTTAAAAAAAAAGGTTTGTTTGAAAATGTTTAATTGCATGTTACCAGGGGAGGGGGGTTGTTGGCATTTATAATATGCATACATTGCACCTTAAAGTGATACTAAACCTTTGTTTTTTGTTTTTTAAATAACAAACATGTCATACTTACCTCCACTGTGCAGCTCGTTTTGCACAGAGTGGCCCCAAACATCCTCTTTTGGGGTCCCTTAGTGGCTCTCGCAGCTCCCTCCCACATTAGATAACCTCCTAGGAGAAGCGCTCTACCGAAGGGGTTACCTTGCGGGCGCGCTTCCGAGTCATTCCTTCGGCATCCATAGAAGCCGAATGTATGACTCGGCCCCGCCCCCCCCCCGGAACCCAGGTCATTGGATTTGATTGACAGCAGTGGGAGCCAATGGCTGCGCTGCTTTGAATCTATCAAATCAAAGCCGGGACTCCATGGAGAGAAGGACAGCGTGTCCCTGCCGAAGAAGATGAAGGGGCTCAGGTAAGTAACATGGGGGGCGAGGGGGTCGGTGACTGCCAAGTGTTTTTAAACCTTTATGCATAGGATGCATAAAGGTGAAAAAACACAATCCTTTGCAACCCCTTTAAAATGTACCAAAAGGGCAAAACTTTGTTTCTTTTAGTTTTAGGATGGAGTGAGAAGGTGTTAAAAGCCTTCTTTTTAGTTTCCTGTCGGTGTCCCTGCTGGACAAATTCACTTTCTGTATTTGTATGGGGGATCATTTTTTCCGGGGCACAAGGTCCATATTTTGGAGTTTCTTTGTTGAAAGAGCAAATCTTCCTTTAGGTAAAATTATAAATATATCAGTGCAACCAAAAAAAGAATCTTTTGTACATTATATAAACTTATACCAGCAATATGAATGTGATCACATAAGGACTTTTTTGGACTTTTTATAGTGTATTAGTGTGCATAGATTGGCATTTTCATATAGCTGGTATAACTTGTAATTTTTTTTGCACAATTTTTTTATTTTTTTTGTACTGATATATTTAGAATTATTTACAGCGCTGTGATTATTGATTGCAAGCAGAAGTGAGGTGGTAGTTTATCTTTGAAAGCATTTAAGATTGTGCAGTTTCTTCTGTTATTTTATTCCTTTGCCAAAACCTTTTCCAGGGATTTTCCCGTGCTTAAAGCGGAGTTCCACCCAAAAGAGGAAGCTCCGCTTGTTTGCCTCCCCCCTCCGCTGCCACACTTGGCACCTTTTGGGGGCGGGATTCGAGGGGGGAGTGGGTATCTGGTTTTGACAGGTACCCACTCCCACTTCTGGCTGAGCTCGCTGCGGTGAACTCAGCTGGAAGTTCAGCCCCCCTCCTCTTCCCCCCCCCATAGGCGAGCCATTCACAATGCAAAGCGCACTTCGAGCATGCGCAGTAGGGAACTGGCTGTGAAGCTGCAAGGCTTCACTGCTGGTTTCCCTTAGCCGAGATAGTGGTGGCAGCCCTGTGGGATTGTGTAGACAGCTGTTTTGGGAGAAGTCATTACCTTAGAGCAGTAATTCTTTGTATGGTGGTGGCAGCAACTGAGAGTTGTTTTGAAAATTCGGCTCGGGTGAAGACACAGCTGGACTCGTGGAAAGGTAAGTGTCCTAATTTTAAAAGTCAGCAGCTACTGTATTTGTAGCTACTGAGTTTTATTTTATTTTTCTGAAGGAGCCTGGAGCTCCGCTTTAAGAAAGATTTCCTCTCACTTCCTGTTGTGCCTCTAGAACAGGAAGTAAAGGGAAATATTCATGCTGGAACTCATAGAACAAATAAAAACCAAATAATTATTCCCTATTCTATCTAAAACTAAAAAAGAGGGGAAAAAAACTTTTACCTTCACATACACTTTCATTTCTATTTTCACTGCACATTTATTGGCCAGTTGGGGAAATACAAGAGGGTGCCAGGCCTTATTTTGCAGGTCTTTTTTGCAGGTCTCTATGACTGTTCCTCTACACATTTATTATTTTCATGTCTTGCTGTCTGTAAGTATTTTATTAAGACTTATGTTTTCCTGCAGTCCTAAAAAAGCAAAAAAAAAAAAAAAAAAAACGATCCTGCCAAAACCGAGCGGTAAATCCCCCTTTATGGTTTCGTCAAGCCTTTTTTTAAAGCGAAATATTTTCCGAAACACAAATGCAATAACAGTTACTTGTCAGCGCATTGTTCTCACATCCACATGCTAAGTAATGAGTTTACTTTCTTCTAACAAACATTGCTTTTTTTCTTTGCAGAATCTGAGAAATTCAACAATGTGTTGAAACCAGGAATCTGTTCAGACACATGCAAGGAATTTCACCAAATAAAACAGACCGTCTTGCAGCTCAAGCAGAAGGTATACGGCCCCCTCCATGTATATTATTCAGATACGCTGAAACAAACACATATAGGCAAGATATGAAACACTTAAACATTGTATATTGGGGGATTGTTTTCTTTCATGCTTAGGATCACTTCAAGGAATTGTTGAATCCGAACCAAACATTTGCTTGCTCAGTCTATAAACATTTTTTTATTCCATAAATATACATTTTTTTTAAACTTGGATTTTTATATAAATCTTTTATTTGTTCAAGGGAGGGAAAGGCGTTACATACATACTGTAAATAACCCCTAAATTAGGGTCCATAATTTAATCTGGGTAAGAGAATTTTTTTGGCAGTATCAATTTGGCTCAGTAGATCTGATACAATGGTTGCAGTTAATGAAAGGAAGTATGCTGTCCCATTCATCTTTGTAGATATATAACATGGGACTTATTTGCAACTTTTAACAGTGTAAAAATCAGAAGCTGTATTTTTTTATGCCCCGTTCAGACCAGCGTGGCTTTGAAATTGCGCTTCTTCGGCACAATTTCAAAGCCAAACATCAGTGCGATTTGCACTGCCAATTTCATACCTCCCAACATTATGAGATAGGAATGAGGGACACCTACTAACAAACGTATGTAGGCATAGGACACGCCCCCCTGTCACACCCCCTTAAAGGAGAATTAACCAAAAAAAAAGGTTAATTAACCCCCCTGACGGTATTCCCGAGTCTGGCTCGGGGTGGAATTTTTATACCAAAAGTGGTAACCCCGAGTCAGACTCGGGACCGCATCGCTGGATCCAGGTGGATGTTTACTTACCTTCTCCCTCGGATCTAGCGATTTCCCCTTGATGTACGAGCGAGCCGTGTCTCACTCAATCTATCATGGAGCCGATCTCCGTGCCCTCCGAGCGTTGCGACGCACGGGGACGGAGATCGGCGCCAAATTCAAAAAGTGAAACACTCACTATACATACAGTATAATGTAATCTTACAGATTACATTGCTGTATGTAATTATTTCACATCCCCTTTGTCCCTAGTGGTCTGCCCAGTGCCCTGCATGCAGTTTTATATTATAAAAACTGTTCTTTATGCCTGGAAACTGGAGATTGTCCATAGCAACCAAAACTGTCCCTTTACATCAAAAATTATTTTAGACCAGCTAGAAAACAGTGAGAATAAATTGTAATCACTTGCAGAATTGAGGGATAGCGATTTGTAGGGAGATCCGTCATCAAATACTGAAAAGTAATGACAGTGACAATTCTGCAACTGAGCAAATTTCAATGTTTTTGATTTGATTACATTATTGAATAATTTTTATTATTGTTATATTATTATTTGGTATAATTATTTATAATTATTTATTATATTATAATTTATGATTTCATTTTTCAAACTTTATCATACCCGGGATGTCTGCTAGACTCTGGTTTGGACAGATTTAAGCGAGTTATTCCTAAGAATTACAGGACTACAATATAAAACACCAAATTTTCATGCAAAATAATTGTACCGCTTTTAGCACCTAAAATCCGAAATAATCGTACCGCCAGGGAGGTTAAATCCACAAGTGCTTTTTCTTTTTACCACTACTATTCCTTTATATTGGCTTTTAAAATGTACAAATGCAGCAATTTTAAAATTGGATGAAATGTTTAGCACTGGGAAACACTTTTTGAAAGATTGAAAGTGCATTTTTAACTATATAGATCAGACCAAAATGAGGGACAAATGAGGAGGAATGAGGGACAGAGGGACATTGCTCCAAATCAGGGACAGTTGGGAGCTATGCAATTTCATTGCGGCTTGCAACTTCTTCTAAGGCCCCTTTCACACTGGGGCGGGAGCGTCGTCAGCGGTAAAGCGCCGCTATTTTTAGCGTCGCTTTAGCAGCGGTATTCGGCCACTAGTGGGGCTGTTTTACCCCCTGCCAGCGGCTGAAAAAGGGTTAAAACCACTTGCAAAGCGTTTCTGCAGCGGCGCTTTGCCGGCGGTATAGCCGCGCTGCCCCATTGACTTCAATGGGTAGGAGTGGTTTAGGTGCGGTGAATACACCGCTTCTTCACCGCTCCAAATATGCGGCTAACAGGACTTTTTTTACTGTCCTGCCAGCGCACCGCTCCAGTGTAAAAGCCGGAGGTGAAAAGGAGTGAAAGGAGGCGATTTTTTCAAGCGCTATTTTTAGCGCTGTAGCACCTGAAAAATGCCTCAGTGTGAAAGGGGCCTAACAGAAGTCTATGCAAGCTGCATTGAATTTGGCTAAAAGTAGTGCAGGAGACTTTTTCATAATATGAATAGTTCCATTGCTGACTTAATGTAGCCACACAGGACCCAGCACCATGAGGTACCAGTCCTTGAGTTCAGTCTAAGAAAAGCATCTCAGTCAAAAAAAATATAGATTATCTCACAAAAGTGAGTATACCCCTCACATTTTTGTAAATATTTTATTATATCTTTTCATGTGACAACACTGAACAAATGACACTTTGCTACAAGTAGTGAGTGTACATCTTGTATAACAGTTTACAATTTCTGTCACCTCAAAATAACTCATTAATGTCTAAATCGCTGGCAACAAAAGTGAGTATACCCCTAAGTGAAAATGTCCAAATTGGGCCCAATTAGTCATTTTATCTCCCCAGTGTCATGTAACTTGTTAGTGTTACAAGGTCTCAGGTGTGAATGGGGAGCAGGTGTGTTAAATTTGGTGTTATCACTCTCACTCTCTCATACTGGTCACTGGAAGTTCAACATGGCCCCTTAGGATCTGAAAAAAGAATTTTTGCTCTATATAAAGATAGCCTAGGCTATAAGAAGATTGCCAAAACTCTGAAACTGAGCTGCTGTATGGTGGCCAAGACCATACAGCGGTTTAACAGGACAGGTTCCACTCAGAACAGACCTTGCCATGGTCGACCAAAGAACTTGAGTGCACATGCTCAGCGTCATGTCCAGAGATTGTCTTTGGGAAATAGACGTATGAGGACTGCCATCATTGCTGCAGAGGTTGAAGGGGTGGGTGATCAGCCTTTCAGTGCTTAGACCGTATGCTGCACACTGCATGAAATTGGTCTGCATGGCTGTCATCCCAAAGATCATGCACAAGAAAGCCTGCAAACAATTTGCTGAAGACAAGCAGGCTAAGGACGTGGATTACTGGAACCATGTCTGTGGTCTGATGAGACCAAGATACATTTATTTGGTTCAAATGGTGTCAAGCGTGTGTGGCGGCAACCAGGGGAGGAGTATAAAGACAAGTGTGTCTTGCGTACAGTCAAGCATGGTGGTGGGAGCGTCATGATCTGGGGCTGCATGAGTTCTGCTGGCACTGAAGAGCTACAGTTCATTGAGGGAACCATGAATGTCAACATGTACTGTGACATACTGAAGCAGAGCATGGACCCCTCCTTTCGGAGACTGGGCCACAGGGCAGTATTCCAAAATAATGACCCCCAAACACACCTCCAAGATGACCACTGCCTTTCTAAAGAAGCTGAGGGTAAAGGTTATGGACTGGCCAAGCATGTCTCCAGACCTAAACCCTATTGAGCATCTGTGGGGCATTCTCAAACAGAAGGTGGAGGAGTGCAAGGTCTCTGCCATCCACCAGCTCCGTGATGTCGTCATGGAGGAGTGGAAGAGGACTCCAGTGGCAACCTGTGAAGCTCTGGTGAACTCCATGCCCAAGAGGGTTAAGGCAGTGCTGGAAAATAATAGTGGCCACACAAAATATTGACACTCTTGGCCCAATTTGGACATTTTCACTTAGGGGTGTGCTCACTTTTGTTGCCAGCGGTTTAGACATTAATGGCTGTGTGGAGTTATTTTGAGGGGACAGCAAATTTACACTGTTATACAAGCTGTACACTCACTACTTTACATTTTATCAAAGTGTCATTTCTTCAGTGTCATCACATGAAACGATATAATAAAATATTTACAAAAATGTGAGGGGTGTACTCACTTTTGTGAGTTACTGTAAAACAGCAAAATCTTTGCAGTATAGAGAACAGTCTGCAGGCTTCCAACATGGAATAGTATAGGCAAACAGGAAATACTGTATGGCCCCTTTCACACATGCGGACGGTATGTCTGTATTTCATCCATCCGTTTGCGGATGAAATACGGGCATACATTTTTTTCCTATGGGATAGCGGGTGTCTGTGGATGAACATCCGCAGACACCCGCTATTGTCCGCCTCCGCTATGGTCCGATTCTGCAGACGGAGGAAAATCCTATTTTTCTATCCGTCTGCAGAGCGGATCGGATGAACACGGACAGACGGTCCATGCTCATCCGATCCCCCATAGAGGAGAGCGGAGACAGCCCTGTCCGCCGCCGGCTCAGCGGGGACAACGGAGCGATCCCCGCTGAGCGAGCAGATCATCACGGGGCAGATCATTACTGATCCGCCCCGTGTGAAAGGGGCCTATGGGTTTATAACATCTCAATCAGTCTGCTGGGCTGCCAGGAAAACAGAGCAATGGTTTTGAATCCCAGGCAGAGTTTTACCCAGAGTAAAAAAATTTAAAAAGAGAAAAACATATATATCCACAGGAAAGAAAAGAAAACAGCAGAAAATGTCCACACCATCTTCCTCATAGGTTGTTAGCAGGGGCAGGAAGAAGCTCCACCCCACGGGCGACCGTGGGCATCCAACCATTCTGAAGCTTCAATAGGAGTTATGAAAAAATAGCCTTTTCATTATGCACAATGTGCAGTTTAGAAAGCTATAGCATACTGTAGATCAAGTTCAGATCCCTAAGATGCTTCATTACTGGTTGAAAAAAGGCCCTCTGTTTCTGAATGGCAGCTTAGAAGTCAGGATAAATGGATATTTGATAGCCATTAAACTCCAGCTCAGGGCTGTCCTGGCCCCCTTCAGAATATTCTCCCGATCACGGAAATGTAATATCTTTGCTCTCATAGATCGGGGAGGTGCTCTCTTTGGTGTAGCACGGCCCGGAACATAATGTGCCCTTTCAATAGTAAACATTTTTGTGAAAGTATCAGGAGCCATGTGCTCTCCAAGTCAGCTCTCCAAAAAATCTTCCAGGTGTCTCCCCTCCACGATCTCAGGGAACCCCACTAGCCGTATGTTATTCCTTCTCATGCGGTCTTCCATATCAGCCATCTTTAAAGTGTGCTCAGAAAGGGTTTGCAGTTTGGAGCTGTCAGATCGCATGACAAGTCGTACCCATGTGAATGGGGGCTAAGGTAGCTCAGTAAGTTTTAACACTGCCAATATTATCCAAAATGTAACACTGTAAATGTGTGTTTTACTCTCCTGGCGGTATTCCTGAGTGTGGCTTGGGGTTAAATTTCAGTACCATTAGCGGTAACCCTGAGCCACACTCGGGATTGCATTGCAGAATCCTGGTACAGAGGGGTTAATTTACTAAAACTGGAGAATGCTAAATCTAGTACAGCTCTGCATGATTGCCAATTATCTTCTATCTTGGGCTTTGACAAGAAAAAAAACCTTGAAGCTGATAAAGCTTTCAAAGCAGGGATGCACCAGATTTTGCACTCTCCGATTTTAAATCGACCCCAGAATGTGAAATACAATCTGTATGGCAGAATTCGCATCACACAGACATTGCATGTGATTTGCACAGCAGTGCAGTGCGAATCACATGCGATTTTGCACAGCGCACTAGTGTGAACCCAGCCAGAGGGGTGATTCATGGGTGTCCCAAGTAAGGGCAAGGGGGAGCTAGTGCCCCCCCCCAGAGCACAGTGTCCACACATGGACACTCAGGGTACAGACTGATCCTGAGTGGGTGCGGAGACCCGTCACCAGCATGAGAGAGGAAAGGCGGCTGCCTTAAGGTGCCAGGAAAGGGAGGACACTCAAGCTATAGGTCCCTCAAGAAAAGCTGATGCTGATGCCGGTCCCGCTCACACCTTTACCCAGCTCAGCACAGGTCACACAGCACGCACCATGACATGCAGCACTGCACTGTGATTCTGTGAACATCAGCCACTGCCTCCAGGTCACACTAGCTTCCATCTGCTCTCCAGGCTTCTACTGCTCCTCTTCTCTCCGAGTCTCGGGTGAAGGGCAGAACAACCGCTTTTCTCTCTCCAGACCCGCATAAACTATTGCCGCAGAAATGCCTCCAGTCTAGCCCAGATTCAACAATCGCCGCTGAACTGGAGCCAAGAGATGAGAGGGAGGAGTCCAGTGCGATTAGGGGGAGGAGTCAGCAAAGCACAGGAGCGGGATCAGCACGGAGTAGAGGGATGAAAGGGGTAAATCTTGCTGCTGTAAAATCTGAATCCCCAACCACTTGCTTCAGATTGTTAATGTGCTGCAGACATGTCCTTTTAGCACACTCCTGGCTATAATAGCAGCCAGAAGTGTGTGTACTTTTGTAAATCCAAATGTTGGCAGATCACTTCCACAACCACTGTGATGTGCCAACCCCTCCCCTGCCACCTAGTCACCTATATGCTATCATTTAGGGGCTATTGTTCCTAATGTGATAACAATGGTAAAAAAAAATACAATTTAAAAAGTTTTAACTGTTTAAATGGACGCATAAACAATATTGAATTTTTTGTAGAGGCCTCCCCCCACACGCACATACAAAAACATATAAAAACATATGTGCTAGGTCACCTAGGTAGGAAAATGATGTTTGCCCTATACATATATCACTGCACACATCAGAATGAGGGCAATCATTTTAATTCAAAAATGATGATCTACTGGGGCGAGATAGAGAGCTGTAGATCCAGCTGGTGCGGCAACGGCACCGCCCACTCAAGCCCCTTCCATGATGCTGACAAAAAGGGGCGGAGCATGGGTGACCTTAAAATTATGCCCCCCCCCCCCCTGAAAAAACTTCTGCGGGCGCCCATGGGGTGATTTACTACAATTGGAGAGAGCCAAATCTGGTGCAGCTCTGCATAGAAACTAATATGCTTCCAGATTTAAGAGAAGTGACCTGCCGCAGTACCAAGTAGCAATGGCATGCTTCCATCCCGGGTAAATTGTATTAAAAGAAAAGGGGGGCAAGTGGGACATTAAATGAAGCATGTCAATTGAAAATAAAAATAATAAATATATCTGAGTAGATGAAATGATTTAGATTTCATTTATCATCAATAACCCCTAGGGGTAGTCCATGATCTGAATGCATACAATGGTAGTACAGTAATATAAATATAGATATACACTCAATATATTTTCATAATAATAATCAGAGAGTTTGGAGTATAGACAAATCAATGGACATACATGGATGCAGTTCATAACAGAAATACATAAATTACTAATCAAAATACATAAAATCACATAAATGAGTACAAACTCTATAGGACAAAAATTGATATTATCAAGGATTAAAATAAGCTTAATTGGGCATCCTTAGTTTGAGAACCCAATGCGTTTCTTGGCTTCTTGCCAGTCATCAGGGGTGGGATGCATGTTTTTACTAAAAAAGCTAATAAATATGACAAATATTAATATAAATATAATATAATATGCTTCCAGGTTTTTTTTTGTCAAAGCTTAATAGAACAAGCTGAAGTTAGAAGCTGACTGGCTACCATTAACAGCTGCACCAGATTTTGCACTCTCCAGTTTTAAGCTTTAGTAAATCAACCTCAGAAACATAGAACAGTGATGACAGAAAACCGGCCAAGTGGTCAATCAAGTGCATGCACAATCTCTATTAATCTATAAAGTGAAAATAATCATGCATTGCAAAGATAAACACCTAATTATTTATAATAAATTCCAGATTCTCTAATCCACTAAAGAAATGCCCCACATAATTTCTCAGAAATGAGAGAGGAAAATGCATTTACTGGTAGCAGTGTGAAAATAAATGTGCAAGATCTAAAAATCTCTGAACAAATAAGTTATTCCTGCATAGGGAATAGGGAGCTCACTGATAATTCATTTTGTGGTTAGTATATCATTTGTGAACACAATGTTTCAAAGCTTCTAGTAAGCTTTTGTTTTATTTCCACTCATCCGTGCTAGTGATATATTAAAGCAGAGTATGCAATTTCCTGAGATTTCTTTGAAAATCTGAACTTTTTGGAGTCATCGAAGTCAGTGCAGAAGGTAAAATAAGGGAGATTTTTAAGTTATTAAAAGGCTGTAATAGGCTAAAATGGCTCCTGAAGGTTACAGAAGCACTTTTAAACTCTCATAAACTGGTCCTTGTGCTAATAAATAGCACCTCAAGTTGAGGCCAGGGTTCAAGTTCCTCCATGAATTTAAAGCGGAGGTCCACCCTAAAGTGGACCTCCGCTCATCGGAACCCTCCCCCCCTCCGGCGCCACAATTGGCACCTTTCAGGGGGGAGGGGGGTGCAGATACCTGTACAGTACAGGTATTCTACACCCACTTCCGGGATAGCTCTCTGCGGAAAGGGGCGTAGATTACGCCCCTTTCCGCAAGTGCCCGCCCCTTTCTGCAAGTGCCCCGCTGCCTGCTGGGAAACACACAGATCCCAGAGGCAGCGGGGACCATCCTTATTGCGCAGCGCGATTCGCGCATGCGCAGTAGGGAACCGGGAAATGAAGCCGAAAGGCTCCATTTCCTGATTCCCATACCCAAGATGGCGGCGGCAGCACCTGACAAGACGATCCAGAGATCGGCTTCGGGTGCCGACATCGCGGGCGCGCTGGACAGGTAAGTGTCACTATTTTAAAAGTCAGCAGCTGCAGTATTTGTAGCTGCTGGCTTTTAAAAAAAAAAAAAACGCGGAGTCCCGGCGGACTCCCGCTTTAAGGACCTTGCTTTGTGCATTGATCCAAATCATTTGGTGGAGGAGGGATTATGGTGTTGGGTTGTTTTTCAGGGGTTGGGTTTGGCTCCTTAGTTCCAGTGAAGGGAACTCTTAAGGCGTCAGCATACCAAGATATTTTGCTCCCAACTTTGTGGGAATAGTTCAGGGATGGCCCCTTCCTGTTCCAACATGCTGCGCACCAGTGCACAAAGCAAGGTCCATAAAGACATGGATGAGCGAATTTGGGGTGGAGGAACTTGACAGTCCTAGCCTCAACCCGATAGAACACCTTTGGGATGATCTCGACTGGAGACTGCAAGCCAGGCCTTCTTGTCCACATCAGTGCCTGACCTCATAAATGCGCTTCTTGAAGAATGTTCAAACATTCCCATAGACACAATAATCCTAAACCTTGTGGACAGCCTTCCCAGAAGAGTTGAAGTTGTTATAGCTGCAAAGGGTGGGCCAACTCAATATTGAACCCTATGGACGAAGACTGGGATGCCATAAAAACTTAATGTGCGTGAAAAGGCAGGTGTCCCAATACTTTTGATAATACAGTGTATGCTATAGTAGTATGTCTGGGGGAAATTTTAAGGAGTTTTGAACAAAATTTGTTGACTCGGTGATGGCACGGTCTAAAGCTTTTCCGAATTTCTGTAAAAATGTTCAGGTGTATGGTGTATGGCCAGCTTTAGGCTTGCTAAGGGAGCCCAAGATGGTAATATAAACCTGGCAGATTCAAATCCTTCCCTACTCTAAATCTAAAAAAAAAAGTTTTGTCCGTACATAAAGTTTAATACTTAAAGGGGAACTCAAATGTTTTTTTTAATGCAAAAGGGTATGTTTTTATAGCAGAAGAAACCTTAAATGTCTCTTCTGCCATAAAAGTTTTTTCCCTTACATTCTAGCAACTTTATTGTAATTTTGGATTGAGCTGCACATGTGCAGTTCAGTGTATAATTTCAGCATGCTTTGAGTGCCAATATTTAATGAAAAAATGTATCACCACAGAATGGTACTGTGGCTACTGCTGCGGTATAAGGTGCCACGTCCTAAATATATGAATACAAAAAGCAAGGGGGAGTAACAACCCAAGAGGAAGGGCTCGGACTTTATAGGCACAGAACACTTAGGTATACTTAAAAAAGTTCATTTATTTTATACAAAAAAAAAAAAAAAAGCATATTAAAAACATTCCAGCACAACCATGTCTTGAGTGCCAATATGTATTAAGTCCATGCCCGAGTGTGGGATTAACATCATCCAGGGCCAGCCATCGGGATAGCCAAAGTCACCAAACCCGGCATCGAAGGAACAGCACACACCACATCACTTTGGGAGGTGAGTGTGACATAATGTGCATACTTGACCAACCACAGTTAGGATTTAGTTCCATTTGAAAGCCCAACACCAGCCAACATTTCTTCTTTTTTTTTTTTTTTTGGACAACACGAAGAAGGGTTTAAACTTTGCAGTCCATTATTTTTTTAAAGCAACTTTAGTAAAGAAAATCCCTTTAGATATTGTTTTTTTATAACTTGTTTTTTGCTTACATGGCCATTGAAATATTATTATTTTTTTTTTTTTTATTAATATTTTAGCTGGCGTTGTTACCGAACAGCGTGTCTGAATCCAGCAAACAAATCACAGCTGACAAGGTACTGGCTTCCACCATGTATGTTCAAGGACCACCAGGGTTACCAGGAGCACAAGGACCCCAAGGTAACAATGCAGAACTTACTACAATCTCTGCAATACGCACTGAGTGTACATGTGAAAATTTCAACCATGTGTGAATAAGTACATCGCACGGGAATCACGGCACAGGAAATGAAAATAAATGTAGAGGCTAATCAGAAACAAACACGTGAAATAAATATTGATGATCTGTAAGTCTTTGATGTAGTCATAGCACTATTGTACATGGGTTTTACTTTTGCAGTGTAAAGGTTTTCATATATACTATTAGAAATAAGGATTTAGGAATAGCAGATAAGTCTACTTTCTTCATCTTATTAAATCTACATATTTTTTTTTGAGTAAGAAAACCTTTGCTGACCCCTTCTGAAAATACTAGTTTCCCCGGCTGTCATGCTGACTGTCAAGCAACTAACATTTTTTTTGTAAGACTGGTAATAGCTGCTGTCATACCATCCATACCTCACCTTCATCCCGCATGATCCCGCTACATGGTTAACTATGGGAATAACTGCTGACGCAGGCTTGTAATGTAATGTGTAATATGTGTTCAGCTGTAATAAAGCTAAAAAAAAAGGCCTTACTTTATCAAAGGTTTGATTACCAGAATTGTTAAAAGTAGATATAAACTTATCAAAACTATACCTGGGAACTTACTGTATTTGATATGGCGATCCCAAAATTGTGCTCTGGTTGCCAGGTCAAACCATTGCAGTGTGTATGTATGTTGTATGCATGTGTGTGCATGTACAGTATGTATGCGTCTGCAATGCGTATCTATGTTGTATGCATGCATATGCAGTGGTATGGCTGTGCTATGTACAGTTTAAAAGGGTGGAGACAAAAATTAATTAAAGAAGATACTGTGAGCTGGGCTGTATAGACTTCTGACTCCTAAATTATGTATTTAACATACACCTGACCCCTGCACTCTGTTAATCACTCTTGACCCCAACACTCTATACCAGGGGTCTCAAACTGGCAGCCCTCCAGTTGTTGCAAAACTAAAAGTCCCATCATGCCTCTGCCTGTGGGAGCAATGCTTGTAACTGTCAGCCTTGCAATGCCTCATGGGACTTGTAGTTTAGCAACAGCTGGAGGGCCGCCAGTTTGAGACCCCCTGCTCTATACATTACACACCTGACCCCTGTACATTACTCAACATGAACCTCTGCACTGTACATTGCATACTTCTGACTCCTGTACTCTATATATAGGCTCCAAGTTTAAGCCCCTCCCACCGTCGGTGCAACTTTTGCCACCCGACCCCGCCATTAGCCTTGTCTGACCACTATTAGACCTACCAACCACTCTGCAGTCTTTCTCGGAAACTCTGTTTTTCAAAACTTCCTCATATAAAGCTTTAACATGAACGTGTTATTTGCAATATAATCCCCTGCAGATTGTGTATGTTTGCCCACTTATAAAGAAATTAAAGGTCCGTAATTGTTTTTTTTATCATAGGTGTATTTAAACCACTTTAGCCCCGGAAGAATTTACCCCCTTCCTGACCAGAGCACTTTTTGCGATTGGCACTGCTTCGCTTTAACTGACAATTCCTCAATTAATCATGCGACGTGGCTCCTAAACAAAATTGGCATCCTTTTTTTCCCACAAATATAGCTTTCTTTTGGTGATATTTGATCATCCCTGTGGTTTTTATTTTTTGCGCTATAAACAAAAAAAAAGTGACAATTTTGAAAAAAAAAGCATTATTATTTACATTTTGCTATAATAAATATCCCCCAAAAATATATAATAAAACATTTTTTTTCCTCAGTTTAGGCCGATACATATTCTTCTACATATTTTTGGAAAAAAAATTGCAATAAGCGTCTATTGATAAGCATTTGCACAAAAGTTAGAGTGTTTACAAAATAGGGGATAGTTTTATGACATTTTTATTAATAATTTCTTTTTACTAGTAATGGCGGCGATCAGCGATTTTTATCATGACTGTGACATTATGGTGGACATCAGACATTTTTGCACATTTTTGGGACAAATACAAATGCACTGATTCCTGTGTAAACTACACTGGCAGTGAAGGGGTTAACCACTAGGGGGCAGTGTAGGGGTTAAGTATGTCCTGGGGAGTGTTTCTAACTGTGGGGGGCATGTCTATGTGTGACACATCACTGATCGCTGCTCCACTCACAGGGAGCAGATATCAGTGACGCTGTCACTAGGCAGAACTGGGAGATGCTTGTTTACATTAGCATCTCCCAATTCTTCCTCTCTGTGAGACGATCGCGGGTCCCGCAGACTCGATCGCCGTGAGAATACCCGCGATCGTCTCACAGACTCACCCGACTCATGGAGCTTGCTAGCGGCGTGCACGTGCCCGCTGGCCGCCTCTTAAAGGGCAATGTACAGGTACGTTAGTTTGCCTGTACGAGCCCTTCTGCCGACGTATATCAGCGTGAGGCGGTTGGCAAGCGGTTGTTATAAACTGAGTTGCAGTTCAGTGAGTAAAATAAGTATTTGATCCTCTACCAACCAACAATAATTGGTTTTGCCTCATGGGGTAAGGATAATCATGAGAAAAGTGAGGAATGAGCCCAGAACTACACAAGAGGAGCTTGTGAATGATCTCAAGGCAGTTGGGACCACAGTCACCAAACAAACCATTGGTAACACAATATGACGCCATGGATTGAAATCCAGCAGCACCCGCAAGGTCCTCCTCCTCCTCAAGAAGGCACATGTAAAGGCTCGTCTGAGGTATGCCAATGAACATCTAAAAGATTCAGAGAAGGATTGGGAGAAAGCGCTGTGGTCCGATGAAACCAAAATTGAGCTATTTAGCATTAACTTGACTTGCCTGTTTGGAGGAAGAAATGCCGACTATGACTCTAAGAACACCATTCCTAAGGTCAAGCATGGAGGTGGAAACATTATGCTTTGGGGCTGTTTCTCTACTAAAGGTACAGGCTAACTTTTCCACATTGAGGGGCCAATGGACGGGGCCGTGCATTGTAAAATCTTGGATAAGAACCTTCTTCTCTCAGCCATAACACTGAAGATGGGTCGTGGATGGGTCTTTCAGCATGAAAAAGACCCAAAACATTGCCGCCAAGGCAACAAATGAGTGGCTCAGGCAGAAGCACATTAAGGTCATGGAGTGGCCTAGCCAGTCTCCAGACCTTAATCCTATAGAAAATGTATGGAGGAAGCTGAAACTTCGAGTTGCCAAGTGACAGCCAAGAAGCCTTAAGGATTTTGAGAAGATCTGTAGAGAAAAGTGGATCAAAATCCCTCCTGAGATGTGTGCAAACCTGGTAACCAACTACAAGTAACGTCTTACCTCTGTACTTGCCATCAAGAGTTTCTCCACCAAATACTAAGTCATGTTTAACTTGGGGATCAAATACTTATTTTACTCACTGAACTGCAACTCAATTTATAACATTTGTATCATATTTTTTCTCGATTTCAGGTTGATATTTTGTCTCTATCATTTAAAATACCCCTATGATAAAAAAATGATAGACCCTTCATTTTTTATGTAAGTGGGCAAACTTACAAAATCTGCAGGGGATCCAATAATTATTTTTCCCCACATATGAAACTGTGGGGTCAATGCAGTATGTACACATAGGCAGACACAGTTAAACGCCACATATTGGGTTACAGTAAGGTAGAAAATTTAAATATTTTCAGTGCATAAAAAGTTTACCAAAATTCAAAATGAAAAAAAAAATTGTGTAGAGAGAGGGTTTTGGAAGAGGTTCCTAATAGAATAGAAGAATATCTAATGTTCAATATTTTTAACCACTTTCAGACCAGACCAATTTGCTGGTCAAAGACCAGACCACTTTTTGCGATTCGGCACTGCGTCGCTTTAACTGACAATTGCGCGGTCGTGCGACGTGGCTCCCAAACAAAATTGACGTCCTTTTTTTCCCACAAATAGAGCTTTCTTTTGGTGGTATTTGATCACCCCTGCGGTTTTTATTTTTTGCGCTATAAACAAAAATAGAGCGACAATTTTGAAAAAAACGCATTATTTTTTACTTTTTGTTGTAATAAATATCCCCCAAAAATATATAAAAAAACATTTTTTTCCCTCAGTTTAGGCCGATACGTATTCTTCTACATATTTTTGGTAAAAAAAATCGCAATAAGCCATTATTGATTGGTTTGCGCAAAAGTTATAGCGTTTACAAAGTAGGGATAGTTTTATAGCATTTTTATTAATAATTTTTATTATTTTTTTTTTTACTAGTAATGGCGGCGATCAGCGATTTTTATTGTGACTGCGACATTGTGGGGAACCCATCGGACATTTTTGACACATTTTTGGGACCATTGTCATTTATACAGTAATCACTGCTATATAAATGCAGTGATTCCTGTGTAAATGACACTGGCAGTGAAGGGGTTAACCAGTGGGTGGCAGTGTAGGGGTTAAGTGTTCCTAGGGGTGTGTTACTAGCTGTGGGGGGGTTGGGCTTTCATTTAGTGAACACTGATCTCTGCTCCAATCACATGGAGCAGAGATCAGCGTCACTAGTTGCTAGGCAGAATGGAGAAATGTTGTTTACAACGGCACTTCTCCATTTGGCCGCTCCGTGAGAGGATCGCGGGGATGCCCGCGGCGGCACGCTCCCGATGGCAGGGCGGCAAATTTAAAGGGACGTACATGTACGCCCATTTGCCTGGCCGTGCCATTCTGTCGACGTACATCGTCGTGCGCTGGTCGGCAAGTGGTTAAATATACAGCTTTCATTAACATAATATCTTTGCACCAGGTGACAATGCACTGTCCCTGTCTACCAATTGTTCTCTAGGGGAGATTTACTAAAACTGATATAAACAGAATCTGGTGCAGCTGTGCATAGTAACCAATCAGCTTCTAACTTCAGCTTGTTCAATTAAGCTTTTGACCATAAGCCCCGTTCACACGGGGCTGATTTGACATGTCAAATTGCATGCCAAATCAGAGCCTATTGCCGGCAATGGCACCGTCCGATTCCCAAAAGTAGTTCAGCTGTTGGCGACTTCAGGGGTGATTTTAATAGACATCAGATGTCTTTCAAATTGCCCCTGAACTCACACTGAAATGCGAGTTCAGCTGAACTCGCACGATTTCAAACCCGCCCAGTGTGAACGAGGGCTTCAACCTATTGATAAATGTAAAGTTATGCACTTGGGGGCTAAGAAAATTAGAGGAACTGAATTTATTCTTTCTTGAGAAGAGGAGATTAAGGGTGGATATGATCAACACGTACAAATACAGTGGTCCATATAGGGAACTTGGTGTTGAGTTATTCACCTTAAGGTCATCACAGAGGACAAGGGGGCACTCTTTACGTCTAGAGGAAAAGAGATTTCATCTCCAAATATGGAAAGTTTTCTTCACAGTAAGAGCTGTGAAAATGTGGAATATACTTCCTGCAGAGGTGGTTATGGCCAGCTCAGTAGATTGCTTTAAAAAAGGCCTGGATTATTTCCTAAGGCCGCGTACACACGGGCGGACTATCCATCCAACTAAGTCCGTCAGACAATCCGACAGACAGTCTGTCCTACTTTTGAATGAACGGACTTGACCACACACGACGAACAGACAGTCTGCTGAAAGCTTGCGCGATGACGTGTACGGCACGTACGACGGGACTAGAAATTCGACGTCCAATACACTGCAATGCAACCTTCGGCCGTGTAAATCCTTTCTGAGCATGCGCCATACTTAGTCCGTCCAACTAGCCTACTCACGAGCGGACTGTCCGCTGAAACCAAGTTTGGACGGACAATATTACGGAAATTCCGAAAGACTTAGTCCGCCAGACTGTCCGCTGAAAAAGTCAGCTGAAGCCCACACACGAGCGGATTGTCCGCTGAAACATGTTTCAGTGGACTAAGTTGGACGGACAATCCTCTCGTGTGTACACGGCCTTAGTGTACATAATATAACTGGGTACTAACATTTATAGGTAAAGTTGATCCGGGGAATATCCGATTGGCTCTCTGGGAATCAGGAAGGAATTTTTTCCCCTGCTGTAGCAAATTGGATCATTCTTTGCTGGGTTTTTTCAGCTTCCTCTGTATCAACAGTGGGTATAGGATTGTGTATATGGGATTGTTTCTTTGGGGTTTTTTTTGTGGTTGAACTGGATGGACTTGTGTCTTTTTTCAACCTGACTATGTAACGCAGAAGTGGATTGGTTACTATGCACATCTGCAGGAGATTCTGTGTGCACCAGTTTTAGTAAATCTCCCCCAATCCCAATAATTCTCCCAATGGAGACTAAAGCCTCGTACACACGATTTGACTTTCCGACGGGAAATGTTGGATGTCAGGCTGTTGGCGGAAAATCCGACCGCGTGTATGCTCCATCGGACAATTGTTGTCAGATTTTCCGTGGACAAATGTTGGATGCAAGTTTTAAAATTTTCCTCGGACAAATGTGTGTTGTCGGATTTTCCAAGTGTGTGTACAGAAGTCCATCTGACAAAAGTCTAAAATACAAACACGCATGCTTGGAAGCAAGGATGAGCCAGAATCGGTCGGTCTTGTAAACTAGCGTTCGTAATGGAGAATTAACATTTGTGACGTGGCAAATTATAAAATCTCGAAACGCAGCGCACAATTCTCTTCTTTAATTGAATAATAATGACGCTGCTTTGCTGGTGATACTGATGGAGTTATTGCAAATACATTTTCAAAGGCTTTTTTTTTTTCTAGTGAAATCAAGAATAATATTATTATGCTTGTTTTCTTTTTTATTTGGGCAAGTTACCACCATTATCCTGTAGTTTTTAAGATCAAAGATACAACTATGTTGGTGTCCCTTGTCAACTTTACATTGTATTTTTTTTTTATGTAACTGCCTACTCCCAAACTGTCATTTGAAGTAAAACACATAGCCAAGTATTATTCTATTTTTTTTTTTTTTTATTGTGCATTAAAAAAAGAAAACAAATAAAATTAGACATGCTATCTGCCAATAGAACTTAACCAAAAAGTGCATTCTATGCATCCAAAAATATAGAAAATATACCAAATGAAATCATTATTCAACCCAAAAAAAAAAAATGGCAAAGCAATAACTCCAAGGCTAATTATAAATAACACGTTATTTTCTCAGATTTCGCAACATAGCTGGCTGACGAACGGCTGTTCAGAAACGAACTGAAAAGCGAGAAATAAAAAGTGCGAAATGAAAAGTGCGAATCAACACTCACCAAACTTCTACTAACATGAAATTAGCAGAAGGAGCCCAAAGGGTGGCACTAAAGAGCTGAAATACAATGTAGTACGTCACTACATCTGTGATTGTTGGCCAACAATCAGAGGCGGCTCTAGGCTTTGTGAGGCCTTAGGCAAAACTTAGACATGAGGCCCCACTCACGACCATAATGGAAAAAATAATTCAATCGATAAAAAATAAAGGTATGCCCCCACTTCCCTCCTCTGCTCTCCAGCTGACTGCTGTGGGGGGATCTTCAGGATAGAGGCCAGGAAAAAGGGGGCTGGTAAACCTACCTTTTCTAAAAGAACACAGTGAGTGATTGGAACTTATCACTCACTGTGTTCATTCATAGCATACTATGCTTTAGTTTATGAATTAACAGGAGCCTCTGTCTCCTGTTCATTCATCTGCAGTGCAGCTGACGCTATAGAGAAAGGAACTGGGGAACGTGTTTCCTCATTTCCTTTCTCTGTCTCAAAAGTGAGACTTCAGGGTTCTGTTTAGACCCCTGATATCTCACCAAAGAAACCAAAAACTTTCACCAAAAGACGCAAAAAAATAAATAAAAAGATTGTATAAAAAATAAAACTGTAAAGAATATAAAAAAAAAAAAACTAAAATTTCTAATCAAACTAAAAAGCCATGCCCAATAGGTAGCATCATTTATCCACACTGACTGTTTTTTCTGTATGCCACGGGTCACCATCTCCCTAGTAGGGGCCCCTACTGTACAGTGGCGGTAAATTTGAGTAGGAGAGGAAAGTGGAGGGTATGACGGTGGGTAATATGTACATGAGAGGGGTGCGGAGTCTATGGAGGCAAGTAGTATGTAGAGGAGAGGAATGTGGAGTGTATGGTGGGTAGTATGTAGAGGAGAGGAATGTGGAGTGTATGGTGGGTAGTATGTACATGAGAAGGGTGCGGAGTGTATGGGGGTGGGTAGTATGTACATGAGAGGGGTGCGGAGTGTATGGTGGGTAGTATGTATATGAGAGGGGCGCGGAGTGTATGGTGGGTAGTATGTACATGAGAGGGGTGCGGAGTGCATGGTGGGTAGTATGTAGAGGAGAGGGGTGCGGAGTGTATGGTGGGTAGTATGTACATGAGAAGGGTGCGGAGTGTATGGGGGTGGGTAGTATGTACATGAGAGGGGTGCGGAGTGTATGGTGGGTAGTATGTACATGAGAGGGGTGCGGATTGTATGGTGGGTAGTATGTACATGAGAGGGGTGCGGAGTGTATGGTGGGTGGTATGTACATGAGGGGGGTGCGGAGTGTATGGTGGGTAGTATTTACATGAGAGGAATGTGGAGTGCATGGTGGGGGGTAGTATGTAGATGAGAGGGGTGCGGAGTGTATGGTGGGTAGTATGTAGATGAGAGGGGTGCGAAGTGTATGGTTGGTAGTATGTAGATGAGAGGGGTGCAGAGTTTATGGTGGGTAGTATGTAGATGAGAGGGGTGTGGAGTGTATGGTGGGGGTAGTATGTACATGAGAGGGGTGCGGAGTGTATGGTGGGGTAGTATGTAGATGAGAGGGGTGCGGAGTGTATGGTGGGGGTAGTATGTAGATGAGAGGGGTGCGGAGTGTATGGTGGGGGTAGTATGTACATGAGAGGGGTGCGGAGTGTATGGTGGAGGTAGTATGTACATGAGAGGGGTGCGGAGTGTATGGTGGAGGTAGTATGTACATGAGAGGGGTGCGGAGTGTATGGTGGAGGTAGTATGTACATGAGAGGGGTGCAGAGTGTATGGTGGAGGTAGTATGTACATGAGAGGGGTGCAGAGTGTATGGTGGAGGTAGTATGTACATGAGAGGGGTGCAGAGTGTATGGTGGAGGTAGTATGTACATGAGAGGGGTGCGGAGTGTATGGTGGGGGTAGTATGTAGATGAGAGGGGTGCGGAGTGTATGGTGGTGGTAGTATGTAGATGAGAGGGGTGCGGAGTGTATGGTGGCGGTAGTATGTAGATGAGAGGGGTGCGGAGTGTATGGTGGAGGTAGTATGTAGATGTGAGGGGTGTGGAGTGTATGGTGGGGGTAGTATGTAGATTAGAGGGGTGTGGAATGTACGGTGGGGGTAGTATGTAGATGAGAGGGGTGCGGAGTGTATGGTGGGGGTAGTATGTACATGAGAGGGGGGTGGAGTGTATGGTGGGGGTAGTATTTACATGAGAGGGGTGTGGAGTGTATGGTGGGGTTAGTATGTAGATGAGAGGGGTGTGGAGTGTATGGTGGGGGTAGTATGTAGATGAGAGGGGTGTGGAGTGTATGGTGGGGGTAGTATGTAGATGAGAGGGGTGCGGAGTGTATGGTGGGGGTATTATGTAGATGAGAAGGGTGCGGAGTGTATGGTGGTGGTATTATGTAGATGAGAGGGGTGCGGAGTGTATGGTGGGGGTAGTATGTAGATGAGAGGGGTGCGGAGTGTATGGTGGGGGGTAGTATGTGGATTAGAGGTGTGTGGAATGTACGGTGGGGGTAGTATGTAGATGAGAGGGGTGCGGAGTGTATGGTGGGGGTAGTATGTACATGAGAGGGGTGTGGAGTGTATGGTGGGGGTAGTATTTACATGAGAGGGGTGTGGAGTGTATGGTGGGGGTAGTATGTAGATGAGAGGGGTGTGGAGTGTATGGTGGGGGTAGTATGTAGATGAGAGGGGTGTGGAGTGTATGGTGGGGGTAGTATGTAGATGAGAGGGGTGCGGAGTGTATGGTGGGGGTATTATGTAGATGAGAAGGGTGCGGAGTGTATGGTGGTGGTATTATGTAGATGAGAGGGGTGCGGAGTGTATGGTGGGGGTAGTATGTAGATGAGAGGGGTGCGGGGTGTATGGTGGGGGTAGTATGTACATGAGAGGGGTGCGGAGTGTATGGTGGGGGTAGTATGTACATGAGAGGGGTGCGGAGTGTATGGTGGGGGTAGTATGTACATGAGAGGGGTGCGGAGTGTATGGTGGGGGTAGTATGTAGATGAGAGGGGTGTGGAGTGTATGGTGGGGGTAGTATGTAGATGAGAGGGGTGTGGAGTGTATGGTGGGGGTAGTATGTAAATTAGAGGGGTGTGGAATGTACGGTGGGGGTAGTATAGATGAGAGGGGTGCGGAGTGTATGGTGGAGGTAGTATGTACATGAGAGGGGTGTGGAGTGTATGGTGGGGGTAGTATTTACATGAGAGGGGTGTGGAGTGTATGGTGGGGGTAGTATGTAGATGAGAGGGGTGTGGAGTGTATGGTGGGGGTAGTATGTAGATGAGAGGGGTGTGGAGTGTATGGTGGGGGTAGTATGTAGATGAGAGGGGTGTGGAGTGTATGGTGGGGGTAGTATGTACATGAGAGGGGTGCGGAGTGTATGGTGGGGGTAGTATGTACATGAGAGGGGTGTGGAGTGTATGGTGGGGGTAGTATGTAGATGAGAGGGGTGTGGAGTGTATGGTGGGGGTATTATGTAGATGAGAGGGGTGCGGAGTGTATGGTGGGGGTATTATGTAGATGAGAGGGGTGCGGAGTGTATGGTGGGGGTATTATGTAGATGAGAGGGGTGTGGAGTGTATGGTGGGGGTATTATGTAGATGAGAGGGGTGCGGAGTGTATGGTGGTGGTATTATGTAGATGAGAGGGGTGCGGAGTGTATGGTGGGGTTATTATGTAGATGAGAGGGGTGCGGAGTATATGGTGGGGGTATTATGTAGATGAGAGGGGTGTGGAGTGTATGGTGGGGGTATTATGTAGATGAGAGGGGTGCGGAGTATATGGTGGGGGTATTATGTAGATGAGAGGGGTGCGGAGTGTATGGTGGGGGTAGTATGTAGATGAGAGGGGTGTGGAGTGTATGGTGGGGGTAGTATATAGATGAGAGGGGTGTGGAGTGTATGGTGGGGGTAGTATGTAGATGAGAGGGGTGTGGAGTGTATGGTGGGGGTAGTATGTAGATGAGAGGGGTGCGGAGTATATGGTGGGGGTATTATGTAGATGAGAGGGGTGTGGAGTGTATGGTGGTGTTATTATGTAGATGAGAGGGGTGCGGAGTGTATGGTGGGGGTATTATGTAGATGAGAGGGGTTGTGGAGTGTATGGTGGTGGTATTATGTAGATGAGAGGGGTGCGGAGTGTATGGTGGGGGTATTATGTAGATGAGAGGGGTGCGGAGTGTATGGTGGAGGTAGTATGTACATGAGAGGGGTGTGGAGTGTATGGTGGGGGTAGTATTTACATGAGAGGGGTGTGGAGTGTATGGTGGGGGTAGTATGTAGATGAGAGGGGTGTGGAGTGTATGGTGGGGGTAGTATGTAGATGAGAGGGGTGTGGAGTGTATGGTGGGGGTAGTATGTAGATGAGAGGGGTGTGGAGTGTATGGTGGGGGTAGTATGTACATGAGAGGGGTGCGGAGTGTATGGTGGGGGTAGTATGTACATGAGAGGGGTGTGGAGTGTATGGTGGGGGTAGTATGTAGATGAGAGGGGTGTGGAGTGTATGGTGGGGGTATTATGTAGATGAGAGGGGTGCGGAGTGTATGGTGGGGGTATTATGTAGATGAGAGGGGTGCGGAGTGTATGGTGGGGGTATTATGTAGATGAGAGGGGTGTGGAGTGTATGGTGGGGGTATTATGTAGATGAGAGGGGTGCGGAGTGTATGGTGGTGGTATTATGTAGATGAGAGGGGTGCGGAGTGTATGGTGGGGTTATTATGTAGATGAGAGGGGTGCGGAGTATATGGTGGGGGTATTATGTAGATGAGAGGGGTGTGGAGTGTATGGTGGGGGTATTATGTAGATGAGAGGGGTGCGGAGTATATGGTGGGGGTATTATGTAGATGAGAGGGGTGCGGAGTGTATGGTGGGGGTAGTATGTAGATGAGAGGGGTGTGGAGTGTATGGTGGGGGTAGTATATAGATGAGAGGGGTGTGGAGTGTATGGTGGGGGTAGTATGTAGATGAGAGGGGTGTGGAGTGTATGGTGGGGGTAGTATGTAGATGAGAGGGGTGCGGAGTATATGGTGGGGGTATTATGTAGATGAGAGGGGTGTGGAGTGTATGGTGGGGGTAGTATGTAGATGAGAGGGGTGTGGAGTATATGGTGGGGGTATTATGTAGATGAGAGGGGTGTGGAGTGTATGGTGGTGTTATTATGTAGATGAGAGGGGTGCGGAGTGTATGGTGGGGGTATTATGTAGATGAGAGGGGTTGTGGAGTGTATGGTGGTGGTATTATGTAGATGAGAGGGGTGCGGAGTGTATGGTGGGGGTATTATGTAGATGAGAGGGGTGCGGAGTGTATGGTGGAGGTATTATGTAGATGAGAGGGGTGCGGAGTGTATGGTGGGGGTATTATGTAGATGAGAGGGGTTGTGGAGTGTATGGTGGTGGTATTATGTAGATGAGAGGGGTGCGGAGTGTATGGTGGGGGTATTATGTAGATGAGAGGGGGTGTGGAGTGTATGGTGGTGGTATTATGTAGATGAGAGGGGTGCGGAGTGTATGGTGGGGGTATTATGTAGATGAGAGGGGTTGTGGAGTGTATGGTGGGGGTATTATGTAGATGAGAGGGGTGCGGAGTGTATGGTGGGGGTATTTTGTAGATGAGAGGGGTTGTGGAGTGTATGGTGGGGGTATTATGTAGATGAGAGGGGTGCGGAGTGTATGGTGGGGGTATTATGTAGATGAGAGGGGTGCGGAGTGTATGGTGGAGGTATTATGTAGATGAGAGGGGTGCGGAGTGTATGGTGGGGGTATTATGTAGATGAGAGGGGTGCGGAGTGTATGGTGGGGGTATTATGTAGATGAGAGGGGTGCGGAGTGTATGGTGGGGGTATTATGTAGATGAGAGGGGTGCGGAGTGTATGGTGGGGATATTATGTAGATGAGAGGGGTGCGTAGTGTATGGTGGGGATAGTATCAAATACACCACTGATGCATTAGTGACTAGTGGTAGTTAATTAACCCCTTTGCACTGCATTAGTGGCAACAGTATCAGTGTTTATGAACCCTTTCATGCTGCACCATATAGGGGTTAATTAACACTGATACTGTTGCCACTAATGCAGCACAAAGGGGTTAATTAACTAACACTGGTCGTTAATGTATAGTAATGCATTAACCCCCTCCATGCTGCATATTACAAATACCATCTGCAAACTTACTTTCACTATTGCATGGGGCTTTACTGGCTCCTCGCAGGTCTGTGCAGCCACAATCTCCTCTGCCTGTTCCTCCCGCCTCCCGGCCTGTGAATGAAGGACATCACACCGGGCGGGACTAGGAAGCTCCTGTCGGGCGAAGATCACTCCGCCTGACAGAGCAGTAAATGCGTCGGATGGACGGACCCATAGAATACTCGCACCGCTCTGCTGCAGAGTTAACACAGTGCAGCGGTGGCCGGCGGGTCACGGTCGTCTGCAGGCAGTGGTGCAGAGCAAGCACCATTTTTACGAGCCCCCCTGGCCCAGTTCGCCCCTACCTCCTGACGGTTTCAGCAGTGGAGGCAGCTCCGCCTCCTTTACAATTCCTCTGCACTCTGCAGCAGCGCTGTATACTAAAGACGGTGAGGCTTTACCATACCGACCCGCTCACCATGCCAGCTTGGAGACACTGGCCGGGTCGCGAGGCCCCCGGGAGCGCGGGGCCTTAGGCAACCGCCTCTTTTGCCTAATTAGAGAGCCGCCTCTGCCAACAATTGTGTGTCCGTGTGGATGCAAGACAAGTTTGGGCCAGCGCTCTTCAGACAAAACCATGGTTTTGTTGGCCAACAATCCGATCTTGTGTACGAGGCTTTAGAGAAGCCCTGCCATGCACATTACACAAGAGTGTTCCACTGTTATCACCATTAGGAAACCTAATCTGCAAATGGATGTTACTGGAGTACATGTAGACAGGAATTTGTCACAAAGAGGCTGCATGGGATCAGTAGGGTGAAGTATTTTATTTTCTAAAAAAAAAAACTTGCAATTGTACTTGATGCACGTTATCTTAGCAAATGTAATCCTGTTGAGTTCAGTAACTGGTCAGCCTTTCATATGGTTAATGAGTCTGACAGTAAATTCTTGATAATTCCTTAATCGCTGCAAAATACATGGAATCATTAGGCATTTGTCTTTACTTTCCACTGTGGATCTCAGGCAGGCAGGAGACGTTTTATAATTTTTTTTTTAATGCTACGATACAAACAAAGCCCTGAAAAGCACAGACTGTTTACCATGACTACCTCAACAATTACTGCATTTTATGACATGTTAACGTTTTCCATTCTCTGATGCTGAAATCTAATTTGAAAGGAAATATGACATTCCGGATCTAGTCTGGAAACACTTTCGTTTATTCCATGCTCATAAATTCAGATTTGACTTTTTGTCATGCATTTGCTTGGAAGGGGATGTATCAAAGGTCACCCAAGTCTTGTCTCTACTGTTTGTGGAAGTCCCAAAACAAAATGAAGAAAAATAAATGAAAACACAAATTTTTTTTGGCATGAACAGAACAAGATCATTTTTTTTTAAGTTTGCTGAAAAAAAAAATACCTAAAGATATTTTTTTGATTTAAAATAAAAGTGGATCTTATACTTACCTGCTATATGAAATGATATTGCACAGTGGTCTCCCACTGACTTTGTCTAGCCCTTCCTTCCAGGGCTGGACTGGGACAAAAGTTTGGCCCTGGACTTTATCCAGACCGGCCCACTTTAATTTTGAGTGCACCCATCAGCAGTCCCTTTACATCAGAGTGTCCTCATCACCAGCAGCCCGCTTACATCAGAGTGTCCCCATCACCAGCAGCCCACTTACATCAGAGTGTCCCCATCACCAGCAGTCTATTTACATCAGAGTGTCCTCATCACCAGCAGCCCCCTTACATCAGAGTGTCCCCATCACCAGCAGTCCCTTTACATCAGAGTGTCCTCATCACCAGCAGCCCGCTTACATCAGAGTGTCCCCATCACCAGCAGCCCGCTCATCATCAGAGTGTCCTCATCACCAGCAGCCCGCTTACATCAGAGTGTCCCCATCACCAGCAGTCCCTTTACATCAGAGTGTCCTCATCACCAGCAGCCCGCTTACATCAGAGTGTCCCCATCACCAGCAGCCCGCTCATCATCAGAGTGTCCTCATCACCAGCAGTCCCCTTACATCAGAGTGTCCCCATCACCAGAAGCCCCCTTACATCAGAGTGTCCTCCCTATCCTCCCCCTCCCACCTGTGCTCACAGTTCTGAAGGCAGCATCTCGTTCCTCTCTCCAGTTATGTGATAAGTGACAAGTGATAAGGGGAGAGAGGAAGGAAAGAAAGTCTGTCAGCTGACTAGCTCCCCTTGCAGGCTGGAGGGAGCAGAAAGCCTAATCCACTCTCCAGCAAGTGACAGCAGCTGCTCCTCCTGGCCAGAAATCATCACTCACTGTCAGAGAGGAGCAGCTCCAGGACTGTAGCTGACCGGCCCACTGAGCCATCCGCCCACCCTGGTAGTCCCAATGGCCAGTACATGCCTGGTACCTTCTGTAGCAAGTTGTGTGCTAAGAGGGAACCCATGCAGGCGTGCTCCTGAGCTGGGCTGTGTGCATCTACAGACACACATGCAGCGCTGACAAGCCATGCCCCCCCGCCCCCCTGTCTATGGCTCCTGCTACTGCCAGACCAGGAAGTGGAGGGGCAGTGCTAAAGCTGGGACAGTGCTGGATCTGTTAGAGGTGATAGGTGAGTGTTTAGGAATGGGGGGTGGAGAGGTAATGGAGCAGTTTTTACCTTAATGCAGGGAATTGTTTAAGGTAAAAAAAAAACATTTTGACTTTAAAACCACCTTAATTTAACACTCAACCTCAAATCTATTCAAACACTTGACCCTTACACAGACCTTAACCACTTGCCAACCGCACTATAGTCAAATTAAGGCTGCAGCGTGGCTGGCCAGTTCTGGGAGGGGCATCATATGCTGTCCTCCTATGGTCACGCCCGCCGTGCACTTGCTGCATCATGTGGGCGTCATGCTCTGTGATCACTGTGTACCCAAGACACAGCTGATCACAGATCATGGTAAAGAGCAAATCAGTGACTCTTTGCCACGTGATCAGCTGTGTCCAATCACAGGTGATCACGATGTAAATGCAATGTTATCAGCATTCTTTTCCTCACACTGACAAAGTGAGAAGAGGAGAGGAGAGCCAATAATGGTCTTCTGTGAAAGGGACATCTACTCTGATAATCAGGGCACTGATTATCAGTGTCTTGATTACCAGTGCAGTGCCAACAGTGCCCACCAGTGCTGCCAATCTGTGCCCACCAGTGTTGCCAATCAGTGCCCATCATTGCCACCTATCTGTGAAGCCTCATCAGTGCCTCCTCATCAGTGCCGCCTCATCAGTGCAGTCTATCAGTGCCCATCAGTGCAGCCTCATCAGCGCACATCAGTGAAGGAGAAAAATTACCTCTCTGCAAAATTTTATAACATGAACAACTATGAAAAAAGTTTTTTTTTTTTTTTTATTTCAGTCTTTTTTTGTTTATTTAGCAAAAAAATCCAAAAAAACCCAGTGGTGATTAAATACCCCCAAAAGAAAGCTCCATTTGTGTGAAAAAAATATAGAAATTTCATATGTGTACAGTGTTGCATGACCACATAATTTTCATTCAAAGTGTAAAAATTGGCCTTGGCAAGAAGGGGTTAAAAGTACCCAGTAGGCAAATGGTTAAAGGAAAGGATCAGTCCAAAGTTCTAATCCAGTGATTCTCAACCAGGGTTCTGTGGATCTCTAGGGTTCCTCCAGAGGTTGCTAGGGGTTCCTTCAGCATTGGGCAATTTATGACTCTTAGCCCTTGTACACACGGTCGGAGATTCCGACAACCAAATCCGTCGGAGTAATTCTGACGGATTAATTCCGGAAGAGGTCCGGAAGTGATGTTGCACACACACGGTCGGACTAAGTTGTCAGAAAATCAGATTGTACATAACGTGATGATGTTATTTCGTTATGACGGGACTACGTTCAGGCTAGTAGCCAATAGCTTTGGTCTAGGAATTTGATCTGAGCATGCGTGGCACTTTGTCCGTCGGAGTAGGCTACACATGATCGGAGTATGTCCGATAGGAGCATTTTGTTGGAAAATTTTACCGGCAAGTTGGAAAACTTGGTCCGTCGGATATTCCGACGGAAACAGTCCGATGCAGACCACACACAGTCGGAATATCCGACAAAACGCTCCGATAGGACACATTCCGTCGGAATCTCCGACCGCGTGTACAAGGGCTTAGATTAGTTCCCACTGACACCATTGATCTTTTTAGCTATCTGTAAGGAGGTAATTCTTGGCAAAGACCACAAATGTAAGGACCATTCTTCCCAATGACCATCACACTATTGTATTATGAGTTGTAGATTTTTAATTTTTAGCAGGGGTTCCTCTGTGAAAAGGTTGAGAAAGACTGTTCTAATCAGACAAGTGTGCCTTAAAGCAAGCAGCTCTGGTGTGCTGCCTCTTTAACTGCTTCAGCTCCGGAAGATTTTACCCCCTTCCTGACCAGAGCACTTTTTACAATTTGGCACTGCATTGGTTTAACTGACAATTACGCGGCCGTGGCGACATTGTACCCAAACAAAATTTTCTTCCTTTTTTTCCTCACAAATAGAGCTTTCTTTTGGGGGTATTTGATCACCTCTGTGGTTTTCATTTTTTGCTCTATAAAAAAAAAAAAAAAAGAGTGTCAATTTTGAAAAAGAAAACAACAATATGTTTTACTTTTTAAAACCACAATTTTCATACACCTCGCGCGCCGTCTAGCTCAATGTAAAAAAATTTAACAAGCGCTTAAATCAAAAACTGCATATATGCGTTTTGCTGGAGGGTGTGGAATTACAATCCTATTTCGCAGCTGTTTTAATTAGGATATATACGTGGATATAGCCTTATCACTATTATATAAAGAAAACTCTAAAAAAATGGTGCAACTCCTGCAACAGGTGAGTTAATCCATCAAGAAAGAGTTAGAAACAGCGCGTATTAATCTAACCATAAACATTAGCAAAAGACAGCATTCACATAGTCAAAAAAAACTCCTAAAAAATGATCAAGCAAAAAAAAAAAAAAAAAAGGGAAGATAAATGATTCCCAGGATCAGTCTTTGATATTATGTTTATATAAAACAATGTCCAACTGAAGATTAAAGCTTGATAGCGAAGATTCCGGTCTCACAATTAATTCATTGAAAGATATATGTAGTTTTATATTGCACCAATGCCCGACATACACCTCCACACATGCATACATGTAAGATCCTGTCCCAGATTACTGCCAGTGGAGAGGTAGTCCCCCTTAGGTATTACTCTTACCAGACAATAGCTGGGTTCTCGCAGTTAGTAAGTCAATTCTCATAGGCGAGGGGTGCAGGGATCTTCCTTCACTTCTTCATATACTCCTCCACTCCATCTCCATCAAGGTATAATCAGAAGAAAGAAAAGTGCATATAGCGTGATACCGTAAAACCAATAAATGCTTTATTAAATTAAAAACCCACAAACATTGCACTCACAAAGGTAGAAAGAAAACAAGCATAAATACAATATGCAGATTGGCAGCTAGGGTCAAGGAAGATGGTTAGGCTAAACGGTGGTCATACCGCCTTCGGCAACAGCTCACTCAGCTAGTATTCCTCGGCTTAGCACTTCTCCCCCTCTAATTCCTGTCGCTCCTGCTGCATACAATCACGTATGGTTCCACCCTGACGCGTTTCGTCTTACTGACATCATCTGAGGGTGATGATGTCAGTAAGACGAAACGCGTCAGGGTGGAACCATACGTGATTGTATGCAGCAGGAGCGACAGGAATTAGAGGGGGAGAAGTGCTAAGCCGAGGAATACTAGCTGAGTGAGCTGTTGCCGAAGGCGGTATGACCACCGTTTAGCCTAACCATCTTCCTTGACCCTAGCTGCCAATCTGCATATTGTATTTATGCTTGTTTTCTTTCTACCTTTGTGAGTGCAATGTTTGTGGGTTTTTAATTTAATAAAGCATTTATTGGTTTTACGGTATCACGCTATATGCACTTTTCTTTCTTCTGATTATACCTTGATGGAGATGGAGTGGAGGAGTATATGAAGAAGTGAAGGAAGATCCCTGCACCCCTCGCCTATGAGAATTGACTTACTAACTGCGAGAACCCAGCTATTGTCTGGTAAGAGTAATACCTAAGGGGGACTACCTCTCCACTGGCAGTAATCTGGGACAGGATCTTACATGTATGCATGTGTGGAGGTGTATGTCGGGCATTGGTGCAATATAAAACTACATATATCTTTCAATGAATTAATTGTGAGACCGGAATCTTCGCTATCAAGCTTTAATCTTCAGTTGGACATTGTTTTATATAAACATAATATCAAAGACTGATCCTGGGAATCATTTATCTTCCCTTTTTTTTTTTTTTTTTTTGCTTGATCATTTTTTAGGAGTTTTTTTTGACTATGTGAATGCTGTCTTTTGCTAATGTTTATGGTTAGATTAATACGCGCTGTTTCTAACTCTTTCTTGATGGATTAACTCACCTGTTGCAGGAGTTGCACCATTTTTTTAGAGTTTTCTTTATATAATATGTTTTACTTTTTGCTATAATAAATATCCCCAAAAGTTTTTTTTTTTTTAAATCTTCATCATTTTAGGCCAATATGTATTCTTCTACATATTTTTGGTAAAAAAATCGCAATAACCATATATTGATTGGTTTGCACAAAAGTTATTGTGTCTGCAAACTATGGGAAAGATTTATGCCATTTTAATGGCATTTTTATGGCATTTTTATTTTTTTTACTAGTAATGGCGGTGATCTGTGATTTTTAGCGGTACTGCAACATTGCGATGGACAGATTGGACTTTTTTGGGACCATTGGCATTTATACAGTGATCAGTGATATAAAAATGCACTGAATACTGTGTAAATGTCACGGGCAGGGAAGGGGTTAACACTAGGGAGCGATCAAGGGGTTAAATGTGTGTTCCCTCAGCATGTTCTAACTGTGTGGGGATATGAGTGACTAGCAGGAGCCATATTGTTCATAGGAAGAAACAACATGGCTCCTCTCCTCTGACAGCACAAGGATTTGTGTGTTTACACACACAAATCCCCTTGCTGGCGCTTGTGCATGCGATCGTGCGTGGCTTGGCGGCCAAGTTCGCCCATGAGAGCCATAGTGCTGCAGTATATCTCCGTGACACAGTCAGCAAGTGGTTAAAATTCAAAAAATTCACTTTTTTTTAAAGTTTTGGAATGCATGTGTTTTTACCACTGGTGTTCCCTCGTTGGTCCTGAGGATCACTGTCTCTAGAAAAGAAAGTGTTGGTAAATCTGACATTTGAGCTGTCAAAGGAACAGGAAGTGAGAAGAACACTTCAATTGCTGAAGAGTGTCAAGAATTGCTGTCCAAGTGCAAGAGGGATATCCTGTTGATTTATAGAGATCTCCTCTTAAGCCTTATACACACGATCAGATTTTCCAACGGGAAATGTTGGATGGCAGGTTTTAAAATTTTCTGCAGACAAATGTCTGTTGTCGAATTTTCCGAGTGTGTGTACACAAGTCCGTCGGACAAATGTCCAAAGTACAAACACGCATTCGCTCGGAAGCAATGACAAGCCAGGAGCGGTCGGTCTTGTAAACTAGAGATCATAATGGAGAATTAACATTTGTGACGTGGAAAATTATGAAATCTCGAAATGCCGCGCACATTCTTTTCTTCTTTAATGGGATAATAATGAAGCTGCTTTGCTGGTGATACTGATGGAGTTATTGCAAACTAATTTTCAAAGGCTTTTTTTTTTCTTGTGATATCAAGAAAATTATATATTATATTATTATGCTTTTTTTTTTTTTATTTGGGCAAGTTACCACAACACCATTATCCTGTAGTATATAAGATCAAAGATACAACTATGTTGGTGTCCCTTGTCAATTTTACATTGTATTTTTTAAATGTAACTGCCTACTCCCAAACTGTCATTTGAAGTAAAACACATAGCCAAGTATTACTCGCAACAATTTTTTTATTGTGCATTAAAAAAAGAAAACAAATAAAATCAGACATGCTATCTGCCAATAGAACGTAACCAAAAAGTGCATTCTGTGCATCCAAAAATATAGAAAATATACCAAATCAAATCATTATTATTCAACCCAAAAAATAATGTCGAAGCAATAACTCCAAGGCCAATAATAAATAACACGTTATCTCCTCCAATTCCGCAACATGGCTGGTTGACAAACGGCCGTTCAGAAACAAAATGAAATGTGCGAAATGAAAAGCGCAAATCAACACTCACCAAACTTCTACTAACACAAAATTAGCAGAAGGAGCCCAAAGGGTGGCGCTAAAGAGCTCAAAAACAACGTAGTACATCACTACATTCGTATTTGTTGGCCAACAATCCGATCGCTTGTACAAGGCTTTACTTCCTGCTGTGTGATGGAAAGTTTATGGAAATATTCAGCTTGGACTAATATAACTTTGCATATACCATACCTGTGGGATCTCTCTAAAAGTAGGCACCACTACTCAAGTAATCTCCACTAGTTTTCAGGTCCTGTGCTGAACAGTTGCCCTGCTGCTAACTGAACACAGGAGATCGCTGGCATGTCATGAGTGCCATTCAGAGAACACTTTGCATTTTCCCAATGAATGCAAAGCGTTCTCTGATTGGATGAGGCGGGGCGGTGAGGCAGTGACATTATGGTTTCCACCCTGTTTAATTGGAGAATAGACAATTATACACACACCTAGCGTAGCTTACCACCCCTACTACCGACCCACAGCATTTGATTGACAGCAGCAGGAGCCAATGTCTCCCACTGCTGCCTCAGTCCCCATAAGTATAGTGAGAGAGGAGAGGCGAGGAGAGATGCAGCCATGCACAGTCCTGGATCGATTGAGGTAAGTATTTAAAGCGGAACTTCAGTCATTTTTTTAACTTTCCAGCTATTAAATCTTCTGCCCTTGTTGTTTTAACTTTGGATAGTAAAATATATTTTTTCTGCTAGTAAATACCTTATACAGCCCACTTCTTGTTTCCTGTCTGGTAAAAAGTCTAGACTCATGCACAGCTCTCTCTCTCTCTCTCACTCCCGAGAGAATTTGCCAGGAAGGGAGGGGGGTGAGTCATAAGAGGCCCAATGAGAGCTGCAGAGCTGGAGGTGTGCCTCTGTGTGTCGGTGTAAATCCAGGAAGTAAGCAGGCAGCAGCTTCAGCTGCTCACAGTTAAAATGGTTGCAGCCAGACTCAGTGAAGGGAGATTTCTGCAGCATTTTGGCAAGTACAGGATCACAGTATATATAAAATAATATGCAAAGTGGTTGGAGGGAAGCTTCAGAATGCCAAAGATGTTTTTATTACAAATTATGTGAGCAGACTGCAGTTCCTCTTTAAGAATGTGGGGGAACACAGAAAGTTTTAAAATGTTTTACCTTATTCTAGGGAATGCATTAAGCTAAAAACACGTTTTAAATTTAGAAACACTTTAATTTCTGAAAATAAACTTTTGACTGTTGATCTAGTTATCATTAGACCAGGAAATAATTAGATCCAAGGAAAATCGTCCAATGAGGGCACTTCTAGCGACATCTAATGCTGCGTACACACGATCGGAATTATGGTCAGAAAAAGGTCCGATGGTTTTCCCGACGGAGATTCACTCAACTTGTCTTGCCTACACACGGTCACACCAAATTTCGACCGTCAAGAACGCGGTGACGTACAACACGTACAACGGGACTAGAAAAAGGAAGTTCAGGAGCCAGTAGCCAATAGCTTCCATCTCGTAGTTGAATCTGAGCGTGCATGAGTTTTTGCGTGTCGAAATTGCATACACACAATCGGAATTTCCCGCCATCAAATTTTTGTTGGCGGGAATTCGGCCAGCTAAATTCCGATGGAGCATACACACGGTCGCATTTTCCAGTGAAAAGCTCTCATCACTGTTTTGCTGGCCGAAATTCCGATTGTGTGTATGTGGCATAAGAGTACATTTCTCTCACTTTGGAGATATTACCTTTCACTTCCTGTTGTGTCTACACAACAGGAAGTAAAGGAAAACTTCCCAATGAGACACAGATGGCAAAACCCTAATAGACATTTTAATTATTTCTTGCACTAAAAACGGCTTTAGATAAAGAAAAAGTGAAGGAGAAGTAGCAGGCTGATGAGTTCATTCATTCTGAATTATAAATTCAGACACTCTGCACTCTACTCACATCACTGTGTTCCCTGTTAGTACATGATCACTGCAGCAAAACTGATTGGCTATTGTGCTGCGTCTCCAGACTCAACTGATGTATAAGGGACTACAAGAGACTAATACCAGGTCAAATTCATGTACTTACACTGCTTGCATATAAAACATACATTTAATGATGTATTTATGAATAAATACTGACCTAACTGCATTCATTTGTATCTGATATATTAGCTTGGAGTTTACAATGTTTCCCCTTAAACCACTCAAGTGTTGCTTTAGCAGTGTGTTTGGGGTCATTGTCCTGCTGGAAGGTGAAACTCTGTACTAGCCTCAAATCACACACAGAGTGGTACAGGTTTTGCTCAAGAATATCCCTGTATTTAGCACCATCCATCTTTCCCTCAATCCTGACCAGTTTCCCAGTCCCAACTGCTGAAAAACATCCCCACAGCATGATGCTGCCACCAGCATGTTTCACAGTGGGGATGGTGTTCTTTGGGTGATGTGATGTGTTGGGTTTGCGCCAGACATAGCGTTTTCTTTAATGGACAAAAAGTTCAATTTTAGTCTCTATGTACGGCTTATTGTCGCCCTATGTACAGATACTCCAGCCTCTGCTGTGGAACTCTTCAGCTCCTCCAGGGTTACTTTAGGTCTCTGTGCTACCTCTCTGATTAATGCCCTCCTTGCCCGGTCCGTGAGTTTTGTTGTGTGGCCGTCTCTTGGCAGGGTTGCTGTTGTGCCATGTTCTTTCCATTTGGTTATGATAAAAATGTGATGGTGCTCCTAGGGATCATCAAAGATTTGGATATTTTTTTTATAACCTAACCCTGACTTGTACTTCTCAACAACATTGTCCCTTACTTGTTTGGAGAGTTCCTTGGTCTTTATGGCAGTGTTTGGTTAGTGGTGCCTCTTGCTTAGGTGTTGCAACCTCTGGGGCCTTTCAAAATGGTGTGTATATGTAATGACAGATCATGTGACACTTAGATGGCACACAGGTGGACATCATTTCACTAATTATGTGACTTCTGAAGGTAATTGGTTGCACCAGAGCTTTTTATGGGCTTCATAACAAAGGAGGTGAATACATACGCACATGCCAATTATCAGTTTTTTATACCTGAAAAATTGTTATATGTATATTCTTTTCTAATTTTATTTCACCAACTTAGACTGATCCTGTTCTGATCCATCACATATAATCCAGTTTAAAAAAAACACTGAACTAAAGACTGTAATGTAACAAAATATGTAAAAAGCCAAGGGGGTGAATACTTTTGCGATGCACTGTAATAATATCTCAACTGTTTAGAGCTTAGCTACATGTATTTATTTTATTTGAATAAAAATTATTTGAATTGGCTATAACAAGATTTTTTTTCTTGACGTATGTTTCAAGGGTTACCAGGTCCTAAAGGAACTGCTGGCCAACCAGGTCTCCCTGGGCCTCCTGGTCCCCCCGGCCCACGAGGATTCATGGGCCCAATGGGACCATCTCCTGAGATTTCACATGTCAAACAAGGAAGAAGAGGTCCCGTGGTTAGTATTATGTTGATAATATCTGTTTTTCTCTGATCACTACTTTCAAATCACATATTCAAGACTTCTCTTATGTTTCCTTCTTTCTCTAAAACAGCTTTCCACATCAAACCAGACCTTCACTAGCACAAAAAAATGCAGATTTGCTCATATATCAATGTATATAGGGCAAATCAAGGGCTCCCTTGCTAAACATTGCCCCCCCCTCCAGATCATTTATTGCCCCGCTGTTCTCTCACTATACAGTAGAGGGCAGTAAACCCTCTACTGTACAAGGGGGCTGAAAGAGAACGTATTACCAATGAGCATTTGTAATAATATGTAGCACTAGGGAATGAGTGCTCTTCATAGAATTGACATTTACAGAAAGCCATACAAAGAGATATCTTTGTTTAAAATTTACAATATCCTTACCCATTTTTCTTGAATTATAGGATAGCAGAAGAAACGGTGATCT
Organism: Lithobates pipiens; assembly: GCF_037356315.1. Lineage (NCBI taxonomy): Eukaryota > Metazoa > Chordata > Amphibia > Anura > Ranidae > Lithobates > Lithobates pipiens. The sequence goes on from NW_027507790.1 coordinate 236,603,341, forward strand.
ATCCACAAAAACATATAGTCAATCCAATATATCCATGTCCTGGTTTAAGTATCTAACAAAATAATATTCATCTACCCATTCAATGAAAGACTAATTAACTTTAGTAAGTGACTTTGAGGTTACAGTCGTGGTTAATTGATGATGGTCCTAATGGAGTCCTTCCCTGTTTGGAGCCTTTGCATGATGACCCAGTCTTCAGTTTTCCTACACATGGTCAGCTGTGGTCTTTTTTCCTCCCCATAAAGGCTCCTATTGCCAAATTTCCTTCTAATTTACAATGCATGCCCTGCTAGCTGGAATTCTGCTCCCTATTGATTCATTTTATCATTGTAGCCCCTGTTATTTCTTACTTTGTACATCATTGTGAATAATCTGTATAAATTATCTATAATGACAGTGTATGGGTTGAATGGGTTCATTTACTAAAAGTGGAGAGTGTAAAATCTGGTGTTTAATTGGACAAGCTGAAGTTTGAAGATGATTGGCTACCATGCACAACTGCATCAGACTTTTGCTGGCATGTACTACATATTCTCTTTGCTAAAACTCCCTTGTGTGTCCTGCAGGGTCCATCTGGAGCACCTGGGAAAGATGGATTAAAGGTATGTAGCCTGTGTGACTACTCTGTCATTGCCCAGACTAGATTTAGGTAAAAGTCATGAATGACTTTGGTTTGTGGTGTACACTTTATATACAGTAAGTCACCTATTCGTTGTGGTAACACACGTTTTACTATAAGTTACTGCAGCCATGGTGCTCTTTACAGTAGGTGTTGTCATGCATCACATTCAGTTGCCGTGCTATTCTCTCTAAATGAACAGGTTGCTGAAATGCAATGCCTGTTAATGTGGGAAGTACCTTACAACTGTAATAGAACAGGGATGTGTGCAGCATACCTTGATGTCATTTTTACTCATTTTTCGTTTTGTCATTCTCATCCAGTATGTTTATGTGTGTGTCTCCCAAATAGTTTTTAAGGTAGTACCCATCTATTGATAGGGTTGCCTTCACCCTAAGCCCTTGTACACACGGTTGGAGATTCCGACGGAATGTGTCCTATCGGACTGTTTCCGTCGGAATATCCGACGGACCAACTTTTCCAACTTGCCGGTAAAATTTTCGGACAAAATGCTCCGATCAGACATACTCCGATCATGTGTAGCCTACTCCGACGGACAAAGTGCCACGCATGCTCAGATCAAATTCCTAGACCAAAGCTATTGGCTACTAGCTTGAACATAGTCCCGTCCTAACGAAATAACGTCATCACGTTATGTACAATCGGATTTTCCGACAACTTTGTCCGACCGTGTGTATGCAACAGTTTCAGACAAAATCCGTCTGACAAAATCCATCAGACAAAATCCAACGGATTTGGTTGTCAGAATGTCCGACCGTGTGTACAAGGGCTAACAGGATGTAGACACGGGCACAAATGTTTGAGAATCTCCAGGAAGTAAATTTGTTCATGTATCCTTTGTCTCCTTGTACAATATTATATTTCTCCTTTGGCATCTCTGTGGTAGAATCCTATCCCCCTCTATGCCATGATAATGACACAGGTTGCCACTAAATGCTCCCTCTTACCCTGTATCGCTTAGTTTTGGTTGAGCATTAATCAGGTGATGGTAGACCCAGGGAAGTTAAAGAGGAAGTAAACCCTGATGGGTTTACTTCTTCTTTGATTCCCTGCAAAGGTAAAGCCTAATGGACTACTATGCATCGCATAGTAGTCCATTATGTGTCACTTACCTGACACAGGAGCCAGCGATGTCACCGCTGTCCCCTTGTGTGTGGAGTCTCCATCTTCTCGGTGGGTCTCGCTGCTCCGGTGCTGTCATTCGACAGAGCCGCAATGATGTCACTCCCGCGCATGCGAGCTGCCACTCGCGACATATCGCTGTTGACAGCTGCGCTTAGTGAGCCTGCGCGCCGCTGTCTACGGCACATGCGCCGTAGACAGCAGTGCCTGTCTTTTGGCAAATATCTCCTAAACCGTGTAGGTTTAGGAGATATTTATTGGATCTACAGGTAAGTCTTAATCTAGGCTTACCTGTAGGTCAAAGTGGTTTGTAAGGGTTTACAACTTTAAGGGTTTTGAGCCAATGTTATTTTTTAATTTCTGATTTTTAATTCCCTGATTTTCTAGTACAGTAAACCCTTGGATGCAGAGTAACTTGGTTTGAGAGCCTTTTGCAAGACAAGCAACATTTTTTAATAAATTTTGACTTGATATACAAGCAATGTCTTGATATACAAGTAGCGTCACGTCACAACTGAGTGTAAAAGAGAAGAGAGGCGCTTCTAAGTGTAGCAAGATGATTACATTTAATGAAGGTACAACATTTAGCAACATATTGCTACCCTTATGCCGCGTACACACGACTGGACTTTTCGAGGGACTAGGTCCGACAGACTTTTGACGGAGTTCTGACGGAGTTCTTTCAGAGTTCTGACAGACTTTCCGAATGAACGGACTTGGCCACACACAATCACACCAAAGTCAGACGGATTCGAACGTGATGACGTACGACCGGACTAGAATAAGGAAGTTCATAGCCAGTAGCCAATAGCTGCCCTCGCGTTGGTTTTTGTCCGTCCGACTAGCATACAGACGAGCGGATTTCTCGGTAGGAACTGGGTCCGGCGGAGTTCCGGTGGAAAAATTTGAAACGTTCCATTTCTAAAGTCTGTCAGACTTTTGCAAATCAAAAGTCCGCTGCAGCGCACACACGATCGAATGGTCTGCCGGAATAGTTCAGTCGGACTTTTGATGTTGAAAAGTCCGGTGGTGTGTACGCGGCATTAGAGTCACCTCTCTTCTTTTATACTCTGGAGCTCCTGCTGGATTTTGATTCTAATCCCCTTGTGGAGGCTTCCATTTGTGGATGGACATTTTATGGTTACACAACCTGGTCACTTTACTATAATCTTTTTATATGGACTATAAACTGAAGGACCTATGAATAAATGGTTGTGGAATGAATAATTTCAGGTAACCATTATTTCTTATGGGGAAATTTGCTTTGATATACAAGTGCTTTGGATTACAAGCATGTTTCTGGAACGAATTATGCTCGCAATCCAAGGTTTTACTGTATGTACTTTGTGGTTTACATGTGGTTTACACCTTTTATAGAGCACAGCAAACTGTTAGGATATAATATGACTCAGACAGCGCTACACCCAATTTTATTTACCAACTCCCTCACCAGCTTAGGATAAGCTTTAAAGTGATTGTAAAGGATCGTTTTAATTTTTTTTTAAATAACAAACATATTACACTTACCCCCCACTGTGCAGTTCGTTTTGCACAGAGTGGCCCCAAACATCCTCTTATGGGGTCCCTCGGCAGCTCTCGTAGCTCCTTCCCACATCAGATAACCCCCCTAGGAGAAGCGCTCTCCCAAGGGGGTTACCTTGCGGGTGCACTCCCGAGTCCAGCATTTGCATCCACAGACACAAATGTCGGGCTCAACACCACCCCCCCCCACCCCCCTGTCATTGGATTTGATTGACAGCAGTGGGAGCCAATGGCTGCTCTGTCAATCTATCCAATCAAGAGCCAGGACCCAGTGGAGAGAGGGACAGCGCGTCACCGCTGAGGAGATTAAGGGGCTTGGGTAAGTAAAACGGGAGGGCTGGTGACTGCCAGGTGTTTTTTCACCTTAATACATAGGTTGCACAAGGTGAAAAAAACACGAGGGTTTACAACCCCTTTAAACAATCTGGTACAGTAAACTTTGATATGGTTGCTTTGCTCTTTCAGTCATGTATATATATATATATATATACACACACATACACAGTATCTCGCAAAAGTGAGTACACCCCTCACATTTTTGAAAATGTTTTATTATATCTTTCATGGGACAACACTGAAGAAATGACACTTTGCTACAATATAAAGTAGTGAGTGTACAGCTTGTATAACAGTGTAAATTTGCTGTCCCCTCAAAATAACTCAACACACAGCCATTCATGTCTAAACTGCTGGCAACAAAAGTGAGTACACCCCTAAGTGAAAATGTCCAAATTGGGCCCAAAGTGTCAATATTTTGTGTGGCCGCCATTATTTTCCAGAACTGTCATAAACCTCTTGGACATGGAGTTCACCAGAGCTTCACAGGCTTCCACTCCTCCATGATGACATCATGGAGCTGTGGATGCTAGAGACCTTGGGCTCCTCCACCTTCCATTTGAGGATGCCCCACAGATGCTCAATGAGGTTTAGGTCTGGAGACATGCTTGGCCAGTCCATCACCTTTACCCTCAGCTTCTTTAGCAAGGCAGTGGTCATCTTGGAGGTGTGTTTGGGGTCATTATCATATTCGCATACTACCCTGCGGCCCAGTCTCTGGAGGGAGGGGATCATGCTCTGCTTCAGTATGTCACAGTACATGTTGGCATTCATGGTTCCCTCAATGAACTGTAGCTCCCCAGTGCCGGCAGCACTCATGCACCCCCAGACCATGACACTCCCACTACCATGCTTGTGTAGGCAAGACACGCTTGTCTTTGTACTCCTCATCTGGTTGCCGCCACACATGCTTGACCATCTGAACCAAATAAGTTTATCTTGGTCTCATCAGACCACAGGACATGGTTCCAGTAATCCATGTCCTTAGTCTGCTTGTCTTCAGCAAACTGTTTGGGGGCTTTCTTGTGCATCATCTTTAGAAGAGCCTTCCTTCTGGGACAACAGCCATGCAGACCAATTTGTTGCAGTATGCGGCGTGTGGTCTGAGCACTGACAGGCTGACCCCCACACCCCTTTAACCTCTGCAGCAATGCTGGCAGCACTTATACGTCTATTTCCCTTAGACAACCTCTGGATTTGACGCTGAGCACGTGCATTCAACTTCCTTGGTCAACCATGGCAAGGCCTGTTCTGGTTGGAACCTGTCCTGTTAAACTGCTGTATGGTCTTGGCTACCGTGCTGTAGCTCAGTTTCAGTTTCAGGATCTTTGCAATCTTCTTATAGCTTAGGCCGTCTTTATGTAGAGCAACAATTCTTTTTTTTTTTAAATCCTCAAAGAGTTCTTTGCCATGAGGTGTCAAATTTAACACACCTGCTCCCAATTCACACCTGAGACCTTGTAACACCAATGAGTCACATGACACCAGGGAGGTAAAATGGCTAATTAGGCCCAATTTGGACATTTTCACTTGTAGGGGTGTACTCACTTTTGTTGCCAGCTGTTTAGACATTAATGGCTGTGTGTTGAGTTATTTTGAGGGGACAGCAAATTTACACTGTTATACAAGCTGTACACTCACTACTTTACATTGTAGCAAAGTGTCATTTCTTCAGCGTTGTCACATGAAAAGATATAATGAAATATTTTTAAAAATGTGAGGGATGTACTCACTTTTGTGAGATACTGTGTGTGTATATATCCTTTGCACTGCAGTTTTTGGAGTATTACAATAGGCTATTACTAAACCCACATCATGAAAATATATCAATAAATGGTGTATTACATGCTGTCCATACTCACTCAGTCACCATAAGATTCTGTATTCTGCAAAAAACCTGGTTGATCTTGGTGGACCTTGTGCCCATGTCTCCAATTCAGCTAGAGATTTTGCAGCTGTGGTGCCAACTCTGCACATGCTCAGTTTTTAGTGAGTTTCTATGCAGAGCATTTCCTCCCTATTACATCTGAGCAGCCCATGTGACTATAGAGTCACACATGTGGGTGTATACACAGTGGTAAATGACAGCCCACTCCCTCCTCCTCCTCTATGCCCACTAACCAGCTAAACACAATGGGGGTGGGATATTACTAGACATGTGCAATTCATTTTGTTCCAAATTGCTTTTTTTAACAAATTTTGACAAATCCATTAATTCGTAAATATCTGAATTAATGAAAACCCGTTTAACAAATTTTTCCGAAGATTCGTAAATTCATACATTTGAAAATTCAGAAATTCACAAATGAAAAATTCTAAAGAACGAACATCAGAACAAAAATCTGAAAATTCGAAAGTCTGAAATAATAACTAACTTAATAACTTAACCATTACTAACTATTAAATTATAGGTATTGGAATTTCCTTTCAAATTTGGCTGTTAGGGTACAGAACAAATATGAATTTATGCAAAGTTAGGAATTATCCGAAATAACGAATATCTAAACAAATGGAATGTAACAAATGAATAATAATAAATACCAATAATAATAAAAACATTTTATTATTATTATTATTATTATTAATTCATTCCGTTCAATTTCTTTAGATCCAGCATTCGTTTTTTTCAGATAATTCGTAACTTTGGATAAATTTGTAATCGTTACGTTGACTAACAGCCAAATTTGAAAGGAAATTCTAATACCTATAATTTTTTTTATTTATTTATATATATATATATATATATATATATATATATATATATATATATATATAAATCTTTTTATTGCTAATACTTATAATTTAATAGTTAGTTATTATTAGATAGTTAATTATTTCAAATTTTTGGATTTTCGTCCTTTAGAATTTTCGGATTTTCTTTCTTATTTTTGGATTTTCTAATTTTTCAATTTATACATTTACAAATTTACTCATTTTCGAATTTCTGAATTTTTCAATTTTTGAATTTACAAATTTCGATCATAACGAATGAATAAAAATGAAAAAATAAAAACGAATAAAACTAAAACAAACACATTTTTTGCCAGTGCACATGTCTAGATATTACATGTATATTAATGGAGGCTTCACCTCCCTCTTATTCTAAGACATAGGCTGGAGGTGCGTGACACAGCCTGTGACTGGCAGAAATCTACCAACACTATGTTATTTCCACAAAATAATAAAGATTTGATTTCAAATTGATATTTTAATGACAATATAAAACAGTTTTTTGATATTATGTATTTATTTATTTTTTTGAACATGTTACCAGCAGCAGAGGGCTAGAAGCTCCTCCTGCTTATGTTTCCCTGCAGACAGGCTGGGAAAGATCTGGGTCATGTGACAGCTTTATATCAATTAAGAAAAAGGTGCTTAGATTTTTTTTTATTAAAATAATTACAGTGCCATCATCTACATACATAAATAGAAGGGACAATGTAAATGAAACAGTGTGTTTAGTATCACTTTAAATGTATCTTTTGGTTATTTTTTTTAGGGTGAAAGAGGAGCTCCAGGACCAAGAGGACTTCCGGTGAGATTCTAGTATGATTTGCAGACATACATATAGGACACCACTATTGACTTTCTCCTAAAAAATGCTAGTTGTCTGAACTCCTCTCATGTCGGTACTTTCTGAGTCACTGACCTGAAACAGTTATGTTGCAAGTGAAGTCAGAATTCCTGATCGGCATGCTTTCCTGTTCCATTTATTGATTAAGTTATTTGCCCAAGAGTTTACAGACTATGAACCGAAAGTCCAAGTGAGGCACCAGAAGGTGCTGAGGTGTTCCATGGCTTGGCTTGGGTGCCAACTTAGACACAATTCTTACTCCTTCTTTGAACACAAGCAACAATTAGGCATGCATGTACAACCTCAATTCCAAAAAAAGGACTAAATTCTACATAAAAACAGAATGCAAATATTTGCAAATCACATAAACCCATATTTTATTTACAATAGAAAATAGAAAACGTATCAAATGTATCAAAATAGAAGTATGGGTTTGGTTTTTTATTTTCATGATCATACTTACCTAGGTGGATGCAGCATCGATCCGATACTGTCCCCTGGCGCCTCTACACTGAGAACCGAGTGATCGAATATCACCACCGATGCCTCGGTTCTCACAGCTCCCCGAGCAGAGAGTTACTGACTGTCAATCAGCATCTCTCCGTTCTGCTCCTCCATGCGCTGAGCTATGGAGGGGTGGGGAGCAGCTGGCTCAGGCTCTCAGTGGCTCGCTGAGAGGCTGAGACAGGTGTCAGTCCAGGGAACCTGACAGATCCAGACTTCCATTATTGGGATAACGCAGTGCCTGGACTGATTCCTGTGGCATCAGCAGAGAGTGGTCTTCCGTCCACTCTCTGCTGAAAACGGGTCACAGGAGTGCAAAACGACCTGCACTCCTCTGACCCATAGGAGAAGGCCAGCCAAATGAGCTCAGTCTGAACTTCTTTAAATTGAGAAAATGTACCATTTAAAAAAAAAAAAAAGATAATTTTGAATGGAGGGCAGTAGGGTGTAGACGAACAACGGGTGTTTGCCAACTTGTGGCTGTCCATAGAGCAGACTAGGCTTTGTCTGTGTTCGCTCTGCAGAAACTGAGCAGACACAGATCTGTCATCCACCCGCTTTGTTCTGATCAGTAGGGGATCAGCGGACAGATCCCCCGCTGATCAAAACAGAGTCCACTCTGTGTGAGACCCCTTTCACACTGCGCAGCCCTTAACGTTGGCTGTAAAACAGCGCTATGTTTAGCTGCGTTTTACCGTTGGATTTGCAGCGCATTTCGGCCGCTAGCGGAATGCTTTTAACCCCCGCTAGCGGGCGAGAAAGGCCGCGTTTTGCCGGCGGTATAGCCGCACTACCCCATTGATTTCAATGGGGAGCAATGGTGGGGGAGCAGTAAACACACCGCCTCTTTACCACTCCAAAGAAGCTGCTGGCAGGACTTTTCCTGACGTCCTGCCAGACAATGGTGCAGCTGTTTGAGTGCGGATTGCAGGCACTATTTTTAACGCTATAGCGCCTGCAAAACGCCCTCAGTGTGAAAGGGGTCTGAAAGAGGCCTAAAGAGCCGTTTGCTTTTTTCCCACGGGAGACTCAGCAGGGATACATAAGATTACAGTATGTGTGGGCAAGAAGCCTCATTGAAAGCAATGGGAGCCTGACAGGCAACAACAAAGAAAAATTCAGCTCAGCATTTAGATGCAGATGATTGGCCCTTTAATTTAGTTTGCACACATTTGCAAATACATACGTAAGCTGCAAAGGCCACGACAAGGCAACCCATTATAATCTGCAGTCCTAACTCTGTCAATTTTGAGAGCTTCCATAGTAGAAGCACATATATAATAATGGATAACTTGAGGGCAGGTATGCCTGGAAGGAGCCCACTTCTTCTTAAATGCACATGGGCACACTGGACACCCAGCAAATAGCACAATGGCATTGAAGGTGTCCAATACACTCCCTCACCAAATGACCAACAGTACAATTAAATAGCAACTGCCCCAACCTATAACTGGCCTTAACAGAAAGGAGCACATGGAAGGGTGACGGATGTCAAACAACAAAAATTCCCAGCTCAACTTGCCAGCCAGCCTGCAACAAACCGAATTGTCCTGTTTAAAATTTCAAGTTAAAATCCAGGCTTTAGTTTGCACACATTTGCAAATATATGAGGCAGAGGCCTTGAAAAGGCACCCCAGTATTATCTGCAGTCCTACCGCTATAAAACTATAAAACGAAACCCCTGTTTTTAACAGGAACTGTTAGACAGGACAATTTGATTTGTTTCAGGCTGACTGGTAATTGAGCTGGGAATTTCTCTTTGTTGTTTGCAGGGCTTTTTTTCTCAGAGAATAGGTGCAGGAACTCCCCCCTTCTGAGTCCCCCCCTTGATTCCACCCCCTACCCACCTCCCAGTACTGCCCCAAGTATCATTTGTTAAATAATTTGCATGGAATTTGTTCTTGTCTAATAACAAGAAAAGCAATACAAAAATAGATGCACTGGAGCCAGCAACAATAGACCCCAGCCCAGTAATAATAGATCCTCCAAAGCAACAATTTTCCCTCCCACCAATATTAGACCTCACCTCAACAACAATAGGTCCTCCCAAGCAACAAACAATAGATCCCTCACATAACAATAGACTCCCCCAGCAACAATGAACTCCACCCCAACAACCATAGTCCCCCCCAGCAATAGGCCCCACCCCAGCAACAATAGTTCTCTACACAATAATATACCCCCACACAGAAACAATGGACCATCCACAACAAAATACCACCCTCAGCAACAGAAGATCCACCCCAGAAACTTTAGACTCCGCCCCCCCCAGCAGTATCAACAGATCTTCCAGCGCTCAGCATTAATAGACCCTCCAGCAGCCAGAAACAATAGACCTCTCCCTCAATAGTAGATCCTTACAAGCAACATAAGACACCCCCCAACAACAACAGATCCCCCACAAGCAATAATAGACCTTCACACAAAAACAGATCCCCACCAGTGACCATAAATCCCCCAGCAGACAGCATCAATAGGTGCTGGAACTGTGTTCCCCCACGTTCCCGCTGAAAACATGGCCCTGGTTGTTTGACATGTGTCGCCCTTCCATGTGCTCCTTGCTGTTAAGGCCAGTTATAGGTTAGGGTAATTGCCAATGGTTTGTACTGTTGGTTATTTGGTGAGCACTGGACACCTTCCCTGCCATTGTGCTAGTTGCTGGATGTCCAGAGCACCCCTGTGCCTTTAAGGAGGAGTGGGCTCCCTCCAGGCATACCTGCCCTCAATCTATCCATTATTATATATGAAGTCTCCTACTATGGGGGCTCCTAAAATGTATAGCGTAAGGACTGCAGATAATACCGGGGTGCCATGTAGCGTCCTCTGCAGCTTATGCATGTATTTGCAGATGTGTACAAACAAAACCCCTTTTTTTAACGTGTACTGTTAGACAGGACAATTCGGTTTGTTGCAGGCTGGCTGTTAAGTTGAACTGGGAATTTTTTTTCTTTGTTGTTGTTTGACATGTCTTGCCCTTCCATTTACTTTTTGCTGTTAAGGCCAGTTATAGGTTGGGGCAGTTGCCATTTGTTTGGGAACCTGACAGGGCCTACAGGCTGTGGGCCTCCAGGGCCAATCACCTGCAGCTAAATGCTGCATCAGCAAATACAAGTGAATGGCCACCAATATCTGTGGGTGCTGTCAGGCGCCCATTGCTCTTAATAGGGCTTCTTGCCCGCACCTAATCTCATGGATCCAAGCTGAGTCTCCCATGGATAATTGCAAATGGCTCCATTCACATCTGTGAATAGGGCCTTACAAGTCCAAAATGTAGTAAAGGTTCACTTCAAGTTTCTGAAATAAAACAGATAGAAATATATCTCATTATTCCTCGGTTTTATGTTTATGACTGACCTTTTGTGTCTCCAATTTATTTCACCTTGTGGTTTTATTTGCCCAATCTGCTACATTCTCTTAAATACACTCTCACATATATCTCCCAATTTTACGATGTTATTCCAAAACACCCAATAAACGTCCCGTTGAAGTGCAGTATGTTTTCTATTAACAAATTAGTGTCTGGAATAACAAAATATAAAAAGAAGCTGAACGCAGATATCATTCAGAACAGCTATCACGGCTTAGACGTTATTCACTATTAATAATCTAAAATGTATCTGCTAAATCAAGCAATGATGTCTAATGGTCTGACAAAATGTATTGTCTGCTTTCAATGTTCCTGAAAGTCCATCTAAAGGCTATACAGTATATACTGTTTATTTCTTTTAATAATTTAAATGTTTGTGTTTGTGTCCTATTTGGACACTCCTAGCCCTACTTCATAGAAGCCTTGGTTTCTATGCACTGATGATGGGAAAAAAGCCTGAAACAGCTATATGCATTTGGAAAAAAATACCCTATAATATTAGGCTATATTTGTAATAAACTCCAGCAGCTCTGGATGTCCATTTGGCTGTTGGTGTACAGTATAAAGGTATGATTTGCATGATGCCACCCACTGTCCTGAAATAGGAATATTTCTCTTATTTTAAGGATATGTGGTGGAAGCAGACGTGGTCATTTGTCCTTCTAAAGCCTCATACACACGATCGGACTTTGTACAAACTTTCCCTTGGATTTTTGTACAAAGGGCGTCGGCCCTGAACTTGTATTGCATACACACAGCAGGACTTTTTCAACCAACTTTCACCAAATCATGTGGTTTTTCTGCTCTTTACCACTTCTGTATTGTTGTCTGATCTTTTGCATTGGTTCTGAGCATGCCTGTTTGTACTTTGTACAAAAGTCCTATGGCTTTCTGTACACACGATCAGACTTTGCTCCATCGGACTTTTGTTGCCAGAAAGTTTGTCCGTTCGCACAGCCAACAAAAGTCTGATGAAAACCAAAAAAGTTTGTCCGATGGAGCGTACACATGGCCGGATGTTGCTCCAAAACAGCTAATTTGCATGTTTGTTGTCAAAAAGTATGATCGTGTGTATGGGCCTTTAGAAGGCTTTACTGTGCTATGTACTGATTCTGTTGGAGGTCTTTTTTGATTCCTTTAGGTCCTTCTCATAACCTGTATGGTTATGTTTTTTTGCCATATTATGGAGATTTTCCTTGACTTCCTGTCTCAGGACACAACAGGAAATGTTCCCTCAATTTCAACAGTGGTCACCAAGAGACAAGGAGAGGGCCAATCTTCCCAGTGGAGGGATCTATCCCTTCACCAGTCTATGCAAAACTAAAAATAAATGCTTTAGGTACATTTGGGTTCCAACTTACACACACACTAATTCCCTGTACACATGATCGGACATTCCGACAACAAAATCCATGGATTTTTTCTGACTGATGTTGGTTCAAACTTGTCTTGCATACACACGGTCACACAAAGTTGGTTGGAAATTCCAAACATCAAGAATGAGGTGACGTACAACACGTACGACGAGCCGAGAAAAATTAAGTTCAATAGCCAGTGCTGCTCTTCTGCTTGATTCCGAGCATGCGTGTAACTTTGTGCATCGGAATTGTGTACACGCGATCGGAATTTCCGAGAACGGATTTTGTTGTCAGAAAATTTGAGATCCACATCTCAAATTTTGTGTGACAGAAATTTCCGATGAAAAATGTTCGATGGAGCCTACATATGGTCTGAATTTCAGACAAAAAGCTCCCATCGAACATTTTCCATAAAAAAATCTGACCACGTGTTCGGGGCATAACACACACACAGATATGTGCATATCTGTACGTGTTATCTTAAGAAAGCACAGTGCAAATATTTACCTTTCAAACATGTTGTCTCTTAAGGTTAGTACACACTAGTAGTTTTTTTTTTATCATTCTACCCAGCAGGGCTTATCTAATAGAAACTATTAGATAAGCACCCAAACGACCACAACATACAGGGATATACAATGTAATACTGGCATATAATCACACACATAGGTTGGACTTGTGTATTTTTTCAACCTCACCTACTATGACAGCTCCAGGGGAGCAGCTGTAATAACCATGTGATTGGCTGAGAGCACTAATCAGGAGCAAATCGGCAGACCTTGTTCAGTCGTGCGATCTGCTGAGAGCCCGAGCCAGCCCCTCCCATCCCGTCAGCAACCCAGCGCTCAATTGAGCACTGGAGGGGAGAGCTGTCACATCTCTCTACTAAGAGCAGAGGTGGAGAACTGTCACGTACCTTTAAGCAGAGCCCGGAGTGCAGGGAGTGGCCTCTCGTAGACCTCTGACTCGAGAGACCCTGGTAGTGATGACAGGGGCTCAGGAGCACAGAGGGGCACAAGTGCCTGACTGGATAGCAGGTGGTAGAGGCAGAAGACCGTTGAAGGAGGAGGTGTATTGTAGTCCGGTGTCAGAATGCAGGCAAAGGTGAGATAAGGTTCAGCAGACAGCAGAAGGGTTCCTGTAGTCCAGCAACGGCATACAAGTGATTGCAGGAAGTGACAAACAACGGAGGGGTATTGTAGTCCAACAACGGATGCAGGTGCAATGGATAAGCGGAAGTGGAAGAGTCCAGTAGTCTGCAGCCAGAGGTAGAAGGCTACAAACGCAGAAGGAGTACAGCCAAATATTGCGGAGGACTGGGAGGTGTCCTGTAGTACAACAGCAAGCAACTTACAGTTGACGGATGGTGTAACAGTCCAGGTCAGGCACAGGCGGGCAGATCAGGTACAGAAACGGAATCCAGAAGAGTAGTCGGGTACAAAGCCAAAGTCGGGGGGCAGGCAGCAAACAGCAGAGTCGGGAACAAGCCGGGTTCGATACGGATCAGGATACAGGTACAGGTACAGGTTCAGGTTCAGATACGGATCACCAGGAAGCACAGGAATGCTGTTGATCAGGCAGCAAAGCAGTGAAGCATGGCTCCAGTTTAAATAGCGCTATTGGCGCCAATTTGCGTCAAACGGCCGCGCGCGCACCCGCGTGCGCGCTCCCGCACGCACGCGCACCCGCACGTGCACGCGCACGCACGCACCGCTGATCGCGGTAACGCTCCTGAAACTGGGCAAAAGATCTTCTGCGACTTTCGCCGCTCGGACGTCCGTGAGGAGGATCTCCCTGACAAGAACTGAGTGATCAGGAATGTCTGATTGCTCAGTTCTCACTACAGAGCCTGCAGGGGACGGGATCGATGCTGCACTCACCTACAGTGCCTTGAAAAAGTATTCATACCCCTTGAAATTTTCCACATTTTGTCATGTTACAACCAAAAGCGTAAATGTATTTTATTGGGATTTTATGTGATAGTCCCACACAAAGTGGCACATAATTGTGAAATGGAAGGAAAATTATAAATTATTTTCAAAATGTGTTGTCCTGTGGACAGATGCTCCTATCTGAGCTGTGGATCTCTGCAGCTCCTCCAGAGTTACCATGGGTCTCTTGGCTGCTTCTCTGATTAATGCTCTCCTTGTCTGGCCTGCCAGTTTATGTGGACGGCCATGTCTTGGTAGGTTTGCAGTTGTGCCATACTCTTTCCATTTTCGGATGATGGATTGAACAGTGCTCTGTGAGATGTTCAAAGCTTAGGATATTTTTTAATAACCTAACCCTGCTTTCAATTTCTCTACAACTGTATCCCTGACCTGTCTGGTGTGTTCCTTGGCCTTTATGATGCTGTTTGTTCACTAAAGCTCCATACACACTATTCAATTTTTTGCAAATTTTTGTCTTCAGATTTACCAAAACCATGTAGTGCAAGGGCCTGCTGATTGCATACAAATTGAAACTCCTAAGGTTTGACCTCATATTATATGGTTTTGTTAAATCTGAAAGAAAAAATCAGCAGAAAATCTGATAGTTTGTATGGGGCTTAAGGTTCTCTAACTAACCTCTGAGGGCTTCACAGAACATTTATACTGAGATTAAATTGCACACAGGTGGACTCTATTTACTAATTAAGTGACTGATGAAGGCAATTGGTTCCACTAAATTTTAGTTAGGGGTATCAGAGTAAAGGGGGCTGAATACAAATGCACGCCTCACTTTTCACATATTTATTTGTAAAACATTTGAGAACCATTTATCATTTTCCTTCCACTTCACAATTATGTGCCACTTTGTGTTGTTATATTACATAAAATCCCAATAGCACACATTTGCATTTTTGGTTACAAAATGTGGAAAATTTCAAGGGGTATGAATACTTTATCAAGGCACTGTAGGTGAGCACAAATGTTTGGGTTTTATTAAACCCTAATCTTCTCTTTTAACCGTTTGTAGGGAGGGATTATTCCCAATCACCACAAATGTAAGGAGCATTCTTCCCAGTAACCATCATACTAATGTACTGTGAGCTTTACATATAGAAATTATTAGCAGGGGTTCCTTGAGACTGGAACATTATTTCAAGGGTTCCTCCCATGTTAAAAATGGTTGAGAAAGGCTGGTCTAGAGAATTGTCTTCCTTCAAGAGAACCGGGGAGCCCCTAAACCTGGGGTGCTCTAATATGCGATTATCAGCCTCAACTAGAACTGATTACTGAGGCCGCGTACACACGGGCGGACTGTCCGCCCAACTAGGTTCGTCAAACAGTTTGACAAACAGTCCGTTCAAAATTAGCATGAACGGACTTGACCACACACGACGAACGAACAGTCCGCTGAAAACTTGCGCGATGACGTGAACGGCACGTACGACGGGACGAGAGATTCGAAGTCCTATACACTGCAATGCAACCTTCGGCGTGTAAATCCTTTCTGAGCATGCGCGGAACTTAGTTTGACGAACAAGCCTACACACGAGCGGACTGTCCGCTCAAACCAAGTTTCAGCGGACAGTCTTACGGAAATTCCGAAAAACTTTGTTCGTCAGACTGTCCGCTGAAACTGTCCGCTGAAGCCCACACACGAGCGGACTGTCCGCTGAAACACTGTTCAGCGGACAAAGTTGGGCGAACAGTCCGCCCGTGTGTACGCGGCCTGAGGATTCTCATCACATTGATGGCAAAATCAGAATATGTGGGAAGATGAGGAGCCAAGCACTGACATCCTTGAAAAAGTCAGTATTTGCATTTTAGAGCATCCAGGTTATAGAAGCCGTTGGGGTACACAAGACAAAAACTTAGCCCTTGTACACACGGTCGGAGATTCCGACGGAATGTGTCCTATCGGACCGTTTTGTCGGATATTCCGACTGTGTGTGGTCTCCATCGGACTGTGTCCGTCTGAATATCCGACGGACCAAGTTTTCCAACTTGCCGATAAAATTTTCCGACAAAATGCTCCTATCGGACATACTCCGATCATGTGTAGCCTACTCCGACGGACAAAGTGCCACGCATGCTCAGATCAAATTCCTAGACCAAAGCTATTGGCTACTAGCCTGAACGTAGTCCCGTCGTAACGAAATAACGTCATCACGTTATGTACAATTGGATTTTCTGACAATTTAGTCCGACCGTGTGTATGCAACATCACTTCCGGACCTTTTCCGGAATTAATCAGTCGGAATTACTCAGACGGATTTGGTTGTCGGAATCTCCGACCGTGTGTACAAGGGCTGATACTACCTGCATAGACCTAGAATGGTAAATTAAGTTTTATCCTACTACAGGTTTGCTTAAAAAAAGAAAACGTGAAGCACATTTAAAACATGTTCTAGGGATCGCCATAATCCATGGCTGTTTCGAAAAAAAATTATAAATATTCAAGAAACCCACTCTTGTTCTACTCCCCCCACCAAAAAAAAATGAACTCTCACTGGCACTTCTATTGCATTGGCAAATAAGCCTCTACAGATGCTGAAATTCTTTGGTGTCTACTTCTTTACTAAAATGTAATTGTTGTGTGGACATATCATTTGAAAATAATAATATAACCTGAGAATATTGATCTTCACCTTAAGGGGCCACCGGGATCCTTTGACTTCTTGTTACTCATGATGGCCGACATACGGAATGATATAGCGGAACTGCAGGACAAAGTCTTTGGGCGCCGCATGCATTCCTCTGCAGAAGAATTTCCTATACCTCAGGAGTTTTCCAACCATCATGACACAATGGACTTTGGCTCAGGAGAGGACTACAAACAAAGAACTGTGTCCAAGAATCTGCGAACAGACAAAACAAACCACCATTAACCAATCATGCGCCAGGATGAAAATAATTTTATATTGTTTCTCAATGTATAAAACAATGCACTGATAATGTAAAGAGTATCTATTTTTGACTTTTGAATTTATTTGTTATTAATGTTATTATTATTTGTATTATTATTTTGCTTCTCATTTGTACAGAAGCTTATTTTAAAGGTTAGGTCCACCAAGAACTGATATATCAGTTATTTAAGGGGGAAACCACTCTGTTGGATCATCAGCCTTCTTTTACTCTCGGCCACACTTTTGGGTATTCTCAGATTTCCTCCTTGAGGCTGCTGTGAGATTTCTTAATCTGCTTTACCTTAATGCCGCGTACACACGATCGGACTTTCCGCCAACAAAACGGTGGATTTTTGTTCGAAGGTTGTTGGCTCAAACTTGTCTTGCATACACACAGTCACACAAATGTTGGCCAACAATTCTGAACGTGGGAACGCGGTGTCGTAGAAGACGTACGACGAGCCGAGAAAAAGGAAGTTCAATAGCCAGTGCAGCTCCTTCTGCTTGATTCCGAGCATGCGTTAATTTTTGTGCGACATACTTATGTACACACGATCGGACTTTCCGCCAAAAAAGTTTTGTTGGTGGAAAATTTGAGAACCTGCTAGCAAACATTTGTTGGCGGAAAGTCCGACAGCAAATGTTCGATGGAGCATACACACGGTCGGACTTTCCAACAAGCTCACATCCAACATTTCCTGTCGGAAAATCCAGCCATGTTTACGCGGCATTAGAAATTGTTTCATGCTTTGGCACTTTGCAGTGCCATTCATTTTGAATAGCACCCCAAAAAACAAAGGCATTGCACATGCATTGCAATGTGCAGAAATGCACCTTAGTGCATTGCAATGTGCAGAAATGCACCTTAGTGCATTGCAGCAAAATGAGATGAGAGAAGTCCAATAATTGAGATGTTTTTGTGCATTGGAAGCCACGACACACATTAAGGCACTGCACAAATGTAAATTGGTCCTAAGTGGAGAATAGGGCAGGGAGAGCATCATATATGTGACTAGTAAATGTGGCCAGGCTATAAACACTAAAGAGTTTACATATTCTTAACAATTAGCAAATGAGCTTTAAAACAAGATCTCACTCACCTCAGTGACTGCAGGCACATTAAAGCAATTTATCCTCAAAGTTCCATCCAAAACCTTCCCTCATCAGCTTACCCTGTTCTCTCTCCCAGAGCTCCTACTATGGGGGAGATTTTCTAAAACTGGTGCCCATATAATATAGTGCTGCTGTGCATAGTTACCAATCAGCTTCTAACTTCAGCTTGTTCAATTGAACTTTGACAACAAAACCTAGAAGCTGATTGGTTACTCTGCACAGCTGCAACAGATTCTGTGGGCACCCATCTTAGAAAATCTCCCTCTATGTGTTTACAATGGAGAATAGAAGAATAGAAGGCTGATGAGTCACTGCTGGAAGGTGAGCTGAGCTGTTAAGTCACTGCTGGGAGGGTAAAGCAGGATGAAGTGAGCTGCAGAGCCCCTAATGGGAGGGGTGTGAAGGGGAAGAGCTGCTCAGTCGCTGATGGGAGGGAGAAGAACTATTAGGAGAACCACTTCAGTGTTTCTGAGGACAAATGCTTTATGGTGCCTAAAACTATGGAGGTTAGTTAGGGCTTGTTTTAAAGCAGTGGTCTCCAAACTGCAACCCTTTGCTTGCCTTTACCTGACTCTTGGGGCATTTTCCTCTCAGTGATGCAAAACACTATTCCTTCCACTGACACCAACAATGGGTCATAATTCCTGTTACTGGCATCAACAACAGGGCACTATTTCTCCCATTGACACCAAAGATGGTGCACCATTCCTCCCGCTGGGACCAACGATGGTGTGTTATTCCTCCTACTGACATCAACAATTGTATTCCTCTTACTGACACCAATGATGGGGCACTATTTCCTTCCACTGACTCCAGGACAATTTCTACTCCCAATGGCCACAGTTTGGCCTACTAAAGTCCTTAGAAAGTTTGGAGACCCCTGTTTTAAATAATTTTTACTGCTTGTTATGAACATGTAAATACCCAAATGTCCATAGCCTGGCCACTAGTTCTTTATAAGATGAACAAGGTAGCTGCCAAGGAGGGAAAAGATTAGCAGGGATCTCAGCCATTAGTTCTCTCCCCCAGGTTGGCTGAAAGACACAAAAAGTTGGCAGTTGGTTCAACTTTTGGTATCCACCTAGAACTTACCATCAACTTGAGGTTGATTTACACCTTGAGAGAAGCAATTTTTAAAGGAGGTTAACTGGAGATTAAACTTGTTACATTCTCAATCAAAAACATTCACACTTGGCTCATAGAACATACGTAAAAATGGTATTCCATCTACTTGCATCTGTAATTTATTGGTTTATATTGTCCTACAACTTTTTTTTCTTTTTTAAACAAAGGCTTCAATATCATCTAGACTGAACTGTGTATTTTTTTTTCCTTGAGCTCATTGTTGAATTTCTCCTTTCTACTCGTATGGAATTTTATGCTGTGTGAAAATACAGTGGAAATACAGAACTATCCATAAGCATTACAAAAAGCTCTGGTGAAACCATAATGAAAGCTGAGTTTCTTGCAGAGCATTCAGAATGAAATCTGAGGATGAATATGAGATGTGAGCCTAAATGTGAAATTTTTATGCAATCGATAATTTAAAAAATAATATTACAAAATATAATACTACCTTTTGGTGTGTGTTAATGTATAATGGAAACCTGCTATAATTGGAATATAGGAATTTTAAAATAAGGTGACCAAATTTTCTTAATTTTTGGGTTCACTCCTCATTTAGTCAAGGCTGTCCCTGGGTAAAGAAAAAAAAAGTTTTGTTTTAGATATACCGTAGGAAGACAAATTATGAACCTATGTTGGGTTTGATTGCTATCCAGTGCTCTGTTGGAGAGATTTCCTCTCAGTTTCTGTCTTTGTGACAATGGTTTTACCAGACAGGAAGTGAGGAGAAGTCTTCAACAGGGATATAGGTGTAGCGATATCCCCGCAAGGGCTGCTGGATTTTGATTTCCCAAGGAAACCGTCAAATAACTTGTTTTTGCTGTTTTATTGGGGAAAACAACTTGGATAGGGTATGGGGTTTTATGGGATGCCTAACTCAACTTGAGGAACAATGATGAAGGCAACTTCCTTCTGTGTGTGATCCAAAAAAATTAATTTTAGCAAAATCTCCACTGGCAGACCACCTGGCTGCTTAGTCAAATGTCCCAGGACAAGAGATTGAGTCACAGCTTGTTAGCACAGTCCCAGAAAAGCTTGCTCGATATTACAACCAACAACTTTAACCCTTTTTGGCCCTGGGTATGTAGAAGTACTCATACTGTCCCTGGAAATCCTGGTGCTTCAGAAGAGACAACTGTTCAGGCCTCCTGCTGTACAGGTCCTTCTTCGCAAGCCAGGGTGTCTCCCAACTGAGACCATGGGATAGTATAGATCCCTCTGTCCTTCTTCCTTTCTCAGTTCTCAGCCTGGAGCCAGAGGTTCCCTCCCAGGCCACATAACACAGCTTCCTCACTCCATCTTCCACCCGACTCCCCTTGGCTGGTAAGGCTCCACAATATTTATGTGCTGATCCAGCCACCCTGCCAGGCCTTCTTCCTGGGGATTGGCCAGATTCCCACAAACATGCAGATCAGCACCTCCTGGCCTCCACTCACTAGCTTCTAGAAACTTCTCCAAGCTTCTAGAACCAGGGGGAGATACCAGAAGCCTGAACTGTAGAGCCCTCCAGCCTGACCTACAGTAACCCGACCCAATTAACAGACACAACTACTATGAGTCACAAAAACATATTTACCTACATGAATCTAGCACTAGAGGATGCTACATAAACAACAAAAAAAGAAGCTGACTAGGGTGCTAGCCTTAGTCTTTAAAAAAAATAAAAAATCCATGACATTTTGATAGGAAGTGACAAATAACTAACCTTCCTCACTCTATCCAAAAACAACAAAAAAAGTTTTGTTCTGGAATGCACTTTAAAAATGTTCTTTTTCTGAACACACCTGTTTCACACACATGATTTTAACATTCAGTAATGCAAAAATCCCCAAAGCTTTGTTTCACAGTCTTGCACTACATACACCTTTTTTTGATTATTACCATGTTTGGAGCATACATAAAAATCATTGCCACCTGAAGCTTATTTATTTTTTAACAGCATATTCTTTTTCTTCAACAAAAAAGGATTCAGTATCAGTTCAGGGCCTTGTTATTGTTGGAATACCCTGAAAGAAAATAACAATCTGGTGTATTTAAGTATTTATTCCTTTATGCCCGTGTCAGCTGGCTTTGGGTTTGTGTTGATGGGCAAATGCAGTTTGCTTCCAGCCACATTCAGCTTACATTTGAGATTGGATGAAGATGGTTCTGCGTTCATTGGCAGATACATTTGATCTGCAATATTCTCTCTTCTGATTTGCAGTTAAATTCTTCAAATTTACAGTTGACCTCCTTCTGGTCTGCAGGTTACCTCCTGTCGGCCTGCAGGGGACCTCCTTATAAGCTGCATTAACTTGCTTTGAGTTGTTTGTGCATCCCCATGGAGAGAGCAGAAGTTTTGATCTGAAATACAGCATTCATTCTGGTCTTGGCATGGTGGCAGAATGTATGTAAATTTTCCTAAAGTTTAAAGCTGATTACCTGCTTTTGGCCTGCAGTTGACCTCTTTCTTGCCTGCAGTTGACCTTCTTGTAAGCTGCATCATCCTGTTTTGATTGATTGTGCATCTCCATAGAGAAAGAAGCAGTTTTGCCGTGAAGTATAGCATTCATTAAGGTCTTGGCATAGTGGCAGAATTTATGTAATAATAAAGGTGAAATAGCCAAGCTAGATGTGTAACAACATAAAATGATGTAAAAAGTGGTACGAGCAGCGACTCATCTATGAGATATCAGCACAGTCTCAATATTGTATAACTTATACCAAGTTGTGCTAGTTAAATAAAATAAAAATAGAAATAGAAAGTCCGCAAGTGACAAATACCGATGTTCTTGGTGAGTATCACTACCATCCACCACCTTGAGTTGTGATTCTGTGCATCAACACCACCACCAAAGACTGAAAGGCTCGCTTACCAGCTCACACGGACCTCTCACCACAAGAACCAAAAACTGCTTGTGGCTCCACACCCACCCAAGGCCTTTTAGAACTTTAGAAGGTCTTCAAGCAGTGACATACCAACCTGACACGGTTGTCATTGAAATTCCCCAAAATACAAAAGGCTCCACATAGTAGGAAATCATAAAAACATTTATTGCACTTAAGCTAAAAGTTGTACTTACATCAAGGATGCATATATAATGCCTTTAAATGTATACTTTGGCCGGCACACATACAAAAACCTATTCTTTGGGGACTCGAGGGTTACAGTGACGGTTATGGGCGGAGCGATGCGCTGATATCGCCGTAACCCTCGAGTCACGGAAGGATGGATTTTTGTATGTGTATCGGCCAATACATACTTTTAAAGGCGTTATATATGAATCCTTGATGTAAGTGCAACTTTT
Source organism: Lithobates pipiens (assembly GCF_037356315.1). NCBI lineage: Eukaryota > Metazoa > Chordata > Amphibia > Anura > Ranidae > Lithobates > Lithobates pipiens. Next base: position 236,626,143 of record NW_027507790.1, read on the forward strand.
AGCTTATGTGCAATAAATGTATTTAAGATTTCTCATTATGTGGAGCCTTTTGTATTTTGGGGAGTTTCAATGACAACCATGTCGGGAAAATTGGTATGTCAATGCTTGAAGATCCTCTGAAGTTCTAAAAGGCCCTGGCTGGGTGTGGAGCCACAAGCCTTTTTGACCTCTTGTGGTAAGAGGTCCATGTGAGACTTTATGTAATGTTTCAAAAATTTAAAAGTGGAACTAAAACCTTGTATTTGTTACAGCCACAGATGGTGCCATCTTAGCGTTTATTTGGATCTGCATTTGCCATGAGTGCTGCAAATATGATCAGCTATGATAGCAGCCTTCTGAGGGCTTGAACTTTGGTTGAGAGTTGACATAAGCATATTGGCATCTGTGATTGATCTTTGACATTCCTTTAATGTAAATAGTCAAATCAGTGGTACTAGTTTCACTTTAAAGCTCAAGTCCCATTTGTTTTGGATAGAGTGGGGAAGGATATGAGCCTTTGTTGTATTCTTAATGCTGCCTGCGTCTCTAATGGAATTAGGGAATTGATGGAAAATCCTCTCACCTTTTCAGTAGAGTGGGGACAGGGTGGAACTTCCAACAATGTTTTTATAGCTATCGGTCTCTTCCTGTCCAAGTGACATTCACCCATTTTGTATGGGCATCACAATGACAGAACATTGGGGAGAATCTCCTCAATGGGGTTTCATACAGAAATAAGAACCTTACAGAACTTGTCAATATTCCCCACTGTATTAAAAACTATTAATGCTACAAAATAACCAGTCCTATAGGGGTCAAAATTTAGTGTGTATGCAGATTTATGATGATACTGGAAGAGTACACAAGTATATGGCATGCATGCCGGGTTCCATGAGGAAAAACGTGCTTACAGGTGGGTACAATGTCGGTTTGGGAGTACATTAGTCTTATGTGCATGTGGTTTGTTAATATGTCCTAGATCATCTCTTAGTTCTGGATAGTATGGAGAGGGGTTAGAACCCCCTCAGTTTTTTTTATTGTTGTCTGTGTCCACATTAGGCAAATGTACACTATCTGCTCATCCTCTGACCATTGGCACCAAGGCTCAAAGTGAGGAAAGATCCAAAATTTTTAGCTGCCACCAGAAGAGGAATAGAGAGAAAATCTTCCAGTGGGGACACTTATTCGGGTGACAACTGTCTCAGTGGCATGTCCTTCACCTTGTGTTTACAGGAGAGGAAGTAAAGGGAAATCTCCGAAATAGGACACAGCTGGCAAAAACAAACTGACACCATTCTCTTTTCTACCCAAAATGGAAAGAAAAATGTTTTGGCGTTACAGTGCTTACTTTAATGAGAACCCATCAGGTCTCAAAAACTGAATATTCTTATAGTACCAATTACCTTTTGTTCATTTCAAAAGCAACAACTGTGTCTTTGTGTAGTCTAATGCTGTATACAGCACCTCAACTTAAGATCACATCAGCACCATGACAAGCAGTGTGAATAGCTCTTCTCCCAACATTCAACAGTCCATCAATAAAGTCTCAAGGTCAGTAGCAGTTGTAAAACTTAACCACTGAATGTTGGGTCCGAGGCTTAGTTACAATTGTACAGCTTGGGCCTGGAATTCAGGACACAGCTATTGTTATGAACATTGTAAGTACTTAAAGTAGAAGTTCAGCCAAAAACTAACTCTACATCTACTGGCAGCCACATTCTAAGACTAATCTATCTAACCATGTAAAGCAATAATTGTTATACCTACCTTTTCTGAAGCTGATCCAGTCCGGTCTGTGTGCAGGAGACAGATGACTGTGCCTGGGAAGTGATGCCACTCATAGACTTACTATGGGTCTTCCAACTGCACACACCTACAGAGAGAATCCCACCGCTGACAGCTGTGGGACCAGACCGGAACAGCTGCAGAAAAGGTATGTATAGTAATTTTTGTTTTACAGGGTTAGATAGATTAGTCTTATGCCACGTACACATGATTGGAATTTCGGCCAGCAAAAGACAGATGAGAGCTTTTCATCGGAAAATGTGACCGTGTGTAGGCTCCAACGGAATTTAGCTGTCCGAATTCCCGCCAGCAACAATTTGAGAGCAATTTTTCAGATGGAAATTCCGATCGTGTGTATGCAATTCCGATGTGCAAAAACTCACGCATGCTCAGATTCAACTACAAGATGGATTCTATTGGCTACTGGGTATTGAACTTCCTTTTTCTAGTCCTGTCATACATGTACGTCACCGCGTTCTTGATGGTCGGAATTTGGTGTGACTGTGTGTATGCAAGACAGCTTGAGCGAAATCCTGTCGGAATTCCATCGGAAAAACCACCAGAGCTTTTTCCGACCAAAATTCCAATCATGTGCCTGCCAGTAGATTTATAGTTAGTTTTTGGCTGAGCTTCTACTTTAATGTATGCAAGACTTTTTTTCAGAGGGAATGTGGGGAACGCCGTTCCAGCACTGAATGTATGTAATGGCAGGGGTTACTGGGTTGTGCTGGAGGGTCTATTGCTGCTGGCTGCTGGGGGATCTATTTTTGCTGAAGGGGGTCTCTTTTTGTGTGGTAATCTATTGTTGCTGGGGAGGTCTATTGTTGCTGGAGGGTCAATTGTTGCTGGAAGGGATCTACTGTTGAGGGAGGTGTCTATTATGGCTGGCTGCTAGGAAATTTGTTGTCGCTACCATGGGTCTGTTGTTGCTGCGGGTCTATTTTACTACTTTTCTTATCATTGCCAAATTCCATACAAATTTACTTAGCACCGCAAAATTATACCTGGCTCTGTGATCTTTGAAAGGGGTGGCCCTGGGGGGTGAGTAGGGGGTAGAACTAAGGAAAGGTGCTCAGAGGTGGGTAGGGGCAGAAACCAAGGCTGACTCAGGAGGGAGGAGTTCCTGCACCTGAATATATGTACCGAAACAGTATTGATGGCTTTAATGTAAATGTTCAACTCTTGGGAAGAAAGAGGCAAGCCTTTCAAAGTTAGCAAGTGACGTCTTCATGGACAATTGCAGCTGACGTTATAAGTAACTCCACTCAACTCCACTCTTGATCTGCTAAAGACTGCATAACTGACATAGGTGAAACACTTCAGTATATGGATCAGTCTAAGCCCTTGTACACACGGTCGGACATTCCGATGGACAATGTCCGATAGGACCGCGCTGTCGGATAATCCGACAGTGTGTGGGCTCCATCGGACTGTTTCCGTCGGAGTATCCGACGGACCAAGTTTTCCAGCTGGGCTATAAAATTTTCTGACAACATGATCCGATCGGACTTTGTCCGATTATGTGTATAGAATTCCGATTGGACAAAGTGCCACGCATGTTCAGATCAAATTCCTAAACCAAAGCTATTGGCTACTAGCCTGAACGTAGTCCGGTCCTAACGAAATTACGTCATCACGTTAAGTACGATCGGATTTTCTGACAACTTTGTCCGACCGTGTGTATGCAACAGTTTCGGACAAAATCCGTCGGACAAAATCCGACGGATTTGGTTGTCGGAATGTCCGACCGTGTGTACAAGGGCTTAGAACTGCAGCTGCTGCTAACCACCTTCAATTTAAGAGCTACTGAGGAGAGCCACACTTAATGCCACAAAATGCTCCAACATGGACTTAATGCAAAAACATACAAATGTTTTTCTAGAGCCCACCTCTTATGGGAATCCAGGAGTTGTCTATATTTTTGTTGAAGCTGATTTAACAATTTAGTGGCTTCTCTCCCATACCCCTGTGCTAAATGACCAAGAACATTCCACAGATTGTGATCTAGGTTAATGGTTTTAAAGAGAGCATAGTAATTTACGCCAAGCATCACAACTTAGCGTGGCAGTTCAAGGCAAATGTGTAACTTCCAGAGAACTGTGTTGCATCACTTTTACATTCCTGTAGTCCAAAGGTTGATGGTTCCTTGGAACATTTTGATCTCAATGCTTCTGTCCAACTCTGCTTCACAAAACTAAACCATCATACATCTGGGAATTTTCAGAAGTGCAATCCCCCTTCACCTCCATCCCATAATCTTCCTACAATGGATTGCGTGTTCTTCCAGATTGTCATGAATCAGAAGAAACTGACCTCCTCCTTAAATAGCCTAACCTGACTGTTCTTAGATACTATCATTTTCCTGGCTTGTGTGCCTGGCTTATGGTCTGTGGTGATGTGGTTTTGGACTTGTTATCAGGTTTTTTTGTAAGGCTTTTTTTTTTTAGCTCTTTCGTCATTTGTTTGGACCTGTACAGTGTCCACCCTAAATACCTGAACGGGACTCTCCACTACAATTCCGTATCAGTGTATTAGTCATTAAGAGGTCGGGACAAGTAGAGTTTCGCAGAGACATGTTTGTTTTTTGTTTCTGCATTTAAAGCGAGAGTCCGCCGGGACTCGGCGTTTTTTTTTTTTTTTTTAAAGCCAGCAGCTACAAATACTGCAGCTGCTGACTTTTAAAATAGTGACACTTACCTGTCCAGCGCGCCCGCGATGTCGGCACCCGAAGCCGATCTCTCGATCATCTCTCGGGTGCTGCCGCCGCCATCTTGGGTATGGGAATCAGGAAGTGGAGCCTTTCGGCTTCATTTCCCGGTTCCCTACTGCGCATGCGTGAGTCGCGCTGCGCAATAAGGATGGTCCCCGCTGTCTCTGGGATCCTTGTGTTTCCCAGCAGGCAGCGGGGGACTTTCGGAAAGGGGTGTAACCTACGCCCCTTTCCACAGAGAGCTATCCCGGAAGTGGGTGCAGATACCTGTACTGTACAGGTACCTGCACCCCCCTCCCCCCTGAAAGGTGCCAATTGTGGCGCCGGAGGGGGGGAGGGTTCCGATGAGCGGAAGGTCCACTTTAGGGTGGACCTCCGCTTTAATGTTTTTGGCTTCGCTAAAATGTTGTGCGGCCAAACTATATAGCAGTGGCATAAATCTGGTTCTGGTATACTTGTCATTGTCTACTGTAACTTACACATTTTAGAAAAAAAAAATTTTGAATAGATTTCACAGGCAGTTTTCTATTTCCAATAATCAGTAAGCAAATTTAGAGAACAACTTTAGATTTAGAAGTAAAATCAGGGCTGGACTTACTTTAACTGATGTGGTGACATTGATAGAGTTGTGCCAGCATAATCTGTAAGCCACTCTGCCACTGTGGCAGATGGGACTTGTAGTTTTCCGACTCACAGGTCCCTGTGAAGGACTCTGTGAATGAATGGTGCTGAATTCAAACAATACTAGGATGCTCCAGGGAAAAGCACCTATGATTCAAGTACATGGGTAGGGGGTGTAATATGAAACATGGTCGTAAAGGTGGATTATGCCTTTTTCTATTGGTCAAAAACTCTATATCTTAATCTGTTCTATGTGCACTATATTACCAAAAGTATTGGGACGCCCGCCTTTACATGCATATGAACTTTAATGGCATCCCAGTCTTTATGCATAGGAACTTGACTGCACAGAGTCCTGACCTCAACCTCATAGAGCACCTTTGGGATGAATTACAGCAGAGACTGCAAGTCAGGACTTCTTGTCCAATATCAAAGCCTGACCTCACAAATGCGCTTCTGGAAGAATGGTCAAATATTATTATTATTATTATACAGGATTTATATAGCGCCGACAGTTTACGCATCACTTTACAACATTAGGGTAGACATTACAATACACTACAATTCAAGACATGGGGAATCAGAGGTCCCTGCTCGCGCAAGCTTACAATCTAGGAGGGAGGGTCAAGTTATACAAAGTGTAATAGCTGTGGGGGATGAGCTAATGGAAAAATAGTGCAGTTGTTAGATGGAGGCAGGAGGATAGGCTTCTCTGAAGAGGAAAGTTTTCAGGGATCGCCTAAAAGTGGATACATTTGGAGACATTCTGACAGATTGGGGTAGTGAATTCCAGAGGATGGGCGAGGCTCGGGAGAAGTCCCGGAGGCGGATATGGGAGGAGGTGATGAGGGAGCTAGAGAGCAGGAGATCTTGGGAGGAACGAAGTGGGCGATTAGGTTGGTATTTTGAGACAAGGCTAGTGATGTAGCTGGGGGCAGAGTTCTGGATGGCTTTGTAAGTAAGTGTTAGTATTTTGAATTTAATTCGTTGGGCAAGTGGCAGCCAATGGAGGGATTGGCAGAGAGGGGTAGCAGACACTGTGCGGTTTGTAAGGTGTATGAGTCTGGCAGCAGCATCCATGATGGATTGAGCCAAATATTCCCATAGACACACTCCTAAACCTTGTAAACCCCAGTCTTAGTCCGTAGGAACTTGACTGGCCTGCACAGAGTCCTGACCTCAACCTGATAGAACACCTTTTGGATGAATTAGAGCGGAGACTGCGAGCCAGGCCTTCTTGTCCAACATCAAAGCCTGACCTCACAAATGCGCTTCTGGAAGAATGATCAAACATTCCCATAGACACACTCCTAAACCTTGTGGACAGCCTTCCCGGAAGAGTTGAAGCTGTTATAGCTGCAAAGGGTGGGCCAACTCAATATTGAACCCTACAGACTAAGACTGGGATGCCATTAAAGTTCATGTGTGTGTAAAGGCAGGCGTCACAATACTTTTGGTAATATAGTATATATATATATATATATATATATATATAGTGTATATCTGCTTTTAACCTGCACATTTTCAAATGTGCTGAAGACTGCAGGTGCACAGCTTCATGTCACATGGCCCTGTGCTATGTAACTTAGCCCTTCTCTCTGTCTATGAGTGGCAGTAAGGAGCCTAAAATAGATGATAGAGAGAATACCTGCACAATTACATAGCTGTAGTCGGTCAGACTTTGCGGTTTTTATTTCAGCTGTGACTAAAAGTTACAACGTTTTCATTAAAATGATAAAAATGTCAGTTTACTGTTCCATCTAATGAGCTAATCCATTTTTCAGATTAAAGTTCAAGATCAAGTAGGTCAATTTGCAAATAATTCCCACCATCTAGACCTCGTCTGCTTTAGAACATTTTTTTGATGTATTCAATGGTTATACCAGCCTGCTAAAATAGGCACTCAGGCTTCTCTCTCCATAGGAGTAAGGATGCCAATGAAGAGGTTTCCATTGATATGGCTAATTACGCTCTTCATCTCCAAACAGTTGCTTCAAGAGGGGGCTAAACCAAACAGGGACCCCTTTGAGCACCCCAGCTTAATGGTTATTAAATTCTTGTGCACCAACAAATGTTTCAGGATGTGGTACGGAATTGGAAGGGTTTGTGCTGCCTTCCTGGTGCACTGCTATAAGGGTAATTTGGAACTATTATTAGCCCTAAAGACCCCTAACTAATTCACTCTGAAAACATAAACCCCTCTCCCCCAACTTTGCTTTGTGACATTGATCAGATTTGATCAGATTGATCAGATTTGTCATATTCTTCCCTTTGTTAAGGCTGTGCAGGGCCGTCTTTAACATTGATTGGACCCTGGGCAAACATTTTCTTGGGCCCTCCCAAATCCACTTGTCAACTATTTACAGGCATTGTAGGCTCAAGGGGCAGCTGCTTTGGACCCCACAACAATGACTTGGCCCGGAGCAGCTTCCCCTTTTGCCCTGCCTTAAAGACAGCCCCGAGGCTGTGTAAGGTTACTGTTTTCTGAAATTGCCTAATCATTTAAGGTCCATCCACACTGATCCTTTGCAGGGAAATGCTCATTTTACTGCTTGTTATGACAACATACAAATTTCAGATCTGGGGGTCTGGATGCTGAAGCTACAGAGAGCTGAGGGGCTGTCTTCTGAAGATCTGGTCTGGTATCACTGGAGAAAAGTGTTGCTTGGAAGTTGGAAACCTACTGTCCCTAGAAATTTTTGTAATTACAGACTGCTATGAGAGATCTTAGAGACTGCTGCCACCCCTCTTGCAATAGAGAGTCAGCTGGGGACTTCAGCTGGTGTCCCAAAGAGCTTAGTCCAGTGATGGTGAACCTTGGCACCCCAGATGTTTTGGAACTACATTTCCCATGATGCTCCACTACACTGCAGTGTATATGAGCATCATGGGAAATGTACCGTATATACTCGAGTATAGGCCGACCCGAATATAAGCCGAGGCCCCCAATTTACCCCCAAAAAACTGGAAAACTTATTGACTCGTGTATAAGCCGAGGGTGAGACATGGCTGTCCATCCCTGTGTGTCCGTCCATCCCTGTGTGTGTGTCCGTCCATCCATCCCTGTGTGTGTGTCCATCCATCCATCCATCCATCCATCCCTGTGTGTGTGTCCGTCCATCCATCCCTGTGTGTGTATCCATCCATCCATCCATCCCTGTGTGTGTGTGTGTGTGTGTGTATTCATCCATCCATCCATCCCTGTGTGTGTGTGTGTGTGTGTGTGTGTGTATCCATCCATCCATCCATCCATCCCTGTGTGTGTGTGTGTGTGTGTGTGTGTGTGTGTGTGTGTGTGTGTGTGTGTGTGTGTGTCCGTGCAGCCTTGTGTGTGTGTCCAGCCTACCTGTGTCCCAAGCCTCCGTCCCGAGCCGCCGTCGTCCCGAGCCTCCTCTGTCCCGTGCCTCCTCTGTCCCGTGCCTCCTCTGTCCCGTGCCTCCTCTGTCCCGTGCCTCCTCCGTCCCGTGCCTCCTCCGTCCCGTGTCGTGCCGATGGATCGCCGCTCCAGGATCGCCGCTCTTCTCGGCGGCCATTCTACAATTCAAAAGCCGCGCCTCCGTCCTCCGCCTGTGATAGGCGGAACACTCAATTTCCCAGCAGCCTGTGTTCCGCCTATCACGGACATCCTCTCATACTCGTCCGTAGTATGAGAATGAACGGATGTCCGTGATAGGCGGAACACTGACTGCTGGGAAATTCAGTGTTCCGCCTATCACAGGCGGAGGCGGAGAAGGAGGCGCGGCTTTTGAATTTTAATGTCCGCCGTCTGTCTGCTCGATACGCTGATCGAGCAGTCAGACAGCGGTGACTCGAGTATAAGCCGAGGGGGCACTTTCAGCCTCAAAAAAGAGGCTGAAAATCTCGGCTTATACTCGAGTATATACGGTAGTTCCAAAACATCTGGGGTGCCAAGGTTCGCCATCACTGGCTTAGTCTGTCTGATTCTACATAATGGGGCAGGGGCAGATCTTGTGGCTCTAAAGAAAGGAGTCTGCGTTTAAGTGTTTCCACTACAAAGCTAAGTTTGCTATAAGCAAGAGCGCCTCCTTCAGTTTTTCAGAAAGAAGTTCATTGTCCTCCATCTGTACATAGTTCTGTTTTTGGAGTACCTCACTAAGCTCCCTCAACCCTATCCATGATATCCAAAAATAAAAAACAACACTCCTAGACTGGTTATTGAGGAAAAGAGTGGCTGAGATTGTGTGCCTGGCTGCGGGGCAATACACTTTGCATTGATTCAGAAAATGCAAAGCATTCTTTGAATGACACTCATGCCAAGCAACCAACCTTTTTGTGTTCAGAATGTATTAGGCCATCTGCTGAGCACAGGACCCAAAAGCAAGTAGCGATCCCTGGAATAGCGGTGTCTACTTCGGTAATACCTAGGCTCCAGGGGAATCGGGTAGGTATGGTGTATGCATTGTTAAATTGGTCCAAGCTGGACCAGTTTAACTATGTATAAAATATCCATACCTGGAATTAATTTTTAAAAATAATTTTAGAGTTTCAACACCTTCCTGACCGCGCTATAGCCAAAAGACAGCTACAGGGTGGTCGTCCAGTTCTGGAAGGGAAGCCATGGACATCCTCCCGAAACCTTGCATCCCGGCGTGACCCCTGCAGCATGCATCAGGCATTCTCTGCATCCCAATTGGTTCAATCACAGCTGATCACATGTAAACAAACTTGCTGGTTATCAGCAGTCCTTTGCTCCCACGCCGTGTCTGTGGAAGGAGAGGAGAGTTGTTAATCAGTGCAGCCCCATCAGTGCAGCTTATCAGTGTCGCCTATCAGTGCCTCCTCATCAGTGCCACCTAGCAGTGCACATCAGTGTGGCCCAGCCTTTCTCAACCTTTTCAACACAGAGGAACCCTTGAAATAGTTCTCCAGTCTTGGGGAACCCCTACTAAAAATTAGAAATCTACAACTCGTGATACAATAGTGTGATGGTCAGTGGGAAGAATGGTCCTTACACTTGTGGTCATTGGGAAGAATTACCTCCTTACAGATAGTTAAAAAGATCAATGGTGTGGGTGGGAACTTATCTGAGAGGCAGAAATTGCCCAATGCTGAAGGAACCCCTAGAAACCTCTGGAGGAACCCTAGGGTTTCACGGAACCCTGGTTGACAATCACTGGTGTAGCCTATCACTGCTCCCTAATCAGTGTCCATTTTTGCAGCCTCATCAGCACACATTATAAGTAAAATTACTTATTTGCACAAATTTATAACAGAAACAAAGAAAAAACTTTTTTCTTCTTCTTTTTTTTTCAATGTTTTGGTCTGTTTTGTTTGTTTGAAAAAAAAAAAACAGTGATGATTAGATGCCACCAAAAGAAAGCTCCATCTGTCTTTAAAAAAAATGATAAACAATTCATATGGATACAGTGTAGCATGACCGCGCAATTGTCATTTAAAGTGCAACAGCACTGAAAGCTGACATTTGACCTGGTGCTGGGCAGGAAGGGGGTGAAAGTGTCCAGTATTGAAGTGGTTAAGGTGCCTAAATGCAGTGTCCTTAATGCAAGGGACAGCGTATAGCCAACACTTTCATTATTTCTGCTTCTTCAATTGTTATTTCCTTTCCTGGTCTCCTCCTGGCTAACATCTAGTCACCCACTGAGTGATGCAAGGCAGAGAAGCGTTTTTCCTCAGTTAATAATTATGAGTCATATATTAAGGGAGGAATATATTACAAGCACAACCCGACAATTTTATGGGAAAGAAATCATATTCTTTAAACTTAATAGAATGTTTTTTTTTCCATTTCCAGTAATTGTTCTTACTCCTTTATTGGAATTTTTTAATTTTTTTTACAAAGTTTGGCTTTGGTGTGTTTTCCGTGGAAATGGGTGAACATCTTGTCATCCTCTGACAGCCCATTCTCATATTAGTAACACACCAAACTCATTGAATCCTTGTCCAAACAAGGCCAGTAATCCATTCCGTATGTTTATCTTTCACTTTACACAGATCAACAACACATTTCACTGCTGATGTTCTATCGATCTGCCTGACACGACATACAAAAGCATTTGTCAACCTTCGACATGCATGTGTTTGTAATGTAACATTTGTGAACCTGCAAGAAAAAATGTGGCGCAGGTAAAATTGGTTTCAGACCTTGCGAGCAGGAGAGACGGCTGGGATACATTTCCAAAAAAAATAAAAGTATTTGTTTCTGCAGATATTATGCTTGGAAAAACAAGTGTTGTAAGTCTCACACTCAATAATAAAGAATATGTGGAACCTTGATTAGATAAGTTCACAGTGATAATGCATCAATAATGAAAGGCAAATAAACATGAAATCCATAAGTTATAGAAATCCAATGCGTAGTGAGTCCAAAAAATGTAAATGAATAGAGGCCTAGTGTTTATAATGTCCATTTGACATCAAAAGTAAAAATAACTCATGAAGAGGGTTTTCCAAGTAGATAATCCACCACCAATTAGATTTATGCCATGTACACACGATCAGACTATCCGGCGGACCAGAGTCCGTGGGACAATCCGCCTGTGTGTGGGCTCCGGCGGACTTTTTCTTTCCAAAAGTCCGGCGGACTTAGAAAGAAGTTTTGACTCAAAATTGTCCGCAGGACTTGGCAGTCGCCGGACAATTCGTCCATCTGTGTGCTAGTCCACCGGACTTTTGAAATGCACGGACTTGCCCACACACGGAGAAAAGTTCGTTAATTTTGAACGCAGCTCCAGGTAGACGGGACTAGCGAGGGAGGTCAATGTCGCCACATCCATCGGTGAGTTTGACACCTCACCTGGTATGGATTAAAGGGGAAGCCCTAAGCCGAAAAAACGGTGTGGGGGTCCCCCCAAGCCCATATCAGACCCTTATCCGAGCACGTAGCTTGGCCGGTCTGGAAAGGGGGTGGGGATGAGCGAGCACCCCCCCTCCTGAGCCGTACCAGGCCATGTGCCCTCAACATGGGGGGGTTCTTTGGGGAAGGGGGGCCCTGCGGCTCCCCACCCCAAAGTACCTTGTCCCCATGTTGATGAGGACAAGGGCCTCTTCCCAACAACCCTGGCGGTTGGTTGTCGGGCTCTGCGGGCGGGGGGCTTATGGGAATCTGGGAGCCCCCTTTAATAAGGGGGCCCCCAGATACCGAGCCCCCACCCTATGTGAATGAGTATTGGGGTACCATGTACCCCTACCCATTCACCTGGTGAAAAAAAGTGTAAAGAAAAAAACACAACACATGTTTTTAAAATAATTTATTTCACAGCTCCGGTGGTCTTCCGTCTTGGGAGATCTTCTCGCCGGACTCCTCCGCTATCTTCTGCTAGCTCTTTTACTAGCGGAGGAGCCCGGCTTTCTTCTTCGACGTTGCCACCGCCTGTCACGTACCTTATAGTAGCGAGCCCGGGTTGCGGAGAGAGGCCTACCTTACGACTCCCACTACCGGTCTCCTGATAATGTAACAGGGAACACAGGAGTAAGGAGGGGTACAGGTGCCTGGCAGGATCAACAGATGAAAGGGATGAATTGGTGAGGTTCAGTTTTGCAGACTGGAGCACAACAGCAGGGGGAAAAGTCCAGTGGAGCAGGTAATCACAGCGGAAGGATCAGCAGGTGACTTATAGCAGATGACACAGTTCAGTAAAGCAAGTAACCACAGCGGATGGATCAGCTCAGTAAAGCAGGTAACTTATAGCAGATGACACAGTTCCATAAAGCAGGCAACTTGCAGCAGATGAAACAGTTCAAACAAGCAGGCAATTTGCAGCAGATGAAACAATTCAGTAAAGCAGGTTCACCTTAGCAGATGGATTGTCAGAGCAGGCTGGGTCAGATATCAGACTGGAAGCGAAGTACAATGGAACAGGCAGGAGAATCGTCACAACAAGCCTGGGGGCGTGTGAAGGCAGATAGCAGATGGGTCACAGGCAGGCTGGGTCAATCAGAAAAGAATGCTACGGATCAGGTTCACAGGTATAACGCTGTAGAGCAGACAGCGGAGACCATTAGTAATAGACAGGTTTAAATAGCCTGTTTGGCGGCAACACGGACACGCGCACGCGACCGCGCACGTGCCCGTGCACGTGCACCCGTGCACGAACGCACGCGCACACGATTGCGCGCACCCGTGGTGACGCCCGCGGCCGTAAACCAGAAGACCTGGGGGTCCGTTTTTTCATGCAATTTTCATGACACCGCCATCCGGGGGTCTTCTTCTGACTTCGGGGGTCTTGCCCCCCTCTTCGGGGGTCTTGTCCCCCTCTTCGGTTCTTCTTGCCGGGCCTCCGCTTTCTTCGCATCGCAGTCTAATGGGGCCGCAGAATGAGCCAATCAGTCCTTGGAAGAATTCCTACGTTGCTAGATTTCTGACCATCATAACAACTGGTCAGACCTCTTAGCCCTTGTACACACGGTTGGAAATTCTGACAACCAAATCCGTTGGCTTTTGTCCAACGGATTTTGTCTGACGGATTTTGTCCGAAACTGTTGCATACACACGGTTGGACAAAGTTGTCGGAAAATCAGATTGTACATAACATGATGACGTTATTTCGTTACGACGGGACTACGTTCAGGCTAGTAGCCAATAACTTTGGTCTAGGAATTTGATCTGAGCATGCGTGGCACTTTGTCCGTCGGAGTAGGCTACATACGATCGGAGTATGTCCGATCGGAGCATTGTGTCGGAAAATTTTACTGGCAAGTTGGAAAAGTTGGTCCGTCGGATATTCTGACGGAAACAGTCCGATGGAGACCACACGCAGTCAGAATATCCGACAAAACGGTCCGATAGGACACATTCCGTCGGAATCTCCGACCGTGTGTACAAGGGCTTACAATGAGCGGTTCCACACATTCTTTATTATTTAGTGTGAGACTCACAACATGGTCTTAGTTCATTTTTGAGATGTGTTTTTAGTGTTGCACTTCTATTTTTACGTTATTATCTTTGCAATTGTCTATTTTCCGTGCTAGCTGCTGTTTATCATTCAAAGGGAAAGCTCGGTATTACACTTTCACTTTTCAATAGGATATATTTGAACTGCTGTCAGCGGTGAACAATGTTCTCAAATTTTCATAGCGATTTGGAAATTTCAGAAGAAAAATGCTTATCTAAACAAAAAAGAAAGAAATGGTTGTTATCTGCCGCTATCCAATAAAAATGAAGCACCTTGCAAAAGAAGGTTTCCCGTTCTGGAATTTTCTCCTTATTTAGGAGCTAGGGCTCCTGGCAGAACCTTCTGAGCACACCTGATCCCCAGCTGTGTGATGTGGACCTTCCCGCTGGCCTTTATGTCATTACTGTGTCCTATAGTGATGTAGAAACTTGCAGATGAAACCAAAATACACAGAAAGTGCGGGGGGACAGGAATTTGACAAACCTGTGTAGGGATGCCCTGTCCTCTTTCTGTCTCAAAATGTCTGGTTCTGAGAGGAAGAGTATGGGGCATCCCTACACAGAAGATTTCTCCAGGATCAAGTTAGCTTCACAATATGGGATTTACTTCATTACTAGTAAATAATGTGACTAATGCTATACAGGGAAATAAAATAGCTAAACTTCAGCTTTAAAACTGAACTTTAATCCAGGTGGCTCTGCCCCTCCCCCCGGGTGCCACCCTAATGTAGCATGCACAAATGTGCCCATGGACAAAACCCATCAACACATTAGGGGGAAGGTCTGCTTTATTTTGTTTACCTTTATTTTCACCTACTGTACAGATCCTACCAGTACCCTGTCCTATGGGGATAATGCTGTATATATCACTGTGCTGTATATATGGAGGATCAGCGTTATCACCCTTGAACAGTGTGTTAAACTTATAGAACACCTTCCCTGCCCTCTTTTTCATAACTTAGGAGCAGTGACAGCCCATCCATAAGGCTGCATGGGCGCCACCCCCCATCCAGGCGTCTGGCCCCCTGATCTACATGCATTTTTTTGAAGCAAGTGATTACAGCCAGAGGCTCTAACAGGCTTCAAAATAGGGTGGGCTCAGGGCGCAGAGCATTGCGCACGAAGCCCACCCAGTTGTGTGACAATAGCAAATGAATATTCGCTATTGTCACACTGATTCTCCTCTCGGCCAATCAGGAAGTGGGACAGCCGATTGACCAAAAGGAGATCCAATCAGGAGGAAGAGGGAGGAGATGCACAGGAAGCAGCCGCCCTCAGCCGTGAGATGGTATAAGTGCGGGGCCCTGACTACTGACAGTCCAACCGACCTGGGGGGGGGGGGGGTGCAGCCTATGAGCCTGTGACCCCATGACCAGACAGACAAGCCACCTAGGAGGACTAGGAGTGGGTGCCGTCAGTGACCCGATCAACGGGGGGGGGGGGGGGGGGTGGGTGTTGTTGGGTGGATTGTTTTATGTGGTTGTCTTCCACTTAAAGTTCATATAAAACCATATGTACATCTAAAATGACATTAAATCTAAAATTACGAATTACGGTGTTCACAGGGTGGCATAGTTGATGTGTGATTTTATTACAGAATGAACAGTGTTATCACACTGTGGAAAAATGACAGATCTGGCACTAGCAGGATCAACGGGGCATAGAAATATGTTGGGGGGGAACTCAGAAAAACAAAACTACTTTGTTAATGCTTTTAACTGATTATAATATATTTACAGTATATGTCATTTTTATTTTTGCCCATAATACCAGGTGTGTGCTGGTTTCGTACGCTGGGATGCCATTCAAAATGAATGGCACCTCAACATACTACATCATTCTATCGCACATTACTGTGATGCATAGTTCTGAATGAAACCAAATTAAACCTATCAATTTAGGAGTTGCTTTTGCTGAGCTCCTTCGGAAATGATACCTATCTGGCTGCTATGCTGGCTCATTAACTTCAGTACATTTTGGCTCAGACCAAGCCTGCAGACGACCAACAGTCAAGCTTGTTTCAACTATTGAAGCCAGAGGGTTAGTATGGCAGCCAGACAACCAACAAATACAGGAGGAGAGGTCAGCAGTGGCAGTCTCCATGTTTTCGTCATGACAGTTATAATTTAAGTACTGAGCAGACCGGCTTTGCTCTCTAGATGCATCTTCAGGTTTGATCTTCAGTCTTGACTGGAACTAGCAAAAGGGTTAATTTCCCATTTTCATGGTTGCTGTTTTTTAAGCTCATTAACCTCTTTCCACCCAACCCAGAAGTCTTAAGCCTACTATAGCAGCTCACTTAGGGAACATGGAGATGAAGGGAGGGTTAAACTAAGGCAGGAATCCCCAACCCCAGGCCACAGAGCGGTACCGGTCCATGGCCTTTTGATAATCAGATGTGCAGCAGGAGATGAGTGGTGACTGCAGTCCGCACAGGAAAAGGACAACTTCTCCTGCGCTCTGGTGTCTGGGTCTTCAAAGTGTGATACCGACAGTTTTAGAAGGTAGTGTCAAAAAGGTCTTGCAGCCCTCCTTAGAATATTGGGTATTCAAATACTGGAGAAAACAAAACAAAAAAGGAAGGCACACTGACCTAGTGCATTACCATAAATAGAGCTTTATTAAAAACAGAACATATAGCAAAATGGCTACTCACAAACGAGTATTGATAAAAGATATAAAAAAGGTATAAAATACTATTGGATCCATTGCACCGAACATCAACATGTCCAGATCTGATGTCAGATGAATTGACGAATACCCCAACATAAGCGGCCGATGCGTTTCAGAGGAGAACCCCTTTCTTCAGACTAACTAGCTGCAACAGACAGGTGAACTGGGTTATACCATTAACAAATACAGAAATAACAAGTTGTAGTAACACTGGATTGGCACCAGATGTCAGCATCTGGACATTTTACATACATAATTAAAGAGGAAATAAACCCTCCTAAACATGTTTAGCTTGTTAGATAATGCTTTTCTCAGGCAGCTGATCGCTGCCTGAGAAAGTAAACTTACTTGTGTAGTTTTCGAAAAAACCGCCGTTTACATGTCCGTGACGTCAGCCGCGCTTGCGCAGTGTGGACGAGCGAATGCGGCGTATATTGTATTGCCGCCTTTCATCTTCCTGCCTCTCTGCCTTTTTTTTAATACGAGGCATTCTCCTCATTGCGGCAGAGGAGAAGTCTCGCGTTGTAGATCGAGGCTTGGTTAGGATTTCTTATGACGCTACGGCGCATGCGCGAGATTTCCGGAGTGAAATCTAACTAAGGGCGGAAATGACGTCCGGAAAGGACGTCAAAGCCAGAATTTGAAATGGCGCGGGCGATACCGGGAAGGGAGATATTTTTGAAACGATCAAAAAAGGTATTTACAGCGCTCGTTTTGAGAAATTACATATATAGGATGAAGGCTGATGTACACTATTAGAGTAACAGTAGAAAATTTGAATTTTTTTGGTCGGGTTTACTTCCTCTTTAAAGATTTTGTTAACTCGTCGATATAAAACTAAGCCAGCCCCTCTATTAGAGGCATGCATCGCACACTATGTCAGTCGTTTTAAAAAAATGAGCAGTGTAAATACCTAGTTTGAGCTGTCTTCAGGCCGGTCACATGGATTGCTTCTGTGGGAGGGGCCATGATCTCCCTCTCACGTCAAACGGGGAGATCATGTGGCCTCTCGTCTCCTCCGCAGAAGCTGTGTATCCTAGCTGTAAAGCAGCCGTGAGTCACATGACTGGACTGAAGACAGCCCAGATCAAGTATTTACACTGCTAGTTTTTGAAAACTAGTGACATAGTGTGCTATGCCAGCCTCTAATAGAAAGGCTGGCAGTGAAAAAAATGTAATTTAATTTTACAGGAATAGCGGGGGGGGGGTGGTCGGAGACAGACACAGAGGGGGTTGACAGGCAGGAAGGAGGGGGAAGAAAGGAGAGCAGAGCATGGCAGCCTATCACGGAGGGAGGTACTTTGACCACGGAGATCAGGGCAAAGCAGCCCTGATTTTCGTGGTCTGTTTAGAGAGGCCATACATGAAGTGGCAAGTTCAGTTTTTTTTTTTTTTTTTTACAGTTGGGGGGGGGGGGGGGGGGCAGATTAGGCAGATTACACAGCACAAGGGCTGTGCTGTGTAATCTGCTTTAAGGGACCAGAATCTGCATTTTTTTGGGGGGGTTAAAAAACACTTTAAAACAACTACAACAGTAAGCACCTGTTCCTTCCCCAAAGTCACTTTAAAATCAATATGATTTCCATTGTTGTGTGCTTCTATGGGACCCAAGTTGCACTTGAAATTGTACTACTGTGAACCAAGCCTAATGGATACATGATAAATGTTCCCAAAAATCTAAACAATCCTTATGTCAAACAATCATATCATTTTTTGTGTAAGGCCAGCATTATTTACTAGATCTGAGAAAGCATGGTATTTTACATATGATCTCATGGCAGGTTTACATTAGAGTGGACTTTTTAGTAACTTTACAAGTCTGATATGTCACTACAAACAGACATAGTAGCATTTGTTTGGAAAAGTCCTAACTCTAAAGCCCCGTACACACGATCGGACTTTCCAACGGGAAATGTTGGATGTCAGGATGTTGGCGGTAAATCCGACCATATGTACGCTCCATCAGACAATTGCTTTCAGACTTTCCACCAACAAATGTTGGATAGCATGTTTTCAAATTTTCCACCAACAAATGTGTGTTGTCGGATTATCCAATCATGTGTACACAAGTCAGTCGGACAAAGTCCAAAGTACAAACATGCATGCTCGGAAGCAGAAGCGGCCGGTCTTGTAAACTAGCGTTCGTAATGGAGAACATTTGTGACGCGGCAAATTATGAAATCTCCAAATGCAGAGCACAATTCTCTTCTTCTTTAATGGGATAATAATGAAGCTGCTTTGCTGCTGATGGAATTAGTGCAAACAAGGTTTCAAAAGCTTTTTTTTTTCTAGTGATATCAAGAATATTATTATGTTTTTTTTTTTATTTGGGCAAGTTACCAGAACACCATTATCCCATAATTTTTAAGATCAAAGACACAACTATGTTGGTGTCCCTTGTCAATTTTACATTGTATTTTTAAAAATGTAACTGCCTGCTCCCAAACTGTCATTTGAAGTAAAACACATAGCCAAGTATTATTCTCCGAACATTTTTTATTGTGCATTAAAAAAATTAAAAAAATAAAATTAGACATGCTATCTGCCAATAGAACTTAACCAAAAAGTGCATTCTTTGCATCCAAAAATATAGAAAATGCACACGATCCACAATTCCGATCGTATGTAGACAATTCCGACGCACAAAGTGCCACGCATGCTCAGAATCTATTACGAGACGGAAGCTATTGGTTACAGGCTATTGAACTTCCCCTTTATAGTCCCGTTGTACGTGTTGTAATTTCCAACAACTTTGTGCGACCGCGTGTATGCAAGACAAGTTTGAGCCAACATCTGTAGAAAAAAAACAATGGATTTTGTTGTCGGAATGTCCGATTGTGTGTACAGGGCATAACACATTGCTAGGTCCACTTTAAATATACTGATAAACTGAAGAAGACACAAAAAACGTGTCTTTCCTTTTTTTGAGCCTCTCGGGTATGATGTCTGAGTCTGAGATAGGATTTTGGCAAGCTCTATTGGCCGTGTATAGGTCAATGAGATAACATGAACAATGCAGAATTACATACAGATGCAGCAGGTGCATGCAGTTTCAGAGGAAAATTTTGGCTTCACCGTTTGGCGCCCGATGTAATTATTTCTGGAATTTTGGCTGAGCGTGTGTACTGAGATTCTGAGACCAAGAAAAGCCAAGTGAAGAATGTCTCCAGACAAATAATACCACAATGGATCCACAAATTATTACCAATTGTCTCCTTTTTACATCCAGCACTGTAGAGTATTTAAAGAGGTTGTGTTTTACTTCCTCGTTTGCTCCCTGCAAAGCCTGCAAATTAAAAGCATAATGGGCCAGTAACGGCACACGCTGGGGGAAGAAACAGCATGGAGGTCAGTTTCTTATGAATTTACGATTCGTATGATGTACGAATTGTAGCCTCAGTTTCCTGTTCTTAGTTGACAGGAGTGGCACCCTGTGTGGTCTTCTGCTGCTGTGGCCCATCTGCTTCAAGGTTCGATGTGTTGTGCGTTCACAGATGGTATTCTGCATACCTTGGTTGTAATGAGTAGTTATTTGAGTTACTGTTGCCTTCCTATCATCACAAAACCAGTCTGCCCATTCTCCTCTGACCTCTGACATCAACAAGGTATTTTCCTCCATACAAATGCCACTCACTGGATATTTTCCCTTTTTTCGGACCATTCTCTGTAAACCTGAGAGATGGTTGTGTGTGAAAATCCCAGTGGATCAGCAGTTTTTTAAATACTCAGACCAGCTTGTCTGGCACCAACAACCATGCCACGTTCAAAGTCACTTAAATTTCCTTTCTTTCCCATTCTGATGCTCGGTTTGAAATTTAGGAAGTCGTCTTCACCACGTCTAGATGCCTAAATGCATTGAATTACTGCCATATGATTGGCTGATTAGCAGTTTGTGTTACCAAGCAATTGAACAGGTGTTCCTAATAAAGTGGCCAGTGAGTGTATATTGTGACACTGGCCACCCGCTGAGCTGTTCTTATGGTCTCAGGGCAACAAATCACATTCAAACTGTTATTCTTCATCTGTCATTTCACAGTTCAGTTTTGATCCAATGATCTAGCATGTGGCAAACAGGCATTTTTTTTTTTTTGGCTAATCTGATCAATAAAGCTAAATTTATCTTCATGTATATGAGGGTCACATCCCTTTTCTTCTTTGTAATCTGATATTTTATTGAAGATTAGGAGCCCCAAGGGCTGAATGAAATGAAGAAATAAAGCAGTCGTAGTTTCAATTTCGCTCCCCAACATTTTAACCATTTGAGTACTAGGCTGCATATACTCTTTCAGTAGAGGGGCATTTATTTCTAGTTTTCAGTGCTGTGATGGTTTGATTGACAACTACTTGGCCATGCAATGTTGTACCCCCTATTGAGAGAAAAAGGGCTTTCTTTTGATAGTATTTAACCGGTTCCCACGAGGCGTATGGTATAATGATACCGGCGGGAACCTCTCATTGATCCAGGTGGACGTCAGATAAGGTCCTGCCAGATCGCAGCCCGCACGCACCCCGCACGCAGCTGCGAGGCCGAGCAGTGGCATGATCTGTCGCAGGCTGCATCCACCGGACACAGCCAATGTCTGATCTGTGTACCAGCCCGCTGCCGGTACCATGTGACCGATGCAACCAATCACAGCAGGTCACATGACAGTTGTATACAGTGGATGGCTTCCTTTCAAGTAATACTGACATATGATCACACACATATAGGTTGGACTTGATGGACTTGTGTCTTTTTCAACCTCACCTACTATGTAACTATGTTCAATTGTGTTGCTAGATGTGATTGGTCAGTGTGATCACATGATACAGAGCAGGGGCGGACTAACAACTCAT
Source organism: Lithobates pipiens (assembly GCF_037356315.1). NCBI lineage: Eukaryota > Metazoa > Chordata > Amphibia > Anura > Ranidae > Lithobates > Lithobates pipiens. The sequence continues at coordinate 236,647,619 of NW_027507790.1, forward strand.
GGGGCCCCCGGGCAATAGGAGATTATGGGGCCCCCAGGCAATCAGAAATTATGGGGCCCAATAGTATACACACACACACACAGTATAAAATCACACAGTATACACAGACATGTTTCTATTGCCCGAGAAGGTACTGGAGAGTTGGGGCAGCTATAATCTCAGAATTTCGGTAAGGGACATTTCAGAGACAGATGTACAAGAAAAAAAACACAGATTTTTACATACTGTCCCTAGTTTTACTGAGGCTGGCAACCCTGATGGGGCCCCCTAGTGGCATGGGGCCCTCGGGCAGAGCCCGAGTGGCCCAATGGTCAGTCCGCCCCTGGTACAGACTGTGCCAATCACAGCCCATCTGTACCATGTGATTAGCTCTGACCAATCACAGATAGTAACAACAAAACAAAGTCAATTAACCAATTTCATTCAGTAAAATGTTTGCATATACAGTAGTCATGTAATGCACTGCCATATGCAAACATAGTTCCATAGTTCCATAGTAGGTGAGGTTGAAAAAAGACACAAGTCCATCAAGTCCTACTTATGTGTGTGATTATATGTCAGTATTACATTGTATATCCCTGTATGTTGTGGTCGTTCAAGTGCTTATCTAATAGTTTTTTTGAAGCGATTGATGCCCCCCGCTGAGACCACCACCCATGGAAGCGAATTCCACATCCTTGCCGCTCTTACAGTAAAGAACCCTCTACGTAGTTTAAGGTTAAACCTATTTTCTTCTCATTTTAATGGGTGGCCACATGTTTTGTTAAACTCCCTTCTGTGAAAAAGTTGTATCCCTATTGTGGGGTCACCAGTACGGTATTTGTATATTGAAATCATATCCCCTCTCAAGCGTCTTCTCCAGAGAGAATAAGTTCAGTGCGCACAACCTTTCCTCATAACTAATATCCTCCAGACCTTTTATGAGCTTAGCTGCCCATCTCTGGACTCTTTTCATTTCCAGTACATCCTTCCTGAGGACTGGTGCCCAGAACTGAACAGCATACTCCAGGTGCGGCTGGACCAGAGTCTTGTAGAGCCGGAGAATTATCGTTTTATCTCTGGAATGAATCCCCTTTTTAATGCATGCCAATATTCTGTTTGTTTTGTTAGCCCAAGCTTGGCATTGCATGCCATTGCTGAGCCTATCATCTACTAGGACCCCCAGGTCCTTTTCCATCCTAGATTCCCCCAGAGGTTCTCCCCCCAGTGTATAGATTGCATTCATATTTTTGCCACCCAAATGCAGTATTCTATATTTTTCTACATTAAACCTCATTTGCCATGTAGTTGCCCACCCCATTAATTTTTTCAGATCTTCTTGCAAGATTTCCACATCCTGCGGAGAAGTTATTGCTCTGCTTAGCTTATTATCGTCTGCAAATACAGAGATTGAACTGTGTACCCCATCCTCCAGGTCATTTATGAACAAAATAAATAGAATTGGTCCCAGCACAGAACCCTGGGGGACCCCACTACCCACACCTCACCATTCCGAGTACTCCCCATTTATCACCACCCTCTGAACTCGCCCTTGTAGCCAGTTTTTCAATCCATGTACTCACCCTATGGTCCATGCCAATAGACATAATGTGTAAAAGGAAAAAAAAGGAAATAATGATCACTTACCCAGAGTAGTACAGAGTTACTATGTTAACATTACATTGCTCTGGTCAAAACATGTTAACAAAAAGGAAAAAAAAAGAAAAGAAAAAAATATATATATATATATATATATATATATATATATATATATATATACAGTGCCTTGCGAAAGTATTTGCCCCCCCTTGAACTTTTCAACCTTTTGCCACATTTCAGGCTTCAAACATAAAGATATAACATTTTAATTTTTTGTGAAGAATCACCAACAAGTGGGACACAATTGTGAAGTGGAACAAAATCTATTGGATAATTTAAACTTTTTTAGAAAATAAAAAACTGAAAAGTGGTGCGTGCAAAATTATTCGGCCCCTTTACTTTCAGTGCAGCAAACTCACTCCAGAAGTTCAGCGAGGATCTCTGAATGATCCAATGTTGTCCTAAATGACTGATGGTGATAAATAGAATCCACCTGTGTGTAATCAAGTCTCTGTATAAATGCACCTGCTCTGTGATAGTCTCAGGGTTCTGTTGAAAGCGCAGAGAGCATCATGAAGACCAAGGAACACACCAGGCAGGTCCGTAATACTGTTGTGGAGAAGTTTAAAGCCGGATTTGGATACAAACAGATTTCCCAAGCTTTAAACATCCCAAGGAGCACTGTGCAAGCGATCATTTTGAAATGGAAGGAGTATCAGACCACTGCAAATCTACCAAGACCTGGCCGTCCCTCTAAACTTTCAGCTCAGACAAGGAGAAGACTGATCAGAGATGCAGCCAAGAGGCCCATGATCACTCTGGATGAACTGCAGAGAACTACAGCTGAGGTGGAAGAGTCTGTCCATAGGACAACAATCAGTCGTACACAGCACAAATCTGGCCTTTATGGAAGAGTGGCAAGAAGAAAGCCATTTCTCAAAGATATCCATAAAAATTCTCGTCTAAAGTTTGCCACAAGCCACCTGGGAGACACACCAAACATGTGGAAGAAGGTGCTCTGGTCAGATGAAACCAAAATCCAACTTTTTGCCCACAATGCAAAACGATATGTTTGGTGTAAAAGCAACACAGCTCATCACCCTCAACACACCATCCCCACTGTCAAACATGGTGGTGGCAGCATCATGGTTTGGGCCTGCTTTTCTTCAGCGGGGACAGGGAAGATGGTTAAAATTGAGGGGAAGATGGATGCAGCCAAATACAGGACCATTCTGGATGAAAACCTGTTGGAGTCTGCAAAAGACCTGAAACTGGGACGGAGATTTATCTTCCAACAAGACAATGATCCCAAACATACAGCAAAATCTACAAAGTAATGGTTCACAAATAAACGTATCCAGGTGTTAGAACGGCCAAGTCAAAGTCCAGACCTGAATCCAATCGAGAATCTGTGGAAAGAGCTGAAAACTGCTGTTCACAAACGCTCTCCATCCAACCTCACTGAGCTCAAGCTGTTTTGCAAGGAAGAATGGGCAAGAATTTCAGTCTCTCGTCGTGCAAAACTGATAGAGACATACCCCAAGCGACTTGCAGCTGTAATCGCAGCAAAAGGTGGCTCTACAAAGTATTAACGCAAGGGGGGCGAATAATTTTGCACGCCCCACTTTTCATTTTTTTATTAGTTAAAAAAGTTTCAAAAATCCAATAGATTTCGTTCCACTTCACAATTGTGTCCCACTTGTTGGTGATTCTTCACAAAAAATAAAAATGTTATATCTTTATGTTTGAAGCCTGAAATGTGGCAAAAGGTTGAAAAGTTCAAGGGGGCCGAATACTTTCGCAAGGCACTATATATATATATATATATATATATATATATATATATATATATATATATATACTATATTTCATACTGTCACCAGTCAGTGTCCCTGATCACTGCCACACCCATTATATGATGACACTGCACTGCACTGGTGACAGTAAGTAAAAAAAGAAAATCATGAAAAACAAAAACAAATTCTATTTAAATTCTTCATTTTCCAAAAAATTGTGAGAAAAAAATTACAACTTCAAAAAACTCACCATACCTTGTAGTAATTACATTGGACTGTCTGTCTACTTTCCAAAGGGCCTCAAAAAATTAGTCGTCAGGACATCAGGATTTATCCATTTTTAAATATATATATATATATATATATATATATATATATATATATATATATCCCAATTAAAGAGGAAAGTTTCAGGAAAAAAACATTTTTTTTTAAATAAACCACTGTGAAGCAAAATAATGGTCAATGAGCATCAATGCAGCCTGATCTGTGCCCATCTGCAGCTTTGCTCCTCACTGCAGCCTGATTAGTGCCCACCTGCATTCTTGCCGAAATATAGGCTGCCACCAAGGGGAAGGTGGGGACGAGCGCTGCTGAAATAGAGCCGGTTCTCCTGTGTACTCAGTTCGGCGTGACGCCTAGTCCCACCCCTTGGCCCAGATCTTATGATGGACATAATGCCGGTCCAATGCCAGAATGTCAATGCTAGGAGTCGTCCAGGGGGTGGGACTGAGCGTGACTGCGAGCTGAACCAAGTACACAGGGGATCAGCAGCGCTCGTCCCCTCCTTCCCGCTCGGTGGCACCATATATCAGCGTATAACATGCACACGTTATTTTCACCCTATTTTAAGGGGGAAAATGTGCGTGTTATACGCCGATAAATAGGGTATATACCATAGTTTGTAGTTGCTATAACTTTCACATGAGCCAATTATTATACATTTATTGGAATTTTCTTTTTTTTACCAAAGACATGTAGCAGAGGCCCTTGTCCTCATCAACATGGGGACAAGGTGCTTTGGGGTGGGGGCCCCCTTCCCCAAAGCACCCCCCCCATGTTGAGGGCACGCGGCTTGGTACGGCTCAGGAGGGGGGGCCGCTCGCTTGTCCCCACCCCCCTTCCTGACCGGCCGGGCTGCGTGCTCAGATAAGGGTCTGCTATGGACGTTTTTTTCGGCGTAGGGTTTCCCCCTTAAATCCATACCAGGTGACGGGGCTAGCGAGGTGTCAATCTCACCGATGGAGGCGGCGACATTCACTTCCTTCGCTAGTCCCGGCTACCTGGAGCCACGTTCAAAATGAACGGACTTTACTGCGTGTGTGGGCAAGTCCGTTCATTTCAAATGTCCGGCGGACCTCTGCTGCAAAGTCCGGTGGGTTGTCCGCTGGACTAAGTCCGCCAGATAGTCCGATCTTGTGTACGTGGCATTACAGTCCTGTTTACACCTTGCTTTTGCTTTGCTTTGCTTCGGCTTTGCTTCAAAAATGATACCCCATGTAGCTTCAGTGGTGCTTCAAAGCGTCTTCAAAGTGTCTTCAAAGCCTCCATAGAAGTCTATGGCAAAGTTCGCTTGAAGCTCCACAAAGCCTCACCTAAGCTCCACTGAAGACCCACTGAAGCCTCATCGAAGCACCAAGCAAAAGCAGGTGTAAACAGGACTGTAAGCTAACCATTTTATTTATAAACAGGAGCTTTGACTGGCGTTCAGAGAGCTTTAATAAAGTGTCCGAAGCCTTGTTTTGAAACAAGTGTAAATTGCTTGAGAAAATTACACAAGGCCCATTTTTCACTGCTGTTCACCCAAACCAAGCTGTGCAGGTCTGTTCCTTAGCACATATACGATTGTGTTGGACAGCAGTGAAAAATGGGCCTAATTTTCACAAGTCCCTTTTCCATGGTATGAAAATATTTATGATCCTTGCATGAATTCACCCCTACTCACAGGCAAGTGGAGGTTGATATGGCCAGTCATTATGAGAAGTGGTAATATTATTTTGATAAATTGAAAGGCATCTAATCATCCCTGAGGAAGAGATTAATTAATAAATCTAAAAAAGGATGTATGATGCCCAAGCAAACTATCTGCTGAACATCAAAGAGATATGTAACAGTGCCAAAGTATCAACTGCATATTGATGTGTGCAATGGATCATGGCCTATATATGGCCACCTGTGTTTTTAACAAAGCTATGTCTTTTTAGAGTTTTGTAATAAAAAGTGTTTTATATATAGTGTAGACATGTCACTGGAGAAGTGATCGAGGGGGTGTACATCTCACCTAGGTTGCTACACAGTGTGAGATGGTAAATCCAGGATGGATCAGTTTCTCAGCAGCGATATGCTGCTGAGTTGTTATTTAATTTTGCCGGGCCTGGGTTTATATGGAATGGCAGGTAGGTTTGGTAGAGGGACCTGTCATTCCACATCCCCCGATCCAGTTCTGGGTTTGGGATCAGGTGAGCTTGGATCCTAATTAGCCTGGGAAGCTAAAGGCTCTGTAGGGTCTGCAGGTGATTGCTTCTCAGCCAGGGAATGAACAATCTGTGTGTTGAAGGAAGCTGCAAGCACAGCCACTGCTGGAGCTAAAACTCACCCTGCGATATCCAGGCGAAAGACGCTGTGTTTGTAAGTGTCAGATAGGTGAGCAGAACCTGTTAGTAAGCGCCCAGCCGGGCTAGGACTTTTATTTTTGTTGTACTTAGAAAGCACGGTGTTGCTGTATATTTTGTTTGCTGGACTGTTTGCACCACGAATAAACGCCAAGATCTGCTTTATCAAATTCCAAGTCTGCTGTGAACTGTGTCCAAACACACCCTACCCCGGGAAGATCCCTTACAATTGGTGTTCGAATGCGGGCAAAGTCGGTTGCTAGGGGCAACGGTGTGGACAGACTTGGCTACAGCTGCTTATGTCTTGGGTGAAAGCTGCAATGACACTCCAGGAACAGTCCAGCAACATGGAGGAGATGCTGAAGCAGTTTATGCAAGTGAGTTTGCAACAACAGCAACGACATGAACAGTCCATGGCTGCACAACAGCAGGCTCAGATAGAGGCCAATAGACGACATGAACAGTCCATGGCTGCACAACAACAACTTATTGAGCACCTGATAGCAAATCGAGAGGCGCCTGTGGTGATGGGAGCCGCTCCAGAGATTTTTTCTGGGAGAAGGACTGTGCAGAAAGCGCTGCAAAAGATGACTGCTGAGGACGATGTTGAGGCCTATCTAACAGTATTTGAGCGCGTGGCTGAGCGAGAGAAGTTACCAGCCGCTGAGTGGGCAGAGGTAATTGCGCCCTATTTAACAGGTGAACCTCAAAAGGCCTACTATGACCTCAGTGAGCAAGAGGTTAAGGACTATACTCGGCTAAAAGAGGAGATGCTTGCCCGACTAGGAGTTACTACTGCAGTCCGTGCCCGGAGGGTACGCAACTGGAGCTACAGTCTGGACAAATCAGCGAGGTCCCAGATGTATGACCTAATCCATTTGGCAAGAAAGTGGTTGGAGCCAGACACTTCTACTCCTGCACAAATCCTAGAGAAGGTCGTGATGGATCGCTACCTCCGAGCCCTTCCTACTGACTTGCAACGCTGGGTGGGACAAGGTGATCCTAAGAATGCAAACGAACTTGTCAACCTTGTGGAGAGGTTCCAGGCGACTGAGGACTACCTCCGTGATGTTCCTGCAGCATCTTCACCTCCCCGGAGCGCCAGATCTGTGCCGTCAGCTGGTAAGAGACTTCCATCTATTGGGGGAGTGTGGAGGGGTGCTGATGGGGGGAAAAGGGCTCAAGTGGTGTCTCAGGGACAAAAGACTGGTGATGGTCCCGGGTGGCTAAGGGGCTCTGAAAAGGACTCCTTGCCAAAGAGACCAGGCCCTATCCAGTGTTGGAGATGCCATGAGGCGGGACACGTGTCGGCCCATTGCCCTCTTACCTCTGAACCCATGGAATGTGACGCTAGCCGGCGTCAGTCGCTATTTGCGGAACCATCTTGTGCTGCAGTTCCTGGACTAGAGACTGAACCGCACATCTGCGATATTACAATCAATGACTTTCCTGTTAAAGCGTTAATGGACTCAGGAAGCCTTGTAACCTTGGTGCATGCTAGCCTGGTGACTGGGGACTTAGAGTCTAAAAAGCATATGAGTGTTGTGTGCATACATGGTGATACAAAAATGTACCCTATAGTGCTGGCTAAAGTCGGGACTGAACAAGGCACCGTACAATATGAAGTGGGTGTGGTTAAAAACCTCATGCATAATGTAATATTGGGGCGCGATTTTCCATTATTCTGGGCTCTCTGGGAAAAAAAGAAAAATCCCCAAAAGGAGTGAGGATACCTCTAAGGGGGTTGCCTTGTCCACTGTGAATGATAAAAGTATGCAGGATGAAAATGATTGTTTTCCTTTACAGGTCCTGGCTGGGGAGGAGGAGGCTCCTCCCACTGAGCAAAATATACTAGACTTAGAGGTGTCTAGAGATAATTTTGGGGCTGCACAATTACAGGACCCCACTCTCAAAAATGCGAGAGAGCAGGTTGCTGTAATGAATGGGGTACCTCAGGAACCAGATGCTGAAAAAAGATTTCCACATTTTTCGGTGACTAATGATCTTTTCTATAGGGTTAATAAGGTTAAGGATGAGATTGTGGAACAGCTTCTGGTACCTAAGCCGTACCGGCGTCAGGTGCTTGACATGGCACATAACCATGTTCTTGGGGGACACTTGGGGACTGACAAAACGCGAGAGAGGGTTCTCCAGAGGTTTTTTTGGCCGGCCATATATGATGACATTAAAAAATACTGTGAGTCGTGCCCCACATGTCAGGTTAGTGCCCCAGTGTCACATTTTCGCAGTCCTTTGGTTTCGCTCCCTATTATAGAGGTGCCTTTTGAGCGTATTGCCATGGATTTAGTGGGTCCCATTGTAAAGTCAGCTAGAGGACACCAGTATATTTTGGTAGTCCTGGATTATGCGACCCGCTATCCTGAGGCTGTACCCTTAAGAAACACTGCATCTAAAACAATTGCACGTGAGTTGTTTTATATGTTCTCTAGGACTGGGATCCCCAAAGAAATCCTAACTGACCAAGGTACGCCATTTATGTCGAAAGTAATGAAGGAATTATGCAGACTATTTAAAATCTCACACATCCGTACCTCTGTGTACCACCCCCAGACGGACGGATTGGTGGAGAGATTTAATAAAACTTTGAAACATATGTTGAAGAAAGTGGTGGCAAAAGATGGTCGTGACTGGGATCATTTATTACCCTACCTCATGTTTGCTATTAGGGAGGTGCCCCAAGCGTCCACAGGGTTCTCACCATTCGAGTTGGTCTATGGTCATCACCCTAGGGGTCTACTAGACATTGCAAAAGAGACATGGGAGAATGAGTCCACCCCATACAAGAGTGTTATTGAGCATGTAGCACAAATGCAGGACCGTATAGCCACTGTAATGCCCCTGGTAAGGGAACACCTCCAGAGAGCTCAAGAGGCCCAAAGTAGAATTTACAACCGGTCCGCAAGAATCAGGACATTCAACCCAGGCGATAGGGTCCTTATACTAGTCCCCACTGTTGAGAGTAAATTCTTGGCGAAGTGGCAAGGTCCTTATGAAATTGTTGAAAAGATCAGTGAGGTGAACTACAAGGTGCACCAACCAGGTAGAAGGAAGCCTTTCCAAGTTTATCACATAAACTTGATCAAGCCCTGGAAAGACAGGGAATCCTTGGGGGCGACAAATACTGTTAATAATTTGTCACAACCAATCCCTCCAGTCAAGGTAGGTGATACTCTATCAGTGTCACAGAAACAGGAGGCTCAGGAATTTTTACAGAAAAACAAAAACAAGTTCTCTGACCTCCCAGGGCGTACACACCTCATCCATCATCACATTGAAACTGAGCCTAGAAGCAGAGTAAACCTTAAGCCCTATAGGATACCCGAGGCACGTAGGGAAGCCGTATCTGCCGAGGTAAAACGTATGCTTGCTCTGGGGGTAATTGAGGTGTCACAGAGTGAATGGTCCAGCCCAATTGTGCTAATCCCAAAGCCCAATGGAACTTGGAGGTTCTGTAACGATTTCAGAAAGTTGAATGAGATCTCCAAGTTCGATGCGTATCCTATGCCCAGGGTAGATGAGTTGATTGAGAAGTTGGGTAACGCCAGGTACATAACCACCCTCGATCTCACAAAGGGCTATTGGCAGATTCCACTTTCTGACGAGGCTAAAGAGAAAACTGCTTTCTCCACCCCTGATGGGCTATTCCAGTATGTAGTGATGCCGTTCGGGTTACATGGAGCGCCTGCAACTTTCCAGAGGTTGATGGACTTGATTCTGCGACCACATCGTGATTACTCAGCCGCCTACCTCGATGATGTGGTCATTTTTAGCCCTGATTGGGAAAGTCACCTCTGTAAGGTACAGGCCGTGTTGGATGCCATAAGTGATGCAGGGTTGACCATAAATGCCGAGAAGTGTGCTCTAGCCCTAGAAGAGGCCAAATATCTGGGCTACATTGTTGGAAGAGGATTGGTTAGGCCACAGCTAAATAAAATTGAGGCAATACAGAATTGGCCTAGACCCCTGACAAGGAAACAGGTTAGAGCTTTCCTGGGTATTACGGGTTATTACCGTAGATTTGTGCCGAACTTTGCCTCAGTTGCTGCTCCGCTAACTGACTTGACAAAGGGCGGAAAGACAGCAATGGTCACGTGGACCCCAGAGGCCGAGGAGGCTTTCCAAAGCCTTAAGTCTGCCTTGTGCCAACCACCTGTGTTAGTCACCCCCGATTTCAGGCGAGAATTTCTGGTCCAGACAGATGCCTCTAGCACAGGCTTAGGTGCAGTACTCTCACAAGTAGTGAATGGTGAGGAGCATCCGGTGACGTACTTGAGTAGAAAACTAACCCCGGCCGAGAAAAATTATGCCATTGTGGAGCGAGAATGTTTGGCAGTGAAGTGGGCCCTAGAATCTTTAAAGTATTACTTGCTAGGCAGGAAATTCAAGTTGGTGACAGACCATGCCCCCCTAACATGGATGAAGTTAAACAAGGAGAGAAATGCAAGAGTGACTAGATGGTTTCTCTCCCTACAAAACTTTAATTTCACTGTGGAACACAGGCCAGGGAAATTACAGGCAAATGCTGACGCATTGTCAAGGGTAAGTTGTCTGTGGGGACAAAAGGCTCAGCCCTCCGGTCTGAAAAAGAGGGGGGGGATATGTAGACATGTCACTGGAGAAGTGATCGAGGGGGTGTACATCTCACCTAGGTTGCTACACAGTGTGAGATGGTAAATCCAGGATGGATCAGTTTCTCAGCAGCGATATGCTGCTGAGTTGTTATTTAATTTTGCCGGGCCTGGGTTTATATGGAATGGCAGGTAGGTTTGGTAGAGGGACCTGTCATTCCACATCCCCCGATCCAGTTCTGGGTTTGGGATCAGGTGAGCTTTGATCCTAATTAGCCTGGGAAGCTAAAGGCACTGCAGGGTCTGCAGGTGGTTGCTCTCAGCCAGGGAATGAACAATCTGTGTGTTGAAGGAAGCTGCAAGCACAGCCACTGCTGGAGCTAAAACTCACCCTGCGATATCCAGGCGAAAGACGCTGTGTTTGTAAGTGTCAGATAGGTGAGCAGAACCTGTTAGTAAGCGCCCAGCCGGGCTAGGACTTTTATTTTTGTTGTACTTAGAAAGCACGGTGTTGCTGTATATTTTGTTTGCTGGACTGTTTGCACCACGAATAAACGCCAAGATCTGCTTTATCAAATTCCAAGTCTGCTGTGAACTGTGTCCAAACACACCCTACCCCGGGAAGATCCCTTACAATAGATGGTTATGCATTTTCTTTTTTGGTTGCCTTCAAAATCCCATAAGAGGGTCTTTTTCCCATTTCAAGTACAGAAATAGGGATGGCGGTAACCACTTACCAGAACAGAATAAACATACATTAGAAACAATCCTGCTCATGTTTTACAAGCATCACTCCACTTCCTCTCTTTCCTCAGGTGTAAATAGGTTGAATGTTTGTAAACATAGATAGAACATGCACTTGTAATGAATGTGATTGGTTCACAGCGATCATAAGGTACAAAGCCATTCTTACTGGCTCTGTACATTATGCCTATGCTCTGCGCTGTCTAATGACATCTTTCTTTCAGGAGCGCACACTGGTTGCCTGTGTGTTTTGTGTAGCTTCCTTTATAAACAGACTCCAGAAAATAGTGTCCACCTAACCACCTTTTTTTTTTTATTTTATTTTTTTACTACATGGTGTTAACAAGGTGGTTAATCTCTGCAAATGTTCCAAGATCCTTGTAAAGGCTTTAATGCTTTAATGATCGTAGAATTCATGACAGCCCTAAAGTAGATATATTTTACCATTGTAAGTATAGCGTGATTACATATGATAAAGATTGAAGACACAACCCAGCAAGTGTAGCGCCTCATCCATAAATATTCACAAAAAGAACAAAGCATAGGCCAACTTTAATCCCCAATCGGAAATGATGAGTACTCAGAATAGTTTAAAAAGTATATAAAGGGGGTTATTTACTAAAACTGGAGCATACAAAATCTGGTGCAGCTCTGCATAGAAACCAATGAGCTGCTAGGTTTTATTAACAAAGCTTTATAAAAAAAACTGAACTTAGAAGCTGATTGGTTAACTTGCATTGCTACACCACATTCTGAGTGCACCAGTTTTAGCAAATCTACCCCAAAATGTTGTTAAAGAGGGATTCCACCGAAAAAAAAAAATATTAAAAGCCAGCAGCTATAAATACTACAGCTGCTGACTTTTAATAAATGGACACTCACCTGTCCCGGGTTCCAGCGATGCCGGCAGCCGAAGGCCGATCAATCGCTCGGCCCTCGGCTGCTGCCGCCACCATTCTAGGTGAGGGAATCAGGAAGTGAAGCGAATCGGCTTCACTTCCTGGTTCCCTACTGCACATGTGCGAGTCGCGCAGCGCAATAGGAATTCTCCGCTCTGTCTCTGAGACCCGTGTGTGTCCCAGCAGACAGCGCGGCAGGACAAGAAATGGCGTAGACTCCCACGGGAGTCTATGCCCGGAAGTGGGTGAAAATACCTGTCTTTGACAGCTATCTCCACCCCCCTCCCCCCTGAAAGGTGCCAATTGTGACACCGGAGGGGGGGAGGGATCCGATCAGCGGAGGTTCCACTTTAGGGTGGAACCCCGCTTTAAAGAGGAGGGCCACCTTAAACAAAAAATATTAAAAGTCAGCAGCTACAAATACTGCAGCTGCTGACTTTTAATAAATGGACACTTACCTGTCCCAGGATCCAGCGATGTCGGCAGCAGATGACGAGCAATCGCTCATCTCTCAGTTGCCCCCGCCGCCATCCTCTGTCAGGGAATTGGGAAGTGAAGCCTTGCGGCTTCACTGCCCGGTTCCCTACTGCGCATGCGTGAGTCGCACTGCGCGTCTTTACTGGTCCCCGTTGTGTCCTGGGAACTGTGTGTTTCCCAGAACACAAGGGGGGGGATGGGGCATCTGTGGCTAGCTATTCCCGGAAGTGGGTGCAGATACCTGGATTATACAGGTATCTGCACCCCCCTGAAAGGTGCCAATTGTGGTACTGGAGGGGAGAAGGATTCAGATGAGCGGAACTTCCCCTTTAGGGTGGAGGTCCGCTTTAAATAAAATGCTGTATACTTTTTTAACAATTCTGAGTACTCATTATTTCCGATCTGGGATTACAGTTGGCAACCGTTAAATTCCTATGCTTTGTTCTTTTCTTTTTTTGTGATTACAGTGTACGCAGGTAATGTTTATATTACTTTACCATAAAGAAGCAAAAGGAAGCAGGATCATTTTGTTCTATTGACAAGCCCACTCCTTCCCTCCTCCCCCATACCCACTAACCAGCTAAACACAATGGGGGTGGTATATTACATGTATATTAACTTCTTGCCGATCACGAGTTAACCAAATTACTGTTACAGCGTGGTTGCACATTTCCAGGAGGGTGTCTATTAATGTCCTCACAGACCCCTGCCCCACCGCAAGCCCTTAGGGTGCCCATTGCTCTGTGATCATTGTGTCCATCAGTGTCCATCAGTTCAGCCTCATCAGTGCCCTTCAGTGTAACTTCATCAGTGCCCTTTGGATGCCCATCAGTGCAGCCTATTAGTGCCTATCAGTGAAGCCTCATCACTGCACATCAGTGAAGGAGCAAAATTACTTTTTTGCTACATTTTATAACAGAAAGGAAGAAAAGTGTTTTATTTTCAAAATGTTTGCTCTTTTTCCATTTGTTTTATTTTATTATTGTTCTTATTCTAAAACAGAGGCTGGAGGGGCGTGACACAGACTATGACTGGCAGAAATCCGCCCACACCACGTTATTGCCAAAAAAATAATAAAGATTTGATTTCAAATATATATTTTTTAATGAAATATTAAAACAGTTTATTCAAATTAATTATTTATTTTTACTCTATATTCCAAAGGCCTTTTTTTTTTATTTTGAATATGTGACCAGCAGCAGAGGCCTCCTGCTTTTGTTTCACTGCAGACATGCTGGGAAAGATCTGGGCCATGGGACATCGATATTTTGACCGCTTCGCGCCCGCCCTATAGCCGAAAGATGGCTACAGAGCGGACGCTAACTGCCAAGAGGCCGTCCCTGAATGGCCTCCTGTTTACTTCTCCAATGCGCACTCCCGCGAGCACGCATCGGGGAAGTTCTGTGCTGGCCGTGTCCCTCGGACATGGCCAGTCACAGATCACTGTAAACGGCCAATCACAGCGGTCGTTTACAGCACGATCGGCATGTCCAATGAGAGATGATCTCATATGTAAACATATGAGATCATCTCTCAGCGCCTCTCTCCCTCCTCACACAGACAGCGTGTGAGAAGGGAGAGATCAACGGCTGCAGCGGCCGTAAGTTTAAAAAAAATAGGAAATAAAATGCCATCCGCCCCAGTGCCATCCTCCCCAGTGCCATCCACCCCAATGCCATCCTCGCCCAGTGCTATCCTCCCCAGAGCCACCTGCCCCCAGTGCCACCTGTTAGTGCTATCTGTCCCCAGTGCCACCTGTTGTCAGTGCCATTTGTCCCCAGTGCCATCTGCCATCAGTGCCACGTATAAGTACCATCTGTCATCAGTGCCACGTGTCATCAGTGCCACATAGTGCCATCTGTCATCAGTGCCACCAATTAGTGTCATCTGTCATCAGTGCTACGTATCAGTGTCATTTGTCATCAGTGCCACCTGTCAGTGTCACGTGCCATCTGTTGTCAGTGTCACGTGTCATTAATGCCACTTATCAGTGTCATCTGTCATCAGTGTCACGCGTCATCGGTGCCACGTATTAGTGCCATCTGTCATCGGTGCCACGTATTAGTGCCATCTGTCATTAGTGCCACGTATTAGTGCCATCTGTCATCGGTGCCACGTATTAGTGCCACGTATTAGTGCCATCTGTCATCAGTGCCACGTATTAGTGCCAAGTGTCATCAGTGCAACGTATAAGTGCCATCTGTCATCAGTGCCACGTATAAGTGCCATCTGTCATCAGTGCCACATATTAGTGCCATCTGTCATCAGTGCCACGTGTCATCAGTGCCACGTATCAGTGCCATCTGTCATTAGTGCCACGTGTCATTGTCCTGGTGCTCCAGGGCCTTCAAAAGTGTAATAGGTAGTCAACAAGTTAGATGTGTAATTTATGCTCCTAGAACACGTGATGGCGCTCCCTGCATGTTGGGCCTCTCTATGTGGCCAGGCTGTAAAAAAGTCCCACACATGTGGTATTGTAATACTCAGGAGGAGTAGCAGAATATTTTTGGGGGTGTCATTTGTGGCATACACATGCCACGTGAGAGAAATAACCTATTGCATTGACAATTTTGTGGAAAAGAAAAAAAAATCTTAATTTTGCAAAGAATTGTGGGAAAAAATGACAACATTAAAAAGCTCACCATGCCTCTTACTAAATACCTTGGAATGTCTACTTTCCAAAAAGGGGTCATTTGGGGGGTATTTGTACTTTCCTGACTTGTTCGGGTCGCAAGAAGTGAGATAGTCCACCAGTACATCAGATGTGATCAATTTTGTGCGATTCGCACCACAGCTTGTAGACTCTCTAACTTTCACAAAGACCAAATAATATCCACTAATTTGGGTTATTTTTACCAAAGATATGTAGCAGTATAAATTGTGGCCAAAATGTATGAAGAAAAATTAATAATTTGCATAATTTTGTCACAGAAACAAAGAAATATGCGTTTTTTTTCACAATTTTCGGTCTTTTTTTTATATTAATAGCGCAAAAAATAAAAACCTCAGAGGTGATCAAATACCACCAAAAGAAAGCTCTATTTGTGGGAAAAAAAAGACAAAAAATTCATTTTGGTGCAGTGTTGCATGACTGAGTAATTGTCATTCAAAGTGTGAGAGCACCGAAAGCTGAAAATTGGTCTGGGCAGGAAGGGTGTTTAAGTGCCCAGTATCAAGTGGTTAATTAAAATAATAACAGTGCTATCATCCATATACAAAAATAGAAGGGACAATGTCAATTAAACAGTGTGTGTTTAGTATCACTTTATATTAATCCAATCACCACATGCTGACCCCCACCTTCTCAAGCCAATCACCAGATTTAAAGACCCACTATCATGTAGGGTCTATCTGCGCTCAAAATTATGGGAAGGTTCCACCACTCCTCCACTATGACCATCCTCCACACTCCTCTCCAGATTTTCCACAACTCCTTTTTCTGGGGGCTCCACCACTCCCCTCGGTTGAGGGGTTCCACTACTAATACTCCTCAGCATGTGTCACTCTATCAGAAAAGCTCAGAAAACACCATATATCATCTCCTCTTGCCCTCAAATGGATGCCGTCACTGGGAAAGAATACAGTAAAATCTTCATAGTGTAATAATGTTTGTTCTTATTGTAACAAAATGTCCCACACTCCGTTTGGGTGCTTTCGTCATATACCGCTTCCCCCCAGTCTGAATATAGATATCAGATAGTCTAACCTCTAACAACCAGAAAACAAGACAATACTTGTTTGGTTTCTGAACATGGACTGTTTATTGAAAAAACAGGTACACAGATAATACTCGAGACCCCCCTCCTTTGCATTCCGGGCGGGGTAGACTGTCCAATGAGCAGGGAGAGCTGTTGGAGGAATTCTCTCCCATCAATCTCACAGTTAATCTACATACACATCCCATAATATGCAAGGCAGAGAGACACAATAGAACATTGGAATACAGCCACACCCCAAACAGCAGAGACCATCATGGCCTCCTTAATAATGTCATTTTGCATTACATAACAGAATATCTTCCTAAAATGCTTGTAGCTCCCTCAAATGCCTGGGCCCATATTCCGTAAGCAAGAGGCTAGCATTCAGTCCCCTCCAAAAGCCCCCGTCCCGAGTGAGTCTGTCACACTTATAAAATCAAACATTCAAACAAATACACTCACATAACTCCCTATGACGGTACCTCCCTAATGATGCTGATGAGATCAAATGCATTGGGGTAGAGCTATACATGACGTCATCCCGCATACAGAAATGGCTTGCCCCAGGTAGTGAGGTGGAACCAAAACTGGTTTTGACTGAGCGTTCTATCTAGGTGCTAGGTGAGAGCACAGAGCTATCTGAGTGTATTGGTTTTAATGTTTGACTTTATAAGAATAAACAGTGTTACATTATGAAGATTTTACTGTATTCTTTTTACTGTTTTGTGCTGTCAGGCAGTTAATATATTTCTAGCAGATCAACGGGTATTCTTATTTACTTTTGGAGCAGCCTTTATTAACCTTTTAACTTCAAAGGAGCCCTTGTAATCATTTTCAGGTTGTGGGGATCCTATAATTAATTTATAGGTGGTAAGAAAATGCCCCTTACAATGGTGACTATTAAGAAGAATGTCCCTTATACAGTGGTGATGAGAATGCCATACTTACAAACATCCAAAAAGATCATTGGGTTCATGCATCTGACCCTGACCCTTATTCTTGTAAGTGACCAGTGCCTACTCCTTTGGTGAATCACCCTACTGTACACCATCAAGGTGGTTGTGTTAGGGAAAGAGCTGTGCAGCTATGGTTCTAGAACCTAAGCCAATATCAGCATCTTTCTAATTCTGTATATTTGAATTTTTTAGTATGATATATTATTGAAGTTTTTATACAGTGCAGCTTAGTTCATATTAAAAATATGTATTTTCCAAATATCTACAGTAATGAACAAAGCAACCCGTGCCTGGTGTATGAAATAGATTTTTCTTTGGCATTCTCCTCCAAGCAGATCAAAGTGGAGGAAAGAAACTTCATACATCAGTTGCGATTGTTTATCTGGCATTTCAGGCAAAAGTCACACATCACTCATTTTTTTGGAAATAAAATAGTATTTCACACCTAAACACCCTCACGTCTCTGTGATTTGACCTTTCAACACGTGTGAAGGAGATTAGATGGATGGGGCTTACCAGATGTGCTTTACTAGAAGGTGGATATAGTCTTTCATATTGTCATTTATAAGAATAATTAGCCCCCACCCCCCTCATTGGTCAAGGCCAAGTCTGACTTATTTAATATTCTTATAGCATTCATAATTTGAATTTTTCTCAAGGAATGTTATGTAGCAGTAACATTCCAGGGACAGAACTGATTAAGGCAATGTACACACCTGTTCCAAATAGGGACGGGCAACAAAACAGCCAAGTAGATAGTGATTATTTCCAAGCAGGTTGGGTCCTGTATTGTAATCCTTCCAGATACATTAACAATAGGACACACTTGGACCAGTAATAGTCAACGGAGGAAGGACTAAAAAATGTTGATCTTTGGGACAAACACAGCCAACCGGCCCTTTGATGGTAGGAATTAATTTGTGTGGGCTAAATAAAATGTACTACACAAAGTTTGACATGATTCCACATTGATTGGTGGCAATGCTATAAGGTATAAATGTAATGCCCGGCGTGTATCACTGACTGTCAGATTAGCTCCATTTAAGACCATCAGCCCAGCATATCTTATTATCACAGGCCCAGGATGGAATTAAAGTGTTACTAAACCCAGGACCTGGCATTCATGGTCTCCCCCAGTAAACAGAACATGTAAATGCAATTATTTTAGTAAAAATAAATTGCTAAATACCTTTTCTCATCAGCAGTATAAAGCAGTCTTGTGACTTCCATCAGTGTCTGGTTAAAGCTTGTAGGAGGAGATTACATTCTCCTCTGACTGTCCTATGAGGCTGCATGACCCCTGACCCTCTGTCTGGTTAGTGTTGATTGGCCCTGTGCTGATCACATGCACCCCCCCCCCCCCCCACCAAATAAAAAAAAAACCTCTTGAAATACACACCAAACCGAGCATATGCAGAGTGCCTCCAAGGCTCTGTTCTATGGACATTTATCTATTTATTTGGGACTGTGGAAGAAAAGGAGGATCAGAGGAGACCAGACCAAACAGCCTTTTTACACAATATGGAGGACTGACACCTTAGGTTCAACAGTGAGTATAACAAGCATGCTTTACTGCATATACAGATTGATTTTAATGTTGTAGGTTTAGTAACACTTTAACCACAAGCTAAATTCTCCTCTGTGGTCAACTTACTACATGTATTGTGTCTCAAGTGTGGCCTCAGAAATCACCATAGGGCTACAAATAATATTTAGTATATGTAATACTAATGTAGCGCTCACGGGCCGCTGGAAACAGATAGGTTCTCATTAAGTAGTACAGATGCCACCAATCACACCAGCACACTGACAATTAAATCTCAATCTAAGTGATGCCTTTTTAGAATTTATTGCAGTAGAACTTTAACAGGAGGAAGGGGTTTGGGGTCACAAGATACTCCAAAACATTCAGCACCAGCACCAGAGGACAAACTTCCCTCTAGTCTCTCAATAACAGCTTTCTGAAGCAAGATCTTTACTCACAGTGTCCTAGGAGCTGTCTGCCACCCATCCTTCACAGGTAGGTCTCTCATGAGGAAGATAACAAACTCCTTCTCCAGACCAGTGTCCTTCAGCAGGTATGCCTCCTCAGCAATTCTCCTGAGGCCCTCAGCCCAGCCACCACTGAGTCCCAAACTGTAGTCTCTTGTTTCAGTGATTCCTCTCCTATGGCCAGTGTTCTGTCAAAATAGCCAATTCATCAAGACCTCCAATTACATCACTTCCGGTTACTGTAAACTGGCAGTAATTGGAGATTTCACTGTATTGCTGTTTTAACACAACACTGGCAACCATATACACTCCGGTACACAGTATTAAGAGCAGATATTGTTACTCCGCTCTGATAAACATTAACAAAATGGCCTCCTCTGCAGAGGCAACAACTGTTCCCTTGCTATCCGCTGTTGTCTCAAAATCGCAAAGTCTTCATGTACCGTAATGCACACGCTTACCGATGTTGTGTCAAAATGGCAAGTCATTGAAATCTCCAATTACTGATGGTTTACAGTAACCAAAAGTGACGTAATTGGACATCTTGATGAATTGCCTATCTTGACAGAACACTGGCAGTCCCAAAAGTACTGGACTCTTTCCTGGTGAGGAAAGAACAATCTGTTCAGGCCTCCGGTGTATTAATCATTTCCGCAGCCACATCTGGATGCCCCCTTCCAGAGATTGGCCAAGAATGAAAAAATGTTCAGCTGATCATTTAAATCCCCTTTCCCTGTGCTCTGGAAGCTTCTTTCAAACTCTCAGCTCAGGAACCCTGAGCCCACCCAAACAATCAACAACCACTCCACTCAACATAGTGGAGCCAAACTAAATTTATCTAACAGCCTAACTGGAAGCAACTACTACACTCATTTTAGTGAAGCCAATAACTAAATTTGCCTAACAGCCCAACTGGAAGGGCGCTACACTACAGAAAACTGTCAGAGACCGTGGTCATACTAGAAGAGATGGGGCACACAAAAAGTACCAGGAGGTTAGACGATTGGACAGAATTCATCATCACGGGGGCGTGGCCTGGCGATGCAATAGAGCGGACGTGTGCTCCGGGGCCGACACTACTAAAATAGCCTAAACTTTACGGATTCTCTCACATCCTTCTCGCCTGACGATGGGCCGGCGAACGGGCAAGTCCCTGCCCAAGAAAGGTGCCTCTACGGGGTCGATTAAGCGGTTCCTTTCCGTGGAACCTGAAGATGCGGAGGGACAGGATGGCCTAGGCCGCTCGCCACGCTGTGCGCCTCTGGGAGTAGACCCCGCCTCCCGCGATAGGCCGGAACGGAGACCGCGCTCGCCTGAGTCTTCTGCGGACTCGGGCGATGAGGAGGACCTGCCTAATTCTACCGGTGCGGCGACGAAGGTGAGCGGCCTGCCTACCAACTCTGACCTGGCCTCTATGCTGATAAACTTGGAGCGGGTCATTAAGAAGGAGGTCTCCGCGGTCCGATCGGACCTGTCTCAAGTATTGTTGCGGGTGGAAGAATCTGAACAACGCCTGGATCGACATGCAAACGCTATTAGGACTTTACAGGCGACTACCCATCAGCTTGCAATTGCGCATCGATCGACTCTTTACAAGCTCGAAGACCAGGAGAATCGCAACAGACGCAATAACGTTCGGATTCGGGGTCTCCCTGAAGCAACTGGGGATGATGACCTCTTACCGTCCGTCAGAGGCATTTTTAACAGCCTCCTCGGCCGAGCGGCGGATGCCCCCTTAAAGATTGACCGGGTGCATAGAGCTCTTCGACCCCGCAACCTCACCACGGACATCCCACGGGACGTCATATGCCGGGTCCACCATTATCCCGAGAAGGAGCTGATCATGCAGAAGGCCAGGGGCGCCACACCATTCGACTTTGATGGGGCGATGTTATCCTTCTTTCCCGATTTGGCGAGGGAGACTTTAGATAGACGCAGAGCCCTGCGTCCCCTCACGGAACTGCTTCGGGCGGCGTCCATTAAATATAAGTGGGGCTTTCCTGCGGCCCTGATTGCTTCTCAGGATGGCAGAACCGCGATACTTCGCTTCCCAGAAGACCTGGCCAGATTCTGCAACGACCTGAATGTTAATATCCCGGAGCTACCTGGCTGGCAGGATGGCATCCCGCCTTTACCCAATGGGGCCGACCAGGGATGGCAGAAAGTGGGTCATGCCCGTCGCACCTCTGCCCAGGATCACCGCCCTTGAAACGACAAAATGCCCTGCCGTTTGCTTTCCCGCACTGGATTCTTGGCTGCAATCGCAGGGATTACCACCCTGCTGAGGGTGAGATGCCTTCCCTGCCCTGGCTGTAAGTAGACAAGGACCGATTCTGGCGGCTGCTGGACCTTGCTAGGCTACGGGTAGGATGTTGATTGCTGTGCCAACTACCCCTTTGTGCCTCCCTGGGGGCCCCTACCCGAGGGTGGACATTGCTATCTTTTCGTTCTGGGTCCTCTGATTTTGTTTTGCATAAGTTTTGTTTAATGTTGTTTTATTTTTTATTTTCTCTCCCCTTGTTTTTTAATTTTGGTCGGATTGCGGTTTCCCCTTGCATGCTTTACCGCCCTGGTTCCGTACTCTATTATACATGTGTTCTACTGTTATACCTATTGGATGATGTGAGTTATCTGCTGTAGTGTCGGCACCGGGCCACTGGGCTGTGCTTCAGACCCCCATGGTGTGGTTTGTGCCCAGTTGCCTTAATCCCGTCTCCCCCTTTTTGAGCGGGGGCTGCCTGGCACGGGGCCCTGGTGTCCTTGCCCCTTCTGGGGTGGGGGGCGTGGGGGCCCTGTGGCGGGCATGTAGCCCGCTCTCGCACGGCATGATTATGCTTGCAACACTAGCTGTTGTCAGACAGCATTTTTTCTGGTATTTTCTGTTTTTCCCACTACTATGTGGTCTTTTCTCTTTCTGTTCCTTTTCCTTCCTCTTTTCTTCTCTCTCCCCCCTCCCTTGGCTCCTTCCTGCACCCTCCCCTGCCCTCTCCCCCCCATTTAGCGGTGGTCCGCCTCTGTATTGTACTGGTTATATGTTGGTGTTCGCGGTTCCTCCTCCGGAGACCTCATGGCCACGGTGAACCTTGTATCTTTTAACGTAAGGGGCCTCCATGCTCCGGGGAAGAGACACAATTTATATAGAGAGCTGGATTGTTTGCGGGGGGACGTGGTCTTCCTCCAGGAGACCCACCTCACACATACGACCCTAGTCAGACTACACTCCCCAAAGTACCCCACGTGGTACTACAGCCTTTCCGATATTTCCAAAGCAAAGGGTGTGGCCATTGGGTTTCGTGGGGGAACCGTGTTCACGTTTGAAGCTATGCTGAGCGATCCTGCGGGACGCTTTTTGTTTCTCCGGGGCACCCTGGGCAGCATGCCGTGTACCCTAGCTACCTTATATTCCCCTAACAAGAATCAAGCGAGTTTTCTTGCCTCCACACTCAACTCCTTGCGGAGTTTTGCCCGTGGATGTATCCTACTAGCGGGCGACTTTAATGTTCCGCTGGAACCTACTTTGGACACCTCTAGGGGTGGCTCCTCTTTATCCGGCAGAAGATTAAAGTTTATACGCTCACGACTCCATGACCTACAGTTGATGGATGTCCGGAGAATTGCTCACCCACGGGAAAGGGACTTTACCTACTATTCTTCCGTACACCAAACGTATTCCAGAATTGACTTGTGTTTCATTGATCATCAACACCTACCGCTCATAGTGAAGTCAAGCATTGACTCCTCTCCCCTGTCAGATCACGCACCTATCTCGTTAACTATCAAAGTAGAGTCCATACCCCTGAAATCCACTAATTGGAAGTTGAATGAAGACCTGATAGCCGAGGAGGCGGACAAAAAGGTGATGGGCGACAATTTAGAGTTTTACTTTAGGACTGACGTGAGCCCTGACGTTTCCCCGGGAGTGTTATGGGAGGCCCACAAGGTGTATATTAGGGGTAAGTTTATGGAATTGGGATCAAGGAAAAAGAGGGAGCGCACGCTACACCAATCTACCTTACTGCGTGAAATTGCAGGCTTGGAACGCCAACACAAACTAAATCAGACCCCGGCCCTTTTCCACACCCTGACTGAGAAACGGGAGACCCTGAAGTCCCTCCTTCATTTGGATCAAAAGCGACGCTCTCGGTTAGTGGCTCAATGGTTTTATGAGTGGGGGGATAAACCCAGCAGGTTGTTGGCCAACTCGGTGCGACAGCGTAAGAACGCGGCATTTATTGCTATGGTTAAGACCCCCTCGGGAGACCTGGTGTTTGATACCCCCCAAATAGCCAAGACGTTTAGGGATTTTTATCAACGCCTGTATCAGGTGCACCAGGACGTCCGGGATGGAGACACAAGGGGACGCCTTTTCCGAGACTATCTGGCCCGTGCCGCCCTCCCCACGCTCCCTACGGAGGTCTTGGCTTCCTTGGAGAGTGAGTTCACATCGACGGAGCTCCTGGGCGCCATGAAGGGCATGGCCTGTGGCAAGGCCCCGAGACCTGATGGCCTCACGGTGACTTATTATCGATCGTACGCTGACATACTGATCCCTTACTTGACCAACTATGCTAACGTGACCTCGACCGGCGGAGATCTTCGTCCGGAAACCACTCATGCCCACATCACTGTTCTCCCCAAGGTGGGCAAAGACCCCAGTGATTGCGCGAGCTACCGTCCTATTTCGCTATTGAGCATTGCAAACCGACTGCTCCCCTTGATACCACAATGGATCTCGCAGGACCAGACGGGGTTCATCCCGGGTAGAGAGGCGCGGGATAACTCCCTTCGCACACTTTCCCTGATGGCGTATGTACGGCGGACTTCCCAGCCCACCCTGTTACTTTCCACAGATGCTGAGAAGGCGTTTGACAGGGTGGACTGGGAATATCTTATGGCAACGCTGACGCATCTAGGAATTGGCCCCTCTTTGCGCTCCAAAATATCAGCCTTATACCACCGTCCCACTGCTCAAATACGAATTAATGGCACCCTTAGTGACCCCTTCTCCTTATACAATGGCACCCGCCAGGGATGCCCACTCTCGCCAATTTTGTTCGCAATCTCCCTAGAACCATTCCTCTCCCTCATCAGGCGCAACCCGAGTATACATGGTATATCAATAGGCAAAACGGAACACAAATACGCAGCATACGCTGATGATATATTGTTTTATGTACAACAACCGCTGATCACCCTCCCCAATCTTATGTTTGAGTTTTCGGCTTATGGCTTGGTTTCGAATTTTAAAATTAATATGTCCAAATCGGAACTGTTAAATATCTCTGTCCCCGCCCGACAGGTGTCTCACCTGAAACGGAACTACCCCTTTACTTGGCAGGCGAGCTCCATGATATATTTAGGCATTCAACTCACGCCCTCCCTGTCGTCCCTATTCCGCGCTAACTTTATACCTCTGCTTAACACACTTAGGTCAGATATCCAGAAATGGTCCCAGCTGCGACATTCTTGGCTGGGTAGAATCGGGCTGGTCAAGATGAATTTGCTGCCCAGGGTGCTCTTTATGCTTCAGATGGTCCCGTTTGGGATACCGGTGTTTTTTTTTACGATCTTGACCTCTATGGTGTATAGATACAAATGGAATAGAAAAAAACCCAGACTCCCTAGATCTCTCCTCACCCGCCCTAAGTGTAATGGTGGCTTAGCAGTGCCAGATTTTAAGCTTTATTATCGATCCATTGTGTTGACTAGGCTCTCTGACTGGAAATACTGCAAGGAGGCTAAACTATGGGTTAATCTAGAGACAGACCTATGTGGCACTGAACTTTCCACGCTGATGTGGATCCAGAGGAAATTCCGGACTCTCTTGCCTACTACGTCACCGCTAACGCAATCAACCTTGATGGTATGGGACTCTCTGTGTAAGACACATGGATGGACGTATAATTCCCCCCTGATGCCCGTGATAGGACACAATTTCTTCCCACCTGGTAATATGGACTCTCAAACTCATCCATGGCAGCTGGGCAATAAAATCTACCTGCATCAAATTGCCGGCCCCTCCGGCGTTTTACCGCTCTCTACCATCATGGGTGCATCTCCCATATCATATATGGACCGCTGGAAACATCATCAATTACTGGCCTTTGTTCGGTCGCTCCCAAAACCCTTACGCTCCTTGGCGGAGCTTACGCCTTTGGAAACCGCATTTGCCGACACTAGTCCAACTGAGAAGCCAATCTCGTACTTTTATCAAGCACTACTGTCCCTCACTTCTACTAGTACCCCCACATTCCTACGCAACTGGGAACAGGATCTACAAATGGAACTCTTGCTGTCCCAAAAATCACAAATCCTAGCCCTGGCACATACCTCCTCCGGATCCTCTAAAACGTCGGAAATGGCGTATAAACTTTTAACCAGATGGCACTACACGCCTGTGGTATTGCATAGGTTTTTCCCCCTGACATCACCACTGTGTTGGCGGGAGTGCGGTGAAAGGGCTACTCATGCTCATATTTGGTGGTACTGCCCGAGGATCCGTCCATTCTGGCTAACGATTTTATATTGGATTAAAGAGATCCAGGGATGGGAGGTTCCTAATGACCCATGGTATGTTTTGTTCCACTGTACGGGGAAGCCAACAGGCCCTTATAAAAGATCAATTACACCCCACCTCCTTAATGCCGCAAAAACCCTCATTCCACAATTTTGGAAACTGAGGAAGATCCCTACGCTCCGACGTTGGTTACTCAACGTGGATACCACCTATTACATGGAGGACCTGACTCTCTCCCTCCGTGGCAAATCTGAGCTGGCAACAAAAATCTGGGCCTGTTGGGTTGCCTTTAAATACTCCTCTAGCTATGCAGATATAATGTCTCAACCACTGTGATGTAATCATACCACTTAAGGTTTTTGAGGTAATTTTGGAGCTGATATCAGAGGCGGACCTGCATCCCCCTACCCCCCCCCCCCCTCCCCTCCTCCCCCACCTTCACATTCCCCACACTTTTCTATGTTCTTTATTTCCTGCCTTTTTCTTCCTTTCTTCCTTTTCTTTTCTCTTTCTCTATATCTTTCCATTGTGTTTTCTCTTTTATAATGGAAGAGAAGGGTGTATTCTTATTACCGCAGAGGTTTGATGGCTCCAGCAGCAGTGATTCGTACCGATCACCTGGTCATGTGCCTTTGAAATCCTGACGATGGTTCCAGTTCATATACTGCCTCTATTAGCTAGGCCCTCGTGGGCGGTACTTTGCTTTGAACCATGGCTGCTGATGATGTGATACAACTGTCCCCTGTGCTGGTTTACGTATTGTCTGTTATGTTATTGTACATGCTTCTTTTCTTCAATAAACATTAATAAAAAAAGAAATCATCATCACATCAGATCTCACTGTTGGTCGATGCCCATTCACCAACTTGAATAGACCATCCGTTTGACCTTTTTGAGAATCCCCAGGTTTATTTCCCAATACACTGACTAAATAATTTTCATAATGGGAATTTGAAAGTTGAACTAAATGCACAACTTTTTTTTTTCACTTTGGATTGCGTAAGGAAGGGTTTTCTTTTACCAACTGAGTCGCATTAGAGAGATTGAAATCCTCTCAAAGTGAGGGAATCCTTGGTTATCGAGAATAACTAGTGTCCTCAATGGAAGATTTTTCCTCTATTTCTATTCTGATCACAACCCAAAATTTGGGATTTTTATTTACTTTCACTTTCGATGATAATGATAAAAAGAATAGAAAACACCAAAAGTACAGAAAATCAATGAAGGCAATAAGCTGATGGCAAGGTGGATATAAAAGCCAAAACAGTTCCACAATAATCCATCAATAGAGTATGTGTATGGAAAGAAACCGTTTATACATAGGTCTAGCCATGCTGCTCCATCAACCAGCAGGAATACTGACAGCTGAAAAGGCAAGAGTAAAAGAGAGAGCGCACCGGCCCTAGTGTGACACCGTTTATTAAAAAATATATAGACAAATGAATGTAGTACACTCACACACCCTCTCCACATTCAAAACTAAAAAAAAAAAAAAAAAAAAGTTTTTACTTTAGTTATACTTTGGTAAATTGGTTTAGTATGCCAAGAAAGGTGGAATCCAGGGTTGTGTAAAACTCTTTGAAGTCCAAACTTCCTATTTTGTGTTGGATAGAATGGGGAAGGGTTAGAGACTCAATAAAATAATATAGTGCAGCGCTAATAAAAAAGTGAAATAAATAATGAAATTATTTCCCCCAAAAAATGATATAGTATATAAATGTGCAAGTAAATATACAGCAAATAAAGATTACACACCAATAATGATAAAGTTATGCAAACCAACAGTGCATATAAAGTGCAGAAAGTCCATATAATACGGCAATGAATAATGTGACTGTGAATCTGGGTGAACTGGTTGTCTAATCTGGTTGATAACCCACCACCATAAGAAAAGAGGCTTACCAGACAGGTTGAACCCAGCTAGGCATATGCCTGATGGGTCAACCAAGATTTTGGTGTAACACACCCAAGGAAAGGTACAGCAACCATGACTTCCAATGATGTTCCCTGTAATGTCTTGGGACCGTGAGTTTAATGTCTCCACTTTTTATTTTGGCAATATGCTCCCCTACTGTAATTGAAAAGGTATGAGTAGTGCGCCCAATATATTGCATTCCACATGGGCACGTAATCAGATAGACAACGTATCTTGAGGCGCACGTGTGGAAACCTTTTATGGATAGACACGATTGGTGACAGGGGAGCTAAATTCTAATGTTTTAGACCTGCCATTTGTATTATGACAACATACAACACACTTTTTACAAGGATAGTACCCTTTCAAATTAGGAAATAAAAAAGGGGGACCAGGAGGGTTGATTATGTTTGGAGCAATTTTACTTTGTAGTGAAGGTACTCCCCTAAAAGTAATTTTAGCGTGTTCTGGTATTAGAGGATGCAAAACCTTGTCCGTTTTCAGGACATTCCAATGTCTGTTCAATATGGTTTTAATATCATTGTGTTGTACTGAATATGAAGTTAGAATTGCCCATTTCTAAGAGTTATCTTGATCTCTTGGTGGGCGATCCAACAACAAAGCACTCCTATCTGTCTCTAAAACTTTCTGATATTGTGAGTGTACAGATATTGGGTCATACCCCTTATCCAAAAAGTTTTTTGTCAAAATAAAGGCCTGTTTTTTGTAAATCTCTGTGTCTGTACAATTCCTCAAGTCTCAGGAATTGACTTCTTGGGACCGCTTTATGTAATGTAATTATTTCAAATGCAGGGTAATACAAAGTAAAAGTAAATCATCCTAGTTTAACCATATTACTGACACTATGTGTTATGGTGGTGGAAGTGGGGTGGGGGGTTATACACACCCCCAACTGTTGGCTTTCTAATTAAATCGATCTGGCAGCTGCATAGCTGCCTGATTGCTTTCTCTGACCCCCCCATCCTGAAGAGGGCTGCCAGCACAACATCCCCCCCACACC
The DNA here is from genome assembly GCF_037356315.1 of Lithobates pipiens. Lineage (NCBI taxonomy): Eukaryota > Metazoa > Chordata > Amphibia > Anura > Ranidae > Lithobates > Lithobates pipiens. The sequence continues at coordinate 236,676,413 of NW_027507790.1, forward strand.
ATGCATCTCTGGCTCCAATGTCCACATGCGAAACCAACACCCATATGGCAGGTGTAGCTGGATGGAGGGGAGGGAGACCAGTAAGCAAGTGTTCGCTGATCTCCCCTAGCTAGAATTAATCTGAAAGCAACATGTAAAATCTCACTTCTGGTTTCTGTGTTGCAAGCTAATGGAATGCAATCTGTGCACCATTTACTTCAATGGAAGACAAGTGAGACATCAAGGGTCTAAAAGACTGTTAATTTCTCAATAAAGAGAACCTGTTTTAAAATATTACATCACATAGGCAACATGATATTACCGCGCATCCCTGACCGCACCTATTGCAAGCAAAATGTTGCTTGCAATACAAGTTGCACAGAGGTCCGGGCGCATGAGCCCCTCTGTTGGTGATTCCAACTCCTCTGTTTTAGCCAACTTATGGGAGTTACAGGAGGAGAGTCACATTGAGAGTCTGTCAGGTCACCTGAGGCCAGGTGACAGATGCACGCCGCCGGGGTCAGAAGGACACTGCTAAGCTTGTGAACCTTTCGGTTGAGTGCTACAGATAGAGCTCTGGGTGGTTCAGGAAAGCAGCTCCCCTGAGCATCAATACAAATTGAACAGGGAGCTAGAGCATATATTCCCCAGGGTGCAGAGCCTCATGCCTTGTACACACGATAGGATTTTCAGACAACAAAATACATGGGATTTATTCCGACGGATGTTGGCTCAAACTTGTTTTGCATACACACGGTCACACAAAGTTGGTCGGAAATTCCGAACGTCAAGAACGCGGTGATGTACAACACGTACGACGAGCTGATAAAAATGAAGTTCAATAGCCAGTGCTGCTCTTCTGCTTGATTCCGAGCATGCGTGGCACTTTCTGTGTCGGAATTGTGTGCACACGATCAGAATTTCCGACAACGTATTTTGTTGTCGGAAAATTTGAGAACCAGATCTCAAATTTTGTGTAATGGAAATTCCTATGGAAAATGTGTGATGGAGCCTACACACGGTCGGAATTTCCGACAACAAGGTCCTATCACACATTTTCCATCGGAAAATACTATCGTGAGTACAGGGCATAAGAGTCGGCAGGATTTCACCAGAGCCTCTGATGGGGAGGATGGACTTCACTGCAGCTGACACCAGGTCGTGGCCCCCAGGGTCTCCCAGCTCATGCCCACTCAGGCTCTGGTGGATGGAGAGGAAACAGCAGTGCAGGGCAACAAGGAATTGTCAGAAGGACAAGCCAAGGGTCAGGGTAACAAGCAGACAACGTAGAGCACACGGCAAGAAAAACACAGGGGAGCCTAAACACACTATTGCTCGGACAAGGCTGGCTTGCAGTGCACAGTGTTAAATAGTATTTCCTGTTGGCTGCCTTGCAGTGCACAGTGTTAAATTGCCAGTCTCAGTCCGCTATGGAGGGTACTATTCCCCGTGAGGATTAGCGGTGACCGACCCTCGTCTAGGGCGTCACGTTTGGGAGTCGCTTCATTGTGACCCTACGGCAGAGACAGCTGCACCTAGGACTCCCCCTGCTTATATTTGTTTATTTAGGACTCCCTCTGCTCATAATTGTTTCAGTTAGAGGAGGTGTGCAAACACAATTCCTTTTTATCTTTATTTTTATTTTTATTTTTATTTTTATGTTTTATATATATTTTTTATATTGTTATCTTTTTCACTTTTTTACAAAAAGATCCTGTTTATTTATTTATGGTCATCCCGGGACTGTAATTTTTTTGTATACTATCCCCTTCAGGGGTTATGCTATTTGGATTTTTAAATAAAACCTTTTTTCTCTGGTGTGTTAACCAATAAAGCTTATGGTTTAAAATTAACCTTTGAGACCTGGAATTACTACACTATGAGACCCCTTTTTTCTCTCTGAGGATATTCTGATCTACTAGCATCAGCTCACAAAACCCTCTCTATACATCAAGAAAGGAGAAAAGAGTGGAAAATTGCCTCCTTTGGATCTTCTTTCCGTGGATCAGTCCCTGCTGCTTGAAACTTACAGGCCTGATTGCCCTTCGTGGGTATAAAGTTCCGGTGAGTGGGGAGCTGAGGGGGTGAGCACGGAAGTCACCTGAATTATATATATTTGAGCACCAGTCACTTTAAACTGCACCTACTTGAAGATTTTGAGCATACATATCTATTTTGCCTGAATAATGCACCCTCTAGGACATTATTTGTTTTATTTGTTTCATGAATGAATTTATCTATGGACTTTAAGCACTAAATTATTTTTGTTCTGATTTTTATTTTTGTTTTGGTTTGCTTTTTTCCTTTTCACAATAATATTAGTTTCCTATGTGATTAATTTTTGTATAATTTCTGCACCTTTTGTGTATTTTTAGCACCTTTTTGTGTCTGCACAGTTACACTTTATCACTAATACCTATTTAGGTTTATATATATCTCCGCTTGTGACTAGCCTGCTTATTGGGCATATGGCTACATGAGTTGGATTTAGTGTTTTACACATGCACTTATGATATTGGTATGGTATTTATAGTCTGTACTATTTTTAGTATATTATAGGCATTAGTGTATGTCAAATTAACAAGTACTGAACCTATATTATTTACCCTTAGGGTAAAATTATATGGTCTGTTTGCCACTTGCCTTGCCTACTCCACTCTCCTGTATCTAATAGTGGATGTTGGGGGGTCTTACCATTAATAATCATCAGGATTTTCTAGTTGGTGGTGCTGTATGTGTATCTATATATTTATGTCTGTACACATATATGCACACATCTCTCTTTAGCCACTATAGGTAGCGCCTGGGCCCTTTCCAATACATAAGTATTCTCTGATATCTGTTATAGCTCACGATCCTCCTTAGGGCTGTGAGGTATAGGGGCGGGGACACCTTTTTTAGTGTTCTGTTGGTTTGTGCCGTGGTTTGCTATTACCACTATAGCGCGGTCTGGTCCTGTGTGACCTGTGTTTATTACAGTGTTAAATAGTGTTTGCTGTTAGAGGCTTGGGTGGAGCCATGCTTAGAGAAGATTACTTAAACATGCAGGTGTGAGAGCACGGTCCCTAAGCTGATACACTGACCAAAGGTAAGCAGACAGACAGGGCGTGAAACATTACTGCAGAGTCATGACACAGTCAACCACTAGAAGAATGTTTTGATCCCCGTTTCACACATCTTTTTCTGTTCACATTCCTTCTCGATCTAGAGGCCAGTTTCTTGAAACTTGTGGTGGTCTATAAAGATCTGATTAACATACGTGATAGCACATCCCATCATAAGTCTAACTTCCCACGGAGCAGCAAGCCCTGAAGGCCCTAGAGTCAAATCCCCATTAAACAAGTGGACATGGGTGGCATCATAATCATCCAGGACCGTGCCGATTATCTCCAGGAGTCTTTCAGACTGATTTCCAACAACAGTACTTACTTCGTTTTGACCAATGATCCCCTCTCTGAATTCCAGCAGGCCCTCATATATATGGTACAGGAGGCTATTCATGATGCTGTATTCAGCAAACAGGAAGGCCAGTACTTGTTACCTACCATCTACAGCGCCCCATATTTCTACCATCTTCCCAAGGTGCACAAGTCACTGGTCAACCCACCTGGTAGAGCCATAGCTGCTGGTACCAATGGTTTTACCAGTGGGCTCTGGAGTATATTTCTCTAACCCATGGTGCAAAAGCTTCCCTCCTACATACGGGACTCCAGTCATGTCATCAACATTCTACAACATTATAAATAGGAGAGCAACCATATGGGGCATCTTTGGATGCCTACTCCCCTTACACCTCCATCCCTCATGTCTTAAACCCTTTCCCACTTTTTGTTTAAAGACCTACAGTACAATTCAAGACAGGCTAAATTTTTGTTGAGGGGACAAAGTTTTGTCTGGAACGCAATTCATTTTCTTTCCTGGATAAATGTTATCTACAAATAAGAAGCACAGCGATGGGCATGAGTTTTGCACCCTGCTATGCCAATTTATCATTAGGGTTGTGGGAGGACTGTTCAGTTTGGACAAATAATCCATTCATGAGACATATTGCTTTCAATGGCAGGTAAATTGATGACCTGCTCATTATTTTGGATGGAGACGCCAGTAGTTTCCTGTCTTATGTTGCTTATTGCAACACTAATGCCTTGGGCCTTACCTTTACACACGTCATTGACCCTGACCATCTGGTAGTTTTGGATCTAGAGCTTACACATGACAAGGCTCCATTTTTACCAGTAATCACTCCAAGCCGGTTAGTGGCAATTCGTACTTACACTTTGGGAGCTGCCGCCACCCGACTTGGCTGAATAACATACCAAAAGGACAATTCCTCCGGCTCAGGAGGAACTGTTCCAGGGATAAAGATTACATCACACAGAGCAGGAACCTGTTTGATAAATTTAGGAAGAAGGGCTACCCTGAGGACCTTCTCCAGGAAGCGTTTGACTCTTGCCTTAGTAAATTTTGATGTTCCAATGGTGATGCTCCTAGGCAACAGGTAGTGACAAATCTCAGCGTTAGGTTCATTACAGGTTTTAATAGCAACTTTAGGGCCATCACCCACATAATTAAGAAACATTGGTCCATAGTACGTTCTGACCTTAAGTTGTGCCCTTATTTATCATCAGCACCGCAGGTCGTCTTCCAGAGAGCCTGTACGTTCAAAAATAATATTGCTCCTAGTAAGTCCACAGAGGCTAGGCAAGTAAGAAGTATGGAAATTAGAACTTACTTTGATAATAATGTGGGAATTTTCCAAGCAGGAAAAGGGGCTGTCACATGTGCCAGTTCATCTCTCACAGTCTTCCTTTAGTGACAGCTCCGGAAAGAACTATTCCATCAATCAGTTCATTACCTGCTCTACTCAGTTTGTGATTTATATCCTGCGGTGCCTTTGCAACTTACTGTATGTAGGCCGTACCATATGGACCCTACGAACTAGAGTTGGTGAGCATCACAGGTTCATTAAGAAAGGTGAGGACGCACAAGTGTTTCCTGTCATTTTGCAGTTCTCCATGGCAAGAATATTAAACATCTTTCTGTTTTAGCTTTTGAGTGTGTACCCAAGGAGTCTCTCATGGACAATGAAAGATTTTCGTTGCTATGTAAGAGAGAGACTCTTTGGATATATAAGCTGGATACTTTGTCCCCCCATAGATTAAACGAGGAGATGGACGCCCATACTGTTATGTGACTTCATTTTTTGGTTTACATATCCACTCCCTAATTACATTTATTTTAGTATTTTTTTGGGTTTGCTTTAGAATTTATTTTAATTTTTTTTTGTATTTTGTTTGTTGTGTTGTGTGTGACCTTAAAAAGGGATGTGTTATATATTCACTTGCTTGCCAGTACCCTTTAAATGTTTTATTTTTCTTTGGGAAGGATTGTTGAGTATGAGGCCGCGTACACACGGGCGGACTGTTCGCCCAACTTTGTCCGCTGAACAGTGTTTGGGCGGACAGTCCGCTCGTGTGTGGGCTTTCAGCGGACAGTTTCAGCGGACAGTTTGACGAACAAGGTTTTTCGGAATTTCCGAAAAACTGTCCGCTGAAACCTTGTTTCAGCGAACAGTCCGCTCGTGTGTAGGCTTGTTCGTCAAACTAAGTCTCGCGCATGCTCAGAAAGAATTTACACGCCGAAGGTTGCATTGCAGTGTATAGGACGTAGTTTTTCTAGTCCCGTCGTACGTGCCGTTCACGTCATCGCGCACGGTTTCAGCGGACTGTTCGTTCATCGTGTGTAGTCAAGTCCGCTCATGCAAATTTTGAGCGGACTGTTTGTCAAACTGTTTGACGGACAAAGTTGGGCGAACAGTCCCCGCGTGTGTACGCGGCCTTAGTGACACGGTCCTCCGCCCCTTCCCTTGTCATTTGGTTCACCCCTTAATCTTCCTTTCTCTATTTAAAACTTTACTTGTGACTTGGCAGCCAGCACCCTAAGACCTGAAGAAGAGGTTTTACCCCGAAACATGTAGTCTGTGCAGCTTGCTTTTATACTTTGGACCACAGTTGGCTTGACTTGGCTCTCCTCTTAGCTTTGCATACAGTTTGTGGCTGTTCAAATCCTCTTCCGCCAGATCATGACATCATCCCTGGTCGACAATCTCATCACAAAGCCAGAGGCTTCCAGGTGCCCCAGTGTTTCATCAGATTAGGCGACCTGTCAGATTCTGTAATGGAAGTGACGTTCTGTCACAGCCAACTTGCTACACCCCGCACTCATTCATAGTAAGGATACAGTGAGACGGTGGCAAGCGGACATCTTGTTACACCCACCGGAGTCATGCATTTCTCACTTATTTTTAACAGTAAACTGAGGTTTAATAGTGAAAATACAGTATTGAAAAATCCGTCTGACTGTTTAGATATTGAATTTTAAAATCAGCAGTGAGCCTGCTGAACCCACAGGTTTGCTAATATGACAGAACTCCACTGCCATGAAAAATCAACTTCAAAACAGTCTCACGGATTAAAAAATACTGAATTTCACTATATAAGCTGAGATTACTGTTAAAAATAAGTGTGACACACAAGACTCCGGTGGGTGTAACAAGATGTCTGCTAGCCGCCTTCTCGCTTTATCCTTAGTGTGGATGAGTGCGGGGTGTAGCAAGATGGTGGTGTCGGAACATCACTTCTGTTACAAAATCTGACGGGTAGCCTAATCTGACAAAACACCGGCTAGCTCCATCTGCCCCAGTGTCCCCATACGGTCAGTGGCGGCCCGCCCATAGGGGGCGCCCGGGCGCCGCCCCCCCTCCCCCAGGTGTAAAAAAAAAAAAGGTTAAAAAAAAAAAAAAGGTTAAAAAAAAAAAACGGGCCCTTTAAGACATTTAAAAAAAAAATAATGTCATTTAACAATTTGACATAGTGTACTGTGGCGCCGGTCACAGTGCACTATGAGAAGCGCCACGTCAATGCAATCACAAGATTGCATCCATGGCGCTTCATTTGCGGGTTAAAAACCCGCCTTGCGGCGCACTGCAGAACGCCGACTGGCTTCCGCCCGTAAAATCACTGTGATTCTACGGGCGGGAGCATTGTCATTCTTGGACAGGCACGTCACTTCCGGCTTCCGGCTGCTTTACGAAACCCGGAAGTGACGTCGGCAGCTCCGTTCCTCAGCCCAAGCGGAGCTGCAAGACAGGCAGGAGGTGAGTCACCGCATAAAGACCTTAGTTTCTACTTTGTTAAATGTTCATGCATTTAGCTGAATGAATGGAAAAAAAGCTTTCACACTTCAGCCAGAAAGGTTTCCCCAGGCCAGGCGACTTTTGCCGTGGCCAATCAGAGAATGAGCTCTGAAAGGGAAACTCCTCGCCAAATTTCTGAAAAAAAATTGGCGTGGGTTCCCCCTCCGAGAGCATACCAGGCCCTTAGGTCTGGTATGGATTCCAAGGGGAACCCCCTATGCCGAAAAAACGGCGTGGGGGTCCCCCCCAGATCCACACCAGACCCTTATCCGAGCACGCTACCCGGCCGGCCAGGAAGGGGGGTGGGGACGAGCGGGCGGCCCCCCCTCCTGAGCCGTACCAGGCCGCGTGCCCTCAACATGGGGGGGTGCCTTGGGGGAGGGGGGGCGTGCGGCCCCCCCACTCCAAAGCACCTTGTCCCCATGTCGATGAGGACAAGGGCCTCTTCCCGACAACCCTGGCCGTTGGTTGTCGGGGTCTGCGGGCGGGGGGCTTATCGGAATCCGGGAGCCCCCTTTAATAAGGGGGCCCCCGGATACCGGCCCCCCACCCTATGTGAATGAGTATGGGGTACAATGTACCCCTACCCATTCACCTGTGAAAAAAAGTACAAAAAAAAAAAAACACAACACAGGGTTAAAATATTTTATTGCACAGCTCCGGGGGTCTTCCGTCTTCGGGGGTCTTCTCGCCGGACTCCTCCGCTATCTTCTTGTAGCTCTTTTGCTAGCGGAGGAGTCCGGCTTTCTTCCTCCCCGCCGGGCTCTTCTTCCGACTTCGGGGGTCTTGTCCCCCTCTTCGGTTCTTCTGCCGGGCCACCGCGCCTTCTTATAGCTCTTTTAGAGGCGGTGGCCCGGTCTTCTGCTGCCGCTGCCGCCGCCGCCCGTTCTTCTTCTTCTTCTTCTTCTTCTTCTTCTTCTTCTTCTTCTTCTTCTCCTTCTTCTCCAGGAGATGTTGCCTCGACGATCTCCCTGGCCGGAATGCCAGGGACGCGCTGCGCTGTTACTTATATAGGGACAATGGGGCGGTGTCACATGGGTTGATGTCACATGGGTTGGTCACATGGGTTGATGTCACATGGCGACTGTGACATCAACCCATGTGACCAACCCATGTGACATCAACCCATGTGACACCGCCCCATTGTCCCTATATAAGTAACAGCGCAGCGCGTCCCTGGCATTCCGGCCAGGGAGATCGTCGAGGCAACATCTCCTGGAGAAGAAGGAGAAGAAGAAGAAGAAGAAGAAGAAGAAGAACGGGCGGCGGCGGCAGCGGCAGCAGAAGACCGGGCCACCGCCTATAAAAGAGCTATAAGAAGGCGCGGTGGCCCGGCAGAAGAACCGAAGAGGGGGACAAGACCCCCGAAGTCGGGAGAAGAGGCCGGCGGCGAGGAAGAAAGCCGGACTCCTCCGCTAGCAAAAGAGCTACAAGAAGATAGCGGAGGAGTCCGGCGAGAAGACCCCCGAAGACGGAAGACCCCCGGAGCTGTGCAATAAAATATTTTAACCCTGTGTTGTGTTTTTTTTTTTGTACTTTTTTTCACAGGTGAATGGGTAGGGGGTACATTGTACCCCATACTCATTCACATAGGGTGGGGGGCCGGTATCCGGGGCCCCCTTATTAAAGGGGGCTCCCGGATTCCGATAAGCCCCCCGCCCGCAGACCCCGACAACCAACGGCCAGGGTTGTCGGGAAGAGGCCCTTGTCCTCATCAACATGGGGACAAGGTGCTTTGGGGTGGGGGGGCCGCACGCCCCCCCTCCCCCAAGGCACCCCCCCATGTTGAGGGCACGCGGCCTGGTACGGCTCAGGAGGGGGGGGCTCGTCCCCACCCCCTTTCCTGGCCGGCCGGGTAGCGTGCTCGGATAAGGGTCTGGTGTGGATCTGGGGGGGACCCCCACGCCGTTTTTTCCGCGTAGGGGGTTCCCCTTGGAATCCATACCAGACCTAAGGGCCTGGTATGCTCTCGGAGGGGGAACCCACGTCAAATTTTTTTTCCGATTACATAAGGGGTGTGTTTTATGAGAAGTGGGAGGGGCCAAAATGGTGGGCGTGGTCATGATGGGCGGGGTCTGGCACCCCCCCATCCAAAAACTTCACCAGTCGCCACTGCATACGGTCGATCCATACACCTAGAAGCTGACCTCACCACCAGCCCATTCCAGTGCGCTATCAGGCTGGGAAACGGATCCTCTTTCCTTCCCCTTGAGTTTGGCCACACGCACCCTCCATCTGTCACCCTCCATATGTCGGTGTGTCTGCTGAAGCAGCTGATTTTTGATCAATCCATGGGCAGTTTTAGGAGGGCCCTGCTCGTGGTAAGAGCTTACAATCTAAAAGGGATGAATAAGTGATACAAAAGCTTTTCTGTCTCTTGCATGGGGGATGAACATTGCTTAAACCTATTTGATACCATCGGATACGGCATAGCGGGGACCACTCTCCTAGTTCTATATAGAAACCCTGGCTGGGGAAAGAGCCACAAGCTGTTGGAGATCTCCCTAAAAAGAGATCCTTAAGTGTGGCAAGCGGCAGTGTTATCGGTGGTGGAGGCCTTTTTCTATCATATCCTGTCACTGCTTCTTGGGTGCTACTGTGTTATGTCACTAGTAAATAGAGCGCTAAGTAGTGATGGCCGAACGGTTCGCCCGGCGGTCGTTTCGCGGCGAATTTCCGACTTTCGCCGTCCGCGGGTTCGAACGCCTTTTTCCGTCGTTCGCCCCGGCGGACTTACGTGTTTAATGTATACAAGAACTTTAACCTTTCGTGACACGTTTATCATGTGTTACAGGACAACCAATTGAGACATGACAGCTCATGGACACTTGGACATTCCCCCTAACCTATAAATACACCCGATCCGGTGGCCATTTTACATTCTTTCTTCTGTCACTGTAGGGAAAGGATCCTGTGTGGAGTAGGGACAGAGAAAACGCTAGCTATTTGGTACACAAAAGTTCTTTTCAGGACTGGTATAGGTGTTAGGTCAGCAGCCTGAGTTTCTTTTGTCAGTTTAGATAAAGGGACAGAGCGCTGTATGCTGCTATTTTAGGGACAGCTCAGCCAGATTAGTCTTTCTTCATCATCATCATCATCATCATCATTAGCTGTTACTATCAGGTCCACAAAAGAGCTGTTCCAGCTAATCGTTCCAGCCTACTCTTTTTTGCCAATTTGTATAGGGACAGGCAGGAAGCAGTGTGTCAGGCAGTGAGGATAATTTTAAAGACTTGCTGTTACTATTAGTTCCACAAAGGTTCTTTTCAGGACTGGTATCAGTGGTACGGTAATAGGCTTGTACACGTATAATATTCTTTCTTCCAAATATAGAAAGAATATTATACTTGACTGCTGCCCTTCTGCTGCAGTCTGCTAATCATTCACAACTCACTTGTTCCACAAAGCTCTTTATCAGGACTGGTAACTTGGTCTGTCTAGGGTGCTACGGTACATAGGCTTGGGTGCGGTACAGTCTGCTGTTCTGTAAGGACCGCTATCGGTCCACAATACATAGGGTTGCCGTGCACTACTGCTGACCGCTGCCCTATACTGCAGCAGTCCTTCATTGGTATAGGGACTGACGTACAGTCTGCTAATCACTAACACACAACCTGCTTGGTCCACAAAAGTTCTTATAAGGACTGGTAACTTGGTATAGGGTGCTACGGTACATAGGCCTGAGTGCGTTACAGTCTGCTGTTCTGTAAGGACCGCTATCGGTCCACAATACATAGGGTTGCCGTGCACTACTGCTGACCGCTGCCCTATACTGCAGCAGTCCTTCAGCGGTATAGGGACTGACGCACAGTCTGCTAAACACTAACACACAACCTGCTTGGTCCACAAAAGTTTTTATAAGGACTGGTAACTTGGTATAGGGTGCTACGGTACATAGGCCTGAGTGCAGTACAGTCTGCTGTTCTGTAAGGACCGCTATCGGTCCACAATACATAGGGTTGCCGTGCACTACTGCTGACCGCTGCCCTATACTGCAGCAGTCCTTCATTGGTATAGGGACTGACGTACAGTCTGCTAATCACTAACACACAACCTGCTTGTTCCACAAAAGTTCTTATAAGGACTGGTAACTTGGTATAGGGTGCTACGGTACATAGGCTTGAGTGCGGTACAGTCTGCTGTTCTGTAAGGACCGCTATCGGTCCACAATAGATAGGGTTGACGTGCACCACTGCTGACCGCTGCCCTATACTGCAGCAGTCCTTCAGCGGTATAGGGACTGACGTACAGTCTGCTAAACACTAATACACAACCTGCTTGGTCCACAAAAGTTCTTATAAGGACTGGTAACTTGGTATAGGGTGCTACGGTACATAGGCTTGAGTGCGGTACAGTCTGCTGTTCTGTAAGGACCGCTATCGGTCCACAATAGATAGGGTTGACGTGCACCACTGCTGACCGCTGCCCTATACTGCAGCAGTCCTTCAGCGGTATAGGGACTGACGTACAGTCTGCTAAACACTAATACACAACCTGCTTGGTCCACAAAAGTTCTTATAAGGACTGGTAACTTGGTATAGGGTGCTACGGTACATAGGCTTGAGTGCGGTACAGTCTGCTGTTCTGTAAGGACCGCTATCGGTCCACAATAGATAGGGTTGACGTGCACCACTGCTGACCGCTGCCCTATACTGCAGCAGTCCTTCAGCGGTATAGGGACTGACGTACAGTCTGCTAAACACTAATACACAACCTGCTTGGTCCACAAAAGTTCTTATAAGGACTGGTAACTTGGTATAGGGTGCTACGGTACATAGGCTTGAGTGCGGTACAGTCTGCTGTTCTGTAAGGACCGCTATCGGTCCACAATAGATAGGGTTGACGTGCACCACTGCTGACCGCTGCCCTATACTGCAGCAGTCCTTCAGCGGTATAGGGACTGACGTACAGTCTGCTAAACACTAATACACAACCTGCTTGGTCCACAAAAGTTCTTATAAGGACTGGTAACTTGGTATAGGGTGCTACGGTACATAGGCTTGAGTGCGGTACAGTCTGCTGTTCTGTAAGGACCGCTATCGGTCCACAATAGATAGGGTTGACGTGCACCACTGCTGACCGCTGCCCTATACTGCAGCAGTCCTTCAGCGGTATAGGGACTGACGTACAGTCTGCTAAACACTAATACACAACCTGCTTGGTCCACAAAAGTTCTTATAAGGACTGGTAACTTGGTATAGGGTGCTACGGTACATAGGCTTGAGTGCGGTACAGTCTGCTGTTCTGTAAGGACCGCTATCGGTCCACAATAGATAGGGTTGACGTGCACCACTGCTGACCGCTGCCCTATACTGCAGCAGTCCTTCAGCGGTATAGGGACTGACGTACAGTCTGCTAAACACTAATACACAACCTGCTTGGTCCACAAAAGTTCTTATAAGGACTGGTAACTTGGTATAGGGTGCTACGGTACATAGGCTTGAGTGCGGTACAGTCTGCTGTTCTGTAAGGACCGCTATCGGTCCACAATAGATAGGGTTGACGTGCACCACTGCTGACCGCTGCCCTATACTGCAGCAGTCCTTCAGCGGTATAGGGACTGACGTACAGTCTGCTAAACACTAATACACAACCTGCTTGGTCCACAAAAGTTCTTATAAGGACTGGTAACTTGGTATAGGGTGCTACGGTACATAGGCTTGAGTGCGGTACAGTCTGCTGTTCTGTAAGGACCGCTATAGGTCCACAATAGATAGGGTTGACGTGCACCACTGCTGACCGCTCACCTATACTGCAGCAGTCCTTCAGCGGTATAGGGACTAAGAGTTTTGTCACAGGGTCATTTAAAAAATGACATGCAGAGGAAGAGGCAGGCCCTTCCGCAGGGGTGGTAGGGGTAGGGCAGGAGCAACAGGCTTGAGCCAAAGTGGGAAGTTGCAGAAGGTGCGTTCAATTACTTTAAAGGATGCACCAGACTTGGTTGAGTGGCTCGCTCAGCCTTACTCTTCTGCACCCTCCTCATCCTCTCGATCTGCACCCTCTTCTTCACTCTCTGCTATGTGCACCCCCAAAGACACTACCACCAACAACACGACCACCACCACCACCACCACATACCTTCCGCTTGAGTCACTGGAATTATTTTCCGATCCATATCAAGAGGACATTTCTGATGCGCAGCCACTCTTGGTATTGGATCAGGAAGAGGAGGTAGCAACAAGCGCTACTCAGCAGTCTGACGCCAGTACCCAGATCAGCCCAAGGAGGAGGTTGGTCCCCGGTGTTGCTGCCTACTCTACTTATAGCGGTGGGGAAGGTGACGTTGATGATGACGTGTCTAGTGATGTCACGTGGGTGCCCACAAGAGAGGAAGAGGAGGGGAGTTCAGAGGGAGATATGGACCAGCAGATAGGGAGGAGAAGCAGCAATGACTTACATTGCACAGCAGGGACAAAGCAGACTGCAAATGTATCAGGAGCGAGTCATCGACCATGTACGGTCACATCTGGCGCTCCCAGGACACCGGCACATGGCTCCGCAGTGTGGGCTTTTTTTAACGTGTCCGCTGCTGACAATAGCGTTGCCATCTGCAATCTTTGCAGTCAACGCGTTAGTCGCGGTAAGCCCAATACTCACCTAGGGACGACCGCCTTAAGAAGGCACATGAGCAGCCATCACCGAGCCCAGTGGGAGCAACGGAACACACAAAGCCACACTGCAGGCTCTCACCGTCCAGCCTCGTCTTCTACTTCTCCTTCTCCTCTCTCCTCACAATTGTCCTCCACTCCACCTTCCATCACGCCAAGCTCACATTTTTCTGCAAAAAGGCAGGCTTCCGTGGGCCTAATGTTTGAGCGTAAAAAAATGATGACGCCGGATAACCCTCTTGCCCAACGGTTGGCGGCTGGCTTGTCAGAACTCATAGCCCGCCAACTACTGCCATATAAACTGGTGGACTCGGAGGCCTTTCGCAAATTTGTGGCCATTGGAACACCACAATGGAAGGTCCCAGGAAGGAAGTATTTCTCAGAGAAGGGCATCCCAGAGCTATATGGCCATGTTCAGCGGCAAGTGAATGTATCTCTGGCACACAGTGTCGGTGCCAAGATACATCTGACCACAGACACGTGGTCTAGCAAACACGGGCAGGGAAGGTATATCAGTTTTACTGCCCACTGGGTGAACCTTCTGACGGCCGTCAAGCATGTAACCCGTGGCACCCGTGTAGATTTGGTTTTACCGCCACGGATTGCATGCAGGCCTGACTCTTCTTCTCCTCCTCCTACTCCATCCTCCTCCCTCTCCTCCTCAGCTGCCTCCTCCTTTTCCGCTGCTAGCGTCTCTTCCACTGCACCGCCCAAGCTCCCCAGAACCTATTCCACATGCCAGGTGAGACGTTGCCATGCCGTGCTGCGTCTGTTGTGCCTGGAAGCAAAGAGCCACACTGGCCCGGCACTCCTTTCAGCTTTGCGTTCACAGGCAGATGAGTGGCTAACACCGCTCAATTTGACAGTTGGTAAAGTGGTGTGTGACAACGGTGCCAATCTGCTTAGCGCATTGAAACAGGGCAAAATCACGCACGTGCCGTGCATGGCACACGTCTTAAACTTGGTCGTGCAGCGATTCCTTGTCAAATACCCTGGGGTCCAGGACATCTTGCGGCAGGCAAGGAAAATCTCGGCCCATTTCAGAAGATCTTACACGGCCATGGCTCGCCTTGCTGACATTCAGCGGCGACACCATCTGCCGGTCAGACGTCTTATTTGCGATTGCCCGACGCGATGGAACTCAACCTTCTATATGCTTGATAGGCTGCTCCAGCAGAAACGTGCAGTTAACGTCTACCTGTATGAACTCTGCGAAAGAAACGGTTCTGGGGAGCTGGGTTTTTTTTCACCGCGCCAGTGGCTGCTCATGCGCGACACATGCAGACTTCTGCGGCCATTTGAGGAGATCACCAAACTGGTCAGTCGCAGCCATGGCGCCATCAGTGACATGGTACCTTATGCCTTCTTTCTGGAGCGTGCATTGCGTCGTGTCATTGATCAGGCTGTGGAGGAGCAGGAGCGGGAAGATGAGGAAGTCGCAATGCTGGATGAATTCCCAGGGGGGGCTACTCTATCTGAGACAAGTCAACAACAGGAGTCTGATGAGGAGTCAGAGGAGGATGGTGCCGGGGCGGATGAGCAGGAGCAAGAAGAGCATGCTTTAAACCTTTCTGGGATCCCTGTTGTGCGAGGATGGGGAGAGGAGAATGAAGAGGACGACATTATCCTGGATGATGAGCAGGAGCCAGGCCACCACACCGCTTCCACTTTAGTGCAAATGGGGGCCTTCATGCTCCAGTGTTTTAATAGGGACCCCCGTATAAAAAGCATGAGGGTCAAGGACCAGTACTGGGTGGCAACGTACTTAGACCCCCGGTACAAACACAAAATGGCGGAAATGTTACCGCCGTCGCAGAGGGCTGTCAGAATGCAGCACTTCCAGGCCTTGCTTCGAGAAATGCTGCATTCTGCTTTTGCGTGCGCTGGCAGAGGAGCAATTCCCACTCCCAGAGAAGGATTTGCGGGTACCAATCCAACAGCGCCTGCAAGAAGAGGCCGGTTTGAAGATGTGTTGGTGACTTCGGATATGAGGTCATTCTTTCAGCCGACCCATCGACAGGTGTCATCCGGATCCAGCATCAGGGAACGCCTAGACCGTCAGGTGTCCGACTACATTGGGTTAACGGCCGATGTGGACGCTCTGAGGAGTGATGAACCCCTAGACTACTGGGTGGGCAGGCTTGACCTCTGGCCAGAGCTTGCCCAATTTGCAATCGAACTGTTGGCTTGCCCCTCATCCAGTGTCCTGTCCGAAAGGACGTTCAGCGCAGCAGGGGGGATTGTGACCGATAAGCGTACTCGCCTAGCTCACCACAGTGTTAACTACCTCACATTTCTAAAAATGAATGAGGCATGGATCTCGGAGGAATTCAACACATGTGATCAGTAGACCATGTATATGTCTATAAACAATTTTTGGAATCAAGCACACAGACCTTCTTAATTCATTTGGCTCACTTCCCTGACCCAAAAAAGCACACCGTACTATATGCCCCTACCCTCCTCTTTGAAGAGGTTGAGCGGTGTCATATTTCTACTGGGGCTGCTTATTATGAGGGGTTCCCACCATCCCTGTGCTGTGCTGACTTCCTCCTGGGTGTTCTTATTATGAGGGGCTCCCACCATCCCTGTGCTGTGCTGACTTCCTCCTGGGGGTTCTTATTATGAGGGGATCACACCATCCCTGTGCTGTGCTGACTTCCTCCTGGGGCTGCTTACGGTGCTGCTGTCAGCGCTGTATGTCACGGAGCTGCTGTCAGCGCTGTATGTAACGGAGCTGCTGTCAGCGCTGTATGTCACGGAGCTGCTGTCAGCGCTGTATGTCACGGAGCTGCTGTCAGCGCTGTATGTCACGGAGCTGCTGTCAGCGCTGTATGTCACGGAGCTGCTGTCAGCGCTGTATGTCACGGAGCTGCTGTCAGCGCTGTATGTCACGGAGCTGCTGTCAGCGCTGTATGTCACGGAGCTGCTGTCAGCGCTGTATGTCACGGAGCTGCTGTCAGCGCTGTATGTCACGGTGCTGCTGTCAGCGCTGTATGTCACGGAGCTGCTGTCAGCGCTGTATGTCACGGAGCTGCTGTCAGTGCTGTATGTCACGGAGCTGCTGTCAGCGCTGTATGTCACGGAGCTGCTGTCAGCGCTGTATGTCACGGAGCTGCTGTCAGCGCTGTATGTCACGGTGCTGCTGTCAGCGCTGTATGTCACGGAGCTGCTGTCAGCGCTGTATGTCACGGAGCTGCTGTCAGCGCTGTATGTCACGGAGCTGCTGTCAGCGCTGTATGTCACGGAGCTGCTGTCAGCGCTGTATGTCACGGAGCTGCTGTCAGCGCTGTATGTCACGGTGCTGATGTCAGTGCTCTGTATTACGGTGCTGCTGTCAGTGCTCTGTATCTCCTGCACCCTCTTGTTTGCCTACCCTGGTCCCTGACCTTCCCTCTCCTCCATTGCCTTCATTAGCTCCATAGTCCTGAATTGTCAGAACAATTTCCCAAATAAAAAAAAAATGCTTGTAGTTATCGATCCCAAATTCACCTCATACATGTATTATGCTATTGTCCAGGTGGTGGGACTACGTGCTACCCCCTAATAATTACCCCGTGGCCGCAAATTCGACCTAAAGGTTTGCGAAATTCGCCTCCCATTGAAGTCAATGGAGCCCGCGGCGAACGGTCGTTTTCGCGAACGTTTGTGTCCGTTCGCGTTTCGCGTTCGCGAAACGTCCCGTCGGAAGTTCGTCCATCACTAGCGCTAAGGAGTCTCCTTTATTAGTCGCATCTGGTGGAATATTGAATTTGGACTATTTTGGACTTCACCATTCAGTTTTTCTTTTTAGGTTACATCACTATATTAGTTATATTGAATGATTCACTCATATTAAAATTAATTTTTTACCATGATCAGTTGTTATCACATATTTGTTATTTTTTTCAGCGCAGCTAAGAATTTTTTCCATTGATTGATTGCAACATCAGGAGCCACCCTGTCACTCTTACAGCTCCCACCTCCAGGTATTCACACTGTGTTTTCAATGCTAACACTATTGGCCAAATCTTTCCTCTGCAAGCCATTGTTTATCCAATAAACTTTTATGATTTTAGCAAGGAATGGCACCATAATTCTGTGGAACAGCACTTTTTTCCCTCACAGTTAACTCTAAAGTCTAAACTGAGGACCTGTATTGGATTTTAAAACATCGCCAAGAGAACATTCAGAGTATTAATCATTGTATTTTAAATGAATGAAGGGGGAAAACAAAAGAAAGAGAGAAAGAAAGAGAGAAAGAAAGAAAGAAAGAAAGAAAGAAAGAAAGAAAGAAAAATATTTTAAATGAAGGAAAGGGAAAAGAAAGAAAGAAGGAAAGAGAAAGAAAGAAAGAGAGAACGAAAGAAAGAAAGAAAGAAAGAAAGAAAGAAAGAAAGAAAGAAAGAAAGGAAGAAAGAAAGGAAGAAAGGAAGAAAGAAAGGAAGAAAGAAAGGAAGAAAGAAAGGAAGAAAGAAATAAAAATATTTTAAATGAAGGAAAGGGAAAAGAAAGAAAGAAGGAAAGAGAAAGAAAGAAAGAAACAGAGAGAAAGAAAGAAAGAGAAAAAGAAAGAGAGAAAGAAAGAGAGAAAGAAAGAAAGAAAGAAAGAAAGAAAGAAAGAAAGAAAGAAAGAAACAAAGAAAAATATTTTAAATGAAGGAAAGGGAAAAGAAGCTGAAGTGTGCAAATTTAGGAAGGAAGAAAGAAAGAAAGAAAAATAATTTTAAAGAATGAAAAGGGGGAGAAAGAAAGAAAGAAAGAAAGATATTGTCGGACAATTTGATTGTGTGTGGGCTTCATCGGACCTTTGCTGTTGAAAAATCAGACGGACTTTAGATTTAGAACATGTTTCAAATCTTTCCGACGGACTCGATTCTGGTCAAAAAATCAGTTCATCTGTATGCTAGTACGATGGACGAAAACCGACGCTAGGGCAGCTATTGGCTACTGGCTATCACATTAAATCCGTCTGACTTTGGTGTGCTTGTGTGTGGCCAAGTCCATTTGTTTGGAAAGTCCGTCGGAAGTGTGGCAAAAGTCCATCGGGAAGACCGTCGAACCTAGTCTGTTAGAAAGTCCTGTCGTATGTACATGGCATAAGAGATTGTCATGCACAAAATTCCTGCTCTAGGAGAAATATGTTGTAATATCAAGTCCTCCCAGCAGATGGAGCTTTTGGACAATGAAATTAACAGTTCATAACCATAAACCTTTTTTAAAATCAAGTAGTTTGCAATCAAAATCTCATATATCAAATACAAGAGCAATGATTCTGTTGGTGCAATGAAATTATGTAAAAAAAAAACATTCTGCAACAGAAAATAGTTAAAACATACTTAAAGAGGAAGTAAACCCTGATGGGTTTACTTCCTCTTTTTTTCCCTGCAAAGGTAAAGCATAATGGACTACTATGCATCGCATAGTAGCTCATTATGTGTCACTTACCTGACACAGGAGCCAGCGAAGTCGCCGCTGTCACCTGTAGTCCGCCGCATCCATCTTGGTTGTGGCGTCTCTCGCAGCTCCGACGAATGACAGCGGAGAAGCCGCGATGACGTCACTCCCGCGCATGCGCACGGGAGTCGCGTCTCGGAGCTCCGACGCTGCCATTCGCCGGAGCCGCGATGACGTCACTCCCGCGCATGCGCACGGGAGTAGACAAATTTGGCAAATCCATTCTTGGACTTGCCGCATTTAGTGCGCCTGCGCGCCGCTGTCTACGGCGCATGCGCCGTAGACAGCGGTGCCCATTTTCGGGCAAATATCTCCTAAACCATATAGGTTTAGGAGATATTACTTGGACCTACAGGTAAGCCTTAATCTAGGCTTACCTGTAGGTCAAAGTTGTTTGGAAGGGTTTACTTCCATTTTAAGATCTCCAGCTTTCTGGAGACAGATGTTAAGTCAGAGTAGTAAATAATTATTTTTTTACATAGTAATTACTAGCTGTCACATGTTTTTGGGCTTTTCTGGTCTCTTGCGAAACTTTAAAATGTTGCATTTAAATGTATCCAAGGGTCTCCTTCTACTTGTTGAAGAATCTGGCATTCTGCCATCTGAAAAGTAGTATGGTCATTTTTGTGTAGGAATACCAGAATTTACTGTTGCCTAAAGTTTTTTTATTTTTATTTTTTTTTGCATTGCATGGGTACACGTCTATTATGTAATTGGCACTGAAACGTTTAGCACATGTGATATCAGCCTACACACATTTATCATACCTGATAAAGTAGTACTAAAGAATATAGCTACCCTTAGCCCTCGTTCACATTGACTGCGGCTTTGAGATCAGGCGACTTCATCTGAAACTGCACAATTTAAAAAGCCGCATGACGGTGTGACTTCAGGTGCGACTTGGAAGACATCTGTGCGGCTTCATGCTATTCAAGTCGCACCCGGAATTGTCAAAAGTACTTTGCAAATTGGTGCCGCACCGCAAAGTTGGTGTCACATCGATTTGAACAGTGTCATTGCCGGCAATAGGCTGCGACTTGTCATGCGATTTAACCAGTCAAATCACATGACAAGTCTCTTCAGAGTGAATGGGGGCTGAAAATTAGACTAAAGTGGCAAACTCAAAAAATTGTTAGGAGATATTTTTTTGCGCATGCAAAGTCTCTTCTGCCAGAAAAAACTACTTCCATTTTTTCATTTTTTGTGCACTGCTTATGGGACATATCCAGTGCTGTGTACTGCTGAGAATGGAGATGGATGCCGCCGAGATATGGAACTCCAGACCAGTGCACAGGCGCAGGAGATATATTATTAGTGTCCAGTGCCAGGTTAAACTCTGTGAAGGCCCCTAGGCATTTAAAACTTCGTGCCCCCATTGCAGGTTTCTGGAGGTTTCTTGTGTGTGCGATCTAGTGGGATCATGGGCGTCCGCAGGTAGGGGCAAGGGGGGGCAAGTGTCCCCCCCCCCTGGAATCAGGGATCGGATCAGGAGTGACTACCCTCAGCACCCCTTTCTGTCACCCCCCTCTCTCTCTCTCTCACCCCTATGTCTTTTTCACCCCCCCTCTGTCACCCCGTCTCTCTCTGTCACCCCCTCTGTCTCTTTCTGTCACCCCCTCTCTCTCTCTATCACTCCCCATATGTATGCAGTTTCTGACAGTCTCTTGTGCCATGTCTGCAGTCTCTTGAGCCATGTATGCAGTTTCTGACAGTCTCTTGGGCTATATATGCAGTCTCTGGTCATCTCTTGTGCCATGTCCGCAGTCTCTTACAGTCTCTTGAGCCATGTATGCAGTCACTGACAGTCTCTTGGGCCATGTATGCCATCTCTGACAGTCTCTTGGGCCATGTTCGCAGTCTGACAGTCTCTTGGGCCATGTCTGCAGTCTCTAACAGTCTCTTGGGCCATGTCCGCAGTCTCTGACAGTCCCTTGGGCCATGTCCGCAGTCTCCTACAGTCTCTTGGGCCATGTTCGCAGTCTCTGACAGTCTCTTGGGCCATGTCTGCAGTCTCTGACCATCACCTGTACTACAGCTGCAGTCTATGACTGTGATAATGACATTGTCGAAAAGGGTCAGAGCATGGGTGACCTTAAAATGATGCCCCTCCCTGAAAAAAGTTCTGCGGACGCCCATGAGTGGGATAACATTGCTTTAAGTAGTGTGCACATCAGCTGCTAGATGGAGATGACCATCACTACTGTACATTAGACGTTCATAGGTTGCACCAAACAAACTGACAGCTAAAAGAAGATGACCTTTTCAGATTGTAATGTGAACCTGATGAATATTGTTTATGGACTTTATGTTGTTATTTGGTACTTTACATTAATACAGTCCCCTTTCTGACTTGTGAATTGTGCGGTCGTGCAACGTGGCGACATGGCTCCCACTCAAAATTGACGTCCTTTTTTTTCCACAAATAGAGCTTTCTTTTCGTGGTATTTGATCACCTCTGTGGTTATTATTGTTTGTGCTATAAACAAAAAAAGAGCGACAATTTTGAAAAAAAGCAATAAGCAATATTTTTAACTTTTTGCTAAAAATACATTTCTTCTACATATTTTTAGTAATAAGCATTTATTAATTGGTTTGCGCAAAATTTATAGCATCTACAAAATAGGGGATAGTTTTATTGCATTTGTATTAATAATTTTTTTTTCTTTACTAGTAATGGCGGCGATCTGCGCTTTTTATCGTGACTGCGACATTATGGAGGACAGATCGGATACTTTTGGCGCTATTTTGGGACCATTCACACATTTATACAGCGAGCAGTGCAATTAAAAATGCGCTGATTACTGTGTAAATGTGACTGGCAGTAAAGGGGTTAACCAGGAGGGGGCTCTGCAGGGGTTAAGTGTGTCCTAGGGAGTGATTCTAACTGTGGAGGGGAGGGGCTGTGTGAGACACATCACTGATCATCTCTCCTGATTACAGGAAGCTGCGATCAGTGACAATGTCACTAGGCAGAACAGATGCTTGTTTACATTAACATTTCCCCATTCTTCCACTCCGTGAGACGATCGCGGTCGGACCCACAGAGCTTGTGGCAGGTACGCGCGCGCCTGCTATGAAAACCTTGCGAGATCACGTAATATAATGTGATTTTGCGCAAAGAGGAGCCAACCTGGACTGCAAGCGGATGTCAAGTTTTCGTTTCTTTAAGTTGCTTTTTTTATATATATTTTGCAAATAATTTGAGAAAGCTTCATTGTAATTTTCTTTTAAGAGCACATTATTTTGATGGCAGTGGGTTGCGGGTTCTTATGGGAGATGGCTTGCGGGCTCCTATAGGCGGTGGGTTGAGGGATCCTATGGGCAGTGGGTTGCGGGCTCCTATGGGCGGCGGGTTGCCTGCTCCTATGGGCGGTGGGTTGTGGGCTCCTGTGGGAGGCGGGTTGCGGGCTTCTATGGGCGGTGGGTTGAGGGCTCCTATGGGCGGCGGGTTGCGGGCTCCTATGGGCGGCGAGTTGAGGGCTCCTATAGTCGGCGGGTTGCGGGCTCCTATGGGCGGTGGGTTGAGGGCTCCTATGGGCGGTGTGTTGCGTGCTCCTAGGGGCGGCGGGTTGCCTGCTCCTATGGGCAGTGGGTTGTGGGCTCCTATGGGCGGCGGGTTGCCGGCTCCTATGGGCGGATGGTTGAAGTCTCCTATGGGCGGCGATTTGCGGGCTCCTATGGACGACGGGTTGCGGGATCCTATGGGCGGATGGTTGAGGTCTCCTATGGGGGGCAAGTTGCGGGCTCCTATGGACGACGGGTTGCGGGCTGGGCAGTGGGTTGTGGGCTCCTATGGGCGGCGGGTTGCCGGATCCTATGGGCGGATGGTTGAAGTCTCCTATGGGCGGCGAGTTGCGGGCTCCTATGGACGACGGGTTGCGGGATCCTATGGGCGGATGGTTGAGGTCTCCTATGAGCGGCGAGTTGCGGGCTCCTATGGACGACGGGTTGCGGGCTCCTATGGGCGGTGGGTTGAGGGCTCCTATGGGCGGCGGGTTGCGAGCTTCTATGGGTGGATGGTTGAGGGCTCCTATGGGCGGTGGGTTGAGGGCTCCTATGGGCGGCAGGTTGCGGGCTCCTATAGGTGGTGGGTTGCGGGTTCCTATGGGTGGTGGGCCTCTCTGCATCACAGAGGCTTCCGCTGTGTGGCTCCTCCCTCCTCCTTCTAAAAAGCTCTGGTGCAACCAATTACCTTCACAAGTCACATAATTAGTGAAATGATGTCCACCTGTGTGCAATCTAAGTGTCACATGACCTGTCATTACATATACACACCTTTTTGAAAGGCCCCAGAGGCTGCAACACCTAAGCAAGAGGCATCACTAACC